>NW_025814889.1:99084094-100343260 GCF_022079265.1 Lynx rufus
CAGGACCACTCACAGTATTTCTAGTCTTCATGTTTCAAAGTACAGAAGATTTGAATGGCTCCAATATTATTCCATAACTCACACTGAAAGGTGTTATTTTGAGTCAAACCTTATGTCAGTTGGTTCATTTTACCATTGCCACTTATTCCTTTGCAAATGCACAACTTAGTAGAATATTCTATTCACAGAATTCCTAACAACAAAGAAATTACAGCATGAGGTTTTCTTAAACTAAGGTAAATATACTTTAAATGTCTCAGTCAAGTTGTTAGCTTTAAGTGAGTATGTAAATAGGGTATCTAGCAAGGTGATTGACAAATAGGTACTCAAAAAAAAAAACTCCCTTCACTTCCTCCTAATTTTTTCAATTAAAATTCTAATAAGAAAACTCCATCTTAAGATGCCCTGCTCCCCACCACTTTTCAACTACTCCTAATTTGTCTGTCATAATGCCCAGTACACGACTGACTTTAAGTATCTGTAAAATGTGCTGTTAAGTTTAAAAATAAGCCTGACGGAGCACCTCATGGGTGGCTCAGTCTGTTAAGCATCTGACTCATGGTTCAGCGCAGGTCATGACCTCACGGTTTCGTGGGTTGAGGTCCCACATCTGGCTCTGTGCTGGCAGCGAGGAGCCTGCTTGAGATTCTCTGTCACCCTCTCTCTCTCTACCCCTCTCCCAATCACTCTCTCTGTCTCTCAAAATAAATAAATAAACTTAAAAAAATAATAAAAATAAGGCATGTTCCCACGAAATTTTCTCATCTGAGGTTCAAAGCAACTCTGACTAGAGGTAGTATCTGTGGATTGTCCAGGCAAAGCCTGTCAATTAGAAAAGTTAAAAGACCAATTCAAAATCACACAGTTGAAGTAGTAAGGCCAGAACTTGAATCTATACCTCATAAATTCAATTTCCAGTGTTCCCTCCACAAAATATACTACGTCTTGTGACAAGACCGTTTGAAGCAAGAGAGCAACACAAGAGAATCCCTTATCCAAAACCCTTGAGGTAGACGTGTTTCAAATTCGCTATTAGAATAAAATCAAACTTAGTATGGCATGAAAGGCTTTAATGTAATAGAACCGTGCTAGGCTTATTTCTCTCCATTCTTCTCTTTTCCTTCCATTCATATATCTACCCATGTAAACTAATGGGTCGCCTGTTTACTCAGCACTTGCGTATGCAAGGTTCTACTTGAGGTGTTACAGCAGGAAACCAGAAGCACCTTGGTGTCTTCCCAGATGGAACTTATACCCTACTTGCCAGAAAAGCCAGAGAATACTTGCAAAGTGGTATGAAGAAAATAAAATAGGAAATGGTACAGAGAGGGCTGGAGATCGGATGGGGCACTCCTTTAGGCAGGGCTATCAGTGTAGCGCTCCCAGTAGAGAAAGCCTAAATGACGGAAAATCGAGCCATGCAAAGGTCTAGTGGGAGATTGCCCCCAGCATAGAGAACAGGATGTATAATGGCTCTGGTCAGGGTAGGAGGTGTGAGGGTGACCTTCTGCCATTCCTAGAACAGGCTATACTCCCTTTCCCCTTCATGCCTTTACATGTGCTTCTCCTTTTGTGGTCTCGCTGTCTGATCCACACTCCTCCTCCCCTCTTGTCTGTTTAGTTCTTCCTCATCCTTCAAAAGACAGCTCAGCTATACCCTCCTGCAGGAGTCCTATGATCTTCCCTCCCCTTCCCCATAAGCTGGCTTGGAAAATATCCCATGTGTTCTGAAAGCATTCTCCACTTGACACATAAAGTGTTTTGTAATCTATTTATATTTCTTTTCCTTTGATTATGAAGACCTTAAGAGTACAGAGTACATGTTCTCAGAGCTGAGAACAATGCCTTCTTATTAGGCTCTTGTTAAATGTAGGAGGGAGGAATGAATATTGAAATTTTAAAAAATCAACAGGACTTGTCGCTTGATGGCTAACACTGATTATGAGGCACAAAGAAAGAGACACATGAGCTACTAAAAATCTCACTAGAAAAATGAATAACACCACTTAAGAATACTATGTTACTCATTGCAGCACGTACGTTTTCGGACACTTCTAAGTGAAATGCTTTTAGAGCTTGCTTAAAATCTGCCTTAGCTAAAAGTCCAGTTCCTTCCTTGTCCAGTTGTTGGAGGTATTTCCCCAATCCAGTCAAAATACGAACACCTCTTTTGTGTAGCTGTTCCTTTAGCGCATCTGTTCAGGAAGAAGAGAGATGGAAACCAACTGGTCTAATGTACAAATGTATCAAATTACAATTGTCTTTCTTGTAGAATTAAAGCTGATGTAAGGTGTGTGTGACTGACAAAAGAGTTTGGAAAATAGAATGCTTTTAGTAGAGTGTTATATACAAAATCACATGTAAATATACTAGAACTATAGCACCACTGTGTGGTGGAGTGCTGTATTTTAAATATACAAAAATAATGGGTCACTTTATCAGGATGAAAATAATCCAAGTGTTACAAATAAAATCTTAGTTTCTACTTTCCAGGCTTCCTCATCATCTAATGATCCCACATCTTTAATCTCTTTCCTCTTTCCCATAATGATAAAATTGATGCCAGGCCAGTCGCTCCAAAACCATGAGTTCAACATTTCTAAAATAGTTTGAAATCATCAAAGGATAATTTACATATTAAATAGCATCAAGGCTTTGGAATGTTATCTTATACTTACACATTTAAAGTAGCCCTTTCTTCTAGGAATGTTTACGTTATATTCTCAAGCTCTTAAAATTCTCTTTGTGGGTCAGTGATTACATTTAACACAGTTTGTGCCATCATTACTTAAGAAAATATAATTAACGTTACTAGAGCAGTTATTGAACACAATAAAGAACACACGTCACTGGATTCAGCAGTGACAAATACTGTACTGACCGTGACGGAACAGAGAAAATAATTTACTAACAATAACATGAAGAATTTTGGACAGTTCAAGCACCAATCCCAGACCAACATTTTAAAATGTTTATTTATTTATTTTGAGAGAGAGTGCGAGCAAGCAGGGGAGGGGCAGAAAGAAAAGGAAAGAGAGAATCCCAAGCAGTCTCCGTACTGTCAGCACAGAGCCTGGAGCAGGGCTCAAACCCACAGCCCTGGGATGATGCCCTGAGCCAAAATCAAGAGCCAGACACCCAACGGGGCTCAACCGAGTCACCCAGGCACACCAAATATAAGAATTATAGAAAGTACTAGGGGAGAGGAGCCGGGATGGTGGAACAGCATGGAAGCTTTTTGTGTGTCTCGTGTCCATGAAGTACAGCCAGACCAACACTAAACCATCCTACACACATAGAAAACTGACTGGAGGATTAACACAACGATCTGCACAACCTAAACCACAGAATTCAGCAGGTACACAGCACAGAGAGCTGAACTTGGGGAGCAAGAAGTCGTGAAAGGTAGAGAACCACTTTTGCGGGCAGAGAGAGGACAGAGACTGGGGCGGGGGAAGAATATGGGAAAAGCACCCCTTCCCAAAAGCAGCTGGAGAGAAGGTGGAAAGTTGGAAACAGACGCAGGGACTAAACTAAAAAGGGAGAAAGGAGAAGGTTTAAATTCCATTAAGACTGTAAACAAGAGGAGCGCAAAGGCTGCAACTCCACAGCTCGATACCTGGCGGCGCTCTGGTGGGAAGGGCGAATCCCCAGGAGCAGAGTGGGGTCCAGGAGGATCTCAGGCCACATGGGGAAAAGCGGTTCCACTGCTGGAAGGACATTTGGTAGAGACTGTTGAAGCCACCTGGTCCCAGCAGACCCCAGAGAACAGCCACATTCGCTGTTGCTAGAACAAGGTCATTAAGGGTGAAGCCTGGTGCCAGACGTGTGTTGTGATTTTCCATAATCCCTGAAAAACTGCTGCTACACTATCTCGCGAACTTTTTCTAGGGTGGGCTGGCACCTAGCCTCAGTCTCAGGGCACCGGCATTAGCAGGGCCCAGAAGGCGTTCCTGGTGCAGCCGGCATTTGGCCATTGCTCAATGAGACCCTCCCGCAGAGGGGCGGAACAGGTCAAAGTTGCAGTCCTTTGGAAGTAAGCGGCTGGGGAAAACAGCCACATCTGAGACAAAACTTGGGAGAGAGGTACTGCCTGGGGCCTGGTCACAGAGAGTGAAAAAGCAGGGAGTGGATGAAAGCTGAAGACTGAGGACAAGTGCGCAATTGCTGATCCCGGAGAACAAACTGGGTAGCTGGGTAGTACCATTTTCACCGGTTCCATGCATGCACATGCGCATACGCACCTGCGAGCTCTGCAACAATCCACCCCAGTAGGCTAGCAGTGCCATCTAGTGGAGAGCCGAGCTGTTACACTGAGCCCCGCCCAACTGGGCCAACTTCACTCTTCAAGAACACAAGTCTCACCGCCAGCTTAATTTATGGAGTATAAAGAGCTACATAGACTGACTTCTAGGGGAAAACGAAGCAATTTCAGTCCTACTTCAATCTGTTAGCAGGCTCATCTATTCAATTTTCTTTTTCTTTTTTCTTTTTCTCTTTTACAATTCTTTTCTTTTTCTTGAATACAGAAAGAGAAAAAAATGATTTTTATTTTCAATTTTTATTAAAAATATCTTTCTTCAATTTTTATTACTATATTTTTTACTTTTGTGTAAGTTTTTCCAATTTCTACTTTACTTCCATCATTTTATTTTAGTCTACTTCAATGTATTCACCTTTTCAAATTTTCTAACAATTTACTTTTTTTCTTTCTTTTTTCTTTTTCTCTTTTTTATTTTCTTTTTCTTGAATACAGAAAGAGAAAACCTTCATTTTTACTTTCAATTTCTTTTAAAAATATTTTTATTTATTTATTACTATTGTTTTTGCTTTTATGTAAATTTTTTCAAATTCTATATTACTTCCATCATTTTATTTTAGTCTACTATAGTGTATTCACTTTTTCAAATTTTCAAATGACTTTCTTTTTTTTACCTTTTTTGTCTTTTTCATTTCTTTTTCTTAAACACAGAAAATGAAAAAATTCATTCATTTTTAATTTTTATTAAAAATATTTTTCTTTAATTTTTTTCTACTATACTCTTCACTTTTGTGTATATTTTTTCAAATTCTATTTTACCCCCATCATCTCATTTTAGTATACTTCAGTGTATTCATTTTTTCAAATTCTCAAACGATTCCCTTTTTTTTTCCTCTCCTTTTTTTTTCTCTAACCTGTCAAAACCTCTTTCAACACCCAGACCAAAACACACCTAGGATCTAGCATCATCTATTCTACTTGTGTGTGTGTGGTTTTAATTTTTTAATTTTAATACTTTTTAATTTCAATTTTTTTATTTCAATTTTTCTACCTCATTAACTCCTTTTCTCCCTTTAAAATGACAAAATGAAGGAATTCACCCCAAAAGAAAGAGCATGAAGAAACGACAGCCAGGGATTTAACCAACACAGATACAAGCAAGATGTCTGAACCAGAATTTAGAATCACAATAATAAGAATACTAGCTGGAGTCGAAAATAGATTAGAATCCCTTTCTGCAGAGATAAAAGAAGTAAAAAATAGCCAGAAGGAAATTTAAAATGCGATAACTGAGCTGCAATCATGGATGGATGCAGCGGCGGCAAGGATGGATGAGGCAGAACAGAGAATCAGCGATATAGAGGACAAACTTATAGAGAATAGCAAAGCAGAAAAAAAGAGGGAGATTAAGGCAAAAGAGCATGATTTAAGAATTAGAGAAGTCAGTGACTCATTAAAAGCAACAACATCAGAATCATAGGGGTCCCAGAAGAGGAAGAGAGAGAAATAGGGGTAGAAGGGTTATGTGAGCAAATCATAACGGAAAACATTCCTAACCTGGGGAAAGACAGACATCAAAATCCAGGAAGCACAGAGGACCCCCATTAGATTCAACAAAAACCGACCATCAACAAGGCATATCATAGTTAAATTCACAAACACTCAGGCAAGGAGAGAATCATGAAAGCAGCAAGGGAAAAAAAGTCCTTAACATATAAGGGAAGGCAAATCAGATTTGCAACAGACCTATGCACAGAAACTTGGCAGGCCAGAAAGGACTGGCAGGATATATTCAATGTGCTGAATCAGAAAAATATGCAACCAACAATTCTTTATCCAGCAAGGCTGTCATTCAAAATAGGAGAGATAAAAAGGTTCCCAGACAAAAATTAAAGGAGTTTGTGACCACTAAACCAGCCCTGCAAGAAATTTTAAGGGGGGCTCTCTGAGGGGATAAAAGATGAAAAAATATATATATAAATAAATAAATACCAAAAACAACAAAAGATTAGAAAGGACCAGAGAACACCACCAGAAACTCCAACTCTACAAGCATCATAATGGCAATAAACTCATATCTTTCAGTACTCACTCTAAATGTCAATGGACTCAACACTCCAATCAAAAGACATAGGGTAACAGAATGGATAAGAAAACAAGATCCATCTATATGCTGTTTATAAGAGACCCACTTGAGACCTAAAGGCACCTTCAGATTGAAAACAAGGGGATGAAGAACCATCTATCATGCTAATGGTCAACAAAAGAATTATAGAAAGTACTAGATAGTATGGGTTTTATCCATGAAATGAATAAAATATAAGTGATTTTTGTAATATAATACTTGTCCTATGCATTAGATGATAACCTAAAGAGATTTATAGTAGCCTCTTGTAAAAGAAAAAATGCTACACTGGGAATGAGATTCATGTTGGGATTCTCTCTCTATCTCTGTCCCCCGTCCCCCACCACTGCCCCATTCCCCTGCTCGTGTGTGCTCTCTCTCTAAAATAAAAAAATAAAATAAAATTCTTAAGATCATAATTCATATAATATTATTCAATTAAACAGAATCTTTAAAATAAAAGAAATCTTAAAAATATTTTTAAATATATATATATATCATAAAATATAAGCAAAATAAGCAAATAAGAAATATAAATCAAGTGCCTTTGTTATAAAACTAAGAAATGTCTGGAAAATATTGCTTGCAAAGAGAATGGTTGAAGACTTGAGACTATGGTAATGATACGTACCTTGTATGGCCTTTAAGACAAGCCTATCATTGGCTTCTTGACTGGTTATATCCTCATGTTCCACAGAATCAGTTCTGCAACTGACATGTTCACGATGATAAAAATGTATTCTTTTGCAATTTTGAGTATGGAAACTCTAATTCTTTCCTGTTCCGGACTCAAAGAAACTCTCAGAGTTGGAAGAGTGCTTAGAGATTAGTTAAGTCTCACCTCTGCTTGCTGCTTTAATCCCCAGAAGACTGAATATGCTAAATCAAGAGCTAAAATCCTTAAACCTTCCAAGAACTACCTTTAAACATTATATTCATTTTGTAGCTATTTCAATGTTCTTGTAAAATTATTAAAACTATAAAATTTAAAATCAGTTTTAACTTTCAAAGTACAAAATGTAAAAACGTTATTTTAAAAAGCGAAAAAAAACTTAACAGGAACCCATGGGGGAGGGGAAGGAAAAAAAAAAAAAAAAAAAAAAGGACGTTAGAGTGGGAGAGAGCCAAAGCATAAGAGACTGTTAAAAACTGAGAACAAACTGAGGGTTGATGGGGGGTGGGAGGGAGGGGCGGGTGGGTGATGGGTATTGAGGAGGGCACCTTTTGGGATGAGCACTGGGTGTTGTATGGAAACCAATTTGTCAATAAACTTCATATAAGAAAAAAAAAAATTAAAAAAAAAAATTAAGGTATACAAACAAAACTGCTGAGCAGCCTTTAAAAATAAGGTAAGTTCTGCACAAAAGGATACAGAAAGTACAGATAATTTTTTTAAAAGCAGGTTGCAAGATACCTGGGTGGCTCAGTCTGTTAAGCATCTGAATTTGGCTCAGGTCATGATCTCATGGTTTTTGAGTTCTAGCCCCACAATGGGCTCCATGCTGACAGCTCAGAGCCTGGAGTCTGTTTCAGATTCTGTGTCTCCCTTTCTCTCGGCCCCTCCCCCCCCAAAAAAAAGAAACAAAAAAAAATAAAATAAAAAAAAATAAAAAAAAAAATAAAAAGCGAAAAAAAATTGCATGCATTTAAGCAATACAGCACATAACAAAGAAACAGACTTCCTTTAGCCAATTTATGGGATGTGTCCTCTAACACACACACAGTACACCAATTACTGTCATTCTAATATGCATATAGCACGAAGAAACACTCAGCAAGAACAGCATATATACATATATATTCTGTGATTTAAAAATATATATTTTATTATATATTCTGATTATACACATTTTATATTTTATTTATATATATTACTTATATATAAATATGAATATATATAAAACATGTTATTTATACACACTTTGCATCAAAACATGTTTTTAAATGAATTTCAATTCTTTTAAATCAGAATATATATTATAAAGCATATATAAATAATATATATTGCAACTGACACGTTCATACATATATATTATAAAATATATATAAGTAATATATGTGTGGGGGCACCTGGGTGGCTTTGTTGGTTGAGTGTCCAACTCTTGATTTCGGTTCAGGTCATGATCCCAGGATCATGGGATCGAGCCCCAAGTTGGGCTCTGTGCTGAGTGTGGAGCCTGCTTAAGATCCTCTCTGTCTCTCTCTCTCTAAAATAAAATCTGTTTAAAATGTATGTTTTACGTAATAAATATTCTGTGATTTAAAAAACTCAAATTCATTTAAAAGCACTTTTTGATTCATACCACTTTTTTTTTCATTACGTATACCATCAATCCATGAATAATATAAGCAAGTGCTAAAAAAAAAAAAGCATTACACTAAAAATGTGGGAAACATTATAATATGGTACTGTAGCCTACCTTTTAAAATTGATAACTTCGGTGGCATTTGGTAAAATAAAAGTGATATAACACAGGCAAATTAATAAAATACCTTTAACAGAAAATGGGACTTTTTTTATCTTTATTTAACTATTCCCACACATAAAGTGTATTTGAGTACAATATAGCACATAAAGGAGTCAAATATATCTATGCTTTGTTTTTCGAAAATATAAACCTTAACTAAAGTCAAAATGCTTTAGAACAGAATATCATTTTAAGATCATAAAAAATAGTGTTTTCACTTACTTTCAAAATGACAAGTGCATATTTTACTTACTTGAGAGAATCCAAAGCTATCTGATCAATATCAGTGATTCGAAGTATAAGTAATGTGTTTTCTTTTATGCTTTCTGGAAGTCTGGGATGATCAGAACTCAAAAATGTCAAGTTTGCTCCCTAAAGAAATTAACAGATGAATTATTTATTAATTTTTAATATTTTTAATGTTTATTTATATTTGAGAGAGAGACAGAGAAACAGAACACAAGCCAGGGAAGGGCTGAGAAAGGGAGACACAGAATCCGAAGCAGGCTCCAGGCTCTGAGCTGTCAGCACAGAGCCCGACATGGGGCTGGAATTCACAAGCCATGAGATCATGATCTGAGCCAAAGTCAGACACTCAACTGACACTCACATGCCCCAGCAGATGAATTATTTAAAGCTAGGAAGTATATGAGAAGTAAAACACACTAATTCTAATTTTAAATACTCAATTCTGATTATACGATACATGGTATACTTTTATACTATAAAAAAAGTATATTTAGAGAATATTTGGAAACCACACAGGCTCCAGCTAATAATATTGGAAATTAAGGAAATAATTTCTCAATCAATCTCTCAATTAGAACAATCTCAGATTTAACAATCGATGTGAAAAAAGAACTCCAACTTTCTATAAGAGTCAGAAGAAGAAAGGACAGTTATTTAATTATGGCATCCTTAAGTTTAGAAATACAACTATTGATTCACAGAAAGATGTACTGCAAATTGATGAACTACAATGGATCCATCACCCTCTCTCACCTGGTCTTTTGGAACAAACACCACATAAATTTAAAACTAATTGTAACCTAACTGGAGCAGCAGGGCTTTGGTGAAAAAATTCCTATCAAAAATTCCTAATCCAAACTTAGAAAATTATTATTTTAATCTCTGAGCTGCTCAAATAAATATGGTTGAATATGGACAAACATTAAAATAAGGGGCTTAATTATCTCTCTTGAAAATAAGGGGAGAGATTTCTTTCCTTTTTCCTGGAGTATTTACTTTAAAAACTTATAACTATAGTATTTTCTCCATTCTTTAAAATGTATATAAATTCTCTTGAAATGATTATATGAAGCATTGAAAGAGACTATATGATACGTTAGCAGAACAATGCCTATAAGCACACGTATATATACATTTGTGTGTACATACTTGTACGTGTTCTAAGTCAGAGCATCCAAAGCATGATTGTGAGTTAACGTATGTGGGTGCACTTTTATGCATGCGCGTCTGTGGGCACACGTACATGTTTATATGAGTATTATCTTACCACAGGGCACTAAAATTTCCTTTAGGGAGTGTCTGGGAAAAGACCTTGATGGAGCATACAAAAGTGAAAAGGTAAGTTCCAGGATAACACCTGGAAGGTCCCTGCCCCCACCCCCACATAAGACAAGACCTGCCCCCACCCTCGCAAAAAAGGAAATTAAGCCTAATATCCTTGCATACAGAAATGGAAGACTGTGGGAAGAGCAAGTGGAAGCAACTGGAAGCAGTCAGAAAATGGACAGGAGGACTTATATCATGAGAAATGTTTAAGGGACGTAGTTTTAATAAAAATGTCTATTGTAAGTTGCTTACACTGATGCAAAATAAACCTCCCTCTATTATGCCCTTCAAAATGTCTGCCACACTAAGGATTACATATATATATATATATATATATATATATATATATATATATATATACATATATATATACACACACACACACATATATATATGTATGTAATACATACACATATGTATATGTGTATATATATATAAATTTTTTTAATGTTTATTTCTGACAGAGAGAGAGATGAGCATGAGCGGGGGAGTGGCAGAGAGAGAGAGAGAGAGAGAGAGAGAGGGAGACACAGAATCTGAAGCAGGCTCCGGGCTCTGAACTGTCAGCACAGAGCCCAATGCGGGGCTCGAACTCACAGACTCCAAGATCATGACCTGAGCCGAAGTCAGACACTCAACCGACTGAGCCACCCAGACGCTCCCTTCGTTCTTTCCCTCCCCTTTTTCTTTCCTACTTTCCTTCCTTCATTCCTCTGTTCCTCTCTCTCCCTCCCTGCTTTCTTTTCTCTTTCTTCCTTCTCCTCTCCACCCCATTTGTTTCTTGGAAATCATAAAAGGCAGCAGAGTTCCACATCTGGTTCAAGTAATACAGAACAGGGATAGTGAGAATAAATCATAAACTACACTAAATCATTAAAGCAGCAGCTCAAAGCAAGAGGTAACTTTAATTTGGGGATAGACGTGAAACGTTCTGTCTGCAGGTTGTGAAATGGGATTTGGAGTTGATGTTCTCTAGATCTCAAGAAGCAGGCTAGACTGACATATGTCTAGTGTATTTATTTAATCCAAGTTTAAGATGTAAAGTTTTTCCTCACCCCAACTCCTCATGTAACTAGTCACAACATCTTATTGATTCTGCCTCCTGAAGACTTTAAATTTTTTTTCTAATTAGCTTCAGAGACACAGCCACTTGCCTAATTCAGGTTGCCGTTACCTCCTTCCTAATTAATGCTATTCAGGCCAATCTGGTTCTTTCTACTAGTCTTCAATCCATTCCCCATATTGTAACTAGAAAGATCTTTCTAAATCACAAACCAGATAATGTCAGCTCCCCTTGTTCCATCCACCTATCATCTTTCAATGACTCCCCAATAGATTTTAGATAACTCTTTAATAAAAAGTCTACTGTTAATAAGCTCTGACTCCTCTCTTGCCAACTCTTAACTTGAACTAAAGTTCAGCCAGCTAACTACTTCCGGTTCTCCAAATAAGCCATGTTCTTTCATGCTTTTTGTTCTTTGCACGAGCTGTCTCCTCCACCTGGAAGCCTTTCCTTTCTTATCTACTTATCCCAGCCTAGCTAATTCCTTTTCTAGGTCAATGTTGGATGGTGCTTTTTCCAGGAAGCCTCTTTTGACCCAACAAAACTGAATCATTGCCCCTCCTATCCAGCCCTCCTTTTTGACTGTATTTCCCATTAGAGTGTAAGCTCCATGAAAGTAGGAAACTGACTTAACTTATTCACTGTTCTATCTCCAATGTTTATCCTATGAGTATATACGTGTTACCTGGATGGTCACTGTGGATAGTGCTACATTTGAGATAATATAAACATAGTAATTTAAAATTTAAGAGCACTAGGGGCTCCTAGCTGTCTCAGTCCACAGAGCACGCGACTCTTGATCTCAGGGTCATGAGTTCAAGCCCCACGTTGAGCGTAGAGCTTACTTTAAAAACAAAAATAAATATAAAACAAAATTTAAGAGCACTATACAAATTGTAATATTACCGAAGACCAACCCATTCTAGGGAATCCTTGTTATACACCATAAGTCAGTAGTTGTGTGAGGTGGGGAAATCACAAGGAGGATAAGCTAACTATCAGATATATGACAGCTCCAGAGGCCAAGTATCCCTCTATATGGAGAAAAACATGCATCTTCAGGAGATAAGCCTGCAATTATGAGAAGCATTACTCCTGGTACTACTGAAGTAGCCACATACCTAGTGGCACAGCCTTGAAGGCCTTAAAAGTACCAAGAGACAAGCTCTCCCAAACTTATATCTCAGATTTGTGGGGAACGGTAGAGTGTTACGGGGAATAAATGCTATGCTTACATTCAGGCCACCAGGATCTGGACCTGAGAGGCAGAACTTCCTGGGGAAAGAGCAACCGTTAGCCACTCACACAAATGCCCCTGCCCTGTAAAGAGTAGAGGTAATAAATTGAAAACTAGAAACCCTGTTCCTCCACCCCCACAGGATCCTACAAAATTCAACATCTGGTATTAAAACATTGGCATACATACATACTTAACTTACAACATAAAAATCACCAAGTTGGTATTGTTTTCCTTTTCTTCGTCCACACTGATGACTATAAATGTTTTTTTGAATAAAAGGAAGCACATTTGTTCTAGAAGTTAAATGACAAAAGTGCAAAGTTAGTCAGATTCTCTAGAAGTCATCATCTTGAGAGTTGTAACAATGTTTTACGGCATACCTATTTTTCCCAAATTGCCGATATTCATAAATTGTTAGGGACTGGTCATGAGTAAAAAAGAACCCAATCAGCTCTCTGCAAGCATCACGTCCATTTCTAGAAAAATAGAATAATATTAAAGATTTTCAAATAGGCTAATTTTCAAATTAAATAATAAACCAGAATTGTGTATGTCAAAGAATAGCATAACTCTCTTGAATGTGTGCCAATGAGCAAGCATTATGGACAGCTACAGGGGAAACGACCTGGCTTGCTGAAGTGTCAGTTTAAGTAAGATTTGGATGGAGAAAAAGCTTTACCTTACACTGATATGCATATAGATATATTACAATTTAGATTACTATTTTGACATAGAATTTTAAGATAAAGTGAAAACAATTTTTAAATGTTGACCTTGCAAGAAGCCACTCAAGGATAGACATTTTCATCTTTGCCATTAATAGAAAGTTTAAGGGGCTCCTGGGTGGCTCAGTCAGTTAAGCGTCCAGCTTTGGCTCAGGTCACGATCTCACGGTTTGTGAGTTTGAGCCCCACCTCGGGCTCTGTGCTAACAGCTTGGAGCCTGGAGCCTGCTTCGGATTCTGTGTCTCCCTCTCTCTCTCTCTCTCTCTCTCTCTCTCTCTCTGCCCTCCCTTCCTTGCTCATGCTCTGTCTCTATCTCTGTCTCTGTCTTTGTCTCTCTCCCAAAAATAAATAAACATTAGAAAAAAAATTTTAATGAAAAAAGAAAGCTTAAAATCACTAAACAAACATGATAACTTTTAAAAACACACTTCACCTTTAATATACACAAAGAACATCAGCATTTTGTATCATTGGAAGTTTATAAGACAGAGATAACATATGTGAGAATCATCTTTCTCTTCACTTTCTTGTATCTATCAATAATCTACTAGTGATTTAAGCCATTAAAAGAAAATCAAATAAAGCAGCTTACATAAAGGTTAATTTTTAAATGGTCTACCATTTTCTACTAGTAGTATATATCATCAAAAAATTCACTTCTAAGTTTCTTTTTGAAAGACATTTTAAAATCACTTTTTAAATAACTTCTAATTAAAATGTATTATTTGTACGTTCCTAGTTCCTATAATTTTTGCAACATACTAATATATATTACCTAAAATGTTCATTCTACATTCACATTTTTTTATTTAAATGTGACAAAACTAACTAATCTCATTATTCTTATTTCTATTTGAAGAGACTATTTTTTACAATTATAGAATTAGAAGTTTAATAAAATCACAATTACCTTGATATGATCCTACCATCAAACTGTACTTTGTGGGAAAGCATGTTTTCAGTTAATGTAGAATGGGTTCTTATCCTGTTAAGAAATACACTGGTCAATAATTATTTTAAAGTTACTTACATTACACTTGATGTAAATGATGAAGTACGAAAAAAAGTAACGTTGGTATTTTGAAACGCACAGAATGAAGATGAAGTTATAACCCCCCCCCCCCCCCCCCGTGTTTTGAGTGCTCACTGAAGCCGACTCGGAGGAAATAACCCTGAGATGCAGTGTATAACACATGAATGACTTCTATTTGAATGTATAGTATCAAAGTGCTACACAAGTAAACAGCACATTTGTAACTGGTCCTACCTGCAGCCATTTCTAACCCTGTTCTATGCCTCCCTCCAGCCATATAATTTGCTTTTTTAGTTTTTTTCCATTAGAGGTAACTAAGGGACAAAGTCCTGCCAATAACTTCCAGGAAAGACTTTCTTTTACCCTGGTGACAGAGTGTGGCATGGGAACAGTTCCTGCCTGTGAATGTGGCAGGGAAAAGATGCCAGCCATCAGGCAAGCATGTCAGAAAGGCCAATAAGATCTTGAGAAAGCCAGCCCAGAGCTGCGTCATCACTGAGCCACTGGCCTAAAACCAACCACTACCTCCAGGCAACTGGTTATGTAAGAAAAATAAATCCTGACTTGTTTAAGTCACCATCCGTCAAGTTTTCAGTCACGGGCAGCTGAAAACATTCCTTACCAACATAACAGAATAATGGAAAAGGATGCTGGAAGAGGCTCCAGCCTTGCGAGAGGTCTAGCTGTAAGACCCCAGGCTGCTTATTTAATCTTATGGCCTTCATGAAGCACAAAATGACCTCACGAAGATTGCTAGTCCTAAAATTTTGTTTAATAATATGAAATAAAACCCAAATATCCACACTTTGGAACCCTGTTACTAGTAATCTCCTTTATATTAAGAAATCTGAAAAATTGGTCATGTGTCTTTACTCTCCTTCCTAAATAATTTTTTGGCACTCCAATAAAACTGCAGGTGTAATGAAACTGCAATAATGTAAATAGTAAGTGAGTATATGAGTCATTGGGATCTTGAAAAGTAATACTTCAATAAAATCTAAGTCTCTATGAAAGGTAAACAGGATACACACAACAAGAGCCTATGGACCAAAGGAGTTTGTGAACACAGGATGGAGCCATGAAAAATTGGTCATCTCGATTCAACTTAACCCATTAGTATTAATGTGCATATTGAATGCTCACTACATGCCTAAAAAAATTCTAAATGCTGAGAAAAAAACAGCAATAACAGCTACTATTTATTGAGAACTTCCTAGACATCAGTCACTATTAAAATCACTTAAATGTGCATTGGTCCATTCAATGCTTGCAATAACTTCATGAAGTACTATTATCCCATCTTACAAATAAATTTTACAGAGTCATATAATTACTGCATGACAGAGCCCAACCTTGCTCATAACCATTATATTAGATTGCTTCTCAAAGATGAACAGAATTCAATTTAACAGTGATAGGTTGAAGTAACAGCAGCTTAGAGTCTAGAGTCTCCGTGAAAAGATAAAAGAATAAAACATTTACATTATAAATGGAAAGTTCTATGCTAAGGTTTTAAGTATCCAGTAAGTAGTACCAAACACTTCTACCCAAGTTCTTAACCAATACAAAATAAGAATCAGGCAGATGAAGATTAAAATATGTATTTTATTATATTACTAACTATATACTATATTACTATATACTATATACTATTACTATATACTATATACTATTACTATATACTATATTACTAACTATATTACTAATTATATTACTAACTGTATTATATGACTAACCCACTCATTCCCAGTGGGTAGGGACTCTGCGAAATGTAACGCCTTGAGCAGCTTCTGCAGGCAGCTGGCTCCCAAAGAAAAGACAAGAGGAAGGGCTGCCCTATACCTGCTATTCTCACTTCCAACTCTGAAGCAAAATCCTCTTCTCCTTCTCCAGGAAGAATGAATGCGGGAGGACGAAATCCATGAATTCAGTAATTCTAACTAATACCACTATAGTATTTTTCACTGAAGGAGGCTCAATCTAAAATTTATATTGACAAGGGGTGCCTGAGTGGCTCAGTTGGGTAAGCATCCGACTTTGGCTCAGGTCACGATCTCATGGTTCATGAGGTCAAGCCCCAGGTCAGGTCAGGCTCTGTGCTGACAGCTCGGAGCCTGGAGCCTGCTTCAGATTCTGTGTCTCCCTCTCTCTCTGCCCCTCACCTGTTCATGCTCTTTCTCTGTTTCTCTCTTCAATAATAAACATTAACAAACTAAATTAAAAAATAAGTAAAATAAAATTTATATAGAAGAGGAAAGGGCATAGTATATTAAGCCAATATTGAAGGTTTTTTTCTAATTACTCTAAAAGAAAGCAATACCAATTAAGACAGGATGATATTGGTGCAAAAATACAAAATAGGGAGATGAGACTAAAGGAAAAGCCTAGACACCAACCATGCATTTATAATAATTTGATATATTAGGACATATGCAGCATTATGAGTTAGAGGGACAATGAGTTTGTGATAGGTAGAGATTTCCTAAAGATACATAGGGCACTAACGATAAGTGGAAAGATCGGCAAACTGGTCTACATCAAAATTAGTAAACTCCTATTCAGCAAAAGACTTGATCAAGAAAATGAAAAGGTGACCATAGAGGAAGAAAAGATCTGTCCAACAAATATAACTGAAAAAGGACTTGTGCCAAGAATATATAAATTAAGTTCCACAGATCAATGCAAAGAAGATAACCCAACAGACTCGAAGGGAAGATTCATGTAAGAGGAGATCTGTTTCATACAAGGGGATACTGATAACACACCCATAAGAACTAAGATGAAAGACATTGACAATACTGAACACCAGCAAAGATGTGGTGAACTAGAATCCTCTTACTGCTACAGGTGGGAGTGCTAATTGCAGCCACCACTCTGAAAAACTATTTGGCGTTATTTTTTAGAGCTGAACAAATGCATACTAAATGGTCCGGCAATTCCACTTCTAAGGATGTACTGAGCAGAAACGAGGACGTATGTTCACCAAAAGGCATACACCAAAGTTCACGGAAGCACCACTCTGAAACAGCCAAATGTCCATCAACATGGTGAGTAAATAAACCGTGGCATATTTATATACAATGAAATACTGTACAGTGAGAATAAAAGACAAAAACAAATAACAACTCATAACATGTTGACTCATAAACATGTTGAGCAAAAAGAAGCCAGATACATAGTGTCTAAATTTTGTGACTTCAGTAAGTTTATAATAAGGCAGTTACCATCTATGGTATCAGGACAGAGAGGTTACCCTGTTATGGTAGGGGAAGGGGATAGGCAGGCAAGGGGAGTTTCTGGGATGTTCGTAATGTTCTATTTCTTGATGTAGGAACTTGGGACCTGAGTATTGTTCACTTTGTGGAAATTCCTTTGCTGTACATTTAAACTGTGTACATTTTGTGGACATATACTTTATTTCAATAAAAGTTTACTTTAGAAAAAGAAACATTTAGGGGCACCTGGGTGGCTCAGTTGGTTAAGCATCCGACCCTTGATTTCAGTTTAGCTCATGATCTCACAGTTCGTGGGTTCAAGCCTGGAGTCGGGCTCTGTGCCCACCGTGTGGAGCCTGCTTGGAATTCTCTCCCCTCCCCCACCCCGCCACTTGTGCCTCCCCCCCTCAAAATAAATAAATAAACTCTAAAAACACAAAGAGAAGTTTAGATGTGTTAGCTGAATAACGACCCTCCAGAGTTGTTCATACCCTGTACCTCAGAACATGTAAATATGTTACAATTACATGATATGATAAAAGGGACTTTGCATGTGTGACTCCACACCCTGAGATGAGGAGATTATCTGAAATTACCCAGCTGGATTCAATGCAATCACAAGTGCCTTTATGAGAGGAAAGCAGAGGGATACTGTGACTACAGAAGAGCAGTGTCAGAGTGATAAAAAAACAAGAAAGACGAGCAGCCATTGCTGGCTTTGAGCATGGAGGAAGGGGCCATTAGCCAAGGAATAAAGGCAGCCTCTAGAAGCTGAAAGAGGCAAGAAAATGGATTCTCCCCTGAAGCCTCCAGAAGGAATGCAGCCCCGTCAACACCTTGCTTTTAGGCTTCTGACCTCCAGAACTGTAAGAGGATGAATTTGTGTTGCTTTAAAATACTGTGTGTGGTAATTTGTCACAGCAGCCATAGGCAATTAATACACAATACCTTTGAGTATTTAAGGTATGGAAACACCCTTCCAGAAAATAAGAATGAAACAAAAGAGAACAGTTCTAAAGAAGTACTTCTTGGCATGTCCAGCAGTCTGAAAATATGAAAGCATTGCTGCAGAAACTGTGGATTTTGTGTCTATTAATGCTGAAGCGAGCCATCACCTGCCAGTGAAGTTGTTGACAAATTTAAGTGGAATGCACCCCAAAACTGTGAAAGTCCAAAGATTTCATAAGCTACAACGTAAAAGGCAAAATGTCAATAATAATAATAATAATAATAAATGTTTAAATAATACTAACTTTGAATACATTATATCAATGAGATTCAGCACATACAAATGTCTCAGTTACTATATTGTATATTGTCACATATATTATCCCCTAAGGTTGTAGCTGTCATTCCTAAGTTACTAATAAAAACCCTAGAGGGCAAAGTATACCCCAATACCCTAAATTGGCAGAACTGAGATCTGAACTCCAAAAATTCCACTTCCTTTTATATAGAAAAAAGCAAAAATAAGCCAATAAAAAGGTCTTTTCAGTTAGACACATAAGTATATTTTTAAAAATTCATTTATAACATACTATATCCTCATTCGATATAAGTGAAGTCTTCTTACTTAGTTTCATGTAGCGTTCTTTTCCTAAATCGAAGAGGTGTCATCTTTGAATCTGGAACGATATGAATGCTTTCTTGTCTCTCGGAGGTTGAGTTTTGTTCTGGATCACTGATCACAGCCCTACACAGAAAATACAAAGTCTGACAATTCAGTGTGATAACGCATGACTCTAGCATTCACATATGTGTAAGCAGCTAGAAAAGCTCAACTACCAACGCAAACTTACAATTATATATTTGCCAGATACTGAATGAATAAATTTAATAATTAAAAACTACTAGCCATAGGAAAACAAACACTCCTATCAATCTTTTTCCATAAATATTATCTAAAAATACACTGAAATTTTTGAGAAAACTCTGAGCTTCGTGTCTCTCTTTAATTTTTTTAATGTTTATTTATTTATTTTGAGAGAGAGAGAGAGAGAGAGAGAGAGAGAGAGAAAGCACGAGCAGGAGGAGGAACAGAGAGAGAGGGAGACAGAGAATCTCAAGCAGGTTCTGTGCTGCCAGCACAGAGCCCAACTTGGGTGTCAAGCCCACAAACCATGAGATCATGACCTGAGCTGAAATCAAGAGTCAGATGCTTGGGGTGCCTGGGTGGCCCAGTGGGTTGAACATCTGGCTTCAACTCAGGTCGTGATCTCGTGGTTTGTGAGTACAAGTCCCACATTGGGCTTACTGCTGTCAGCATGGATCCCACTTCAGATCCTCTGTCCCCCTCTCTCTCTGTCTCTCTGTCCCTCCCTTATTCATGCTCTCTCAAAAACAAATAAAATAAACCTTAAAAAAAAAAAAAGATGCTTAACCTACTGAACCACACAGGGGCCCCCATGTCTCTCTCTTATTTTTCTTTCAACAAATAGACATTGTATTGATGACTTCTGAATAAAGATGTGAAGCACAGTAAGTAAGCAACAATATGGATTTCTGGGGGGAAAGCATTCCAAGCAGAAGGGAAGATAAATGCAAGGTACCTAAGACAGGAGTGAACCTTATGGTATGTTTGAGAACAGGGAGGAAGCTGAGTGGCTGGAACAGAATAGATAAGAGAGGGAGAGAAGCAGGAAAAGTGAGCCAAGGTCTAATGATGGGCAGATCATGTAGGGCTTGGGTAAACTATATTATTGACAATTTTCTAGCACACCTGATCCATATCCTTGCCATGGCCTCATTATAGGTGTACTGTACTTTCTTCCCCTTTAGCTTTGGGCTTAGCCATTTGACTTGCTTTGGCCATTATATAGAGCTGGATGGCTCTGCTGATCTCAACTAAACTAACTTATGTAAGTGTGGGTTGTTTGTGGATCTGCTTGTCTAGGATAATCTTGGCTAAGTGGCCCAGGTGCATTTGCAGAGTCACGTTCTTCTTAAGACCAGTGGGTTGGCCAAGCTGTGTTCTCATAAATATAGTGAAAGCACAAAAAGGCCAAGTGGGAACACATAAGGCTTCCTAAGTCCTAAGCTCTGAACTGAGACCAATGTTTTTATTCATATGTAACTGGCCAAAGTAAGTAAAAAGTAAGAACCACTTGGCCAAGCCTAGCTTGGACAGTTAATCTGAAGATACATGAGCTCTAATTAATTATTGTCTTAGGGGGCGCCTGGGTGGCTTAGTCAGTTAAGCGTCCGACTTGGGCTTAGGTCATGATCTCACAGTTTGTGAGTTCGAGCCGGCATCCCTTCAGGCTCTCCACTGTCAGGCAGAGACCCCTTCGGATCCTCTGTCTCCTCTCTCTCTGCCCTTCCCCCGCTCATTTGCACTCTCAATAAATAAATAAATACATAAATAAATAAATAAACAAACAAACAAACTTTAATTATTGTTTCAAGCTACTAGGTTTTGTGGTGATATGTAATCAATACATAGATATTACTCTGATGTGGAAAATTACTGGAAGGTTTGATCTGGCTTGCTTTTTAATAGACTTAATCTGGCTCCTGGGTTAAGAATAGACCAACAAGGGGCAAATGGAGACACGATGAGTGTAGTTAGAAAGTGACTAAAATAATCCAGGAGAAAGAAGATGACAGTGTGAGCAGGGATGATGGCAGAAGAAGGAGTAAATTTATTGTGAGGGTGGAAGTGAGAGTGATTGCTGACAAACTTGAGTATAGCATTTGAGAAAAAGAGAGGCATCAAAAGCATCACCAAGATTTTAGGTCTAAATAACCTGAAAAATGGAGCTGCCTTGGAGGAAAATTAAAGAGGATTTAGTCATGGGGAAAGGGAAGGAAAAGAACTTCCCGGAACCCAGATTGGCAAATGTTCCACTGGAGCCTTAGATTAGGGAAGCATCAGCATATAAATGGTTTTTAAAGGCATGATACTGGATGAGATCACTTGGGAACTACATGTAGAAAAAGTCCAAGAATGGAGCCCAGTGTACTCCCACATATAAAGGCAGGGGTGATGAAAAGGAACCAGGGGAAAAGACTGAGAAGGAGCAGAAGGGAGGAGGAAAACTAGCCAAGTGTCGTGTGTAGGAAGCCAAATGGGAAAGAGAAAAGTATTTCAAAAAAGGAGAAAGTTTCCAGTGGAGAAAGACATTGCTGGGTCAAATAAAGGAGAACCGAGAGATCGCCATTAGTGGAACAACATGGATGCCACTCGTTATCTTATGAGGAGATGTGGTGGCACAGTGAGGGTGAAAACACCGACAAAGTGAGTTCAAGAGATAAGTGAAGGAGGTGCATTGAAGCCTATAAGAATAATTAATTATTTCAAAACAAGTTACTGAAAAACATGCACGTAAAAATGCACTTTCTCTCTGCCATCTACACAAGCAATACTTTTTTTTCAAAGCTAATCCTAAGTCTCTCTCTCTCTCTCTCTCTCTCTCAAAAATAAATAAACATAAAAAAATTTTTTTTCAGCTAACAAAAAGTCTTAGTTCTTTCTTGAAGGCATCCTAGACTATTCCGCCTTTTCTGAAATCCTGCCATATTTACATATTATCATGCAATTTGAAACAGCAGGTATTTAACCTTTACACAGTTTTCTAAGAGTTATGAAACTGGAGAGTAAGTTTAAAATTTCTAACAGTCCCGCAGTTTCCAAACTGTGCGCCAAGTCACTCTAGGGTGCCACAGAAAATTCATAGGGACTACGTGAGATGTTTTTAATTTTTGAGGGAAACAGTGATACTTGATATTTGTTGGATGCTACCTGAACTACTAGCTCAAGGTAATTCACAGTTTGAACAAGAGATCATGTTACAATGATGTCAAAACGTTGCAAAGCAGGGTTTTCTACAGTTGCTGTGATAAATAAGTAAGTGCCATGTGCAGTCAAAAGTGAAGGTGACAGTATCCAACACATTTCTAAGGTTTGAGGGACTGGGCAGTGTCCCAAAAGGTACAAACAAGTAATTGAGGCTATTTGAGAATGAAATAAAAATATTTTTTCTTTCAATTTATGTGTATTATTTTTTCAAATGGCCATTAAGTTGTAATGAAGTAAATACTTAAGTTATTTAGATAAAAATACTTAAAAATAGAACTGTTGGGTATTTCTACTGACTTAGGAATGCTATGAAAAACAAAATCACTAAAACACTATGAGTGCAGTGAACAGAGAAAGTTTGAGAGCCTCTGAGATAGCCACTTGCTGATTGACTAACAATAAAAAAAATTAATGAAAACTTTCTGAATGGATTTATATTACTTATTACTAACTCTCACCTAGATAAGTGGTCTATCATCACTTGCTCTGCAACAGTCTGTTTCTTCTTCTCTGCAGCCACAATTTCCTAAGAAGAGAAATTTTTTTTTTAATTTCATTGTCCATAAAATAGAATACTATAGTTAAGACAAGAATCCGAAATATATGTTAAATTTCCAACTTCCTTCTTAAATATAGATTACTATATCCATCACTAATAAAAGAATCCTAATTATTTAATCTAAACATACCATTTATTTCCTAAAAAGTGATACACTTAAATTTCTGTAGAAATCATCAGAGTTTTCCATGCACAGCCTCTGAATTTCATGGAGCTAGAATAAAGGAGGAAGAGATTATTATAACCCTATCCTTGACAGATGCCCTGTAAAAGGCACTTTAACCTGCTCCAAGAATACCAACCCTGACACAAAAAGAGTTTGTTCTAAAACTGTAAGTAGTAGATATGAAGCTAAAACTGAATTGGAATCATTCAACCTTATATCAAAAATCTAAAAATAAATATTTTTAAAAAGCCTTCCATCATTAAAAGGATAATAATATTTTCTATGCATATAATCCATTACTCAATTGCTGGTTTGATTAAACTATCTTCACACTATTTTTTGCTCTTCCAACTCATTTGAAAATATTTTTACTATATTTTAGGTTATATGAAATTGAAAGATTAGTAATCATTCAATTCCAATTAGATTATAATGTGACTATATTCACTAAAATGTTTCTTTTCAAGAGTAAATAAGTTAAAAAATTAAGGAGTCAAAATAAAGCTTGTTCTATTTTTACACTGTAAATTACTGTCATCTCCCTTGATCACTGTAGTAAATGGAATTGAGTACAATAACATTCCTTAGATAGAGGCTTTGTAACCTTAGGGAGAATGCTCCATTTGAAACTAACGCAAAATTCAAATAAGAATGACTAAAGGCATATCATAGAAACTACTAAGAAAACTGGGAATTTGGGCACAACTATTTAAATATTAGTCTATAGTTGAATTTCATCTTTTTTTTTTTTTTTTTGGTTTGGTAGAACTTAAGATACAGTTTACACATCCAAATATGCCCCATATAAAGTTCATGTCATTTAACATAACTGCATCTGGTGTTATCTAAGCTCATGACAATTTATAATGACTTGTTTAGTAATCAATGTCAAACAGCAATTAAAAAGTTAGAAAACTTGTGGTAACTTACAGGTACAGCAAAGCATGTTTTATGTCTAAGGGGGAAGAAAGTGAACACTGACTAAAACATGAAATTATATACAGAAAAGGTCAGCCAGAACAGAGGTGTAAAACTCAGAAGCAAGCAAAAGAGGTGAGATTAATGAGTAGAAAGCCCATGCAGAAAGCCCACCTTGAGTGTTGACATTTATGGAGGCTTATTGTAGGAAAGGTTAGAATCACCCTCAGGCACACTGATTTAGAGGCCTGTGTAAACAAAGAGCAGATCAGAAGCAGAAGCCACACTGATTCAAAGGATCTGATAATGTTGAAAACTGACTAGCAAACTAAAAGAGATGGATATAAAAACCACACAGGCTCACTGCTTCTGTTGTTGAATTAAGTGGTTAAAAATTAAAATGTTTCCACCTACATTTTAAAAATAAATCAGTATTGGGGCGCCTGGGTGGCTCAGTCAGTTAAGTATCCGACTTCGGCTCAGTTCATGATCTCACGGTTCATGGGTTCAAGCCCCACATCGGGCTCTGAGCCCATCCAGCTTAGAGCCTGGAGCCTGTTTCAGATTCTGTGTCTCCCTCTCTCTCTGCCCCTCCTCCACTCGCGCTCTGTCTCCCTTTGTCTCAAAAATAAATAAACATTACAAAAAATTAAAAATAAATCAGTACTAATTTCAAACGCATTCAAAGTGTACTCACACAAACGTTGCCTTGGGCGGGTGTGGGGGGGATGATAAATGCCTGCTACCACAATGAAGTAAAATGTACGTGATGCTGAATTTAGTGAATTAAAATGATTGTGAGTAAAAGAAATCCACTAACACCCAGATGGCTTTGGATGAAATCAAGAACACTCAATAGGCCTTAAGAATCAGTAATACTCATTTCAAGTGTAACTTCAGGAACATATCAAAGTAAGCCTTATCTGGGATACTGTTTTGTCTTATAAAGTAGCTTTTTTTAATTTTAGGATAATCCTGGTAAGATTCCTTATTCTATTAAACATAAATATCTCAATAATAATAGGCATATAAAATAATGTTTATGTTGTTTTAGTAAAAGAACTATAGCAAGGTAGTAACTTGGTCATCCACAGAAAATCAGTACATAGTCCGGAGACTGATTACACATTGTTGTCAATTCAGAACATACTAATTCTGGATGATTGTAATTCCAATAAAAAATATATTGACTTCCCTCTCAATGATAATGATAATGTAACTGGCTAAAACTGTAATGTTTTATTATATTTAGGTTATTTAAGCCAGAATTTTCCCAACTTTGGAACCACCACACACTGGTATTTCATCAATTCATTACTAACATGTCTAAGATATTAATCACCTGGGGGTGTCTGGGCTGGCCAGTGGACTCCAATTTCAAGCAGCTTGGTCTGATTACCCCAGGACACTATAGAAATGTCATTATCTATTTGTATCAGATCTGCCCTAAGCGATCCTCATCCAACAATCCAATTGATTTTATAAAAGATGCAATTTAGAGTTAATATTGAGAATCTAGAGCTTTGCTTCCCTTTTCCTTAAAAAAAAAAAAAATTACTTGATTCCTGCCCTTTTCCTTAACGTGCTGGAATTTCTCTAGTCCTATTTGCTTATCACTTTCCAAAAACTAACTAGGTTACTTTGGAGGCAGGGGTGATGCTAAATTAAACCCACTGACAAAAACAGCAGCCAATTAACATTTTTGATAGCATAAACTAAATTTTTACAAACTCTTAAAGATTCAAGACTATTTTTCCACGCTAAATATACCAAACAGCAACCATTGGTAAAAATGAGGACTCGATTTACTCATTAGTGAACATCCACCTCAGTCCAAATTCAATTGTTCCAATTATTTATTCAGTTTTAAGTCTGGAAAATCTTGGAGGGCAAATGAACTTAATGGGTTAACAAGTAAATAAAAATACTGGTGACTTACGGCATCAGACTTCCTCATACACCATGGTGCATTGTACGGGATGTCTGCATAACCCTGCTGTAAGAGGGCTTTCCTATCCAGAGTTGTAAGACCACCGATGATGGCTGCTTCACCTTGTACACACTGCAAGTGAAAGCAATAAATAAACTCATGAGAGTTTGTACTCAGTTCACATACTTAGCATATTTGTTTTTAACAAAATAGAGTATTAAATCACCTCTGAACATGTCAATAGTTATTTGTGTAGCAGTTAACAGTACAATCTCTGACAATCAGATTGCCTATTTGAATCCAGTTCTTCCACCTTCTAGCTAGATGACCTCTGTGCCTTGGCTTACTCACGGCAATGGGAATTAATAACAGTATCTACTTCACACACACACACACACACACACACACACACACACAGATTAAATGCCCAACACCTATAAAAGTATCTGATATAGAGTCAGCATTAGATACAAAGTAGCAACTATTATAACTATTATTGTCCATTTGAGTCTTTGTAAAGTTAATAAAAATGGGCAATGTCCACTCCTTCATACAATGAAATTCAGAAGTACTAAGAGATGGGGTTTATCCTTTAAGGTAAAGGATTCTCTGGGATCCTAAAGATAAACACTAAATTTTTCTCTGAATATAAGATGTACTTATATTCCCTTAACAACAACAACAAAAATGTCCCAGCGGGATAGCAACTGCCAAAAACATAATAGATTTCAAGAGTTTTTCCTCCAGGGTTTGTTCTCACTTTAGATCTTCTCGAAAGGTCACACTCCATGTTCATACTCTACTCTGTCTTCATGACCTTTGACTACTACATGAAATCTTATACATTTGTTTGTGAATTATTGCCTGCCTCTCCTGCTAGACATTCCATTAGGGTGGAACTGTCTTTTCTATTGCAGTATCCCTGATGCCTGAACAGGACCACACATTGTGAACACTCGATATTTACTCAACAAATGAATAACACATCTTGTATAAGTATTAACTATTGGGAAATCAATTTATGAGGATACTTTATAATTTTATTTATTTACCTGCTAATATATTTGTTTTTCCTGCATAGTGATTTATTTTAACAGGCATCAAAAAAGATGTTTAGCATTATATAAGGTAAATTAAGCTGATTAAATTAACAGATTATGTTCAAGTATAAGCAAAGGTCTGCACTAAGTTTAGATTGAAAGAAACTTTCAAAAGATTTTTATTTATTTTGTTTCAGCTTATTCTTATCCTTTTACAAAAGGGAAAGGGTGACATTTCCCCCTTGGTATGTCAAATTTAACCTCCCCAGACCAGACTTCCTGGTGGTCTTCCCTCCCCTTCCAATTGTTCAGGCCCAAAACTTTAGAGGCATCCTTCATCATCTCTTTCTCCTAAGCCTGTAACCAAACCATCAACAAATATTCTCAGCAAATATTCTCAATTATTCAAAATCTACCCAGAATCTGGTTTCTCATCATGACCACTTCTTATCCAACTCTGCTGCCATTGTCCTCATCTCTTGTATGGCTTATTGTGACAGACGCCACAAATACTTTCCACTTCCAGCTTCGCCCCATTCTTCGCAAAACCCATCCTCAACACAGCAAAGGCGCTTTCTGTCTCAGAGTAAAAGGCAAAGTTCTTACGTGGTCTACAAGGCCTCGCAGAGCTGCCTCCCCGCCCTCCCTTAACTCTCTCCTCATCTCTCCCTTCCTCTTCCTCCTCTGACCACACCATCCTCCTTGGTATTTCTTCTTTTTTTATTGTTTATTTATTTATTTTGATAGAGAGAGCCAGCATGGGAAGAGGCAGAGAGAGGAGAGAGAGAGAGAGAGAGAGTGAGAGAGAATCACAAGCAGGCTCCATGCTGTCAGCACAGAACCTGACTCGTGGCTCAAACCCACAAACTAGGAGATCATGACCTGAGCCAAAATCAAGAATCAAAGGCTTAACCAACTGAGCCACCCAGGTGCCCCATCCTCCTTGATATTTCTTGAACACTCTATGCTCCCTCCTGCTTCCTGACACTCAGAGTTTATTCTGAGTGGCTTGTGCATCACCTCTTGTGCACCAGTTGTGTGCTGAAATGCTACCTATGGGAAAGATCTTCCCTGGTGATCCTGTACAAGTTGCGATCCCAACCTTGAACCCTGGTCTTCCCAGTTCCCCTCCATCCATAGCATTTATCACCATCTGTCAGGCTAGATGGGTTGATTGATTCATTCATTCACTAATATTTTTTTCTTGCTAAGTCCTTCCATTATGATATATATTCTGTAAGGGCAAAAAATATTTGTTTTATTTACTGACTTAATTACTGTTTTCTATAAAATTGAAGTTTAATGATTTTCATGCTTTATTTAAAGATATTTCATTATTTAAAATATAAGTTCACATTTTGGGAAATAATTTGACAATAAGGATTCATCAGCTTTTTACACTAAATGGAAGGAAACTCAACAAAGGAAATCTGCCGTTAAACAAGCAGAGGGGAACTTTTATCTTACTGTTTAATTAATTATCTGTTGACTGATAATATCAGTTTGACTAATGGGTGATTATGACCTTTAGTTATTGTCCTAGGTCCTAAATAAGTCTAACTTTAGCTTTTTTTTTTTAATCAGTAAAAAGAAGCAAATTACATGTTGTTCCCTACTTTATCAAGAGGCTTACACTTCTGATATCAGAGAGCCCTTCTATTTCCAGAGATTACTATTCTAATGCTAATTAATGTAATTGTAAACAGTTTTACTAATAGCCCATGTATACAGCAATTTTGATTTTCGTAATGGCAAAAATCTAAAAAAATATCAAATAAGTTGTTCGAACCCTTAAGTACAAAATTATTATGTATAGAAACCAGGTCTTTTTGCAAGACTATCAAGAACACATGAAATAATAATTGTATACATTTATATGTAGATTTTAAAAATCAAAGCAAAACAGAATTTTTTTCCAAAAGAAAATATGCATATGCTGGCTTCTATAAAGTTCTTTATTCATACTATAAGTGTTTACCAAACATATGGGAAGCTTTGCAAGAAATATTGGTTCCTCTCTTAACCAAAAATAAACAAATGCCCTCATCTGAACACATGTTCAAGGAAATCAAAGCTTTGCTTAAAAATATTTTAAACTACTTTGCTGCAGCAAATAGAGCATGAGCTTTTAGATATCTTTAGTCTATTTCCCCAACATTATTACAGTGATCTAAATATTACATGGTAAAACTTATAAATACATGGCCGGATGCTACAGGGCTGTGAAATTATCCTGCCTATGATTATAGACATTAGATTATTACATTTGTATACATCTGTTTGGATCTGGGATATGTGTCTTAACATAATAGAGACAAAATAATCCCGTAACTTTTGTTACTCTTTCCACTAAACACCATGTGAAGTAGTAGTTAGTTCAAGATAGTTCCTACATGGATAGATGATATGCCATACCTACTTATAAATTAATCAATTCTTTTTACCTATAAAAAATGTTAAGCTGATACAACCATCAAACTTCCCTGAAAATACAATATTCTTACAAAAAGTTAACTACTACATCCAACTATTATCTCTTTTATGGCTAGTAGTGTCATAAACAATGTTTCTAAACCTTTCTTTCCACAATTCAAGGTTGACCTTTCCAATATGCTTATGAAAAGCCATTAAATATATTATGGTTAGTTTGCTCTCATAGTCATGAATGGTGAATTTACATCTAATTAATATTAAATAAAAGCATAACTTTAGTAATTCATGATGTTAAAAAAACATCTCCCAACATGACGCAGAAGAAAATCAGGGAGTGATGACAGTTTTAGAATAAAATAGGGTCACTGTCACATCTATAATCATTTTTCAACTTTAAAATTTAGACTGTGAGGGGCATCTGGGTGGCTCAGTCGGTTAAAGCGTCCAACTTCAGCCCAGGTCATGACCTCACAGTTCGTGAGTTCGAGCCCCGCGTCAGGCTCTGTGTGAGAACTCAGAGCCTGGAGCCTGCTTCAGATTCTGTGTCTCCCTCTCTCTCTGCCCCTCTCCATCTCGTGGTCTGTCTGTCTGTCTGTCTCTCTCTCTGTCTCTTTCTCACAAAATAAATAATTAAAAACAATTTTAATTTAGACTGTGAGACAAAGAGAGTTCAGGATAGCTACATCAAAAACAGCTTTGTAATATTGTCTTATTTCCAATCCCAAAATAATGAAAACTTCTAACAGAGAAAAGATGACTAGGTCATCTGGCTAGAGTTTTCACATTTGAAAATGATAAATAATAAACCCTTAGAGTAGTTCTTAAGAATAAACTAGTTAATGCAAGCAAATCACTTCAAATAGTCCCTAGAACACAAAAACAAATGCTAGCTACTATACTTACTGTGACTAACAGCAAGACACCCCAGACAAAAAGACTTCTCTGATACATGGAATTTCTTTTTTTTTTTTTTTAATTACATCAGAACTTCATGAAGTCTCATACAATACCTTGTCATCTACCTTGTTTCTTGGAGACTGTTGCGTGACACCTGGTTTTGGATTTTCTGCATTTCTTTGACTGTACTGTTTATATCCCTCTTTCATTTCAGTTTTATGTTGCTGATATTTTAGTTTATATTTGCTTGTTGGTCCTGGTAAGTTTTCAGGTATTATGTCTTGCTCCTAGATGTAAAAATAAAAAGCATGTTATCCACCAGAAAAAAAAAATGAAAATAATTATTAATTTTCCTTATTAACATACACAGGTTTATCATTTACCTTAACATTTATGCTTAAGAAACAGATCATTATGATCTACATGCTAAACAGAGGTCATATGTAAAATATTTCGCTGGTACAGCATCACTGAGCAACCAAAGCAAGTGGAACTGCTCAGATGGACTGTGGTCGTAAGTACCAGGAAGCTTATACTTTGTTTCCCAGCTGAAGATCAGTCCTGGGTCTATGAAACTGGTGGGTTAAAATGAATATGCGCAGTACTAAGTGGGATATATGAAAAGCCATCCTAAAATAAAATTAAATAACATTTATTATGAGCTCTATGCAATATTGTGTTCAAATGTTTTTTATAATAAATACCAAGTAAAAATTACCTCCTCATCAGAGTCAACAAGGCTTCCCAAATCAAGTCGTGGAACCCTGAAAGAAATAATCTATGCATCCCATTACTTTTTAAAATGAGGCTTTAATAGTTGCAAGTCATACATGCTGCATCTTATATAAAAAGGTACACTAAAGCCAATGGCGTGCTGCACCTACCAGCTGTGAGAGGCTTGTGTTACATAAAGGTTCAGTAGTTTTTGAGCTAGTTGTTAACAAAGCATTATTAAAGATAAAATTATATAAACTTCTAATTAAATAAGCTATATTAAAAACAAAGGTCATAAATACTTGAAGTCATCACTTCTTAATGACTTTACTGTGCTTCACTATTATCTATGTTCTAGAAGTTATTTACACCTATGGTATTTGTGTGGTAGTATAACGGTGTGCATCTCTTTCCAAGTCGGGGTTCAGTAATATTACACATAGCTTGAAATCAGCCACAGCAAGGGGCGCCTGGGTGGCACAGTCGGTTAAGCGTCCGACTTCAGCCAGGTCACGATCTCACGGTCCGTGAGTTCGAGCCCCACGTCGGGCTCTGGGCTGATGGCTCAGAGCCTGGAGCCTGTTTCCGATTCTGTGTCTCCCTCTCTCTCTGCCCCTCCCCCGTTCATGCTCTGTCTCTCTCTGTCCCAAAAATAAATTAAAAAAAAAAAAAAAAAGAAAGAAATCAGCCACAGCAGGATGATTGACATGGACATTGGCAAATGCTATGAATCAGGACTTGATTTATTATTTTGTTGATTTCTGAGACTTAAAACAGTAGTGAAGAAAACATTAATGGTATAGATTAAACTTAAAAAGTGTATCGTATCTGTAATTGGCACATTGCAAATAACAAAAAACTGAGGAAATATTGTACCAGAATTTGAAACTATTACTTAAGTCAACAAATAAATCACTCACATCACTTTACAATAAATGAAAATATCAGCCAATGTTCATAAATTGAACTAATGGTTCGTCAGCTGCAGATACAAGAATTCAGCAGAAAACAAAAAGCATTCCGTGAGAATCAATTGGCTACATGGAATTTCCAAAAGAGAGTTTATATATTTATTTGTAAATTTGTAAATTTTTTTACAGTATTTTTACAGTATTTGTAAATTGCCTACTATATATCTTCCATAGGAGTAAAATTTATAACCAACTTAAAAAATACTTAAGTTTATGTATGATTAACAAGTAAAATTTTAAATAAACTTATAGTACACTTTCAGAAAACCAGTTGTTAAACATTTAACAAGAATGAGATTGATTGTCAGTACACACTGAATATATTTATCTAAGGCTGGCACCTACCTCTATTCTTTGTCTAGATGAGTACAGAGGTATCTGTTATGTAGAACCACATGAAATTGCTGATACTTATTAATTTCATATGGTTCAGCCTAACAAATTACTAGGGTTTTAACTTCTATTATCTAATAAGTCCTGTAGTCTAAAATACTTGAAAAAATATAAAAATGATAACCTTCCAAATTTTAAAAGGCAAAAATGTACAATATAAATGTATAAATGTACCCATGCAGTTCAAACGAGTTAAAGGTCAATTGTCTATAACACATACATCATAGCTTAAAGTAGCAGCACACCTCTATCACATATCAAAGATTGTCTTAATTGTACTTGGAAAACATCATGATATCATCTAAACTTAGGAAGAAAATCTAAACAGAATATAACTGTAGTTGTCATAATTATCACCATCATAAATTAATGTAGTCCGTCCAAAACTAAAATCATTTAAATAAGATTGACAAAATTGTCATATTTCTCAAGATAAGGTTAGGGTCACAGATACTTTTCATTAAATTCATTTTGACTATCCTAGTTTTAAAATTCAAAATTTCATACATTTCTTTAATAAATTCACTTAGCTCAATTTTCTAAATAACACAATAGTTTAACCTTTTCAGGAGAATGTAAGAACATTAAAGAAAATAAAAAACAAGACAAGTAGTAGCCTCAATCCTATCATCCTGCTTCCATTCTGGCATAGCAATTTTCAGGCCATCTACATGAATATCAATTTTTTTGCAATTCACAATCACAGCTACATATAAAATTTTGCTTTTTTTTTATTTGTTAACGTATTATATATGTTCGCCCATTAAATAGCTCAAATGTGAAGAAATGTGACTTACACAGGGAGGCAAGGATTCTGGATTGCCCGTGATTTGGAAGTCCGTCCTTGCTTTAATTAAAAGAAAAAATCAGTATGTATATACCCTTTATTTATACTTTAAAAGATAAGCAATGAGTCAATTCAGTAAAGCTGATTATTATTTTCTCAGTAAACTTCATAGAAGAAATATTTATTAAGGCTCTCCTTACTATGCTTGAGACACAGAAATAAGATGATAAGCAACACAGACAATCTTTACCCTCATGGCGCCCTGTCTGCTGGGAAAGACATTCATTCAAACAAACAATAATGCGGAAAAACACGTGCTATGACAGAGCAACTACATATAGCACGTGTACCCAACAAGTCTAGGAAACTGAGGACGTTTTTTCAAAAACAAAAAAAAGTAACCTTGAAATGGAACTCTGAAGGATAAGTAGCAGTTAGCCAGATAAAGGCAGAAGGGAGAATATTGCTTTAGTCAGGAAACAACTCATCCTGCACGAGCCCACAGGCCAAGAGTTAGCAGCTAGACAGGGCTGAAATCCAGAGCAAGGAGATTGTGGCCAGAACTGTTCCATAATACAAGTCAAAGAACTTGGACCTTGCCCTAAAGGTAATGTGAAAACTGCAGGATTTAAGCAAAGAAGAGACAAATATACACATGTATACATTTGTAGATGTTCAATATTATTTCCAAAAAATTGTGCAAAGACATGAAATTTACTCATGATAAATTGAGTGGTGAGCTCATGGTGGTGAGCTCAGCCACCATGGAATAAGAAATACATATGAGTCATAGAGAAATTCAAGTTAATAAGTGCAGCAAACAATTCATCAACACTTCTAGCTTACTTCTTAAATGTTATCTAACCGGTCATTTTTGTGATACTGACAATAAGTATAGAAATTACATTCAAGGGGCGCCTGGGTGGCTCAGTCTGTTAAGCATCCAGCTTTTGATTTTGGCTCAGGTCATGATCTCACAGTTCACAGGTTTGAGCCTCGCATCATGTTCTGCACTGACAGCACGGAGCCTGCTTGGGATTTTCTCCATCCCTGTCTCTCTCTGCCCCTCCCTCACACTCTTTCTCTCTCTCTCAAAATAAATAAATTAAAAAAAAGAAGAAGAAGAAATTACATGTAAGACTGAGCTTCATCACTCTAATTGACCAAAGAGAATGGTATAAACTTTATTCAATTCAGTATAAACTTTATTAATACGGCATTGTTTTAAATACTATTCTAATAAAAAGTTAAAATGCAGAAATATAAAATCACAAAATAATCAGCTAATTAGAAAAAAAAAAAAAAAATATATATATATATATATATATATATATATATATATATATAAAATAGTTGACCCTTGAGCAATGCTGGGGTTAAAGGTACTAACCACCTCCCCCCATACAGTCAAAAATGCATGTATAACTTTTGACTCCTCAAAAACTTAACTACTACTAGCCTACTGTTGACTAGGAATATAAAGTCAATTGACACATATTTTATGTTATATGTACTATATGCTACATTCTTACAATAAAGTTAGCTACAGAAAATGTTATTAAGAAAATCATACAGAATAGAAAACACATTGTATTTATTGAAAAAAATCTGCATATAAATGTACCCATGCAGTTCAAACGAGTTAAAGGTCAATTGTCTATAACACATACATCATAGCTTAAAGTAGCAGCACACCTCTATCGCATATCAAAGATTGTCTTAATTGTACTTGGAAAACATCATGATATCATCTAAACTTAGGAAGAAAATCTAAACAACTAAACAACTAATTATGTAGTTGTCATAATTATCACCATCATTATCCCCCAGAAAGCCTTGTATTTTTTTTTAATGTTTATTTAGTTATTTTGAGAAAGAGAGAGAGTTCACAAGAGCAGGGGAGGGGCAGAGAGAGGAGAAAAAGAATCCCAAGCAGGCTCTGCACTGTCAGCACAGAGCCCAATGCAGGGTTGGATCTCAGAAACCTGAGAGTATGACCTGAGCCGAAATTAAGACTTGGGCACTTAACCAACTGGGGCACACAGGTGCCTCCGCACCGTCCCTCCTCCCTCCCTCCCCCCCAGAAGGTGTTTTAATAGACCCCAGAAAGTGTTTTGACTTAAAGACAGTCTTTTAAAGTCATAGGCCTATTTTACAATGGCAGTTACCTTTATTGTCTAATTCCAACAAAATTTTGCTAGCCAATCCAGAATGAAGGTAAATTATAGCTTATAAATCCCTGGGCCAGAGTTGGCAAACTATGGTCCAGCTCTGTTTTATAAATAAACTTTTATTGAACCACAACCACATTGATTTATTTATGAATTGTCTCATTACATCAGCAGAGTTAAGTGATTGCAACAGAGACAACAGCCCATAAAGCCAAAATTACTAGCTGGCCCTTTATTTACTTTTTTTCTAAGTTTATTTATTTTGAGAAAGAGAGGGAGACAAAGAATCTCAAGTAGGCTTAGCACTGTCAATGCACAGCCTGACACAGGGCCTGAAGCCACGAACTAGAAGATCATGACCTGAGCCAAAATCAAGTTGGAGGCTCAACTGACTGAGCCACCCAGGGACCCCTAGCTGGCTATATCCTGTCCTTTTTTTTTTTAAAATAGACTTTATTTTTTAGGAGTTTTAGGTTCATAGCAAAATTGAGTGGAAGATACAGATATTTGCTGTATATCCCCTGTGATATTATGATTTGTAAGAAATATACATTTGGACATTCATATGACCAAAACAGATTTCTCATATATATTTGGTCTTGTCCAGTTCCTGGGTTACAGCTCCCAAAATCTTTGGAGTTTTCTCAAAGTTAAGAGAAATAGGGGCGCCTGGGTGGCTTGGTCAGTTGAGCGTCTGACTTCGGCTCAGGTCATGATCTCGCGGTCCATGAGTTCGAGCCCCGCGTCGGGCTCTGTGCTGACGGCTCAGAGCCTGGAGCCTGTTTCAGATTCTGTGTCTCCCTCTCTCTCTGCCCCTCCCCTGTTCATGCTCTGTCTCTCTCTGTCTCAAAAATAAATAAACGTTAAAAAAAATTTTTTTTTTAAAGTTAAGAGAAATAAATGTATTTTGTTATGTTAATGAGGTTGCTTTTGGAAAGCTCCTAAACTTGACGGCTGGTTGCCAATAAAGCCTACCCTGTGATTGGAGGGTTGGACTTTCACTCTCACCTCCTGACCTCCAGGGAGTGGAGAAGAGGGCTAGAAGTTTAATTAATCACCAATGGCCAATGATTTAATCAACCTTGCCTATGTAATGAAACCTCCATAAAATCCCAAAAAGACAGCATTCAGAGAGCTTCTGGGTTGGTGAAAACGTGGAGGTTGAGAGAGTGGCATGCCTAGAGAGGGCATGGAAGCTTCCTGCCCCTTCTCCCATACCTTGCCATACCCATCTCTTCTCTCTGGCTATTCCTGAGTTACATATTTTTATAATAAACTGGTAATCTAGTAAATAAAATGTTTCTCTGAGTTCTGTGAGCCACTCTAGCAAATTAATCAAACTCAAGGAGGAGGCTGTGGGAACCTCTGACTTACATAGCTTGTCGGTCAGAAGTACCAGTATCTGAGTATCAACTCCAGCCTGTAGCCAGAAGCACAGGTAACAACCTGGGCTTGTTTGAAGTTGGAGAAGGTGTGCAGTCTTTAAAACTGAACCCTTAACCTGTGGAACCTGATGCTATCTCTGGGTTGATAGTGTCAAAACTGAGTTGAATTGTAGGTCACCCAATTGCGTCAGAGCATTGCTAGTTGAAGGTGTTGAAATTGAAACAGGGTGCTCATAACACCAAAAGACCCTATTGACCACACATATGCATAGCCTTCCCCATTATTAATATCCCTCACCAGAGTGGTACATTTGTTACAATTGATAAACCAACATTCACAAATCATCATCACTCAAAATCCATTACATTAGAGCTCACTCTTAGTGTGTATTCTATAGATTTAGACAAATTTGTAATGGCTTGCATACTGTCTTTTTCCCCTTTTATTTTAAGCAACTTCCATGTTACTCCTTAAATCATGTTCATCTAGTATTTCTCAATTGCTACATACTTTTCCAGTATTTTTTCATTATTAAAAAAACACACGCTTTTAAAAAATACCTTTGTTTTCATCTGAGTTTTTCTATATTTCAGATTATTTCCATAGAATAGATTCCAGGGATTTTTTTTTTTTAACGTTTATTTTTGAGACAGAGAGAGACAGAGCATGAACGGGGGAGGGGCAGAGAGAGAGAGGGAGACACAGAACCGGAAGCAGCCTACAGGCTCTGAGCCATCAGCCCAGAGCCCGACGCGGGGCTCAAATTCATGGACCACGAGATGGTGACCTGAGCTGAAGTTGGACGCTTAACCGACTGAGCCACTCAGGCGCCCCGATTCCAGGGATTGTATTTGCATCAAATCAGTTGAAAAATTTTATAGGTCAATACACACCACCAATCTTGTTTCCAGAAATGTGGTACCAGGGTTTTTTGTTTTGTTTTGTTGTTTGGGTTTTCTTATATTTGATTCTGTAGAATTTCAATTTAGACTAGTCATTTTCTAAAGAACATAATATACACATTACAATCAAATGCCTCTGCATTCCAGAAATTCAACTCCTGAAAGCTTTGCAAAGAGGTGATGATTTCTATGTAATATCCTGCTTTTCTAATTATTTCAAAAGCCAAAAAGTTAACAAAGCAGATTTAAAGACAGCAGCATGAGTCATTATTAATAAAGAAACTTTTGTATTTTCAAAACTCTATACACTAATTTTTCTAATGTCAGTATTACAATGTAAATTGAAATCAATTCATATAAATGATAATCAGTTAATACTGTGAATTATCATTGATGTTTTGGTCAGGTTTTTTTTATACGTCACTCTGTGCTCATCAAAAGTGCTCTCCTTCATCCCCATCACCTGTTTAAGCCATCTCCCCACCCACTTTCCCTCATGGTACCAGTTAAGAATGCACCGATTCTAAATCTGAGTATTTCAATATTACATTTTTCCTCTAATTTAATAGAGGCATAAAAGTATATCATGATGCTAATTTTCATTCCCCTGATTATCAGTGGGGCTGAACAAGTTTTTGTATTCTTATCTCCTACACATATTTCCCAACTGTTGGTGTTTGTAATGATATCTGAGTAAAGAGCACAGATCTTGAAGTCAGAACTGGAGTTCAAAATCTTGGCAAGTCACTTAATCTCGAGGACCCACAGTCCTTCCACTTCTAAAAGTAGGTTAATAATAATACCTACCTCAAAGGTGTGTTGTAAGAATTAAGTGATATAAGTTAATGAAACATTTATCATGGTGTCTGGACAAGCAGTAGGCATTCAATATTTAGAATAATAAGAATAAAGAAATATAAATATACATCACTTGTATGTATTTCTAAACTAAAATTTATATTTACCCAATTCTGTGATGGAAACAAGGGAAAAGTAGCTGTAAATTTGTGCTTAATCAATGATTTATATACACAAGGGTGATATTATGAAGGTTTACAAAGAATAAAGGTCTTAATAGAAGCCCAGATTCTCTTCTTACCTAACACAAAATGTATACTGATACTCTCTTCTTCTTTCTACTATTCTTATTTCTTACATTTTCTACAGATACACACAGATAATTTTTAAGATAATAATATGAAAACAATAATAAGCTTGATTTTTACAAATAAAACTAATTCAAGCAATGACCAAGTTTTTAATTGATTATCTTCAATCCTGGCAACTCACTTCTTCAAATCTAGAAAATACGGATCCTAAATATTTGTAAGTATAAGTAGTCATAAAAAACATGAAGAAAATGGCCAATGATTTAATAAATCATTTAGTGAATTTAATGAATCATTTAATGAATAATCAGGCAATTATTTAATGAATCATCCTACTAGAGGAAAACTATATAGCACACATACTTGCAGCAGCTTTCTTCCAGAGAATGGCTGAGTTTGACTCGTAGGAGAAGTAGCAACTCCTTTAACCTCTAAATCCATCCAAGTTCACGTATTTATCCTGCAGTATACTTTGAAAAGGGTAAAAACATACAAAACGGTCATTCTTACTTAATTTTAAACAAGCCATGCAAATTGCATACTACTACTACATGGAAAGAAATCATGTGGTTAATCATTCTTACTTCTTTCACTCAAATCAACTTTTTGTGGGTGATTACATTATGTGGGGCAAATGCTAGTCAGAATAGTGTTCCCCCAAAGATGTCCATGCCCTAATCAGTGGGCCCTGTGAATATGTTTACCCTATACAACAAGGAGGACTTTTCAGATGTGATTATCTAAAGGATTTAGAGGTGTGAAAATTATCCTGGATTATCTGCAGGGCCCAATGTAATCATCAGGGTCCTTATAAGAGGGAGCAGAATAATCAGAGTATGAAACAGAAGATGTAAGAAAGACAGCACAGGTCAGAGAGGAGTGAAGATGCTATATAGCTGGCTTTGAAAGTGGAGGGAGAGGTCATGAGCAGTCTCCACAAGTCAGAAGAGGCAAGGAACGAATTTTCCCCTGGAGCCTCCAGGAGGAGCCAGCCCTGCTGACATCTTAATGTTAGCCCTGTAGGACTCTTTTTTGTACTTCTGATCTCTAGAACTATAAAATAAATAATAAATAATGAGTTAATTTATGTTGTTTCAAACCACTAAGTTTGTGGGAATTTTTCACGGTAGTGATAGAAAACTAATGCTTGTACTTCTCTACCACAAAGTGATATAAATTTATTTTCTTTACTCTTTTCCTAAACCTTTAGGAGTTTTGACTTTACCAGAGTAAGCTAATGAAAAATCTTGTTATGCAAACAGTATTCTTCAATACAAAGAATAAAACAGAGCGGATGGTCCAATTAGTAATTATGAGGTGACAGGTAAAACGCATGTAAGAAAATATTGAAAATCATCAACTTGCAAAGTTGTAGAAAACCAAAATCCTCAGTCACCCAAATTTTGAATATTTTATTTCACACTTCAACCTTAATCATACTGAGGATATGTTGTTTAACAATTCATACTTTCTTTTTCTATTATTAGACTTGGATTTATTTTAATAGTAATTTAATTTTTAAGGAAAGATGGCATGGCATAGTGCCAGCATACAGTTATATAGACTGATATTAAAATCCTCATTTTTTTGATACTTTCCCATAATGTAAGCTTGGGTAAGAATTTAACCTTTCCGAGCCAATATTTCTAATTTGTAAAATGCGTTTAATGTTACATTTCTCATCTTCCTATGTATATGGAATATGGTTATTCAATTCGTGGTAGCCATCATTATTATTATTAAAATGTAGTTTTACTGCAATGAAATCCTCTTACTGAGATATCCCAGTTCTTCACTAATTTATCTATATGGCTCCTTTTACCCCATTTCCATAGTCCCCTCCCCTAGGACCCCATGACCTAAGGCTAGATTTCTACTGTTAAGAGTAAAATCAGGAAGACTTATTAACCAACAGCAGACATATTCTGAAAACATCACAATATTGGATTTGATAATAATTTGGCTTTTTTTTCCTGAGCTATCTTTCACAAGTAAGCAACTTTCTTAAAGTTGTTATTGCTTTGGTGGGGGGAAAGAAGGCTGTTGTTTGCTTTTAACCACATCACAAAAGCCGTTGTATTTGCCATGACGATTGGCAAACAACAAGCCCAAGTTAAAACAGAGAAGCTGAGCAATCAGCTAAGTGATTTTCTCCCCACACCAACCACACAATTACCTATACCTGAGAAACCATTACAGCCATTTCAAATCACTACAGGTCACGTTACATCGCCATAATTCATTTGCAAATAACAAAAACAACAAAATTTAAATACTCTTTCCAGGACTTCCTACTCCCTGTATTTCCCTAGGCTTAACACTCATTAGCTTTGACTGTAATTAACTCTTTTCATGTCTCTAATAAACTGTCAAGACCATGAAGCTGGATTTCATGTCCTTAATATAGCAGATACATAATAAATATTAATTTAGTCAATAAATTAATGCATAGTCAAATACCTGTTCACATTTTAAACATATTCTTAGTTTCCCTTCTCTGCACATAAATGACATGATCACATGCTACATATACTGTTCTTCAAACAATAGATATGGTATTCAAAGCACGAATGGTAATCATTATTTTTCACGCTATACTGTAAGCCTCACAAAGGCAAGGACTATGGTTTTGCTCACCTTGTATCTCAGCACTTAGCAGAAAGCCTAGAAAACAGTAGGAACTTAATAACTATTTGCCGAATAGGTGAATTCAGTCAATTCACATGTGCGTTATTTCAGACCTTGGCAGCATACAAACGGTTCATTCAGATATCACAGGAGTAGGAAAGGGCAGTGCCATCATACAGGGAACACTCCAGGATCTACAGAATTGGAGCAGTCAGGCTCCTGACACCTCTGTCAAAGAATCTTAAGATTTGGACAGGCCTGAAGAGATGAAATAGCTCAATCTTCTGATTTCCAAACTGAGGAATCAGTGACCCAAAAAAGGGGGATTTTACTTTGCCAAGTTATTTGTCAGTTATTACTGAGCATGAATTTATACCAGTTTCAGATCTCTTTCTAACACTACCCCCTTGCTGGTGGTACAGGTCAGAAGAAAGAGAGAATTAGCTAGAGACTCAAGAACACCAGAAACCTAAACCTGGTGGCAAAAGAATTTCAAATAAATAGCCTGTGAGCCGATCTTTGGAATGCACACCAAAGTCTGTCCATGTCGGACGGGAATACTCAGTTGGGGTATGTTGGGGAGGAGAGGTGGCGGGAAGCAGGGAAAAGTACTTCTGAATGGCTCTGTCTCCATCCGGACTGCCGCAAGTCAAGAGATATTATAGCTGGCACGTCATGAATGTTGTTAACAAACAGATCCAAGTCTTACCACATTATCTTTAGTGCTACCAAAAAGAACAGAACTCACCTCCCACTCTTCTCATTTCTCAAGGATAATTATTTCCAATTGCAATTATCACCATTTCCCTCTTGGTTAGTGATATTAGTGACTATAATTTGCTTCTACCAAATCAGAACATAATGGAAAGCGAAGAATAAATTGGTCAAATCCATCCCATAATCAAGGAGAGAAGAAAAAGATGAAAAGATTTAGTATTTAATCTCCATGCAAGTGAGGACCAAGTTTACCTTGGAGCCCAGGTGATAAGAGACCCAAGTATCTGAATGAACCTGGCGTCATTCTTAAGTTCAAACAGTAATTGTCGGTACACCCCTCCCCCCCAACACACACACAAAGGTTAAGATTATGCATTAACGCAAAGTACCTGAACTAATGCTCCGCCCTCTTCCTATCGGAGATTCAAGGACTGGGGTGTGACACCAGCCAACGACAGCCAACCTGAATTGACCCAACAAGATAGGTAAAGAGCAGGTCCAGAGTGGGAAGGATGGCAAAGGTATGTATCAACGGGGCGATTCCATCGAGAACTCCCCCGAGACAGCTGAGACAAGCTGGAAAGGCACAGCTCCCAGTACACTCTGCCAAGCCCAGGCCCGCGTCTGCAGGTTGCCTAGCAACTGGCGTCCCCTTGCTGGGCCTCCAAACCCTTTCTCAAATGCAGGGAAAAGATGATCGGCCCAAATCCCTTGCTCCTTCCACGCCACCTCTTGCCCTATACTGAGTGGGGTATTTCCTCGGCCAACCCGGCCAGCGAAGCAAGCGACCCCGCAGAGGTACTTGGGGGAGCGAGCTGCTGAAATCCTGTGGGGGCCTCCGAGTCTCATCCGGGGACCAGTTCCAGGGTGCCTCTAAATCCCGGCGGGGAAGTGGAAGAGGATTCACTTATATATGGGCTTCTCAGGCGCAGAGACGGGACCAAAGCCCAGCCGGGATCCACCACGGGTGTTGTATATAATAATTCTTTTAAGTGAGTTCTCTTTAACAAATTTTATACAGCCTCTACCAGGAGTTCAGATCCTAGAGAGATATTATGAGGGGAAAAAATTATGTTATAATGCCCGCTGTCAAGGAACTTGCAATTATTTATTTTTTTATTTAAAAAAAAATTTTTAATGTTTATTTGAAAGAGACAGCGACAGACCGAGCATGAGCAGGGGAGGGGCAGAGAGAGAGGAAGACACAGAATCTGAAGTAGGCTCCAGGCTCTGAGCTTGCAAGCGCAGAGCCTGACATGGGGCTGGAACTCAAGAACAGAGAGATCAAGACCTGAGCCAAAGTCGGCGCTTAAGGACTGAGCCTCGCAGGCGTCCCAGAACTTGCAATTATTTAAAAAGACAAGACGCAATATAGTATTATAGAGAGATATATACATACAGGTACATAGATATTTGGATATAGGGAGATATAAATTAAAATACCGATACAATGGAAAGGGAACAAAACTAGGAATCAGGAAATTTTCATTTATTTTTTGCTCTGCACACAATGTCTATGGGCATCAACCCTTCATCAATAAAAGGAAAGTTCTGGTTTGAGAGATTTGTTGGGTTCCAAGCAAGGTATGCCCACGGAGGGGTCCAATAATAAAACTGACCTAAAGAAATGACCAAAGCAGGCAGTTTTTATATTTTTGGATGCAAAGAGACAATAAATCTGAAGAATTGACAAAACGAAGAACAAAGAAAGCTGAATTTGGGGAGTTTAGTAAATTATTCTAAACAGATTGCTCTGGGGTAGTAAATTAATAAAAAGTAACAAGGGTTGTTTACATACCCTTCTAGGCTCTTAATTTCTTCTCTGGGGATAAGGATGTCACCTTACATCCTGGTATAGGAACAGTACCTTTCACATGGGAAGTTTATTTCTTGCTTAGAGGAGACAAAGCAGGGAGCAGGTCAGAGTGCTCTCTTGCATTAACTACTTAAGTAACTTTTATTTAAAATAATCAATATAACAAAGTTGCACATTTTGGGGTGGCCTGCCTTTGGCCCCTACATATAAACTGCACTTTTTTGCCAGTTTTCAAAACAGTTCCTCACAAAAGTTCTGTTGCTATTACAGACAGTTAATTTCCTTATACACAAAACAATACTACATTAACCATATGTTATACTATGTTAACCATATGTTATACTATGTTATTGACAGATCCAAAGTAACCTGCATTTGAAGGTCAGCAAACAACCACTGAACACCTACTATCTGCAAATATATTCAGTGTTAGAAAAAGTAAAGTCTATAAGCCAACCTAGTATTGCCTTTTAAATTGAGTCTAAAATACTTATTGAGCCTCTAGTATGTATATGATGAATAAGATAGCTTAAAATTGTATACATTATTAGAAAGTTAAGGAGTGCTCATTTCCTCATTAATTCAGTCAATTAACATTTATTGAAGGCATGTGGGTTCAGTAGCTGCTCTAGGTGCTATAGATATAGAAATAAAGCAAATAAAACCACTGTTTCAGTGAAGGTTAAAATCTGAGGCGATAAACATTAAATAAAGACTATTATCGCAAGTAGCAATTAATGTGATAAAGAAAAATGTAAACACTGATAAACAGTGGGATAAATACTGAAAGATAGAAGTTGTAGGATCATGTATGGCTTCATTGAGGGGAATTTTGCAGACAAAAGTAACAGCAAGTGCAAAATGCTTGTGGGTGGAGCATCCTTGCCAAGCTGATGGATGTGGCTGAAGCCAAGGGAGCCAGTGGAGAATGTAGAATAGGGGGCAGAGATTAGCCATGGTCAGATTATGTAGTGCCTTTTGAACCAAACCTAGGAATTTGGATTTTATAAATGTGACAGGAAGTCATTAGAGGGTTTTGAAAAGAGGGGAGGCTGTGATACTATGATTTATGGTAAGAAATATATACTTGATCTTCCTCCAGGTTTCTGGCACAGAGTTCCTAAAACCCTTGGAATTTTCTTAAATGGTGAGTACAAGGAAACTTCTTTTGTTATGGTGATGACGTGACTCTTGGAAAGCACCTAAGAATGGAGGGCAGTTGCCAATGAAGCCGACCATGTGATTAGAGTTGAAAGTTTCCGTCCCACCCTCAGGCCTTCTAAAAGGGGACGGGGGCTACCAGTTGAATAAATCATCCAAGTCCAAGGAGTTTATCAATCATGCCTCTGTGGTGAAGCCTCCATAAGTACCTAAAAGAAGGTTCCCAGAGCACTCTGCTTCCAGAGTGCAACATAGAAATTCTGCCTGAGTAGAAATTCTGCCTGAGTTTCTAACCTTCAGACTCAAGACTCCAACATCAACTCTTATCTGAATCTTCAGCTTGTCAGCTTGCCTTAAAGATTTTAGGCTTTTCAGCCCCCACAATTGTATGAGCCAATTTCTTTAAAATCTATGGGTGTACATGTGTGTGTAAAAGGGAGTGGGTGGGAATATATGTCTATTAGTTCTGTTTCTCTGGTAACCCTGACTAATAGGGGAAAAGAGAAAGTAATAAGATATAGGAACATGAGGTAATTTAATGACAGACAATTCCTTCTAATTGGAGTACTTCATAAAAGGAACTAATGATGGAATCTTATCGGATTCATTTATTAATTTGTTCATTGAATATGGAACTCTGTTGAGATGCTGGGGATACAGTAGTAAAAATAATACTAATAAGCAATCCCTGCCTTATGGGGCTTACATTCAATTGAGGGGAGAAGTGATAATCTAAATAAGTAAGTTACATATGATATGAGGATAAGGGTTATGGGGAAATAAAGGCAGAAAAAAAACAATAGGAAGTGATAGGTGTAGGATGGGTAATGTAAAATACCACTGTGAGGTATTTTGAAAAGATGAAATTTGAGAAAATACTTGAAAGAGGTTAAAAACAAGTCATGTAGCTTTCTGGGGGAAAGGGTTCTAGGCAAAAGAAATGAGCAAGTGCCCTGAGGCATCAGTTCCTTCCACTCTTTTAAGGAATAACAAGGGGGCCCAAGTATCAGAGGAGTGAAAAGGAAGGGAACAGAAGCTGGAGGTGAGATCATAAAAGGGTCTCCTTGTTTAGGGCCTTGAAGGCTACAGTGAGTGATGTGGTTTTGGAGCGGTGGGGTCTGGAGCCCAAGCCAAGAAGGAATTCTTGATTTTATTTTTTTTAAGTTTTTTTTTTTTTAATTTTTTTTTAACGTTTATTTATTATTGAGAGACAGACACAGAGCATGAGCAGGGGAGGGGCCGAGAGATGGAGAGACACAGAATCTGAAGTAGGCTCTAGGCTCTGAGCTGTCAGCACAGAGCCTGACGCTGGGGCTCAAACTCACTAACTGCGAGATCGTGACCTGAGCCAAAGTCGGACACTCAACCGACAGAGCCACCCAGGCGCCCCATCTTGATTTTATTTTATTTTTTAATTTTTTTTTAATGTTTATTTACTTTTGAGAGAGACAGAGACAGAATGCAAATGGGTTGGGACAGAGAGAAGAGGGAGACACAGAATCTGAAACAGGCTCCAGGCTCTGAGCTGTCAGCACAGAGCCCGACGCGGGGCTCGAACTCACGAGCTGCGAGATCATAACCTGAGCTGAAGTCGGATGCTCAACTGACTGAGCCACCCAGGCACCCCAATTTTATTAAAGTACCAAGACAGGACCAGTGAGCAGAAAGAGCTGGACTGGGGTTGTGAGGAGTGACTGATTATATACTTGGGAGTTGGGAGAGGTGAAGGCAAGAAGTTTCCAAAAGGACATTCATACGCTAAGAGGACTCAAAAGATACTGGAAGCCTAGCTATTGTCAAGCTTAAGTGTTTTGTTTTGTTTTGTTTTCTCTAGCAAACCATGAACAATAAGATAATAAGGAGTTCCTGGAGAAATGTTATACTCTGCCTATCTCAAGTATTTGTCAATGGGCTGCAGGTTATAAAGAAATTTAATTTTCCAACCATTTCCTTTTTGCCTTTGTTCCCCACATCAAGGGGAGTTGTGATGGGTGGGGTGGGTGATGTTAGGGCTCCAGGAAACTGAGTCTATAGGTTTCTGGAGGCTAGGCTATTGATAAGATTGCCTTTTTCTTATAATTTACTAAGATATTTGTAAACTGATGGGGACTCTTGTGCTACATGAACACGATCTCTATCAGTTCTGTTGGTTTTTCCCTTTCCTTGCTTCTTGGGCATCCAGGAGTACCTGAGGAATGTCCCACATTTCCCACCTGGGGGAGGTGGGGGGGGGGAGTTGGTGGTGGGATTGTGGGACGTCAGCTTGCCTTATGCTCCCTCATCTGTGAGGATAGCCGGTGAGGATTTTGCTTTGAGTGCCATGGGAAGCCATCATTTGGAAGGTTTTGAAAAGAGTGATCTGACTTATATTAGTAGGATCACTTTGGATGCTGTGTTGAGACTTAGTATTTAAATATTGGAATATGAAGATAAATATACATAGAGACAATAGAATGAAGTCCTAGAAATGCTGAGAAAATAGTTTTCCCTCTACTGGTCTGGTATTCTTTTTTTTTTTTAATAGTTTTTTTTTTTTAATGTTTAACATGTATGTATCACTTAATAAAGTCAAAATCACTCCGTATTTCTACCCTTCTTCCAGGAATACAAGGACTTTAGAATAATTCAACTATAACCACTGAGCTCTCCCATCTTCCACATGATTTTTGCCAAGTATTATAGTTCTACCCTGTACTTAAACTCCTTCCTTGAACGCTCTTCCTCCAGTAGCCACACACTTCCCTCTTGCATCCCCTTCAAGTATTTGCTCAAAAGTCACCTTCTCAAAGACATCCACACTGATCACTCTATTTGAAATCAAATGTGCCACCCTCACCTCCACCCCAGTGCTCCCAAATTCTTTAGCCCGATTTATATCTTTTCTATACATATCATCAGGGTGTTTTTCTTAATCATAGAATTTATTATGCTCACCATTTATTCCCTGTGTCCCTTCACTAGAATTCCAAAAAAACCAGATTGCTTTGTTTTGTTTCCTGTGTTGTAAGCCCAAACACCAGGAAGAATGCTTAGGATTTAGTAGACACTGAAAGTACTTAAGTATGCTCAAGACTATGTACAATCACTCTGACTGCTGTCTGGAGAATAAACCATGGGAGGTTAGGAAGCAGGAGCAGGAAGGTCCACCAGGAAGCCATTGCAATTATCCATGAAATCAAGGAGTGCCCTTTCAAATACTGAATGGTAGTCAAGTTCTGAAAATATACAAAGACAACAGAATTTGTCAAGGGACCCAAACCTCCAAAGTTTGGGGCCTGAGCCGTCAGAAGGATAAAACCGTCATTAACTGTGATAGAGAAGATTGTGGAAAGACCCGTTTTAGGGTGTGGGATGTAAGAAGTTCAGTTTGGACTGTGTAAGTAATGCTAGTCACATATATTGCAATTCTCCATCAGCAGAGACAGATGAGAAATATTGTCTCTCCTGCTAGGAAGAATTTCCATTAGGATCCTTGTATTTTTCCCCATTTTATAATTTAATTTTCTGCTTTTTTTAAGATTTTATGTTTAAGTAATCTCTACACCCAATATGGGGCTTGAACTCACGACCCTGAGATCCATTGACTGAGCCAGCCAGGCACCCCCTAATGTTTAACTTTTTACTTAAAAAAAAAAGTTTATTTTTCAGAGAAAGAGAGAGAGTGCAAGCAGGGGAGGTATAGAGAGAAGGGGACAGAGGATTCAAAGCAATTCCGTGCTGACAGCAGTGAGCCCAATGTGGCATATGAACCCACGAACCGCAAGACCATGACCCAAGCCGAAGTCACTCTACTGACTGCGCCACCCAGGCACCCCTACTTTTTACTTATTAAAAATGGTTACTGGGCACTTGGGTGGTTCAGTCAGTTAAGCATCCGTCTTCGGCTCAGGTCATGAACTCACGGCTCCTGAGTTTGAGCCCGGAGTGGGACCCTTTGCTGACAGCTCAGAGCCTACATCCTGCTTTGGATTCTCTGTCTCTGTCTCTCTCTCTGCTCCTCCCTGCTCATGCTCTGCCCCTCTCAAATAAACATTAAAAAAAAATTTTTTTTTAATGGTAACTAGTTGCATCAAAGATTTTTTTTAGTGGCAAGATTTATTGACTAGAATAGTCAGTAGATATAAATATGTATTTACTTGAATTAAATGGCACTGTAAACAACCTCAAATCATCAAATAAAGATATTTATTTGAACACAGAAATACTGGAAAATGTCACCAAAAAATGCTGGTTTATTATTGAATAACAAATGAAGTTGATTTACATTGCAGTATAGGTAAAATAAGCAACCAAATGTATTCTTAGTCGTTAACATGCCAACTAAAGTGGTCCTTTATCTGAAGTTTACTAGTAACCAAACCATAGGTCTGTTTCAAACTCAAATATCAAGAATGTAAGATTTTGTCAAGAGGAACTACTTAGCCACACCTCTCTATCTTTATCTTTCTAGGTGGTCAGTCTCCAAATGAGAAAACAAAGGCAAATTTTTGAATTATTAAATGTTTGACCAAGTAATAATTTAAGATCATACTATGTGGAGTACACAAAATGCTCATTCTTGAGTTATTACCAGTTTCTGGAGATATGGGCAGTATGACACTGCAGTTAATTTAAAACAGTAAAAAGAAGCTACATATGAAAACCGAGGCTATGTAACTAATATATAGGGTTTTGTGCCGGCCTGGTCCACTGTCAGCATCTAATACGGTTGTCTTTTTACATAACACCGTGTCGCCAACATTTTGCAATCTGGATTGCAGTTCAGGCGCTCTCCCCAGTGATTCTGGATTGGGTCCTCAGACAGCGTCCTGGATGATTAAGACAGCGTCCTGGATGGTTAAAACCACGCACCAGAGGGCCCCCCAAGGCTTTCTCCTGTAGCGCAGCGCTTTGACACGTGCTACCTGCTGCCTGTCCTGCCTCGGGTTCTGGCGCAGCCCTCTGGGGGGCCAACCAGCCGAGCATCCCCGCGCTGAGCTCGAGCTTGTGCAGGAGGATGGAGCCAGCCCGGAGAGTGGTCCCCACTGGGCCGCGGAGGACTGGCTGGCCGAGCCGTTACTGGTCCACGCAGTCAGAGCGTCTTGTGCATTCCGCTATGGTTCTGAGGAAGAAACTGAGTTGCTTATGGACGCTAGGCCTCTGTCTGGTAGCCAGTAAATCGTCTGCCAAAGTTCCCTCCATCACAGACACGAATTTTAAAGACAGCAGCGTCAAGGCGCACAACGACATGCGCGGCAAAGTCTGGCCCCCCGCGGCCGACATGAAACACATGGTGAGAAAGAACCCCGGGCTGGGATCTTATTTCTCTGGTTCATCCTAAGGTAACTGGCGGATAAATAGAATGCAGCCATTTGTATGAATTCAGTCTGGACTTTCAGCGCGCACTTAAGAATCACACCTTGGCCGGGCTATCATCCTTCAGGGGGGTGATAGGCGTGGACGAGAAGGGAAAACTTAAACCTGTATCTTGCCCAGGCTTAGCTCCCTTTAGTGGCGGGCGGGGGGGGGGGGGGGGAGAGGAAGGATTGGGGGGTAGGGAGGATAGGGGAATGGAGGGTGGGGGTGGAGGATGAAGGGTGGGGAGTCAGGAAGGATGGTGTTTGGGAGTTGCTTGGTCTTCATGGCTAAGGCGTAATAGACGTACTTCCGCAACTTCGCACAGGTTTCCCCACCCCGTCCGTCCCCTTATTTTGGCTAGCACTCCCCAAACTGCATAACTGGGATACTACGGATAAAAGAAAGAACACAGGGATCGAGATTCTCTTGATCTCTTATTATGAACTCAAGGATGAAACAGCAGTACATGTGTAGTATTCATCTTTAAGAAATGTTCTACAAGGATGTGAATAATGAAATCAGCATTTGAGCAATATCAGATTGTCATTTCCATGAAAAATAGAATGTGAAGTTTAATTCCAAAAACATTGAACTGATGGTGTCTTTTGTAGACCTTCATCATATAGACATTAAGGCAAAAAGAGTACTCTGTTGAAGAATGAGCATCAAGAACATTGGACTATTAAAATAATTCATAGAATTTACAGTTTTTAAACGAATGTCTGACTATAAATTTTCTTGCATGTAGATGTCATTATGAAACTTGAATATAAATGTTGACAGCATAGTTTTGCTTATATACTATGCAGGTATAGCTACGTTGTAAGACATATCTATTTCAGCTTTGTTCCTTTCTATCCAACAGAAAATAAAATGGAAATAGGGGCACCTGGTGGCTCAGTCGATTAAGTGGCCAGCTTCTCTGGTCATGATCTCGCGGTCCGTGGGTACAAGCCCCACGTTGGGCTCTGTGCTGACAGCTCAGTCTTGAGCCTGCTGTGGATTCTATGTCTCCCTCTCTCTCTGCCCTTCCCCTGCTCATGCCTCTCTCTCTCTCTCTCTCTCTCTCAAAAGTAAATAAACATTAAAAAAATTTTTTTTAAATAGGTACATAAAATGGAAGTATTATAAGATCACATTCAGCAAATAGCACAATTTAAAACTGCACTATTCTGGGGCGCCTGGGAGGCCCAGTCGGTTAAGCGTCCGACTTCAGCCAGGTCACGATCTTGCCGTCGGTGAGTTCGAGCCCCGCATCAGGCTCTGGGCTGATGGCTCAGAGCCTGGAGCCTGTTTCCGATTCTGTGTCTCCCTGTCTCTCTGCCCCTCCCCCGTTCATGCTCTGTCTCTCTCTGTCCCAAAAATAAATAAAAAACGTTGAAAAAAAATAAAAAAAAAAAACAACTGCACTATTCTGCTACATGGGAAAGCATTTTTTGAGGGGGAAGAGGTTTCAAATAGGTTTGGGAAACACTGGGCTGGATTAAACAACAATAAACTGATCTCTTTAATACAGAACTATTAAAATATTTTAATATGTAATATGTACTTTAATCTCTAATAAGTTAGGGTGGTCAATGACATGGATTTGCTATACAGTATTTCCTCCACACTTATTTGAATATATTTTTTTAAGGACTATCTTATGTCATTAAGATGGTATTTATATATGTGTGTATATGTTTACATATATGTGCATTCTATATAAACACACACATATATATGCTTTGGTTTCCAAAGGAAATAATAAAAAGATATACATAAAATTAGTTTAAATTTAAATAGCTAGCTGAAGGCAAGAGGAAAGAAAGGAATAGGGTGGAGAAGACCTGAATGGAAACCAGCCTTCTTTGCATTTACCTTGTTTTATGTTTGAGTTTGTAAACATGTAAACGTTTTTGTTACTTAACCCTTTACATTTTCTGGTGCTCTTTATTTCTTTAAGAAAATTTTTTTTAATGTTTATTTATTTTTGAGAGAGAGAGAAAGCAGAGTGTGAGCAGGGGCAGGGAGGGAGAGAGAGAGAGGGAGACACAGAACCCAAAGCAGGCTCCAGGCTCTGAGCTGTCAGCACAGAGTCTGACGCAAGGCTCAAACTCACAAACCTCGAGATCATGACCTGAGCCGAAGTCGGACGCTCAATCGACTGAGCCACCCAGGTGCCCCTCATTTCATTGTTTAGATCCATATTTCCACTTGGTATCATTTTCCTTCTGCTTAAGGGACATAAACATTTCTTATGCTTCAGTCTGTTGGTTTTTAATCGTATCAGCTTTTTATGTTATAAAAGTCTTTATTTCTCCGTATATTTTTCTCTATATTAGGCGATTGCATTAACTGTATATTTTTTCCAGTCGAATGAGAAATAATTGGCATACATCACAGTATAAACTTAAGGCATACAGCATGAGGGTTTGCTTTACATATATTGTGAAATGAATGACACAATAGGTTCAGCTAATGTCCATTTTCTCATACAGATACAGTTTATAAAAAGAAGGGGCGATTGGGTGGTGCAGTCAGTTAAGCATCTGACTTTGACACAGGTCATGATCTCATGGTTCTTGGGTTCGAGCTCCGCATTGGGCTCGGTGCAGACAGCTCAGAGCCTGGAACCTGCCTCGGATTCTGTGTCTCCCTCTCTCTCTGCCCCTCCCCAGCTCGCACTCTGTCTCCATCTCTCCCTCTTCCTCTCTCAAAAATAAATAAACGTAAAAAATAATTTTAAAAAAAAGAAGAAGAAAGGATAAAAATTTCTCCTTGTGATGAGAACTCATAGGATTTACTCTCTTAACTTTCCTATATATCATACAGCAGTGTTAGCTATAGTCATCGTGATGTGATGTGGGCCAGGAGCAAAAAGTGAAGAAAGAATTCTTGAGACGTTTTTAGTGCAAAAACGTGTTTCTATTAAAGCACGGGGACAGGACCCATGGGCAGAAAGAGCAGGGCTAGGATTGTAAAGGCAATTGATTATATACATCTAAGTTGGGGGGAGGGGTGGGGGGGGGTCGGTGATAAAGACAAAGGAAATTTCCAAAAGGATTTTCATATGTTAAAGATTTCCAGGATCCTGGAGATCTGGCTATTGTCAAGCTAAAATTGTTTCTTGCCTCTGGCAAAGCATTAATATTAAGACAATTGTGAGTTCTTAGAGGAAAGTCCTGCTCTGTCTCAAGTATTTGTTGATGGGCTGCAAGTTGTAAGGTAATTTAAATGTAGCTACATTTCTTTTGCCTTTGTTCTCCTCATCAATCATGTACATTATATGGATAGTACTTACTCATCTTATAACCGGAAGTTTGCATCTTTTGACAACTCTCAATCTCCTTAATTTTTGCTAGATATTATAATTGTGTGTAGGATTCTAAGCTTAACTTTAAAGATGTTGCTGCACCGTCTTCTATCTTCTTTCACATTATTTGTGATGAGAAATCTGCTGGATCATTCTCTTGGTTCCCATATACATCGTATGTATTTTTCCTTTGGCTGATTTTAAGAATTTCTCTTCATCCTTGGTTTTGAGCAATTTGAGGTGCCCTAGTGTCACATTGTTCATGTTTCCTAGGGTTCATTGAACTTTTTGTATCTGCAGATTTTAATTAAAACAGAAAAATTTTACACATTATCTATTAAAATATTAGAGGCTCCAATTACACATACATTATACTGTTATGCCCAGAATTCGTGATCCCCAAAGACCACTAGGGAGCCGAGTCCGATGCAAAAGCAAAGAGCCTTTGTTTGAGCTAGCTTGAGCTCAATCCCCTACCTGCACCGACGCAGCGGTGAGATACCAGAGAGAGAGCGAGTTTCAAAAGGACAAAGGTTTTATTGGGGCCTGGGGGCAGTTGGTGAGGTAATGGCTATGGCCTCAGCCGATTGGCTGGGGAAGGGTCCTGGGGAAGGGTCCGAGTCCTGTTAGGCAGGTGAGGGGGGGGTTATTCAAGGGGAGGAGGTGTGGTCAAGGTGAAGGACACAGAACAAGATGGAGTCGGCCGGCGTAGGCCCGCCCTTTCAATACCATTTGAAGTTTCCCACAGTTCACTGATGCTCTTTTCATTATTTTTTTTCTCATTCTTGCTTTTTCTACTAAGTTTAACATTTGTGTCAGTTCTGTTTGGATTTCCATTGATTGATTTTTCTGCTCATTTTGGCCTGTATTTTCTTGCATCTCTCTATGCAGATAATTTCTTATCAGGTACCAGATATTGCTAATTTTACCTTGTTGGGTGATGGTTATTTTTGTATTTCTATAAATATTCTGGATTTTTTTCCTGGCATGCATTCATGTTACTTGGCATTTTGATCCATTTTAGACTCGTTTTTAAGATTTGTTGGGCTGCACAAAAGCCACAGTTTAGACTAGGATAAATATCCCCCACAATTAAGCCAAGATCCTTCTGAGTACTCTACATAATTCCCAAGATTATGAGGTTTTTCCAGTCTGGCTAGTGAAAAAAGGCACTATTCCCAGGACTGGGTGAGCATTAGGTAATATTTCCCTTATCTTTTTGAGTGATTCATTCCCTGGTCTTGGGTAAGTTCCTCATATGCATGTGCTAATCACTACTCTGCCAAATATCCAAGCAGGACCCTTTGAACATCTTTGGAGTTCTCTCTCTATGCAAGCCTCTCTTACCTGGTACTCCTTGATAGCCTGAAAATTCTCTCAAGGCAGTAGGCTGAAGTTTAGCTTATTGGTCTCCCTGTCAGGGAGCACTGGTCTTTCTTTGCTTGATGTTATGTGTGCCGACACCTGTTGTTTCATATATTTTATTTTTATTGTTTCAAGTGGGAAAGTAAATCTAGTCCTGTTATTCCATCTTGGGCAGAAGCAGAAGTGCTAACTATTGGCTGGGACTTTAATAGGAGTTTCTCCAGTCTTCCACTACTGAACCATCAAGGAAAACTAAGCACCTCATTTCTCATATCAATTTCTATATTTATCAGGAAATGATAGACTATTATATTGTGTTAACAAATGAAACCTGAAAGCTCACAGGTGTTTTTTTTCCCCATTTTTTTATTGACATGACACTGTATTTAAGTATACAACATGATTCAATATATGTATATTGTGAAATGATTACCACAAATTGAGTTAATGTCCATCACCTCACATAGTTACAATTTCTTTTTCTTGTAATGAGAATGTTTAGGATCTAATAGCTTAGCCACTTCAAATATACGATGCAGTATGGTTGCATATAGTCACATCATCATGCTTTACTGTACATCCCCCAGAACTTATTTACCTTAAAACTGGAAGTTTTCACCTTTTGACTTCCTTCACCAATTTCACCCCCCCCATATCCATAAACCACCAATCTATTCTCTGTATGTATGAGTTTGTTTTTTTAGATTCCACATGTAAGTAAGATCATACAGTATTTGTTTTTTCATTGTCTGGCTCGTTTCACTTAGCATAATTCTTTAAACAATATTGGTTTAGTATCTCACTCAAAGTCCAATACTGGTTGGACCACTCTCCACATCACTTCTTCGTGCAGTGCCATGGGCTGATTTTATTTTGGCTCCATCATGCCAACATATGTTTTTCAGAGTCACCATTGAGAAAGCTAGAGGGCTGTACAGGTATTTTTATAATCAGACCTGGAGGTGATATATGTCATTCCCACTCAGGTCCCTCTGGCCAGAATTAGTCTGATGACCCTAGCATGCTTGCATTAACTATCACTAGCACAGACTGCTTTTATGGTCATCAGATATTTACTTATTCCTTCCATCCCATAAACAGAGTAAGTTCAAGGCCTCCTCCAAAGGATAAGCCCAATATCCTGTTTAGTTACTGAATCAGAATCTAATATCTCTGAGTAGAATGCAACAACCCAACAAAGTCAGTTGTGAACACTCTTGGCCTAGTGCCTCTATCTGTCCTCCACACAAACAATATTCAAAGGCAACGCAAGACAAGATAACCATAACAAACACTTCTACTGAGAAAGTGGAAGAATAGAAACCACACAGCAATCGTTGGTTCAGAATGATTATGAAATCTTTAGATAGTAGACAGTATTCATACCTAATATACTGGAGGTCAGAAAAGTTTTTTTGATTAAGGAAGTAGGAGTTCCCTTGTCCATTGTTTTCTGTGGTATCTATCTTCTCCCTCTAAAATGTTCTTCCTTATTCATCATCCTCCTTGGCGAAAATGAATTGGGCATTGGGAAATATACCATCTTTGAGCCATAACCGTTATGCCCAGAATTCGTGATCCCCAAAGACCACCAGGGAGCCGAGTCCGATGCAAAAGCAAAAGAGCCTTTATTTGAGCTAGCTCGAGCTCAATCTCCTACCTGCACCGACACAGCGGTGAGATACCAGAGAGAGAGAGCGAGTTTCAAAAGGACAAAGGTTTTATTGGGGCCTAGGGGCAGTTGGTGAGGTAATGGCTGTGGCCTCAGTCTATTGGCTGGGGAAGGGTCGTGGCCTTGGCCAATTGGCTGGGGAAGGGTCGGAGTCCTGTAACTCAAGGGGAGGAGACATGGTTGGCCAGCATAGGTCCGCCCCTTCAATAACCTTCTCAGATTGCTTTCTGCCCATGGAAGTTTAAGATCCAAGGTATTCATAGGCTTTTTTCGTAACAAGTTTACAATATCTTTGGGAATACATCTGTCTCAAAAAATCTGAAAGTCTTTCAGCTATATGCCCCCAATCAATTCCAAATACCAATACCCACACTTAAAGTACCAATTGGAGAAATTTTCAAGTCTTTCTTTGTTTTCTCATTTTGGTGCTTTTCTTGTTCACCTTAATGCCAGTTATCTTGAAATATGACTTTTGGGGAAATGGGTACATCCTCATCTGTTCATTTGCTAAGGACCTTTTAATCACTTAAGAAGATATCCTTGGAGTCACATTCTTCATCTCCTCTTTGTCCTAATCGCATGAAAGTTTTATGACATTAGTCTCTCAAAGTATTTTTAAGATCTCATATCTTATTATATGCTGTATAGAAGCAGTTCTTTTCCATGCCTCAAAAGCCCCACATTTCTTGACTCTAGCTTTCATTTCTTTCTCCAAGCTGGCCATTTTTTTACTCTTAAAATATCGTGTTGAACCCATACCGCAACCAACAACCACTATTTTGTTTTCCAATCTCTGCTTAGAGCTTCAAGTTCAGTGAACTCATGATTCTGAGTTATAGATCACATTTTTTCAGATGTTTTGGCCCTGAATCACATGGATTGCTGTTATTCCTGCCTCTGACATAAGTTTCCTCACTGCTTGCCAGCTAACTGTTAAATTCCCCCACACGGTTCAGGCAAGCTTCCACCAACATTTGTGGGCTAAAGGAAGAATAAAAATGGAAACCTACATACAATCTCATTGTTTGCTCAGTAATTCAATCTTTATTTAGTAAAGAATGCATGGTTTCAGGGATTTCACCTACCTTGCTCAGATTTGGATTTAATCAGAATAATTTTGCTCATTTTCATTTATATAATCAGTAACTAAATTTTTACTTCTTCTGAAATAATCAAAACTATTAAAATTAAAAGGCAAAGTTTAATGGGTGAATAACGATTTTAAGTATTGAAATTTTTTTTGGAAAATTTAAGTCTTGTATATTTGTATAAATATAAAATTCACCATTCTGGTGATCATGTCCATCTAGTGGCCAATGTAAAGAACTGATGTCATGCTTCACTTAGGTAACATACAGATCTACATTTACCCCTACTTAACAGTGATGGAAATTGTTACCATTGAAAAATGTCTTCCTTACCCCAAAAATGGGAATATGAAGAGAGAAGGAAGGAAATAGATCTTCAGTAGTTCTGCTAAACAATATTATATTATGTAAGATTCCACTGCTTTCATGTTGCTTTAAAAGATTTGACAAGTTGATCTTTACTCTTACCTAAGAGTTAACATAGTTAAAATCTTCCCTGGACTCTGAAGCAGTGTCTGTCTCTTACATCATCAGCAACAATATTCACAAACTATTTTACCATTCACATATAAATGCCTTTTGTTTTAAAAACATGTCGGTGTCGTAGGTCACACTGAACATGTGGTAAGGTTAGAATGAGAAGAATCTTTCATTTTATAATACCCTGTGTGTGTGTGTGTGTGTGTGTGTGTGTGTGTGTAATATGTGATGTCCTATAAAATCTGGGCCCACAGCAGGAATCCTTCCTACTTAGGTCTCAGGGTGGTTTAAGTTTAGATTTTTATTATGGCTTCACTCTACTTTGAGTAGTAAGTTTTATGAAGCTAGTCTAGGCTGTCCTATAAAATATACCCTGAAATTTTAGTGGCTTAACAATTTAATTCCTTAGTAGCACAAGTTGGAGAGAAGGTGAATTGGATTCAACCTCTCTTGCTGAGACAAGACCCTGGGTCCCTTGCTATGACCCTTACCCTGGTTAGCTCATTGACCTGCAATATTACCAGAGATCCCAAAGTCATTCATTGGATAATTGCTTTACCAATGTGAAGAATAACTATCTATTGATTCTCTTGCTATTATAAAGTAAGAGGTTATTTTTTTCTCATTTCTTCCCTTTTTTTTGTTGAATTAATATGGCATTTATATTCAGACCACTGTTCTTATTAATTGCAGATCTTATTAATTGCATTTCTTATTAACTGCAGATCTTTATCCTAGAGGCAACTAGTAATAACACAAATAAAATTTAAGATAAGTGTTTGTGAGGTTGTAAAGAAATTGGAAACACTGTACATGGTTAGTGGGCATATAAAATTGTGCCGCAGTTCTGGAAAAGAGTATGAAGATTGCTTAATAAATTATAGTAGAGCTACCCTAAGATCAAGAAATCCCACTTCTGGGTGTATATCCAAAAAATTGAAATCAAGATTTTGAAGAGGTATCTGCACTTCCATGATCACTGTAGTACTATTCACAATAGCCAAGATATAGAAACAACCCAAGGGTCCATAATAGATGAATGGAAAAGGAAAATGTGGTATATACATGCAATGGGATATTATTCAGCCATAAAAAAGGAAAGTCCTGGGGTGCCTGGGTGGCTTAGTTAAGCGTCTGACTCTTGATTTGAGACTCAAGTCATGATCTCATCGTTCGTGGGTTTGAGCCCCACGTTGGGCTCTGTGCTGACAATGCTGGGGTTGGGGGTGAGGTGGTTGAGGTATTGGGGAATTGTTATTCAAAGGGTATAAAGTTTCAGTTATGTTAGTTGAATAAGTTCTAGAAATCTGCCATATAGCATAGTGTCTATAGTTAGCAATATAGTATGGGGCACTTCAAAACTTGTGAAGAAGGTAACTCTTGTGTTAAATATTCTTACCACAAAAACAAACAAACAACATCAAAAGGACACAAGGAAACTCTGGGAGATGTTGGTTATGTCTTTTACCCAGATTATGGTGATGCTATCATAGGTGTTTGCATATGTCCAAACTCATCAAACTGTACACATAAAATATGTAAAGTTCTTTCATATCAATTATACCTCAATAAATCTGATTTTATAAAGTATTATTTTTGTTATGGGCATCATTTCTTATAATCCTTTCAGGAATTTTGAACACTGACTGTTATACTATTTGTATTACTCAGTATCATTCTTTTTTATATCATCCATATATAGCATAAATTCTTCAGTAGCACACTGCAACATCCAGGCATTCTCCCACCCTCAACTCTATGCACAATATACTGTTTCTTGCCATAGCACTAGTAGAAGCATCATGTTTTTATAAGCATATTTTTAAAAAGATAGTGTGGGAACTCTCCATATGAAACTATTATAATTCTCTTTGTTTTTAGTTTATATTTGGAAGAATCTCTTAGTAGGTTTTCTTATTCTTCCTTGTGTAGAGGAGCTTCTGTGATATGGATGGACTTCATAATATGAGGGCTTGTGGTCAGGAGAGCTTGCAGAGTATACTGGAGTTAAGGCTAGGCAGAAAACAGGTGATTGGGCTTTTTAAAATTTGTGTCTACAAGCATGTCAAAATCTTCTATTTACAAGTTAAGGCAGAATATTAATAAAAATTTTCCCATAGAACTAGAGACTTAGTAGCAATTTAGTTTTAGGTGAAAGCATTACCAGATCTAAGGTGTCATTAAAATATTTTTTTTAATGTTTATTTATTTCTGAGACAGAGAGAGACAGAGCATGAGTGGAGAGGGCCAGAGAGAGAGGGAGACACAGAATCTGAAGCAGGCTCCAGCCTCTGAGCTGTCAGCACAGAGACCAATGTGGGGCTGGAACTCAGGGACCATGAGATCATGACCTGAACCGAAGTCTGACGCTTAACTGACTGAGCCACCCAGGCGCCCCTTTTAAAATATTTTTTTAGAAAGATTTTTAATTATGCTGTTCAATCAGGGGAAAAAATGGGCCTCAAAGAGTCCCTGAGAATTCCAAAATGCAACTAGATTTTTGCAGTTATACATATACCTAGATAATTACAATTTATACACATACTATGCATGTTTGAACTGGCTTGCAATACATGTTTTAAATGCATATAATTCCTTTGCCATCAGATATTAATTCCTGTTCTTTCAAAGCTGTTGTGTTCACCATTTGTGTGTGTGTATATATATATGTATTTTTTTAATATAATTTATTGTCAAATTCGTTTCCATACAACACCCAGTCCTCATCCCAAAGCATTTGTATATTAAGACTAGGTCTTAATTAGAATGATAGGATAATTTTCAACGTTTATTTATTTTTGGGACAGAGAGAGAGACAGAGCATGAACGGGGGAGGGCCAGAGAGAGAGGGAGACACAGAATGGGAAACAGGCTCCAGGCTCTGAGCCATCAGCCCAGAGCCTGACGCGGGGCTCGAACTCACGGACTGCGAGATCGTGACCTGGCTGAAGTCGGACGCTTAACCGACTGCGCCACCCAGGCGCCCCAAGATAATTTTCACTTGTACCATACTTTGGGTAGGGGATGACTTGATACAAGTTATTCTACATTAGAACTAGGTTTTAACTAATATATTTTCTTTAAAAATATATACCAGATTTAAGCTGGTCTTTTCGTTTTTGTTTTTTTTTTTTTTCCTTTTCTTTTAAAATGGAGAAACCTCTCAATGATTCAGGTAAAAGACAAGGATTTTCACAGGCATAAGAGGAGATAAAGCTTTCCAGAGTTTATAGCTAAACTGAAATATCTCGGAAAAGGAATGAATTGGTTTCTAGCAAGCAATATAAGTGAGAAGGCCTGGTTTGAAAACATTTGTTTGCTATTGCCAATTTATTGTTTGTTTGATTCTGTAATTACATCTGTCTTATAGTGGCTGTGAGAAAAATAGAGGCTCTGTCCTTGTGGTATCTTGCCTCTTTCAAGTATGTATAATTTTTGGTGAAGGGTGGTATATGAGAACTCATCACTCAGTCTAGTCATTTTTTCAGAAGAGTAAATTATGATCTGTCCTCTGAGAACTGCTGAAGTCTCTCTTGGCTACTGTAAACAAACTTTTTCACATAACAATTTTTGTAGTTTGAAGGAATATGAGTGATTAAAGTGTCAAGAAATATAGGAAGTTAACCAATGAAATTAGTAGTATGAATTTAAATCTACAATCTTAAAGTGAAAATGAAATGTCATTTATTTATTACCATTAAATTATCCTAACTGTAATGTTTAGTCCTCACATTGACAAGGGGATTAAAAATGTGATCTTAAACATTCTGGGGACTCCTTTCCCCCTATTGTTATACGAAAAACAAAAAGCAAAAAACCTGGGGTCTTTGTTCCAAAAGATAGGTGAATCATCTTAAGTAATCAAGTCAATAATCATTATTATTCTTCCAAATTATCATTGAGATGCCAATATCATTACCCTTCCAGGTTTGGACATGCTCCCAACACAGTCCAATGACACAGAAATACTGATGGAGGCTGGGAGAACCATGTTAGATATTCTACTTTCCAAAGGCCACCATGCTACCATCTGAAATCTTGCTGTATGCTAAAGGCATGTAATACTGGCAGTAGCCTTTAATTTTAGCTCCTTTTTTGTTTTTAAGTTTATTTATTTATTTTGAGAGGAAGGAGTGCTGGAGAGGGGTAGAAAGAGAGGGAGGGGGAGAGAGAGAACCCCAAGCAGACTCCACACTGTCAGTGCAGAGGCTGATGCAGGGCTCAGTCCCAGGAACTGTGAGGTCATGTCCTGAGCCCACATCAAGAGTTGGAGTCTTAACTGACTGAGCCACCAAGGCACCCCTTTATTTTTAGCTACTTAAGCTTTCTGGCATGCCAAAAATCTTGAGGCAAAGAATTACAGAATGTCTGTCTACCTACTTGGAATGCCTTTTTGGAATTATGGAGATAGGAATGGAACATACAATGAGCAAAAAACTTAAGAAATCATCTTACCAACAAGATGGAGTATATCCATGTGCACTATCCTTCCCATTAAATATGGATAAAAACCTCATATTATATATGACATATATATGACATATTTTTTAATGTTTTTAAATCTTTATTTTTGAGAGAGAGAGAGAGAGAGAGGGAGAGAAACTGTGAGTGGGGGAGGGGCAGAGGAAGATGGAGACACAGAATCCGAAGCAGGCTCCAGGCTCTGAGGTCTCAGCACAGAGTCCAATGTGGGGCTCAAACCCACAAACTACAAGATTATGACCTGAGCTGAAGTTGGATGCTTAACCGACTGAGCCACCCAGGTGCCCCTAGAAGACTCTTAAAGTTGGAGAGATAAAAAAGCAAAGTAGCCAGAGACTCCAGACTCAAGAAATGACACAAAGTGAGCTCCATGTATTTCCTCTTTGACTCCTGTATATATTGGACTAGATATGACAGAAGCCTAAATCCCAGAAATGCCAATGGATACAGAAAATAAAAGCCTCAAGAAAAGTCTGCTCTCTCTTGACAAAGAAAAAGGGCAACCTAGTCAGGAAGAAATGTTTCTTTTTTTTCTTTTCTTTGATAACCATCCGACTTTGGACAAATAACACAGGGATGGGGAGGGGAAGCAACAATCCTCCTATCTTTTTTAGCAAAGGCTAAGTGGAGAGCCTAGACTATCATCCTTGACCGATGCTAGTAAGGGACCCCTCCCACCTCCTCTCTACCAGTGTTGTGTCAGAGGAGGCTTCTTGCCCTCATGAGGCAATAATATGGTGTCCCTTCCCTCCCAGCCAGGATGGTATCTGAAGAGGCCAATTATGGAACCTGGACTTTCACTACCACACAGAAGTAATGAAGTGTCCCTCATAACCACCTCCCCATGGTGCTAGTGGAGGCTGAGTAGGGAGCTTAGATTTTCATCCTACCTGGTAATAAAAAGGCAACCCTTACTCTCCCAGTGGGATGATGATGTCAGCAAAAGCAAAAGGGGAACCTGGATATCCATCTCCTTCCAGTAATAACAAGGTATCCCTCCTACAGGGTTAGTAAGAGTGGGGAGTCTGGACTTTCACCCACCAATCAAGTGATAAAGAGGTGGTGTCCCTTTTCCCCCACTGGAGCAGTTTTAGTGAAGACCTGCGAAAACAGGATGATTTCATAAAACCTAGAGTCTCATAACATAAAATTCAAAAAGTTAAGCACACAATGAAAAATCGCTCATCATACCAAGAACCAGAAAAATCTCAATATGAATAAGAAAAGACAACAGACGCCAATACCCAGATGACAGAGACATAAGAATTATCTCACAAGAATTTTAAAGGGCTCATCATAAAAATGCTTCAAAGAGGAATTATAAAAATGCTTAAAACAAATGAAAAAATAGAAAGTATCAGCAAAGAAATGGAAATTATAAAGAATATTTAAATGGACATTTTACAACTGAAAAATATAATAACCAAAATAAAAAATTCACTGGATGGGTACCTGCTGGCTCAGTCAGTAGAGCATGAGACTCTTGATCTTGGGGTCATGAGTTTGAGCCCCATGTTGGGTGTAGAGATTACTTAAAAAAAAACTTACTGGATGGGCTCAACAGTTGAATGAAAATGACAAAAGAAAAAAAAATCAGTAAACTTGAAGATAGAACAATAGAAATTACAAAATCTGACCAACAGAGAGAAAATGGACCAAAGGGAAAAAGTGAACAGATAGGGATCTATAATGCAAGAACAAAATATCTATGTTTGTCATTGGAGTCTCAAAAGGAATAGAGAAAGACAGGGAGGGGGAGAAAAAAACATCTTAAAAAATAATGGCTGAGAACTTCCAAAATTTGGGTACAAACATGGACATAAATCTGAGTGAGGCCCAAATGTGATGAACTCAAAGAAGTTCATGCCAAGATACATCATAATCAAATTTTAGAAAATTTAAGACAAGGAAAAATGTTTAAAGCAGTGGGAAAAAAGCAATGCATTATCTAATGGAAAACAACAATTTCAAGGTCATCAAACTTCTAATCCAAATCCATGGAGGCCCAAAGGAAGTGGCACAACATTTTCAATTTCAATTTCAATTTCAAAGAATAGACAACCAAGAATCCTACCCAGAGGGAGAATATATTTCAGGAATGAAGGTGAAATTAAAACACTCTCAGATTCAGGAGAACTAAGATAATTTGTTATAAGCAGACCCACTCTAAAAGAATAGCTAAGGAAATTCTTCAAACACTAAGATAATGATGAAACAAGACTCTTGGACCATCAGGAGTGAAGAAAAAAGCAAAAAGTAAAAGTATGGGTAAATATAAGAAACTATTTTTCCTTAATGTTTTCTAAATTATGTTAGACAGTTGAAGCAAAATTATAATATTGTTTGATATGGTTCTTAAGGCATTTAGAAAAAATATTTAAGACAGTTATAGTATTGGTGGACTGAGTGGTGAAGGAACCTAAATGGAAGTAATATTTCTATACTTCACTCAAACTGGTAAAATGCTGACACCAGTAGTTTGTGACGAGTTACATAAGTTATGTAATATCTAAAGCAACCTCTAAAAATTACATATATATATATATATATACACACACACATACTAAAAAGAAGTATGTATAAATCAAAGTAGAATTCTAAAAAATGTTCAAATAGTTCACAAGAAGGCAGGAAAAGTGAAACAAGTGAATGAAAAGCAATGGGACCAAATAAAAAATAAACAATAAAATAGTAAACTTATGCTTTAACTTATCAATAAGTACATTAAATGTAAAATAGTCCAAATTCATCAACTAAAAAACAGATTATCAGAATGGGTTTTTAAAAATGTGAGCCAACAATATGCTATAACCAAGAAAGTCACTTCAAATATAATGATTTGGATAGGTGGAAAGCAAAAGGTTAGAGAAAGACATGTCATATAAATATTAATCAAAAGAAAGCATGAGTGGCTTTATAGGGGCGCCTGGGTGGCTTAGTTGGTTAAGAGTCCGACTTAGGTTCAGGTCATGATCTCAAGGTCCCTGAGTTCCAGCCCTGCCTTGGGCTCTGTGCTGACAGCTCAGAGCCTGGAGCCTGCTTCAGATTCTGTGTCTCTTTTTCTCTCTGCCCCTCCCCTCTCTCTCTGCACGCACACGCTCTCTCTCTTTCTCTCTCTCTCAGAAATAAAAAAACATTAAAAAATTTTCTTAAAAAAAGAAAGAAAGTAGGAGTAGCTTTATTAATATCAGATAAAGTAGATTTCAGAGCAAAGAAAATTACCAGAGAACAACATTACATAATGATACAACAATCAATCCATTAAAGAAATTTTAATTAAAGTTTTATATGCCCTAAAAAACAGACCTTTAGACTATAGGAAGGAAAACTGATACAACTTGGAAAATAGAAAAGTTCCCAATTATATTTGGAAATCTCAACACTCTTCTCTCAACAGGCAGACAGAAAATCAACAAGAATGTAGAAGAACCTAATACCATTAACCAACTAGGATCTAATTGACATTTACAGAAGAACACTCCACTTAACAACTAAATAATATACATTCTTAGGAAGTGCCTTGGAACATTAACCACAATTGGCCATATTCTGAGCCATAAAATGAAAATAACAAATTCAGGACAATTGAAATTATATAGAGTATGTATGTAGATTTATGATGCCTTGATATCTGGTACAGTAAGTCCTCTAGCTTTGTTCTACTTTTTAAAGACTGTCTTAGCTGGGAATGCAAGCTGGTGCAGCCACTCTGGAAAACAGTATGGAGGTTCCTCAAAAAACTAAAAATAGAACTACCCTGCGACCCAGCAATTGCACTACCAGGCATTTATCCACAAGATACATGTGTGCTGTTTCAAAGGGACACATGCACTCCCATGTTTATAGCAGCACTATCAACAATAGTCAAAGTATGGAAAGAGCCCAAATGTCCATAGATGGATGGATGGATAAAGAAGATGTGGTATATCTATACAATGGTGTATTACTCAGCAATCAGAAAGAATGAAATCTTGCCATTTGCAATTACGTGGATAGAACTGGAGGGTATTATGCTAAGTGAAATTAGTCAGTCAGAGAAAGACAAAAATCAGATGACTTCACTCATATGAGGACTTTAAGAGACAAAACAGATGAACATAAGGGAAGGGAAACAAAAATAATATAAAAACAGGGAGGGGGACAAAACAGAAGAGACTCATAAATATGGAGAACAAACTGAGGGTTACTGGAGGGGTTGGGGGAGGAGGGATGGGCTAAATGGGTAAGGGACACTAAGGAATCTACTCCTGAAATCATTGTTGCACTATATGCTAACTAATTTGGATGTAAATTTTAAAAAATAAAAAATTAAATTAAAAAAATACTGTCTTTATTCAAAGACTTACTTTGAATTTTGAAATCAATTTCCACCAAAAAAGAAAAAGTTATGTGGATTTTCATTAGAAATGATTTAAATTTCAATATCCAATCGTCTCTAATATTAACTGTCCCAGTTCATAAACATTTTATATCTATTCATTTAGTTAAGTCTTTACAAGTTTATCTTAGTGATATTTTGTAGTTTTTCAGTGTACAGATTTTTTATGTCATTTATTGGATATATTTTTATATATTTGTTATCTTTGAAGCTATTTGTTTCTAAAGTATATATGGAAATACAATTTTGTGTATTTTCCTAGTATTTGGAATTGATAATTTCACTTTTTTCATACAGTATTGTTGGTGCATTCACTTGAATTTTCTATGTAACCCAGTCTTGTAATGTATGAATAATAATAGATTCCAATAATTATACATTTCATATCTTTTTATTATGTATTTATAGCTCACATATTTTATTATACCACCTAACCCCCTTATTATTTTGTTTTATTATTTTTTTTAAATTTAATGTTTATTTATATTGAGAGAGAGAGAGAGCAGGGGAGGGGCAGAGAGAAAGAGAAAGAGAATCCCAAGCAGGCTCCACACTGTCAGTTCAGAGCCTGATGAAGGGCTTGATGTCACGAACTTCGAAATCATGACCTGAACTGAAATCAATAGCTGATTATTCAATGAATTGAGCCACCTAGGTGTCCTGTCCCCCGTATTATTTTAAATAAAAATAATGAGACATCTTGTTACATTCCCAATTTGGGGGGAAAGCTTTCAATATCTTACCATTATATCTTGATGCCCATGGAAGAGTTTTTTGTTTGTTTTTGGTTTTGGTAGATATTCTTAAATCAAATTAAAAACATTTTATTCCTAGCATTCTAAGAGGCATTTTCTCTTTTTAACTATGAATGGGTATTCATCTTTCACTTATGATATATTTTCATGACCTGAATTACTAAACCAAGAACTCTTGGCTTATTTAAATCACATTCAACTATATTTGTTGAGTGCCTCTACTGTACCAGGCCATCTGCGAGGTATTGGAAATACAAAGATAAACTGTCATAGAATGGGTACTAAATGTTTCTGAGGCAGAACTAAAAATAATGACTAACTACAAACATAATACAAAAAAAATCTATTTTTTATTAAAATAAATTTTTAAAAAGTTGAATTGATTACAATCATTAGAATAACTTTAATCCAAGCAAACATGCACAATTGAATTTAAATTCTTATCTTTCAGACTTGGGATGATGGTTTAGCGCAGGTTGCTAAAGCGTGGGCAAACAAGTGCAAGTTCAAACACAACTCCTGTTTATCAAAATCCTATGGATGTCATCCGACTTTTCAATATGTTGGAGAAAATATCTGGCTAGGTGGATTCAGCATATTTTCACCAAGATTGGCTGTTATTGCTTGGTTTAATGAAACTGCATTTTATGATTATAATGCCCTATCATGTTCCAAAGTTTGTGGCCATTACACACAGGTAAATATTTGATATTTTATTGATTAGTTCTTCTTTATGCACATTTCGATCAAAAGAAAACTTTTTGAGCATTTTCTTTTAAGTGTCTTTTGAGTATCTAAAAAATACACCTTTATTTGAAAGCTATTTATACTGGGAATAGAATTCTATGTACTGATTTTTTGTGTATTTGTTTGTTTTGTTTTTCTGAGTTTAAAAATCTTAAAAAGTGAGACTGTCATCTCACTTGCATTGTTTCCAACTAGAAATCTACTATAATCTTTTATTTATTCCTTCGTACTTAATGTGTCTTTTTGCTCTGACTGCCTTTAAACCATTTCCCATTATTACAGGTCTCCAGCAGTTTCATAATAATGCACTGCAGTTTTCTTCATGCTTTTTGTGCTGCCGTTTACTAAGCTTCTGGGAACTGTAGGTCTATGGTTTAAATCAAATTTTGAAAAATGTTTGCCATTATTTCTTCAAATATTTACCATTCTCACTTGTTCCTCCCTTCAGAGTTGTTACCCATGTAGGAGACCACTTGAAGTTTTTCCATAGTTGACTGATGTTTTCTTCTCTCTAGATTATTTCCCCTCTATGATTAATTTCAGAGAGTCCTATTGCTATACCTGAAGTTCACTATTTTTTCCTCTTTTAATATCATCAATGACTGTATCTAGTATGTTTAATCTTTCATCTAGCTTTTTAATCACATGGGATACAGTTATAGTCACTATTTTAACGTTTTCCTTCCTAATTTACCATCCATGTTAGTTCTGTGTTAGTTTAAATGGATTGATTTTTCCTCTTCGTTATGGGTCAAATTTTCCTGCTTCTTACCCCACTGGAGAAATTTTATTATATTTTCAACTTTGTAAATTTTGCCTTTTTGGATGCTGCATTTATTTATATAACTATAAATATTCTTGAACTGTCTTCTGGGATAGTTACATCATCTGAAAATTGGTTCCTGTAAGGCAAGACTCTTATGCAGATTCTACCCAATGCCCCAGAAATTGATATTTTCCAGTGTGGCTAGTAGAAATAGGCTCCCTTCCTAGCCCTGTTTAAGTCTTAGCATTCTTTCCTCTAGTTTTTATAGGTAGTTCTTTTCCAGACCTAGGGTAGTTTCTTCACATGCATGCTGATTAATGCTCTGCTGAATTGATGGTGAGGACTCCTTGTAGATCGCTATAGTTGTGTCACTGTACGATTTTTACCACCCCGGTGCTATGTTCCTGCCTCCTTGGTCTCCCCACATTTTCAGCTCTGCCTCTCAGCTGTGTGAATCCATTAAGCTTCTCCTGGTTTCCCACACCTCAACCCCCACCTCCCCAGCCATGACCTGGAAACTCACAGCAATAATCTGGAACAATTGTACAGCCTGAATCTTTTCCTCTCAAACCACAGCGGGCATTGATGTTAGTGGCCTGATGTTAGTACCTTGAAAACATTATTTCCTGTTATTTTTCCAAGTATTCTGGTTGTTTCAGTGGGAATTTTTGGTGAGAAGTAGAGGTCACTTTTAAGCTAAGCCAATCCTGAAAATGGCACTGAGCTCCTATGAAGCCTCATTTGAGTGACAGAAAGGGCTGTCTTCTCCAAACTTACTCATCAGTATAAGATGTATACAATGACTCAAAGCAAGTCATTTTTATCAGAGAAGCACTGAACAAAGAGGTTAGCAGCTTCCATGCTCCCCCTCTATTCACCCTTTGCCCAGTAACAGGACACTGTAAGTCTGGACACTCTTCTCAGGATAGATGTTGTCTGCAAAGAATATAGTTTGGCTACTGCTGGGAAAATTGAAAGAATAGAATCCAAATGTCAGGTGTACTGATAACAAGCAGAATGCAATATCCTTAATATGGCATCAAGACCAAGTTACAACCTTTATATAATCCTTTGACTCTCTCTCTTTTGTTTCCAGAAAAAAGGAACCTTTTCCCAAATAACCCTCCTCCCCTAGCATTGCTGCATCAGAATTGGAAGTTCACTCCTCACTGGCTAATTTACACATATGCTTAGGTAATTAGGAATGGGTGCATTCTTCCTATGGGTTCAACAACTATATCTTGCTTATGTTCTAAACAAAATAAGCCAAAAATTTCTTGCATTTACCATTGCAGATATTCATACTGAAGTTACAACCAGTGTTTGCATTGTCACATCTAGTCCCTTTAATGAAAGCAATACATTTTAAACCTACACATAGTCAATATTTACTTTTACCATTCCCAAAGCCAAAACAGAATCACAACTTAGATATATTAAACAAACAGAATTTTATGGAGTTGTCATTTATTCGTGAACCAAATTTTTAGACATGGTTTCCTAAAATATATACATGCTTGCAGTTGTATAGCTTATTAACTTTTTGAAACATTCAAAAGGAAAAGGATCTCTTTTGGATCTAACTTAATTTCATTTTATTAAATAGGAAACTAGAATTTATCTGTCAGAATTTATCTGTCAGTCTCTAAAGCCACAGACATGGTTAGAAGCAAAACTCATTTCTTTTTTTTTTTTTTTAATTTTTTTTTTCAACGTTTATTTATTTTTGGGACAGAGAGAGACAGAGAGAGACAGAGCATGAACGGGGGAGGGGCAGAGAGAGAGGGAGACACAGAATCGGAAACAGGCTCCAGGCTCTGAGCCATCAGCCCAGAGCCCGACGCGGGGCTCGAACCCACGGACCGCGAGATCGTGACCTGGCTGAAGCCAGACGCTTAACCAACTGCACCACCCGGGCGCCCTGCAAAACTCATTTCTTAATTCTCAGTTCACTGTCCTTTTTATTACACTTTGCTTTTTCTCAGGCAACCAAAGAGGCTTTAAACTATATTTTGCAAAACTGTTGATTCTGGCTACACCTACGCCATGGGAAATAGTGACTAACACATCAGTTTATAAAATATGTTAATAAATTTTGTTAACCGAATTATAAAATAAATGAATTCAGAAAATTCATTTATGTTGTCAAAATCTATTTTAACTTTCCTTGGAGGATTTTAATTCATTCCCTTAATTCATTCAGGAAATAGAGAAAAATTCCCTTCTATCATTGTCACAAAGAAATAGTAATCTGCTTCACTTTTTTTCTCTCTCTCCCCATGTCTGGTTTTCCATAGGAGTCTTCTTCTTTTTGAATAACTTTGCTATTCTTTGCAACTAGACAAAAATAAAGATTCACCATATCTGTGTCAGGCATCTTTCTTCAGTGAACTCATTATGTCCTTAATCTCTATCCCTGTCTGTCTCTTGTGACTTAACAAAGGTAAGAATATGGTTAAGACCACAAAATTTGAAATGTGATCATAAATGAAGTAGAATATTTCTGATAAAAAGAAAGAAAATTTCATTATTGCTTTCCCTTATATTATGATTTTAATATCATTTGTATGATATGCCCATGGAGAAAATTTAAATATATTTCATAAGTCATCTAAAAAATATAACTGTTTATGTTATATTCTCCTTTTGATTTATGAGAATTAACAGTGAGGAAAAACTAGTTAGCCCTCAGGAGAGCAGACTTAACAAAATAGTTGTTTAATAGTAAAAATTAAGGAAAAAAACACAATAAATAGCGTGCATTCATTTTTGATAGCATGATAAAGATGAGACCTGTTCTCATAATGCATTGTTTCCATAAAGTTGTTTTACATATTTTATTTTAAAATTCCTTTCCTTATAGGTAGTTTGGGCCAATTCATATAAAGTCGGTTGTGCAATTACAATGTGTCCTACACTTGGGAACCATGAAACTGCCATATATGTATGCAACTATGGACCTGCGTAAGTTATTTTGCTATTCAAAATATTTTAAATTAAAATACATGTTAAGAATTGTTTCCAAAATAGAACCTTTTACTAAAGAGACAAGTATATTTTTGATAAGTGAAGTCTCGTGCTCGCTTCGGCAGCACATATACTAAAATTGATAAGTGAAGTCTCTATAACACTACTCAAAAGAAATACATTAAAATAGAAGGTGGTGAGAGAATATTACCTTATGTAGAAACATTATACCTGTCATAAAATAATTAAACTTGAGAGTGAACATTATGGAAACTTTAAAGTTTAAAAAAAAAAGATAACAAAATACATTGTCATAGTAATATCTAAATATTTGGAACACAAAATAGGGTGGCAGAGGCTTATCTAGTGTAACATACTTGGGATGAGTAAATGATTGAGAATGACAGTGAAAAGCATATTTTTCTAGGAAAAGAATATCATAATTTTTAATTGCCTTGCTGATAACTTTATATCTAAATGGAAATAGAACATTAGCCTAAGGGGAATCCCAAACAATGACATTCTGGAACTCTTATCCCAATACATAGAAACATGAAAGAAGATAAAAATCAGTTAGTAGTTCAACTCTTTTAACAAACAAAATTTTAAAAACAAAATGTACAAAAAATGAAAATGCAGGCAAAGAATAAATATATATAATTTGCAAAAACAATCTGATATGTGCAAAAATTGCTATGGAGAGGTACAAAATGTGTACATCTCTTTCTGTATTTTCTATGGTTCTCTCTCAGTTAAAAATAAAAACAAGAATGACAAATACACACCCTTAAAACTTGGGGCAGAGTACAATTTTTATAAATACCAGAGAAATTGCAGAACCACTGAATGCTTATTTATTACCATTCAAAATAGAATACACAGAGAAAAAAGAATCCAAAAAAGATAAAAAGAGCATCAGTTATCTGTGAGATAAGTTTAGGGAGAAATGGTTTCCTGAAAGACACAGGGACAGAAAAATATTTGAAGAAATATGGCCCTAAAGTTTCCAAGCTTAAGGAAAATTATAAACTCACTGACCCAAGAAGGCTAACAAATCCCAAATCTGCAGAAAGAAAACTACACCAACTCACCTTAAAATAAAAAATTTCAAAACCACTAATAAGAGAAAATTTTAAAAGCAACCAGACAACTAAGACATGTTACATACAGAGAAAAGATAAGGATGATAGATTTTTCAGTGGAAATAATGTCAGAGACAGAACAGCAATATCTTTAAATACTGGAAGAAAAAAAAACTGTCCACTGAAAATTTTATATCTTTTGAAAATCTTTCAAAATTAACAAACCATTGGAAATGGTAACCACATGGGTAATATATAGGATGTTTTTCTTATTATTTAACTCTCTTTCAAAGATAATTATTTAATTAAAGATAACAGCAGTATATTGTGAGAGTTACAACTACACAAAATTAAAATATGTGAGAATTGTAGCACAAAGGTTAAAAGAGAAAAATGGAAGTATATTAAGGTTCTTCTACTGTACATTAAGTGCAATAATTTAACTTGACTGTGTTAAGTAGAAGATACATATTATAAACCCTAAAGTAACTACTTAAATAATAAAACAAACAGCTATAGCAAAGACACCAGCAAAGCATGTAAAATTAGATTTCAAAATATTCAATTAATACAAAGAAAGGCAGAAAAAGAGGAAAAGGGAACAACAAACAGATGAGACAAACAGAATAAATAAAATGATAGCCTCAACCTAACTTGAATCAATAATCACATCAAATGTAAATGGTATACCCAAAGTAAAAGGAGGAGATTGCAAGATTGGATAAGAACTCAAGAACCAATTATATTCTGCCTGCAGGAGCACATTTTATTTCTTTTAAGATTTTACTTTTAAGTAATCTTTACACCCAATGTGGGGTTCTAACTCAGAACCCTGAGATCTAGAGTTACATGCTCCACTGACTGACACAGCCAGGCACCCCTATGAAAGCACACTTTAAATATAAAGACAGAAATAACAAGAAATCAACCACAAGAAAAAGTCTGTAAAGAACATAAATATACAGAGGTTAAAGAACATAAATATACAGAGGTTAAATAATATCCTACTAAACAACAAATGAGTCAAATAAGAAATCAAAGGGGAAATACAAAAAATACATGGAGACAAATGAAAATGAAAACACAACAGTCCAAAACCTTTGGGATGCAGCAAAAGCTGCTCTAAGAGAGACATTTATAATAATACAAACCTACTGCAAGAAGCAAGAAAAATCTCAAATAAATAACCTAACCTTTACTTAAAGGAGCTCAAAAAGAAAAGAAACAGGGGCACATGGGTAGCTCAGTTGGTTAAGCATCTGATTCATAATTTCTGCTCAGGTCATGATCCCAGGGTTGTGTGATTAAGCCCCGCATCAGGCTCTGTGCTGAGCTTGGAGCCTGCTTGGGACTCTCTCTCTCTCTCTCTCTCTCTCTCTCTCTGCCCCTCCCCTACTCACACTCTCTATTTCTCTCTCAAAATAAATAAATAAACATTTAAAAAAGAAAAAGAAAAAAACCCCAAAACATCAGAAGGAAAGATATAATAAAGATTAGAGCAGAAATACACAAAATAGAAACTAAAAAAAAAGGAAAGAAAGAAAAAAAGAATGAAAGAAAGAAAGACACAAAATAGAACAAATCTATGAAACTAGAATCTGGTTCTTTGAAAAGATAACCAAAATTGATAAACCTTTAGTTGGACTCATTGAGAAAAAAAAAAAGAGAGAGGCAGTACTCAAATAAAATCATAAATGAAAGAGAATAAATAACAAATGATACCATAGAAATATAAAAAATTCTAAGAGAATATTATGAAAAATTATATACCAACAAATTGGACAACCTAGAAGAAATGAATAAATTCCTAGAAACATATAACCTACAAAAACTGAATCAGGAAGAAATAGAAAATTTGATCAGATTGATTATCAGCAATGAAATTGAATCAGTAATCAAAAAGCTCCCCAAAAAACAAAAGTTCAGAACCAGATGACTTCACAGGTGAATTCTACAAAACATTTAAAGAAGTAATTCTTTGTCTTCTCAAACTATTCCAAAAAATAGAAAAAGGAAAATTTTAAAATTCATTCAATGAGGCTATTACCTTGACAGAAAAACCAGATAAAGACATCACAAAAAAAGAGTACTGTAGGACAATATCTCTGATGAACACAGATGCAAAAATTCTCAACAAAATATTAGCAAACCAAACCCAACAATACATTTAAAAATCATTCACCATGATCAAGTGAGATTTATTCCTGGGATGCAAAGGTGGTTCAATATTCACAAATCAATTAACATGATATATCACATCAATAAGAGAAAGGATGAAAAACATATGATCATTTCAATAGATGCAGAAAAAACATTTGACAAAGTACAACATCCATTCATGATAAAAAACCCTCAACAAACTAGGTTTAGAGGGAACAGATGCCAACATAACAAAGGCCATATATGAAAAACCCACAGCTAATATCATACTCAATGGTAAAAAACGGAGAGTTTTCCCCCTAAGATCAGAAACAAGACAAGAATGTCCACTCTCACCACTTTTATTCAACATAGACACAGCAACCAGGAAGAAAAAGAAATAAAAGGCATCCAAATTGGTAAGGAAGAAGTAAAACTTTCATTATTTGCATATGTCATGATATTATATATAGAAAACCCTAAACTCCACCAAAAAAACTACTAGAACTGATAAATGAATTCAGTAAGGTTGCAGGATACAAAATCAATGTAGAGAAATTCATTGCATTTCTATACACTAATAATAAAGTAGCAGAAAGAGAGATTAAGAAAACAATCCAATTTACAGTTTCACCAAAAATAATGAAATATCTAGGAATAAATTTAACCAAGGAGGTGAAAGACTATAAAACATTGATGAAAGAAATCGAAGACAACAGAAATAAATGGAAAGATATTCCATGCTCATGAATTGGAAGAACAAGTATTGTTAAAAATGTCTATACTACCCAAAGCATCTATAGGTTTAATGCAATCCCTATCAAAATACCAATAGCATTTTTCACAAAAGTAGAACAAATAATGCTAAAGTTTGTACAGAACCACAGAAGATATCAAATAGTCAAAGCAATCTTGAAAAAGAATAAAAATGGAAGTATCACAATCCTAGATTTCAAGATCTACTACAAACCTATAATAATCAAAACAGCATGGTACTGACACAAAAACAGACACAAAGATCAATAGAAGAGAATAGGGAGCCCCAAAAGAAACCCATGATTATACGGTCGATTAATCTTTGACAAAGCAGGCAAGAATATGCAATGGAAAAAAGACAGTCCCTTCAACAAATGGTGCTGAGAAAGCTGGACAGCTACATGTAAAAAAAAAAAAAAAAAAATTACACTGGACCACTTTCTTACACCATATACAAAAATAAACTTAAAATGGACCTAAATGTGAGACACGAAACCATTAAAATCCTATAAGAGAACATAGGCAGTAATTTTTCTGACATTGGTCATAGCAACATTTTTCTAGATATGTCTCCCAAGGCAAGGGAAACAAAAGTAAAAATAAACTATTGGAACTATATCAAAATAAAAAGCTTCAGCTCAGTTAAGGAAATAATCAACAAAACTAAAAGACAACTTACTGAATGGGAGAAAGATATTTGGAAATGACATATCTGATAAAGGATTAGTATCCAAAATGTATACAGAACTTATACAAGTCAACACACACACAAAAACAAATAATCCAATTAAAAGTGGGTCAAACAGGGGCACCTGAGTGGCTCAGTAAGTTAAGCATCCAACTTCAGGTCAGGTCATAGTCTCATAGTTTGTGAGTTCTAGAGTTCTAGCCCCATATCAGGCTCTCTGCTGTCAGCACAGAGCCCACTTCAGATCCTCTGTCCCCCTACCCACTGCCCCTCCCCTGCTTGTGTGTGCATTTGCACGCACTCTCTTATTCTCAAAAATAAATAAACATTAACAAAAATAAAAATGGGTCAAAGACATGAATAGACATTTCTCCAAAGAAGACATATACATGTCCAACAGACATATGAAAAGATGCTCAACATCACTTATCATCAGGGAAATGCAAATCAAAACCACAATAAGGTATCACCTCACACCTGTCAGAATGGCTAATATAACAAACTAATGAAACAACAAGTATTGGTGAGGATGTGAAGAAAAAGGAACCCTCATGCACTGTTGGTGAGAATGCAAACTGCTATAGCTACTGTGGAAAACAGAACTACCATATGATCCAGTAATTCCACTACTGGGTATTTATCCAAAGAACATGTAAACAGTAATTCAAAAATATATATGTACACCTATGTTTATTGCAGCATTATTTACAATAGCGAAATTATGGAAGCAACCCAGCTGTCCATCAATTGATGAATGGATAAAGAAGCCATATATATATAATGGAATATTACTCAGCCATAAAAAAGAATAAAATCTTGCCACTTGCAAGAACATGGATGGATTTAGACAGTATAATGCTAAGTGAAATAAGTCATCCAGAGAAAGAAAAATATCATATGATTTCACATTTATGGAATCTAAGAAAGAAAACAAAGAAAAAAAGGGACAAACCAAAAAAACAGATTCTTAACAACAGAGAACATACTAATGGTTACCAGAGGGGAAGTAGGTGGAGGAATGGGAATAGGAAGGAATTAAAAGAGTACACTTTTCATGATGAACACTGAGTAATGTGTAGAATTGTTGAATCACTATATTATACATCTGAAATTAATATAACCCTGCATGTTGACTATACCTGGAATTTAAATATATATATATATATATATATATATATATATATATACACATACATAAATACAATTAAAATAAATCAAAAAACAAACAAAAATAGATTAAAAGTACAAGAATGGAAAAAGGTTTACTATGTTAATATTAGGTAAAAGAAAGCAGCAGCATCTATACTAATAACAGATAATGTAGATTATAGAGCAAAGAATAATACCAAAAATAAAGAAGGTCGTTTCAAAATGACAGTAGGGTTAATCAAGAAGCAACCTGAATGAAATGGAAAAGTTCCTCCAGGAACACAAACTGCAAGGGATAAATGAAATCAAGGAAAGCCACAGAGCAGTATCTCTTATGAACATAGGTACAAAATTATAAACAAAATTTAGCATTCGAATCCAACAATATAGTAAAAGCATCATACACCTTGTCCAAATAGAATTTATTCCAGGAATATAGGGGTGATGTAGCATTCTAAATACATCCATCACTGTAATTCACCATAGAAATCAACCTAAATATAAAGATCACATGATCATCTCAACAGATTGAGAAAAAGCCAAACATTCATTCCTGATAAAAGCTCTCAGCAAGCTGGAAACAGAAGGGAACTTCCTAAACCTAATAAAGGGCATCTGTGAAAAATCTATATATAATATTATACCAATAGTAAAACACTTTTCCACAAAGTACCAAAGAGTAAATATGTTAGGCTTTGCATGCCATATACATTCTGTTACCTTCATCTTTGTTTTTATTTTGTTTTAAAAAGTCCATTAAGAATTAAAACAAAACAAAACAAAACAATTGTTTGCTTGTGGACTACACAAAAGCAGGCCAGATTTGGCCTATGTGTCATACTTTGCTGACTTCTGGTCTATAGATCTATATAAAAAAATCTAATGGAATCTATGAAAATTCTTCTAAAACTATTAAATAAATTTAGCAATTTTTCAGGATATAAGATCAATATACAAAAACTCAATTACATGTCCCTATACTAGCAGTGAACAATCATAAATTGAATTAAAATAACTACCATTTATAACTGCATCAAAAATATAAATTATCTAGGGATAAACCTGGGAGAAGATACAAAAGACCTATACACTGAAAACTACACAATATTCATGACAGGGGTATCTGGGTGGCTCAGTTGGTTAAGTGTCCCACTTGATTTCAGCTCAGGTCAAGATCTCACCATTCGTGGGATTGGCCCCCCCCACTGGGCTTTGCACTGAGAGCACAGAGCCTGCTTATAATTCTCTCTTCCCACTCCCCTGGTTGTGCAATGTGCATGTGCTCTCTCTCAAAATTAATAAATAAACATTTAAAAAAATATATTCATGACAGAAATTAACAAAGAAACAATGGGAGAGATTATACCTTATTAATGGATTAAAAGACTCAATATTGTCAAGATGCGATTTTCACTGAATTGAACTATAAATTCAGTACAATCCCAATAAAAATTCCAGATTTTTATTGTAGAAATTGACAGATTGATCATAAAATTTTTATGGAAACGAAAAGGACTTAGAATAGCCAAATCAATGCTGAAAAAAATTGTAGAGTTAACATTATGTTTTCCAGAATTATTAAAGCTAGAATAATCACAACATTGTGATATTAATGTAAAATTAAATAGATCAGTGGAACAGAATGTAGAGTTCAGAAATAAACCCCATACATGGTTGTTCACATATGTTCAACTAATTTTCCAAAAATGCACAAAGACAATGCAATGTAAAAAAGATTTTTAAACAAATGGTTCTGGAACAGTTTATCATCCATATATAAAAAACAAAAATAGGGGCGCCTGGGTGGCGCAGTCGGTTAAGCGGCCGACTTCAGCCAGGTCACGATCTCGCGGTCCGGGAGTTCGAGCCCCGCGTCAGGCTCTGGGCTGATGGCTCAGAGCCTGGAGCCTGTTTCCGATTCTGTGTCTCCCTCTCTCTCTGCCCCTCCCCCGTTCATGCTCTGTCTCTCTCTGTCCCAAAAATAAATAAACGTTGAAAAAAAAATTTTTTAAAAATAAAAATAAAAAAAAAATAAACTTAGATCTACACAACACACAACCTATAATAATGAACTCAAAACGGATCATAGACCTAAATGTTCCAACCCAAAACTGTTGAAAGAAAACACAGATGAAGGCTTTGTGACCTTAAGATAGCCCCCAATTTTTTTAGCTATCACATCAAAACCATGATCCATAAAAGAACAAACTGATAAGTTGGGTTTAATTAACATTTAAAATTAATGTTATTCAAAGACACTGGTAAGAAAATGAAAAAACATGCCTAAGGGAGAAAATGTTTGTAAAGCATCTATAATAAAGGTCTTATATTGAGAATATGCAATGAACTCTCACAATTCAATATTAGGAAAACTTAAAACTTAATTTTTTTTAAATGGACAAAAGATTAACAGGGAAGAAATGCAGATGGCAAATAAGCACAAGAAAAAATTCTCAACATCATTAATCATTAGGGAAACACACATTAAAACTACAATGAATACCACTACACAATTAGAATGGCTAAGGACTGGCCAATCCAAATCCAGACAAGGAAGTAAAGCAATTAGAATTCTCAAGACTGCTGGTAAAAATATACAGTGTTACAACTACTTTGTAAAACCTGTGTGGTAGTTACATAAAAAGTTAAATATGCACCTAGCACATGATCTATTCATTTCACTTCTAGGTATTTATCCAAGGAAACGTAGGTCCACATAAAGACTGGTAGAAGAATGTTCAAAGTGTGCACAGTAACTTTATTTGTAATAGTCAAAATCTGTAATAACCCAAATGTCCATCAACAGATGAATAAATAAATTGCAGCATATTCTTTAATGGAATACTACTACTCATGTTATTAATGTTTTTCTTTGTGTACTCTAGGTACGTAATACTTTTCAAAGTCTTCCACAGATACAGAGATGGGTGTGGGGTGGAGAAGAGGTTTCTTAAATGTAACAATTTACCTTACTGAAAAGCAGGCATAATAGTTGCAAATCTTTTTGGTACCTCATCAAACTGAACTACGTGAGAACCAGTGTATTGTATATAAAGCATGTTTCCACTTGCAATTTAAATTGTATTTATTCCATTTATAAAATCAAGAGATAATCACAGTGTTTACTACAAAAACTTTGTGGCTATCCCATGCATAATTATATTGGATTCACACCTAATTTGTATTCTATAGAATATTCAAGAATATAACTGTTGTGTGGATTAGGGACATCTGTAAAGAACAGTTCTAATGGTTTCATTTTACAAAATAAAGGAGCATAAACTTGGGACAAAAATTGTTATTTTTCCTTTTAAACATTCATGAGTGAGTGACCAAAACAACGTGCATAAATTCATGCACAAATTGAGAGAAATTAATAGCCCTTTGGCTAACCAATGATTCTCTTTTTTTACAGAGGAAATTTTCCAAATAGGCCCCCTTACACTAAAGGAGTATCCTGCTCTTTGTGTGCAAAAGAAGAAACCTGCGAAAACAAGCTCTGCCGTAAGCAAAAAGGAAAAAAAAAATTCATTTTATTCTGAGAGCAAAGTTTCCATGAATTAATTGTATTTTAAAATTTGGATCCTCAAGTGTATATAGAATTATTGACAAGATTTGATTGCTGCTATATGATGATATAAATCATTTGTCATAAATTATGTTTAAATTTTTTTAATGTTTATTTTTGAGAGAGAGAGTGAGAGAGAGAGAGAGACAGAGCATGAGTGGGGGAGGGTCAGAGAGAGAGGGAGACACAGAATCCAAAGCAGGTTCCAGGCTCTGAGCTGTCAGCACAGAGCCCGATGCAGGACTTGAAACCACTAGCTGTGAGATCATGACCTGAGCTGAAGTCAGAAGCTCAACCTAGTGAGCCGCCCAGGCGTCCCATGAACTAATTATCATATTTAAATTCAGATGATCCCTCCTTTCTTCACTGATTATTTTTCCTTTCAAGCTAAAGGACAGAAAGGAGTAAGATATAAGTATGATCCAGTTTGCTACTATACTCAAAATAACTATTCGTTGAGGTATATTTGTATTTGCTTCTAATCACCTCCTTTCATTAGTTATTGTTAAAATAGTGGCTCATTCAGAAGTAATGCATTAACCAATGCCCAAATGAATTGCGATTTAAAGCTACTATGTTTCTCTTCCATTATCAACCTTTTGGTTCTCACAACAGAGATTTTTTTAAGGATAAGTGCCTATATTCTGGATTGAAAAAGAATTTTGAGTGAAACAGGGGAAGAGAGATGACCTGAAAATTTGAGGAGGAGGGGGATTAGGAAGGAGAGGAGTAGGAAGAGAAGATTTGGTGCCACAAAAGAAGACACAAAAAGAATGCATATTAAATGATTCATTTATATAAAGTTCAAAAATCAGCCAAACTAACCTACCTTTGGCATTTGGAGTCAGGATATGGTTACCTTTAGAGAGGAAAGAGGAGTTAGTTGAGTAGAAGATGATGCAAGAATGACTTTCTACACCTATGCTACGGTGATCTACATCTGTTCACTTTGTAATAATATATCAATCTTTCCATTTATGAGGTACGCATGCTTCCATATTCATATTATACATCAGTTAAACAATGAGTCGGAAGTATGGCCCCTCCAATTTTAAATTTCATTCAAAGCAGTTTAAAACATAAACTGATTATATATCTCCTATTTGAAAATTAATATTTTTTAATTAAAAGGGCATAAAAATAACAATGATATAGTCTTCTTTTTCAAATTTCATTTAAATTCAAGTTAGCTAACATATTGTGTAATAATGGTTTCAGGAGTAGTATTTAGTGATTCATCCGTTACATATTTAACACCCAGTGTTCTGCCCAACAAGTGCCCTCCTCAATGCCCGTCACCCATTTATCCCACCTCCCACTCAACACCCGGCCAGCAAGCCTCAGTTTGTTCTCTGTATTTAATAGTCTCTCATGATTTGCCTCCCTCTCTGTTTTTATTTTATTTTCCCTTCCCTTCCCCTATGTGCCTCTGTTTTGTTTCTTAAGTTCCACATATGAGTGAAATCATATATTTACCTTTCTCTGACTTTTTTCACTTAGCATAATACATTCCAGTTCCATCCATGTTGTTGCAAATGCCAAGATTTCATTCTTTTTGATCCCCGAGTAATATTCCATTATATATGTGTATATAAATATATATATGTATATATATATATATACGTATACATATATACATATATATGTATATACATATATACATATATATGTGTGTATGTGTGTGTGTGTGTGTGTATATATATATATATATATATATATACACACACACATATACCACATCTTCTTTATCCATTCATCAGTAGATGGACATTTGGACTCTTTCCATAATTTGGCACTTTCTCTTTTTTTTTTTTTTTTACTTCTCCTTCCTGTCCAGTATCTAGGCCACTGTTATTTCTCACCTGAACTAGTAGTTTCCCACTTCTCTTCTTCTCCAAATTGTGTTACAGAAAATCGAGATCAAATCACTTTTCTTAAAATTCCTCAATTTCTTCTTACTCCAATTAGAGAAAAATATGACTGTCTTCCAAGGTCAACAAGCCCAGGCATGATCGTTCTGGCTCTTCCTTTTCTCCCCTACCATTTTTTTGTTATCCTCCCTTTGACACACTAAGCTCCATAAATACCACCCGCAAATACTCCATCCTCTTTCTGAAATCTCCAGCATCTGGATCACCTGTGGTTCTGCTTCTAGTTCCAAGATTGTTTTGTTTTCTCTTGGTTTGGTAATATGCTCTGTTTGTTGGTGTGGTGAATTGTCTTTAAAGATGGCCAATAATGATTCCTCCCCTCCTTATACATATGCCACTCCTCCCAAAAAAGTGGAGACTATTTCTCCTCCCCTTGAATAAGGCCTTCATGTTGTGCCAGTTCTGGGCCTACCCTTTAGAGGAGACTTGGCAACTTAGGTTTTTGTTCTGATGGAAGCTCCCAGCATTTCCAGAAATGTACGCCTTGGTGTACGCCTATTAAGTTTCTTTTAAACATCTAACAACACGTGTAAAACAAAAATGTAGAGTTCTCCTTTTCCTCTGCTGAACAGAAAGAGTCGGGGTTGTTCACCTTAATCCAAACACAACTTAGTCAACGCTGGCTTAGAATTCATGTAAGGGTTTGGCCCTGTTCTAAGGGTGTAGACTTCTAGGGCTTTCCACTGTTTGACCCTGTTCTAAGGGTGTAGACTTCTAGGACTTTCCACTGAGACACTGGTGTGTTCAATGTTGCCTTTTCCCAATGGGTTCTGAATTCCAATACTTATTGCTTTAGCACTCTGAAATTACTGAAAAATCTGCTTTGCTTTCCAGAAAATTTCACCCTAGGATTTTAGCCTCCTGCCCCTCATAGCTTCCAAATTAAACAAATAGTTTGAATACAAAATGGCCATCTCTTTGGCTCATTTCCTCTCCTCCACCTTTACCTTTCACCTGGATCTTGAACTACTCAATTCTCCAATTTTCTCTCTCTAGTCTTACAAGACTAACAAAAGTTCTGCTGGTTCTATTTCCCAAACATCAACCTCTGTCTGGGCAAAGCCCAGATTTTTAGCCCTATACCTGTGCCCCAAATGAACAAATGGCTCCAGAGAAAAAAACAGCTTTCATAACACCAGCCCATCTCTCCGTGGATCTACATCTCTAAAATCTTGACCCTCCAGTCTTTGTTGCTTTAGGAAATCTCTGAGGCTCTTAAACACTTTTTTGTTGTACTTTATCTGGATTTTCTAGTTGTGCTTAATAAGGACTTTTGTCTGTCATACATTTCTACATCCCAAGATTCCAGCAGTTATTAACAATGGGTCTCCAAGAGAGCACCACACAGCTTCAAAGTCTATGTTAATATTTGCTGCCTGGTAGGAGGTGTTTTCCCAACTTGTTTCTTTTCTAAATTATTCAGAAATTACTTGGCTCTTCTTGGACCTCTGCTCTTGCAAATTAATGTTAGGATAAGCTTATCAATTCCACAGAAGACCTTGAAATTTTGGTTGGAATTACATTGAATCTATAGATAAATTGGGAAAGAATTAACATCTTTGCTCTGGTTTCCACTTGTTTAAAGCCTATGATTTTTGATTTGTGCCTTTTCTCTTTTATGTTGATCAGTGTTTATATAAACTCAATTTTTAGTTTTGCTGACTTCCTTTTTGAGAGACAGGAGGAGATATAGCATAAGGGCTAAATGTATAGGTCTTAGAGTCAGATGGCTTAACTCAGAAGGTGAGTGATTTGTCCCCAAGTTAAAGAAGTTCTCAATAAACTTTGGCTACTATTATAGTTAAGGCCTCATTATTTTCTATCATTTGACCTAGTTTGTGTTTTTCATAGCACTAATCACTCTCTGCAATGATAAATTTTATTCATTTTTATTTATTTATTTTAAAATTGATGATAGATTTTTCTCCCCTTACTTTTCTGTAAGGAAACTTTATTTTTTCCTGATAACTATTTATACCCAAAGCCTATAATTATGTTCAATACATAATAGACACTGAAAAAGTGAATGAATGAATAAAAAATAAACAAATGAATTCCTAAAAAATGCAGGATCTTGTTAAAGACAGGGAAAAGAAAAAATGATGAGGGAAAGACATAGAGCAAATTTTGGAACAAGAGCCACACCAGAAAGGAATGAAATATTTAATGGAGGGCTCTGGGTACTAAAAAGTCAACATGAAAGAATTACATTCTTTTTCAGGGAATAAAGGCCATGGCAGAGTGCCACAAGTAAAGTTAACTCCTTTATATAGTTGAGTTTAGGCTTTTTTGCCTTCAACATGAGAGCTGCTCTAGAAATATCTGTTGACATGACTGCTGGCAGGGATACCATATAGATTTTTAACCACTGTGGGATTGGGGGAGGAAGCTTTCATTTTCTTAAGTTAAACTAAGTTTAAAGCTAAACCAAGTTTCCTAAGTTTATTATCTTACTTAAAAGGCCAGAAAAGCAAATGAATGTCTTTAATTCTCTAATATTTTTTCTATCTTAGGTAATAAAGAACTTGATAAGCCTGAAAGTACGTATCAAACTATTTCAATATTGATTCAATTACTTCCTCCCCCTGAAACTAAATGGAGCTTTTAACTGTTGTGTTTTATTGACAGAATATCCAAATTGGAGTCCACAAGGGAAGGCACCTCAGCAGATATCATGTAATTCATTGTGCCTAGTTTCTGTTCTTCTGAGACTATTTTAATCATCATTTACATACAAGAAAAATTCTCAGACATGACAATAAACGAATAGTTTATGGCTAAATGTAACTCTCATCAGTTTAATTCTTAAAATTTCTATACTTTTGTTTGTTATCTGAGTTTAATGTCTGATTTTAACAACAGCGTATTGTAGTATAGAAGGGTTACAATAAAAAAAGTTTTTTTAAAGAAATTATGCTGAGTGAAATAAGTCACTCAGAGAAGGGCAGATATATGCTTCACTTATATGTGGATCTTGAGAAACTTAACAGAAGACTATGGGAAGCGAAGGGGAAAAAAAATAGATACAGAGAGTGAGGGAGGCAAACCACAAGCGACTATTAAATACAAAGAACAAACTAAGGGTGGATGGGGGGTGGGGAAGAGGGAAAATGGGTGATGGGCATTGAGGAGGGCACTTGTTGGGATGAGCACTGGGTGTTGTATGTAAGCCAATTTGACAATAAATTATATTCAGAAAACAAAAAATAAAAATAAAAAATAAAAATTACAATTTTACATTGGACCAAAAAAGTTCCATTCTCTAATTTTCTAGATTGTCATTTTAGTTACAGTAGACTTAAAGAACATTTCAGATATTAGATATTTTCCTCATACACCAGTAGTTTTCTTTAAGAATACCATCAACATTATTCAGAAACAAAATGTTATTAAGGAAAGTATCAGATAGTGTATAATGTCATATTATGGGCATAATCAATAGTTAGGGAAATGGATGAGAACAGATTAAACTAAAAGGGAAATCGAGGGGCGCCTGGGTGGCGCAGTCGGTTAAGCGTCCGACTTCAGCCAGGTCACGATCTCACGGTCCGTGAGTTCGAGCCCCGCGTCAGGCTCTGGGCTGATGGCTCAGAGCCTGGAGCCTGTTTCCGATTCTGTGTCTCCCTCTCTCTCTGCCCCTCCCCCGTTCATGCTCTGTCTCTCTCTGTCCCAAAAATAAATAAAAAACGTTGAAAAAAAATTTTTTTAAAAGGGAAATCGATTAAATTTTAAGCCCTTAGAGATTTTATTTTAAAATGTGTCCAGTATAAAATAATATACCTTTTTAAATCTATACAACTGTAGTATACAGTTAACAACACTTCTACAAACCAAAGAATTAGTCAATTGCAGCATTTCTTTTGTCTGAAGACAAAAAAAAATTATTCAATTAATTCGGTTTTAAAAATCAGTTATGTTGAATTGTTCACTCCTGTGGACTAAACTATCTAGATCTTTTTCTTCTCAGCTAAAGCAACCACTGACTTTCCTCAGCTATAGGTATTAAAAACCATTTTGAAATGTATTTTTAACATGACTAATAGTTGTTTATATTGCCAAATACCTAAGAATCTCCATATAGCTGGATGATTGTTGCTATTCTTTAAAAAAAAAAAAAACAAAGTGATCTTATATTTCAAATCTGTTTGTATTAGTCAGGGTTCTCCAGAAAAACAGAACCAACAGGGAAGACAGAGACAGGGACAGAGACCAAGAGAGAGGGGAGGTTTTAAGAAATTGGCTTACACAATTGGGGTAGCTAGCAATTCTGAAATCTATAGGACAAGCTGGCAGGCAAGTAAGAGTTGCTGTTGCAGTCTTGAGCCTGAAGTCTGTGAAATTAGACAGATTTCTATGTTGTAATCTAAAAGCAGAATTCATTCTTCTGGAAATCTCAGTCTTTGCTCTAAAGGCCTTCAACTGATTGGAAACAGCCCACTCGCATTATGGAGGGTAATCTGCTTTACTTAAAGCCAACTGATTGTAAAGTTAATCACATCTAAAAAATACCTTTATAAAAATAGCTAGACTAGTGTTTCACCAAACACTTGCCACCATAGTCTAACCACACTGGCACATAAAATTAACCATCACACTGCTATTTGACATCATGCGTTTGAAAATAAATTATCAAATAAAAAAATGAATTATCATTATCTTTTTAGTAAACTATTAAATGAATCATTATCTTTTTAGTAAATTATTGCTGTTTGTTTAACTATTGCATTGTTAAGATTCAAATCCATAATTAATTAACTTGCAGTTTGAAATACACTAAAGGTAAACTGACACATACACATATACTTAACTATCTGTTGTATTATTATGTTGCCTTCATGGATTTTTTAAATGTTTATTTATTTTGAGAAAGAGAGAAAGAGTAAGCAGGGGAAGAGCAGAGAGAGAGAGGAAGAGAGAGAATCCCAAGCAGGCTCTGTGCTGACAGCACAGATCCCACGAACCATGAGATCATGGCCTAAGCCATTATCAAGAGTCAGGTGCTTAACCAACTGAGCCACCCAGGCGCCCCCCTCATGGATTTTTTTAATCAAACTTTCTCATAAATAATTAAAACTATCCTCTGATTTTTAATATAATCACCTCCTTACTTCTGCAGATACCTTATTCATCCAAAATCTTGTCTCCTTAAATCAGATTAACTTAAATTCTACAGAACACATAAAAAAATGAATTTTTATAGAATCATATTCACTGATTTTGAAGAAATATTTGTCAGAACATTAAGTTGGCTCTGCTATAGGAACTTGTAAGTAGTGGGATTTCTCAGAAAAGGGGCTATTTGCAAAGTTCTCTATCTACACTGAGGCTGGGTAAATGGAGTACACCCTGTCTTACTTAGTGGGGCTTCCCCTCATTGGCAAGAAGAAAAAATTCTCAGTCAAGGAATTGTTTCTTCTATTCCTTATGATCACAACCACAGACTCTTCATAGGGCATCTTGGGAGGCCTGACATCACAGCAGTTCTTTTACTCTGAGCAGGATCTTTTGTGACCTTAAATAACCCTCCTATTTCACTCAGTTTGCAACTACAAGACAAACTCCTGTGGGTTTGGCCTTTTCAAATTACTGAGGGCAGTTAACTTAGGATTTAAACAGTGTATTGTTTTCTGGGGATCCTCTTGTTCTACTAGGCTATGTTTGATTTTAAACAAATTTGGCTAATCACTTAAAGGTAAAGTGATCACACTCATCAGTCTTAGTTGGGCCAGGTTTATTCCATCCTTACCCCTTGGAAACAATCATGAACAAATGGTTTAAACAGTAGTCTCTATAGTTTTTTGATTATGCATCCTTCTGAGTAAAAAAAAAAAAAAAAAAAAAAAAAGACTAAGACTGAAGAGTTCTCCAGGACAGAAAAACACACTAAACCCAGGGAATTCCCTAACAAACCAGGAAGTTGGCAACCCTAAACTTGAATCAAATTAAAATTTTTGGGGAGCCTGGGTGGCTCAGTTTGTGGAGCATCCAACTCTTGATCTCAGGGTCATGAGTTCAAGCTGCACATTGGGCATGGAGCCTACTTTTAAAAAAAAGTATATATGTATCATTTAATTACATGCATCATATGTATTTTTATAATAAAGCAATATATATCTTAAAATACACAATAATTGAACCTGAAAAGGATGACATAATAATGAATTAAAAATTAATGCTAAAGAGGGGTGCCAAGGTGGCTCAGTCAGTTGAGCGACCAATTTCAGCTCAGTTCATGATCTCGCGGTTTGTGAGTTAGAGCCCCGTGTAGGCCTCTGTGCTGACAGCTAGGAGCTGGAGACTGCTTCAGATTCTGTGTCTCCCTCTCTTCCTCGTGCTCTCTCTCTTGTCTCTCAAAAATGAATAAATGTTGGATCCTGGGAAGATGGCGGCATAGGAGGATGCTGGGCTCACCGCACGCGTCCTGCTGATCACTTAGATTCCACCTACACCTGCCTAAATAACCCAGAAAACCGCCAGAGGATTAGCAGAACGGAGTCTCCAGAGCCAAGTGCAGACGAGAGGCCCAGGGAAGAGGGTAGGAAGGGCGGCGAGGCAGTGCGCGCTCCACGGACTGGCGGGAGGGAGCCGGGGCGGAGGGGCGGCCCGCCAGCCAGGCAGAGCCCCCGAGTCTGGTTTGCAAAAGCGGAGGGGCCAGACAGAGTGTGTTCTGACAGCAAGTGGGACTTGACATCTGGAAGGTTATAAGCTAACAGCTCTGCTCCAAGAACAGGAGGGATGGAGGAAAACAGGAGGGAGAGTTGTTGAGCCCCGGACGACAGAGCGCAGCTTGGCGGAGAACAAAGGCGCTCGCCAGCGCCATCTCCCTCACCCATCCCCCAGCCAAAATCCCAAAGGAAACCAGTTCCTGCCAGGGAACTTGCTTGCACCGCGAAAACACCCAACACTGTGCTTCTGCAGATCCATCCCTCCGGCGGGTCTGACTCCCTCCCGGTGCCACAGGCCCCTCCCTAAGCGGATCTCTGAAGGAAAAGCGAGCTGAGTCTGCCCCTCCTGCCCCTGTGCACCCTGCCAATCCACCCCAGCTAATACACCAGATCCCCAGCACCACAAGCCTGGCAGTGTGCAAGTAGCCCAAACAGGCCACGCCACCCCATAGTGAATCCTGCCCCTAGGAGAGGGGAAGAGAAGGCACACACCAGTCTGACTGTGGCCCCAGCGGTGGGCTGGGGGCAGACATAAGGTCTGACTGCGGCTCCGCCCACCAACTCCAGTTATACACCACAGCACAGGGGAAGTGCCCTGCAGGTCCCCACCACTCCAGGGACTATCCAAAATGACGAAATGGAAGAATTCCCCTCAGAAAAACGTCCAGGAAATAACAACAGCTAATGAACTGATCAAAAATGATTTAAACAATATAACAGAAAGTGAATTTAGAATAATAGTCATAAAATTAATCACAGGGCTTGAAAACAGTATACAGGACAGCAGAGAATCTCTTGCTACAGAGATCAAGGGACTAAGGAACAGCCAGGAGGAGCTAAAAAATGCTATCAATGAGCTGCAAAATAAAATGGAGACAACTACGGCTCGGATTGAAGAGGCAGAGGAGAGAATAGGTGAACTAGAAGATAAAATTATGGAAAAAGAAGAAGTTGAGAAAAAGAGAGATAAAAAAAATCCAGGAGGATGAGGGGAAAATTAGAGAACTAAGTGATGCACTAAAGAGAAATAATATATGCATAATTGGTATTCCAGAGGAGGAAGAGAGAGGGAAAGGTGCTGAAGGGGTACTTGAAGAAATAATAGCTGAGAATTTCCCTGAACTGGGGAAGGAAAAAGGCATTGAAATCCAAGAGGCACAGAGGACTCCCTTCAGACGTAACTTGAATCGATCTTCTGCATGACATATCATAGTGAAACTGGCAAAATACAAGGATAAAGAGAAAATTCTGAAAGCAGCTAGGGATAAACGTGCTGTAACATATAAAGGGAGACCTATAAGACTTGTGACCGATCTCTCTACTGAAACTTGGCAGGCCAGAAAAGAATGGCAGGAGATCTTCCATGTGATGAACAGAAAAAATATGCAGCCGAGAATCCTTTATCCAGCAAGTCTGTCATTTAGAATAGAAGGAGAGATAAAGGTCTTCCCAAACAAAAAAAACTGAAGGAATTCGTCACCACTAAACCAGCCCTATAAGAGATCCTAAGGGGGATCCTGTGAGACAAAGTACCAGAGACATCGCTACAAGCATAAAACATACAGACATCACAATGACTCTAAACCCGTATCTTTCTATAATAACACTGAATGTAAATGGACTAAATGCGCCAACCAAAAAACATAGGTTATCAGAATGGATAAAGAAACAAGACCCATCTATTTGCTGTCTACAAGAGACTCATTTTAGACCTGAGGACACCTTTAGATTGAGAGTGAGGGGATGGAGAACTATTTATCATGCCACTGGAAGTCAAAAGAAAGCTGGAGTAGCCATACTTATATCAGACAAACTAGACTTTAAATTAAAGGCTGTAACAAGAGATGAAGAAGGGCATTATATAATAATCACAGGGTCTACCCATCAGGAAGAGCTAACAATTATAAATGTCTATGTGCCAAATACAGGAGCCCCCAAATATATAAAACAATTATTCACAAACATAAGCAACCTTATTGATAAGAATGTGGTAACTGCAGGGGACTTTAACACTCCACTTACAACAATGGATAGATATTCTAGACACACGGTCAATAAAGAAACAAGGGCCCTGAAGGATACATTGGATCAGATGGACTTGACAGATATATTTAAACTCTGCATCCCAAAGCAACAGAATATACTTTCTTCTCAAGTGCACATGGAACATTCTCTAAGATAGATCACATACTGGGTCAAAACAGCCCTTCATAAGTATACAAGAATTGAGATCATACCATGCATACTTTCAGACCACAATGCTATGAAGCTTGAAATCAACCACAGGAAAAAGTCTGGAAAACCTCCAAAAGCATGGAGGTTAAAGAACACCCTACTAAAGAATGAATGGGTCAACCAGGCAATTAGAGAAGAAATTAAAAAATAATTGGAAACAAACGAAATGAAAATACAACAATCCAAACGCTTTGGGTTGCAGCGAAGGCAGTCCTGAGAGGAAAATACATTGCAATCCAGGCCTATCTCAAGAAACAAGAAAAATCCCAAATACAAAATCTAACAGCACACCTAAAGGAAATAGAAGCAGAACAGCAAAGAAAGCCTAAACCCAGCAGAAGAAGAGAAATAATAAAGATCAGAGCAGAAATAAACAATATAGAATCTAAAAAAACTGTAGAGCAGATCAATGAAACCAAGAGTTGGTTTTTTGAAAAAATAAACAAAATTGACAAACCTCTAGCCAGACTTCTCAAAAAGAAAAGGGAGATGACCCAAATAGATAAAATCATGAATGAAAATGGAATTATTACAACCAATCCCTCAGAGATACAAGCAATTATCAGGGAATACTATGAAAAATTATATGCCAACACACTGGATAACCTGGAAGAAATGAACAAATTCCTAAACACCCACATGCTTCCAAAACTCAATCAGGAGGAAATAGAAAGCTTGAACAGACCCATAACCAGCGAAAAAATTGAATCGGTTATCAAAAATCTCCCAACAAATAAGAGTCCAGGACCAGATGGCTTCCCAGGGGAGTTCTACCAGACGTTTAAAGCAGAGATAATACCTATCCTTCTCAAGCTATTCCAAAAAATAGAAAGGGAAGGAAAACTTCCAGACTCATTCTATGAAGTCAGTATTACTTTGATTCCTAAACCAGAGACCCAGTAAAAAAAGAGAACTATAGGCCTGATGAATATGGATGCAAAAATTCTCAATAAGATACTAGCAAATCAAATTCAACAGCATATACAAAGAATTATTCACCATGATCAAGTGGGATTCATTCCTGGGATGCAGGGCTGGTTCAACATTCGCAAATCAATCAATGTGATACATCACATTAATAAAAGAAAAGAACCATATGAGCCTGTCAATCGATGCAGGAAAGGCCTTTGACAAAATTCAGCAACCTTTCTTAAGAAAAACCCTCGAGAATGTCGGGATAGAAGGAACATACTTAAAGATCATAAAAGCCATTTATGAAAAGCCCACAGCTAACATCATCCTCAATGGAGAAAAACTGAGAGCTTTTTCCCTGAGATCAGGAACACAACAGGGATGTCCACTCTCACCGCTGTTGTTTAACATAGTGTTGGAAGTTCTAGCATCAGCAATCAGACAACAAAAGGAAATCAAAGGCATCAAAATTGGCAAAGATGAAGTCAAGCTTTCGCTTTTTGCAGATGACATGATATTATGCATGGAAAGTCCGATAGACTCCACCAGAAGTCTGCTAGAACTGATACATGAATTTAGCAAAGTTGCAGGATACAAAATCAATGTACATAAATCAGTTGCATTCTTATACACTAATAATGAAGCAACAGAAAGACAAAGAAACTGATCCCATTCACAATTGCACCAAGAAGCGTAAAATACCAAGGAATAAATCTAACCAAAGATGTAAAAGATCTGTATGCTGAAAACTATAGAAAGCTTAGGAAGGAAATTGAAGAAGATATAAAGAAATGGAAAAACATTCCATGCTCATGGATTGGAAGAATAAATATTGTCAAAATGTCAATACTACCCAAAGCTATCTACACATTCAATGCAATCCCAATCAAAACTGCACCAGCATTCTTCTCGAAACTAGAACAAGCAATCCTAAAATTCATATGGAACCACAAAAGGCCCCGAATAGCCAAAGTAATTTTGAAGAAGAAGACCAAAGCAGGAGGCATCACAATCCCAGACTTTAGCCTCTACTACAAAGCTGTAATCATCAAGACAGCATGGTATTGGCACAAAAACAGACATATAGACCAATGGGATAGAATAGAAACCCCAGAACTAGACCCACAAACGTATGGCCAACTAATCTTTGACAAAGCAGGAAAGAATATCCAATGGAAAAAAGACCGTCTCTTTAACAAATGGTGCTGGCAGAACTGGACAGCAACATGCAGAAGATTGAAACTAGACCACTTTCTCACACCATTCACAAAAATAAACTCAAAATGGATAAAGGACCTGAATGTGAGACGGGAAACCATCAAAACCCTAGAGGAGAAAGCAGGAAAAAAACCTCTCTGACCTCAGCCACAACAATTTCTTACTTGACACATCCCCAAAGGCAAGGGAATTCAAAGCAAAAATGAACTACTGGGACCTCATGAAAATAAAAAGCTTCTGCACTGCAAAGGAAACAACCAACAAAACTAAAAGGCAACCAACAGAATGGGAAAAGATATTTGCAAATGACATACTGGACAAACGGCTAGTATCCAAAATCTATAAAGAGCTCACCAAACTCCACACCCGAAAAACAAATAACCCAGTGAAGAAATGGGCAGAAAACATGAATAGACACTTCTCTAAAGAAGACATCTGGATGGCCAACAGGCACATGAAAAGATGCTCAACGTCACTCCTCATCAGGGAAATACAAATCAAAACCACACTCAGATATCACCTCACGCCAGTCAGAGTGGCCAAAATGAACAAATCAGGAGACTATAGATGCTGGAGAGGATGTGGAGAAATGGAAACCCTCTTGCACTGTTGGTGGGAATGCAAATTGGTGCAGCCATTCTGGAAAACAGTGTGGAGGTTCCTCAAAAAATTAAAAATAGACCTACCCTATGACCCAGCAATAGCACTGCTAGGAATTTACCCAAGGGATACAGGAGTACTGATGCATAGGGGCACTTGTGCCCCAATGTTTATAGCAGCACTCTCAACAATAGCCAAATCATGGAAAGAGCCTAAATGTCCATCAGCTAATGAATGGATAAAGAAACTGTGGTTTATATACACAATGGAGTACTACGTGGCAATGAGAAAGAATGAAATATGGCCCTTTGTAACAATATGGATGGAACTGGAGAGTGTGATGCTAAGTGAAATAAGCCATACAGAGAAAGACAGATACCATATGGTTTCACTCTTATGTGGATCCTGAGAAACTTAACAGAAACCCATGGGGGAGGGGAAGGAAAAAAAAAAAAGAGGTTAGAGTGAAAGAGAGCCAAAGCATAAGAGACTCTTAAAAACTGAGAACAAACTGAGGGTTGATGGGGGGTGGGAGGGAGTAGTGGGTGGGTGATGGGTATTGAGGAGGGCACCTTTTGGGATGAGCACTGGGTGTTGTATGGAAACCAATTTGACAATAAACTTCATATATTGGGAAAAAAATGAGTAATTGTTAAAAAAAATTTTTTTAATTAATGCTAAAGAGATGATTATGCCAGGAATATAATAATAATCAAACAACTGATACTGTTTGCTTGCTTGTATCTTTACAACTATAATCAGTCTACAGTTTCCTTTCAGCAAAACATATGACCATTTTGTAATGGCTAGCTTAGTTAAAACCAGGTAATATATTCTGTAATTAAATCTACCCAGGTTCATACATTGCAACAAAAGAAATAAACAAATCCCATAATCATCACTCCTGTAGAATATCCATTTCTCCTTAGGAAAGACATGCACCACTTTGCCAATGTCCCCTGTCCAAAAAGCACCAAGAACTCACGTGGAGTTGTACATATTAGATTTGTTCCTTATAAAAATATTTTAATAAATATGTATTAAAAATGCATAACATGTCTGACACCATGCTGTTAAAAATTAATTTTAGTCCTTGTCAATGTAAATAAAAATGAGATAGTATTTATTAATAATATTAACTTAATAATAATAATGCCTAGTACTACGTAATGTTTACAATGTGTCAAGCATTAAGTGCTTCACATATAACAATTACATAATCCTCTCAGTAATCCTGTGAGGTAGATGCTATTTTCATTTCTTTGTTTTATGTTTCTTTATTTTGAGAAAGTGAGAGAGCATGAGAGGGGGAAGGGCAGAGAGAGAGGGAGAAAGAGAATCCCAAGCAGGCTCATCAGTGTGGACCCCAATGTGGGGCTCCATCCCACAAACCTTAAAACCATGACCTGGGCTGAAACCAAGAGACGCTTAACTGACTGAGCTACCCCGCTGCCCCAGTTTTCATTTCTTGAACTACTAGTAGATTTAAACATATTTTTTAACTGCATTCAGACTTACAAATATACTTTTTGAGAGTTATTAAGACAGCATGAGGAATGCTGTCCTTTGGTCAAGGATTCCTAGGAGTTATTGCATACATTTAACCACTCTAAATAAATATTGACCTCAAGAATACAGAAGTTATATAAATTTAGGAGTCAAAATTTAATGTAAATATTACCAGGTTTATATTCAATTTTATGGCTTTGACTTTTAGATAGAGGCAAACTATTTTGGTTCCTGAGACCCAAACTCAACCTGGAATCTGGTTTTACAAATTTTACCTACATGTGAAAATAATAGATGCTGCATGAATATTTCCCCTAGAGTTTCCATTTTTTTGTTTTGTTTTGTTTTTGTCAAGTGCCTACTCATCTCCATCTATTTTTCTAATGGTGCTGTTCATTTTCTTAGGAATTTTAAGTGATTCTTAAATGTGCCTTATGGCACATTGCTGATTTTAATCTTTTGACATTTATCTAGCAAATATCTTTCTCAGTTGTCCCTTATTTAGATTTTCATGAACTAAAGTCCATCTTTCCATTTCAAATGTTGAATTTTATTTGTACCATCATTTTGGTTTTCTCTTATAACACTTCTCACACACGATTATCATAATTTGAATTTTTGGGTTATAGAAAAGATCAATCAAGTGAAGGTGACAGAAAAGTGAAAGAGCAAGAGTAAAGTAAAAAGTGTATTTCCAGTAACATCTTTACAGACAACAAAATAACATACATCATAGCTTTAGCCATAATGCATGATCATTCTCCTTAGGTGTACATAAAAATGTATGTTTAAACTTGCTAGTTCTTATCAAAATCCGAGTACAGAATTAGAGCATTATTTCCCTAAAATTTCAAGCACAGTGTACAGAAAGTGAAAACTTAAGTCCAAAGTCATCTGAGATAAGCTTAAAGTCTATATCCTAAAATTGCTCATATTTTTCAAGTAAAGGCAATATCTCTGTTAGACACAACTGAAAAGTAAATGGGTACTCAAAAAGAACATCTGCAGCAGAATTTTAGTAAAATCTTAGTGGTAATTTATTTTTCACATTGCTTGGAAAGAAACATGATTCTGTCAATATCCTCTAACAATTCCAGTGCCTTCAAGAAGTTTAATGTGTTAAATTATATCACCACTTTCAAAATTAAGAAAGTTAAAACTTCTTTGAGGGCTAGATTAATAGGCCAAAATTTCAAAGTTCAAAAAGTCACAAACTGTAAGAACTGAGGAGAAAACACACACATCTTTTGGTACTGTTGAGGAAGATTTCCTTTCCTATTCATGGTCCTTCTAGCCAGACTAAGAATCAAAATGATATGAGACAGATTAACAGGTGAAAATCAAACTTAATTATGTATGTATGGGGTATCCAAACAGACATAGGAATTCCAAAGACAGTCAGGCAAAATGAGATATGTATGTCATTCTGAACTAAGAAGAAATAGAGATCTGGGATCTCAAAGAGAAGGAATGCAATTCACAGGAAAAGGGAAAAGAGTAAATGCTTGATAAATGTTTGCTGGGCCTTTCAGAAACAATAGGACATAGAGGACTTTGATCAAAGAGGCCCTGCTTGGGACACCTGGGTGGCACAGTTGGTTGGGCGTCCAACTTCGGCTCAGGTCATGATCTTAGGGTCCCGTCCATGAGTTCCAGCCCCGTGTCGGGCTCTGAGCCTAGAGCCTGCTTCAGATTCTGTGTCTCCCTCTCACCCTGCACCTCCCCCACTCAAACTTTGTCTCTCTCTCTCTCTCAAAAATAAACATTAAAAAAAAATTTTAAAACAAAAAAAACAGGCCCTGTCTACCATACCTAGTTCACAGTATAATGTAGTAATCTACAGTGATAACTCTTCCTAGAGAAGGTCCTCCATCTAAATTCTTTTTAGGGAGTTGTTGGGCGGGGGGAGGGGGGGGGTAAACAGCTTTTCCTGAATCTACTGGGTTTTGATTGCTTTTTAATTCAAAGTAGTCTTCATGCCAAGTGGCCCATCTTGGGGCAGTGTGCCCTTGGCCCCTACAGTACTGATATACTGTAATCACAATCTGTGATTTTAATACATAGAATGTTAAACAATGATTAAATAATCCTCAAATATTACATGCCACCTTATAATTTCTGAAAAAATGTATTTAGAATGTAATGCATTTAAAATACTGCTTATAGAAGACTAAATAAAAAATAAAAAAAGAAGACTAAATAAAAAAATAAAAAAATAAAATACTTCTTATATAAAATACATGATGTGGAACAATTCATTCACATATCTGAAAGACTGAATATTTGCAGAACATCTTCCTCAAACCCAACTTCTTTCTACACAAACTAGATGCCTTCCTGTGCCCTTCCTCTGTACTTCCATTTGAGTCACTTGGGTCTGAAAACTAGCTCTACCATTTACTGGCTGGGTAACTTTAGACAAATTACTTGACCTCTTTTTCTGAGTTTTTCCATCTGTAAAACAGAGATAATAATAGCGTCAGTTTCTTAAGGCTTTTATGATTTAAATGAGTTGATATTCTCCAAGCTTTTAAAATAGCGCTAGATATTTCTGAAAACAGTAGTGACAATTATACAACACTGTGAATGTAACTGCCACTGAATTTTACACTAAAAATGATTAAAATGGTAAAGATTATGTTAATGTCTATTTTATGACAATAAAAAAAAATTAAAAATAAAATAAAATAATGCCTGACACATAGAAAGGATTTTTTGAAATAAACTAAAAATAGAATTTACTACTCTGCATTATAATTATTTGATGACTTGTCTGTATCACCTTTAACTAAAACTTCATGTGGATAGATGACATATTTGGCTTGTTCAGCATTTGTAGCTCTAATACCTATCGTGGACTCAGACACCATAGGAGGTCCTAAAGAAATACTTACTACTGAGTGTGGTGTCCAGCTCAATAGAATGGGTTACCTAAGAGACAGTGACTTCCTCGTTAGTGTAATTATTTAAGCAGAGGTATAATGATCACCTACTAATGATGTGTCAAAGCACACGTCAAATACATGGGATGAGTATAAGTGTCTAAAATTTCTTCCTAATTTAAGATTGCATTATGTATCTTGTGCTTTAATACAGCAATTTTCGTAAACAGTACCAACACAATAAAGGAATTCCATCTTTTACTACTGGCCACCTTCACCCCTAAAATAGGCTCTGGTCGTATGAAAACACTGTTAGCCTTTCCAGACCTCCTGGTATATTTACATGCTTTTTGCCTTTGTTCAGAATGTGCTCTGTCACCGGTATGCTTCACCTTCTTGATGTCACATTCTCTAAAAAGGATTCCATGGTCTTCAAAAAGGGTGTTAGTTGTCCCATACATGCTGCATTAGCATTTTGGTTTTGTTTTTATCACATGATATAAGAGTTACCACTTTGCTAGTTCTCTTAAACTGCAGGCTATTTGGAAGCAGAGTCTGGGTCTTTTTCAACTATTTAACACACTGCCTGGTACTAAATGTTTATTAAAAGCATAATGGCATGAATGAAACCATCTTGTGAGGTCTGCTGCTTTCAATTGTGTACATCATAATTTTTTAAAGCACACTTTTTTTTAGATATTTTTTCACCAACCAGTCAAATGCTTTCTTTGTGGCAAAATTCTATCCCATGTGGGCGATTTCAAATATCACCCTTTGATGCTATTGAACACAATATGTTACATGCAAATGTGTACCCCAAAACAAACACGTGCTTTTATTATGTGCCTAGAACTTACATTCTTCAAAGCAAATTTTCTTGAGCAAAATGTTTGGAGATGAAGGGACACAGCCAAAATCTGCTAAGACACTAACCATTCTGTCTGAAAGAAGGAAATGAAAACAAGAAATGAGTTCTTACCTACTACTGTGAACAAGACAATTTGCCAGAGATGATGAATACTGATATTCCAAGCTGTCAATACAGTGTGAGTTAGGAGAAATGAAAGTACTTTAACCTTATGAGAATTTGATGATTCCTAGTCTATGCCCTAAAAGCTGAGCTTTCCACTTTTCCATATAATCTGTGGTTCCCACAAAAGATTATTAAAACACAGAGAGAGGGGGGCACTTGGGTGGCTCGGTGGGTTAAGCGCCTGACTCCAGTTCTGCTCAGGTCATGATGTCCATTTGTGAGTTCAAGCCCCATGGGGCTCCCTGCTGACTGCACATTGACGGCTTGGGATTCTCTCTCTCTCTCCCCTCTCTGTAAGAGCCCCTACCCCACGAGCACTCTCTCTCTCCCAAAATAAATTTTTGAAAAGAAAAAAAAAACACGGAGAGAAAATCTCAATGAGGAAGTCCACCTTAAAGAGGAAATACTTTTGTCCAGGAGGAAAATAAAGGGCGCGTCCTGCACTACACTTCCAACTCCACAGACAAGAATGGAAGAAAAAGATTAACTGCATTTTCATCTGTATCACAGACGAAAGCTCATTTCCCCTTGCATAATTAGAAGGTTCCTCCGACGTGTTCGTTATTCAGCAATTGCCAATCGGTATGCAGATGGCTCATTAATAAACGATGACACATCATCTGGTGTCAGAAATCAACTCTGGATAATATTCAGCCACATCAGTTTCCTGAAAAGCCTGCATTCATTTAACTCAAGCCTCTTCGGTTAGTTCAGCAGACAGCTCTGACGAGCTTCTCCACCCCGCACGTCTTCCGTCCCCGCTTCTCCCTCGGCTCCCAAGAGAGGCGGACCCGCCTGCCCGCGCGCCCACGTAGACTGGCTGGTCACCCGGGCGGGCCGGCGCCTGCGCACCGGCCTGTCTGCAGCGGGCGGACAATGGACGCCCCTAGGACCTTAGCGCCCGAGCGGTCCGCCCAATCGCTTCCTCGGATAGGAGGGGTTCTTTTGAAGCTGTGGCTGTGTGAACTCTGGGTACTGCTGCCGGATTCCGGTGTGAACATGAAACTTTTGCCTCACGAAGAGGAAGTACATTTTATCAATGAATACGTGAACCTCCACAATGAGCTCCGGGGCAACGTCTCCCCCGGAGGGTCTAACTTGCGCTTCATGGTGAGGCTCTAAGGCGGTTGTCCGAACCGCCCACAACCTCCTTGTCACGACGCCACTGCTCGGCCTCGGAAACCCGGGCCACTGCTTCACTGAGGCTTACGGATGGCGGGGAACTGCACGTCACTGTGGGTTTAAAATACGCTTGAAGTGATTACACTCAAGAAATAGAAACCACTGTGTGACACACAGTTATTACCAAGATTTTGCAGGGAGCTGGGATCTGTAGAGGCACTCACCTAAGGGGATGTCTCAGTCACCTCGTCCTAGTCCTGGCCGTAATTTTGCCTTCCCTGAACAATGTTATTCTTGCTTCTGCCCCCCCCCCCCCATTTCTATTTTACATCTCATCAACTGTTTCTCTTGCCTCCCGTCTTCGTGATTGTCATTAGAAATGGCTGCAAAATTTATTGGACAAATATTCTTTGACCAGGCAATTAGGAGCTTCCAACTTATATTATAAATGATATCACAAGGGCTGTTTCTCTAGACATAAGTCTTTTCTTCCTTCTGGGTTAGTTCCTTAGACAAATTCGAGAAAGGGGATAAATAGATGAAGGATATGATATTTTTATTTATATGATATACAGCAATTGCTATTCTAAAGGGCTGCGCCAAATTAAGTAAATACCAGCAATGTGTTATAACTTATTTGCACACAGTCATGGGAAGCAATGACTGAAATGTTTACAAACTTCAAGTTGAGAGTTAGACTTACTGGATTCAAATCCAGGCTCCACAATTTACTGGCAATAAGTAGCTATAAGTCAACAACTTAATTTTTTTTGTTTTACTTCTTTTGTGAATTAGAGACAATAATAATACATAACTCGTGGAATTATTGTGAAAATTAAGTGAAATGATACTTAAAACACATTTAGAATAGTGACTAGTATGTAGTAAGCTTGTGATGTGTAAACAGTATGCAAAATAAGACAGGAGGAGGATAGTCCTTGGAGCATTGTTTGCAAATGGAAAACTAAAGGGCCATTAATAGTGGAATGGTAACATTTATTATATGCTATCCATACTACAGAATAGAATGTAGGGTTTGTAAAACAGGTGGATCAAGCTGTGCTAAAATGGAAAAATCTAAAAGAAAACTGCCAAGTTGCAGGCCAGTTATATTGTGTATAGTATGATTACAATAGTGCAAAGAAAGAAAATCTCACAATACCTACCTGAAACATCCACACTTGTATCTTATATTTGAATATGTTTGTACGTGTATGTATATAGACATAGAGAAATGTATGCATAAGCAATTTTTTTAACAACTGTTACCTTTGGGGAGGAATGTTGGGGGTGGGAAGTATTCTAAAGGCATGATTTATTTTCTATATTTTCTATATTTATGTATAATCTATGAAATTAAGAAAACTCTAAGGAAATCTTAGTATTGGTTTTCAGAAATGTTTATTTTCAGATATACTGTAACATGTGTACAAAGCATTTTGATTTTACAACTATTTTGCTGATTTATCTATGGGTGCTGTTTTTGTTCTTGTCCTTAATCAACCGCTGAATTTAATGAGTCTGTAAATAATGATAAAATTACACATTTCTGCATATTTCCAGGGCTAGCCAGGAAACAGTATCTTGTGATATTTTCTTACATTTCTGGGGCTATCCATAAAACTTTACATTTGCCTCTTTTATAATATTTACCAAGTACCGCTATGTGTTAAAATCTTATCTATAAAATATAGAAGAGAAAATTTATGCCAGACTTTGTATTTTATTTCTCACATTACAATAGTTTGCATATACTCAGTATTCAATAAATAGTTCTTAGATAAATATTTTAAATTGTATTACTATGTATAAAAGGAATGAGATTAAAAGTATATATTCTGAATAGACTACATGTAAGAGTATTATAACCATTTGCATCATCTTAAAATCTGATTTTTTAATTACAAATATATGGGTAGTCCTTTCCCTCAAGAAATAGTTATTTCATTTATGATTAACTCAAAAGCATTTTCCCTCATAGAAATTCCACAAACCAGACCCATAAGCACAAAGTTAGTATTGTTTCCTTAAATCTAATATGAGAACTCTAGGAAAATAATTTAGAGAACAACAACAACAAAAAATGCTCATTATTATTTTGTTTTCTTTGATTTTTGCATTTTTTTTCAGACTTGGGATGTAGCTTTGTCACGGACTGCTAGAGCATGGGGGAAAAAATGTTTGCATGAGCATAATCCTCATTTAGAAGAAGTAAACATGGCCCATCCTAAATTTAATGGTATTGGTGAAAATATGTGGATTGGCCCCGAAAATGAATTTACCGCAAGTATTGCTATCAGAAGTTGGTATGAAGAGAAGAAAAGGTACCATATTGAAAATGACAGTTGCTCTAGTGACTGTTCTAATTATAAACAGGTATCTAATTTTTATATTAATTCAATAGACTCCTTAATTGCTTTACTAGTGAGTTTTTATTATGTTTAATTTTATAAATTAACCCAAATGGTAAGTTACTTCTAATAGAATCAAAATTCTAATCATTCCTAGATCTTCAAAATGTCTATAATTCCATCTATTACATGAACCATACAGTTAAAACATTTCTTTAAATGTGGTAAATCTCATCTCCATACCCAAAAATGAAAGGTACTTTTCTAAAAGCAATACGTACTGGAAAAGGATGAAACAGGAAATAAAAATTATTTTTAAATTATTGCCTATAAACATAAGTAAAAGACTTGATTATTTTGCACAGATCAGTATACATACTGCTGTATAACTGATTGATTAAAGCATGTTAAGTACAAATTAATAGCATTATTTTCCTGTCTCCTGTCTAACAATCCACATTTACACTTTATGCTCCAAGAATACTAAACTACTTGTTATTTCCTCTACACTTATTATTTTGCATGTCACATTATTTATAATCATCTCTTTATATATGATACTACACTAAGTACAGAGACCTTGTCTTATCCACATATCATGGACAAGATGTTTCAACATGCCAACAATATAACATTATTTTGGTCTTCTATAAATATTTGTACCAGGAATCAAGAAATTATTAGATGAATTTCCAAGCTGATTTAAGAGATTATTATTTTTTAATCAATAAGATCTGATGTCATGTTTTATGCAGAACTTAAAATCTTATGACTTTAAGACATGTTGAACTCATGTCTTTATGTTCCATCAAATGAATCATGTTTTAAAAGATGTTTGACTGTTCTTTCTTCTTCTAGAAAGTTATAGTGGTTCTCCATTGTCTTACTCGTATCAAAGCCAGACTCCTTAATATGATTTTAATAATCCCAGTAAATTAATCATGTCTACTCCATGATCTACTCCTGTGTTATATTTTACTCTTTATTTCTGGTATCATAGACATTTTTGTTTCTTGTATCTTACCTACTTAACTCCATTTGAAATGGTGCAGACATTCTATTCTCTATTCTTTTAATGTATCACTATTTCTTTAAGAATCACACCTTTAAAACCACTAAGACTTGGGATAAAAAGGAAAGGAAACCAGAAACTGTTTATTCCACAGAGGTTAACAAGACCAAACACTTTCTTGTTATGTGGAAGTTGTGTGGAAGTATTAGAAATACTAAAGTCATACAGAGAATTTCTGGAATATCTTTAATCGTTCTCATATTGTCATTCCAATTCAAGACCCTTTTTCCTTTTATAGAAACCAACTCTTTTATTCATTTGTTTTAAATTGCAACCCCAGACTCTATTTTATTTCATAATGGAATTTCCTCAACAAAAGAATAGAGAAATGCTGACTGCATTCAATTACTCTCTACTCTTGTATAGCTTTTCCTTTCCTTCTATAATCTTGATGTTTGGTTTTTTTTTTCCTTTCTATGCACAACTTCCAGTCTTCTAAAACGTTATCTCCTCCTTTTCCCTCTTCCTATCTGCCATAATCTAGAACTCTCAGATTCAACAGGAGTTTGAAAATTGATTCAGCATGTGTGCCTTCCTTTGATTCTAAACCATTCTGGATCAGTATTTCTCAAACTCTTTATCCTAAGTTTACAGTGGTAGAACCTATTAAAGGTTTCTCCAAGTACAGTTTGGGAAATGCTTCCCTAAATCTGTGATAATTCTCTACCTGCATCCCAACTATCAACAATAGCCAAAGTATGGAAAAAGCCCAAATGTCCATTGACTGATGAATGGATAAAGAAGATATGGCATATATATATACAATGGAATATTACTTGGTGATCAAAAAGAATGAAATTTTGCCATTTGCAACAACAAGGATGGAATTAGAGTATATTATGATAAGCAAAATAAATCAGTCAGTGAAAGATAAATATCATATGATTTCCCTCATATGTGGAATTTAAGAAACAAAACAGATGAACATAGAGGAAGGGAAGCAAAAATAAGATAAAAACAGAGAGGGAGGCAAACCATCAGAGACTCAAATATAGAGAACAAACTGAGGGTTGCTAGTGGGATAATGGGTGGGGGGATGGGCTAAATGGGTGATGGGCATTAAGGAGGGCACTTGTTCGGATGAGCACTGGGTGTTATATGTAAGTGATGAATCACTAAATTCTATTCCTGAAATCATTATTACATTGTATGTTAACTAACTTGGATTTAAATTAAAAAAAAAAAATTTCTACCTGCATCCAAATGAAGAATAGTTCATATTCCTTAAAATGCTTGGTTAAAAGTTCTTTGTAAATTGAATATATTATTGTTTATAATATGGCAGAGTAAATGTTTAGAATCAAATTTTGTTTTCTTTGAAATCTTTATTTTAGCTTGTTTGGAACACATCTTACAAAGTTGGTTGTGCCATTACTAAGTGTGCAAGAGTTGAAAATATTAGATATGCAGCAGTTTTCATTTGCAACTATGCGCCAGGGTAAGTTACTTTAAATTTTAAAAAGAATATTAAACTGGTAACTTTTCAAGGTTAGGTTTTCCTAACTTTCAATATATTCTTCTAAATGTCTTTGTAAACTGTAAAATAATTAAATATAAGATATTGAAGATTTATATTGAAATATTTTCAATTCTATAATGAAATAAGTAATATTTGGGCATATTGATTTAATGTATAAATTAGCCAAGTATTACTTACTAAAAAATTTTTAACATTAGTATTATTTCACAATATCTAGCCTAATGAGCATAGGAATTAAATTATTTTCCAAAATAGTTTATTCCCATATTTGTAATAAAAGTCAAAGGAAAATAAGGTTAGATGTGTATAAATCTAGATTGTGTATAATCTAGATTGTGTATACAATAAATGTATATTGTAAGAGTTGTTTCAGGAGTGCATCAGTTTTGTAACTGAAAGACACTTTTAATTGACCATCCTTTGCAAGTTGTATTATTATTTGAGGCTAGTCTCATTCATATAAAAAATCATATCTCAAAGATGCAAGAGTACTTTAAAAGTCTCCTAGTAAATCTATCCGTATGAAACTTGAATTCTTTCCAGTGACTTACCATGTGAATATTTATCCCACACTTGAATACCTTCCTAAGACAGGAAATAACTACCTTCAAAAATAGCCTTCATCTCTGGAGAGCTTTGTTGGAAATTCTGAAATTTTCTTATAGGTCAAGATGATACTATAAGTAGTATCATTAAAATATCTAACTGAGAAAATATCCTAATCAATAGGTCAAGAAAACAGTAAAATTAGCTATAAGCTAGGATTGAGAAAGAATTTCTGCCAAATAAAATGCTCTGGGACTAAACCAAAAAGAAAAACAAAACAAAACAAAACAAAAACAAACAAACATTGATTACTGACTACTGATTGTATTCCTCTGGATAGGGAAAATAACAGAAGTATGATATAAATCAAATTAGATTCAGAAAGTCCCTTCCTGAGAGGAGTTTTACTGACTTTGAACACAGTCATGCAAAACAAGTTCAGGATGTAGAGTTGTTACAAAACCTTTTAGGCTCCCTTTCATTTCTACAGACTGAAAGCATTAGGATGATGTCTATTACATGGAGAAACTTTTGAAAGTTAACTACTCATTGGTATTGAAAATTCAGAGAATTGGGTACTGACGTGAGGGAAGAAAGAGATTCCTTTGGGGCACTAGTCTTCATTTATGCGCTCAGCAACTCTGTACAAGGCTCTGATCTATCTACCAACAAGACCAAAAAAGGCTGACCATATTTAGTTTTTAGCCTTGGAAGGAAGACAAACAATAAATAAGTAAACACATAAATAGATAATATTTAATTAGATAATAAAATATGCCATAAAACATAAAGCAAGATAAGCAGATCGGGAATAACCAGTATGCAATACAGATAGGGTAGTTGCAAGACAAAGTAGCGTTTGGTCTAAAGATGACTAAAGAATATTTCAGATAGAAGTAAGAGCATGCACAGAGTCTCTGAGCTGGGAAAGATTTAGCATGTTTGAGAAATGAATAACTGCTTAGAAGTAGGAGTTGAGGTAGAAAGTTAGGTGACAGCTATACCAAATAGTATACCATAAGCCATGTTAAGGATTTTGGAATTTATTCTAAGTAATGGCTAAGCCATTGGAAAGTCTTAAGCACGTGAGTGACATTATGTTATCTATGTTTTGAAAAGAACACTTAAAAAAATTATCCTTGCTGTTGTGTTAAGCATTGAGTATAGGGAAATATGAGTTCAAAGAGGAAAGCAGGTGCCTGGGTGGTTCAGTCCATGAAGTGTCCAACTTCAGCTCAGGTCATGATCTCACAGTTTGTGAGTTCAAGCAAGCACAGAGCCTGCTTTGGGTCCTCTGTCCCCTTCTCTCTCTGCCCCTCCCCCACTTGTGCTTTCTCTCTCTCTCAAAAATAAATAAACATTAAAAAAAAAGATTGTTTCTATATGACAGGCTATAGACTATGATTGGTTCTTTTCTTTCTAAGTAAGTTCTACACCCAGTGTGGGGCTTAGGCACATGCTCTATTGACTGAGGTAGTCAGGTGCCTCTAGACTATGGTATTAGGGTTTTAGCATGTACATTGATTTTCTATTGTTGCATAATAAATTAGTACAATTGTAGTGACTTAAAACAGCACCCATTTTTTATCAAACAGTTCTATAGACTGTAAGTTCACGCACAGGGTGGCTGGATTCTCTGCTCAGGGTCTCAAAGACCAAAATCAAGAACTTGGCTGAGTTCTTATCTCTAAAGCTCTAGGGAAGAATCTACTTCAAGTACATTCCAGTTGTTAGCAGAATTCAGTTCAATGTGGTTGTAGGACTTGGACCCCATTTACTTCCTGGCTTTCAGCCAGAGGTTGCTCTCAGCTTCTAGAGGCTGCCCACATTTCTTAACACAAAGTTCCCGCCATCTTCAAATCAGCAAAACCTTCCCATTGTTCAAATCTCTGACTTTTCTTCTGTGACCAGCCAAAGAACACTCTCTGCTTTTAAAGTGCCCAAATGATTGAGTCAGGCACACCTGGATAATTTTCCTATTTTAAGGTCAATTGTGCCATATAACATAAATTATTAATAATGGAAGTAAAGTTTATCATATTCACTATCCTGGGAATTATGCAAGGCTTGTATGCCAAGGGTAAGGGGGCTCGTGGTCCCTCTTAGAATTTTACTTACCATAGCATGGAAATTGAGAGGAAAGGTCAGTTTCTGGATATATTATGAAGGTGGAGCTAATAATACCAGTTGATGGATTTGACTTTAGGGATAAATGGGATACAATAATCTAAAATGATACCTGTGTCTTTAGTTTGAACAGCTGGATGAATAATGATGCCATTAACTCAGATAGGCAAGAACAGGAAATGTGTTTTATGTTTGGACATATTAGGTAGAAATACAAATGTGGGAAATGAAATGAATCATGAGAAGTAAAAAGTTCTGTGAAGGACTGGGATAGAATTCAAGTAGAGGCAACTACTGGTATAAAGGCCCTGAGGTAGAAATAAGTTACAGTCTTGAATGAGATCACCTTATGAGAGAGTGAGTATGGAAACTTAATTTAAGGATGAACTCCTAGAGCACTGCAGTATTTCAACTTTAGGCAAAGGAGATAGTGAAGTAGAATGAAGAGAGGCTAACAAGATAAGCGGGAAACCAAAACAGTGCTGGTAAGCGTCCTTGGAAGCCAAGTGAAGAACAGGAGTCAATATCACCAAAGTGGTTAACTGTATGAGATGCCTCTGAAAAAATGAAAAGCATGAGGAAGGAAAGATGGCAGTTTCATTTGACAAGATGAAGGTATTTGGGGACCTTAATAACAGTGGTGAATGCAAGGGTATTCCATAACTCCAGTGGTAAGATGAAGCTACATGGTAGGATTACTCTTCTTTCCACTCACTGTCTGGTAGGCTTCTTTGTCTTGAAATTTCTACCAACCATTTTTCTTTTGATACAAATATTGGCAAGTTTGCCTTGTGAAGGATCTAGGTTAGAACATATATTAGTAAACTCAGTTCAAGTTTTATTTGATATGTACTCAAAATAGGCAGTCATAGCTGTCTTTCTTAAGAATAGTTGGTAGAAAAATCAATCCATCATAGTATTAGGAAATACTAAGTAAAAATGAATATAAGAGAGCCAAACTAAAAATTGAAACATATAGTGGGCTGAATGGTGGATCCCCAAAAAGTAGATCCAGGGCCTAATTCACAGAATTGTCACTATTAACTTACATGGCCAGAGTGAGTATTGTCTTATCTGGCAAAAGATGTGATCAAGATAAGAATCTTGAAAGGAGGAGCTTATCCTAGAATATTCAAGTGGCCCTAAATGCAATCACATATATTCATGTAAGAGAGAGGGAAAGCCAGATTCAGCACTAGATACACGGAAGGAGAAGAAGCAAAGGGATCATGAAGAAGAGGTTAGAGGAGCCATCAGAAGCTGGAAGAGTCAAGGAAATCTCCCCATGAACCTTTGGAGGGAGCGCAGTCCTGCCAACACCTTGGTTTTGGACTTCAGGCCTCCAGAACTATGAGAATAAATTTCTGTTGTTTTAAACACCCAGTTTATACTAATCTGTTAACGTAGTCACAAGAAACTAATACAGAATGGAAGAATAAAACAGATTTGGCCATAGAGAAAATATAAATCAATGACAACCTTGCAATGTTCTCTCAGAACACAAAGATGAAGAATAAAAGTCAAAATATATATTAAAAAAGAAAGGAAATATATAGGGCAGATAAATCTATATATTGGTGCTCCTAAAGAACAGAGAAGAATAATTGGAATGTATATAATCACCAAAAAATAAAATAAAATAAAATAAAATAAAATAAAATAAAATAAAATGTTCCTAATCTATAAAAATACTCATATAGGGGTGCTTGGGTGGCTCAGCCAGTTAAGCCTCTGACTCTTGGGGCACCTGGGTTGTTCAGTAGGTTGAGCATCCAACTTCAGCTCAGGTCATGATTTCATGGCTCATGAGTTCAAGCTCCACATGGGGCTCTATACTGACAGTTCAGAGCCTGGAGCCTGCTTTGGATTCTGTGTGTCTCTCTCTCTGCCCCTCCCAACTTGTACTGTCTCTCTCTCAGAATAAATAAATAAACTTAAAAAAAAAACCTCATAAGGTATTAGAAAAAGTGAGCTGAAACAATATTTACACATACCATTTTCTAGTAATTATTCTTCAGTTCCAAAGATAAGACTCATATATATATTTCTAAATAAAATAAAACAAAGTAAAAACTTTAAAATATTAATTAGACTAGCCTTGAACTCAGATATTAGAGTGGGTACAAAGATGACACTGATAATTTAAGCTTAAGTGATAGGTAATTTTATTAACTAGTCTAGGAAAAGATGTAGTGTGGAGAAAAAGGATTTGTTTATTTTTGGACATGTTGCATCTGTAGGTGACTGTAGCATCTCTTATTTAATTAAACATACATTTGTGGTAGATGCACCAAACACTGACTTAGGCAAGAGAATTCCATATTTCTTACATAGTGTTTATCCTAAAAACACTTATTCTCTGTTGGGAAGGAAGTATGTAAAAGGGGGAGGGAGCAACATTAGCCAAATACATGCACATATTTATATTTTAAATAGAAAGGAGTTGTAAAAATAGGTATGAAATCATAGAAACAATTAGCCTGAATACAGATTTAGAAGCAGTCAGCTTTGGTGCATAGATAATGTATATTAGAGGGGGAAAGAGGTCAATAGGGAAGGTTAGAGATCTGAGCTTGAGGAAATTGACTTGAATCTAATGCTACAAGAGGTAAATGGTAGTGTCCAAAAGTATTCAGTGCAGAAAATTTTCCTTATTTAATAGGTAAAGAAATAGAGTCAGGCAGGTCATGACATTTTCTTTATTTCATAAACAGCTAGAATGTAGTTTTCCCAGCCTCCCTAGAAATTTGGTGGGACCACATGACTGAGCTCTGGCCACTTTCAGACTTAGCCTTTAAAATTTTCCTACATGATCCTTCCCACTCTTGAACTTCTGTCATCTGCTCTGGTAGAAGATTCAGTTGTTCTAGAGGGTGGCAGAGCCACAGGATGAAGTACATGAACCAGTGCCCCAGAGGAAAGCTCTCTTTTACCACTGCCAGCACCTATACTTCCGTGCCATGAATTCTGCCTACCATCACATGGAAATGGTGAGGAAAGTTCAGATAAGTATATAGTTTGAATTTGGAGCTAATAATACCTGCTGATTGATTTAACTTTGAGGGTGAACAGAATAGAATAATCAAGGATGCTATCTATGCCTTTAGTCTGAGCAGCTGGATGAATGGTGATGCCATTAAATCAGATAGGGAAGCCTCTCCAATGAGTAGACCTTGAGGGAAGATCAAGTGTTCTGTTTCAGACACAGTAGGTAGACAAATGAATGTGGGAAATGTAAATGAATCATGAGAAGGAGTTAGTCAGATGAAGGTCTAAGATAGGTTTCTAAGTAGTAAGAACTGCAGAATTTTCGGTTTTTGCATGAGATCCATTTTGAGTCGGGGCAGAAATGAGTCGGTTTTACATGAGACCACCTTGTGAGAAAGTAAGTATGGAAAATAGAATGGAAGAGACTTGAAGACTAAGCCTTACATCATTACAGTATTTCAACTTCAAGCAAAGGAGTTGTCAAAGGAGTTTAAAGAGAATCTAGTGAGGTAAGAAAGAAACTAGAACTGTCCTGGCATTTAAGAAAAAAAGCATTTAGAGTTACTTTCTCATCAGTCTCTTTTTTTATGTATTATGTATGAGGTGGTCCTTTTTCTATGCTTTTCTACACACATCATAATTTATGATTCATTGATATACATACCGTAATCATTTTAGACATTTTGAATAGCAGGTTAAATACATTAAGTGCAAACAATGCATATAACCATTTGAAGTGATGAGTATATGAAGAGCTAAGATAAGTTCACAAATGTTCAGTGACAACCATATCATATTCAGGGCCTGGATGTAATTTTGAGACACCATAAATGTTAACATGGATCTCAATTGCAGAGATGCTAAAATATGAAAATATGTGTATATTAGAATTATGAAATACAGTACATTACTGAAAGAAGAGCTCTATAGAACAATATCTATCTTTACTATATATGATTAAAAAGTTATAAAATAATATTTTATTCACAGTTAAGTACAATTATTTCATATTTTAAAATATTGTCTGTGAAGCACTAAATTTGATTTTATGAACTATTAATGGTTTATGACTTGCAGTTTGAAAAATAATGCCAATTTAGAACACTATTCTTATATAGATGTTTGGCAGTAAAGAGAAGAAAAATAGGGTCAGTGTGTAAAGTTGGATGAAAGCTGTTTTTTTGTAACTTTGGTTGAATTTGTATAAGCTAAAGAAAGCCACCAATTAAAAGAAAGTGGTAGAATATATTAGAATATATGAAGGAAGGGGGAGGAATTAAAGAGCAAGTTCTATGTGGAAAAAAGCAGGAGGAGAGAATTATAAGAAAAGTAAATGTAGAGAAAGCTTAATAGTGAATATTTTTCTTCCGTTCTTGCTCAATGGAGCTCATGAGGGTTAATCTATTTCATTGATCTTTTGCAAGAAAAGATTTCATATTTATTCATACTTTATGATTCTGTTGTTTTCTATTTTATTTTGAGATATTCAATCTTCTGAATGTTTTTTAGGAGTAGAGGCTGTTATATGTTGCTATTTTTGTTAAGGTATACACATTCCTTTATCTTTAATCCTGTTAATATTGAAGACATTTACAATTATGTATTTTCCTCTGATTAGAATTTTTGCTTAACCTTTGTATTTTGTGATATAGCCTCTTTATCATTGCTTTCTGTGGATTGTAATTTTAGGTCATTTTAATAAAATATGTTCAATACATGATACATAATCATGATAGAAAATTCAAAGCTACCAAGGAGAAAGTAATGTTCCCATTTCTGTCTTCCATTTACTCTCTCCAATATTTTATCCTAAAAGATATATTCTGTGCATATACAAAAGTACGTCCATCTTCATGTGTGTTTCTGTAACTCAAACTGAAGCACACTACACTTTCTGTGGCATTCTTTAATTTTTTTTTTTAACTTAGTGATATGTACTTGAAGTCTTTTCATTTGAGTACACAGGAGTTTCCAGGGTTTTTTAAAAAATATTTTTACAGTGTTTTTGTTTGTTTGTTTTTATTTTTATTTAATGGTTGTGCAAAAGTTTATTTAAACAATGCTCTCCATTTAGTGGATATTTACTCTATTAGCTTTATTTCAAGCAATAATTATGCAAGTAGACATGTAGTTCTCACATGAGTTAGTATCATACTAATATGATTTCATAGTCATGGGATTACTAGGTCAATAAGGATATGTACTTTTAATTTGGATAGATATTATTATCTATTCATCATAGTCACACTGTGTTTCTAAAACATTTTTTTATATCAACATATGAGTGTGACTATTTTTCTGTTCCCTTGCTAACATAATATATTTTCAAACATTTTGCTATTTACTCCTATGAGTTCAGTATGCTTTAATTTTCACCTCCTATTTTACATGAGTTTAGGTATCCTTTTTGTAAGTTTCAGAAAATTTGGATATCATTTTCTGGGACCTGGCTGTTCCTATACATTCACTATTTTTTTCTTAAGTTCTTGGACTTTTGTTTTCAATTGTAAGAGTGTTTAAATAGCAAGAAAATTAGCTCTTTCATATAATGTCACTTCCAAATATTTTCCCAGTTTGATATTTCATTTTTTACTTTATTTTTAATGCAATTTATTTTTTCCAAAAAGAATTATTTTGTTATTGGAAAAAAATGTATCAATACTTTTTTTTCATGGGTTTTGAGGTGTGAGTCATACTTAGACACGACTTCCCAAAGTATTATTATTCCACATTTTCTTCTAGAAATTCTTTATCTTTTTAACTTTTAAATATTTGGTCCACTTTGCCTTTGGACATTATGTAAGCTAGTGTAAGAATTAGTCTCCTGATTAAAATAACTCTAAAGACCAGACAAAACATATAAGATAATTGCCTTCAGGCATTACAAAATAACCAGTGCAGGGCTATGATCTTTGCAAATAGACAAGAACTTAGTGTGAAGCCTCTATTTGCCTTGGCTTTCTCTCTGAGAGAATTCTCCAAACCACAGCCAGAGAAACAGAAGCCAAGGAAAGGATGTATTGTTTTCTGGGCAAAGGAAATATCAGTGTTTATTGATGTTAAGATGCCTCATATTTAGGACTAGGATCCCAAAGAGTAGGGGGCTGCAAAGAAGGACCCCAAAGGTCTATAAAAATTGCTTTTGGGTCCCTCAATTCCTAAGCTACACATCTCAAGGCAAGATTCTGGGAAGATTAGGTAGGAAAAGTTGCTTGGAAACTGATGGCCTGCACAGACATCGCATAAGCTGCGCAGTGCTGAGAAGACACAGCTGCAGTTTGGGCCCAGCCAAAACCGAGAGATACTGATCAACAACCTGGGGCCTTACCAAACAGAGCATAAAAATCCAGAAAATATTCATACATTTGATTATACACAAATTTAAAACTCATTTATGGCTAGAGAAATACCATAGATCTAGCCAAAGAAAAAATAATATACTGGGAAAATATAGTTGTGTAATATATGGCAGAGTTAATCTTCTTAATTTACAAAGAATTCATACCAAAAAAAAAAAAAGAGATACAACCCAGAAGAACAACGTGCAGAAGATATGAACAGGTCATTTACTGGAAAAAATGGTTATTAATCATACAAAAAGATATTCAATCTCACTTATATTGAAGTAATTCAAGTAAAAGCAAAAATGAGTGATGACTTTTCACTCATCCATCTGAGAAGATAGAAAAGCTTAACTGATACTCTGAACATGTGAGGGGACTATAAATTGGTACAATCTTTCTGGATTTGGCAAAATTACAAAATTTAAAATATGCTTACCTTTTGATCTTGTAATCCCCATATTAGAATTTTATGTTATTAATATCTTCATGAAAATTGGCCAAGATATATATACAAGGATACCCATTCTAGCCTGTTTTAATAGCATAAAACTGCAATAAAACAACTAATGACTCCAGTAATAGCAGACTGAGCAATTAATTTACTCTACATTATTGTGTAGCCTCTGAAACTACTGGTATCTTTATGTACCAATCTTGCTTGTTAGATGAAAAAGTAAGATGCAGAACAATAATAAGATTGAGTCTTTTTGTTACAGTAGCTAGCATGATCAGAAACTAGAGTAATTTAGTCAGAGAGAAGTGGGAAATTTCAGTTAGGTGAGTAGCTGTGCTCTACTAGTCATTCAGAGACGCGGGTTGCTCCCATCTTGTTTCTTCACCATTCCCTGAGGGCAGAGTCTTTGTCTGCAAATCGAATCCAAGTCACAGATGAGGACTAGCTCAAGCTCAGAGTAAGGGAAAAGAAATATGTTGGTGGCATGACCATCTCTTAAAGCGCAGATGGGAAGTGATGTGCATCACTGCTATTTCCATTCCATTGAATATAAAATTGATCACATGACCACATCTGAGCTGCAAGGGAAGTTGGGAAATGTAACGAGGCTAGCCATTAATGTGCCAAGCTAACATACTGTTATTTTAGTATTTTAAGAGATATTTAGATTGACAGCAGTCTATCACAATATATAAGTACTGAGAATTTTTGTGGAAAAAAAACCTTATTTCTGATAGGAATCATAAGAAGCTGTTAAACAGAAGTTACCTTTGGGGAGACATATGGAAAGTGAAGGATGGAGACATTTTCTCCCTTAAGGTTGCCCTTTTCTTCTTCCTCCTTTCCACCATATACTTACAAGTATTATACATGTATTACTTTTACTTATTTATTTACTTTAACATCAACAAAGGATATATCAACTGAGATGGGAGAAGTATTTGAGACATTTTTAGAAAGGGTTTGTAGGTCATTGTATTAAGTAACGAGAGGAAATCGTCAAGGAAGATTCTCAGAATTATGATTCAGGCATGACTGATATTGCCATTAACTGCAATGGTGAACAGTGAACTTTTAAGGAGGGAAGATGATGGATTCCATCTTGAATATAATGAATTTGAGTTGGCTGTGAATTACCTACTTTGAGATGTTCAGTAAGCAGGTGGTTATATGGGTCAGAAGCTCATGAGGCGTGGCATAGACAAATATTTGGAGTGCCAAAGTACATACAGTAATTGAAATCATGGGCATAAATGCGATTGCCTAGAGAGAGAGGATAGAGTGAGAAGAGAAGAGGACCTCCAGAATGTCATACCAACATTTAAAGGCAGTTAAAGAGAGAGAAAGTGGGAGGGGGAACCTAAGAGTGGCACACAGACAGGAGAAAAAACAGAAGAGTATGGTATCACAGGAGGCATGGGGGAAAGAATGTTTTTAGAAGGTAGTAGTAGTAGTCCAAAATTTCTAATTCTAAGAGATCAATTAAAGTAAGGACTTTAAAATATCAAATTAAAAAGAAGTTCATTGATAAACATAATAAATGTAATTCTTTAGAAATATGATCTTTCATGTCAATACTTAAACAGACTCACATCTTTCCCACTTTGAAAACAAAGCAAAATAATAACAACAATAAAACAGTCCTCAATTCATTCCAAGCTGGCATCAGTTTCTTCTGCTCCACACAAATGGTTCTTTTGTGTTTATCAATGTGATATATATTGCATATATGTATGTGTATGTATATGTATATGTATATGCTATGTATATGTATATATAAAGATACAAGTTCCTGAGAAGATGGAATGGTATTAAAGAGACTGGCATTAGAAAGGAAGACGGGCAGTTCTTCAGTTGTATTAGAAAGGAAAGAGGAAGGGAATAGGTATATTTGTCATATTTAGTGATGGAAAATTTCTCATGTTCCAAGCTAACGGTTATTATGTGTCACTGTGAAGTAGGACAGACAGATCATGTCCTAAGAATAAAGGGGGAGACAATGAAGCTGGAATTTTGAGGGTTGGGAAGGTTTTAAATAGTTATTATGGAAAATGAGGGAGGAAGCTGACTAGAGAAACAGAAGGATTCTCTACCTAGTGTGATGATTTTTCTCCAGCGGTACCCACCAGCCCTGAAGCAGACATAGAGCATGTGGACAGTAAGATTCTGTCATTTTTTCCAACACTGGGGTTTTGTCAGGTAGACATAAAGGAAAACAGTGCAAGAGAGTTTTAGAGTTTTAGCCAGATAATAATATGCAACGGAATTAGACCTGAGCTGTATGGAGAAGAGACAACAGTATATAGATAGGGAGAAAATAGGAGAGTAAATAGACTTGGAGTACCAGTGAACTTCATGGAGAAGTGTAGCAGGAGTAAATGAGTGAGCAAACTGGAAGAATAGGAGGCTACAGTCAGGGAATGGAATATGTTACTTTGTGAGCTCAGAAGTGGGAGTAACTTTAGGGGATAACAAGATCCAGAGTGTGGCTACAAAAGTGACAATTATGGAGTATTGGGAAGTTTTGAGATGGTGAAAACATTCAGTAACAGACCAAGTTATTGGATGAATTATCTATAAGCATATTGTAATCATCTATGTCCCAAATTCTAGGACAAGGACAATTTTGGCTGAAAAGGTAGATAGTGACTGACCCAGGTGCCAAAATTAATAAGGAGGCATGATCAGGGTTACCTGAGTGGCTCAGGTGGTTAAGCTTCAAACTTCAGCTCAGGTCATGATCTCGAGGTTCGTGAGTTTGAGCCCTGCATGGGCTCTGTGCTGACAGCTCAGAGTCTGGACCCTGCTTCAGATTCTGTGACTCCCTCTCTCTCTGCCCCTCCCCCACTCATTCTCTCTCTCTCTCTCTCTCTCTCTCTCTCTCTCTCTCTCTCTCTCTCTCCCTCTCTCTCTCTTTCCCTCTCTTTCTCTCTCTCAAAAATAAATAAACATTTTTTTAAAAAGGAGGCATGATCAGAAAGAAGATGGTATCTTGAGGAGGATTAGAGGATGGTGCAGCTAAATAATATCCATCTCAAAAGAGCTTTGTTGGTATTTAACTCTGGTGCCTAGATCCATGGGTGCAAGATGTGGAAGCGAAGGAGGAGATGTGACCAACTGAGTCTTATGGAAAGCAGTATAAAGTAAGGTAGCTTTGCACATACAGGGATAATTTGAGGCAAAAATACCCAACAAGATTCATGCTTTTCTTGACCTTAAATAAGTCCATATAGTCATGGAGTTTTAGCAAAGACAGATATATGAGCTGTATCAGAAGGAGAGCCAGATAGGATTGCTAAAAGATAACCTACCTTGCTGCTTACTACATTTCAATTTTCTGTAGCTAATTGGGATAGATCTTTAAGTCTTCTTTGGAAACGTATAGATATCCAGGTATGAACCAGAAGCCAGTGTTGTGGTATTTCTCAATGATACGTGGAGGTAGTGAAAGTGAAAAGAGTTATTGGAGGTGGTCTAGTTATTTTGGCTGTGTGAGACGGAAAAGTCAACACCTGTTTGATGTACTCTGCCATCATTCTGTGGGCAGTCTTTAAGCAAGATGAGTTTTGTACATGGAAAACTTGGAAGAGAAAAATTTGCCTACAAATTGTAATTGCTAAATTGTCAATCCATGGAGCTGGATTACTTCCTTCATAAACAAAGTGGTGGGAGATATAGGACTAGTGAAGGCAATAAAAGTTTCTTTCTTTTTTAAGTTTCTATATGTATTTTGAAAGAGAGAGACTGTGCATGCAAGTGGGGGAGGGGCAGAGAGAGAGGGAGAGAAAGAATCCTAAACAGGCTCCACACTGTTAGTGCAGAGTCCAATGCAGCGCTCGATCCCATGAACTGTGAGATCATGACCTGAGCTGAAATCAAGAGTTGTACACTTAAGGGGCACCTGGATGGCTCAGTCAGTTAAGCATCCAACTTTGGCTCAGGTCATGGTCTTGGGGTCCATGAGTTCAAGCCCTATGTTGGGCTCTCTGCTGACAGCTCAGAGCCTGGAGCCTGCTTTGGATTCTGTATCTCCCTCTCTGTCCCTCCCTTGCTCACTCTCTGTCTTTGTTTCTCTCTCTCTCTCTCAAAAATAAATAAACATTTAAAAAAATAAAAAATAAAGAGTTAGATAATTAAGCTGAGTCACCTGAAAGTTTCAGTCACCACCAGAATTGCGTTGATTTTGAAACAATATAGATCTATTATAAAATTTGAGGGGTGCCTGGGTGGCTCAATTGGTTAAGCGTCTGACTTTGGCTCAGGTCATGAACTCACAGTTGCGAGTTCGAGCCCAGCATCAGGCTCTGTGCTGACAGCTCAGAGCCTGGAGCCTGCTTCAGATTCTGTGTCCCTCTCTCTCTGTTCCTCCCCTGATCGTGCTCTCTCTCTCAAATAAGTAAATAAAGATTTAAAAAGATAAAATGAAATTAATAAAATAAAATTTGAATAATGGTCTTCTAATGGATTTAGGATTGGACATGGGTATAGTTACTCTTTGGGCCACCCAGGCAACATGTCCTTATCTAAGTCCTGGACATAGGTCCTATAGATGAAGGTATGGTCAGATATCAGTCTGAAAAATGTCCCAGAGGGCTATTCAGTCTTGACTTAGAGAAAGCAAATACCTAAAAATAGAGAAATTTGACTGCTTCTTCAGGTACTGCTTGGACAGCTGTGAAGTTTCAATGGACATTGCTGGTTATAGGTACTTACCTGTTGTTTTCTCCTAATCCAGCCCAATAATTCCAATTGCAGTTGTGGAATTGTATAGATTCAGACTTGATTTAGGCTAGACTTCTCAAAACTCAGAACAAGAGGAAGATTGGCATGGGAGAGTATTAGTCTGGCATTTCCGGCCATATAATATAAATAGTGATATGAAATTCAAATCTTTGAAAAAAGAGGGCCCATTGTATTCTAGCATGATGTAAATTTATTTATTTTGATTGATTGATACATTTATTTATATATATTTCATTTATTTATTTGCCTTTCCAAAGTTATTCTAGGCTATAGTCATCAGACATGATCATGGGGTGATTGGCCTATGCTGCAGATTTTAAAGGCAGTCTTTGTAGTGAGTAGCATTTTGTATAGGTTCAAGGGCAGGGGTCCTCCGTCCCTGTGTCTAAGGACAGGAAAAGTGCTGCTTTTGTATTGGAGGCATCTATTTCAGTGATAAGAGATTAGGGCAAGAAATGTAGGCTAGGGTGTCGGTAAAGGTGAGTAGATCAATTCTTGAATTTTTGAAAGGCTAGTGTTCTGCTAGGATCAAACAAAATGCATCTCTTCCTTGAAATGGTTTTATAGTGGAACAGTGACATTAGAGAAGCAATACCTGATCTGCAAATAACTATAAACCTCTGGATGTCTTTGATGGACTAGAAAGCTTGCCATTCATGGGTATCATATACCTTATTGGGTATCACCAAAAACTTCTGATAAGATATGACTCAGAAATTTGATATTCTGGTTTTTGAATATGTGTTTCTTAGGTTTCACCCTTCTTCCAGATGGCCCAGAGTGACCAAACCAGAGGCATATGTGCCTAACATTTGTTTTTATAGTTTCCAACTACACACAGAATTTAAAATCCTGTTTAAATAACCAGGATTAATGACCCTCTGGTCACTAAAAAATATCATTTCCATTCCTATCTTTCTTCTTTCTTAACCTAAATCCTTCATATAAGCTTCCCAATTCGTATCTACTTTGGAGCCTCTTTTTTTACCTAGCTCTAGGAAATTGATGTAATAATTTCTCACTTCTTCCCCCTGTTCCTTACAATGGATTAAACCAAATTTTTTTAATCCACTTTAATTTATTTGTTTGTTTATATATTTACATTTTTTTTTAATTGAGAGAAAGAGAGAAAGCAAGTGAGCGAGGGCAGAGAGAGAGAGGAAGAAAGAGAGAGTGAAGTAGGACTCACCTGAAGCAGGGCTCCTGTTCACCCAAAGCAGGGCTGGAGCTCACCTGATGCGGAACTCTAACTCACAAACCATGAGATCATGACCTGAGCTGAAGTTGGATGCTTAACTGATTGAGCTACCATGGCTCCCTATATTTATGTATTTTTAAAGCAGACCTCTAAGTAAGCCAAGCAGCTGGGTCTTTGGGACAATAGGCATTTCAGAATTTTGCAAACTCATCAGAAATTTAATATATCATTTCTATAGAACTTTTAATACATTTGTACCAAGCAGAAAGCAATTAATTATAAAACATTCTATAACATCATTTTGAAAGGAAAATTTTGCTACAAACTAAAATGAAAGCAACATTAAAACTAACTCATTTAAACTATACTACTTTGTTTCAAGGACAAGGGAATTCAGAGACAATTTTCTTAGGGGAAAAAAGGAGAAGATTACTGAAATTTCCAGTTTCAGTACTTTCTAGAGTCCATTTTCTTAGTTAAATCACTTTTATAACCTAACTAAAAATTGGTAACCATGCTATTTAAATGATGAGATTTGAGACTTTTTTTAACTAAATGTTTTCTGCTTTTTTCTAGAGGATCTCTGTCGAGAAGGCCTTATACACCAGGAATAGTTTGTTCTCAATGTAGCAGATATGACAGATGCACAGATTTTCTATGCAGTAAGATAAAGAAAATAACTTAAACATAAAAAATCCATAACACATTCTATGATAAGAAAAATGAAGTGTTGAACACTAGTTTTTCATTGTCACATTAATATTGTTCTTTTGACCAGAGGGGTGTTATTATATTATTAAAAGAGGGTTGAAATAAGTTCATCTTTAGATTTTTCTAGACTTCACAGCTATTTCTGCCCTCTCTTACCCCTGTTTTTGCCCTTGGAGACATACCACAATGTCTGAAAGGAAGAATGAGAACAAACAATTTCCCCCTGAAAACACTTCCCAGCTAATTCCTGAAATAGTAGCCTGTTTGAAAATGACTGCTCTAAAGGATAGGATATTCTAAAATATTTATAGAAAGAAAAGAAGTAAAGTAGTTTAATAGCCTTTTATTTTAGTCACCCCCCCCCAAATATTCAAAAGATGAAAGTAGAAAATACGTTTGGTTAAATTTTTCATTCAGTTTTTCCAAACATGAAAGCATATAAAGTATAACTATCCCTGGAATATATGGTGCTTAGAAGAATGTACTAAGGGATAAATTCAGACACTAAGGGACACATTGTGATTTTGTGATAAACTAATGGACAATTTCATCATAATGCCACAGCTGAGATGAATCCACCCTAACATTTTTGCCCTTATTTCACTTGAATCAAGATGCAAAATCTTGCTCTTCCTCTTCCCCTTTTCTTTCTCCTTCTAAAAAAATTCAATTCTAACACCATTAGGTAGGTCAGAACAAGGGAGGCATCCACATAGAGGGTCACAAGATGTGACATATTAGAGCCTAAGCAGAATGACAAGGGATTCATACACGGTGCAGTGGATATGAGAAAACAGCCTACGCAGGGTTAGGACAGTGTCTGCATAGGGGTATGGCCTTGAATAGAAAGTTAGAGCCCCTTTGGAGAAAGTGAGCCATCCATGCATGAGGTCAGGCTTGAGTTTTCAGAGACAACAGGATGAAGGGTTTCCCATACCCAGACAGCTCAGTATGTGGTATCTGAGCCCAAGTATGTGGAAGAGAGCATCATCATGGGGTGGGAGTAAGAAGCCTGGCATAGAGTATCAGAGACTGAGCAGGTAAAGACTGCATCCACAGAGGGGTGGTTTGGCACTGGTTGTTGGAGCCCAAGCAGAATGAGGAAAGGGTTCACATATAGGAGTGCCCTGACAAAGAGGTATTAAAACCTACACAGGTAAGGGGGCAGCCATGTTTAGGGACAATTTTACATGAGGTGTCAGAGTCCAAACTAGGTGAGGAAAGCTTTAATGTAGGTGAGGTGGCCTGCATGGGAGGGGTCAGAACTCTAGTAGAGTAAGGAGGGAATCTACACACTGGAAAAACCCAAAGCTGGGTTACGCAGTCTGAGCCAGGTAGGAGGGGATCCAAGTGGAGGATCAGCCTATAAGTTGCCAAATTAAATACAGGATGCCCAGTTAAATTTGAAATTCAGTGTAAACAAAAAAAAATATTTTTAGTATATGTATCTTCCAAATACTTACCCAAGAATTTCTTTGTTATTTTCTGCAATTTGAATTCAACTAGGCATCCTACATATTTTTAAAAATTTTTATTTGAATTTCAGTTAGGGGCACCTGGGTGGCTCAGTTGGTCAAGCATCCAACTTCGGCTCAGTGAGTTCAAGCCCCACATCAGGCTCTGTGCTGACAGTCAGAGCCTGGAACCTGCATCAGATTCTGTGTCTTCCTCTCTCTCTGCCCCTCCTCTGCTCGTGCTTTATCTCACTCTGTCTCTCAGAAATAAATAAACAACAACAACAAAAAATTTTAATTTCAGTTAGTTAACAGTGTAATATTAGTTTCAGGTGTACAATATAGTGATTCCACGCTTCCATACAACTCCCAGTGCTCACCAAAGTGCCCTCCTTAATCCCCATCACCTATTTCACCCATCCCCTCATCCACCTCCCTTCTGGTAGCCATCAATTTGTTTTCTATAATTAAGTGTCTGTTTCTTGCTTTGCCTCTCTCTTTTTTTCCCCTTTGCTCATTTGTTTTGTTTCTTAAATTCCACATATGAGAGAAGTCATATGGTATTTTTCTTTCTCTGACTGACTTATTTCACTTAGCATAATACTCTGGAACTCCATTCATGGCATTGCAAATGGCAGCATCCTATATTTATATTTGCTAAATGTGGCAACTCTACCAGCCTGGTGTAGGGTGTAAGAGTGCAAGCAGGGTGAGGAGGGCACCCATGTAGAAGAGAGGGGAGAAGGAATAACGAGGACTGGAGATATACTGAGGGGATTGATCAAATATACAAATAGATTAAGGATAATGGGCACCAGTTTTCTCACTGTCAGAGGATGGAGTATAAATATGTAAAGGAAGAAAACAAGCATGAGTCTTGTGATGACTTGGAACTAGGGGTATTTGAACTTAAGGATTTCAATAAATATAAATAATCATAGTTGTAAATATTTGTATATGTATGTACCTACATGCATATATTCCCTAGTTCTGGGATGGCTTTGGAGCAACGGCTTCCCACCCCCAAAGGAATGAGCACAGCTATCACCCAGATCTTGGTTTCCAAATTCAGGCCTTCACTAAAAAAAACCAGGGCTCACTGGAGAAAGGTTCCAAGGCTGGGGCAGGGAAAATATAAGATAAACCCAGGCCATCTTTTTATACTCGTAAACAAAGAAGTAAGTGCTCAAAGAGTGACAGGGACATATAGGAAAACAGACACACAAGGACACAGAATCCACTTTAAAGGGCTCTCTGTGGTCAAATCTGGGATGATTAGAGTACTGAAGTAATAATAGTAATTGATTAGAACTCATGGGATACAACAGGAAACTATGATTCATACTAATATAAATTAATAAACGAATAAATTAGAAGTTCGACGAGGAACAATGTATTAATAGTTCCAAAGTAACTCCCCATAAAAGTACTTAATTACTAATGGGAAAATAATTTTACAACAGAGCAGTTTGGCAGACACCACCCTAGTAAAGTGACCAATGTGAACATCATCAGCAATGGGAAAAATTAAAAACAAAAACAAACAAACAAACAAACAAACCTGCACCACCTGAGAGGATGCAAGGAGAAAAACACAGCATCACTACTGGGGTACTCCTGCCAAAGATGCACAACCAAGTCCAATCACAGAGAAGCATCAAATAAATCCAAACTTCAGATTTGTTGAGAATTTGTCTGCAAAATAACTAGCATGCTATCTTCAAACAATGTCAAGATCATGAATGTCAAATAAAAAGTGGAGCACTGTCCTAGACGAAAGAAAATAAAGACATGAAAACTAAATGCAATGCAATTTTGAACATGATCTTTTGTTACAAAGGACAGTATTAGCACAGCTAGTAAAAAATTGAATGAGGTCCAAATATTAGAATGTAGTAATGTAACAATGTTAATTTCCTGATTTTCTTGGTTGTGTTATTGTTATGTAGAAGAATATCCTTGTTTGTAGGAAATACTAAGTATTCCAAGATGATAAGGTATCATATTGGCAACTTGCATTAAGATGGTTCAAAATAAGTTATTTGTACTGTATTGCAACTTTTTTCTAAGTGAGGGATTCTTTTAAGTTAAAAAATATTTTTAATGCAAAATCTAAGGAAAGCAAATCAATTTGAAGTTTTTTGTTACAGTCCAGGGGCGAGATGAGGTTCCTATTTGAGTATTTATGAGAGAAGTAGAGATAATGAGACAAATTTGATTAATATTTATGGGGCAAAACTAGCCAGTCTTGGAGACTAATTTGATATAGTGATGAGAAAAAAAAGAGAGTCAAATATAACTATCAGGTTTGGTGGAATTGAGATATGAATTATATGAAGAGAGGAAGCTATGGAAAATAGATAATGGGTTTTGATCATCATTAGCTTTAAATATCTGTTTAACATCTGAGTAGATAAGACTAGTAAGTTTAGGGTACAGAACAGGGCTCTATTTCAGAATCATTAGCATATAGACAACACTAAAAATATAAAAACGGAAGAACTCACCCATAGAAAAAGAACAGTATGCCAAGAATAGGATCCTAGGGGGAAAAATGAGAAATACTGGAAGAGAATGGGGGAAACAGTGGAAGAGGGATAAGAAGAAGAAGATACCCCAGTGTAACCTTTTATTAAAGTGTGCTTATTGTATTGACAGTATGGGAGATTGTTAAGTCTGGGTTTCAGTGTCTGAGCAGGGTAGGAGGGGGTCCAAATGGAGGATCAGCCTGAAGGTTGCCAGATTAAATACAGGATGCCAAGTTAAATTTGGGTTTCAGGTAAACAAAAGTATTTTTAGTACATCTCAAATATACTAATGAAGAACTGAAAGTCAAATTGAAAACAGCACGTGGAATCAAAAATGCTGAAAAACACAGTCAGGGATATGGAGGTCTTTAAAAGTTAAAGAGAAAATTATAGGGGCGCCTGGGTGGCTCAGTCGGTTAAGCATTGACTTCGGCTCAGGTCATGATCTCACAGTTTGTGGGTTCCAGCCCCGCATCAGGCTCTGTGCTGACAGCTCAGAGCCTGGAGCCTGCTTTGGATGCTGTGTCTCCCTCTCTCTCTCTGCTCCTCCCCCACTTGTGCTCTGTCTCTCTCTGTCTATCAAAAATAAATAAATGTTAAAAAATTTGTAAAGAGAAAATTATAAATAGGCACTGATAAATCAGATTCAACATGTGAATAATTGGAGGCCCCGAAGAACAGAACAAAAATAATAGAACAGAAAATAAAGCTATAGATAGATACAAATATTTAAAGAAATAATAAAAATTTCAGAAATAGAAGTTCTTGAATCTAAACATTGAAATGCCTACTATCGAATGTAAACTGATGCAGCTATTATGGAAAACAAGGGGAGGCTCCTCAAAGACTTGATAATAGACCACATGATCTAGTAATTCTGGATTTAAAGCAGTAATTCTACTTCTGGGTATTTATTTGAAGAAAATGTAAACACTAACTCATAAAATATATATATGGATCCACATGTTCATTTCAGCAGCATTACAATAGCCAAGATATGAAACTCATATCTTGTGTCCATTGATGGATGAATGGATAAAGAACATGTGATACACACACGCACACACACACACACACACTGAAATACTATTCAGCCATATAAAAGAATGAAAATCTTTGCCATTGGTGACAACATGGATGACCCTTATGCTAAGTGAAATGTCAGAAAAAGATACCATTATGATCTTACTTACATATAAAACAAACAAACAAACAAACAAACAAAAACCCAAGCAAACACAAAAAACCAAGCTTACAGATATAAAGAACAGATTGGCTGGTTGCCAGAGGTGGAAGTTAGTGGTGGGCAAAATGGGTAAAGAGGTCAAAGGTACAAACTTCCACTTCTACTTATAAAATAAATAAGTCATGAGAATGTAATGTAGAGCATAGTGACTACACTTAATAATAAGGTATTGCATATTTGAAAGTTGCTAAGAGAGTAGAACTTAAAATTTCTCATCACAAGAAAAAAACATTTGTACCTACATACGATGGCAGGTGTTCACTAGATTCGTTGTGGTGATCATTTCACAATAAATACAAATATTAAATCATTATGTTGTATACCTGAAACTAACATAATGTTATAGGTCAATTATACCTCAATTTAAAATAAGTAAATAAAATAAAAACAACCTTGTATAGATAAAAAGAAAGAAAGAAAATGCATACTATGTGCCAGGAAAAAATGATGCCAAATAGTCTCCATTTAGACACTGCCTAGTGAATTAGAGGAAAAGAAAGACTCCTTTAAGTATCCAAACCAAAATATAAAATAGTTCATTAGAGTTTAATAGTCTGGGTTGAATCAGGAAAACAACCACTTTAAATATTCAGACAGTATAGCGTTAACATAGAATAGAGAGCTTTCATGAATGGTGGAAACTAGAAGGCACAGATCACAGAAGTTGCCATGAAAAGGCAGAAAAACTGTAGTTAAAAGGTCAGGAAAGCAGACACTGAAGACCTCCTTAACCTGAAGCACCAAAACAGGTGGTTCTCAAAAGCTTACCAGAAAATTTGAGAATCTTTGAGAAAGCTCCCACTAAACGGTCTCAGTGTTTGGCAGCAAAGCATTTTTCCCATCCTACCAAGAAGCCACTGTGAATCTCACATCTGTTCAGGTATCTGGGTAACAACCACCTCGGGAGATAATGGTCTCCACTTCTCTTAAATCTTCCAAATTTCACTTGCATTCCTGTCATTGGCAAACTCTAACCTGAAGCTATACAGAGAAAGGGATTCACAGAAAGGTAGTTAGTGCCTGGTTTCAGGGTTGACTTTCCGCCAGTGTGGTAGAATGCTGCTTTGGCAATTAACAATCCTTCATGGGAGGGGGGGGGCGTAGTTTGGCTGGAGTCAAACTTTTCTACAAGAACAGTCAATGCTAAAAGATAGTGGAATAATGACTATATCTATATTGCCCTTAGTGCTGTACATAAATTTAGGCAAACCTATTATTCAAATACAAGGAGACAGACAAATGTTGTGGGAACATGACGAAACTTGTGGTACATAGTTCTTCATGAGAACTTTCTCAATAAACCCCTAGAGGATGGCTTTCACCAGAAAGAAGAGATGAGTGGAAACAGAAAAGCTGCATTGAAAGAACTATCCATAAACATTGAATCTTAATTGATAGACAAAGATTAAAACTAATCTGAAGTCTGTAATTATTTTAAAAAGTAAATATAATAAATTTGTCAATATACAAATGATATAATTAATAAAATTTGGGAGAAGAAGAGAAGGTAGAAAAATGTGCTTAATTTCTTCATCTTTTATAGCCAGGGGCCAAAAGATATTATTTAAAGCTGATAAATGAAACAATAGTATTTAAATATTCAATCAAGTACAAAAGTAAGAGTGTAATCAATGAAGATTAGTGATGACAAATGAAGGAAAGTGTAAATAAGAAACATGCTAATTACATCATTGCTCAAACTGATCACATATATGGAATGAAGTAGAGAAAATATAGACTGTGTGGTAAAAGATTTTTTTAAAGGAGCTCTAAAATAGAAATCATTACATAAACTATGAAGTAAAATAAGACCAAGCACAAAAGGCTAAAATAACCTCAAAGAACCAGTAGGTCAGTTCATTTCTAAAGTTGTCTAAAGAGTGATTTCTAAATTTTCTTGTAAGGGTAGTGTCAGTTGCAAGACAAAACCTCTTGGTTGCCATTGGGTTCTGTCTGAGAACTCATTTATCCTCACTCTCCTTCCTAATGGAATCCAGCAATGATTGTCTTATTGTCTCTGCCCCAGTGAGCAGAGGAAAAGAAATTTATTTCCTGAAAAGTATTATGATAGCATTGGGCAAGATAGCAAAAACAATGAGTGCCAGGCTATGGAATTAACTTTCCTATCTAAGAAAGGAAGAGCAACTGAAAGCTTCTGAAAATAAGAATTAAATGAGGAAAATGAGTAGATTCAGATGATTAATTTGGAATGATCTGGGGGGAAAAAGAGAGATGCAAGTAAGAGATATTATAGAAGCCTAGAATGTTGAAGCCAGAAAAATTTTTAGAGGACAGAAGTGAAGTGATTCGTATAAGGGGACAATGATTTAGAAACAATTAGTAATAGAATCCACATGTTCTCATTCCTATACTTCTATGTTCTCTCTAGCAGACGAGGCTGACTTTTACTAATGGAGAATACATTATATTTTATTATGGGCTACTGGTTGGAGGAGGCACATCAAAGATGGCAGCATGATGCTTGACAACTAGGAGAATGATATCATTATTTTTAGAAAAATTATCTTATTTCTAGGGAAAGAAGGAATATTATGTAAGTCTTTATGGACTTTCTTTTTCTTTTTAGGTAATGCAGATCGTGACCAAGCCATATGTATGTATTGTTGTCCTTTATTTCTTAGACAGTTTAACTACTTTATGTGGAAATCCAGCTTTCAATTGCTTCTTTATTTACAGATTACCGATTTTGGTATCCAAGATGGGAAGTTCCCCGGCCAGTTGTGTGTGACCCACTGTGCTTATTTATTTTCTTTCTGAGAACACTGTGTTTTTCAGTATGTGTCATAACTGTTTTGATAATACAGTCTCGGTTTCCAAATATATTATTGGAGAAAGAGATGCTATTTTCCCCCGAAGTAGTTGAAATAGAGCCAGAAAAGGTAGAGGAAAAGGAAGAGGGGATAAAGGGAGGGAAGATGAAAAAGAAGGAAGAGGACAAGGGAAAGGAGAAAGAGGAAGTGAAGGAAGAGGAAGATAGAGAAAAGGAAGAGGAGGAGGAAGAGGAGGAAGAAGAAGGGGAGGGGGAGGAGGACGAGGAAGGGGAAGGGTAAGATTTACCTCCATGATAGGACAAAATTATAATACCAAAAAAAAAAAAAAAGGTGGGGGAGAAATAAAACACTAAGCTTTAACAAAACAGGATATGTACAAACCACTACTACAATAGGTTTTATTTTCTTATTCTTATTCAACAATTTAAGTTTGAAAAACATAGAAACAAATAAAAAAGCATATATTTTATAGTACATATTATAAAACAAGCTCTGGGACACGGAGAACAGATAAAGATGTGATGACAGAGATACTAAAAAAGACTTGACTAATCTAATTGGTCTTAAGATTTTACTGTGTTATCCTTATAAAGGAAGGAATTCCTATTTTCTAAATATGTTTCTATCTCTGTGTTTTAAATATTTCTTAAATAGGTTAATAAGTTTCTCAAGTATTAAGATTATACATGTAATATGCTTAGGATTGTTCCAACTCAAGATAACCATTTAATAACTTTTGGTTTTGTTGTTTTCATCATTACTATTATAGCTATTTTTGGTAGTGGTGATGATGGTGGTGATATTGATCAATATGATCAAGGCATGTGATATCAAAGCATTGAATATCATTGTATATATTTGTACTGTATGTGTTTGAAATAGTTTAAGTGATAGTTGTACATGCTGTTAGGAGACAAATTTTTATTTCTATTTCATGCTTACTATTTCATCAAAGCCTTGTAATTCTTTCCAGGCTATATAATTTGTTGCCACCAAAGGCCAATAATTGTCAAAAGTTTAATTATTTGTGATTGAGCAACCTGGCTGCTTCCAAATTTATGTGGTAAAATAAAAAAAATTTAAAAAGTTATATACTTGTAGTTATTCAATATGTACAGTAGAAGTTCACAAATTGGTGTGGCACCTGGGTGTGTCAGTCGTTTGAGCATCCGACTTCGGCTCAGGTCATGATCTCACAGTCTGTGGGTTCAATCCCCGCGTCGGGCTCTGTGCTGACAGCATGGAGCCTGGAGCCTGCTTCAGATTCTGTGTCTCCCTCTCTCTCTGCCCTTCCCTCACTCGTGTTCTGTCTCTCTCTCAAAAATAAATAAACATTAAAGTGTATTTATTAAAAGAAAAAAAGTTCACAAATTAGTAATATAAATTATTTTTTTTTTTATTTTGAGAGAGAGAGAGAGGAAGAGAGAGAATCCCAAGCAGCGGGGCTCAAACTCATGAACCTGAAATCACAACCTGAGCAGAAGTTGGACACTTAACCAACTGAGCCACCCAGGCACCCCATAAGTTAATAATATAAATTAACTACTTACCATGTGTAGTACTAATAAATGATCTGAATAAAAATGCCTAACATAGTGTCAATCAAATGGTATAAATTTCAATGTTTATTAACTTTATTATATTAAAAGCCTATTCTTAAATGGGGCAAGATGAGAATTACACCAAAAAACCTTACATGTATATAATTTCTATGAAGTCAGCTTCCTGGAAAAAAAAATACAAAAAACTTAGGTACAGAAAAGGGCTGGTTCTCTACAGGACTGTTATTTATGAGTATTCTCTGATATTTGTATACCATTTCATAGCTTCCAGAGTGCTTTCACATACTTATTTAATAATCAAAACCACTCTGTGGAGTTAGTATTGCTTCCATTTTTACAATGAGAAGACTGACTTTGGATTTGTAAAGTGTTAACAACCTAGGACTGAGAACAAATTAATTTCTGGACATTCTGATGCATTTATAAGTATAAACTCTTCATGATACCATGTTCAGTTCCCACTATGACTAACTTATATATCTGATATCTGACTTCTACTCATCTAACTTTAATCTTCAACATATTCTCCAGGTAGTTTCATGGAATATGATTGCTATATGCCCATGGTTCTTAACAGGAGGCAATTTTGCCATATATACATTATTGTATGCATATATACATTAATGCATATATACATTATTGTATTTCCTTAAATTCTCACTTTTCTAAAAAACTGTTATCCCAGTTTATTTCCTACCGTTCTTCCATCACCTTTTTGTATCCACAAGTTACCATGGGAATAGTTATTTTGTTATCATGATTCTGTCTCCCTAGTTTGGGGATGATCCACTGACCACAGGTGGGCACAATCATTGCTTTTGGTTTGGGGATCCAGACAGACATTCAAGACAGGTTCTTCTTAGTGTCCTTAGTGGCTCAAGTTTTTATTTTTTTATTTATTTTATTTTTTTAAATGTTTATTTATTTTTGAGAGAGACAGACAGAGTGTGAGCAGGGGAGGGTCAGAGAGAGATGGAGACAGAATCCGAAGCAGGTTCTGAACTGTCAAATAGAACCTGATGCAGAGTTCAAACCCACAAGCCATGAGATCATGACCTAAGCCAAAGTCAGACGCTTAGGAGCGCCATCAAGTTTTAATATGTAAATCTCTGAGGCTGTTTAGCAGACTGTATGGAAAGAAAGAATGGATACAAACAGAAGCAATGAAAGACTGTTGTCCCTGATACCTGGTTTTATCCCCACCTTTCAAATGTATTGGTTTTTTTCCAGAATATATCCTATTTTCAGCCAATAAGTTTTCCTAGGTTATTTTGAGTTGGATTCTGTAACTGATTCCATGGGTAGGATATTCTTACTATAAAGTTATTTTCATTAAAATGTTCATTATTCTGAAACAGCATGAACAATAATGGCTCTAAAACTCAAATCCTTCATAGAGGTCCCTCATAGCATTATATGGTCAAAGGAATAGAGTGTCTTTTTAAGTTTTATTTCCTAAGTCTTGGTTCTCGATATCATCTCCAGCTCTCCCAAAACCACACACCCTATGTTCTTAGAACATTTACTTTTATCTTTATTACACAAGTTACAGGTTGACTCCCTACATAAGGGATCATTAGCGTGAATCCCAGGGGTGTCAGGGAAAATTACTCTTATTCAATTTCCATGGCACTGAGTTTCAGGAATGTACTTTGACCAGGATGTTCTGGCCCAAATAGTCTTGAGTGGTGAATGAGCATTCAGTTCATTCCTTAAAGTACCATGTATTCTATTACACATTGTAAAACTTAGACTGTTGAAATGTCCTTGGCAATAGCCAGCAAATGTCTATACTACATTATGTGTAGTATATACTTACCCTTGGTTTAGTTAAGGGTTGGTTTAGTTAAGGGTTGAAAAAGTGTGAAAGACTCACTACACTCCACCAATAAACATTGACATAACATTAGTGATCCAATGCTATCTTGAGTCCTTCATTTAATTGGTCCAGGATCAAGTGTGTCATTCCTTAAAACCAGATAAAGGTAAAGATTGTTGGTTCCTCAACTTCCCATAGCAATGAGTTACAGGGAGGGTGGTAATAGACACTACACAAAGGGAGCCCAGGGAAGAGCAAGAATGAGTAAAGAATGTTCACAAGGAACAACATACAGAATGGGAATGGGAAAGAAACTGGAGTCATAAGGGCTTGGCGACTGTAGAAGGGGTAGGACATGCAATTATTTAAGATAGCCATGAACTTTTTCTACATAATTCAACATAATGTTGCTGAGAAATCAGGTTGGCCAGCATTGGTAGGTTGGGGTAGAGTGGAGGGCATTGGACAGTGCCTTTTCTTTCCCTTCCCTAGCAGAAGGAATTGCCAAAAGCACATGCCCACTCAAATACAAAGTACCACCTGACTGAGGGAAATAGATTATGGACAGTATTAGACAAGATCTCTAAAAATATTTAAAATCTGAGGAACACTAATGATATTCCTGTTATTAAACAGATTGGATAGAGGTGCCTGGGTGGCTAAGTCAGTTAAGCGTCCAACTTTAGCTCAGGTCATGATCTCACAGGTTCATGAGTTTGAGCCCCATGTCGGGCTCTGTGCTGACAGCTCAGAGCCTGAAGCCTACTTCAGATTCTGTGTCTCCCTCTCTCTCCTCCCCTCCCCAGCTCTCTCTCTCTCTCTCTCTCTCTCTCAAAAATAAACATTTAAAAAAATGTAAACAGATTGGATAGACTTCATCACTGGAGCGAGACCTCTGATGGGATGCTGTATGCTTATATGGCGTTCTATTCCTGTGGCACTCAGGAAACCCACACACGATGATGTTAGCTAAGACTCTCGAGGGCAGTAAAGTCACACTCATACCCAGGAAAGATGTCATAATAAGTGTCTATTTCAATGAGAATGAACCACTGGCTTTTCCAGGATGGAAGGAGTCCAATGTAGTCAACTTGCCACCAAGTGGCAGTTGGTCTCCTCAAACAATAGTGCCATGTTAGGGACTCAGAATTCACCTCCGTTGTTGGTAGAATCTACATACAGAGGTACTTGGAGCAACACTGATAAATGAAAGTCCATGCAAATGGACCAACGTGTGCATTCCATGTGTTCCATTTGTCTGCCCATCATGCTAACTTTGCATGGGGAGAGGACAAAGTCTAGATAATCTCAACTGATAAATTATTTCATCTACTTGTCATTCAATGCCTCTGGTGGGCAATAATACGTAAAAAATTTCTGCACACCATTCCCACTCCCTTGTTTCCATTCACATGCCTCTGCCCCAGACCTTCTTATTTCTCCCCTTTCCATCCTTTTCCTTCTAAACTCCTAACCTCTGGCTAGATATTTGCTGCTGTCCATGTGTCCATATTGATTCTCATCTCAAGCCACTTGTGTTTCCATGCAAAGTGGATGGTCAGATGTACTACCCTGAAGATTTTCTCTCACTGCTCACTTTCAAAGCCACTCCCTGTGTATGGCTGTAATGCAGCCATTGTCCATTTTCAGCTTGCACCCATATCTTGGACCAACTGATCGATAAATTAAGATTTTACTTTTAAAAATTACCTTTATTTTTAGGTACAAGACCCCTCTCAATATAGTCACAAGTGTGAACTGAGACAGGGATGTTGGTATAACTGATGGGTGAAATTGAGGTCTAGGTTATCTGCTCATGTAGCTTACTCTTGCCCTGTGGTTCCACTTGGATTCAATCACATGATAATGCTTTGGTTCAGTGTCAGCTCAGATCATGTGTCCAGCAGTTTCCCAAATATGTGGATATTCCCCCTTTGCAAATATATACTCATTCAAGTAAATGTCCCTGGGTCCCTTTTGGAAAGTACTAGGAAAATCTTTAAAGTGCATACTAGTGGCCTCCTAGGAACTCAGCCACCTCTTCAGTGGTTTCCCCATGTAAAAACTGGCTCAGTTCCAGTACCTAAGCAAGGGATCATGGTTTCTTACCACTTGCTTCATTGGATCACTACTGAAACCAACTGTGCCATTTCAGATCCTCCTGAAGCCAATGTCAAGGCAGAATTATGGGCACACGGGTGGCTCAGTTGCTTAAGCTTCCAACCCTTTATTTCAGCTCAGGTTATGATCTCATGGTTGGTGGGATCAAGTCCCACATGGAGCTGACAGCACAGAGCCTGCTTGGGATTCTCTCTCTCCTTCTCTGTCTGCCCCTCCTCTGCTCACATGGGCACCTACACATGCTCTCTCTCTCTCGCTCGCTCTCTCTCGCTCTCTAAACTCAAAAATAAAAAAAAAATAAAAACAAAAAACTTAAAAAAAAGACAAAACTGAAGTATAAGAGGTTTATTAGTTGATTCCTGTAAAACTTGAAGTATCAAAGAATATAGTATGGGAAGGAGGGAAAAAAAGAGTAACTTTATAGTGGAGAAACCTGATAAACCCTCCCTCAGACACAAGGTCGACATCAGCAGGGTAAGTCATGTTAATATTATGTATCTTTGATATGATATGATGAAAATGGCATTTTATCTTTGTGATCTTCTCAAAAACATAGAATCCCAGTCAAATCATGAGAAAAATATCAGACAAATCAAATTAAGGGATATTCTATAAAATACTGACCAGTTCGCCTAAAAACTTTCAAAACTTTCTTTATTTCATCAAAAATAAGGAAAACCTGAGAAACCATCAGAACCAAGAGGAGTCTAAGTTTAGACGAATGACTGTTAAATGTCATATGGTATTCTGAACAGGATCCTGGAACATAGGGCATTAGGTGAAAACTAAGAAAATCTGAATAAAGTATGTACCTTAGTTAATGAAAATGTATTGATATGCATTCATTAATTGTGTCAAACATACTTAAGATGTTAATAATAGGGGAAAGTGGGTGTGAGGTCTTTGGGAACTTTGTATGATCTTCATATTTTTTTCTGTAAATCTAAAATTGTTCTAAAACACGGTTTTTAAGAAAATAAAAAATATGATATATGAAAATTACATAAAATTCAAATTGCAGTGTCTATAAATAAAGTTTTATTAGAATACAGAAACACACACAAAGGGCCAGAAGAGCAGGAGTAGATAGGGAAAGACTTCAGACTATAATGCATATCTGACACCTGTGAAATTCAGTCAGAAAGAGGCTCAGACTGCAATGTAACTCAGAAAATCTGAGCCCACAAAGGCAGGGAGCTATGGTACGAAAATCCCCTATGTAAATCTTTTGTGTTAGGAGAAGTATGTGTTGGGCAGTGTGTCAGAATTTTAATCTGAAATTAAATCAGAGGATATGAAATGGAAAATCCCATGCATGTCCCCTCAGGAACACAAAATTTAAGGAGTAAGAGACTGCTTTCCCATAAATGAATGATTTACAGAAAACTCATATTATTGGAATTTGCTTTTTTTTTAATGTATGTTTATTTATTTGAGGGGGGAGGGGGAGGGGCAGAGAGAGAGGGAGAAAGAATTCCAAGTAGGCTCCAAGCTCAGTGCAGAACCCAACATGGAGCTTGATCTCATGATGGAACAAATCAGTAACAAAGTCTGTTAGGAATCCCAGAGCTCATTGTTGGTGAGGAGGGTATGAGTCAGTAGGAGAACCTGCTGCTGCCACCATGGAGCAAGTGACAGAGGGTTCTTTACATGGGAACCTTATAATAGTCAAAGCTGAAAGGCATAGGAGAGTTTAACAACTCAGACCCTGAGGGACACAGTAGGAAATTGTACTTCTGGAAGAAGGCTGGGGAGGGCTACAGGGAAGAACATTGCGCTTTTGGACCTAATGATCTTTGATCCACCTATTCACCACTTTCCCTTTGAAATACAGCCATAGACATTCTCCAGGGTTGAATGCCTTGGTTGAGACTTTGCCTACTCATAACGATCTCCAATAACTTTAAGATCAAAGATTCCAGTAAGAACCTGGGCATTGTCAGAAAAGCATTTGAATAAAAAACAGGCAGCTCATCAAAGTGACCCAATTAAATGGAAATGACACATTCGGAAACCTGTCTGTAAGTAAGGGAAGCCACCTCCCCGGGGCCAAGACTGTCCCCAAAAGATGATTTACTTCTAACACTGAAACTTTTTCCCCACCAGATGAGTTTCTATGTTCAGAAAGAAAAAGAAAGATGGAACTTGATTTGTGGATGGCAATGCTTGACTGAGGGAGGAGATATGTTTCTGAAAGAATGCCAGCTAACAGAAAATTTCTAGTAAAAGAAAAAGAGGTGAGTAATCAGCTAAATGGACAGTTATATACAGTGTGGCTAATACAAACCCTTACTGAGATTGATTGATAGATATGATAGACAATGACTCAGTCAATGACCAGTTGTCTAACCATTTGTTTTGGCAAGTGAGACACATAGATTCAGACTTAAAAATACCATCATTTGGATGCTGGACTTAAAGAAAAGCCATGAGCTTTTTTTCTTAAAATATAGATTACTCACATGTGGTTGAAAAACCCATCAGTCACATTCAAAGGAGAAAAATGCTAGTGACTGAAAAAACAAGATATATTTATTTGTGCAAGCTTTGACAGGTTTAGGTCCCTGAGATGAGTGTACATGAAGTTGTAAACCAAGTTTCAATAGACACATTTCCAGGACTTGCTCTTGTTTCCTGTCCAGCTTATAATTTACTGAAGACATGTTTACATTTTAGTCCTTAAACAGACCCCCAAGTTACATGGCTCATCACCCATGGGAATAATAAGTTACAACGAGTTTTTCTCTGCTATTGACAATTTTAGGGGTTTTGACTTTGTGACTGAGGCCTTGTCAAAAACAAGAAAGGCTAAAAGACAAGATTACCCACAAATATAAACCCAAACTTAGATATCAGCCCATCAGGGAATAGCATTTTATAGCACAGACCGTACAAAACACAAAGGAGCAAGAAATTTAATATGAACTGAGCCTCTCAACAATTCATATCGATCACAAAGCAGAGGAATAAACAGAAATTTAAATGGACACTTTAAGTAATTGAAGCTGCCTTGATCTTATAACTAGCGTGGTGACCTTTAACAGGTGTTCTTAATTTTATCTGATTGATTTACTAACTCTCCTATTATATCTTCTAGAAGGAGAATAGAAAGCCCTTGCACGTCACAGGACAGGAATTAGACCTCTTGCTCAACCGCCAGACACTGAAAGCTGTAAAGAGGCACCACTAAATCTACACGGAATCAGGAAATGTTACAGGCCACTGCACCCCCTCCCTAATTAACTACGCCCAGTCCCTTTAAAGCCCTCTTGGCTAGGCAGAAACCATGGAGCTGGCTTTTGGACCAGAGTCTGCCTTCTCCCCAGGTGGCCGGCCTCCTGAATAAAGCTCATAGTCCTTTCCAACCAACATGGGCTCTTGGGTACTGAGCAACAGGCAGAACTTGGGTTCCACAACACAATTACTAGACAAAGCAGGTGGGGGGAGAGGGTGCATTGTGATGTAGTATTGAGTAATATCCCAGATTAAAAGATGTGTTTCAATTCATGTTGCAGGGCTATAAAGGTAGATCACCAGGTGAATGGTTTCTAAGAAAGGGAGTTGGCAAGATGGGATAAAGAGGAAGGATGCAGCTCTCTGAATAACTTCTCCAGAGGTAACTTACTTTTCTGGCTCCTACACAAAGCAGAAACTAGCTATCTCCATTGTGTCCGCAGTCTGAAACAGATACCACCTGCCCCTCCTCCTTCTTCTTTGTACTTGGAGTGTGGAAGTGAAGCCATAGATGCAGCAGCAGTCCTGTGACCTTGAAATAAGAAGCACGAGTGGAAAATCCACATGCTAAGGATGACGGAACAGGAAAATAGAAAGAGCTGGAAATAGTCACATCATGTTGCTACTACACCAGTCCTACACTTCCGACCTTCAGACTTCTTATTATTATTTTAGAAAAATTATATCCCAGCCACCTGGGTGGCTCAGTCGGTTAAGTGGCTGACTCTTGATTTGGGCTCAGGTCATAGTCTGGCAGTTCATGAGTTCAAGCCCCATGTGACTAACAGTGGGGGCCTGCTTGGGATTCTCTCTTTTTCCCTCTTTCTCTCTGCCTCTCCCTGCCTCTCTCTCTCTCACTCTCTCAAAATAAATAAAGTTAAAAGAAAATCTCTTAAAGTATACCCCGTTGTAGTTAAGTTACTGTGGATGAGTTGTTGTGCAACTATCCTTCTCTTCAAAAACCACCTCAAAACAGTGAAATTCAAAATGCAGCAGAGAGAGGAAACAAAAATTGCCAATATCAGAAATAAAACAAGGGATACAACTAGAGATCCTAGGGGAGAAATTAGAAGGACAATAAATGCAAACAATGAATAACTTTTTGTCAATAGATTCAACAATTTGGTTGGAATGAGCAAATTATTGAGTGAGTCCACTTCAAAACCAACATGAGAATAAAGAACAAATCTAAGTAGCCTCCCATTAAAAACAAAACAAAACAAAAAAACCAAGAAAGTTCTGAAATTGTGTGTTGCCTGCAAACTAACAAGCTTGTCAACCAGTTTCAAGGATATTGAAAGAAAATACAGTACTCGTGGGTCAGATACAAAGGTCAATATTTTACTCAACAATGGTTATGAATTAAAGCTTTTAAAAACATTTTTGTTTCTTAAATTGTATTTATATTTAAGAAATCACATAGTCCGATAAAACCTGAAATAAAAATATAGTTGCCCCTGGAACCAGAGCTGACAGAACATGCTAAAGATGCTTTAGCAAAGAAACTGCAAAAAGAAAACAACAACAAAAAAGTTAAGAACTAGAACATTCAAAAGAAACACCAAAACCGCTGTTGAACCCACCATTTCCTTTGGGTTGAACAAGTTCAAAATCATTTTCTTCTCAGAATTGAGAAATTACCTAGGCTAAAAGTCTATAGCTACTTGAATAGTGTAAACATTAATTAAGTCAATGCTATGATTCTATTGGTTACATTATCTCTTCGAGCATTTATATCTTGTATTCCTACCTGAAACACTTGGGTTATGTTTAGATACCTAAGAGTTTCTAGTGCTCAGGTATGTGACAAGTTTAACTTATGCATGATTAAATCTAGCAGCATTATACAACACAGTGTAAGTACTTCATAAACACCAGCATTAATCTTTTAACATTTATTTTCGTATGTGTATAGATTTAGAAAATATATTTATCCTTTTTGTATTTATAATAATTTTTAAAGTTTAGCCATTACAATTAAGATAAATTGGTTTCGTGGGGCACCTACATGGCTCAGTCTGTTAAGCACCCAACTTCAGCTCAGGTCATGATCTCACAGCCTGTGAGTTCAAGCCCCACATTGGGCTCTGTGTTGACAGCTCAGAGCCTGGAGCCTGCTTCAGATTCTGTGTCTCCCCCTCTCAGCCCCTCCCCTGTTCATGCTTTGTCTGTCTCTGCCTCACAAAAATAAATAAATGTTAAAAAAATTTTTTTAATAAATATTTTTTAAAAAAGATAAACTGGTTTCAGAAAAGGACTGTTTAAAGGAAATATACTTTATTTTTTAATGTTTATTTATTTTGAGAGAGATAGAGAGCAGGGGAGGGGCAGAGAGAGAGAGAGAGAGAGAATCCCATGTAGTCTCCATGCTGTCAGCACAGAACCCGACGCAGGGCTTGATCCCTGGAACCATGAGATCATGACTTGAGCCATGTCTCAGTTGCTTAACTAAATGAGTCACCCAGGCATCCCTAAAGTAAATATACTTTAAATGAGAACCAAAATTTCTAAATAAAATGTGGCAAAAATTATTTAAATGGAGTTTTATTTTGAAAAATGAAAGTAGTGAAAATTTGGAAATTGAGCTTGTTTTTTTCATATTTAACAAATGTTTAACTGAGAACTGCAACTATGGACTAATTCTTAGAAAAAAAAGAATAAAATGAGTGTTAATTGATCAGCATAATTTTTCAGGAAAGTTATATGGTACAAAAGAACAGCATATTTCACTTCACATTAGACTTTCAAAGTAGAGAGGATCATTTTAAAAAATAAAGTTCAGTAAAACCTTGGTTTGTGAGCATAATTCATTCTGGAAACATGCTTGTAATCGAAAGCACTCGTATCTCAAAGTGAATTTCAAGAACCAATGACTCAGTTGTGATCATGTGACATTCAGCGTCGCGTACTACTCGTATTGCAAGACATCGCTCGTTTATCAAGTTAAAATTTATTAGAAATGTTTCCTCGTCTTGCAGAACACTCGCAGAACAAGTTAATCACACGCATACTGATATGTCAGAGGTCTTCAGAGTTCTTCATCGATTTTCTCAAGAATTCTTACAATCTTTTGACATTTAAATTGTTCTCTTTTTACAGACGAATAGTCATTATTTTTTCATTTGTTCTCCTTCAAATGTTAACTAATTTAATCCTAGACAACATTTTATTTGTCAATATCTTTTGAATAAATTCCTGAAGTCCTAAATCTTTTGCAAGAATTGCAATTTCATATTGCAATTGCATCGTATTGTAGCACGTTGACAGCATTGCACAATTAACAAGACACTTATAAAGGTGTTGACTCTTCCTGCAAGGATTAGGTGTTAGTGATAATGGAATAGGTATATTTGAATTGGAAATAATTGTGTGTAAATTTATAAACAAGTTTTTGTGTATGTTTCATGACTGCTTTAGCTGTCCTTTGCCACCTTGTAATTGTGCTGATTTGAATGTGAATATTTTCACAATGAGGATATGTATATATTAATTGTTTTACAAGAATATTTTAGGGCAGAATCTATAGTATCTTCTAATAATGGAGCAAGGTAGCATTGTCACCAATATCCTTTTAATCCTATTCTCATATTGATAAGAAACTTGAATTTACTATGTAGATTTCAGAATTATAAAAAATGGACGATTCCTGTAAGTACAGGTTTATACAGAGTTGCTGGTTGAAAATATTCCTAGACTCCACTAGGATGGAGTGTTAGTGTGTTAGTCACTATATTCATACTGTATATCATGGAGTATTTAAAACATTATTAATAGAAATATAATGCAAGCCACACATGTTATTTTAAATATTTTTGTAGGTATATTAAAATAAAATAAAAAGAATCAGGCAAAATTAATTTTACTAACAGACTTTATTAATCCAAATTATCCAAAATATTATTTCAACATTCAATCAATATTAAGAATATTAAAGAGATGGGCACCTGGGTGGCTCAGTTGGTTGAGCATCCGACTTCAGCTCAGGGCATGATCTCACAGCTCGTGAGTTCGAGCCCCGCGTCGGGCTCTATGCTGAGAGCTCAGAGTCTGGAGCCTGCTTCGGATTCTGTGTCTCCCTCTCTCTCTGCCGCTAACCCACTTGCATTCTGTCTCTGTCTCTCTCAAAAATAGGTAAACATTAAAAAATTTTTTTAATAAAAAAAGAATGTTAAAGAGAAATTTTACATCCTTTGTTTTACATAAAGTCTTTAAACTACAGTGTGTATTTTATACTTAGAACACAATTCAGTTTAACCTAGCTACATCTCAAGGGCTCAGTAAGCCCCATGTGACTAATGGCTATGACACTAGACAGCACAAATTTAAAGACTGAGATCTTGCAAGTGCCTCAGCTCTAGAGCACATCCTGTCCAATATCCCATCAGGCTTCTGTTTACTTAATGTGATTTGAAGTGAGGATTCTGAATCAGAGGGCATTCTGACGAAATGTTTGCACCCTCTCCAGATTCACACATTGAAGCCCTAACTCCCAAAGTGATGGTATTAAGAGGAGGGGCCTTGAGGAAGTAATTAAGTTTAGATGAGGTCATGAAGGTGGAGCCTCATGATAGGACTAGTGTCTTTATAAGAACAGGAAGAAACCAGAATTCTCTCTCTTGCTCTCATTCTCTGCACTATGTGATGACAGAGTGAGAAGGCATTCCTCTGCGGCAAGCCAGAAAGAGGCCCTCACCAGGAACCGAATCAGCCTGCACACAGATGGTGGCTTGTCCCACCAGTAAAGTTTTGTTGTTTAAAGCACTCAGTCTGTATTTTGTTATAACAGCCTGAGAAGACTAAGGCAGAGGGAGAGACAGTAAGAGGTGATATAATGCAGCCAGTTCGCCTCATAATTTAGCAGAAAAGGAAGACGTGTGTGTAAAGGGAATAAGAGAGCACAGAGGAAAGGAAGGTCAGAAAATGCAGCAGAGAAAAGGCAACATTTGAGTTGAGCTTTAAGGGATGAGTAGCAGTTTGACAAAGAAAGGAGTAAGAAAATGACAGTTGAGTCAAAAGGAACAGAAACACTGAGTCAGAGAGGAACTTGGCATGTGGTGCCTGCTGAGAAGCTTAATGAAGCCAAAGTACAGGAGAGCAGCTCTCCAGGGTGGGTAGGTGGCTTGAGGATTGTGAAAGGTTTGGATAAACCACTGCAAAAAAAATAAAAGTAACTGATTTAAAATGCTGAGGAACAAAAAAAACATTGATGATGCCCAGCAGCATGGGTTTTCTACTTTCTGTAGTTCTACTTAGTAGAAATCAAACCAACACACATTTTTGGTCAAGGATTGGCTGACCAAGCTCACAGGGAGATCCTAAAGTGAGGCTATGGGAGATACTGGTGTGAACATGCTTATGATTCCTGATCATTGGTACCTAGGTTAGATAGAAAAAAGGAACAAACAGGTTAGAGGGTGGGGTAGGTGATGGGTGAGAGAATAAGATGAGAAGCTTCCGAGTCACCAAAAGCACAGAGAGCAGATTTAGTAGCAGGGACTGTGCCAGCACTTGAGAGGTGGGAGGCAGAAGATTGTAGGAATTTGGAGGTAGGGTATTTCAGTTGGAGTTTGGAAGCAGAGTAGCTCTAGCTGATACATCTATGTGAGTGATTGTTAAAATCAATGAAGTAGAGGGGCGCCTGGGTGGTTCAGTCGGTTGAGCGTCCGACTTCAGCTCAGGTCACGATCTCGCGGTCTGTGGGTTCGAGACCCGCGTCGGGCTCTGGGCTGATGGCTCAGAGCCTGGAGCCTGCTTCCGATTCTGTGTCTCCCTCTCTCTCTGCCCACCCACCCCCCCCCCCCCGTTCATGCTCTGTCTCTCTCTGTCTCAGAAATAAATAAACGTTAAAAAAAAATTAAAAAAAAAAATCAATGAAGTAGAGTTGGCTAAAGAAATTTGTGGGCAGGGTGTTAGATATCCAAACAGAGACTACCACTATGGACCACACACAGTCCACATCTTCAAGGATTGTAGGGGGCATCTGAGGATGATGAGGGTAAGAATGGAATTCAATGCAAATGAATGTCATGTACTTAGAAAATCTTACTGAGGAAAGCTCATGTAGCGATGGTCCAGAAGCAGCAGTAGAAAACTAGGAGAATTTTGGCTCCACCGTCCTAAGATACAGGAAATGAGAGTGAATGAGTGCCCTCAGCCTAAGTACTCTGCCAGAGATAAGATGTCATTAGGACAAAGAGAATCTATGTGGTGAAAAAGAGTGGTTCTCAAACTTTGCCTGTAGCTTCGAAACACTAGGGAGAGATGATTAAAAGCACAGGAGAATTGTCGTGGTGCGGGCCACCTAATGCACAAGGTGTATGAGTCATTGGTACAAAGAAGAGAGATAACCCTTAGTTTAATTCACTTTCATTTACTCACTGTGAGCTTGAGCAAGTTACTTAACGCTGAGGCTCAATTTCCTCATCAAAAATTTAGCTGTACGAGACATACTTTCCAGGATCACAATGAGGTAAACATTAACTCAGAACATGGTAGACCATGATATGCCACGCCATGAAAAGTACACGACCATGGATCTCTGTCTTGTGAAGGGACCATAGTGACCTAGCAGAAGATAGCCATCTTTGTGTAAGTGAAATGGTCCAGGATATGACTATCAGGCTTCTCAGGCTTGGACAAGATAAAAGCCAAAGGGCAGAATGTGCAGGCATGTTGCTATGGTAACTTCATACCAGCTGTCTCAGCCTCTCCTCCTGAGAGCTGGTCTTCCTGCACACAATTTGCAGTTTGTGCAAAGATCTTTGTTGGTTTCCGGAGAGGCTGGTAATATAACTGCTGTAGCCTGTGAAGCACTCTCTGATGGAGTCCCTGCAGAGAGGCCCTGAAGCCACTTGATGGTATGCACAGTGACAACTTCCTTTTTGCTTTATTCAAATCAGAACAGCATCACTCCATAGAGAAGCAGAGAAGGTAGACCCAGGCAGATTTTTATGCTGAAACTCAGGTCATATTTGGACTCTTACTGAACTAAGAAATGCAGAGAATATGAACCTTCAGTAATGTTTTTCTCGGGAATATGCCCGTGCTAAGGAAAGTTTTTAGAAATATGTATAGAAAGACAAGTTTAGCAATGCTTAAGAGTTTAGAAATGCGTGTTACTAATTCTCATGGTAACACCTTTGAGTTCATATTTTTAAAATGACTACTCTGTTTAAGTTTGAGCAGAATTGATTCCAGTGCTTGTAAATTTGGTTTGGATGTTGTCTCTCTCGTTACACCAAAGGCAAAATTTAGAAGTTCCACTGTGACTTCCTTTGGAAAAAACTGTTCCTTGAGGTTTGTGCGGCTAAAGCTGAAGTTAGGAAGTGATAAACTAACATCTAACGTACAAAAGGATAGAGAACAGGAAGTACTTAAGTTACATACATTAACAAGACACTCTTCTTGATGAGACTTAGTTAGACTCCTCTAAGCTGTCCTCTTGACTAGACCTCAACCTTACCCCTACCCCCTATCCTTGCCAGACCAGCATAGCCCAGTTTTATCAACAGTCCTGTCAGTTGAGAGTGTTGGGGAGCAAGAATTCTGTCCCCTTCAAGGTCTTTCTAGCTTACTAAGAATCAGGGGTACCTGGGTGGTTCAGTTGGTTAAGCATCTGACTCTTGGTTTCAGCTCAGGTCATGATCTCATGGTTCATGGGTTCAAGCCCTGTGTCTTGGGATTCTCTCTCTCTCCCTCTCTCTCTGCCCCTCCCCTGTTCACTCTCTATCTCTCTCTCTCAAAACAAATTGAAATTTTGAAAAGGAATCTAAGAGATTCTTTGAGACAGACTAACAGGAGAAAATCAAATTTAATAATGTATGTGAAAGGAATCCACATAGACATGGAAATTCCAAAGGCAGTCAGGCAAAATGAGGTATTTATGTCACCTTGAACTAAGGAGAAGGGGGGAGGGGTCTAGGACCTCAAGGAATGCACTTCACAAGGTGAGAAGAAGAAGGAGGACTTGGGTGTAAATTTTAAAAATAATAAGTAAGTAAATAAATAAATAAATAAATAAGAATTTTAAAAAGTTAGAATAAATAAACTAAATAATTCCCACCACCCACCACCCCCCTCAAAAAAAAGAAGAAGGAAGAGGAGGAAGAAATGTTTGGTAATTAGATGTTTGCCCTTCCACACAGATGGTTCACTCAAGTACAAATTATCTCTGCTAATAAACCTCTATTCTGGAAAAGTCCCCCATTTTAGATGCTTCTATTTTGTTAAGGGAGGGGCAAATGGTCTTGATTGCTTGCAGGTCAAAATAATCTTTACAACGAAGTGGGCTTCCCTTGGCCCCAGCAAGAGAAAATCTCCCTCACCCTTGATATATGATTACCCTCAATATCTAATCAAATTTCTCACCCCTCACCCTTGATATCTGATAAGTCTGGCCTGCTCTTTACAATTTTTCATCCACTAACGCCTCCCCCACATCCAACTCTGCTTCCTGTCTGTAAATCCCCAGCTGCCTTTATTGTTTTCAGAACTGAGCCCAGTTCTATACTGGGGCCTCTTTTCCCCTTTTGCAATAGTTTCTGAATAAAATCTACCTTTACTGCTTTAACTAGTGTCTAGCTCTGGTTCTTTCAGACAATACGCTCAACCAGGTTCATATATATACATTGTTCCAATATTCAGGGTAATATATGATCTCAGTGCCCACATGATGGTGTCAGAAGTATAAATTAATACAAGTTCTAAGAGGGTAATTGGACACTCCATATTTGAAATCTTAAAAACACTCATACCTCATTATCCAGTAATTCTATTTCTAGGAATCAATCCTAATAAATTTGGAATAGGCCTTATGTATAAATATAATCATGGCAGTGTTATTTATAATAAATAAAAAATGAAAACAATCTAAATATCCAGCAATAAAAGCACAATGCATTCATTTGAGAAAACACTGTACAGTCCTCAAAATGTTTATGAAGAATTACAACAGCCAAAAATATACTCATGAAATGATAGTAAGTAGAGAAAAATAAGCAAGATACGAAGTTGCATAAAACTATGCCTTCATTTAACAAATAAGTCTCTGAATGTATATAATTTAATATGTGTGTATATATATATATATATATATATATATATATATATATAGTAAAACCCTGGATTGCAAGTAACTTGTTCTGCAAGTATTCTGCAAGACAGGCAAACATTTCTAATAAATTTTAACTTGTTAAATGAATGATATCTTGCAATATGAGTAGTAAGTGACGCCAAATGTCAAATGATCACAATTGAGTCAATGGTTCTTCTCTCTCCTTCTTTCTCCCTCCCTCCCTCTCTCTCTCTCTCTCTCTCTCTCTCACTGCAGGATTGTGGGTGATTGCCTCCCATGCTCAGATGCTCGGTCTCAGGCCACAATGTTTGGCAGAAATCAGTGACTTTTCAGAACATTGGCAAGTGCCCACAACTGGCATTAGTGTATTTTTTGTCACTTCAAAGCACAAGAGTAAGCTTAGGAATACTTTGCTTCATTCTAGATCAGGCTGCCTGCAGATATAGACCCTTTCCTCTGTTGCCTTATCGCCAGTTACACTAAAAACAGTATATGACAAGAGTTTATTAATACTGTACTGTGCCAACATCCATGCAAGTGTATATGATGGCTTCCATGCAGGAAAAGATGCCATTGAGCCAATAGATAACAGTGATTCCATTAGTGATCATGAAAGTCATCCTACACAATAAACCTCCTCTCTCTGGTCTCCCTCACACCAGTCACAAAGGTTTTCAAAGGTAAGTGCAGGTTAACTTATTTTTCTATATATTTTGTATTTTCTTCATTATTTTATATTATGTATTGTAATCATTTTTTTTTAATTTTTTTTTAACGTTTATTTATTTTTGAGACAGAGAGAGACAGAGCATGAACGGGGGAGGGTCACAGAGAGAGGGAGACACAGAATCTGAAACAGGCTCCAGGCTCTGAGCTGTCAGCACAGAGCCCGACGCGGGGCTCGAACTCACCGACCACGAGATCATGACCTGAGCTGAAGTCCGCCACTTAACCGACTGAGCCACCCAGGCGCCCCTGTAATCATTTTTATATGAATATTTTTGGATTGCGGAATGAACCATCTGCATTTCCATTATTTCTTATGGGGAAATTCGCTTTGATATACGAGTGCTTTGGATTACAAACATGTTTCCAGAATGAATTATGTTCGCAACCCAAGGTTTTACTGTATTTTAAAAATATACATATGTATATGAAACATTGAAAGTACCCCAAAATGTTAAAAAAAAAAGGAAATCTTCTGAGAGGTTTTTTTTTTCTCCTCAAAAAGTCAAGATTCTTAGTTGCAAACAAAAGAAGTCATTCTGACAAAGTTAAGCAGCAAAGGCACTTATAAGAAATTGACAGGGTGATTGAGGGCACTGAAAACACAGTCTGCAGGCAAAATTCAGAGCAATGCCTAGGTCTGGCTGATAAGAAAACCATCACCACTGTTGCTGTCAAGTAACAAATGCCACCAGCAGGACACAACTGTTGGCTGTCAGAAATTCTAGAAAGCTACCACCTTTTAACCACAAACCCCCAGAAGCTGTACATGTCTGTTGCTAATCACCCAGCAAAAAAACAAACAAACAAACAAAGGAAACAAGGTGGAGGCTATTTCTTCAAGTTGCTCAACTCCAAATCAAAGTCATGGAGGGTTTTGACATAACTGACTTAGATTATGAAGGGATACTTCTGACTGCTGGCAGGAAAGTATAATGTAGGGGCAGAGGAGAAAGCAAGGAGACAACTGAGGAAGGTAGTGCAATAATCCAGGTTGGAGGTGAAGAGAGGCTGATTGAAAAGGGAGTGGTGAGAAGTGGATGAATTCCAGATCTACTTCAAAGATGAGTCAATCAGATTTACTAATGGATTACATACACGTGAGGAGTGAAACAGGAATCGAGGGAGACTCCAAGATTTTGTCCCGAGAATTTGGAGACTGAGTTGTAATGTACTGAGATGGGAAAGATCGTGTATGGAGATGACAAGCAGCAGCTGAATACATGACAGGAGCTCAAGGCTGGAGATAGAAATATAGAAAATATTTTTGCATAGTGGCTCGTACCTCTTGAACAATGGGTAGGGATTTCCTGTTGGGGCCAAGTACAATCTGGGCATACCTGGGCATGTTTGGTTGAAATCCCATTTTCTTAAAAATATTTTTAAAATGTTTATTTATTTTTAAGAGAGAGAGAGACAGAGCATGAACAAGGGAAGGGCAGAGAGAGACAGAGATACAGAATCTGAAGCAGGCTCCAGGCTCTGAGCTGTCAGCACAGAACCCAATGCGGGGCTTAAACCCATGAACCAAGAGATCATGACTTGAGCTGAAGTCAGACACCTAACCGACTGAGCCACCCAGGTACCCCTGAAATCCTATTTTCATGAAGACTAGGGAGCCCTCCAAGAGGGCACTTAGGTTGAGTTGGAACCAATGGAAAATTATTTAGACTTTGACAGTGAGAAAAGATTATGAACAGCATGGGGACTATGATTTGGATTCATCTTTTAATCTAAACCCCGTAGGAACACAGAAAGGGTTTAAATAAAATCTAAAAGGCACCTGGGCATAGAGCACTGCCCTGGGATTCACCCTGATGGCCTGGTTCCTTTGTGGAATGGTGGCCACACAAGAGAAAGGACCAGAAAAGTAGCACATGCCTAGAAAAGTAGCACAAACTATTGGTGAAAATGGATTCATTCACCAGCTAATGTAAAACAAACACTTGGACACCATCTTATGGACGGTTTTGCAAGACTTTTTGGTTCTATGTTAGGTAGTAAGGACAAGAAACCAGGGTGTGTTACCAACCTAACGATGCAGTTGGCTCTGCTTGGGTAAAAAAAAAAAAAAAAAAAAACTGGTTAGAGTATGAATTTTTACTAATAAAGAGTTGAGGAAGGGGCACCTGGGTGGCTCAGTCAGTTAAGCATCTGACTTAGGCTCAGGTCATGATCTCACAGTTTGTGAGTTCAAGCCCCATGTCGGGCTCTGTGCTATCAGCAGAGTCTGGAGCCAGCTTCCGATTCTGTGTCTCCTTCTCTCTCTGCCCCTCTCCTACTCATACTCTGTCTATCTCTCAAAAATGAATAAACGTTAAAAAAACTTTTTTTAAGGAGTTGAGGAAAATGAAGGAATTCAGAATATTTTTCCAAAATGTGCCACTTTGGCATGTGGACTATTTTGAGCTGAAAACAATCAAGACCCTGTGGTCTCAGGGGAAAATTTTGACCCTCCATTAGTTGCCTAGAAAAATAACATAATAACCATACTCTTGTTTACTGTGCCTTTCCTAGTAACTTCTCATAACTGGCTTTCCCCTCCCCAGTCTTTGGTCTTTACTGGAAGATGGTGTTTAAGGCAGTGGCTTGGGCCATTTTAGGGAGCTACTCAGTTTTCCTGGGTATCTTTCATGTGTACAGGAGGTATACATGTTATTAAACTTCTGCTTATTTTCCAGTGTTAATCTGTCTTTTTATTATAGGAGATATCTCAGCCAAGAATTTAGAAGGGTAGTGGGGAAATAAATCTTCCTTCTTCATAGTTACAAGAAAAGTTTCAAGATAGTTATAATTATTCTTGAATACACAAAGATAATTCACCCAGTCCTGAGAACTGCACATAACCTCAAGCCCCCAATCATCCAAGCTAGGCAAAAGAAATGAAAGTAAAAATAAACTTTATAAAGTTACAGGTTTTAAGAAGGCAATTTAAAAAATTTCTTATTTATTTTTTGAGAGAGAGAGACACATACAGAGCGTGAGCAGGGGACAGGCAGAGAGAAAGGGAGACACAGAATCTGAAGCAGGCTCCAGGCTTCGCACTGTCAGCATAGAGCCCGATGTGGGGCTTGAACTCACAAACTGTGGGATCACAATCTGAGCTAAAGTTGGTGCTTAACTGACTGAGCCACCCAGGCACCCCAAAGAAGGCAAATTATATTTTGAAAGTGTATCTTCAATTGTTGAGTAGAGAAAAGAAATATATTTTTTTAAAAAAAGAGAGAGAGGGGCGCCTGGGTGGCGCAGTCGGTTAAGCGTCCGACTTCAGCCAGGTCACGATCTCGCGGTCCGTGAGTTCGAGCCCCCCGTCAGGCTCTGGGCTGATGGCTCGGAGCCTGAAGCCTGTTTCTGATTCTGTGTCTCCCTCTCTCTCTGCCCCTCCCCCGTTCATGCTCTGTCTCTCTCTGTCCCAAAAAATAAATAAATAAACGTTGAAAAAAAAAATTAAAAAAAAAATAATAAAAAAGAGAGAGAAAGAAAGTGGCATTTGCCTACCATTTTCCATTTAATCTCCAAAGATGTTTAAAAGCTAATTATAAAATATCAATTTGGGTGAGTCCATTCATTTTAAAATTAGGAAAATAAATAATTTAGTCTATCCAAATGAATATCAAATGCAGTGGCATAAAAAATCAGAAGATAAAGAATTTATTAAGAAACAAATTAACACCATTCTGAATAATTTGCATCAAAATCCACTGTGAATCTATAGCATAATTCTTATACTGTCAAGATATATTTTTTAAGCAATTAGCCTATCTAAAGGTAATGCTATAAAGTATGAAAATGTTCTAGGTTAAACTTAGTCTCAGTTGTACCTATGGGAAGCACATATGCATGCCTAAGTTATTAAAGGGAAGTAATAATAATAGTTAATAGATACAGTACTTATGTGTGCGTTGCACACAGTAAACATTTTTTTAACGTCCATTTTTTTAAGTTTATGTATTTTGAGAGAAAGAGAGAGTATGAGTGAGGGAGGGGCAGACAGAGAGGGAGAGAGAGAATCCCAAGCAGGCTGTGCACTGTCAGCACAGAGCCCGATGTGGGGCTCGATCCCACAAACAGTGAGATCATGATCTGAGTGGAAATCAAGAGTCAGATGCTTAACAAGCCAAGCCATCCATGCACCCCAAACACTGTTTTTTTACAAATAATTTCTTATCAATTCAATGAAGTATGTTATTACTATCCCATTTTTTTGAAGATAAGGAAGTCAAGGCACAGAAAACTAAAATGCTCAGTCATTTAGCCAGTATATAGGAATTGATTTGAACACGGACAGCTTAAAGAAATTGTGCTCTTCACTGCAAGTAGGATTTGCAATCAGGCAGACCCTATATTAATATCAAGTGAGGGCAGGAGACCAAGGCCTCTGTAAGGCAGCTGTACTTGGCTCTTGCTCTCCACCTTATTCATGCAGTGGCAAGGAGGGCATGTTCAACCTTCCTACAAACCATCCATCTTGAACAGTGTTCATTTTGCCAATGGAAATTATTCGTAAACATCCTTATACTAATTAACAAACTCTCAGGTGTCAATTTTCATAACCGTATCTAAAATACTAAGAGCACCTTTGGAGTCTGGATTCCTGATTAGAGTGCTTCAGTGCTAACTAATTGTTCCTAGGATTTGGATTAGACTTAACTTGTACACACTAGCATACATAAAACCGGCTTATACCAAGTTATTATTGTGTGAGGTATTGTGAGAAGTAAGGGAGATGATTCATTTTCAGAAATACCAAATAAAAGCTGTGTTGTCTAGTTAACAGTAGGTTTACAACCTTTTGGAAATTTATATGAACACCCCCCCCCATAATGGAGTCCCCAATTTTAGACACTTCACTCCCTGGTTCTTCTTCCCTTCTCCATTTCTCAGGCTTATTTTCAAGGGCTTTGCAATGAGCATGCACCAAAGAACAAAGGGAGGGCGTACTGAAAGTCGCTGCATCCCCTCAGGGAATGTACATTTGTTCCAGTCAGACTACTTTTTGCCTTCCATGGGCACAGGTGATGTCCAGGTAAGGCTGTAACCTCTGTAGTACTCAGCCAATGAGGAACCAGGGGAGGGACTTGCATGCCAAGAGACAAATTGTCTGCTATAACTGCCCTGAGTGTGCCTATCCATTAGACACCCACTCTTGCCATAACATTGATTAAAGCCTCACTTCACTGAAGTCCAAGTCTCCCCGTCCCTCCTTTCATTGGGTCAATAGGCTTATTATTTGCTTTTTTTTTTCATTGTTCTTTTTATTTATTTAAATCCAAGTTAGTTAACATATAGTATAATAATGATTTAAGGAATAGAATTTAGTGATTCGTCACTTACATATAACACCCAGTGCTCACCCCAACAAGTGCCCTCCTAATGCCCATAACCCATTTAGCCCATCCCCCGACCCAACACTCCACCAGCAACTCTCAGTTTATTCTCTGTATTTAAAGTCTCTTATGGTTTGTCTCCCTCTCTGTTTTTATCTATTTTTGCTTCTCTTCCCCTATGTTCATCTATTTTGTTTCTTAAGTTCCACATATGAGGGAAATCATGATATTTGTCTTTCTCTGACTCATTTTGCTTAGCATAATACACTCTAGTTCCATCCATGTTGTTGCAAAAGGCAAGATTCCATTCTTTTTGATCATCAAGTAATATTCCATTATATATATATATATATATATATATGTATATATATATATATATATATACCACATCTTCTTTATCTATTCATCCATAGATAGATTGGGCTCTTTCCATAATTTGGCTATTGTCGATAGTGCTGCTAGAAACATTGGGGTGCATGTTTCTCTTCAAATAAGCACTGTTGTGTCCTTTGGATAAATATCTAGTAGTGCAATTACTGGATCATAGGGTAGTTCTATATCTTAATTTTTTGAGGAATCTCCATACTGTTTTCCAGAGTAGCTGCACCAGTTTGCATTCCCATCAGCAGTGCAAAAGGATTCCTCTTTCTCCGCATCCTTGCCAATGTCTGTTGTTGCCTGAATTGTTAATGTTAGCCCTTCTGACAGGCATGAGGTGGTATCTCGTTGTGGTTTTGATTTGTATTTCCCTGATGATGAATGATGTTGAGCATTTTTTCATGTGTCGGTTGGCCATCTCCATGTCTTCTTTGGAGAAGTGTCTATTCATGTCTTTTGCCCATTTCTTCACTGGATTATTTGGTTTTTGGGTGTTGAGTTTGATAAGTTCTTTACAGATTTTGGATACTAACCCTTTATCTGATATGTCATTTGCAAATATCTTCTCCCATTCCATCTGTTGTCTTTTAGTTTTGCTGATTGTTTCCTTCACTGTGCAGAAGTTTTTATCTTGATGAGGTCCCAGTAGTTCATTTTTGCTTTTGTTTCCCTTGCCTCTGGAGACATGTTGAGTAAGAAGGTGCTGCAGCCAAGGTCAAAAAGATTGTTGCCTCATTTCTCCTCTAGGATTCTGATGGCTTCCTGTGTTACATTTAGGTCATCCATTTTAAGTTTATTTTTGTGTAAGGTGTAAGAAAGTGGTCCAGGTTCATTCTGCATGTCACTGTCCAGTTTTCCCAGCACCATTTGCTGAAGAGGCTATCTTTGTTCCATTGGATAGTATTTCCTGCTTTGTCAAAGATGAGTTGGCCATACATCTCTGGGTCCATTTCTGGGTTCTCTACTCTTTTCCATTAATTCATGTGTCTGTTTTTGTGCCAGTACTATAATGTCTTGATGACTACAGCTTTGTAATACAGCTTGAAGTCTGGAATTATGATGCCTCCAGTTTTGGTTTTCTTTTTCAATATTGCTTTGGCTATTCCTGGTCTTTTCTAGCTCCATACAAATTTTAGGATTGTTTGTTCTAGCTCTGTGAAGAATGCTGGTGTTATTTTGATAGGATAGGGACTGCATTGAATATGTAGATTGCTTTCGGTAGTATTGACATTTTAACAATATTTGTTTTCCGATCCATGAGCATGGAATGTTTTTCCATATTGTTGTATCTTCTTCAATTTCTTTCATAAGCTTTCTATAGTTTTCAGTGTATAGATTTTTCACCTCTTTGGTTAGGTTTACTTCTAGGTATTTTATGTGTTTTTTTGGTGCAATTGTAAATGGGATCAATTCCTTTATTTCTCTTTCTACTGCTTCATTATTGGTGTGTAGAAATGCAACAGATTTCTCTACATTAATTTTATATCCTGCCACTTTGCTGAATTCATGCATCAGTTCCAGCAGTTTTTTGGTGGAGTCTTTTGGGTTTTCCACATAGAGTATTATGTTGTCTGTGAAGAGTGAAAATTTGACTTCCTCCTTGTGGATTTGGATGCCTTTCATTTCCTTGTGTTGTCTGATTACTGAGGCTACAACTTCCAACACTATGTTGAATAACAGTGGTGAGAGTGACCATCCCTGTCATATTCCTGAACTTAGGGGGAAAGTTCTCAGGTTTTCCCTATTGAGGATTATATTAGCTGTGGGTCTTTCATATATGGTCTTTATAATCTTGAGGTATGTTCCTTCTACCCCTACTTTCTTGAGGGTTTTTATCAAGAAGAAATGCTATATTTTGTCAAATGCTTTTTCTGCATCTATTGAGAGGATCATGTGGTTCTTATCCTTTCATTTTTAATGTGATGTATCACACTGATTGATTTATGGGTATTGAACCAGCTTTGCATCCTAGGAATAAATCCCACTTGATCGTGGTGAATAATTATTTTAGTGTATTGTTGGATCCGGTTTGCTAGTATCTTGCTGAGAATTTTTGCATCCATATTCTTCAGGGAAATTGGTCTGTAGTTCTGCTTTTTAATGGGGTTTGGTTTTGGAATCAAGGTAATGCTGGCATTGTAGAATGAGTTTGGATTTTTTCCTTCCATTTCTATTTTTTGGAACAGCTTCAAAAGAATAGGTGTTAACTCTTCTTTAAATGTTTGGTAGAATTCCCCTGGAAAGCCCTCCAGCCCTGGACTCTTGTTTGTTGGGAGATTTTTGGTTACTGATTCAATTTCTTTAGTGGTTATGGGTCTGTTCAAATTTTCTATTCTTCCTGTTTCAATTTTGGTAGTTTATATGTTTCTAGGAAGTTGTCCATTTCTTCCAGATTGCCCAACTTGTTGGCATGTAGTTGCTCATAATATTCTCTTATTATTGATTGTGTTTCTGTGGTGTTGGTTGTGATCTCTCCTCTTTCATTAGTGATTTTATTTATTTGGATCCTTTCCTTTTTCTTTTTGATCAGTCTGGCTAGGGATTAATCAATTTTGTTAATTCTTTCAAAGAACCATCTCCTGGATTCATTGATCTGTTCTGTTTGATTTTGGTATCATTGATTTCAGCTCTAATCTTTATTATTTCCCTTCTTATGCTGATTTGGGGCTTTGTTTGCTGATCTTTCTCCAGTTCCTTTAGGTGTAAGGTTAGGTTGTGTATTTGAGACCTATCTTCCTTCTTTAGGAAGGCCTAGATTGCTATATACTTCCCTCTTATGACTGCTTTTGCTGCATCTAGAGGTTTTGGGCTGTTGTGTTTCCATTTTCATTGGCTTCCATGTACTTTTTAATTTCCTCTTTAATTTCTTGGTTAACCCATTCATTCTTTAGTAGGAAGTTCTTTTATCTCCAAGTATTCATGGTCTTTCCAAATTTTTTCAAGTATCATAGCATTGTGGTCTGAAAATATGCAAGGTATGATCTCAATCTTTTTATACTTGTTGAGGGCTGATTTGTGACCTAGTATGTGATCTATTTTGGAGAATGTTCCATGTGCACTAGAGAAGAATGTGTATTATGCTGCTTTAGGATAAAATGTTCTGAAAATATCTGTTAAATCCATCTGCTCCAATGTGTCATTCAAAGCCATTGTTTCCTTGTTGATTTTCTGCTTACATGATCTGTCCATTGTTGTAACCAGGATGTTGAAGTTCCCTACTATTATGGTATTATTATCAATGAGTTTCTTTATGTTTGTGATTGATTGATTTGTAAATTTGGGATTCCATGTTGGAGGCATAAATATTTACAATTGTTAGATCTTCTTGGTGGATAGTCCCCTTAATTATGATATAATGCCCTTCTTCATCTCTTGTTACAGTCTTTATTTTAAAATATAGTTTGTCTGATATAAGTATGACTACTCCAGCTTTCTTTAGATGACCATTGGGATGATAAATGGTTCTCCATCCCCTTACTTTCAATCTTCAGGTGTCTTTAAGTCTAAAATGAGTCTCTTGTAAGCAGCATATGGATGGTGTTGTTTTCTTTTCCATTCTGATACCATATGTCTTTTGATTGGAGGATTTTGTCCATTGACATTTAGAGTGAGTACTGAAATGTATGAATTTAGTGCCATTGTGTTGCCTGTAGAGTTGGTGTTTTTGGTGGTGTTCTCAGGTCCTTTCTAGTCTTTGTTGCTTTTGGTTCTGTTTTGTTTAATTTTGTCTTTTCTCCACTCAAAGAGTTCCCCTTAAAATTTCTTACCGGGCTGGTTTAGTGGTCATGATCTCTTTTAGTTTTTGTTTTTCTGGGAAATTTTTTCTCTCTTTCTATTTTGAATGACAGACTTGCTGGATGAAGAATTATTGGCTACATATTTTTCCAATTCAGCACGTTGAATATATCCTGCCACTCCTTTTCTGCCCTCTCAAGTTTCTGTGAATAGGTCTGCTGTGAGCTTGATCTGTCTTCCCTTATAGGTTAAAGGCTTTTTCCCCTTGCTGCTTTCATAATTCTTTCCTTGTATGTATATTTTGTGAATTTACTATGATATGCCTTGGTGATGGTTGGTTTTTGTTGAATCTAATGGGAGTTCTCTGTGCTTCTTGCATTTTGATGTCTGTGCCCTTCCTCAGATTAGGAAAGTTTTCTGATATAATTTGCTCACATAAATCTTCTGCTTCTTTTTCTCTCTCTTCACCTTCTGGGACTCCTATAATTTGGATGTTATTTTTTTAATAAGTTACTGAGTTCTCTAAGTCTTGTATCGTGATCTGTAGCCTATGTTTCCCTCTTTTTTTCTGCTTCATTATTCTCCATATTTTTTTCTTCTATATCACTCATTCGCTGCTCTGCTTTGTCCAGCCTTACCATCATGGCATCCAGTCGAGATTGCATCACAATTATAGCATTTTTAATTTCAGCCTGGCTAGATTTTATTTCTTTAATCTCCACCCAAAGGGATTCTCTGGTGTCTTCTATGTTTTTTTCAATGCAAGCTAGTATTCTTATTATCGTGGTTCTAAATTCTAGTTCAGACATTTTATATCTGTGTTGATTAAGTCCCTGGCTTTCATTTCTTCCTGTTCTTTCTTTTGGGGTGAATTCCTTCATTTTGTCATTTTGGGGGAAGAAAAAATAATAAAATAAAAAATTAAAATTAAAAAATTAAAAATAAAACAAAAAATCAAATAAAGGAAGCTGGATCCCAGGTATGTTTTGGTCTGCTTGTTGAAAGAGGCTTGACAGAATAGAGAAGAAAGAGAAAGGAAAGAAGAAAAAACAGTAAGAAAAAAATGTTTTAAATTACAGAATAAAATAAATGAAATAGAATAAAAAATTAAAAATAAAAAATAAAGTAAAAAAATAAAATTTTTTTAACTAAGAAAGAGAAAGAAAAGAAAGAATGAAAAAAGAAAACTTTAAGCAAATACAGAAGCAAAGAAAATGAACAAATAATCGAACCAGTGAGCAGAATGAAACGTGAATGGTTACATCCAGTTTCTCCTAGAACTGAAAATATGAAGCACTCTATGGTCCATATACTAAGCAGGTAGAGTGACTTGCAATGGTCTTCTGGGGGGTGTGCTTAGAGGGCACTGTTAGGCAGGGCTTAGTGTAATGGTTCTGTTCTCCACTAGGTGGCGCTACTTAGCTCACTGAGGTGGATCGGTGTACGTGTGCCCATGCACCGGTACCTGAGAGGTGGAAATGGCTTTACCCAGCTCCCTAGTCACTGGCGTAGGAACTTCATGCTCTCACACACCTTGGATCAAGCACCTCTACTTTGTCTCAGGTTTCTATCCACTCCCCACCTATAACAGGGGGCTTATTTCTGGCAATTTGGGGGCTTGGCCGAGATTCACGTCAGCAGGCAGGGTCCAGGTCCTCTTGTGAGAGGGGAGACGTGTCCCACCTCAGTTTGGGTGGCCTTTTTGCGGGAGGCCCCTGGCCCTTGGGGGATTCGTGGAACTCAAGAACTTTTTTTTTACCTATGGAGATAGAAGAAGTGATGCTGGGTGTAGCCTATGGCAGCGACCTGGTAATTCTGTGCAGGGACTAAGGTAGGCAAGTTAGCCTATAAGTATTACCTTGGGAGTCTGGAAATCCTCAGAGGCTGAGTGTGTGTGACTGAGACGTATCCTAGATATAAAGCGAATGCTGAGTCTTGAGTATCCTAGATACAAAGGGAATGCTGAGTCTTGATCCAAGGTTCCCTTCTCCTGCAAGGGAAACATCTGGAGACAGACGAAGCGGGTTCTGGAGAGTTCAGGAAACCTCCATTAAGGGTGGTTGAACATCCCAGGGAAACTCAGAAGCAGGAACTAGCCTGGTCAAGGATGGGGAACAGAAATTCTAGTATTAGGGGTAAAGGAAGAGACACCCAGAAAGAGGTGGGGACTCTTCAGATTCCCCCAGATAGTCCACTGGGACAAATGCTACAGTACTGGGTGGACGCTCCTTGTCTACTGGTTTGTGTCCAAATCTGAGGAAGGAACTGGAACAACGTGGGAAGGACATAGAGAACTTCCCTCTTCCCTCCAGGGGCTCAGGAAAGGGTTCTAGGTTATTCTCATTAAGGGAGGTCCCTTTGGGACAGGTAGAAATTGGCTTTGTCAGTGCCCCCCTCACCAGTTCTGAGGTAAGGAATTTCAAGAAGGAAATAAAACCACTGTTGGAAGCTCTATTGGGCTTGGCAGATCAGGTTGATCAGTTCTGGGGACCTAATGTTTATTCTTGGGCTGAGCTGATGTTTATCACAAATATCTTATTTACCGAAGAGGAAAGAGGAATTATCATGAGGGCTGCAATGTCTGTTTGGGAAAGAGAGCACCCACCCAGCCTGGATGTTAGGTGAGCTCAACAAAGGTGGTTGTAGACCTGGTTGGGATGATCCTGGGGACAGGGTTAGGATGCAGGATCTAAGAGAGCTAATAATGGGATCAGGGAATCAGCTCCAAGATATCAGGATGTCGCCAAAGCTTTTGAGATATAGCAAGAGAAGGAGGAAACCCCAACTACTGTCTTACAGAGGCTTAGGGATCAAATGAGGAAATATTCAGGCCTCTACATTCAGAGAACCTATTGGGCAGGGTGTCCTGAAGGTTAATTTTGTCACTAGAAGTTGGCCTGATATTGCCAGAAAGTGCAGAAGATGGATGGATGGAATGAGAAGCAAATAGAAGGATTGCTCAGGGAGGCACAAAAGATATTTGTAAAGAGGGATTGTTATGCCCAAAATTCGTGATCCCCAAATACTGCCAGGGAGCCGAGTCTGATGCAAAAGCAAAAGAGCCTTTATTCGAGCTAGCTCGAGCTCAATCCCCTCCCTACCTGCACCGACGCAGCGGTGAGATACCGAGGAGAGAGAGCGAGTTTCAAAAGCACAAAGGTTTTATAGGGGTCTAGGGGCAGTTGGTGAGGTAATGGCTGTGGCCTCAGCTGATTGGCTGGGGAAGGGTCGGAGTCCTGTTACGCAGGTCACTGGGCGTGTTTTGATCAGGAAGTTTGAACAGGTGAGCGGGAGGTTACTCAAGGGGAGGAGGCGTGGTCTAGGTGAAGGACACAGAACAAGATGGAGTCCGCCGGCATAGGCCGCCCTTTCAGGATGAGGAGAAACAAAAACAGAAAGCAAAGATGATGGTAACAACTGTGGAGAAGATGATTGAAAGGAAAGGGGGAAATAGAGGAGGGGGGAGGGGGGAAGGGGGAATAACGAGGAAAACAAAAGCTAGAGAGATGTAACTTAAATAAATCTCCTTGCAGATTGCAGCCCACTGATAAACACCTGAAACATGCAGAGCATGACCTTCCTTGCGGCTGCCTTAGTGCCTCAATGTCGTTTTATTACCTAGGCTTACTAAAGGTCAAATAAGCTCGTGTTATCTCTGTTGCAATTTGTTAGCAAAAAGACTTAAAATGATGGCCAATTCTATTTATTTATATTGAGAGAGACAAGGCAGCATGAGTGGGGGAGGAGCAGAGAGAAGGGGAGACAGAGAATCCCAAACAGGCTCCATGCTCTCAGCGTGTCAGGGAAATCAAAGAGCAATGTCCTGGGTTAGAAGATTATAGGGAACGCATTGCAAAGCAGAAAACTGCTTTTTGGCCTTGCTGAAAACAGCGGCCTTGCTTTGCTCATCTAGTTTATATCTACGGGTTAGTTAATGTATATCTATGGGTTAGGTCCTGCCTGTGTTCATAAATTCCTTAGACCATGTTATCTCATGGGATATTTTATTCTGCCTTGTTTTTCTGCACGCTTTCTATACATTCTTACTGGCACGTAGCCCACTGATGTATTGTGCAATGTTTCCCTAAATGCAGACTCAATGAATATGGGAGTTTGGGAGCAGCTGGGGGAAACTTCCCTTAGACTCCCTCTCACCTCTCTTGACTTGAATGGAGTTTTGAGTAGTCCTTTCTGCTCTCCTCAGCTTTGCTGGACAAAGCCGGAAGCCGAATCCACAACTGGTGACACTGACGCAATAGTGATAGACTTGAGAGGAAGATTTTCAGGGGGCAGAATGGACACATTCAGGCAAAGAAAGTGAAATTGTCCAGACTTCTGACAGACCACATCGCGGTAAGGGACAGCAGTACCCGCTTGGGATAGCTGCCAACGTGTCTAGTTTTCAATGAGAGTATTTTTCTCTTTCTCTACCATGAGCCAAAAAATGCCAAAGGACCAGCTATTATATTTAAAAACTTTACAGCAGCTTTTAAAGGTGGCTCATTGTATGGTTACAAAAGATCAATTAAGTAAATTGTTATGAGCAATAAGAGATGCCTGTTCCTGGTTCCTCAACCATGGTACAGTTGATTTAGATCTATGGGAGCTAGTGGGAAAAAATCTAACAAGAAAACTTGAAAAAGGAGAGAAGATTCCTGATTCCATTTTAGTGACCTGGAGTTTAGTCCATACAGCATTATGTCACTTACGTGTATCTCCAGAGAAGGAACAAATTAAGAAAGAAAGCCTAACACCCACCTCTCCTACGACACCTCCTACTATGGATGATGACCCCTCCACCGCCCCTTCTGTGCCTACTCCTCCCAATCATTCATTCATTCATTCATTTCCCTGGTTAATGACTATGATAATTGGAGCCAACTGTGGTTAGTGTACCTCAGGACAGGGACTTTAAGGAATATCTCCAAGCAGCTGCTAAAACCCCATTTGGTTCGGGAAAATTCCCTGTCTTCTCTGGCCTGACATGGATTGCCTAATTCCACTAGTTGATGGAAAACAAAACAAAACAAAACAAAACCTGGCGTCTGCTCCTCTGAGCTGACAGGCTTTAGGACCCGGAGACGTCTTTCTCTGCTCTCTGGGCATTTATCTGCTTCCAGGCTTCTTGGCCAAACCTCACTGACTCATCCTTCCCCTCCCCCTTCTGTTTCTGCAGCATCTGGGGTGCGGCCCCTGCATAACTGGTTCCTATCCCACCCTCAGTGCCTCAGGCACCGCTAGTTCCTCCTCCTACCCTCCTGTCCGGGAGCAAAGAGCACCCCCTTGGGCCCCCCCCACTTCATATTCCCCACCAGCATTCCAGGTAAAAATTAACCATGGAGAACAAATTGTCTTAAGTGGACCCAAGTAAACCGTATTCAGTGTTTAAGATAATTTAAGTTTGTTGGGTTTTGATAGACCTGTTTATCAGCATTAAATATGGAATTTATTCTATCTAGGTTTGCTGAAAGTCAAGTAAGCTTGTGTTATCTCTGTTGCAATTTCTTAGCAAAAGGATGACTTAAAATAATGGTTAATTTTGTCTGTCTCAAAGTTGTCATGGGTAATTGTGGAGATAGCTTTCAGTCCTTGGTAACCAGACGTTAAAGTTTTGTTTGCACAATAAATGGGATTGAATTCATTGGCTATCTAATGAGATAAAAGGCTAAAGCACTGATGACTAGATGTAGGTTTGTGCTTTTGACTTATTGCAGAGAAACTAAGACTATTTGGGTCTGATAAACATGCTTCATACTTTATTAAAATTTTACAATGGAAAACCTGCATTGCGCTCACTTGATAAACTTACCATCTGAAAAAAATTCTGATACAACAGTTCTCAATTGGTTACTGATGAAATTTTGGGGTGATAATGGGATGGTCTAGAGCCAAGAGTCAAGAAAGAATTCTTGAACACCTCTTTGGTGCAAAAAGGTTATTTTATTAAAGCATGGGGACAGGACCCATGGGTAGGAAGAGCTGCACTGGGGTTTGACAGGTAATTCATTATATACCCTCAGGTTGGGAGGAGGTCAGGGATAGAGTAAGTCTGTACAGAATTTTGGAAGCAAGGTTTCCAGGACCTTGAGGGGCTAGCTGTTGCTAGGGAAACTCCACTAATTACAGTTTAATATCACCTTAGTTATGAGACCCTTCAGTTGTATATCAGGGGACCATAAGCTTGGAGTATGATTGCCAGCATATATTTTGGGGCAGTTGAGATACAGGAAGTAGATTTACAGGATCCTCCCGTTTGGGACACTGTTAACCTAAGGTTCTCTTTTGCCCCCAGCAAAGTGTCATCATTGAGTCAGCTGAGCTCCTAGAGAGATGTCACTCTGCCAGTTTCAAGGACTTGTCAATGGGCAGTAGGCATTAAGGGAATTTAATTTTTCATTTACCTTAGTTTCTCACATCAGCATGGCAAGCACTTCAACCCCTTTCCTTTGTTCTTGGGTAGCCAGGAATGTCAAAGGAATATCACACATATTACACCTGGGGTGGGGGGTGGGGGAGGGGAGTGTGTGTGCCAGGCTGTATTTTACCCTCAGCTTGCCCCACACTCCCTCATCAGTTACGAAGTTTTCATTGGAGACTAAGGTTTCTAAAAGCTAAAATTCTGCTAAGTGTACTAAAGACTGATGGAAATAAGGAAAGCAATTCCATATGTAGAAAAGTAGGAGATATGTAAGAAAGATTAAAGAATGGAAATACATTTTTTTGTTGAAGGTAAAAGAAAGTAATTTTGTCCTAAATGAGACTGGTTGTTGGCAGAGAAATGGCTTGGGACAAAATCTGAATGCAAAGGAAAGTTGTAGAAGGTTCGTGAAGGGAAATATTTGGAAAGGAATTTTATGTGTGGTCAGGATGGACTAATGTTGAAATGAATAGATTTTAAAAGTACACTGGTATAAGATTCAAATTCTGCTTTTCTCTGTGTTCAAGAGACTAAGTTTTCTTGGACTGTTGACCTGCTCTTGATAAGAAAATGTAAACAAAGTTGTTGGTTTTTTTTCTCTTTTGTCTGCTGGGAAAACCAAAGCTTATGTTTTGTCTTTTTCAGGTCTTTATTTAGTTAAAACTTCTCAATGTTAAAGGAGCTAAGTTTTGCTAACAACCATATAACTCTACTGGACAAGCTATTATAAAATGTACACATGTCACTTTAAAACAAATGCTTCACAGGTGCACCTGGGTGATTCGGTCAGTTAAACGTTCAATTTCAGCTCAGGTCATGATCTCATGGTTTGTGGGTTCGAGCCCCATGTCTGTCTCTGTGCTGACAGCTAGGAGCCTGTAGCCTGCTTTGGATTCTGTGTCTCCCTCTCTCTGACCCTCCTACGCTTACACTCTGTCTCTCCCTCTCTCTTTCTCTCAAAATAAATAAACATTAAATTAAAAAAAAAAAACTGCTTCACAAACAAAAAAGGGTGAAACTGCACAATGACCCCCCACCTTGGAATTCACTGTACAAAGCCTTACACGCTCTAAATTTTTTAAATTGTGATTCCCATGGCCTCACAGCTGCTGAATGGCATTTTGCGCCACATCTCCTGGCTCAAGTATCAGAGCCTAAGTGCTACTTAAAGATATATGAGGCAATAATTCATGGAAAGGACCCTATGAACTGATAACATGGGGATGGGGACATGCATGCGTTCTCCCATCAGGACTGCACTGGGCACGTGCCCATCTGATCAAACCATACCATGATTTGGAAGGCTCAGCCTTTCAACTCGCTTCCTCAGATGGCTGATTTGTCTTTGTAAGGGGAGATCATGCCCACAAACGACCAAGGCAAATGATGTCAGCTGGGAACAACTTAAGAAGCTTGATCAACATGTCAGTGAGGTCATAGGCCGTGTCTGAGCGCCACCAACCCCAGAAAACAGGTTTTTAGCATATTTAGCTGTAGTTTCTCAAAACTCAGCTAACATAATGATTTGCTGAATCTTTTTCTTTATCCGGACCACTACTGCTTTTTCATCACTGTATTGGGTTGATATCATAGACCCCCCTTTCTTTCAGCTGTTTACATGGTGGGATGCAGACCGTCCACTAACCAGTAATGATTCTTTTTGGACTGGAGGCATCTGGCTTCTGCCAAAAGGCCCTCTTACTAAATGGAGAGATTGGTTAAAGCTGAATACTTCTGTTCCTTTTGTGTCCTTAATGAAGTTTTGGGATGATGGTAGGGTGGTCTGGAGCTGACGGCCAAGAAAGAATTCTTGAAGTCTTTGGTGCAAAAGGTGATTTTATTAAAGCACGGGGATAGGACCCGTGGGCAGAAGAGCTGCGTGGGGTCATGATGGGTAACTCATTACATACCCTTAGGTTGGGTGGGGGTCAGGGATAGAGTAAGTCTCTGAGGAATCTTGGAAGCAAGGTTTCCAGGACCTTGAGGGGCTAGCTGTTGCTAGGGAAACTCCATTTATTACTGTTTAGTAAAACCTCAGTCATGAGACCCTTCAGATGTGTATTGGGGGCCATAAGCTTGGAGTATGATTGCCAGCATCTATCTTGGGGCAGTTGAGATTAAGGAAGTTTCTAAAGGAATTTTTATATGTCAAAGTAGACTTACGGGATCCTGGGTGTCAGGATAATGTTAAGCTAAGATTCCCTTTTACCCCTAGAAAGTGTCATCATCGAGGCAGCTGAGCTCCTAGAGGGAAGTCACTCTGCCAGTTTCAAGGACTTGTCAATGGGCTGTAGGCAGTAAAGAAATTTAACTTTTCATTTGTCTTAGTCTCCCACATCACCATGGCAAGTACTTAAACCCCTTTTCTCTGTTCTTGAGTAGCCAGGAGTGTCCAAGGAATATCACACATAATCCACCTAGGGGTGGATGGGGTGATGTTAGCCTGTGCTTTGCTGTCAGCTTGCCCCACATCATCATCACATTTCCCTCCTTTTTGTGTAACCTGGATGTTTGAAAACCTTCTGGATGTTTAAAAATCACAGCACAGATGTATCTTCGCCACGTGCCTAAAACACAGGACCACAAGGCAAATTTGACATTTCAGTAGCCTCCTTCGCTACATCCACCTCCACCAAGGAGTCTCATCCACTCCTCCCCACTGATCATTGCCACATAAAGAAGATATGGTCCTCTTGTGGCTCTTCAGTCATCTAGCAGCCCTGCCAGACCTCCCTTGCCCATAAAGAGGAATTTTTTTCAAAATCTTACTCTCATTAACTAGGGTCCTAAAGGACACAACCTCAGTGGACAAACCAATTGGGTTTTCAGAACCTCGCAACTTCTCCATCCTTTGCACTGATGGTGGACTTTCAGGGCCAACATTAAGAATTGAAAACAGGTTCACATAACCTGTGGCATCACAACTTACAGCGTCTTAGCCTTCCCGTTTTGTTATGCCATCTCCCTCACAGGCATTATGCTAATAGTAATGGTACCTTTCATATGAATCTCACACAGATTGTCTCAGACAGCGTCGTGATCTGTACACCTCATCCCTATGTTTTCATAATTTCCACTAAGCTGGTTAATACAAGATTCGACAACCCATATTGTTTTTGAAGTACCTCCTCTGGCTTGGTACACAGCCTGTAGCAGCCATTATAACATCACCAAACTTTCTGTCTCGCCTATGTTTATCTTAAAAGGATAGCCTCAAATTTGGTTGCCGGTAAATCTAACAGGGCCCTGGGAAGGGTTCAAGGGTATTGCTGAATTAGCCCAAGCCATTTCTAAGTGAAGACCTAAAAGATTTGTTGGATGGCTCATTGCCTTCCTTATCTCATCTGTTGTCATCTTAACCATAGCCTCTGTTGCCGAGGTCTCCCTGACAAAGTCTATCCACAGTGCTAAAGTAGTCAATCACGTAATGACTGATATCACCAAGGCAACGACTACTCAAAGGCAGGTTGCTAACAGTATTAGGCAGAGATGACAAGCTGCTGAAGCAGCCCTCGAATGCATGGGGGACCGCCAACAGGCACTTGTTGATCATCAAAGTATACAATGTGACCGGCGACATGACAAAATTTGTGTCACTCCCTTACAATATAATATGTCTCAACACTCCTGGGAGTTAGTGAAAAAACACCTGCAAGGAGCTTCTTCCCCCAATTTACAATCTGAGATTAATGCTCTGTCTTCCCAGCTGCATCAAAACCATTAGATATTCAACAGGAAACACAGATACAAGTTGAACAGGAGTTATCTGACAATGTGAAATGGTTAAATCCAACCAACTGGTTCCATGACCTCAATTTATCTGGATTATTGGAGCTCTCCGCTTATTAATCTTTTTTGTCTTTCTCATAGCCCTGTGAATGATCTACACCTTAGTGGCCTCCTCATGACATCGTGAACAATGACTGGTTACCCTCCTCAACTTCCATTTGTTTGAGGCCTCTTCAAACAAAAAGTACTGGGATACTCGATAATCCTTTAGCATTTTATCTATGCAAGCCTTTATCAGCAGTCTATATGAGTTAATTTGTGTACGATTATAAAGATCCCATGGTTCTCCAAAATAAAAATAGTTCTAGGGTGTTTTTTTTCCTGATTACTATATGCTTACTGTAAAAAAAAAAAATTCCACAATAAAGAAGAGGAGGGAAGTAAAGAAAAAATCTAAACTGCTACCATTCAGAGAGATTAACACTGAAAACAAGTTTCTTTCTTAACACACATGCGTACTTTTCAAGGACACCATGGCAAAGACCAGTGTAAGAACAGGAAAGACTCAGCCAAGTTGTAAGCCTTCTTGAAAAGAAGCAGAGGCTTGCATTTTCTCCTTGCTAAAAGTTCCTGTTCTGAGCAAACCCTCTTCTGTGGGCTTTTGTTGTGGAGACCTTTCTGTTTGCGGAAATTAAGAAGTGTTGAGGGTTGTAGCTCAGAAGAGCTAATTTGCCTGGCATAATAATGTAAAAAGAGTCTCTAAGGGCAGACATTCCCTTTTGCTTGCTATTTTCAAGAAATTAGAGAAAAAATTGATTAGTTCTTTTCAATACCAAGATAATATTCTTATTCTTGGGAGTTGTATGTGTGCAATGGGGATTGCTCAAGCAATCACAAAATGTCACTAAATTTCCTTGTTTGCAAGGTCGCATTTTTCTTGTTCTGGTGTTCAAAACTCAGACAATCTAGCTCACAGAGACTCAGAAGAAGGTGGGACACAGTCCCAGGCCTGCATCTCACCTCAAGCTGCAGGAATGTCTCACTGTTGACTACCTTGATCAAAAGGTTACCTCTGAACCCTAGACAAGAAGTCTTAGGTCAATATAATGGAAAGAAATGCTGGTACCAATTAGGCAGCCTGGACACAATTGAGATTATTTATGAGTATTTTGTGAGGTTATCGGGGGTGGGCAATACATTCACCTCAGAGTTCTATAATGTTTCCTTTTAAGAGTTTCCATCAAAAATAATCACCCCCAAACCTGTTCCATTCTCCACATCTCTTGGTTTTCTAAAACACTATTGTTTCTAAAACCAGATCACACCCCAACTACAGCTAAAAAAACAAACAAAAAAACCCTTCTATAACTTCTCATTCGATTCGTGATAAAATCCAAATCATTGGCAGAAGCCAGAAATTTCTCCCTGATCTGCCTCTTACTGCTGTCTCTGTCGTGAAAGCACTATTTGGATTCTAAATTCCATGAGAACCAGGTACCATGTTTCCTACCAGCCATACTTGAAGACCATCTCTGTAGAGAGAGACAATGTGCAGTGGCTCTTTCTCTATTTTGTTTCCAACTTCACAGCTGGGTATGAGACACAGAAGCTGAAGAGACCTCATGGGGAAAAAACAAAAAAAGCCATTTTTTTTCCTTTGCTTCTTTTCCAGTTTCTATTCTTGCTAGGACCTGCACCCACATTCTACTCTACACATGCCTTGTAATGCAAATAGCCTATGTTCTCCTTTGTTTTTTTATTTTTTTATTTTTTTTTAAATTTTTTTTTTTCGACATTTTTTATTTATTTTTGGGACAGAGAGAGACAGAGCATGAACGGGGGGAGGGGCAGAGAGAGAGGGAGACACAGAATTGGAAACAGGCTCCAGGCTCCGAGCCATCAGCCCAGAGCCTGACGCGGGGCTCGAACTCACGGACCGCGAGATCGTGACCTGGCTGAAGTCGGACGCTTAACCGACTGCGCCACCCAGGCGCCCCTCCTTTGTTTTTTTAAAGTAGGCTCTATGCCCAACGTGAGGCTTGAACTCACAACCCTGAGATCAATAGTCATATTCACTACAGACTGAGCCATCCAGGCTACATATGTCTTCCTTGTAAGGGACAAAGAGATAATAATATGTTTGGAGTCTCCCAGCACAATAAATCTAAGGAGTGATGAGGCAGGATCATCATAAACATTCTCTAAGACTACTGACTCCAAACACCTTGGTGCCAAGACCCACGACTTCAGGGAATGAGTGACTTATGAAGGACACCCGGACTCTGTCCTGGTTCTGACCAGTTCCTAGATGCCTAAGAGGACACATGTACCTGACTATAATTGACAGTAAAAACCCCAGACCCCAAGCAAAGACGAGACTCATGCTCTTTTCCTTTCCAGGATACTCTGTCCGAATCTCTCTCTCTCCATATATATATATATATATATATATATATGTATATATATATCTTCAATAAACTCTACTTTCACCTCCTGCTGGCCCACATCTGATGTCCACCTTTCTCAAGCCAAGAACCCTCTGGGTCCTTGGACCCAGCCTGCCTGCAGCAGATATATGGTTCCTATTCTCCAATTCCCTTCACTTCCTTATTTTTTTTTTTTTCACTTCAACACCAGTCTGATTCCAGCTCAGCAAAGACCTCACTGCTGTTGTAGGAAGCCATTTCAACCCGTGTCAGAATGGGGTAAGCATCCTCCATAAGTCCTCAGCCCCTGGTGCTTCCCTCCACCCAGACCTTCAACTGTCCCTGGGCTTGTCACCACCCCACAGCTCCTGCTTCTCTCGGCTTCTTGAGGGCAGCGTGTTTATCTCCTATTACTAAACTGAATACCCAGTGCAGACATTTAATATGTGTTAATATATTGGCTAGTTCATTAGATCCTCCCAAATCCTCTCTGGTTAAGGGGCTAGAAAAAGTTTTATTTGCTTCATTCAGTAAATAGGCAGCTGCAACTAGTGAGGAACAGAACTTAAACTAAAATCTGAAATTGAGACCAGTGCTCTCTCTACTATTCTCTCTCTCTGCCCTCTTTGCCATGGTTACACACACACACACACACACACACACACACCACTGTGAATGAATTCTAGGTCAAGTTAAGATGTTAGCCAGATATTCCAACCACTGTGCTGATACGACTCTAAACAAGTTTGAAAAGCATTTTGCAAGACATTTATGGAAGTAAGAGATATGTTTTTATTTAACCACCAGAACCTCCATAAAAATTGAGACTGTTATTTCTGGAGATTCCAGAATTGCCTTTGAAAGTATCCCCCCTAACTCGAAAGAAAGTCTGATGCAGCCTCATAAATATCTATGTTGTAATAGGTGCTGTGTCACTGAGAACCACTGAAACGGCAGGGTTAAGAGCACAAAAGTGGCGGCAAACCATATATGGTGAAACCCATTTCTTTAAACTTGTGATGAACTCAAGTTCTGCTTTCCATTTTCTCAAAGCTGAAATCAGCCACGCTTTGTCAAACTGAGAGAGGCACACGCATTCAGAACCTTCACTGGCTCCGGTTTCCAGCCTCCGAGGGCTCCATGCCAGACAGACTGAGCATGCGGGCCACACTTGCCATGACAGCCTGGATGGTTTCCTTAGTTTCCAGCTATGAAAACACAGCAATTAGTTTGCCAGGTATCGAAAATGAAGATTTCATCAAAGACTGTGTTCGATTTCATAACAAGTTCCGATCAGAAGTGAATCCAACAGCCAGTGATATGCTATACATGGTAAGGAAAATATCAGTATTCGTGATAGAAGTAAGCTAACGTGTGTTGATTTTAGAGGTCAGTCCTTGCTAATCCTAAATGCCTTTTTGTTCCCATTGTGATTAACGTGTGCAGTAAATTCACAATCTGTGATCAAAACGAATCCGGTTTAGCTCTGTTGACTCATCTTTTCTAAGCAAGCTCAGCAAGTACATTTTACTTCTCTTTTTAAATCCTTCCTTTCCTCTGGTCAGAAAATGTTACTTTTTTTTTTTTTTTTGTCACTTTCTTCCCTGTTAATTTTTTGAGGGCTTTTTTTGTTTGCTTGTTTATCTCTAAGTTTACTTTTCTGTTGTTGCTGGCAGAGCATATTGACTTTCTCTGGAAGGCAGCATGGCATCTCAGGAAAGGATAGGATTTTGAATCAGTCAGGCATGGGTCTGAATGCCGGCTCTGTGGCTGTGAGCTGGTTTTTAATCTTTCTGAGCTCCTCAGGATACGGGCTGTTGTGTTTATTAAATTATATATACGATGTGAAACACAGCCTTAAGTATTCTGCACATAACCGGCCCTCAGTGAAATGCTGATCTGTGTCCCTCATTTAGATTCTAAATTCCACAAAACAAGATCATCAGGTTTCTCAGTGGCCTTATTCAACACTGGGAGACCACACGTACAGGGAGGACCCTTCTCTATTCAGTCATCGCCATTATCATGCCTCATTCCCCCCTTCAAATTCTCACTTTGCTCATTCCAGTTACATTTTTTGGTAACAGTTTTCATTCTTTTTGAATGAAGCTTTACTCAGGAGGCCGGCCACCTGATGAGAAGGCAGACTCTGGTCCAAAAGCCAGCTCCACGGTTTCTGCCTAGCCAAGAAGGCTTTAAAGGGACTGGGCGTGGTTAATTAGGGAGGGGGTGCGGTGGCCTGTAACGTTTCCTGATTCCGGGTAGGTTCAGTGGTGCCTCTTTACAGCTTTCAGTGCCTGGCGGTTGAGCAAGAGGTCTAATTCCTGTCTGTGATGGGTGAGGGCTTTCTGTTCTCTCATTAACTGTATGATGCCACATAACCCTCTGGTCATCAGTTCCTCATCTTCCAGTGTCTGTACTGATCCCTCTCCAAATCTTTTTCCTCATTGTAGTTGAAAGATCTTTACAAAACCCAATTTTCATTCTCGACCCTCCTACTGTTTAACGTTTCTTTTTGCAGACTTGGGACCCAGCACTAGCGCGAGTTGCACAAACATGGGCAAGAAACTGTCAGTTTGTACACAACGTTCAGCTGCATTCAAGCTACAAGCTGCATCCAAATTTCTCCTCTCTGGGAGAAAACATCTGGGCTGGGTCTCTATCCCTGTTTTCTGCATCTTCAGCCATCACAAACTGGTACGATGAAGTCCAATACTACGACTTCAGGACTCAGAAATGCACCAAAGTCTGTGGCCATTACACTCAGGTAAGTATCTGCCTGCTCCGTATTCTCTTGAAACTATCTCTTCAAAGGCAAAGAGAAAACTGGAATCTGGTGTTAAGAAAATATAGAGTAAGCTGGTGTGCCTGTACATGTCAGAGAGTAGAGCTTACAAGCTTACCTAAAAAAAATAAAAAAAAAATGGAGCAGACTTCAATAGCAGAGGGGGTGGTGCTTGAAGAGGTTAGTTATGTGTTTAAACGCAAAAGGTGAGGCTCACCAATCTGGACAGACTTTGAGTATTTTGGTAACAGCTGCCTGCCTGGGGCACTTTGTTCCATTTGTGAGCAATCAGAGGACTTTATGAGTGAATGGATTTTCAGGTATGCGTCCTCTATAAAATTTGAGGCAGTTGATTAGGGTCTATAAAATTGGGAGAAACAAGCCTCTCAGACAGAAGCATCAATTCCATAGCCTCCTATTCCTTCAAACATGAACCGAGAGCCTGTGATGGGTCACACAAGGAAGAGAAAAACAATGGTGAGGCCAACATGTAAACTTGTGTAAACCATTCTGTGGCTATTCTGCCCCCATTGAGATTTTTTTTTTTTTAAACTCAGGTTGGTTTTGGTTTCCTAACCCTAAGGCATGTTTGCAACGTGATGTCAACAAGTCCCTAGGGTAGCATGTCTATTGTCTTACTATCCTGCCTCCTGATCCTGGTCACATTTCATTTATTTACTTTTCTTCCTGGCAGTCCTTGTCAAGCCAATAAGTAAGGGTGCTGAACCTATGTCTGACTGCTTCTTATATACAAAAATTCGCTGAAGTGAGGTATGAGGGTACAAACATTTCTAACAAGGCAGTTAACTTGGAATAATAGGTGTTTTTAAAGAGCAAAATGTTGTTGGAAAAAGTCTCAGGGCAGCTCAGCCTCATAGAGCCTCTGATCGCGCTGGTGTTGTTACAGGTGAAACAAGTTTGGCACAGATATTTACTATCATGATGTGAGGGGAAGGGTGGATTTCAGTGAAATTTTCATCTCTAGATTATTATAGGCAAGAATGAGCTATCAAACCACCAGCAATATTGGTCCCTTTCTTGAAAATATGAGTTAGGTTTCCCCTAGACTTATCCCATAAACAATTAATCTTGGCTTATGTTTACAAAAAATTTTAACCAGAAAAGTGATTCCATCAGAATCCCACAAGTCCTAGAAGGCAAGAAAGCTAAATCCAGTTTGCCCACAAGCAGCACTGGTACCATTAACCATTGCACTGTTTAAATTTTTTTTTAAGTTTATCTATTTTGAGAGAGAGACAGCATGAGCAGGGGAGGGGTAGAGAGAGAGAGAGAATCCCAAGCAGGCTCCACACTGTCAGCACAGCCTGATAGGGGCCTTAAACCCATGAAACCGTGAGATCATGATCTGACCTGAGATAAAGAGTCAAACACTTAACCGACTGAGCCACCCAGGCGCCCCAACATTGCACTAAGTCTCCAAAAATAATTGTCAGTTTGAGGGTACGGGCTCTCATTCAGTGTTTAAGCTTCTATCATATGCCAGGCACTGTGTAAGGCGCTCACTGATCATATGTCTTAGTGCAGATTCCTGCAAAACAGAGCCTGGAACAATAGCTTATGTCCTACCGCTTTATTTTTTTAATGTTTACTTTGAGACAGAAAGCACACAAGTGGGGGGGTGGGGCAGAGAGAGGGGGGAGAGAAAATCCCAAGCAGGGTCTCTCCTGTCAGCACAGAGACCCGTGTGGGGCTCTACTCATGAATCAAGAGATGGTGACCTGAGCCAAAATCAAGAGCGGGATGCTTAACCAACTGAGCCACCCAGGTGCCCCAGTCCTAACACTTAACTGAGGAGTACAATCACCAAGAAGTAAAAGTGAGGAGAAATGGGGTGGTGCAAGGAATGAGGGACACAGATGGCAATGACCCCTGACCTTTAGGAATTGACCTTCTTTGGGGAGAGACCAATGTGTAAGTGGCTGTAATACAATGCATTGTTGGTGTAATTTGGAGAAACTGACAAGTTGCTATGTGAGCGAAGAGGGCAGAGCAACTTATCTGGCCAAAGGGAGGTATGGAGACATAGGAGTTATTCACACAGCAGGAGCCATATCACTTGGTTCTTGAAAACTAATGGACAGTTTATCAAATGAAAAAGAAAAGAAGAACTCCAGGCAAAACTGAAAAGGGGTACAAGGTAGACAGAGTGTACAAATGAGCCTTGTACTTCAGAAGCATGGCTAGTAGCTCACCACAACAAATATGCAAAGATCTAAAGACTGTCATATCGGCCACAGACTCCTGAACCATGCAGTTAAGACACTCCGTGTCCATCCTTCCAGGGACTCAAAACAAGAGGAGGAAACTTGATTTTACATCCGTCACATAGACCTGAGATTTCAGAGATGGCCCTCCCCAAATTAGCTGGGCTTATTTGTAAATGTTCCCTTTCCATATAGGACAAAAAAAGGAGAGCTAACATTTCAGATATGAGAAAATTCATTTCCTTACATACAGGTATCAGAGCCCAAGCTGAGTGATCCCTAATCTGCTCTCGCAAGGAGACCACTACATTCTACCCCCAATTCTGAAAAGCAAGCCTTTTCCTGGAGAGGAAGTCCAGGGACCCGCTGGGTCTGACATAATGCATCCACAGCAACCATTTTTTAAAAAAATGTTTATTTATTTTTGAGAGACAGAGTCCAAGCAGGGGAGGGGCAGAAAGAGAGGGAGACACAGAATCCGAAGCAGGCTCCAGGGCCTAAGCTGTCAGCACAGAGCCAAATGGGAGGCTGGAACCCACGAACCATGAGATCACAACCAGAGGTTTAACCAACTGAGCCATCTAGGTGCCCCCGCAGCAACCACTTTTAAGTGAGTGTGGTACTCAGCTCTCCATGGTTAAAGAAACCATTCAAATCTTATCACAAACCTGTCAGAGAACCACTATCATCCATAGATGAGACAACAGGCTCAGAGAAGTTAGGAAGTTGTTTTCCCACATCTTACGTGCCCACTTGTGTAGACCTAACCTCAGCTGGTCCACCTTAGACCCCCTGAAAACAAACCCTAGTCCCCCTGCATGGTCCCATTTCTGCTCCAACAAGATGAGAGAAACTATCATGAACCAGGAGAAACAAGTCAAACTAAAAGCATAAATATTCATTGGTGGGAAAGGAACTGTCCACCTAAAGAAGAAGGTGATTCTGGGGTGCCTGAATGGCTCAGTCTGTCTACAGCTCAGGTCATGATCTCAGTTCGTGAGATGGAGCCCCACTTGGGGCTCTGTGCTGTCAGCACAGAGCCTGCATGGGATCCTCTGTCTCCCTCTCTCTGCTCCTCTCCCCCCACTTCAAAAATAAATAAACATTAAAAAAAGAGAAGAAGGTGGTTCATAGAACCGCTACAGCAGATGATAAAAAACTTCAGTTCTCCTTAAAGAAGTTAGGGTTGAGTGCTATCTCCGGTATTGAAGAAGTGAATATGTTCACAAACCAAGGAATGGTGATCCACTTCCACGAGCCTAAAGTTCAGGCATCTGGGGCAGTAAACACTTTCACATTCCAGGCCATACTGAGACCAAGCAGCTGACAGAAATTCTGCCCAGTATCTTAAACCAACTTGGTGCAGTCTGGCTAGTTTGGGAAGACCAGCTGAAGCTCTGCCCACACAGTCCGTGGACAGAAAAGCACCACTCGCTACCGGAGAGGAGGAGGAGAATGAAGTTCTAGATCTTGGGGAGAATTTTGATGAAGCTTCCAAGAAGGAAGCAAACTGAACAGAGTCAACTTCTGAAGATAGAGCTTGAAGAAGTTACTGGGAGCTGCTATTTTGTACTATGACTGCTTTTTAGAATTCTGTTCATGGATCTGATAAAATCTAGATCTCTAATATTTTTAAGCCCAAGCTCCTTGGACAGCGTAGCGTTTTTTAGTTTTTGCTTATACACAATTCATTCTTTGCAGCTAATTAAGCTGAAGAGGCCTGAGAATAAAGTTTGAAACAAGGTTAATAAAGTTTTTTTTGCCAGGGTGCTTGGGTGGCTCAGTCGGTTGGGCGTCCGACTTCAGCTCAGGTCATGATCTCACAGTCTGTAAGTTTTTTTTTTTTTTTTTTAATTTTTTTTTTCAACGTTTTTATTTATTTTTGGGACAGAGAGAGACAGAGCATGAACGGGGGAGGGGCAGAGAGAGAGGGAGACACAGAATCGGAAACAGGCTCCAGGCTCCGAGCCATCAGCCCAGAGCCTGACGCGGGGCTCGAACTCACGGACCGCGAGATCGTGACCTGGCTGAAGTCGGACGCTTAACCGACTGCGCCACCCAGGCGCCCCCACAGTCTGTAAGTTTGAGCCCCGCGTCGAGCTCTGTGCTGACAGCTCAGAGCCTGGAGCTTGTTTCGGAGTCTGTGTCTCTCTCTCTCTCTCTCTGACCCTCCCCTGTTGATGCTCTGTCTCTCTCTGTCTCAAAAATAAACATTAAAAATAAAGGGTTTTTTTGCCTAGTTAAAAAAAAAAAAGAAGAAGAAGGATTTGTTTGCCCAGTGTCACAAAACTAATAAGAGGAAGAGCTGGGATCCAGATATCGGGTATGTTGTAAGGATTAAGTAATGGAATGTTTGTAAGTTATAAAGTGCTGCTACTTAGGCATTAAACAAAGGTTAGATCTCCTCCATAAGCTGGTTTTCCGCCAATTATATAGGAAGAACACTTTGACAGCTTGGTTAAAGATGCCTTTACATTAAAATTTGATGTTTTCATCCTTACTGGGAGATTCAAGACTACTCAGTTGCCATTGTAAATTCTTGCTAGAAATTACCTCAAGTGGCTATTATAATAGCCCACTTATCCTCATCTTCTATTAATAAAAAACAAGCTATTTTCAGATTTTGGCTGGTGAGGGGTGATTGTACAGAGTAAAGATAATAGATTTAGATCCAATCATTATCTCCTAAAGATGTGATATTTCTTGACACATGAGGTCCACACTTTAGCTTTGTGTTCACTAGAGATAGATTTGCACTAAGAATTTTGGTATATTAATATCGGAGATTAGATATTTTATTGCTGGCAGCTCACCTTTATAACATTTGGTAACAGAATGGTTCGACTTAAGTGTATGGGAGGGGCAGCAGTTTAGGTGTGGTAGTGCTGAGAATGCCCACTAGATGGCACCATTGATCGCATTTTTGGTTTTATCCCCACCTCCCCCACCAACTGCTAGCCGCTTATTTTTACACTGTTACAGACCAATAAAGTGGGACATGTTTCACAGTTTCTCTACCTGGTTTTATATATATGTTGCAGCGTTACCAGACTCCTGATAATAGTGCCTGATAATGAGTCGGATGGACTCATACTGAGACTTGAAAGATGGTGGGAAGGGGGTGTTAACTCCAAAGGAGAGACATACCTGCCCCTAGTAGGTTCCCCAGATGTGCCGTTTTCGTTAGAAAGGCTTTTGTTAGAAAAGCAGGCTTTCCCTGCTTCTGCTAGAAGGGAAAACAGCATCTTGCTCAGGACATGTACTGCCCTCATAGTACTTTGTGGTCAAGTAGAAGTACGTTCCAACTTCCACCAATAAAAATAGAGGCAATACTTCTTTAGTGATGTGTTAAACATGATGTTGCACGTAAAGTGCTTAACATTACTTTGGCACCAAGTAAATTCCCAATAATCAGCAGTTCTCATTATTTTTTTATAATTAGGTTTATTTTTTTTTTTACCATATTGGAAGAAATGAAAGCACACAATAGGAATATGCCTGAAACGAGAGTTTTCAAAGATTTTAAAACAAGAAAATTAGTAGAGAATAAAACATGAACATTTGCTGACTGCTTGCCATGTGCCAGCAGCTGTTCTAAGCACTTTCTTACTATCCCATTTAAAATGTCAAAATAAGCCTTAGAGTTGAGAGCGTTATCCTCACTAAATAGTCGAGGAAGCGAAGGGCAAGGTTGCACAGTGAGTGGCCAAGCTGGAATATGAACTCAGTCTTTGTGGCCCCAGAGCCCACAAGTTGAAGCCAGAATCTGAGTGTCCATACAGCCTTTAAAAAAAATTTTTTTTTAACGTTTTTTTTTTGTTGTTTGTTTTTTTATTTGAGAGACAGAGACAGAGTGCAAGCCGGGAGGGACAGAGAGAGGGGGAGACACAGAATCCAAAGCAGGCTCCAGGCTGTGAGCTGTCAGCACAGAGCCCATCGCGGGGCTCCAACTCACAGACCATGAGATCATGACCTGAGCCGAAGTCCGATTCTTTTTTGTTTTTGTTTTTTTTAATGTTTATTTTTGAGAGAGAGGCAGAGTGCAAGTGGAAGAAGGGCAGAGAGAGGGAGACACAGAATCTGAAGCAGGGTCCAGGCCTTGAGCTGTCAGCACAGAGCCCGATGTGGGGCTTGAACCCATGAACTGTGAGATCATGACCTGAGCTGAAGTCAGATGCTTAGCTGAGCCACCCAAGCGCCCTGTCAATGTCCATAAAGCTTTTAACAAGAGACCAACTTGAATGGATAACTAAACTGTGGGACATCCATGCAATCAAGAAGTGAACCCAACAGTATGAATGGGTCTCAAATACTTATGCTCAGTGAAAGATGCCAGAGTGAAAAAAACCTTTTAAACTGACCCCATTTATATAAAATTCTGGGAAAAAGCAAAAGTAGAGAGACAGAGAACAGATTAGTGATTGTCAGGGGGTGGGGGTAGGAGCCAACCACAAAGGAACACAAGGGAACTTTCTGGGGTGATGGAAATATTCTAGGTCTTGAATACAGCGGTGGCTACACAACTATGTTTTTATCAAAATTCATGGAACTGTACACCTAAAAAGGATGGATTTTATTGTGTTAATTACAACTTGACTTTAAAGGAGAAAACACCAATGAAAACAAAATGGTAACTAACATTGCATGCCCTTGGAAAAAAAGAGACTGGAAAAGAAAAGTAAAAGACAGTAAAACAAAAGAAACAGCATTAAAGGTGTGTGTGTGGGAAGCCCAAAGATATAGAATACTTGAGATAAAACAAACCCTGGAGAAAGTGCTCAAAGACCAAAGGATAAAAAATAAATATAAAATGATTGATAGTGGTGATAGTAAAAGGAATACAGACAACATTGCACCCAATTAGCATGCATAATAATCACCTGAGGAACTTGTTAAACTATAGATTTTGTTCTTTTTTAGGGCTAAGTAATATTCCTATATATGTAATACATTTTCCTGAAGAAATACCATTTTCCTGGTATTTGCAACAACATGGATGGACCTAGAGGGTATTATGGTAGTGAAATAAGTCAGGCCAAGAAAGGCAAATACCATATGGTCTCACATATATGTGGAATCTAAACAAGAAACAAACTCTTAGAAAGAGAGAAAAGACTACCGGTTGTTGGGATGGGGTGGGGAGACAAAATGAGTAAATGTGGTCAAAAGCTCAAACTTACAGTTATAAAATAACTAAGTCCTGGGGATGTAAAGTACAGCATGTCAACTATAGTTAACATCATATTGTATATTTGAGAATTCCTAAGAGAGTAAATCTTAAAAGTTCTCATCACAAGAAAAAAAATTTGTAACTATATGGTGATGGATGTGTCAAATAACAAAAGTTCAACCAAGTAAATTTTAAAGATCTAATTGGTTTTATGAACTAATCCATGAATCAAGTAGCATCCCATCTAGCAAGTAGAGGGGAGCTCTAAAGGGCTATAGAAAGGGAAAGGTGTTTTTAAAAAAATATATATATATATATATATATATTTATTTGGGTTGGGGGCAGGGAAGAGAGTGAGGAGGAGAGAGACCCCCAAGCAGGCTTGCATCAGTGCAGAGCTCGACGTGGGGCTCGATCCCACAAACCGTGAGATCATGACCTGAGCCAAAATCAAGAGTTGGATGCTCAACTGACTGAGCCACCCCGGCACCCAAAGGAGTGCATTTAATTGCTGGCTTATCTCTAGTGTCTAGATACTAGCTCTTTAAACAGCTTTTTTCTTTAGGCTCCATTGACACCAAACACTCTTGGTTAAGACGAGCTATGTAATTTGTGGGGCCTAGTGCAAAATGAAAATGTAAAGTCCCTTGTTCAAAAGTCAGGGGGAAAATGCCACTAAATGTGGGAAAATAGGTGACAATGTTGAACTAAATCAAGTATGGAGTCTTCCCATTGTGGGGCCCCTCTCCCTGAAGAAGCTGGCTCTGTTCTTGGTTTTCCTCCTGTGCCACTCACCACCCTTTTTCCATCTAGCCTTGATCTAGATAATAATCTAGAGACGGTCACATTCAGCAGCAAAGTCACTCTGCACTTGGACGTTTAATTAGGCGTCTCAAAGGGAATGGGACTTGAACGGAAGCCCTGTCCATACTCCCACCCACCCTGCTCTTTCCCTTCCCCCATCTCAGTAAATGTTACTCAGGCCCCAAATGTTCCCTCTCACCTCACACTCAAGGCAAAAGCAAATCCTTTCTGCTGTACCTAGAGCTAAAGCATGAACTTGACGGAGTCCCAGGAACCCGCGACCGCCACCCAAGTGTGGGTCACCGTCTTCTCTTGCTTGCACCCCTGGAACAGCCTCCCAAATGCCCTCCCTCTTTCTTCCCTTGCTCTTCTCAGTCCATTTACTTCATGACAACCAAGTGATCTTTCTGACGCAAAAAGGAGCCTGTGCTCACTTGCCTACGAGATTCCCCATGACCTGCCCCTCTGCCTCCTTCCTCAATGCCAATGACTCTCCCCACTCACTGGATCCCAGCTCTGCCTGCTTCTTTCCACCACTGTCACCGCCGCGCCGTCCCACCTCAGGGCCTCTGTGCCACTGCTGTCTCCACACGGAAGGCTCTTCCTCCCACGTTGAGGTCTCCTGCGAGGTCATCCCCAGCGCTGCCCCCTGCAGGCCTCAGCTCCAAGGCCTCCTCCAGCGCCCCTTCTCTGGGCTCTCAGGATGGGCCCCTCACCCCAGCACTCTCTATTTTATTTCAAATGCCAAAATGATCTTAGTATCATTTATATGTTTATTTCACACACTCACACCCCAATAATAATTACAAGTCTTGTTTCTAACTGAGTTCTCAGCACCTAGGAGTCCCCTGGTAATAACTGCTCCACCTAAACAAGAGTGAACACACCTCACCACATTTATGAAGTCCTAATCATACTCCAATGTTCACTTTATTGTCTCTCTCTCTCGCTACAAATCCTTATTTCAGGTTGTTTGGGCGGCTAGTTACAAAGTGGGCTGTGCAGTACAGTATTGTCCCAGCGTTCATGGCACCGGTATTTCCCATGGAGCGCTTTTCATATGCAACTACGGACCAGGGTAAGTACCCAAATCGATTCTTCTAAGAAAAACTTCTTAAATCTTTTTTAGAAGTATTAATCTTCATTACAGAAAATTAGGATAATAAAGAAAGGGTAAAAAAGAAAATTAATATCCCCTTAATTCCTCTAACCCAGAGATCTACTCCATTAACATCTGGTACATTAAAAAATATATATATACATGTGTGCTTGTGTGTCTGTGTGCACCCCTTACAAATGCTATATAAATACACACGCAACATATATGTTTAGAGTGGCAACACTAAAATGTTTGCAGGGACATAGATTAATTGGAAATGGTAATAATACCACGGAATAGGAGGACTGATGTTACTCTATTGGTTTATTAAAAACTTGGCATGTTATACAGAATTTTCAAAGCAAAAATAAATTGAGAATTAAATTTCTCAATTTATGTAATTTATTTCATTTACTTCTGAAAGTTTTGTTTTTGAAACGGATACAATTTTTCTCCCTTTGGAAAACAGAGTAGACCCATGATATGCCACCTACCACCTTTCTTTTCTTTTCTTTCTTTCTTTCTTTTTTTTCTTACCATTTATTCATTTTTGAGAGATAGAGACAAAGCATGAGTGGGGAAGGGGCAGAGAGAGGGGGACACAGAATCCAAAGCAGGCTCCAGGCTCTGAGCTGTCAGCACAGAGCCCAACGCGGGCTGGAACTCTTGAACTGCCAGATCACGACCTGAGCCAAAGTCGGACACTCAACGCTCAACCGACTAAGCCACCCAGGCGCCCCTCCCCCCACCTTTCTTTAAACTTCTATATGTATGCTTATGCATCATACACATTATTTAGAAAATGGATATCATACTGGAAATGCACAGTTTCTACTTTTTACTTAAAATTATACCATGAGCATTTTCCACATCATTAAAATTTTAACGAGATATCAATAATTATAAAAATATGAGAGTACTCTTTCATGAAGATGATGCCAAAGGTGAAGAAGGAAGTCCCTGCCCCTCCCAAAGCCAAAGCAAAGGCTTTGAAGACCAAGAAAGTGGTGCTGAAAGACATTCACAGCACTTAAAAAAAAGATCCACATGTCAGCTACCTTCCAATGGCCCAAGACACTGAGTCTCTGAATGCAGCCCAAGTATCTTTGAATGAGTGCTCCCGGGAGAAACAAGCTTGACCACTATGTCATCATCAAGTTCCCCCAACTACCAAGTCGACCATGAAGAAAGTAGAAGACAAAACACTTGTGTTCATTGTGGTGCCACCAAGCATCAGATCAGACAGGCTCTGAAGAAGCTCTATGACATTGACATGGCCAAGGTCAACATCCTGATCAGGCCCAATGGAGAGAAGGCATATATCAATTTATACTTCTTCATTAGTACTGGATATTATAATTTTTTAGTATTTTCTAATTTGAGAGAAACTGTTATTTTATGTTTCTTTTGCATCTCTTTGACCACTGGTGATTATAAATTTTCACCTGATTGCCTATTTACATTCCTTCTTTTGTGAACCATATGGTCTGCTCATTTTTCTACCAGAGTGATTTTCTTAATGATTTATGGTAGTTGTTTATATTTTAAAGCTTTAACTCTTTGCCATATATACACCAATCTTTTTCTTTAATTTGTTGCCCTAGAATTATGTTTGGATTTTACCAATCTTTGCGATTCCAGAAGATTTGTTAGAGGAAGCCTCTCTTTCTTTCCCTGAAGTAATGTTCTGAAGAAACGTTGGATAGTCTGATTGAGTGTAGGTGGGGTAAAAGGATTAAAAGCAGGTGTCATTCAGAAGAGAATAGCTTTGACCTAAAATCCGTAAGTCAGAAAACAAGGAAAACCTAGGAAAAACTAGCCAAAGCCATTAAATCAATCAATGGTGACTCTTCATGACATTTATATAGCTTAATGGTTACGATACAGGGTCTTGAGAACCCACCACTTTGGTTCACTTGACCTTGGACAAGTTACTTAACCTCTCTGAATCTGTTTCCTCTGTAAAAAATTGGGATAATAATAGCACCAGCTACTTATCAAGTAGCTATGAAAATTAAACAAGAAAGTTATGTAAAACACCAACTATATCTAATACCTGGCAATGGTATTACATTATTTGAGATTATTAGAGAAGTATTCATAGTTACTATTGTTGTTATAATAAAAAGGCACAAATGGAAATTCTCCTGGTTTAGCCTGACTTTATTTGCCTTTTAGTGTTATAAACAAGAAGTTGTAAAGCTAATAACCAGTTTTAATGCTTCTATAGAGTTAACATTCATTTATTCATACAAATAAGTGGATTCATACAATCATCCAACAAATATTTGTATACTGAGATGCAAAGGAGAACCAGCCAGACACAGTCCCTGCTTTTATGGAATTTCTATTTCTATGGAATATCTATGGGGCAGATAGACAATAAACTGCATTATGATAGGAGTAATGAAGGAAATACAATATGATACTGTAATCAACACTATCAATTGGCAGGACCCTTTGTTGGATAAAATGATGTATTTAAGCACAGGCATGAAGATTAGAAAGGAACCAGACTCGTGAAGAACTTCAGGAACAGATGTCTGCTGCAGAAAACACCTGAAAAGCTTCTGTGGAAAGGATGCAAAAACAGGTCAGGGTGCTTGCATCACTGAATCAGATGAAACGGGGAAGGAGGCAGTTCAGCCTTTGCAAGGCAGTGTAGGCCATGGTAAATTTAACTTTATTCACATCCCAAGAGGAATCATCCAAGTATTTTCAGCAAGGGAGTGACAAGACCTGCCTTACATTTGGAGATCACTCTGAATGACATGTGGGAAATGGATTGGAGGGCATAAGGGAGGAGCACAGAGACCAGTTAGGGATGTCCTCATTATCTTCTGCCTTCTCAGCTTGTTTTCCTCCTTCCATGTACAAAAAGTCACATGATTAGCCCACATAATTCTAGGAAGTCCAGTATCCTCTCCATACTTCTGAGATTTCCTAAGAGTGGGGTGCAGGGTGCTTAATTCTCCAGTCACCTGTAACTCAATCTCTGGAGTCATTCATTGCCCAGACTGGCTTTGGCCCCTCCTCCTAGCTGCTACGGGTCATTCTGATCTGCAGTTTTCACATACACAACTCTCTCTTCAAGCCCCTGGGCCCCTCTGAGCAAGGCTATCTTGTGATTAGTGGGAGAAAGGATTACAGCACAGAAGAGGAAATGACAACCTTGACTATGTATTATCTACAGGGTACGAATACACCCTTTGAGAACCCTTACTCATATTTATCTTTTTCTTTAAAGATCTTCTCTCAGGGGGCCTGGCTGCTCAGTCAGTAGAGCATGTGACCCAGGGTCCTGAGTTCGAGTCCCATGTTGGCCAAAGAGATTACTCAAAAAAAAAAAAAAAAGTCTTTTCCTCAGTCCCAGGGCCCCAACCCTTTCTCCCTCAGGCTGCCAGGGGAAACAGTAAAACTTCCTGCTTCTTTATGGACAGAAAACATCAGGGCACTTTGTGTCAATTGTTCCTATCCAGACAAATCCAGGCCTTTCCAATAGCATGTTTCTCTCAGGATGAATTGTGCCATTTCCCTAGAATTCACAACTGCTTTTTGTTTTTAGCCAGTTTTTGAAGTAGTAATTTCTCCCTCTGTATAGTTTTCACAATTCAACAAAGAATGAAATAGGATAAATGATTTTATTCTAGAACTTGCCCTCTCAAAGAGTATGGTGCTTTTTAACAATGAAAATATCCACAGATTAATGTGCACTTTGGGCAATTATTATCAGAATCACTATATTCCTTTAACTGTTTCCCACAGTGTAAAGCAAGCATGAGGATAAACAGAGTTTCGAAAACAACCTAAATTAATTTGGAGCCAAATAAGATTAGAACACATATTTTGGGTTGGAAAGGAGGTGTTAATGAAAGTAATGTGTCCTTAACTTTGGTTCTTAACCAAAGTTTCTTAAAGGTGTTTCTAAAAAAAAGTTTCTAAAAAAAGTTTCTAAAGTATTAGGGGAGGGGAGTTGAGTCCATGAACTTGGATTAGAAAAGTTACATCTTTATTTTCACTAACCTCTACTGAAACTATTTTGGGGTGCCTGGGTGGCTCAGTCAGTTAAGTGTCCAACTTCAGCTCAGGTCATGATCTCACAGGTCGTGGGTTCAGGCCCTGCATCGGGCTCTGTGCTGACAGCTGTGAGCCTGGAGCCTGCTTCAAATTCTGTGTCTCCCTCTCTCCCTCCCCCTCCCCTGCTCATGCTGTCTCTCTGTCTCTCTGTCTCTCGCTCTCAAAGGTTCACAGACATAGTCCCATGGAGGGAACTCTGCAAATATGAACAGGCTTCTATTTCCGCTTCCCTCACCAACCCTCTGAATCTGTGGACTTCCATCCTGCAGAAAAGATGAGTAGCAAATTTCATTGCAACAACAAAAACCCACCTCTCCTAATGGACAGCTTTTTTTCTACTTTATAGACAATACAGAAGTTGGCCATACAGAGAAGGGTCCACCTGCAGTGCCTGCCCCAATGATGACAAGTGTTTGGATAATCTCTGCAGTGAGTAAAAGGAAAACTCTACCAATAATACAATGTGTTTGAAACTATTAGAACTTTCTACAGAGTTAAGAATGCAAATGTTTGCTTTCTCCTAATAGCTGTTTTCATGGAAGTTGGCATCAGGCAGCAATCAAACCAATGGCTTACTGTCCTAGTAATGAACATATATTTAAGGGAAACTTAGGGAAGCAAAGAATAGCCTTCTTCTGTAGCTCTAATCATTACCACAAAAAGTGACTAAGAAGATAGGAGCTGTAGACCCAAGGTTTGCTGAATTCCAGCAAGATCAAAACAACTGATTTGTAAACACTGAGTTGTCATCTTCAATCCCAATACAGCAACGCTTTTTCGATCAAGCTTTCTGAGCCAGTCACCTCTCTCCCAGTTCGACCATCCTTTATTTCATTCACAGCAGTTTTGTTAAATTTTTTTTTTTTCAACGTTTATTTTATTTTTGGGACAGAGAGAGAGCATGAACGGGGGAGGGGCAGAGAGAGAGGGAGACACAGAATCGGAAACAGGCTCCAGGCTCCGAGCCATCAGCCCAGAGCCTGACGCGGGTCTCGAACTCACGGACCGCGAGATCGTGACCTGGCTGAAGTCGGACGCCCAACCGACTGCGCCACCCAGGCGCCCCAATTCACAGCAGTTTTGTTAAGAGAACTTAGTAAAGTGCAACCTCTATGCGACAAACATCTCCTCCGAGTATCAACCTATCAACTGAGTATTTCCTTTCATGTTGTTACAACACTACAAAGCATATTATTTTTTCCCAAGTGAGGCAGTATAAAGTAGGAGTTAGAACCACACATTTTATTGTCTTTTATTTTTATTTTGAGAGGGAGATAGAGAGCAAGCAGGGGAGGGGCAGAGAGGGAGACAGAATCCTAAGCAGGCTCCGCACTGCAAGCACAGAGCCTGATGCGGGGCTTGAACTCAGGAGCCACGTGATCTGAGTCAAAGTCAAGAGTCAGACAACCAACTGAGAGCCACCCAGGCGCCCTAGAACCATGCATTTTAAAAACCACATGCCCAACTTCAATTTCCAGTTCCACCACCGTGACCTGGGGCAACTGTCTGAACAGATTTCCTCAGCAATAGAATGTAGATGGTGGGGCCTCTTCACAGGTTTGGTGAAACAAATCAATGAAAAAAGAAAAAAAATACTTCTATTTAGAACAAGAGCCTAGCATACAGTAGCACTCAATAAATATTACCTATTATCCACAAATACATCCTCCCAAACTCAACTCCCAAATGTTGAGTTGACTCTTGGTGTTTTCTTTATCCCCAAACTTTGAGACTTTTTATGCCCATGAACGATTCTCATGATGCTTCTTTAAAATCTGTGGTGAAAACTGAGACAATTATTTTAAATTATTTAAAGAGTAACTTAATTGTTGCCACTGGTTCACTGTCTTTCCTGCTGGATTCTAAATTCCAAACAAGTAGGAATTATGCGTAATTCACTTATACCCTAGTCTGGCTGGCAAATAAGCACTAATCTGGATGTATGTTTCCTTAAAAAAATCATTCCTTCTCTTTAAAAATCTAGATAATTAGTAACACCACCTCCACAATGACAAGAAAAGCTCCTTTTGGCTTTTTAGCTTTTCGTTTTAGATGTATCTTGAAATGGCCTCTGAAACTTCAGAAAATTAAGGCTGTGGTCCAATAATGAAAAGCTCCTGGGCTCTTAAGAAAAATAAAGGGAAAACATGCTAATTTGCATGGGGGTAAGGGTTAGAGGACAGAAGCTTTCATTTAACAGGGGCGCCTGGGTGGCTCAGTTGGTTGAGCAGACCGCTCAGGTCATGATCTTGAGGTTTGTGGGTTCAGGCCCCGCGTCAGGCTCTGTGCTGACAGTGCAGAGCCTGGAGCCTGCTTCAGATTCTATGTCTCTTTCTCTCTCTGCCCCTCCCCCGCTTGCATTCTGTCTCTCAAAAAATAAACATTAAAAAAATAAAAGCTTTTAACAGATTCCATCTTTGACAAATTATGGTAAATATTGGAGGAACAAATTCCTTTCTGGTCCTTTAGGTACTGTTGGCAGGTTCAATAAATACCCATGGAGGCCAAATCAGCATGGTTTTTACATAATGTGCTGGGTATATCAGTGGTACACGGGATGATTTTAGCTAGTGCATGAATGTCCATTTGTCTCGATATTCAAGAGTTGAATATTTAACATTTAAAAAACGTGTATGTAAGAAAAAATATAACTAGCACAGCACATCCTTGATTTCATGGTATTAACTGCCAAAACAGGTAGAGCAGCGGCAGCTTCCTTGTAATTCACCAAAGCCCAAGCAGGGATGCTCACAAGTACCCAGAAGTACTTGCCAGAGTCCCACAGAATTCAACAGCAGCTGGCATACAACTGGCATGGAAACGTCATCTATTTAATAAAAAAAGTATCATGAAGGCTAAGGCAGATGTAGAATTTTCTACCTAGTGCTCTGAATGTCAAAATCTGAATAAAGCTCAGTAAAAGGAGAGGAATAATTATGACAGGAGAGCCAAATCCCTATTGACAATTTAATGACATACTGGAATGACGGAGAGCGAGGTCACGGTCTCTTTATTACTGACTGATCATAAATAGTATCAATCTTCTCGGGAAAGAACATATTTCCAGGAAAATATTTTAATACATTGCTCACATTGACTGTTCCTAATATGTAATTCTTTATTTTTCAATTCTCATGGTTTTTCATTTTAATTGTATTTATTATCTGCTAGTTGTGGTATGTAAAATGATTTTCCACTTATAGTAGTATATAAAAAGTTTATAAATAAAGTCAACTTAAAAATGTCAAATTAGTATAGTTAGTACAAAAAAATCTTAATGTTTAAAAAACACTGCAATAAAGTCAAAGCAAGTTAATGGTTATAAATAGCAACTTGGCTTTTTAAAATAAAATTTTAAACGTACATTTTTTCTTTCTTCTGACTCCACAGTTAACCCACAACGAGACAAAGTCACACGTATGTATACAAATCTTTTAACTGTTCCATTAGATCGATGTGAATTATATTACTGCATTATGAGAAACAACATTTAAGAGCACATCTGATGTTTGTTTCACAGGTTACTACTCTATTGTGTATCCTGACTGGCCAGTATCTGTGCGCAACAGGAACTTATCTCTCTTTCTCATTGTTAGTCCACCAATCCTAATACTGGGTGTCATAATGACCATTTGGGTCAAGCACAGATACCCTCAGTTCTTTTGAACTAAATCCAGAAAAAAACCGCAACTCATTCATGTATGGCATTAAAAAAATAACAGTTGGTTGTATTTATTTCTTATTTTAAAATATTTCAGAAAAAAATGTTGCAATAAACCCTTCATCAAAAGAAAAAGTCTCAACTTCCTAACTCTAGAATAAACTTTTTACTTCCCACTTTTCTGTGAATAAGTATTGTTTTCAGGCTGCCACAGCTGTGACTTTCAGTAAGTAACTCAGCCCGTCTGTGTCTCAGCTTCTAAAACTACAAAATGAATGTGCTAGATTTAGGTGATTCTAAACGACTCCACTGGCCCTCATTAGTAAAAACATTTCTACATAACTTGCTGCATGCTGCTTCCATGCTAAACATCTGGTTTTCCCCACTCTCTTGCAATTTGAGGTCTTTGGTTTCCCATTTTCCCAGACTCAAAAGAGTAATTAAGGGATTTAAGAGGCTTTTGCTTTTGCTTTTTGCTTATGGGTTGTTTAATCTTAAACATAATATAAAGTAAGATTATAAAAAGAAACCTAATGTTTACTCATTATCATTAGAGACAGCACTGCAAAATCTGTATTTATCTTCCTCAAAACCAAGTTGTGGGACATGATTATATGTAAAGACTAAACAGTGGCAGCAAATACTGGATTTGATGGATAATTACAATAGCCACATTCTAAAAAGATCGTTACATAAACAACCTAAAAAATTACACCTAATATGCTTAGGCAAACATGCCAAAACAGAAAAGGTGCATGGTATACAAGGACATACATACCACTCTGCAGCATTAAAATTAAAAACTCACACACAGAGAATACAATAATTTATATTTATAAAGACACAGCTGTTTATATAAACACTGATTTGAAGAATGACACAAACTAGAAAAATGTGATCAGGGTATTCTTCTCACACATAAGGCTACGAACATCCTAGTATCTCAAAATCCTTTACAAAAGGAGATAGCTTAATGAGTTCTAGTTCAGGGGGTTTATTTAGTGTTACTTTTTCTTCTTCTTCTTTTTTTCATCTGTTTCCATTTTAAGCTTAACTTCTTCAGCTGAAAGAGCTCCCAGTTTCTTATTCTTTGCTTTCTTAACCTTTTCCTTGATGGCAGCCACATCAATTTTATTTTCGGTAGAAGCTAGACAAATTAAAAACAACATATGTAATTCTTTATGCTTTACCAAATAAAACATAAAGAATATGTATTTGGTACAGTAACTTCAGAGTACTGTAATAAGTGAAAGGTCATGTTGTAAAATATAAAGCACCTGCCTAAAGGAATGTTAGACATTTAAGAGAAAAAAAATCATAAATTACTTTATAAGTACATTAATGAAGGTACACATGAAAATGGCATTATAGTTTAGCTATCTGAACAAATCACTGAATTCAACAATATTAAAACTTCATTTTTACCCCTAAATTGTACTTGAGATTGGATTATTTTTACTTATATTCTTTCCGATATTTTGGAACTTTAGAGTACTCATTAATATGCCAATTTCCAATTCTGCACACTAAAATACTTTGAAATTACATTTCAAGAAGAATATTACCACGTAGCCCTTCCAGCTTGAATAATTTTAATTAACTAATCATGAAGCTTTAGGTCAAATCTACTTCATCTAATACCACACATAAAAACTCAAAGTTTTCCAAATATTAGTTCAATGAATGACTAGCAGTATTTCATTTAACAAGATTTTGGTAATAAAGACAATAATCTGAGCATATCTGGAGGTCCTCCTAACAGAATCCAACCATCAATGCCAAAAGCCTGAACAACAAAGACAAAGGAGGAGACAAAAATGCACCTTTTCCTCACCATGTAAAGGACAGTGTTCAGAGCATAAGAGAATCACCAGCTAAAATATCATCAGACAAACTTCCCAGCAACTTGAGGAGCAGAGACTTAAAGCCTCCACTACAGTGAAACAGCTACATTTTAAATCATCATAAACTGAGATTAAACTGGCTACTGAACAACGTCCTAAGCAGAAAACTCACAGGCTGAACAAACTGCAAATTTTAATGTTTATGACATTTTTAACTTTTATATAACCAGTGACATACATAGAAGAATACAGTACTTTTAAAGCTATTAACACTGATGTAATACAGGAAACTAAAATAGAAACGTCATGTCTGGTCTTGACCAATAGGTCATGTACAACAATACCAGTGACTTCCCTCCCCTCACTGTGCCACTGGCTACTTCGGAAAATTACTTAGGGAAGAGTACAGGTGTTACTAGTGGGAAAGAGAACACAGAAGAGGGCAGGATGGATCAAATGAGACTAGGAATGGAAAAGAGAAGACAGAACACTGTTTTCACGGAGTGTCCTTTTAACAGCCCCTAAGACCTTCCTACTACTTTGATGGTGTCCTTTAGCCCAAGGTGATCAGAAATCCATCGTTAATAATATAGGAATCAAACTTTAAGCCACAGATCACATAAGTAAAGAGAAGAAAAGCGTAACTTCTGATAAGCTCTTTCTGAGAGGCATGATAACAGAGCTTGGGGACCTCATTGCTTTCGTTACTTTGATCTCTACAGAGGATTCACTGCCCTGGTTTAGAGCTTTCACAATGAAGAGTCCTTCTCCAGCACAATCAGAGGTTAGGAGAGGACTGTCAATCTGGAGACTCTGAAATAGGCATCAGCTGCTAATAAATTATAAAACACTTCAGTGGTCTCCTGTCCCTAGTATTAATGATTAATGAAGCAGCAAGAGAACTGATGAAAGATGGTTATTTCTTTAGTTAACATTCAAAGAGATTCAGACAAATTCATATGGGTTTACTTTTCAAAAACAGACTTTCATATCACATCAAGAATTGGAAAACGAGCACTTACCTCCCTTCGGTTTCACAACTGGTTTTTCTTTAGGTGGAATAAAAGCTTTGTTTCTTTCCTCTTGTCTCTTACTGAGAGCTTCTGCTTGTTTAGCCTGCGTTATTAATAAAAAAAATACATTAGAGAACACAATTTATAGTTAAGTAGGAATTTAAGTTTCTGTGAATTGTACTATCAATGTTGTGAGCTAGACAGAGTCTTACCTTTATGGCTTCCATTTTCTGTCGCTTCTTTTGACTTGCCTTCAGAAAGTATTCACCACTAGCCAATTCTTTATCAATCTGTTGAAAGCAGTATTTATAATTACATGAGAAATAAGGTAGATGAGAAATCATTTCCTAAAAAAGGCACAGTGTCCTTGAGGTGAAGACAGTGAAGTCAAAAATCTGACTAATTCATAAAGGCAGTGACATGAAAAGGAAATATACTCTAAGCTAAAGGAAATACATGCAAAAAGCACAGGGATAGGAAAGGAGGTGATGTGTTCATGGAATACACAGCAGGCTGTTTCAACACAGAAGGGGATGTGTCTACATGCTGAGAACAAAGAACTAGTAGAGAGGAAAGACTTTAAGATATAGCCAAGAGAGTGAATTATGAAGTAAGATCCCTTAGGAGACAGGTGAAGACAGAATTCAAAGAACAGGTAAAGAAAGGACTGGGTGCAGATGGGAAAAAAAAAAAAAAAATTACAGGTGAGAGAAAAGGAAGTTGAAGGAGTTCTCACCTGATGGTCTTAAATACTTCCATAAACTGAAATGCAGGGTCATCAGGTAGGAGTGGGAGGGGTGCTTCAAGAATTAAGAGGATGCACAGAACTACCAGACAACGGTGAGGACCTATCTGAGGCTGGAAACGTGAATTTATAGTGGATACAGTCCAAAGAGAAGACTTTTTCCAGCTGTGTTCACTAGCCACATTATGGGAAAGAAAACAAATTTTAGAACTGATTAAGTTTGAGAGTTTTGCTGGACAACTATGATAGAAGGAAAAGGCAGTACGAAGGAAACAGTGATGGCCAAGAGAGAAAAGGAAATTTGGGGAAAAAAAGGAACCAGAAAACAGCTGCTAAAATGAGAGACATTCATAATTTAGAAAAATGATAGATATTATCACTTAAAGACCTCAAAACTGAGCATTCACATAGCATGTGGTCATAAGAATGGTGCTGACGCAGAGTGAGAGCATTAAGGGTTAAATCATTAAATGTGTGTATCCATGGGAAGTGCAGAGACTGGATTGGCTGCAGGGACACAAGTGACACCAACCACTCATACCGTGAAGCCGCCACTCCACCCCACGCACTCAGCTCAAAATAAGCCTATTTACATTACCTTTAGTTTCTTATACCTATACGCACCCGAACACATACACACTCACATACAGAAAGTCCACCTAAATTACTCTCCATGAAGTTTCTGACAAAACAGATTAAAATGGTCTCCCCCGTCATGTGAAGAAATTCAACATTTAATACTGACCTGACTTTCTGGCTGTGGTGGCGGGAAGGGTGTATACTCTTTCTTGACAGTTTTCTTCTTTGGTTCCTTGCGTTTATTCACATTTTTGTGCTTGAACTGTGGCAAAAATCTTTCCCAACTTTGTGATCTTAATTCAGAATCTTTTGCCAACTCTCGTTTAATCATTAAGGTCTTTAGTCATGACAATATATGAACAAAGTAAGAATTTTTAATTTTATAAGCCATATATTTGTCAAACCAAGACATTATAAATACTGTTCCTATAAATAACAAAATTAAAAAGAGTAGTTCTTAATCTCCACAGTAGGAGCAAACCAATTCCATAAAAAAATAAGTAATCTAAAACTAAGCTTCAGAAAACCATTAGAAATTTAGATTAAGAAATGCAGAAACAGTTTTTAAAAAATTTTAAAAAAGCTTTATGGACAGCTGGGTGGCTCAGTCGGTTGAGTGTACAACTTCAGCTCAGGTCATGATCTCACAGTTCGTTGAGTTCGAGCCCTGCAACGGGCTCACTGCTATCAGCACAGAACCTGCTTCAGATCCTCTGTCTCCCTCTCTCTCTCTGCACCACCCCCGACTTGCGCTTTCCCCCTCAAAAATGAATACACATTTTTTTTAATTAAAAAAAAAAATGGGCGCCTGGGTGGCGCAGTCGGTTAAGTGTCCGACTTCAGCCAGGTCACGATCTCGCGGTCCGTGAGTTCGAGCCCCACGTCAGGCTCTGGGCTGATGGCTCAGAGCCTGGACACTGTTTCCGATTCTGTGTCTCCCTCTCTCTCTGCCCCTCCCCCGTTCATGCTCTGTCTCTCTCTGTCCCAAAAATGAATAAACGTTGAAAAAAAAAATTAAAATAAATAAATAAATAAATAAATAAATAAATAAATAGAAATGCAGAACTGTTAAAATAATTGAGATGAAAATGAGATTAATCTAATTCACCTTTTCAACCATTAATTCATTAAAACCCTTAAAATTCAACTTTAATAGTAGCAGGGAGAGTTAATTAGTAATGTCCCCTGAAAGCAGGAAGCTTTTGGTAGTACTTTAATTATCACAGGAAAAGAAAAAAGTAAACTTTCTCATGATCAGACAAAACCCATTTCTCCCACTCCACTGACTTCTGCACACATTGGAACATCCAAGGAAGGAAACCAGGTATCAGATACAAAACTAGCTCTATTTTTAATGTCCCAAAGTAACTCAAAATCATTCCTTCACCCCAATTTACTAGTGACTTCTTAAAATATATGTATTTTTTATTCTTTTAAGTGCTTATTTATTTTTGAGAGAGAGAGAGAGAGAGAGAGAGAGACAGAGCACGAGCAGGGGAGGGGCAGAGACAGGGAGACACAGAATCTGAAGCAGGCTCCAGGGCCTGAGCTCTCAGCACAGAGCTCAACGCGGGGCTTGAACCCATGAACCCTGAGATCATGACCTGAGCCAAAGTTGGATGCTTAACCAACTGAACCACGCCAGGCACCCCTAAGAGTGACTTAACTTCATCAAATGTAAGTGGACTGCTTAATAAATACCCCTCACAGTCGCTTACAGCATGATTAAATTTCCAAGTACCATCACGAATCCTGTGTGCACAGGGATGTAACAGATCTCTCTCAGAGAGTTTATAATTTTGACTGTTAAATTAAGAAAAAAAGTTTTAATCCAATCTGAAATATTCCAGACTCTATTTAACAGAAAAAGGCAGAATACTGAAAGATGACATCTTTAAATATAGTAATAAGCCCATAATCCAAGAAAATCTGATTTTTATCATCTACGACCATTTCTATGAAGCTTATTTCCTCTGTATAAAAACTATGTCATGTGTTTGAGTATCCCCTTCAACAGTTTTCAGACTGTAGGCCAGAGACCTAAGCCTCCAAAGATGTAACAACAGGACTGGGTAGAGTTGAGTAGGCTGAACTATCTCTAATCTACCCCAAATAGTTCTGTTCATCTGTTTTGTGCATTAGGCTTCCATAGAAGATTTAATTTCAAGAAAGGTTTCTGTAGCTAAAAGAAGTCTGACAACCACTGTTATAATAATATATAATTAACACTCACCTTAATGTTATAAATTGGATGAATATTCTTCATAGTATCTAGGACTACTTTTCGTACCTGAAATTTGCAAAGAAAAATCAATTAGTCACTTACATAGATTTTAATAAACTAAATGGAAGGGGATTAATATACTGCAACATATCCTACGGACTAGGCAACGGCTACCAAACTGAATACAGGAGGTCCTTCAACTGCTGAGTGACTTCTAGATTCTTCATAACAGTAAAACTCTCTTAGATACAATGAAGTGTCTCAACTTTACAGCTAAAATGTAACATATAGAATTAATACAGCAACATTTTGGAACTGTGTAGTTTAGGGAGAAGGCTAGATTTAGAGTCAGAAAATGTGGCCTCAAATAATGGGAAGGGAACGTCACTTAATTGTCCTGTTCCAGCTTTCTCATTTGTAATATGTAAATAATATGGAAATACAATTTTATAGCTTTGCTGTGAAAATTAAATATATTTAGATTTTACAAAATTATACAGTATTTATTTCAGTTCCTATTGCCACATGAGAAAAGGGCAGATAATTTATGAGAAAGGTGTTCAACAGAATTGCTAATAAAGGTCCTGGAAAGGGAACAGTACTTCACAGCAGACAGCAAACGGAGTTAACAGAAATGTGTATCTGCTCCACAGATTTTCTCATAACATTCAATTTGATAAGTTAAAAAAAAAAAGTTCATCAATACATTAAATAAACATTATACTAAAATTCAAATAAAACAAAATATATTTTAAAGGAAAAGAAGTTTATTTAGACTCTGACCTTTACTGGCTTTATAGGTTACTGCAAATAACAATTATCACTATTCAATTCTCCAATCATTTGAGCACATGTAATTACATATCTCCCATATGTGCTATAGACTAAAATCTTAAATACCCATTTAAAACTTGTAGTGGAAAGAGTGATGATGTGCAGACCTTCTAATTCAGAAACGGATACCTCTTTAGTTGCCGAAGATTGGCCGTAATATGTTAGGATCTAAGAGTGATGATTGCCTCAAATAACATGAAGCACAAAGTATTTATTTACTAATGGTAAATCAAAGGACACTCTAAAAAAGAATAACAATTGTAAAACAATATATTATCCAATGAAGTATTATAACCAAATTACTTAATTTGTTCTCTGCTGAAAATTAACTAAAGATAGTAAATGGTTCTCACCTCTTTTAAGCCACTAAAAGGTCCAATGGCTGAAACTGTATTTCCCTGAACCATAATGTAACAGTTTGTTAAGAGTTCCAAAGCCTGTTATCAAAAGAACAGTAAGTTGAAGTTCAGTACACTGGAAAACTAATGACAGAGGAAGACACTTAAGTTTTCCACTGATAAAAAATACCTTCAATGTAGATCCTTTGGGACCAATGAGACGTTGTCTTCTTTTTACAAATCTTTCTTTGTTTCTTACTAAAGAACCTATTTTAATGATGTCACATGCAACATCATCCTGAAGAATTCGTACTGCCTTTGGGAAAATAAAGAAAATACTCCATCAATATTCTTTACAAATAAATTCATTTTCAAGGCCCAGGCTAATGAAATCTAAGCCGAAAAATGAAAACTCTAAGAGGGAGGCATGCAGTGTTATATGTTGTCTCTGATGTTGATGCAAACAAAACAAAGGTTTTGGAATTCTAAATTTACCTGTTCAAATGAAACGCTCCTTGCCAGAAGTTTTATTAGGTCTCTGGCCCTAATGATGATATACGGATCAAAAGTCTTCTTTGTTGTACAGACAGTCATGCTGCCCTCGATCAGGTCCAGGGTTGCATTAATGTGCTGCAACAAGGAAAGAGCAAATACACAACTGTCTAAAAATCAATTCGATCTTAGATAACCAGAGAGCCTATCCTAATCAAACTATTAATTACTATACATTAAGCTCTCTCAAATTCTATCAACTCCCTCTGTGAGGAAGCTGGGGAGTTGATATAAATAATTAATACTTGATTACTTTCATATTTCAAAATGTTAGAGACTCTGGCACCTGAAACCATTTATACTTACTTGGCTTTAGAATACTTTGTCCTTATTGGAATAAAGACTATTTCTAGTCTAAAAAATATGTATCAAGGCAAATGAAGACCCAAGGTAAAAATGTAAAGCTACATATAGCTTCCCTATCTTGGACCCAGCTCTGATCGGTAGATCTGCTCCTTAGGGTGAGAACAGACTTTCTCTTTCAAACTTTTGTTCTAGCTGGTTTGTACTGGCTAAATACAAACTAAAAACAAATCCTCACACACTGAGAAGGATGCAATCATTGGAACGTTATGCATGAATATATGCGTTCATCTTAATATGAAGAGCCAGAATTTGACAAAGCAAATTAAAATGCTATTTCTGACTGAGAGCATCCTCTGAAGAGTATTTCAACATAGTGAGTGATGAACAATTCAACATAAGGTCAGGTCTCTGAGTTTACGAGAGTTCAATCTCAGATGCAGACCACTGTAAAATGCTTGCTGTTTCCTGAAGCACCCCAATACTTAATGGGCACAAACAACTCCAGAACAGTCACATGGTTGAGAACTACATCATATGTCCCAACCTGGTGTGTGCACATGTGCCCACACACACACACACGTAAGTGAGCCAAAAGCTGTACAAAATGGTATTTACCCTTACCCACATGTGATACATTCTTTTTCTTTTTAAAGGCTCGTTATATCCACTAAATGAACTTGTTGCTCCACTAACAGATTTCAATCCAGTTTGAAAAACAAAAGCAAATACACTGCTCGAGGGGCATGGCAGCAGCAACAACTAGGGGAAAGTTGGCCACATCCTCGTCTTGCATTTAAAATGAAAATTAAGGGGCGCCTGGGTGGCTCAGTCGGTTGAGCGTCCGACTTCAGCTCAGGTCACGATCTCACTGTCCGTGAGTTCGAGCCCCGCGTCGGGCTCTGTGCTGACTACTCAGAGCCTGGAGCCTGTTTCAGATTCTCTGTCTCCCTCTCTCTCTGACCCTCCCCGTTCATGCTCTGTCTCTCTCTGTCTCAAAAATAAATAAACGTTAAAAAAAAAATTTTTTTTTAAATAAAAAAATAAAATGAAAATTAAGCAATCATCCAGGAACATGCCTCAACTCTAACTATACAGAAACATGGCAACTAATCACAGTACAGAACAGGCATCCTGAAACCTGGAGGTCACAGGTGACTTTCAGACAGTCCAGGAGATCCCTAAAATTTTAAAGGTATGTGACTATTTCAAAGTAATGCATTACAAAATTAAAAACAAATGGATTATAAGAATAAAGCGTCTATCCAGGCTGTTTAAAATACCAAAGGAACTAAATTAACCAGTTATGCTACTACTTTATAGAAAAGTCCATCAGCATCCATACTTGTTTGAAAGTAAAGGTATAAGGGCAAAATCTCACAGAAATGTATAAAATGTGCATACATGTTCATTCAAGGCTTTCTGTACCAATGGCCAGCACTCTTTCAAGTAAGCCTCTCTGTATTTTGGGAACAAAGTTGCAAAACTGCTCTCCTCCAAGAGTCCTCTGGGATTGTCCTCTTTGGAAAAAGCTGGTTCTTTCCAACCATCAGGAACAGTGAGGAGTTCCGATTCATCTAAAGAGGGGAAGAAACGTACACATAAAATTCTACCCTTCTTTTGGACACTTTTTGAACACTTACATGCACACATTTACATGCTTCCAATTATTCTCCTTGTAGTTCCTGTCCCCATGCTTTTTAGATTATTCAATAAAGAACATGCCTCTGTCATTATTACCAACACACTATTAAAATTATGTGTATGGGGCGCCTGGGTGGCGCAGTCGGTTAAGCGTCCGACTTCAGCCAGGTCACGATCTCGCCGTCCGTGAGTTCAAGCCCCGCGTCGGGCTCTGTGCTGACAGCTCAGAGCCTGGAGCCTGTTTCAGATTCTGTGTCTCCCTCTCTCTCTGACCCTCCCCCATTCATGCTCTGTCTCTCTCTGTCCCAAAAATAAATAAACGTTGAAAAAAAAATTAAAAAAAAAATTATGTGTAAATACTTCAGCCTCATAAGACAAAGGTCCTTAAGGGCAGGGACCCTCTTTGGATCCACGGTAATTAGCATATGCCTGACAGACACTGGGGTCCTCAAGAAACTTCTATTGCACTACACTATCTCAGAGTTGAAGATTCAAATACAACTCTGTTTACAACACTATTTTCAATATAAATAATCTTTCAGACTTTCCTGAACTGGAGCCTGCATATGCGCGTATATATGCATATGTTTGTGTTTGTGCACATGTAAAACTTAAAAGCTGATATTCCAGGGTACACTCTCAGGTACTAATCACTAGTAAAGAGTTTTAGGCTTCCCAAAGGGGTTTCATATGCCTATTTCTGTACATCTTTCATGACAACTGTCATTTTACAAAAGACATTCAGTCCGAAAATATTAGTGACTTGCCTAAGGGGACACAAAGGTGATACAGTCTAGGTCTCCTGTCAATAAAACAAAATGCCTCCTAAACGCCGTAAGTGATCTCCCACATCATTTATTAAAACTCCTGGTCCTGGATTTTAGCAATTTCTTAAATCTAACAGCTATGCTTTAATTTAGTACTACTCGAAATTATGAACCACAGGCCTGCAGCATCAGCATAAACTAGGGGTTTGTCAAAAATGCGATTCTTGGGGCCCCTGGGTTGCTCAGTTGGTTAAGCCTCCGACCCACATCATGGTCTCATGGTTCCAGAGTTAGAGGCCCACATCGGGCTCTCTGTTATTAGCATGGAGCCTGCTTCAGATCCTCTGTCCTCCTCTCTCTGCCTCTCCCCCGCTGGTTCTCTCTCTGTCTCTCTCTCTCAAAATAAATAAATAAACTTTAAAAAATGTCCAGTTCTTGGGCTCCAGCTCAGACCTAACAATTCTGAATCTCTGGGATGAGGCCCAAGAATCTGTGTTTTAATAATCTCACTAGGAGATTCTTATGCACACTAAGTCTGAGAAAAGGGCCTACGTAGTTCATGTTCTCCACCACACATAAACTTGCTTCGTTTCTAATACTCGTATCTACTTTGCTATTTCTGGTTCAAATCACAGAGAATTAGTCTTCATATATTATTCACTTCCCAATATCCTAAACAACAACAACAACAAAAAAACAAAACCTCAAATTCTACAACTGTGATTACTTAAAATGTATTATCTTCCCAAGTCCCTACCCGGTTTAAACATTTCGACAGCTACAGATTAAACAAAAAAACAAGTTAAACAGCTACAAATTAAACAAACAAAAAACTGGCAAAAGAAATATACAGGAGTTTCACAATAGAGGGGGTGTAAATAGCCCCAAAATGTACAAAGATGTGTAATAAGGAAAGTTCAAATTAAAACCCCGGCCAGACACCATTTCATACTTACCAAAATGACAAAAATTTGAAATTCAGATAATATCACGTGTTAGTGTGGGACGTAGAGCAATGACAACTCTCACCCACTGCTAGTGGGAGCGTAAACTGGCACAACCCCTTTGAGAAAGATTTAGTATTACCTCCACATACCCTAACCTTCACGGATTCCAATTCCATGTACATAATCTGGAGAAACTCTTCAACATGCAAATGAGGCGAGACATAAAAGATGTTTATAGGAGCACTGCTTATAATAGCAAACAATGCGAACAATCCAAATGTCCACCAACAGTAGACTGAAAATACAGATATGTGTATGTTCACAGAAGGAAATGTCAACAGCAAATGAAAAGAATAAACTACAGCTACCAGTATCTTCTTGACTGAATAAGAAAAACAAAGTTAAGCCTAAGAACAATGTGAACAATGTCTACAGCCCTCTTGCATTCATATAAAATTCAAAAACTGACAAAACCAAACCATTTTGTGCATAGTTGGAAAGATTACGAAGAAAACAGAAACTGCTAACACGATTCAGGATGGTCACTTCACGTCCTGTGAGGGCAAAGAATATGATCTGAGAGGTGCTGCTAGAGGGGTTTGGACTTTGGTGATGCTGCTTCTGCGTAATGGTTCTTTCTCCGGAACGTGTAGGTTTTATTCTTCAAGCTGTACACATACAGTACTCCGTGTACGTTGCATAATTAAAAACAGCAACAAAACTCCTTTTAATACCTCCCTAATGCCTACAGAATGACAGTCCAAGGTTTTGAACACTTAAAACAAGATTGGTTGCTCAGGTCTTGAGCTACTTCTCTATCCCCTCTTCCTGTCCTTCATACTGAAGAAAAATGTATGAAAACAGACTACAAAGCAAGACGGCAATTTAAAAGTAAGGCGGTCTAAAGTCTGTGAAGACACAGTGCGAGCTGTGTCGTCTAATATTTTAGCCATCTGACCAAGAGGAATAATGATAAATGTTCCAAAATTTCTTCACTAACAGGCAAACTAGGGTTAAGAACACGCCAAGTAACCTCCTGCTCCGTATCTCTATGTCTGTTTCACTCCTTCATTATCAGCTGCTTCATTATCAGCCACTTGTACATCAGACGCTTCCTTTGTCGGCATTCAATAACGTACATAAGGCCCTCCTATACCTACTTCATTCCACCCCTCATTTTGTCAACTTGCAGCCCCCGCCTTAAAGCAAGTATAAGGTCTCGCAGCGCCCTCCACAATTTCTTAATCCTCCTCATTTTACAGAAAACAAACTCTGTAATATCTTCACTTTGAAAGGCCCCTAGCAAAAGCGGTCAGAAACACGTGGCTGGCACCATACCCGCCAGTCGGTCCCGCAGGCCTGGCCAACATCGCCAGTCGTCAGCAATGATAGGTACTCAACTTCACAAAGCAGACTCAAGGTAGCGTTACACGTCCCCAGACAGCCAAAGAAAACAATCGCAACCCAATATCCAAATACCAGGCTTCGGTTCTCCCTCAACCTCACCTCGGTTCTCCGGCTTCGGCTTCTTGTTACGAAATTCACTTTTCCCCTCCGCGTTGGCTTGCCCGCTAGAAAAGGAGAACGCCATCTTCAAATTGCTTCCGGTGTTACCGGAAGTGGAACTGTTTTTAAATCCTACCGGATTCTTGTCTTGAAAATGTTTTCAAAATGAGTTCCGCAGAGCTCAGACGAGGAGATCTGCGCAATCTCCGTGCGTACGTACGCTAGAGAGCGCGTATTTGTGCAAACTACAAGCGCTTCTCCTGCGTGGCCAATGGAAAGCCGGAGATTTATTTTCCGGGATGCACTGCAACCATGGCGTTTGGTTGCATGCTGGGAATTGTAGTTCAGCACTATGGGCAAGTTGGAGGCCTTCTTACCCAGATTGTTCTTTCTGCCCCACTGTCTAATTTAGGATCCCGGACTCCAGGATTTGGCCACAGAGTGCAACTGGTCTGTTCCTGATGTCATTCACTCATTTATCCGATAAATATCTTTACGATCCGCAAATAAGCAGTAGGCGTTGGGAAGAGATCCAAATACGAAAATACATGGTCCTTGACAGCCGGGAGTGGCGGTTAATAGCTACCATTTACTGTGAGACTACTTTGGGTCAGGCACTTTATTTGCATTTCCAATAATTTACTTATTTTTATATGTTTCTTTTTGAGAGAGAGAGAGAGTGTGTGCACCAGTGGGGGAAAGGGCAGAGAGAGGGGGAGACACAGAATCCAAAGCAGGCTCCAGGATCTGAGCTGTCAGCGCAGAGCCCAAGGGCAGGGCTTGTACCCAGGAACCATGAGATCATGACCTGAGCTGAAGTCAGATGCTTAAACTGAGCCATCTAGGCACCCCTGCATTTCTAATTCTTAAAACAGCATTAAAACAAACACAACTCTCTCAGATTGATAATTTTTTGTAAAATAAGTTTTAAAAGTCTTTGTTTCTGATCGTTATTTTCTGGGGTCTTGGTATTTCTCTTTCTAAGCCAGAGGGATAGTAATTAAGTGACACTTATGAAGTATTTCACCTAGCCTAAGATCTCCCAAAATGACTACCTCAGCACTGTATATGGCTGACTTCAAGATGTGAGGTTCATCACTACTACAGTTTTTTACATTTCTAAAAATCTAAAAATTCTTAGACATGCTAAAGATGAAACTTATTTTAATGACTGATCTTATTGCTTGTCATTTCTAAAACTGTCTGTAGGACGAATAGGGAAAGACTTTGATAGGTTGAATTTCTTGCATTAGTGAAACTCGGAACATTTATTTGAAATTCACCCATTGTGTGTCTTTCATAAAAATCTAGATTGTTGTATATAAGGTACATATATAAAACAGAGTGTTAATAAGGTACAGAAGGTCCCAAGACACATGATTTTTTTTTTTTAACGTTTATTTACTTTTGAGACAGAGAGAGACAGAGCATGAACGGGGGAGGGTCAGAGAGAGAGGGCGACACAGAATCTGAAACAGGCTCCAGGCTCTGAGTGGTCAGCACAGAGCCTGACGCGGGGCTCAAACTCACGGACCGCGAGATCATGACCTGAGCCGAAGTCGGACGCTCAACCGACTGAGCCACCCAGGCGCCCCACATGATTTTGTTAAAAAAATTTTTTTCTGTGGGTCTTATAAGTGGAAGGCCAGGATTTCATCCCTATATTCTTACAATTTACTCAAAAAGCAATGAAAAAATCCTGGGGCACCTGACGGGCTCAGTCAGTAGACCGTGGGACTCTTGATCTTGGTGTTGTGAGTTCAAGTCCCATGATGGGTGGAGAGATTACTTAAAAATAAAATATTTTTTAAAAAAGCAATGACAAATCCCAAATAACAATAGGCAAAAGTTATAAAGTAAGAAGCAATTCTTCCAGTGTTCCCAGGAACCCTGTGAAGCAGATTTTTATTACTGTTATTTTAAGGAACTCAGTCACTAATCAGTGGTGAGTTAGAAATTAAGTCCAGGCAGTCTGACCATTAGCATCTCCAGAAAAGTTACTAAAAGGATTAGCTGTTACAAATGTGTTGGAAGGGAAACTGGGTTTTCAGCCTCATAGCTTTTGAATTTGAGTGGCATCAGCTATTCTCTGGATCTCCAGTCTGCTGGCCCACCCCGTAGCCTATGGACTTGTAGTAGAATAAATCCAAATAGCTGATAAGGATATGATGCTCAACCCCACTAGTGTCCAAAAAGCATATAAATGTAAAAGTGAAATATCACTTCTCACCCACTAGATTGGCAAAAAAGAAACAATAACACACACACACATAATGAAATAAATAATAAATATATATATTAAATGATAATCTGCAAAAGAGTATTTTACACTGCTGGTGAAAATGCAAACTGTCACTGCCTTTTTGCAAAGCAATCTAGCTATAAAATATACACATATTCTTCCACAGTAATTCCACTCGTGGGACACTGTCAACTAGAAGTAAAGCACCATTCCATTAGGATGTATGTATACCTGTGTTGATTACTGGCTTGTATAGAAGTAATGCAGTGAGAGGGACAATGGGGCCACACTGAAGAATTTGTTGCCCACTGGCTACATAACCTTGGTTAAGCTTCTTACCCACCCCTGTTCAGTTTCCTATAACAGGAAAAATAACCTTAACTCAGTGACTTTATACATGTAAAAGGCTAAGAAAGAATGCTTCACATGTGGCACATACTCAGTAAGTGTTAGCCATTATTTATTTATAGTGACAAAAAAGTAAAAGCATCTTGACAATCAAGTAGAGATGTAGTTAAATAAATTGATGTTACTTTGATAGTGGTAAAATATTATGCAACCATTCATAATAATTAATTAAATCTAATGAAGAGATTACCTATAGATATTGAGTAATAAAAGCCAGAAACAGTATAATGTAAATAAAATTATTATATATTATAATTATATATGATTTATATAATTATCCAATTTTTATAAAGCAAACCATTCATTCAATAAATATTGAGCCTCTATAATGCTTTAGCTTCTGTTCTAAATACTTGGTTTTATGTGCTAGATATAATAATAATATGCATATGTGTACATATATATGAATATGTTTGTGTGTGATTGTATAATGAAAAAGGATTTGGAAGGCTATACATTAAGGTTTTAAGGCTGGCTACCTTAGGGATGAAGGTAGTTAAAAAAGAAAAAGGAAGTAGGCAGAAAGACTAAACAAAATAGGTAAAAATTAATAGTCTTGAGAAAAATAATGTCAGCAAAAGTAAAGGATTCTGCATGAAAACTTAGAAAACCTGGGAATCTAGGAGAAAGACCAAATTTGAGAAACATATTCAGCCAGTCTGGGAATGTTTGCTGTGCAGCAAAATGTTTCATATGTCATGGTGTTGGAATGAAATATCCTTGCAGCATATCAACCTCTTCCTGCAAGGCCCTGTTTAGCAAACTCTGTAGATATGGAGATATGATGTATGGCTTTGGTTGCCACCCAGCTTGAGTAAGCACTTAACCAACCTCTGTTTCTTCAGTTGTAAAATGAGAATGTTGTTATATTACTGGTTTTTTCTCTCTCTCTCTCTCTTTTTTTTTTTTTAAGCAGGCTTCACACCCAGCATGGAGCCTAATGTGGGGCTTGAACTCAAGACCCTGAGATCAAGACCTGAGCTGAGATCAAGAGCTGGACTCTGAACTAACTGAGCTACCCAGGGGCCCCTAGATTACTGTTTCTTAAACTTTAGCCAACCTCAGAATCACGTGGAGGGATGATCCTATTGCCCCAGTTTATAGTTCAGTAGGTCTGGGGTAGGACCCAAGACAACAAAGGATTATCCAGCCCCAAAATGTCAATAGTGCCAAGGCTGAGAAACCTGGGTCTGCAGACATTCTTAATTTCTGTGATTCTACTTCAAAGGGTTAGTAAGGGCTTTACTTCTAACCAGGCATGCAATTAAAGCAAAGTTATTTCTCACATTTTACCTACCTAGAGTAGAACTTGCCTGCTATCAAAAGCCAAAGTCTCCAGCTGGCTGTTCATTATTATGCTGGGCTCCTCAGTGGGCAATCCTGCTCCATTTCCCTCAACTCTGTCCCTGTCATTCTGGAATTCTGTTGTCTCATTACTCAAACAAACAATGATACTGATACATACAGTGGATGCTTGAGGTCTAAAGACACTCATTACTGCTTGAATATTAGTCTCTCTGGGCCCCAGGCCCACAGAACATTAATATTTCATTGGGCCTCCGCTACTATTTCCAAGGCAATCTCCCCTCTTTCTCTTCTTGATTGTTCTTATTGATAAGCAACAGCTTTGATTTAATTTTCAGTTATAATATTCTTCTCCCTAAAGGAAGGCTGGAACACATTTCATAATATGAGGTTCCACCATAGCAACAGAAGGCTTTTTAATGCACACATGAATATTCAAGATTTAATCAGTGGCACGTGAAATGTATTGATACTGCTGAGGATTATTATTTTATGCAAATAGAACAAACAAAATACAGTCTTTTATTTGTTTACAGGACACCGAGGGAATATTTGAACTTCTCTAGGAAGCGGATTTCTAATCATTTGTTAAATCTATATGCCTCTCCCATCCTTCAGATGGTGGTAACCACAGATGGCCCCCAATGAAAGGAACTTTTTAGAAGACATATTTCAAGCACTTAATGGGTTTATCTTTAAACAAGTCTTTTCATGATGTTAACAAGATGGTGACATGGCTTCTCCACTATTTCAAAATCTCAAATTAAAGAAGTCAAGCTATCTGATACACTTAGAGACATGGAAATTCAGAGTTTAACACTGCACTTTTGCTTTTGATCATCTATCAGTGATTTTAATATCTTTTGGTTTACCAGTCCCTTTACTAATGTGATGAAATCAATGGACCCTTTCCCCAGAAAAGCACATATATTTGGGTACCCACATCATTTTACCCAAAGTTTGATGGGATGTTCATATATCTGTCACACTCTTTCATAATACCCCTAGAGGGTCAAGATATCAGGTTAGGGACCCTTGCCTTAAAGCAATAGGGGAGGAGTGTCTCAGAAGCTTGGATCTGATCTTATGAGCACTCAGGTCCCCCACTCTTAGAGTTCTTCAGGGGAGGGTGAATTAGAGTTTTAGTATGTTTTAGTACTTGCATGTAAGTATACTTTTCAAGATTCCTTTCACTGCAAGTCATAGAAATTCAAACATGTGAAAAAGAGGATTTATTGTCCTACATACCTAGAAACTGGACCTAGTACCTTAACAATGTCATAGTGACGTTCATGCTCTTTATCATGATCTCAAGATCTCTCCCCCCCACCCTGCGCATTCTGGGTGTGTGTGTGTGTGTGTGTGTGTGTGTGTGTGTGTGTGTCCTTCCATCTTTTGGCTCTGCTTTTTCTGTGCTGTCTTTATTACAAAGCAAAGATATCTGTCAGCAGCTCAGAATGAAACCTCAACAGAAGAAGAGTTTCTTTTTCCCCAAGAATTCCATCCAAAGTCCCAGGAAGATTCTCAGTGAGCAGTTCTGGATCACATGCTAGAGCCAGAGGTGGGCCACACCCACATAAACCATGTGGGCCTGGAATGGGAAGGAATGAGTTCTAAGGAGTAGTTGAGAGCTGTGCCACAAGAAGGAGAATGGATGTTGGCTGGAGGGGCAAAAACACACAATGTGTACTACACTAAGTAGAGCGAATTATACAGGGGATTAATGGATTTTCAGGTTTTATCCATCACCATCTCTCATTCCCATGCCACCATTCCATTAAAAGAAGCCGCACACTTAAAGAATTACTTAGATCCAGTCTCAAGATAGATGAAGGAATTATGTACTAACATTTTATTTAGTGTATGTATGCGTAATTACCCTCTATATTTGCTGTGAGGATTCTAAAATGCATTGACTGGTCTGTTAGGTTGATTTATACTTCTCTAGTCACATGTGGTGATACTGAAACAGTGATCTGCTGTAATTGTGTTGACTTGGCATAACCCCTTCTTATAATATTATTCTCTCATGTAGCATATTTCCCTACAGGAAATGGCTATATTTTTTCTTTTAATTTTGAAAAGAATAAAAAAGGAAACTGAAAGGAACAATGCAACCATCATCCAAGACCCCCCTGCCTAAATTTAATTAGTGTTAACATTTTAGAATTTTGGCCCCAGATTTACATAAATATTTGTATAATAAAATCTCATCCATATGCAAAATGAAGTCACTCCAGAGTCTTGTTTCTCTCTTTTCTTTTCTAGAAACAATAACTAGATGTTTTGGTTTGTAAGAACCATATCAGACTTACTAAAATGCAGATAGACTAATATAACAAATCCTTTTTTTCTAAGTTTATTTATTTATTTTGAGAGAGTGTGGGGGGGAGGGGCAGAGAGAGAGGAAGGGAGAGAGAGAATCCCAAGCTGAGTTGAGAGCGAGCTGAGAGCGTGGAGCCCGGCGCGGGGCTCAATCCCATGAACCACTCAGATCATGACCTGAGCCAAAATCCAGAGTCAGATGCTTACCCCACTGGGCCACCCAGGCGCTCCTACTACAAACACTTTTGTAGTCATAATTAAATTTAAGACATAAAATACTGCCAGTTAAAGCCCCTATGTACACCTCCCTAACCCCATCCCTCCCGTCTTCCACCAGAGGTGATCACTTATGCCAAGACAGGTGTCTATCACTTCCATGAAGATTTTTGTTTATATGGCTACTCCACACACATAATCTCTAAGCAAGATAAAGTGGGCTTTAAATAAATGTTTTACATATGACATATGTACACATTATACATTAATAAACTGGTATATAACTACATTAATTATATAAGTATTTTATATTAGTTATATACATACAAGGTATATATTAAATGTATACAAATTTATATACATATGTATGCTGTATGTACTCCTACAACTTGCTTTTTAATGGCATGGTTTGTTTTGAGGTTTATTCATATTGAATCTATGTGATTCTAGTTCATTCATCCATGGTATATAACTTGAATTAGTATGTAAAAGACATGGGAGCTTCTGTCCAGGTTTCTCTCTCTCTCTCTGATAGCTTGCCCGAGAAGGTGACAAGTTGCCTTGTCTTGAGCAGCCCTATGGAGAGATCCAAAAGGCAAGGAACTGAAGCCACCTGCCACCAGCCTCGTGAGGGAGCTGGGAAGCACATCCTCCTGCCTGATCAAGCTTTCAGATGACCAGAGCGTGCCTGACTCCTTGACTGTAGCCTCCTGAGAGACGCTGAACCAGCAGCACCAGCTAAGTTCCTGACCCTCAGAAACTTCATAAATGTTTGTTGTTGAAAGCTGTTAACTTCAGGGGTAATTTTTATATAAACATAACTGGAACAATATTGAGGCAAGCACAAGTGTTCACCAAATATATATATATATATATATATATATATATATATATATATTTATCAGATTTCAATAGGGATGTGGATGCGAAACTTCTTCTCAGGAGGAATAGTTTTCCTTGATTCTTGCCACTAGAGGGCAAAATGTTCATAGATGATGGCTTGAATAAAGAATTGAAAGGCTTTTGCTTTTTCCATGGAACTGCAGATGTCCAAGATGGAAAAAACCTTAGAGATGATCTGGTCCAGCTCCATTAATTTACAGATGAGGATTCTAATGCCCAGAGATATTAACCAACTGGTGCAAGGTCACACAGATTAGGTCTGAATGTACAAACTCAGCTGCATTTAATAACATGCAGACCTAGTAACTATTAATCAACTCTGTTGTTTCTTAAAATCACTAGGTATAGAATAAAGAGAGAAGGCTTTTAAAAGTCCTATTTCAACTAACATATTAGTATTCCTAAGATCCAAAAACTTGTGATAGAGGCATCTGGGTGGCTCAGTAGGTTGAGTGCTTGACTATTGATTTCAGTTCAGGTCATGATCTCACGGTTTGTGTGACTGAGCCCCACACTAGGATCCACACTGAGCATGGAGCCTGCTTAAGATTCACTTTCTCTCTCTCTCTCTCTCTTTCTCTCTCTCTCTCTCTCACACACACACACACTCTTTCACTCTTTCTTAAAAAAAAAAATAAAGACTTGTGATAATAACCATTCCCACTTACTGGATGCCTATTATAAGCCACTACTCACACATTATGTGCTATGTCTTTTCATCTAATCTGCACAACAGAACTTTGAAACTTATACTCATCAGTGCAGAAGGGCCAGTATAGCTAAAAGGAAACATTGGGCGCCTGGGTGGCGCAGTCGGTTGAGCGTCCGACTTCAGCCAGGTCACGATCTCGCGGTCCGTGAGTTCGAGCCCCGCGTCGGGCTCTGGGCTGATGGCTCGGAGCCTGGAGCCTGTTTCCGATTCTGTGTCTCCCTCTCTCTCTGCCCCTCCCGCGTTCATGCTCTGTCTCTCTCTGTCCCAAAAATAAATAAAAAACGTTGAAAAAAAAATTAAAAAAAAAAAAAAAAAAAGGAAACAAAACAGATTTGAATCTGATACAGGTTAAATCTCATTACAATGATTTTGGCGGGGGGGGGGGTGGGGGGCAAGACATAGTGTTTGATTATAGCAGAAGTTTGTTGCTTCTGGAAATCAGTTAGCATGTTAAGACACTTAAGTGGTTGTCATATAGCATTGGAAAACAAAAGATGATTTCTAAAAAAATATTTATTTATTTTGAGAGAGAAAGAGAGAGAGTGGGGGAGGGGCAGAGAGAGAGGGAGGAAGAAAATCCCAAACAGGTTCTGCAATGTCATTGCACAGCCCAACAAGGAGTTTGATCTCATGAACCGTGAGATCATGACCTGAGCTGAAATCAAGAGTTGGATGCTCAACCAATTAAGCCACCCAGGCACCCTGAAGAAAAGATTTTGATGGCTCTATTTCTTGCCTTCCCAGAGAGGACTTTTTCTCTCTCATTCTCCCTCTCATTCTGTCTCTCTGTATGTCTCTGTCCCTGTCCCTGTCTCTGTCTAATACACACACACTGCCCCTCCCCTTTATTCTAGTCAACCAGCTGTGCGATGTTGGATAACCTTCTTAGAGCTTCACTTTGTTGCACTTTCTTCATTTCTAAAATGAGAATACACCTACTTCCTTCAAGCTCTCATCAGGGATGCTGCAATGATTAATGAAGAAGTCTTTGTGAATCTCATTTGGTTTTGCAGAAGGCAGGTGTTTAATAAAGCTGAAGAATCATTATAATGGCAATTAGTCATATTTGAGGACAGATGGGCAAGTATTTGGCAGTAGTGACTTGGCTGGAGCTGTTGCCACACCAAAGCAATGAAGTAATGTCAACATGTCAGCAGCATAAGTTAGGAGCAAGGAGGCCATACCTTCCTATCCCACACACTGCTTTGTTCATCATCCCTGCCTGGTACATACCTCTACATAGTCACAGCATTTCCAATGTAGTTAGGTAGGCAACCTTAGGAGAACCACCTCATTATTGTGGTTTATAGTCTCCAAAGACAGCCACCATTGACACCTTCTCTCTTTATATAAGGATGCCACTCACATCAAGAGATTGAGCCTATTCCTTCTCGCACTGAATCTGGTCTGGCCCTGTGACTTACTTGGACCAATAGGATACTGTGGATAGGACTTTGCTAATTCCAAGTCAAGCCTTCAGGAAGAGTGGCAGTTTGTGCTTTCTCTTTCTTGGAAGACAGCTGAAAGGTAAGAAGTTCAACTACCCTTAGACCACCTCACTGTGAGGAAGTCCAACCTAGCTATGTGAAGAGAGAGAGAGACAGAGACAGAGACAGAGAGACAGACACAGACACAGAGATGCCCAGGGCCAGCTCTCAGATGTTCCAGTCAACATTGCTTGTGTTCTGGACATGAAAACATGAAGAAGCAATCTTAGACATTTCAGCTTTAGTACCTACCGTGTGGAGCAAAATAACTGTCCAGCCTAATTACAGAAATAGGAAAATTAATGAATATTTGGTGGTGTTTGGTCACTATGTTTTCAGGATGTTTGTTACACAGGAATAGATATTTGAAACCATTATCAACATTTAAAATAGGGTCATATAAATGGAATAGATTAGAGAACCCAGAATTGGACTCACAAATATATGCCCAACTATTCTTTGGCAAAGCAGGAAAGAGTATCCAATGGAAAAAAGAGAGTCTCTTCAGTAAATCGTGCTGGGACAACTGAACAGCAACATGCAGAAGAGTGAACCTGGACCACTTTCTTACACCATACACAAAAATAAACTCAAAATGGATGAAAGACCTAAATGTGAGATAGGAACCCATCAAAATCCTAGAGGAGAAAACAGGCAACAACCTCTTTGACTTCAGCCACAGCAACTTCTTACTTGACACGTGTCCGAAGGCAAGGGAAATAAAAGCAAAAATGAACTATTAGGACCTCATCAAGATAAAAAGCTTCTGCACTTCAGAGGAAACAATCAGGAAAACTAAAAGCCACCCGATTGAATGGAAGAAGATATTTGCAAATGACAAATTGGATAAAGGGTTATTATCCAAAATCTATAAAGAACCTACCAAAGTTAACACCCCAAAATCAAATAATCTAGTGAAGAAATGGACAGAAGACATGAATAGACACTTCTCCAAAGAAGACATCCAGATGGCCAACAGTCATATGAAAAGATGCTCAATGTTGCTCATCATCAAAGAAATAAAATTAAAACCACATTGAGATACCACCTCACACTGGTCAGAGTGGCTAAAATTAATAGCTCAGGAAACAATAGATGTTGGCGAGGATGTGGAAAAATGGGAACCCTCTTGCACCGTTGGTGGGAATGCAAACTGGTGAACAGTGTGGAGGTTTCTCAAAAAATTAAAAATAGAATTATGCTACGACCCAGCAATAGCACTACTAAGAATTTACACAAAGGATAGAGGAGTGCTAATTCATAGAGGCACATGGACCCCAATGTTTATAGCAGCATATCAACAATAGAAGAATTATGGAAAGAGCCCAAGTGTCCATCAACTGATGAATGGATAAAGATGTGGTTTATATATAAAATGGAATACTACTTGGCAATGAGAAAGAATGAAATCCTGCCATTTCCAACAATGTGAATAGGACTAGAGGGTATTATGCTAAGTGAAGTAAGTCAGTCAGAGAAAGACATATTGTAAGTCTTCACTCATATATGGAATTTGAGAAACTTAACAGAAGATGATGAAGGGAAGGTAAAAAATAGTTTCAAACAGAGAGGGAGGCAAACCATAAGAGACTCTTAAATATAGAGAGCAAACTGAGGGTTTATGGGGGAGGCAGCAAGGGAGAGGGGAAAATGGGTGATGGGCACTGAAGAGGGCATCTGTTGGGATGAGCACTGGGTATTGTATGTAAGCGATGAATCATGGGAATCTACCCCTGATGCCAAGAGCACACTGTATACTCTATGTTAGCTACAATAAATTATATTAAAAAAATTTAAAAACATAAAAAATAAAAATTAAAAAAGAATAAATAAATAAATAAATAAATAGGGTCATATATCTCTTAATGCCCTGTCTTTGCTAAATGACAGAAAATTCCTTCAGAGAAATGAAATGAGAAATAAATATTTTGGTAAAATGGAGGGGTAATTCCTTTTTAGAGGATACAGTTTTTAGTGTCATAAAAGTCCTAATAAAATTAGAGCACTTATTCCTTCCTTCACTCACTCACTCATGCTCAATAAATATTTGTTGGGGAAACCTGGATGGCTCAGTCGGCTAAGTGTCTGACTCTTCATTTCAGCTCAGTCATGATCTCACAGTCTGCGAGTTCCAGCCCGAGTCAGGCTGTGCATTGACAGGATGGAGCCTGCTTGGGATTCTCTCTCTCTCCTTCTCTCTGCCCCTCCTCCACTTGCATGCACTCTCTCTCTCTCAAAATGAAAAAACATTTTTTAAAAAATAACAAATAAGTAAATATTTGTTGAACAAATAAATTGTTTATTATACACCTGTCACAGTTTTAGGCATGGACTACATAGTGCTAAATGAGAAAGTTAAGGTCCCTGATATCATGGTGCTTACCTCCTAATTGGAGAAGACAAATAACAACAACCATAACAAGAAGATTATTTCAGTTAATGATACTGTAATTGGAAGGGGGGTAATGTGGATAGCATTGCCACTGTCTTTCTAAGGTTGCCTTTCTGATCCATCAGCAATAAACTAACAGACAAAAAGAAAAAAAAGGAAAGGAAAGAGAGAAGAAAGAAAAGAACAGAAAAGAACAGAACAGAAAAAGAAAAGAAAGAGAGAGAGAAAGAAAAGGAAGGAAGGAAGGAAGGAAGGAAGGAAGGAAGGAAGGAAGAAAAAATAACCCCTCTGAGTTACTTGCAGTTCAGTTTAATTGTTGGCAACCTAATTAGCAGTTTCTTGGTATGAGTGTATACTCACAACTCAGGATTTGGGGGAGTGCCTTCCCATTTGGGACTTTATGTCTGTTAACTTTGCTAACACTGAAACAAATCTAATAAGGGAGGTGATTTTCCTCCTACTCTATCAGCTATGGAGGAGGTAAAGACGGAATGTACCAGCATTGGAGGAACAGGTGTGCTGGCCTGCACCCTGTTTATTAACACAGTCCCGGAGACATGGCCATTGCTGCACTCAATGAAAGTGTTTGAATTAGGAAAGAAACAAGGAACTGTATATTTTATAGTCTTAAGTGTCTGGAAGTTTCAGTGGCTGATTTTCCTCTGAAGAAAGGGCATTTCCCATAAGAAAATTCCAAGCAGAAAACCACTCTTCTTTCATACATAGCATGGTTCTCTGTGATATCCTACAAGTCTACTGCTGAGGCACTTCCATATTCTTTTAAAATCAGTGGTGACTTCTTTGAAGGCAGGAACTCTGACTTACTTTCTCCTCTCTTCATCCTCTCACACAATATCCCTTCCATCGTACATACTTGATAAATATTTGCTGAAGGGGCACCTGGGTGGCTTAGTCAGTTAAGGGTCTGACTCTTGATCTCAGCTCAGGTCATGATCTCATGGGTTTGTGGGTTCGAGCCCCATATTGGGCTAACACGCTGTCAGTGTAGAGCCTACTAGGGATACTCTCTCTCTTTCTCTCTGCCCTCCCTCCACTCATGCTCTCTCTCTCAGAATAAATAAAAAAATTAAAATTTTTCCTTTTGCTGAATGAGCAGATACTGGATTAAAAGACCAGGGCCTGCATTTGAATCCCAGCTCTGTAATCTGTTGGTAGTGTGTCCTTGGTCAAGTTACTTAATTTTTCTTCATTCCATTTTCTCAATTGTAAAGTAGGAAAAATAACATTTTACATGATTGGTTGTAATAAAAATTAAACTATACACATATATACGTACATATACATATACACACACATACACAAATACGTACTGCAATTAACACGGAGCCTGCATGAGCTAATTGAGTGTAGCTCCTTCCCAAAGAGGTTATTTGCCTTTAGTTAAAATTTGGGAAAAGTGAAGATCACTATAATCTGAATATTTGTATCTCCTCCCATCACCAAAATTCGTATGTTGAATCCTAACCCACAAGGTGATGATATTAGAAGGTGAGGCTTTTGGGAGATGATTAGGTCTACCCAGGAGAATGGGATTAGTGACCTTCCAAAAAAGGCCAGAGAAAGCTCCCTTCCCCCTTCCACCTTGTGAGGACACAGCAAAAAGATAGCTAGCTGTCTATGAAGCAGAAAAGCTGCCCTCACCAGACACTGAATCTGCAGGCGCCTTGATCTTGAACTTCCCAGGGTGGAGAACTGTGAGAAATAAATATTTGTTGTTATAAATCATCCAGTCTATGGTATATTGTTATAGAAACCCAAACAAACTAGAACAATCACTATTGCTAGAATTGCATGTATTTTTATTTAAATAGTGGCTTTTCAAACTCTGCTTTCATCTGAGATAAATTTCTTATTTGGCCACTATTAACACTGGCAACAGCTGAGCATCTATTATGATTTTTCAAGAGTCACTATTTTGGAAACTTATTAACTTAATTTAAATGTTTTTAATATTTTATTTTTTTAATTTTTTAAATGTTTATTTATTTTTGAGAGAGAGACAGAGACAGAGCATGAGCAGGGGAGGGGCAGAGAGAGAGGGAGACACAGAATCCAAAGCAGGCTCCAGGCTCTGAGCTGTCAGCACAGAGCCCTAGGCAGGGCTCAAACTCACAAACCGCGAGATCCTGACCTGAGCGGAAGTCAGACTCTCAACCAACTGAGCCACCCAGGTGCCCCAATGTTTATTTTTGAGAGAGAGAGAGAGCGCCTGCGCGCTAGTGGGGGAGGGGCAGAGAGAGAGCTGGAGACAGAGGATCCAAAGCCAGCTCTGTGCTGACAGCAGAGCGCCCCATTCGGGGCTCGAATTCAGGAGCCCCGAGATCATGCCCGGAGCTGAAGTTGGACGCTTAACTGACTGAGCCCTTTAGATGCCCCGGAAACTTACTAATTTTAAATGGATGATGCAGTGTCAAAATTTGCTAGCGTGGAAGAGTCAGAGGGACAGAAAAGGCGCAGCAAACTTGACTCATTCTACAAATTGTAGGTCCAACTAATGCCAGAAGAGCTAATTTCAAAATGTCTGTTTGAAAGAGGACTTCAATTACTTACCTCCATTTTGATCTCGGTTTATACTTTCTACCTGATTAAGCTCTTTCCGGCTTATCTTTAACCAAGGCAAAAATCCCAGGGGACAAAGCATCCTGTGATGGGAATGTGAACTATCCCCCCAAGCAATAGGGAGTGCCCTGATGCCAGCAAGACCCTGTGTGATTGACTCCAAGACAAGGATCAGCCTGACCCTCACTGCCCACCTGCACGTATCCACTGACCTTTGTCCCATGTTTTCCTTATGTAACCTGTAAGTATTTTCAGCACTTTGGAGACAGTCTTTGAGTTGTTAGTCGGCCGTCTTCTCGGTGATGGCCTCACAGAAGTAAATTCCTTTCTTGTTTCACTACCGCTCGTCCCTCTGCCTTTAGATTCTGTCGGTGGCAAATGGCAGAAGCTGGTCTATTTGGGACCCCCCCCCCCCACCCAGGGCCAGGTGCTGTTGCATCCTTGCGCCCCAGTTACATGTTATAGAAAACTCATTAGAAGTTCCCATGATATTAACGAGATACGTCCTTGTATAAAAGGGACCCGGGTAGAAACTTCAAAAAAAAAAAAAAAAAAAAGTGTCTTGAACAAAAGGTAATAGTAGAGAGAAAAAATATGACACAAATGAATAATTTTTGTTCTTTTTTATGTTTACCATGTATTTGTGGAATAAGTGGTCGAGGAATTACTGACACAGACTTTGAAAAACTCAAATAAGATAATTATGATTTTTAGAGCATGGGCTTTATTTGTCAAGATAAGAGTATATAATGACTAATTCACTAGTATTATTAAACAAATGATAATGAGATAAAATTGTAGTTAGAACAATCAGTTTAATGTTAAGAGCCATTTGTCTTAAACTGTAATTTTAGAGAAAATAAAATGATAATATTCGATGTATAGGATAATCTCAAGTGGTTAGAAAACATAGGATTTAAGAGGATTCAATCGTTTTCTTCTCTAACCGCTAGGGAGAGCTTTATTTGTGTTCAGGAGTTGCTGAAATAGCCTTTCTGATCTTTTAAAATCTGTATCATTTCTAATTGCATGGTGCCTCATCCTGCAGTGAATATAAGGATTTATAAACAGATTTAGAAGTAGCAACAAGTGATTCCTCTTTCTGGAGTGCACTCCTACCTTGGGTAACAAATGACAGATTCCCAACTACTCACGTGCCTGGATGACCAGGCCATCTGCAGTCTGAGATGTTCTCTAGCCCCCAGCAGACTGAACAGCATTTCAGTTTGGAATAAAATTGAACAGAACAACTATCTCTGTAACCTTAAAAATGCTGAGAGCATCTCCCAAAAGTAATCCATTGAAAACAAAGTAAACAGCAGACCCCAAGGATGTGGCAAAAATTAAAACGGTGTTTTTATCACTGGGCTCCTGCTCGATGTCGGTTATAAGGTAAGAGACCATGTGAACTGGTTACACACTCTGTACCACCCCAGATGGCTCAGTGAAGAATCCTCAGGATTTAGCATCATGACTGATACTAGTATAGTCTCCTTAGCAATGCATTAAAATGTCCACTTAGAATTTCTGGGTCTAGGGATGCCTGGGTAGTCGGTTGGGCATTCGACTTCAGCTCAGGTCAGGATCTCACAGCTTGTGAGTTCACTCTTGCATCAGGCTCTGTGCCAACAGCTCGGAGCCTGGAGCCTGCTTCAGATTCTGTGTCTCCCTCTGTCTCTGCTCCTATCCAGCTCACACTCTGTCTCTCTCTCAAAAATAAATAAACATTTTCTAAAAATAAAAAAAAAATTTCTGGGTCTATACTATTGTCAGGTAACCAATATCTTCTCAGATAGCAGAACATTTTAGTGAAAATACATCTATTTCCATTCATTCCCAGATTCACAAACAGGAAGGACTTAAATGCTCCTTGGTCCTGGGAAAGTGGGTTATTGAGGGGGTCAGGAATGGCATAGGTAGGAAAATCTTCCATAGTCTAATACAGTACTGGCTCTTTACCCAATTTCTGCAGATGACCAGAATATAACAATAGCCTTAAAAATGCTGGTGATTAGGGAAAAAAAGATCATAATCTCTATCAAGTGTTGCTTATCATTTTTTCGGCCATCTAGTCCTTAATTTATGCATTCTGTTAAAAAGCAAAATTCAACTGAGTAAATTTGTTATGTATGTATGTATGTATTTATAACACTGAAGGGTAGAGAGGAAGAGATAGAATTCTGGTGGGGGGGGAGAGGGACAGACTCGAACTCACGAACAGTAAGATCATGACTTGAGAGTCCATTGCTTAACTTAAACTGAGGCACTGTACCCAGGTGCCCCCTCAACCGAGTAAATTTGAAGATCTAATTTGTTTTATTTAGTGATTCATGGATTGGGGAACCTCAAGTTTAGCAAAGACAGAGATACTCCAAGAAGTTGTACAAAATGGAAGGTTTTCATAGGAAGGAGGGTAGGGCAAAGAAGTATTAGCAAAAGAGGGGCACCTTGGTGGCTCGTAGGTTAATTTTGGTTCAGGTCATGATCTCATGATTCATGAGTTCGAGCCCCGCATGGGACTCGGTGCTGACAGCCTGGAGCGTGCTTCAGATTCTGTGTCTTCCTCTCTCTGCCTCTCCTCCACTCATGCTCTGTCTCTCAAAAATGAATAAACATTAACAAACAATTAAAAAAAAAAAAGTATTAGCAAAAGAAAAGAAAGGGTTGTTTCAGACCAGAACAGTCTTCTTTTGTTGGGAGGGGAATTGCAGGGTTTTTATCATGCAGATTACCTCACTAGTACCAATCAGAAAATTCCAGATTGACTGTTTAATGGGCACATTCCTGGGATAGGTTGAAACTATAATTAAGTCTTGATTTGCTGGGGGGGTGGGGGTACAATGACTCCATTTGCATCTTGTCATTATCATCCCTTCTCTTCCTCCTCCTCCTCCTCCTCCTCCTCCTCCCCCCCTTTCCCTCCTCTTCTTTCTTCTTTAATAGCAATTCCATAAAAAATATATGGAGTGCCTACTCTATCTGCAAAATTGCACCAAGCCCTAGAAATAGTGCATTTAAGACAGACATAGTCCCTACCTGCATGAGAGTTTACAGTGCAGAGGTGAAGGACACTAAACAAATGTTTATAGTCAAGTACAGGAAGCACACTGTGCTACGGGGAATACACTGTAGGAGTGTTCCTAATTCTTCCAAATGCTAAAACAGAAAAGGGTACCAAAGTGGTCCTCATCTGGATGTCCCAGTGCAAAGGACTTGATTTCCTGGTCTTGAGTTTCCTCAGATGAAGTAAGAGGGCTTGGGCTCAATGAATTCTAAAGGTCCCTTCTGTAGAGGCCACTTTTAGGCAACAGGCTTGAGCAATAGAGTCTTGATCAAGGCCAAAGGGCCCACAGCGACCACCTGGCTGAACACAGACAGGCCCATCAGGTGACCCACCTCAAAACACCCATAGGCCCTAACTTACCAATGGACTACTTACAACTAGACACAGTCACCAAAAAAGGGAAAACTCCATACATTCTGTTCCCGTACCTCCTCACCTTCTCACTTTATTTTATTTTTTTTTAATTTTTTTTTCAACTTTTTTTTTTTTAATTTATTTTTGGGACAGAGAGAGACAGAGCATGAACGGGGGAGGGGCAGAGAGAGAGGGAGACACAGAATCGGAAACAGTGTCCAGGCTCTGAGCCATCAGCCCAGAGCCTGACGCGGGGCTCGAACTCACGGACCACGAGATCGTGACCTGGCTGAAGTCGGACGCTTAACCGACTGCGCCACCCAGGCGCCCCTCACCTTCTCACTTTAAATGCAGCCCCCACCCTCTGCCTCAATGCAGTCTCTCCTCTGCTGTCCTGTCCACTGCTCCCTTGCGGTGTATTCAACTGATTTCTACCTCCTCTGTTCTGCCTCAGGTGAATCCTTCCATTGCCCATGCCCCTGGCTTCCACCAGATCATTGCCTTACACTTGGGGGCCCCCATCTCACTGGCGAGACACCACACCTGCCATTGGTAAGGTGCTAACATTTTATTCAAATCTCCCCAATCCCAAACGGCATTATCAAGGGCTTTCTCTGAAAAAATAATTTGAGGACTTCTTGGGGACTAAGTGCAAACAATGTGAACATTCCTAAAGTGGCAGCTGTGACGCTCCAATTCAGAATCCTGAGATGCTCACTCACTTCCACTGGAAATACCCTGTGAGTAAGGTCTGGGTGGTATACACCACATGGTCTTACTTCACGTTTCCCAAAGGCCCCCTTTTTTGTGTGTGCACCAAGCTGGGTGGTGAATACTACTGTCTTCTGGTTCATAGTGAGCTGTCACATGCCCCCAAAGTGCCACCTCAAAAGGTTACATCCTATCATTTCCTCTCTGAGGTAACCAAGTGGATTAGCAAAACCCCCAAATTATTCTTCTTAGAAACTTCATAACCAAAATGAGGGATGAGTTACAGAGATGTAGAAACATTCACATGTTTTCCATAGTTTTCAAGATAAATATGCAAAAACCTTCCATAGTTAATGCTGCAGTATGGGTCTTTCAATACCTTTCCCAACCCTTTCCTCTTCTAGTATTGAGGCTAGACAATGAATATGTTCAACTCCCAGCCTTTCTCTCAGCTCAGCGTAGCTATATAGCTCAGTTGTGGCCTATGACACGTAGGTGGAAGGCCTTTGAGACTAAGAGAGCTTTTTGCTGCTTTGCTTTCTTCCATTCTTCCTGCTTGGAACATGCCTGTGATGACTGGAAGTATAGCAGCCATCATGAAACCATAAGGATGAAAGTTATCACTAAGGCTGATGGAGCAAAAGAGAACAAATTTAATTATCTGCTGACATTTTAGAGATGCTGTCTCAACTGTGTACAATCTACATGAAAGTTGGTATTTTAAATGTTTACTGGGTTTTTGTTTCTCATAGATGAATGTCATCCTACTGATCAACTTCTAATAATAATGCTGACCATATATAATTAATCCTGTAATTAGCAGGATCCTGAAGTTGATCAGAATATGCTTATATGTGTTTGGGTGGTATAAAATCATTTTGTTTTGGGGGCACCTGGCTGGCCCAGTTGGTAGGGCACACAACTCTAAATCTCAGGGTCGTGAATTCAAGTGCCATGTTTGGCGTGAAGCCTACTTAAAAAAATCATTTTGTTTTTTTCATAGCATTTTATCTTCTAAGTATGAGGTTTTAATTAACCATGTGATTGCTGTGCTATGTTTTGATTAAAATGAACTCCATGGGGTTCTTAGCTAATTACAAAATTCACTTTCATCCTTAACTAAGTTTTGTCACCATTTAGAACAGTTTAAGAAAGAAATATAGAATGCTACATTGATTTTGGGGAGAATGTAACAGAGACATTGATATAAAAAAAGATTTTTCAAAAATACGTTCACTCACATTGTGTGTTTGTATGTGTGTAAGTGTCTTCCAGGATTACTAAATTAGAATAGATAAGAACTTTTCATATATGATCCTCTAATTTCTTTTTTATAGTATCCATTTAACAGGTATATTTTCTCAAACACCGTAGGTCTACGTTGAGCAAGTTATGTGCATATGCTTCCCTAAGGGAGCCCTAAATCCATAAACAGAGAGCTCCAAAGACACACGCTATGTGACAAGTGGTAAGGGCCATCCCAGAAGTAAACACAGGCTGGGAGTGGGGGAATCCAGAGGGCCTTGTAGTTTTCTTTGCCAGATGCTGTGAGAGAGACAAGGGCTGCAGAGGAGGGGATCCAGGAGGCCTGAGAGTCTTGTGTTACATGGCAGAGAACCAATGCAGCCTCAATTGTTATTCAGCCACACTGTCTTTAATCAGTTGTGCCGTAGCCACCTTTGAGGCACTTATCTGTCCCACAGAAAGAAACTCCTAAATCTAGTTTATGGTGAGTGAATAGGAAAAGCCCATCAGTCCTTAGCAGGCAGTTATCCCTTTAGCATGTGCATTCAAGGCTGCTGGCCTCCATGTTAAACAAGGGGCACTGAAGGATGACTGAGGGAGACAACAATCATTGAAATGCCCCTGCTTTCCATTCCTTCCCCTGCATCCTCATTAAAAAAAAAAAAAAGTAAACTGAACTCTCTCCAAACATAAATTCAGTTCTGGCATCCACAACTCTGTGCTTTATGCTGATTTGGCTAATAACAATAATTTATGTCTGTGCCCTTTGACATTTTCAGTGATTCAATTTATTAAGAGACTAGATTTATCTGCCACCTATTTTAACTTCTATCCTGTCCATTTTCTGAACCCCCACCATCTTCAGAGAAAGCATCACACAGGGATGTAGATGTGCATCAGGACTGAAAACATGGTTTCATCCTTTCAGTGATCAAAGTTTTGTACCAAGCATAGCTTTAACACTTGGGTAATGTATGTAATATGCCCAGATTAGGGAATAAGAATATTTTAGAAGGATATTTTTTTTGCCACAGTATTTGGCAGAAATTGGGTTTTTCAGAACATTGGAAGGTGCCCACAACTGGCACTATTTTATTTTTTGTCACTTCAAAGCACCTATGGACACTCCTTTGCTCTTCCATACAAAAGTAAGCTTAGGAATGCTTTGCTTCATTCTAGGTTGGGCTGCCTGCATATATAGACTCTTTCCTCTACTTCCTATTGCCAGTTACATTAAATTCAGTATATGACAAGTTTATTAATGCTGTACTGTAGTCAACATCTAAGCAAGCATATACAATGGCCGCCATGCAGAAGAAGTTTGAAAGGAAAGGCAGTAAGAAGAAGGAGCTGATTACAGTAGAGGTTAAGAAGGAAATCATTGAGAAGTATGAACGAGGTATGAGAGTGGCCGAAACTGCAAGATTTTATAAGTAGTCTATGTTGGCCATCTGCACACTTTTAAAGAAGAAAGAAGAATAAGGGGGCTAGATGCAGCAAAAGGAGTCACGAGAATATCAAAGCAACGGCCACGTGTTCTGGAAGATGTAGAAAAGGTGCTCCTGCTTTGGATAAATGAGCAACAACTAGCAGGTGATACTGTGACTGAGAACTTTATCTGCAAGAAGGCAAGGGCCTTGTGCACCGACCTCATAAGTGAACGGCCAGGCACATCAACAGAAAACAAAGAAGGCTTCAAGGCAAGCAGGGAATGGTTTGATAACTTTAAGAGGTGAAGCGGCATCCATAGTGTTGTGAGGCATGGAGAGGCTGCAAGTTCAGATGCTAAGGCAGCTGAGGCATTTGTTACTGAGTTCCAGAAGCTTATGGTTTCTGAGTGTTACCTTATGGAGGAAGTTTTTAACTGTGATCGGATGGGGTTTTTTTTGGAAAAAGATGCCAAAGAGGACCTACATTACAGAAGAAGAGAATGCAATGCCCGGTCACAAGCCAGTGAAAGACCATTTCAGTCTCTTGGTTTGTGCTAATGCAAGCTGGGACTTCAAAGTCAAGCCGCTGCTCATGTATCATTCCAAGAATCACGAGCCTTCAAGAAATGCAAGGTACAGAAGACCCAGTTAAACATTATGTGGAGGTCCAACAGCAAAGCTTGGGTCACTCGTATCTTGTTTGTTGAGTGGATCAAAGAGGTCTTTGGTGCTGCAGTGAAGAAATACCTCTTAGAAAAGAATCTGCCACTCAAAGCCTTGCTGGTCATGGATAATGCTCCTGCTCATGCTCCAGGCCTTGGAGATGAGTTACTGGAGGAATTCGAGTTCATTAAGGTCAAGTTCCTTCCTCCCAACACCACCCCAATCCTCCAGCCCATGGATCAGCAGGTCATTTTTCAACTTTAAAAAGCTTTACACCAAATCACTATTTCAGCGATGCTTTGAGGTGACCAAAGGAACAAACCTTACCCTCTGAGAGTTTTGGAAAAATCATTTCCACAACGAGAACTGTCTCAAGGTCTGCAATAAAGCCTGGAATGGGGTCACCAAGAGAACCCTCAATTCTGCTTGGAGAAAACTGTGGTCTGATTGCATTCTTGGACATGACTTAGAGGGGCTTGCTCATGAACGTGAGCCACCAGTTGTCCATGAAATTGTGTACTTGGGGAAGACGATGGGACTGGAGGCGAATGAGGAGGACATTCAAGAGCTGGTGGAGAAACATGGCCAGGAGCTGACCACTGACAAACTGATGGATCTGTATCGTGAGCAACAGCAAGAGGTTGTGGAGGAGATCTCGTCTGCAGAGGAGGAGGAAAAAAAAGGCAGAGGAATCCCTCACTTCAAATGAGATTAGGGAGATGTGTAAAATAAGGGAAACAGTGCAAAATTTTGTAGAAAAGCACCATCCGAATAAGGCTATAGCAGTATGAGCGATGAATCCGTTTAACGACAATGCAATGTCACATTTGTGTAAAATCCTCAAAAAGAGGCAAAAGCAAGTGCCATTGGATAGGTTCCTTGTTAAAGTCGCACTAAAAGAAAAAGAGTCCATGGAGCTGATAGATAGTAGTGATTCCATTAGTGGTAGTGTAAATTGTCCTAGCCAATAACCCTCCTCTCTCTTCTCTCCCTCACACCAGCCACAAGGTTTTCAAAGGTAAGTGCAGGCTAATTTGTTTATTTTTCTTTATATTTTGCATTTTCTTTATTGTCTTGTATCTTATTACAGTAATCATTTTTACATGAATATTTTTGGGTTATGGAACAAATCATCTGAGTCCATTATTTCTTATTGGGAAGTTCACTTTGATATACAAGTGCTTTGGATTACAAGCATGTATCCAGAACAAATTATGCTCACAGACCAAGGTTTTACTGTATTACCAAATTGCTATGCATAATTATTCCCTTTTCTTCACATTCTCACCAAGTTTAATATCCAGCCTTTAAATTTCATCAATAGAATAGTCATAAAATGGTATCGTGTTGCAAACAGCTTCTCACCGTAGGTAGCTTCTCTTTTCATTTTATTGGTGTCCTTTAATGAATAGACATTTTAAATTTTAATACAATCTAATTTGTAAAACTCTATGATTTTTAATTTTTGTGTCTTGTTTAAGATTTTTTCTCTTCTTCATAAAATATGATTATAAAATAGTCTCATCTTTTCCCCTAAGGTGTTCAGGGTTTTAGTTTTACATTTTTGTTTTAATTCACCTTAATTGATTTTTGTGTGTGGTCTGACGTGGGAATCAATTATATTATTTACAAGTGGAAAACCAGTTGTCCCAAAACAAATGATTAAACTGTCATTTCTGGTGGCTCTGCAATTGCATTCTCTATAATATTTTAGTTAGTGGGTACTAGGTGACTATTATGTTTTTTCTATAACTTTTTGTATGTTTAAAATATTTCACAATTAAATAAACTCTAAACAGAAATTTACTTTAAAGTTTCCAATATGGGCTTTCTAGTCTGTTCCATTGGTTTATTTATATCTATCCCTGTACGAACACCATGCTTTTTTTTTAAATAGTAAGTATTGATATCTACTAGGAAGATGTTCTGCATCTTGTCCTTTTAAAAAATTGCTTGAGTCATTCTTGTTCCTTTGTTAATGAAATGTTTAAAATAATTTATCTAGTTATACACACACACATGCACATACACAAACAAACACACAGCTACTGGGATTGGGATTTGATTTAAAATTAATTTAAAAAAATTTTTTTTAAATGTTTATTTATTTTTGAGAGAGACAGAGACAGAGCATGAGCAGGGGATGAGCAGAGAGAGAGGGAGACACAGAATACAAAGCAGGTTCCAGGATCTGAGCTGTCAGCACAGAGCCTGATGTGGGGCTCCAACTCACAAACCGTGGGATCATGACCTGAGCCGAAGTTGGATGCCTAACCGACTGAGCCACCCAGGTGTCACATGATTTAAAATTAATTTGGCAAAAGCTGACACCTATATGATATTGACTTTTTCTATCCATAAGCATGATATAATCTCCCCACTTATTTATGTCTTCTGTAATGTCTTTCCATAACATTTCATACACTTCTGAACATTTTTGTAGGTTTCCCCAAGTATCTAGAAATTGTGTTCTTTTTAAAATGATATCTTTTATTTTTTTATTATTTTAATTTTTTTAGTTTATTGATTTAGAGACAGAGTGAGAGAGAGAGAGTGCACGCACGCACACAAGCTGGGGAGGGACTGAAAGGAGAGAGAGAATCCCACAGGCTCTGCACCATCAGCGCAGAGCCCGATGGGGGGCTTTAACTCACAAACTGTGAGATCATGACCTGAGCCGAGATCAATAGTTGGACACTTAACCGACTGTACCACTCAGGCGCCCCTAAAATGATATCTTTTAAAGTTACATTTTCTGAATTGTAGGTAATTTAAAATGTAATTGATCATTATATACTAATATTTTATGTAGCAAGCATTCAGGATACTCTTATTAACTAATTTATTTGTTTATTTATTTATTAATTATTATTATTATTTTAATTTATATCCAAGTTAGTTAGCATATAGTGCAATAATGATTTCAGGAGTAGAATCCAGTGATACGTCCCTTTACATATAACACCTAGGGCTCATCCCAACAAGTGTCCCTTGCCTCCTTAATGTCCCTTGCCCATTTAGCCCATCCCCCCACCCACAATCCCTCCAGCAACCTTCAGTTTGTTTTCTATATTCAAGAGTCTCTTATTTTTGTCCCCCTCCCTATTTGTATATTATTTTTGCTTCCTTCCCTTATGTTCATATGTTTGTGTCTTAAATTCCACATATGAGTAAAGTGATATGATATTTGTCTTTCTCTGACTAATTTCGTTTAGCATAATACACTCTAATTTCATCCAGTTGTTGTTGCAAATGGCAAGATTTCATTCTTTTTGATTGCTGAGTAATACTCCATTGCACATATATACCACATATTCTTTATCCATTCATCCATCGATGGATATTTGGGTTTTTTCCAATACTTTGGCTATTGTTGATATCACTGCTAAACATTGGGGTGCATGTGCCCCTTTGAAACAGCATATGTGGATACTCTTATTAATTTATAATTTTAGTTGTGGATTCTCATGGGATTTTAACATAATCAAGAATGTAGTCTCTGTATAATGGTGGTTTTGTTTCTTTCTTTTTAATCCTTAACATTTAATTTTTTTTCTTACCCTGATGGTTTGGACATTCAATATAATGCTGCATAGAAGTATCACATATTGTTTTTAAATATCCTCAAATTAATCAAATATAACACACACATGCATACATATATGTTTATTTATAAGTCAATACTGGGGCACCTGGGTGGCTCAGTCGGTTGAGCGTCCGACTTCAGCTCAGGTCACGATCTCACAGTTTGTGGGTTTGAGCTCAGCATCTGGATCTATGCTGACAGCTCAGAGCCTGGAGCCTGCTTTAAATTCTGTATCTCCCTCTTTCTCTGCCCCTTACCCTCTCACACTCTGTCTCTCTCTCAAAGATGAATAAGCAAGAAAATAAAATAAAATAAAATAAAATAAAATAAAATAAAATAAAATAGTCAATACCTATTTAGATTGAATTACATGTTTATACATTTCTTTGCTCACTACTGCCCCTCTCACTCTATGGATTTACTTACTTTCTCATTGAAATATATCTTTATATATATCTATATCTATATCTATATCTATATCTATATATATATCTTTATATACTGAGTAATTCTTTCAGTGTGGGGGTGTGAGTACTCAATCCCCTAGCCTTCTTTATGTGATGTTTTTATTTTCACTCTTGAAGAAATTCCCTTGGATATAGAATTCTGAGTTCACATTCTATCAGTATTCTATGGATATTATTCAGTTTTCTTTCTGCTTTATTGTTCCTAATAGAAATATGACTATTAATTTAGTAATTGTTTCTCTGTAGGTAATCTATGCTTTTTCTTCTTGTTGGTTTTAAATATTTTTCTTTGTCTTTGAAATTTTGTAGTTTTCTGTAATTAGCAATGTATCTATCAATGAGTTTTTTCTTTTTTTTTTTTTTTTTTTTTAAATTTTTTTTTTTTTTCAACGTTTATTTATTTTTGGGACAGAGAGAGACAGAGCATGAACGGGCGAGGGGCAGAGAGAGAGGGAGACACAGAATCGGAAACAGGCTCCAGGCTCTGAGCCATCAGCCCAGAGCCCGACGCGGGGCTCAAACTCACGGACCGCAAGATCGTGACCTGGCTGAAGTCGGACGCTTAACCGACTGCGCCACCCAGGCGCCCCGAGTTTTTTCTTATTATACATAAGACCTGTGTGTTTTCAGTCTGTAAACTCATGTTTTCATTAACACTGAACATCTTCATCTGTTTTATTCTTAAATATTATCTATTCCCCACTCTTTCTTTTCTTTTTGCAATTCCCATTAAAGCTTTATTGATCTCACTGTGACCTTCATTTCTCTTAACCACTCTTTGATATTTGGTATCTCTACATGTCTCTATGCTTCATTCTAAGTGATTTCCTTGGAACTGCCTTTCAATTCACTGTTTCCCCTTTAGCTGTATAATTTCTACACAGTTTGTTTTTTAATTTGTCTTCTCTCTTTCAGGTATCCTTTTTTCTTGGTTTCTAGTCTTTTTATCTTTTGAACGCATTAAACATTTATTTTATAGTCTTTTTCAGATTGTTCTTTTAGCTCAAGTTCTTATAGAGTGTTAATTCTCCAACTCGTTATGTCTACTAACTTTCCCTCATAACAAATATTATCTGTGTAGTAATTTTTCCTATTGTGAACTCATTTTCTTTTTTTTGTTGTTGCTTATTTATTTAGTTTTGACAGAGAGAGAGAGAGAGAGAGAGAGAGAGAGAGAGAGAGAGAGAGAAAGCACACAAGCAGGAGAGGGGCAGAAAGAGAGAGGGAGACAGAGATCTGAAGTGGGCTCCAGGCTCTGAGCTGTCAGCACAGAGCCTGACGCAGGGCTTGAACCCACAAACTATGAAATCATGACCTGAGCCAAGTTGGATGCTTAACTGACTGAGCCACCCAGGCACCCAATGAACTCATTTTTGACTGAGGATTTTTTTTTCTGCTATGAGAGTCCTGAACATTCTATGTTTTGAACTATTGGTATAAAGCTCCTACCAGTTGCCTCAAGGTGTTCATTGGTCCAGAATTCCCTCACCGTTATTTTTCAACCTAAAGAATCTTACACAAAGCTAGAAATATACAACTGGATTCCGCATCTGAATATTGCCCAGCCTTTTAGAGTTTCTTTTTTTCCTCTCAAATTTTTCTTTATTTATTTTACATTTAAATACTGAATCTATTTGAAATCTCAATCTCCCTTTTAAATCATTTCAAGCAAATATGTCCTTGGGATAGGGTTGCTAAATTTTACAAATAAAAACACACTGCCCCATTACTTTTGAATTTCAGACAAACAACGAATCATTTTTCAGTACAAGTGTGTCCTGTGCAGTACTGGGAGTTTTACTAGGGACTGACTTATAATAAATAGTGATTCACTGTTTATCTGAAATTCCAATTTAACTGAGCATCCCATTTTTTATTTTTTTTAATTTAAATACAAGTTAGTTAACATACAGTGTAGTTTTGGCTTTAGGGGTAGAACCTGGTGATTCATCTCTTACACATGACACCAACTGCTCATCCTGAAAAGTGCCCTCCTTAATGCCCATCACCCATTTAACCCATCCCCACCCCCCACCCCCTCCAGCAACACTCTGTTCTCTGTATTTAAGACTCTCTTATGGTTTGTCCCCCAAAAATGCTGATTCAAAGGGGCACATGCACCCCAATGTTTATAGCAGAAGTATCAACAATAGCCAAATTATGGAAAGAGCCCAAATGTCCATTGACTGATGAATGGATAAAGGAGATATAGTATATATATATATATATATATATATATATATACACACTATGTATGTATATACATATATATGTATGTGTGTGTGTATATATATATATATAGTATATATATATACTATGTATGTATGTATATATATACAATGGAATACTACTCGGCAATGGGAAAAAATGAAATCTTGCTATTTGCAATAACGTGGATGGAACTAGAGGGTATTGTGCTAAGTGAAATAAGTCAGTCAGAGAAAGATAAATATCATATGATTTCACTCATATATGGAATTTGAGAAACTTAACAGATGAACATAGGGGAAGGGAAGGAAAAATAAGACAGATTTCCTAATAAAGCTTTTTTTCCCACCCAACTTTAGGACAAGACAAACTTTATTGTCACTCATCTGACAGCCTTTCCAACGTGCCATATATATGTAAAGGCATCTCAGTAACAATATTTTAATTCACAAAGACCAAATTTGCTCTCCTCACTTGGGCATCAGTAATTCCTATACCCATATTAGATTAGAAAAATGTCACACTGGCTGTAAATTTTCTCTTCCTTTCTGCTGATTTAGGATTTCCCTTTCAATTAAAAAATAATAGCCATTTATTTGTGTGTGTGTGTGTGTGTGTGTGTGTGTGTGTGTACACACTTGTCTTTATGTTATGTTATATTTTGTCTAGTATTTCCATCTATTTTAATTAAATTTTTAAAAATGTTTATTTTTGAGAGAAAGAAAGAGTGCAGAGGGGGGGCAGAGAGAGGGAGACAGAATATCTGAAGCAGGGTCTATTATGACAGCAGAGAGCACAATGCAGGGCTCGAACTCACGAACCATGAGATCATGACCTGAGCCGAAGTTGGATGCTTAACTGACTGAGCCACATATGTATACTAGGTTGGACTGCATTATTGATAGACCTAGTTTGATTACTTCTTGAATACACAGAAACTTAGACTATATGAAACTTTCCTTCTCATGAAACTTGTTGTATTTCTCCCATAGTGCTAAGATAACTTAAATAAGCAAGCAGATCCTCAAACACGGGCTTACTAATGACTGTTTAGACCCATAGGACCATTTCTAAATCCTGATTTCTTCACTAAAAAAAGGCTCAAATAAAGTTTCTTCATAAATAAATGTTAGAAAGTTTATTGTTATGATCATGTGTTATAACAGCTATTCATCTTAGGAAGATATTTGAAACATAAGTCTTAGGTCACTGGAGGCAAATTAAGCACATCAATAAGGAGTGCTTGCAACATGTCATTATTTTGCAGGAGAATAAGTGGTTTGAGTTGAATATTATTTGTAAATAAGAGACAGACAAGATCTCCCACTTTCACTAATAAAGTGCCCATCTCATTAAGATAGAAGTAATGGGTGTTTTAAAAAAATTCTGATTTCCTCAATTGTATAATTTAATGTACAGACTCCTAAGGATATTGATCTAATGAATTATTTAAAATCCATCTTTTTTATATCACACATTTAAGTGTCCACATGCCCCTGACTGTGGAAACATGAGAATCAATGACACTGTCCCTGATTAAAGAATGACCTAATCAGAGATATAAACATGTAAACAAATGATTATACTGTATTTTGATATATGTTACACTAGAGGTACATACATGATCAAGAGTCATGGAATCATAGGGAGGTGGGTGATTCTGTGCAAGACTTCACCAAATGTCATATTTAAGCTACAGTTTTGAGGGCTAATGAGTGAAATAGTAGAAACATTCAGAACTATTCAGCTTGGAGTTGAAGTGAGGAGTGGCAGAAAGATAGGTTGGGGCCAAATCAGGGAATACCTTGAATGTCATGCTAAAAACTTCAAAATTTATCCTGAGGATGGTGGAAAGCCATTAAAAAAATTATAAGCAGGGGAGGGATGTGGTCTGATTTCATTTTAGATAGATGAAAAATTTGAAAGGTCAAATCTAGGAATAAGAAGACAAGTTAGAAGGTTATCCTACCATTGTAGGCAAGAACATTCCCAGTCCAGATAAAGGGCTATAGCATTAGAGATGAAGGTAGAGGGAGGAGAGCTGAGAAATATTTAGGAAGTAAAATCATCAGGGTTTGGAGACTAATAATATGTAGTCAAGAACGTAAGGGTAAAAAGAAGTCTCAAGTGACTCCAAGGCTTTTGGCTTCAGTAGGGGACAGTGGTGCTGTTATTTATTTTATTTTATTTTATTTTATTTTATTTTATTTTATTTTATTTTATTTTATTTTATTTATTTTATTTTATTTTTAAGTTTTTATTTTAATTCTAGCTAGTTAACATACAGTGCTATATTAGTTTCAGGTATACAATATAGTAATTCAACACGTCCATACATCACCCTCTGATCATCACAACAAGTGGACTCCTTAATCCCCATCATCTATTTAACCCATCCCCCAACTCCCCTCTCCTCTGGTAACAGTTTGTTCTCTATAGTTAAGAGTCTGTTTCTTGGATTGCCTCTCTCTCTCTCTCTCTCTCTCTCTCTTATTTTTTTCCTTTTGCCTGTTTGTTTTGTTTGTTAAATTCCACATATGAGTGAAATCATATGGCATTTGCCGTTCTCAGACTTATTTCACTTAGCAATATACACTCTAGCTCCATCCATGTCATTGCAAATAGCAAGATTTCATTTTTTTGATCACTAATATTCCATTATATCTATATCTATATCTATATCTATATCTATATCTATATCTATATCTATATCTATATCTATATCTCTATATCTTTGGGATAGTGGTGCTACTAACTGAGATTAGAAGACAGAAGGAGAGAAGATGTGGGGAAACTAATGAGCTTTAAGTGGCTAGGGGAATCCAGATGTACAACCTTAATGCCCAGGAGAGAAGGAAGGGCTCGAGACTGAGATTTCTGCATCATTAATATATAGATATGATCAGTACCACAGAGAAGCCAAATATATCTGAGGACAGGATGCAGAGTAGAAGTAACCTAGGATCCAAATTCTGGAGAGCACCAGTGTTTGAGAACAAATGGATGATGAGATAAAAGGGAAGTATCAGGAGGAGAGTCCTAAAAGTCAAAACACAGAATTTCCATAAGAAAATGTGTGTATGTCTTATGTTTCTAATACAGGTCCCATTTTGATACTTCTGAGATACATCAATTCACTGTCTTCACTCTTAATAAGAACTGATGGGTAGCTGGGACTCTGTAGAAATAGGCATTGGCCACAAACAAACAAAACTTTGAAATTCTTAAGCACAGATAGTTCTAGAAAAGAATAAGAATTTCATCATGCGTCTCATTTTCCTACCAGCCAGCAGGGTGCCACCATTATTGCTAATAGCTATTGTTAATAGAAGAGTTAAAAAGTTCTCTTGAAGAGAAAGACATCCCTTTACCCAGAAAGTAAGTAACTAAAAATCCCTACTATTACACAAATTGAAAACCAGGAGGCAAATTTTAATTAAAAATATTTATAGCAAGCGGAATACCAGCTGCTAGTTTCTCTCACCACTCATGAATGTGTTTTGCAGCTGGCCATAATTCTCTCTTATTTCAATCAGCTTAACCAATAATAACAGCTGTTCATTAGGCAAGGTCCATTTTATTAGCACCCGTGTGATATGCAGTGACTGGTAAAGAAGTCTTTAATAGGAACGATTTTTAAGAGAACCACCCTTTGATTTGATGGATCATTGTTTGAAGAAGTTTTGTTTCTTTAAGTAAGAAAAAACTCCTATGACCTTAAAAGCATCTCCATATTCTGTAAGGCTAAGATGTTTCTATGCATTTCCTGACCTATCCATTTAAAACTATAAGAGCATCTTAGACCACATTAAACATAACAGGAGGGGGGGTGCTGGGAGATGCTAATGAGTGTATATAAGGATAAATTTGATGCAATATATGTAGTGTTTCTTAAGTGACGATGTCCTTAGAAATATTAGCAATCTCCTTCATCAGTGCAAAACATCTGAGTCCAGGGCCTAATCACAGCTGTTTGTTTGTTTGTTTGTTTGATTTTGTTTATTAAGTTGCCAGAGTTTCTGTGTCTATCTACTAAGACATTCTGTCCTACTTAGTGGAAAGCAGAAAAGTCAGACAATTCAATGAAATGAACTGAGGTTGCTTAAACCATCAACACATATTACGATAAGGAGTTTAGTGAATTTATGACCCACATTAAGAGAAGAAAGTGATGGGACACCTGGGTGACTCAGTGGATTAAGCATCCCTCTTGGTTTTGGCTCAGGTCATGATCTCACGATTTGTTCGTGAGATCGAGCCCTGAGTAGGGCTCTGCACTGGAGCCTGCTTGGGATTCTCTCACTGACTCTCTCTCTCTTAATAAATAAATATTTTTTAAAAAAAGAGAGAATAAAGTGATGATTCGTTTGAAGAGAACCCATGGAAGAGCCCGGGGCTCAGAGGTGGCTGGGTGAAGGTGACATTGCTCTCCTATATACTCATGGGGAGTAAAACAGATCTGATTAGTATGACTTACTAACAGAAGGAATAAGTGTTTTCTTCAAGAAAAATATATCGAATAAGTAAAAAAGTATGTGAAATCTGAGCAGATTCTGACAGAGTTCATGGTCCTGCTATCAGGAAGACAGCAGAATTGAAGCTTCGTTCTCATAAACAGATCAAAGGTACTCATAAATGGGACAGCTCATGTTTTTGTTTCCCCTTATTAGAAACTATTATTTATGGAATTCAACTACATACCAGAGGTCAACTTAATCCCTTGTTGTATTCCCCAAATGTCTTATAAATGAAACTTACATTTTTTTTACTTGAAACATGTATTGAATTATAGAAAAGAGTGACAGAAAAATAAATAAAACCTTTTTTTCTGACATGTTCCTTTTAGGCAAAAAAGAAAGCAGTAAGTGATATTTTAAGATTTTAAGATAGTTTTCTTTTCCTTCATAATATTTAAGCATGATGATTTTCTTCTTTTTCTTTCTTTTTTTTTTTTTTTGAGAGAGAGACACACACAAAGAGAGAGACAGGGTATATGAAAGCTCGGGAGAGGAGCAGAGGGAGAGAGAGAGAATCTTAAGCAAGCTCAGCGTGGAATCTAATGCGGACTCAAGTCCATGACCCTAGGATTATAACCTGAGCCAAAACCAAGAGTCAGACGCTCAACTGACTGAGCCACCAAGGTGTCCCAAGTATGACGCTTCTTATGAATGAGCAATCCTTTTTGAACAAAGTGAAATGGATTCTGAAACTGTCTGTGAGAACTAAAGAGAGCAGGAGACTGGAAACCAAACAACCGGAGTCTGAACCACAGGTTTCTAATGGACGCTCTTACCCCGGCACAGAGACCCAGCTCAAGCTTTGAGGGGGTCTGTTGCAAAAGTCTGATTACATTTGCAGCCAAGGTCTTTCTGTGTATCAGTCTTTATTTGATGGGAGAGAAGAGAGATTTGCTTCATTTTCTAGTTACAAGTAAAATGAAGGGGCTCTAGATGACTTTAAAGGGCTCTTCCTGTTCTAATTTTCTTCAAAAATGTTAAGCGCCTCCATTTGAGTTGCTGTACTAAATTTACATAGGCAGGCATAGAAATAGTCAGTAAGCCAAATTTACTTCTAAATGGGCCAGAAACTTCATTTTAAAATAGGGAATTGGCAGGAAATAGGAATGAAGCCAAAGCAATTTAGAAAGGAGAAGAGCATTTGATTTTCTTAAAGAGGCAAGTGGAAAAACAAAATTAAGGAGAATAAGACAGAGGGAGAACTTTTAATAGTGGGACTCTTTTATTATTTCATTTAGGTGCTTACAATTACTGACTGGTCTGAAGCAATTTGACTTCGTTTACTTTTAGTGCAAAGCAAAACATACAAATACGGGGCTTTGAGAGAACAAATTAACAAGCAGAAATGATAATAACAGAACTCCATTCTATTAAGTTTCACTGGACATCCCCATTGAGAGTACTTACTGGCTTCTGTGTAATCCTCATGTTTATAAAAGGACAAGCTCATGATTTTCTGATCAGATCAAGACAGAATAATTAAAGTATGCAAAGTGCAAGTGGTTATCCCTGCTCTAATTCTGTAAACACCAGGGGGATTATCAATTAAAGATGCCCTCTCCATCTGCTATGAAAAAATTTACATGTTGTAAGCCTCCTGAATTTTTATTATTCCAAATTCCCTGTTTCCTAACAATCTCTTCTACAAACTGTTTTTCAATCTTGGATAAACTTTTATGACTGTGATACGTGTCTTGGTTCGTGAAGTTATAAGCAGACCACAGTCTTTGGAGCAAAATGGGACGTAGTTGAACCATAGGCTATACATCTCCTGTTATCATATCAGAGTTGTATGATCTTAAAGATCAGTGTTTTTCCCTGTCTTTTTACACTTTTTTTTTAATTTTTTTTTTAACATTTATTTATTTTTGAGACAGAGAGAGACAGAGCATGAACGGGGGAGGGGCAGAGAGGGAGGGAGACACAGAATCAGAAGCAGGCTCCAGGCTCTGAGCCATCAGCCCAGAGCCTGACGCGGGGCTCGAACTCACGGACCGCAAGATCGTGACCTGAGCTGAAGTCGGTCGCTCAACCGACTGACTGAGCCACCCAGGCGCCCCTCTTTTTACACTTTTTAAAGCTAACTTGTATCTGCATGACTTTGTGTCTACTTTAGTTCTTTACATTTATCCTTTAATTGCATTGTTTTTGAATATGCAAGCTAGACTCCAAAAAAGGTACTAACTCATAGCACTTCTCTAAGAATTATTTTAGCCTTAGTAGAGAGAAAGAGGAGGGAAAAAAGAAATAAGAGGCCAGTTAGAAAGGAAATTTCTAATTATTTTCTTGTTTTCCTTTCTTCTAGCTCTTCCTTCTGGCTCTCTTTGGATTGGAGGTGAGGGGATGGGATGAAAGGGGAATGAATTCCAAGCAGCCTAAACTGAATAGAACCTGAGGGGCCTGAACAGTAACTCAACTAGGAAGGAAGAGACTAGATGTAATTAAATATAAGTTGATGAACATTAATGAGCTCTCCCAATTCTATCCTAGAACTCCATAATTTATCATGAGGAATTGAGTAGAAAAAAATCTGGAATTTAAAATTTCCTGTTTGCTAAAGATATATTCTTTTTTTTTTTCATTTAAGTGAAAATTGCTCAAGTTCAAAAGTTCAATTGCTCAAGTTCAAAGGCTCAACTGCAAAAAGTTTCTGAGTAAATTAAAAATATGTCCAGGGGTGCCTGGGTGGCTCAGCCAGTTAAGCGTTTGACTGAGATAAGGTCATGATCTCACGGTTCATGGGTTTGAGCTCCGCATCAGGCTCTGTGCTGACAGCTCAGAGCCTGGAGCCTGTTTCAGATTCTGTGACTCCCTTGCTCTCTGCCCCTCCCCCACTCGCCCTCTGACTCTCTCTCTCTCTCAAAAATAAATAAAACATTAAAAAAAATAATAACTATATATATGTCCAGAGGCACCTGCGTAGCTCAGTCAGTTGAGTGCCCAAATGATTCTTGATTTATACTCAGGTCATGATCTCATACTTCATGGCATCTAACCCAGCTTTGGGCTCAATGCTGAGCATGGAGACTGCTTAGGATTCTTTCTCTCTCTCTCTCTCTCTCTCTCTCTCTCTCTCTCTCTCTCTCCCCTTCCCCTGTTCACACACACTCTCTCTTTTAAAAAAAGAAAAGGCCAATTGTTTATAAAAAGAGCCAGTTGTGTAGATATAAAATTACCCTTGACTTATCAATCTTGGTCTTAGATTGGCTTTCATGTAAAATTTTGTATAAGAAAAAACTAAATACCCCTTACTCATTAGTAAGAAAAATATCGTGCTTCATGTACTTTCATCAAGTATTTAGGGACTTTCTGTTATTTTTATCTAGTAAACAGCCAGAGGTTTGTTGTTTTATATTAAATAAAAGCCAATATTTCTGGAATACTGGACTCTCAGCCTGAAATTTGTCTTTCAACTCTAAAAAAGGTAAGGGAAGAAAAAAAAATAGCTGGGGGGAAAAACAAAAACAAAAACAAAAGAACACCACTTTAGACACCAGTAAAGATTTAACGTGCATCGTTTGTCTAGCACAGTACTAGGTACTGTGTGATAAGGAGGGAGTTACTGAAAAGTGAGACTATCAAGTTCACCCTCTAGGTGGGAAGTTAAATATATTCTTATCAATTGGATGAAAAACCAGTGCACTAATGAGAGGTGTTGTAAATAAGAAGCTGGGGGATTCAAAGGTCAGGGACTCAATAGCGAACCCTGATGGTATAAAGAAGACCACCAAGAAGGCTTGAAAAAAGGAAGAATGATTCTCACTGAGATGACTATCATTATCTTCCCATGTGGAAGAGTAGATAGGATGACATACTGGGTAAGGAAAAGAGGAAATCAAAAACATGGCTGCATCAAAGAATAGTACGGACTGGCCTTGACCAGAGTGGAGCGCCTGGGCTGGTTCACCAGAGCAGACAAAAGCAGAGTGAAGACGGATTTTGGAGGACTTTGGAGGTCAGGTAAAGGAGTTCAGACAGAACAGAATCTAAAATCTGTATTTGTTTTTTAAATATTTATTTATTTTTGAGAGGGAGAGAGAGAGAGAGTGCACATTTGTGCATGAGATGGGGAGGGAAACAGAATCTGAAGCAGGTTCTTTGCAGACAGCAGTGAGCCGGACACGGGGCTCGAACCCATGAATCATGAGATCATGACCTGAGCTGAAGTCGGACGCTCAACCGACTCAGCCATCCAGGCGCCCCTAAAATTTATTTTTGTAAATAGTGGGCAATTTCTGAGGAGAAAAAAAAGCAACCTGGAGATATCAGATTATTGAATGAAAGTACAAATATTTTTATTCAGAAAAAACTAAGGAGGCTAGTTATTCCAAAGACACCTGGTCTTCTGGATTTCTTCACTTTCATATACTGAGACTCCTTAATAATCAGCTGATCTGGATTTACTTAATTAATAAACGTAAATTAGATACCATAGTAAATCAGTAGGTGTTGAAAAATCTCCTGTATGCCAGACTCCCTTAAATCATCCTCACAACACCTCATGGTACGTTAATATACCTGTTATGTTAACTTTACAGATGGTTAACTGCTGTTGGCCCAATGTCACAGCCCATAAGTGATGAGCAGAACTTGAACTCATGTCTTCCAAATGTAAATCTCATTCTCTTTCCTCTATTTCACTCCATTCTCAGTCTGTGCCAGGGACTGGGTTGAATACTTCTCTTAAAAACAAAGCAGCAGTGATGCACCATATCTACTAATATTTTTATTTAAAAACCTATCTCCACATAATCGGAGACAACACTAATAATTCTAGGATTTTTCATAACTCACCCAAATCCAGAATTGGCAAACTTTCAGATACTTAAAAAACAGCCAGTAAGAAATCAAATGTTTAATCAATGAATGCCTATTTAAAAATTTAACAACTGGCATGTTTACAGAAATTACACTTTCACTAAAAATGGAAGTTTTATTGTTTGACCCATTTTTTTACTTCATGAAAAGAATCAGACTAGAATATGTAGCACGTTTGCCTCATGCTTTGAGAGGTGGGCCCTACAGAGCATAATGTTTATCAGAATTAGTTTTTATAAGTCCTCACATAAAATTAACCCAAGTTTTCTGTGTGTAGAACTAATCAAGATAAAGTAATGCCTGCAATATATTTCATTCTTTCAACAACATTTACAAAATACCTAATACGTGAAAGACACATGTGGTGCTGGGCTCTGGAGGAAAAAAAAACAAACAGATTTTAAGAATTTGGGGGTGGTTTCACAGACAGCAACCAAAAATGTCGAAACCTGAAATTCATCTGGGCCTCGATAACTAAATAAATGAAACAGACTTTATATAATACAATAGGAAGTGGTTCAATTTAGGTTATATGAACGTAAATACCCCCTCCGTTGAAAACAACTAAATTTCAAAGTAACCATTGAAATCAGTGACTAATTCTTTTTTGTTTAAAATGGGCTGCATAGTTGCATGGTCAGAGTCAGTTATGTGCTGGTAAGTGTTTTATGACTGGCAGTGTGGAAAAAAAGTCATGAAGTATAGTATTTGCCTATTTCTGTAGGGTAATGGCCTACCAAAGTCATTAGGGGGTTGTCCATTTTCAAGCCACTTGGCCCAATGACGTCATTGAACACAAGTAGGGAAGAGATGAATAGTAGCTTACCATGATGTGTCACTTTTGCCATAGAGATAAAATAGACATAAATGGGAGCATCCAGGTGGGTCAGCTGGTTAATCGTCCGACTCTTGATTTCAGCTCAGATCATGGTCTCCAGCTCCTGAGTTCGGGCCCCAAATCCAACTCCGTGTTTACAGTGTGGAGCCTGTTTGGGATTCTCTCTCTCTTTCTCTCTCTCTCTCTCTCTCTCTCTGCCCCTCCTCCTCTCTCTCTCTTCTCTCAAAATAAATACATAAACTTAAAAAAAAAAGACATAAATGACCCCCAGAAGACAGATAACAGTAAAATGCAGTAAAAGAATTAGTAAGTGATGAGTTTTGAGTATTCATCAACTTTTTTTAAATATAAAATTTTAATCCTATGTTTCGTTTCACCCATCGTTTAACATTGGCAGCATTTAATAACCAGATCTCAAAAGTCCCAAAAATGTGACAGTCGGGGGGCACCTGGGTGGCTCAGTCGGATGGGCGTCCAACTTCGGCTCAGGTCATGATCTCGCGGTCCATGAGTTCAAGCCACGCGTCGGGCTCTGTGCTGACAGCTCGGAGCCTGGAGCCTGTTTCGGATTCTGTGTCTCCCTCTCTCTCTGCCCCTCCCCTGTTCATGCTCTGTCTCTCTCTATCTCAAAAATGAATAAACGTTAAAACAAATTAAAAAAAAAAAAGTGACAGTCGGCTCTCATGAGCCAATGCATGAGCACAGCACTGGGAGACCAGGAAAAAGAAAGCAGGCACAAAAAGGCCGCAAGAATATTTTTCCAGGCAAAGACAAAACCCCCTAGCCTATGAGAGCCATGTGTATAGCGGATCAATTAGATATTCATTAGTATTTATTGAGACCTTACTAACTGCCAGGCAGCTCTTTATGTCTAATTTTGTATTTATCCTTCACAAAAATCTTATGACGACGTATCACTAGCATCGCTTCTTAGCAGATGGGGAAACAGACATAGAGAAGGAAAACTTTTCCATTAGGAAAGCAGGGATTAACTTCAGAGTGGTTTAGCTCAAATGTCTCTGCTGTTAAAAAATTATATACTATCCCCCCCCGCCCCCGACTCCCCTACCTCATGAGAGACCTTACAACCTTCAAAGGATTATAACCCTCAAAGCCACTCACAGCTCCAACTTGAAGGAGCAGTGAATTTGCTCCCCCACCAGGAAGGTCTAAATTAGCAAACATCATCTGGAGTAAATAAATTACAAAGATTGAAACAAATTTCACTCGGACCCTCTTCTATCTAAATTCTAAGAACGTACACACTCCTCTGATTACCACACTGCTTCCTTTCCATGCACTTGTTTTCACCGGGGCTTTCTAATTTCCGAAGAAATAAATGCAATTTGGGAAGGCTAAATGCTTTTCTCTCCCATTTCCTAGATTTCCGACCATTGTTCTGGAAAGAGTGGGCTCAGTTCTTGTCTGCCTGTCAGAGTGATTAATTAGATTTAATTTCATGCTGTTTTCTCTGCCATCCTGTCCCTTCCCCCGATGACTAATAATTCTTCCACAAAGTCCAAACAAATGGCCATGGTATCTAGTTTTTATTTTTGGAAGTTTTCGCCAGCCAAAATGCATAGAACCTCTTCACAGACAGCAGTTTAGAAATTCCTGGCTAGGATTCCTGCCTGTAACAGCCGCACTTGATACGGCTAGATGGCCCGTTGACTGATATCCTGGGTGGCATCGTGCCAGATCAAAAGTTGTGAGGCTATTTGAATCAAGAATCAGCACTGGGCAGTGATAAATATAGATGGGCAGCCTACAAAACAGCTCTGCGAGGGGCCATATCTTCTTCAGGAAGTACCTTTGTGCCAGCACTAAAGCATTAACACCACATGTCTTTTTCTGCACTTGACATCTGTGGACACTTAGAGTGTGTGACAAAAGGAGGAAGTGAATGAGGGTGGAATGGAAGACAAGAGAGTTTATAGGTGAAGCTAGCAGCCCAGAGAAGGATGAATTGCAGCCGGGGCCCGGAAGTCTGTTAGGAGCCTCACTGACTTTTTTAGCCTGTGGTGTGGGCAGTAACTACTGGCGCCTTGTTTCAAGGCCAGAGCTTAGCATGATGGAAGAAAGAGGTTGGGCACTGGGCAAGTCGAACCTCTGTTTCTGGCCGTGCCACAGACCTCCGCAAAAGGATCCATTCGTCAATATGCCACATGGCCACCAGGTGAAACCTTAGGATAGGAAACAGATCCTTCCCAATGAGTTAAAACATGTCACGAACCCAGATCACTGGCATCTCAAGGGGGCGAGAAAATGCGGCTGTTCAGAAAGTTCCAGACATCCAGACAAGCTTGACATAGCTTTAATAAATTCATCAGTGAAATGAAGATGTCTAGTAGTCTAAATATGTGTGTGAATACGGGAGGACTTCAGATTTGGGATTTGTGGAACTGAAACTCTGCCCTGTGACTAATTTAAGGCTCATGAAGGTTAACAACTGGCCCTGTATCATTTTACAGATAATCCTCAATTTCCTTATCTGTAAGCTGAGAATAAAATTAAAATATCCCATGCCGTGTTGTTATTAGGCTCAAATGAGATGATTTATGCAAAGCACTTTTTAAATGGTTAAAGTTCATTACAATGATCCTTGTGCTCACTCTTTTGTGAAAATGAGTTACAGCACCAATCTTCGCCATCGGTCCTTTTTAGAAAGCACATATAAAAGACACTTTAAGTCATGACTCTAGTATTGGGACTATAGTTGTTCTTAAACTGGTTATGTTTAAGAGCAGTCATCTTAAGATACTATCACTTCAGACTAACAAGGAAGTCTCTGTACTTTCTTGAGTCTTCTCACTGGGTTACCTTCAGAACCTATGTACAAATTGAACAAAAAATCAGTCTCAAAAATCACTGCTCATTTAAGATCCAAAATAGTCTCTGCTTTATTTAACTGGCATTTACTCTGAATGACTTTTGGCTCAGGTATGAAATTAAGCTCATCCTCCAAGGAAGATATTTGTATTATGTTTTACAGTAACAGTTTCACATAACCTTAGCATTCACACCTTCCCATGGTTTTTTAGGCTAGGCAGGGTACCTGTTTATGGACCTGGTTATAAAGAAACTGAGGTCCAGAGAGATAGACCTCTGATGCAAATTCTCACTTCCTATCTCCAAAGGAATTTTTTTTTTTTTTATCTTAGGGAGAAATTTTCCCATATTCCTTGACTACTCCCACTGAGGTTTTCAAATCATTAAGTATAGCTGCAAAACATTTCGAACAAGACTAACTCCACTGGAATATAAGTATAGTTCCCCAGAGTAGCCGTTATTGAAATTTCTAACATTTCACAAGTGTAGGTCCTGACATATTCATTTAAAAATCAGTCTATTAAAAATGTTAAATCTTTTATGTATTATCTATTTCTAAATCTTTCAGTTTTAGAAGAAACTGAGGCTCAGAGGTTTAAGAAACTCAAAATATTCATTGATGTCTGGATGAACTGCCAACTTCACACAGCAATCTGGTATCAAATCATGAAGAAATACGCAATGAACCCAGAATGGTTTTTCAGAGAACAAAAACAATATGGTGGTAAAAAAAAAAAAAAAAAGATACTCAAATGTATAAGGCATTATCAGTGTGCTATTATTTTCAAATTTTGGATTTATTTTCCAATCTTGAAAATTCATTTTATATTGCTTCTATTTTTTCTGGACACACCAAAGTTAATTCCTAGCAACTTAATATTACTTCCTCAGAGAAGCCCTGGGTTCTCTCCTTCATCCACTATAAACTGTCTTTCTGTGTGTTCCACTAGCACTTGGTTTATGACTCTGTTACAACACGGGCACATTATCCTTTAGTTTTTTTTTTCCAATTTTTTTAATGTTTATTTATTTTTGAGAGACAGAAACAGAGAGAGACTGGGAGAGGGGCAGAGAGAGAGGGAGACACAGAATCTGAAGCTGGCTCTTGGGTCTGAGCTATCAGCACAGAGCCCGATGAGGGGCCCAAACTCACGAGCCGTGAGATCAGGACCTGAGACAAAGGTGGATGCCCAACCGACTGAGCCACCCAGGTGCCCACCACCCTTTTTGTCATCCATCACCAGTTTATATATTGTGAGTTTAAGGGCAGAACTCTTACTGATTTCTCTTTCCTTGCACCTAGCATGGTGTCTGGTACATAACACAGTGTGTTCAATAAATGTTTAATGAATGAGTGGATGGATGCAGAAAATTTAAACTATGAGACAGTGTAAACACAAAGGAGTTTATACCATGGTAACATATTTCCAGCCCGACCAAATGCTTATCTATTTACTGTCTTTACTCTCTTCTCTTTATCTCTCAAAAAAGTATCGGGCATTTTGATTCTGCGTATTTTGAAGACTATAAAGGACCTGGGTTGAGGACACTGCATGACGATTATTGTTACTAGAATTATTTTTAGTACTTCTGTTTAGCAGAAGGCATTCCTTTGTGGGGAATTTAAAGTGCTTCATTCAGATGTCTGCTTAATTGTCACAATCCTGTGAGCTGGGTAGAGACAGGATTATTGCCTTATTTCATGAATGAGGAAGCTGGAGAAGCTTGACTCATTTAAGGTCACTCAGGTAGCTTTTAGTAGGAGAAAAATAGAAACGCTTGTCTTATTCTTGGTGTTTCTATTGTGTGGAACTGCCACTGATGTTAGCACTGGAGGAATCAAAGCTTGCCTGCTAGTGAGAGACTCAGGCATTCACTTGGAGACTGACCCTAGGTCCTTGTACAATTCAAAGCTGCCAGAGTCAAGAATATACTGTGTCAGATCTGTTTTACACTTACATGGCAGGCCTGGAGCTGTCACTGTTGGTTCCTTCCTTAGGGCTGGCTGCATAATTTGCAGGGCGCAGTGCAAGGTAGAAAGGCAGGCTCCTTGTACAAAAATTAAGAAATTCAAGAAAGCTTCTGCCAAGTATTAAACCCTTCCGAGGTTGCACGCTAATGAAAGTTGCTTTATCCTTGCTGTTCTCGTGTTATCTTACAAAGCCTCCTAAAGTTTAAGGTAACTATTGCTCCTAATAGCTCCTATCTTCCCCACCTGCTTTCAGAAGCATCCTATTCAGCGTATTCTCTATATTGGCATTGTGGTGGGACTTCTTTTTTTTTTTTTTTTAATTTTAATATTTATTTTTGAGAGACAGAGAGAGAGCACAAGTGGGGGAGGGGCAGAGAGAGAACGAGACACAGAATCTGAAGCAGGCTCCAGGCTCTGAGCTGTCAGCACAGAGCCCAACGCGGGGCTCAAACCCACAAACAGTGAGATCATGACCTGAGCCGAAGTTGGACGCTTAACCGACTGAGCCACCCAGGCGCCCCATGGAATTTCTAAACTAAAAATCTGTTGAAGTCCTTATCTTATCTAAAATCTTCCAACAATGTCTCATCACCTCTTGAGTAGAGACTTCTTAGGCATCTCTTTTAGGTACCTATTGCTACATAACAAACCATCTCAAAACTCAGTGGCTTAAAACAACCACCATGTGTTTGTTCACAGTTCTGGGTTTGACAGCTTGTCCCTGCTCCCTGCAGTATCTTCAGGGCAAACTCACATTTTGTGTCAGGTGGCAGATCAACTAGGGACTGGCAGGCCCCAGAGGACAGTCGCCCAGGGCCTGGGGCTGGGGTGCCTTAGTTTCCCTCCACGTGGACTTAGTTCCCCTCCATGTGGACTCTCCAGCAGGCTGGCTGGACTCTTCTCATAAGAGAAGATAGGAATCTCTGGATTCCAAGAGAGTAAAAGCAAAAGCTGGAAATGTTGCCCAACGCCGCAGCCCAGGACAGTGTCACCCATTCTCCATTCTGTTCAGGTCAAAATATTATGGCACTTACCTTCTCTGTCATGGAGGTATTTTATTTTCTCCTATTTTAGAGATGAGAAAACTGAGATGTTCAGGAAGCACCTGAACTGGGATTCAAACTCAGGTATGTTTGATTCCAATACCCGTTAACCTTTTACTATGCCACGCGGCCGTATCAAAACGTTTGCCTTGCTTAGCGTGTACTCACATGCCTTTGCGATTTTCACATGCTGTTCCCTTTGCCTGAAAAAGCCTCTATCTGTACCTTCTCTGTTCCTTGTTCTTTTCATCCTCCTCTCTGCACATCATGGAAAACCACATACACAGCTCTTCTTGGAAACTCTGATTCCCCCAGGCAGAGCTAGGTGACCCACTTCAGTAACCCACACAACCCTTTCCTCCTCTTTTCCTCTTTCCTGATCATTTGTTCCTTCAGCATAGGAATCTTATTTTTCTTTGCATCTCCCAGGCCTAGTACGGTACTTGATTTATAGTGGTTTCAGAAATGATTATTGAATGGAATTTTTAAAAGCATGTTGACTTTGATAATTAAGATGACATTCGGGCACATTAATAATTTTCACTGAAATAAGCAATCAAAAGAGTCAAAATGATTGTCCACATGGTTTCAGAAAACCTTTCACACCTACCAGTTGCATCAGGCCATTCATTCATTCATTTATTCAACTAGGGTCTAAGAGGGCAGGGGTGTTTGTTTGGTTTTGGTTTATTCACAGTGGTAGCTCAAGAACTTGGAAGTGACTGGCACGTAGTAGGCGTTCAATCAGTGTTTGCTGACCGAATGAATGATGTAACTGTACGAGGAGCTGCCTCCTAAATGGCTTGTCCTCAATTCACTTCTGTGAGATGCATTTTCAGCCGTACACCTCAATGGTTCTCTGAAACTCGACTCAGCCACTGAGTCTGAAGCGTCTTGAAGCAAAGTTTCCTGCAGCCTCAGAAGAAGTCAGGGCATAAATCACAGGAGCCCTCTAAATTTGGTGACATTGTACGCTCGCTTTATTATAATATCACAAAGGCCAGAGTAAGAGGATATGGAAGAGGGACCTGAACTCTCAGCTCTAAATAAAGAACCATGTCACATATTTTATCTGGGCTCACCGGCTGTGTATGCCTGAATCTCTCACACTCTCTCTCAGGCAGGATGTGATCTAATAAGAAGGCTGGCCCCAAGCACCAAAATGCGGTCATAAAATTTGCAGTTTATTGCCTCCTCTCCACATTTTATCATCAGGGAAATGATGGAAGTTCATGAGGCAGAGAAGTGCTAGTTGTCGAACTCTGGGCTTTATGTACGCACTCACCGGTATTTTCCTCTCTTTCACATGTAGTATCTCGGAACAGACTGGAAGCATCGAGTGACATCTGAGTGAATTTCATACTTAAATAACTAAACATGAGTCATTATTCCTCTATCAGGCTTTAAGAGATACTTTAAAGGAAAATTCTTCCTCCTGTGGATCCACTCTAACAAAAACATCTTGCTTTGTTTTCAGGGCTCAATATACCTGTGACAAAATACCTGTTACACATGTAATTAATTCTAAGCTGTCAGTGCAAGGAAAACAACGCTGAGGTAAAAATAACTAGGGATGAAATTCACTATGCACAATTAATCTGTCACCCTCTAAAAGATTTTTATCTGCTACTATTATTATTAGTCCTTTTTAAAGATTTCTTTTTTAATTTTTTTTTTTTTAAATTTTTTTTTCAACGTTTATTTATTTTTGGGACAGAGAGAGACAGAGCATGAACGGGGGAGGGGCAGAGAGAGAGGGAGACACAGAATCGGAACCAGGCTCCAGGCTCTGAGCCATCAGCCCAGAGCCTGACGCGGGGCTCGAACTCACGGACCTCGAGATCGTGACCTGGCTGAAGTCGGACGCTCAACCGACTGCGCCACCCAGGCGCCCCCCTTTTTAAAGATTTCTAATGAAGGATTCATTTTGATTCTTTAAAACTACTTCTTTGTTAATCTTCACAACTGCTTTTACTTCTACAGAAAACAATACCAAATACATGACTTCAAGCGGATTTTTGTGCTATAATAGTTGTGCCAGTAATGTCCAAGGAGAGAAATTACTCTCTGGAGAATAGTTTAAACTAGTCCAACAATTTGCTTGAGGAAAGCCTGAAGTAACAGACTATTTTCACTTTGTTTTTAAAAATAGAAACACATGCAGCAGCAGGAGTTCAGTGTCCATGAACATGCCACATCCCAGCCAGAAGACACGAACTCCTTAGTTTCTTCATAAGAATTAGTTCCGTATTAGTTCACTATTGGGAATTTTCATCTTCCTACTCTCTTTGGAATTCATGGGCTCTACTAAGTACGGTTGTATACTTTGCCATTTCCTTGAAATGTGCCAGAATGTTAGTTACGGGGAACAGATTTGGGACTTGTGTGCCTTATTGTGGCCTTCCTTGTTGTTCTCCATTCGGGATTTTGCTCGCCTTACACACAAGCCAGTACATCTATTTTTGGAGATTTGTATTGGGTTTGCCTCTGCAAAAAACTAATTGGATTCCTCCATTGATTTGTGACCCCTGTCCTAACCTCGACCATCGCCCTTTCTCTAGCCCAAGGGAGATCTGAGCTTTGTTTATGAGCAAAAGAGCTGTCAAGAGTCAAGTGACAGGTGAGGGTCAGGTGGTAATGAAACACTGGGATCAGGTGGTGGCAGCTTCAGCATCTTTCATGCGACACTGAGCCAGAGTGAAGACTCCCGGGCCCCTTTCATAGAAAAGCAGAGGTGAGGATCGTATTGGCTACGCGGAAGCCCCCACTGGCCATTGTTGTCTTGCAGAAACATTCCCAGCTGTGTGACTGGCCTGGTTTATGGAAGGATGGAGTCGTTTATGGTTGAAATGCTCTGCAAATCATTTTATAACCTTGCAGGGTGTTAGACATAATCTATGAAGCAATGAAAAATATGAATACTTCACAGATTATCTCCCAAGCTTAGCTTCCCAGGAGTTCCCCTTGTACAAGTCTGTGGTTTATGTGCCTTTGGGCGTGGAGGTCGGATCACTATTTTGGGAACTGACAGTGGGAACAGTCAGCTTGGCTGTGTTCATGCTCTTGAGTGTATATACAAGCAGGCACAAAATTTGGCTTCTTGACGTGAAATGACACCTGATATGGAATGGTCCCCTAAGGAGGTGTCAAACATAAAAATTCAACAAAAGGAAGAAGCATAGTGCCGCTGAGTGCGCTCACCGAGTGAAGACTGGAACTGGTAAAAGTGAGTGCTATAATGATTTTTCGTTTCCCATATGCTCTATTAGGATACTGGTTCGGACCTTGGTTAAGGAATAAAGACCTCTCTGGAGGCCATGTCAAAAAAGTTGCAAAAGCTATTTTTTTTAAGATATCAAATGTTTACTCAGTGTTTGTGAAGAGCCGGAGACTGTATTAAATATTTTTCAAGGATCATCTCATAGGCTCATGATTCCATTTTTTGAGGAAGGCGTTTTTGTGATCCCCATTTTATAGCTGAGGAAACTGAGGTTTAGAAAGGCCAGCTAACCAACTAACCTGGGTTAACCCAGGTCTGTCTCAGTCTAGTGCTCCCAAACCTTAACTGATAGACCCTGTTCAACATTCCGGCACAATTTCAGAGTCAGGCCTTGCACCAGATAAAATTAAGACATAATAATCTGAAAATGTGAATTGTCATTGGATCTCAACAGGAAGTTTATACAGACAAATCCTGAATTATCCCATTAGACGGCCAGCTAAACTTGAGTTGCACAAGGATTCAAAGAAATTGACATATTTGCCCCACATAGCAATTAATTTCAGAATGGCACTTTGTCAACATGAAAGTCCTTCCTTCGAAGTACTGATTTTTAAGAATACAGGCAGTGAACCCTCTTTATTGTTTTGCCTTTCACCGAGGTCCTTATGGTGGCACTGCATGACCTCTTCTCCCCTCTATTCAGCAGTTTGTGATGTCCTAACTTTGTTAGGTAAAGGCATAGGTGCTGTCAGAATTCTTCTTGTTAAGAGTTTCTTTAGCCCACATTATTAAAAGTGTCGATTTTGCCCAGGAAAAGCCCAGGGTGGGTTAGTGGAAGGCACTTCCAAAACGCTCATGCTGGAGATGCCATGCTTGTTCTCAAAGCGCTAACATTTATTTTCCCCACTAGAGGACAGTGCTTGAAAGAATAACAGTTCTTACCTCTGAGGTTAGGCGGTACTGAGGACTGGAACAATCCCCTCATTGTTACTTCCCCTAACCCACGTGCAGAGCACATAAAGAATTTATTTCTTTGGAGGAAAAAGGAGAAATAAATATGTTTGCTCTAACATGATGCAGAAATCAATGATGGTGCTGTTTTAACTTGCTGAGCATGGAGAAAAAGAAATGCCAGTAAAATGTAATACTCAGAATTACCAAAGCATAAATGAAAGAAGACATCCTTATAAGCGTAGGTGAAATGCTTTTACAATAAACTCTTAAAGGGAGAATATTTGTTGAAGCCATGACTAAGTGCTCAGAAAAATAATCTGTTTGGCTTGATCATTAGAATTTACTGTACTGAGTAACTTATTTCAATAAATATCTTTATTCCCCCTTCACTAGTATAACAGTCACACATGGTATATGGTTCAAAATACAAGCTCAAAAGATGTATAGTATTATGTAATGGTTAAGCTTTCCCCTTTGAAGAAGGGGATGGGTGTTGAAAGGTGAGTGGTTAATACTATTTGAAAATGGATTTAAAGGCTGTAGAACCTTGCTTGCCAAGAACCCCTTTCTGGTTACCTGCTCAAACCTTCCAGTAAGAGTGTCACTAATTAGATAGACTGCCAAAGTGGAGGCATTGTTTCCTTAAACCATAATTAAAGCCCACATTCCCCGGGTCTTGATCTCTTCTTTAACAAGAACGACTTGGGACACTGAGGGATTAATTGAGGACTCATACTTTTCAAAAGGGGCTCCTGGGAGTGAGGGGGCAGGGGAAGATCAGAATGAGAGAATGAAGTAGTTTATCAAAGGTACCAAATCAAACTGTTCATTTTTCCTGGAGTCAGCCCAGATGATTCACCAATCAGCAAGTACTTATTGAGTTCCTACAGAGTCAAGAATTGGAAAATATTGGAAAGCCTGGCACAGTGCTGGGAACTGTAGGAGTTTACAAAAATTATAAGCCTTTTCCCTGCCCTGAAGGATAAATAAATACATTGATCAATACAAATGGAAGATGAGGAATACAGTGAACGTGGAAAGGAGTCTGATGGGAGGATGGGGGAAGGGAGGGTACTGCTCCCATCTCAGTTCAATAAAACCGGCCACCTTCCTGCTAAGAGCTTACAGGCTAATGGAAAAGAGACCCCGACACTCAATTAACCATTTTCTTTCCTACTCAGAGGGCAACCCAATCTGAGGAGCATCCACTCAGTGAATACTGGGTGTTTACTCTTATTCACTTTCTGCTCTTGACTTGAAGGGAATAGTCCTGGGGATCCATAAAGCAAGACTTGTAACAAAAATCACTGTAGTCAAGAAGATCAGCATTTTTGTCCAACCCTCACAAGCTGTGTGACTCTGGACAACTGAGCTGTTGCCCAGTCCGTGCAATACCAACACTGTTTTCCTCTTTGTAGAATGAAATTACAGATACACCTACATCACAGGATTCAGTGTATGGATGGACAGGAAATAAGGGCAGAAACAACCCTCAGCCCTTTACAGAGCTCTTTCTGTTAGAGACCCATCATGATCTCATAGACTTCACTAATTTCAAAGGAATAGGCTTTACTCAGCCTTCGTTTTGGAAGTACAAAAATTTAGCCCCAGATAAATGGAGACCTGATTATTCACATTTCAGAGGATCCAACTTTAAAAGCTTTAAAGCAGGATTTTAAAAAAATAGACATTCCCCCCCCCCCAAATAAATTAGCTGTAATTGTGGAATGCTGGATCTGGAAGAGATTTTAGAGATCTTTTAGGCACACACACCCATGTCTCCTAATTTATAGATAAGGAAATAACAATCAGACTGTTTTCCCCTAGTCAAGAGCCAATTTTTAGAAAGGCTGGAATCATGTCCTCTGATTCTCAGCTCTGTAGATTGGTCAGCTGAGAACTACAAGCACAAGTTACAATCATATGTAAAGATAAAATGACTTTAAAACCATCCTGTTATTCAATGAGATTTTCTTGCTAAAGAATTCTACACTGTATGACTATTTGGAAATATATCTTTAAGAAATATTGAGGTGCCAATGTCAAAAGTAACAAAAAATGTGTGAACAAACACCATTTAATTGCACGCAGTCACCAACCTACCAGCTTATTTCTAGTCTTATCAAAATCAACATGGCAATAAAATGTCTCCTTGTCCTTCCAACCTTCTTATTAAAATGCATGAAATTTGTTTTTCTCATACATAGAAAGATAAGGTTATTAATTACAGGAACTGCTTATCAGCAAAATGTAAAATAGCAAGCGAGTCATTTGGTGGTTTCGCTAAGAAGAAAAAGAAATGGAGGAAGGAAGAAATTCAGAATAAAGAAAAGCTTAGGGAATGGAATATGAAATTTATATTCATAAAGGATTTCATATTAAAAATTAAAATATTTCCTAGAAAGTATTCTCTGATTTTAAAAGAAAGGAGATACTGCAGAGTAAGTTAAGTATGTATATACTTAAACTGCCATTTAAAATTAAAGGAGTAAACTCTTGTATAGCCTTTACTAGAATTTTCACAAATGAAAAAAGATTACCTCGACTCTGGTATAGTCCTGGCAAGATTGTGGTTGGTAGGGGGGCACACAGGGGAATGAGGGAGAGGTGACCTCAGATGCCTCTCCAAATGCCTCTATAACCCCGTCAATAACTGCAGTCTGGGGGCATCTTATGTTGTGAGAACTTCATTTCATAGTGATTTAAAATAAATATGCTTTAATAGAGAGCAGGGGATTATCTTCTCTCCAGAAAGCAGAGAAATAGAAGGCTCAATTCTGTCCACTTTGACGTGTTTAGAATACTGCTGTTAAATGGGCAGCCAGCTCACTGCTGTTGTGTTTTCTTGCCCGTCAGTCAGAATGTTTGGGAAATTCTCAACATTGGATGTTAGTCAATGACCTCAGTCTTGAAACAGACCGTATCAAGGCTAGACCCACTGTCATTTAGTTTCTACATGCCATAGTCACAGATTTGAGCTTCCTCTGCAAAATAAATAAGTGAAAGCCATTCGTACTGACACAAAGGTTTTCAGCCTAATTCATCAGAAATATATACATATTCACCTGAAATACACATACACATTTAGTAAATTTAATCACAGCCCCTAATTTAAAGAAGCAGACACTGAGTATTTGGGAGCCGGTAGTCTTCTATTGTTTTTTCTTCAGTGGAAAGAAAAATTTTGAATATATTTGGGTGTTGGTACAGAAGAAGTTTAAATTCACAAAGCCTTATGGCTGGAAGCAATAGCTTTTATGGAAAACTGCAATGTTCTATATATACCGTCTGTCTATCTACCCATCTTCCTATTTATTAAGAGTAGTTTTCTAAAACTCTCTCAGCTAGTATCTTAAAAATCTGAAAACATAACATAGAAACAAAGTTGCTCTGCTGTGACTGGGGAGCAGCTCACACCCAGCCAGGCCCTGACGCTCCACTGTGTGTTTGGAAAATGGTTAGTGGTGACTGAAGGGATGGCTTGTGATCCCATGGTGGCTGCTTCAGGCAATCCCAAGAGGAAATGCTTGCAGACCAGCCTTTGTAAAAGTCAGCAAATAGGCTGCTTCAGTCTTTGCCAAACCAAAGATAAATAATTCACTATCATTAACTAATTAAAATATACAATCCTCCTTTTTAATCTGCACTGACTGGAAACACTATTTATAAACCCTGTTTAATAAAACAAAATTAGCAAACACTCTAAATAAGAAATCTTATGTATTAAACATCCCCACATCATAGTCGATGCATAAAAAAGGACATCTTCAGAGCTGGTGAAAAGTAGAGTAGCTCAGCGAGGATCCATTGTTAGCTATTTATAAAGAAGATATCTTGATTTATATTTTGTACTGCAGTGGCAGGGGGTAGACCGCTCTCAATTTATTTGCTTGCATTTTAATATTAGTCTATAAAAAATACCTATTCTGGCTGTTGTTGAATACTTGTACAGCTGGTCAAGTGGTGGTTAGACATGCATTTGAGCCTGTGTTGGTCCAGGACTATGACTTCTCAGAGGGTGGAGCTCACAGCTGCTTGACTTGAATTCTCGGTCAACTGTTATATATATGAAGCAACTAGGGATGGCCTTGGAGCTACGCCCCTTTCTGTTGCTTCCTGTTCCTCCTTGTGCTCTCTCTGATCCCTAGACTTTTAAAAAACAGCAAAGCCCTCCCTCCATAAGAAGATTGCATCTGCAGAACTTTCCTCTTGAGTTTCTGTCACAAAGGACTGAAAGCTCCAAGAATGCAGTTGATATTTGGCTTTTGCCAAAATAACTCTAAGAGACTTTGAAGGCTTAGGGGCCCCACTAGTTGTACTTTACTGGTGAAGTGTTACTTTTCTTTTCTTTTTTTAACTAAACATTGAACCCTAGGGTTAGCTCATCAGACCATTGAAATGACCAGACTTTCCAGTTCCACTGACAACATTTGATAGTGAATGTAAGAAACAGATGAGATAGGTGGGTAGAAACAGATGATATGAGTTATGATTCTCTATGACAATGGAACAGCCAAGTCCGGGGTCTTCCTAAACATAGGCTCAACTTCCTTCTGAAGCCTTTGCAGATTACATCTGATTCCTAGGTGCTTTCTAAATCAGGAAACACAACGTCATCAAAACCCTATTCTTCAACTGCCGCTTCAAGGTAAGGAGTCTTTGTGCTTTCAAAAATCCCTTCAAGTTTCCAAGAGGGAGGACAGTTCTTTGAAACTTATATGTCTCTCAGTAAATTTGTATTGGTGCGCTGGTCCTGGGCAATACAGTTTTTGGCTCTTGTGCAATCAAATCAACTGTGAATGTTTTTATCACTTATTACACATATAAGGGTTCTTACAGCTTTAAATAAGCATATGCATGGAACAATTGGTGATCCATTCACTCATTTATCAGTACATTCTCTAGATGTTTATTGGGTGTCTGAGATAACCAGGCACCGTGCCAGGTTTGGGTTATGATGGATAAGGCACATCTCCTTTCCTTAAGGGTTTTTAGGTTAGTGCTACAGACACAGAAGTAAGCAATGAGGACTGATAATGCACAGGCAGAAGATGCACAAGGTCCTAAGGAAGGACACACAAGGGGACCTAACACAGCATCGGATATGAAGGTGGCACTGAGTTTGCTGGGCTATAGGAGTATGTATGAGAGAGTGAGTGGCAAGAAGCGAGGGGGGAGAGATAACCAGGCGCCAGGTTTTGAAGGGCCTTGTACACCAGATTAATTTATCTGACCTCCATCTGCCTTTGTGTTTCTCAAGACTTTGATATCCTGGTGTGGCCCATATCCCAGAACCACAGGATAAACAAGAAATGTCTTCCTGGAGCACTGGTTCCACTTAGTGGTGAATAATCTAAAATATTTGTTACTAAAGGAGTAGAATGCAAAAGCTGCACACATTTGTAAGATAAATCATGAGATCCTAAGATATTTTGCTTGTGATACTTTCCTTCAGATTGTACCTCTAGGCCCACTCTCTCCTGCCATTAGGAAGCCCTTTCAGAAATTCTTGCAAAGCACACTGAAGGGAGCTACTTAAGGGTTTTAAGCAGACCAAAGAGAGGAGCCAATGGGCTCCTTAATGGCAGACTCCAGGCGACACTGTAGATAACTAGAGAACAGTAGAAGTAAAAGCGAAAGCAGGGAGAACAGCGAGGAGGCTCTTGTAGCCACCAGCATGAGAAATTGTATTGACGCTAACTAGGGTAGTAGCAGCAGGGATGAAAAAAGTGATTTGCAAGACATTATGGAGATAGAATCAATGGCGTAACTATTGATTGATTCATTATGTAATAAACATTTATGGAGTGGCTACCATGTTCCAGGAATCGTGCCAGGTTTATAGCGGGGAATAACACAGAAAGGACCCCTGTTGTCTTGGGCTTATATTCTAGTGGAAAAAGACAAAAACAAGTAAATAAGAAGTTTACTTAATCATATAGATAAATGACAAATACACCGAAGAAAATGAGCTGGGCAATGGGTTACTGCCTTGGAGAGCAGATAAGGTGATCAGAAAATGGACTGGAGAGTGAGTGGGCTGACACGATGGGTGAATGACAGTGTATTATGCTGAGGCCTGGAACACAAGAGAAAAGGAAGATTCGAGAGGAAATAGTGTTGAGCTCAGTTCGGGAGATCCATGAGAACATGCCCATAAGAGATATATGAAGATATGAAGATATAAACGTCTATATCACATATATATATATCTCACACATGCGCACACACACACACGGAATCCTTTCATTCAGGTACCAGGAAGTACTGAAGCTAGAGAACAAAACAACAGCAATACGAAGTGAAGGTGAGGTCCCAGAGACTTCTTAAGCATGTGTGAGGGTTTGGATAAAAGATAATTTATTCTTTATTAGCTAAGAATCGTCATGATGCGGGGCATGAATGGCATGTTCCCGCACATTCAGTATGCGAATAACTCATTCTGCGAGTGTTCCGCAAGACAAGCAAACATTTCTAATACATTTTTACTTGATACATGAGCGATGTCTGGCAATACAAGTAGTAGGTGAGGCCACATGTCACATGATCACAACTGAACCAATGGTTCTTGAAATTCGCTTTGATATATGAGTGCTTTGGATTACAAGCTTGTTTCCGGAACAAATTATGCTCGCGAGGCAAGGTTTCATTGTATAGTCCATGGTCTCATAGTTTGATCTGGCACAAGCACTTCTCTGCTGTTATTAGTGGAAATAACTGTTAGCATGTGCATAGGTAATTCGGTTGGTCAGCCTGTGCTCTCCTTGGGGGCATGCTCTAGACATCACTTCCTCACTGTCCACCTGAACTTCAAAAATGCACCTGCACAGTCCCCAGAGAGACTCAAAGCCATAATGAGGCCCATGCCCAGCAGCTCAGGGAAGCCATTAAGATAATGAGGGAGTTTGGTGTTCTTCCTTGAAAGTTCCCTGGAGCCCCAATTACAGAATTTAAAACCTCCAATTCCAAGGATGGGTCAATATTGAAAAACCCCAATTGTTTCCTCCCCAGACAATGGTGACACAAAACTCCAGGCTGGAAAAGGAGGAAGCCCAGGAAACTTTTTTGGAGGAGTGCAGGAACAGTACATAAACATTTTTCCCCCTCAACAGTCTTCTACTGCAGCTAAATGTCTTACTTCAACCACTATTGCTTAATAATGTTAGCATTTACATTGACCCTTAAATTGGTCATTTGGCTGGAGACAGTTTTAGCTAAGAAAGTGCCTGCTGGTTTGTGCTGAAATCCTTCATAATTATAAAAGCCACAGACCTCACTCATGGAGTCTTCCAACATCAACATTAGAAAACCACCCCACCTTCAAGGGAAAAAAAAGCAACTGCATAAAGGACACTTTGAGTAAGTGAAAGTGTCTTTTTCTGATGGGCAGCTTTAAATAGATCTTTTCATGGGTTATCCTATTACAGTAGATGGAAGTGAGTGATTCTTTCCCAATTATGGGGTTGCATGTTAGGAGCCAGCTTAACAACCACGGTTGTGCTGGCCAAATCCCGAAAGACAGACATTTTAGGAGGATACTAGTCATGTTGAACTGGTAACTGGTTACTCAGGGAACTGAACGAGAGAAGCTGGATGTTAAAAGAAGAGACCAGTGGGGCGCCTGGATGGCTCAGTCGGTAAAGCGTCCGACTTCGGCTCAGGTCATGATCTCACAGTCTGTGAGCCATTGGGTTCTGTGCTGACAGTTCAGAGCCTAGAGCCTGCTTCAGATTCTCTCTCTGCCCCTCCCCCTCTTGTGCTCTGTCTCTGTCTCTCTCAAAAATAAACAAACATTAAAAAATAATAAAAAAATAAAAGAAGAGACCAGGATATGAAATAGATAGCACATATTTATCCAAAAGCCATATTCTGGAATTGAACACCATCATCCTCATTTTTCTCGTTTTTTTTTTTGTTTTGTTTTCTGTTTTTTGTTTTTTAACATGCTCAGAGCCTTAGGAAATTCCTGATGCATGTCCACACTCTGAGGCTGTTTCTGTACTCATCCAGGCTGCCGTGCCACACACACCAAAAAAGCCTCTAATTTTCTAAGTCTAGACATGAGGGGATATCTAGTGACCAAAAAACTGTGCCCATTCTTTGCCTTTCTCCAGGGGGCAAAATCAACTGGACTCCACAAATGCAATTCTATAACCATACCTTTCCAAACCAAAGAACTGGATGCAATTGTCACCTTATTTTATTTTATTTTATTTTATTTTTTATTTAGTTTTGAGAGAGAGAGAGAGAGAGACAGAGTGTGAGTAGGGGAGGGGCAGAGAGAGAGGGAGACACAGAATTCAAAGCAGGCTCCAGGCTCTGAGCTGTCAGCACAGAGCCTGATGTGGGGCTCAAATCCATGAACTGTGAGATCATGACCTGAGCCAAAGTTGGATGCTTAACAAATTGAGCCACCCAGGCCCTCCTCAAATTATTTTTTAAAAAAGAATAAGCTGCATCCCAGTCAGATGAATTATTGAGGGCTACTGTGTGTCAGCACCACATTAGGATGGCATGCTAAAAACAGTTTTAGTTTAATATTCAAAAGAAATACCAACATAGCATTTCCAGTTTAAAGATATGATGAAAATCAGGGCACCTGGGTGGCTCAGTAGGTTGGGCATCCGACTTCGGCTCAGGTCATGATCTCATAGTTCGTGAGCTCGAGCCTCACAGTGGGCTCTGTGCTGACAGCTCAGAGCCTGGAGTCTGTTTTGGATTCTGTGTCTCCCTTTCTCTCTGCCCCTCCCCTGCTCATGCTCGCGCTCTCTCTCTCTCTCTCTCTCTCTCTCTCAAAAATAAACAAACATTAAAAGAAAAACAAAAACTGGCAGGAAGACTATCCCGGGGGGGGGGGGCCTTTAACTAAAAGGTCTCCTGCCCCCCCCCCCACACAGAAGGTCTCTTGTCTCTTCAAAGAAAAAAAAAAGATGAATGAATTAAAAGAGAGCGTGCTATGTTGGAAGTGAGCCGATCACCATTGGGAGCAAGAAGGGGCACAGGGGTTGGCTTTTGCATTGGTGAACTGACCACTGCTGAGGGCCTGGTTCTCATTCTTACAAGCTCAAAAATTTAATCTGGTCTGTATTCCAAAGTTGATCCAGCTCAGGTATATTCTTTCCACTCTCTTAAACATCATAAAGATGTGTATAAAACAAAACCAGTCTTTAAATTTATAAAATGAGAAATGTAACACCCAAGTGGAATGGACAATCACGTTAACCTGACCAACACATTCACTTCCCAACACACTCTCTTCCTACCGATTAGCTTTATGATGTGCCAAGTTATGGTCAGAATAAGCAAGATTTTGCATATTATTTAAAATATACCATATAAGACTCTGAAAGCCACCCACACAATTGGGAATTGATTACCCCTAGGCTGAGTAATCAATTGTTTTTTTATTATTAGACCAAGATTCAGTCTATCTTGACCACTTGGATCTAATTGCCAATGTTTTCCTCTGTTGTTCTCCTTTCCCAACGTTTTTATGCCTAAATAATTCCTTTTGAATTCACTACCTTAGCACAACTGATTAGACCACTGATAATCCTTGAGGCCGGGGACTCATTTTGATTTTTTTTAAGGTTTCTTGAAATACATTTGTGTTTAGCCATTATATGTTCATATCTCAACCTTCAGAGAGGAGCCATTAGCTTTTCCAAAACTAGCTTTCCACTCCCTGCCTAGGGGGGGAAAGAGGGTCTTAGCTATATCTGAGACAACAAAAAAATCCAACTGTCATTATATTGACATAATAAAGCAGATAATAAATGAAACTAAAATAATAGTGGTTCTGTCCCTTAATCTGATGCCTCATTGAGTAAAATCTCAAGCAGCTCATTTGTAGCATGAAACTATCATTCTGAAGAAAATTTTTCTCATGAGTCATTATACAAAAGTTAAACAAAAATGTTGCCACCAAGTAAATTTGTTAAATCGTACTCTTATTGTATCAGGGCCTCAATTTCATTGTCATCTGTCTAAAAATACTGGAGAAGAATTTGCCATCACTTTAAGAAGATAACGGCTGGCAGCTTTCCAGTTGTAATTACTCAAAGACAGGACAGCATAGTGGAGACAGCAAACCTTTGCACAAAGGGTATGGTTTATGTGTGAGGTAAAGGGAAGGCATGGAAGAGGAAATATTACTTTTAAGTCCATTACAAATATCAGGAAAAGATTAGGGAAAGACAGCGCCATTGAGTTGATGAAGGTCACATTCCAAAACATAATTACAAACCCATTTACAGAGAACTGTATGCTTCAGTAGCAGACATCACAGAAACCCATCAAATTTCAATCAGCCTCATGTTATAAATATTAGGGAGGAAGGGGTGGCTTGAGGGGAGGGGTAATTACTTAGAGCAGATCACTACTTTTCTAGTGGATGAGGTAATGATGTTAATGGAACCAAATACGCCTGTTTTTCAGTTCCAATGAAATAGAAGCAGGACAGATTTGATATGAATAGAATGATGCCTCAGAGAGCCCGGCTTGCAGGTGGAGTAGGCTCAGGGTGTCTCAATCAAGGAACAGGAAGGAGACCCTTTCCCAGAATAACTCTGCCCCTTACTCCCTGCCAGGGAAATTCCTCCCTGGAATTTCTCCATGACAGCGCTATTTTTATTCAGATTCAAAATGCCATTGAGAATGAAAGAACATTAGGCATCTGCCAATTATTTACTTTTCAGTGGGAAACAATTTCACAACATTTATTTCTCAAAAGTTTATTTGTATACCAGGCCTTGGAATAGGCACAATATGGAATTAATACAGATATGATTCCTTGTCTCGTGGGTCTTAAATTCTAGCTGGGGAGACAGACATTAATCAAATAGCCCCTCAATGAGTGTTTCATTGCAGTGGGAGATAAGACTTGTGCAGAAGAGAAAACTGGCCCTAAAATGCATATGACTTCATCTAAGCTGAGGTCTTGGGGAGGTTTTCTGAGGAAGTGATCACTGAATTGACTGCTAAAGGCTGAACAGGAGAAAACTAGGTGATGGGGAAGATGGAAAACATTCGGGGCAAAATAACAGTATGTTCAGTATCCATAAAATGGAACGTTATTCAGCTATAAAACAGAACAGGCTACTGATACATTCTACAACATGGATGAAACTTAAAAACATTATGTTGAGTGAAGGAAGTCAGATACACAAGGCCATGTACTGTATGATTTCATTTATATGAAATTTATCTCATAGGCAAATTCGTAAAAACAGAAATCAGATTATTAGTTGCCAGGATCTGTGCATAGGGGAGAATGCAGAGTGACTGTTTAGTAGATACAGGGTCTCCTTTTGGGATGATGAGAATGTTCTGGAACTCAGTAGTGGTGATGGTTACACAACACTGTAAATGTACTAAAATGCCAATGAATTATCTACTTTAAAATGGTTAAAATACTGAATTGCTGGTTATGCATATTTTATCACAATTAAAAAAAATAAAAGAGCAGTATATTTAAAGGACTTCCTCCTCCTGACAGAGATAAGCATGATTCCTTCTAGGAACTAAAAGATGGCCAGTGCGGACAGATGGCAGAGTGTGGAAGGCAATGTGAGTGGATGGCAGAGACTCGGAGGTAGTACATGTGGATGGCAGAGGACAAGAGAGACGTGGAGAGCTAGGCTGGGCCAAGAGCATGCAGAGGCATGGAGATCATGTTAGAGTTCGACCTTTATCTTAAGAGTAATGGGAAGCCACTGAAAGTTCAGGAAGGGGGGTGCATTATCAGATATATACTTTGAAAAGATAATCAAATATCTAATTAAGAGTGAGTTTTGGGGGCACCTGGTGGCTCAGTTAATCATTCGACTCTTGATTTTGGCTCAGGTCATGATCTCACTGTTGTGAGATCAAATTGAGCTCCCTTTCCAAGCCCTGAGATTGATTCTGCTTAAGATACTCCCTCTCCCTCTCCCTCTGCCCCTCCCCTGCTTACGCACATGCTCTCTCTCTCTCTCTCAAAAAAAGTGAGTCCTTTTAATGTTTCAAGTTTTCATTTAAATCCTGGTTAGTTAACATAGAGTGTAATGTTAGTTTCAGGGGTAGAATTTAGTGATTCATCACTTACATAAAACACCCAACAAGTGTCATCCCAACAAGCTCATCCCAACACCCAACAAGCTCATCCCAACAAGTGTCCTCCTTAATACCCATCACCCATCTAGTCCACCCCTCAGCCCACCTCCCCTCCAGCAACCCTCAGTTTGTTCTCTATAGTAAAGAGTTTCTTTTATGGTTTGCCTCCACCCCTCTTTTTTTTTTCTTTCTCTTATGTTCATCTGTTTTGTTTGTTAAATGCCACATGTGAGTGAGACCAAATGGTATTTGTCTTTCTCTGACTTATTTCACTTAGCATAATACCCTCTAGCTCCATCTACATTGTTGCAAATGGCAAGATTTCATTCTTTTTTATGGCTGAATAATATTCCATTGTTATATATACCCTATCTTCTTTACCCATTCACCTGTTGGTGCACATTTGGGCTCTTTCCATAATTTGGCTATTGTAGATAAGGAGTGAGTTCTTACAGCTTGAAAGTAAGATGTGGTAAAAGATGAGAGGAAGGAAGGGTAATGCACACAAGACAAATGCTGCCTCCTTCCCAATTTTTGTAGGGTTAATTTTGTCTGTATCTGCTAGATATTCCTGTATAGAGAAGTCTTAGATTATCAACATGCATGAGGATATTTCAGAGTGAGCTAAAGGAGAAACTGACACTGAGAGTAATCATGTGGGTTTGAGTGTAATGTGGTAAATTCTCCTGATATGGGAAAGCAGAAGACTGGATTAGCAGACATTTCATGGGTTTTTACGATAAGCACCCTAGTTGGTGCTCAATATAGAGGTTTATAAAATTCTTCAGGGAGAGGCAAGGAAGAGCAGGCCTCAGGCGAGTTTGAAATCATCAGTGACAAGAATATGATTTCAGGTTTCCATAGTTGGTGAAGTCTCTTGAAGATAGAGGATAACTTCTGGACTCCAGGTCAGTCATGGAATGCTGTAGACTGGCCTCAGGGAGTGTTTGCCATGCATCTCTCAGCATCAGGAGTGCGTGCTGCACAGGGGCAGAAACAAGGCTCTGACTCGGTTTAGAGAAGGAGCTTTAGGAGTAGATATGCTAACTAATATTAGAATTTGAGGGCTGAGGGGCACCTGGGTGGCTCAGGTGGTTAAGCGTCCTACCTCAGCTCGGGTCATGATCTCACAGTGAGTTCAAGCCCTGTGTCGGGCTCCGTGCTGACAGCTCAGAGCCTGGAGCCTGCTTCGGATTCTGTGTCTCCCTCTCTCTGCCCCTCCCCCACTTGCTCTCTCTCTCTCTCTCTCAAAAATAAATAATAAAAAAAATTAAAAAAAATAAATTTGAGGGCTGCTCAACAAACAAATGCAGCATTATAAAGGTATGTGTTCATTCATTTGTTCCTTCCATTCTCATTCAGCAGGTGTTGGCCATTATCTTATGCATAAATTCACAAGACTAATAATCAAAATTAGGTCATCTTACATAATAACTAAGAAATTACTAGTAATGTATAATGTTACAGTTAAGATACATGAAAGGACTTTTCTGTATAGATCATAAGGCCAGAACATAACCACTCTTGTTTCCTTTCTAACCGTGTATCTACTATAAAGAACTTTCTCAATGGACATAGTCTTTGAATAAATAGGTTAAAAACACTAATATAACTTTTTGCTCTGATGTCATATTTCCATCAATTGCTATTTGTGGCCCCCGTGCAAGTTGTTTTTTAAAATAATATCAGGAAGTGCAGAAACCTCAGGTAAAAGTTTGAAAATAGGTAAAAGATAAAGACTTCTTTTTGTTTCTATTTATGTACACATAAACTGTGTTGTCATAGTCCACTGTAAAATGTATGATTTTCAGACCCACCCGACAGAGGAAAAGTAAAATGTTCAGTGAAATCCTACAAAGCAATTTCCTTGTGAAAACAGTTCTCAGAAAAGAGAGTGGTCCAAGTTCCCATAGCAATACAGCAGCACTGCATAAAAATCCCCAATATCTTGGCTGTTGTTATCTAGCTCTATAATAGAAAGCCTTTCCACTGTGGCAGAGAGCAGATGGACGGGGGCTGCCTCCTTTCTGTGGAATTGAAGATTGGTCAAAAGATCAAGAGACAATCTAATTGAAATGTTTCCTATTGACTCAAAACGAAGAAGTCAGGGTAGGAATGAAGGGCCTCGCAGCATTCAAGAAGTTTAAAATTCCAAAATGAATGGTGAGATCTTCAACACACAATTCTATGGTTTAACAATATCTGAAATATTAGAGTCAAAGGAAAAAATTTCATTAATTTAATTTAATTAATTGTGACTAAAGTCAGTAGCATACATAATCTCTAATGATGGATGCATCCACTTGAAAAATTGGAAAATAAAACTTACGCTAAAAAAAGGTATTGTCAAGAAGGTCAAGAAGGTGACTCCTTAGTACCTAGAGAAAATTGATAAGCTTCTTACCGGTTGCTCTGGGGTAAAGAGAAAATTAGAAAGGCAGCAAACAGCATATTGATTCTTCCAGCTGTTATAACTCATTGACACTGATAAGATTAAATTTGGAAGGCATGTTTTCTTAATTGAGTCATTGATACCATTCCTATTAATTAGGAAAGAGACTGGTAACAACGCAGGGTTCCTAACCCATAGCCTATGCACCAATGGGCTTTCAGGGGTCCGTGAACCCCCAACCCCACCAAATCTTATGACAGCATGTGATGAATTTGTATTGTCTCAACTCAGTGAAGTTGGAACTGTGTTTTCCAGAATCCCCTTCTCTGTGGATTTCTAGGATAGTATGGTCCTCCCCAGAAACCCTGCACAAGATTGACAATGTAGAAATAGAGCCGTAGCCACATTATTTTATTTTATTTTTTTTTATGGCTTGAAAGGTGGATGCAAGGACACCAAGCACTGTTGGAAATCAGGCATGTTGTTACTTATCTGCAGGCTCACTTTGATGGCCCCGGGCAGCAGCCGTGGCCCCTGCCAGATCCTCCTGCCGGATCAGCTTCCCTGACTCCTGGACCAGATGCATATTTAACTCCGTGATGGAAGGCATCAGCTTCTCCTTTAACCAGCTTGCTCTGCTTTTCCCATCTTCTTTTCCCCACTGCCTGTGGACGTCAGCTGCCAGCACCAGACGCAGGAACAACTGTGCGTCCTCACTTAGACCTCCTAACCAACTCCCACAGTACAATAAAGTCAAACCCCTATAACTAACTCTATATATGTATATTTATTAATTACATATTTGTAATTAAGAAACACACACAAAATAAATATATATATATGGTCTTGCTTAAACCCGGATACATTCTACGCCAAAATATAGTTTTTTAAATGTTTATTTATCTTGAGAGAGAGAACGTATACGCAGTTGGGGAGGGGCAGAGAGAGAGAGAGAGCTCCAAGCAGGCTCTGTGCTTGGAGCAGAGTCCGATGTGGGGCTCGATCTCACAAACTGTGAGATCATGACCTGAGCCTAATCAAGAGTCGGACGCTTAACCGACTAAGCCACCCAGGTGCCCCAAAGTATAGTTTTTAAAAAACTACAATGTAACTCTCATACAAGTGCATAGTGAGCATAAAAACTTTACCTACTTTATTAATGAAGGAAAGAGCAAAGTGGTAAAGACTGTTCAAAGAAAGATGCAAGAAATTGATGTCAGTAAAAGAAAGAATGCTAGAATGTGACTAATAATTTAGATTAAAAGCTGGTTGGTGTGACAATCAGAGCATAACCTTTGGGATCATGTTCTTTTGGAGAGAAACCATCTGCACTTCAACTGGACAAAAATCATCTGTGCCTTATCAATTTCTTACAAGTTAAAATGTAACTTTCTAGCAATTAAGCTCTAATCAATAGTAAACAGTAAATCAGACAAAGTTATATCCCTCAAAGACAAGCTTGTAAGACACTGCTCTAGCAAGCTTTGAAATGGCTCAGTTGTCCTTTTACTTCATTTCCACTTTGGATATATGTATTTAGTATGCTGAAATGCATTTTTCTGCAGAGAACAGCCAGTGTCCACATTAAAGGGATTTGTAATATTTTTAATTTTTATTTATTTTTAGTTTTTAATTTAATTTAATTTAATTTTTTTAATATGAAATTTATTGTCAGATTGGTTTCCGTACAACACCCAGTGCTCATCCCAACAGGTGCCCTCCTCAATGCCCATCACCCACTTTCCCCTCCCTCCCACCCCCCATCAACCCTCAGTTTATTCTCAGTTTTTAAGAGTCTCTTATGCTTTGGCTCCCTCCCTTTCTAACTTTTTTTCCCCCCTTCTCCTCCCCCATGGTCTTCTGTTAAGTTTCTCAGGATCCACCTAAGAGTGAAAACATATGGTATCTGTCTTTCTCTGTATGACTTATTTCACTTAGCATCACACTCTCCAGTTCCATCCACGTTGCTACAAACGGCCATATTTCATTTTTTCTCATTGCCAAGTAGTATTCCATTGTATATATAAACCACAACTTCTTTATCCATTCATCAGTTGATGGACATTTAGGCTCTTTCCATAATTTGGCTATTGTTGAAAGTGCTGCTATAAACATTGGGGTACAAGTGCCCCTATGCATCAGCACTCCTGTATCCCTTGGGTAAATTCCTAGCAGTGCTATTGCTGGGTCAGAGGGTAGATCTATTTTTAATTTTTTGAGGAACCTCCACACTGTTTTCCAGAGTGGCTGCACCAGTTTGCATTCCCACCAACAGTGCAAGAGGGTTCCCATTTTTCCACATCCCCTCCAGCATCTTATAGTCTCCTGATTTGTTCATTTTAGCCACTCTAACTGGCGTGAGGTGGTATCTCAGTGTGGTTTTGATTTGTATTTCCCTGTAATATTTTTTAAAAGAGAGTAAGAACCACTGAACTAAAAGAGCAAAACGTAACTGATCTTATTCAAATTGTTCAATAGTTGCAAAAGTAAGGAAACCTGTCTAATCCTGGAAACTGTTATTAAGCTGAATTTTCTCCTCCCGTTGCTAATAAATTCCCTACACAAACGCTCAAATTTCCCGTATTTTTAATAACAACCATAACATTTGTTCACTTATTATTTTAAGACACCGCATTCTTTATTTTACTAAAGCAATAGCTTTACTGAGGGCTTACTGTGCAGCCCGGACCTTTGATTACATTGTCTCACTGAAACCTCCTAATGAGGCTTCATGCGGATGTGACTGGCCTGCTCCAAAGGAGGAGTAAGTTGCCTAAAGCCACGCTATGGCTATTTGAACTCACGTGTCTCTTATTTGAAGACCACACATTTAACCAGCACTATGCTTTATCACTTCTTTTGGAAAACTCCTTGAAAGATAAATATGTTTATTTCATATCCAATGCTTACCTTCTTTGAAATCAATATGTAATGTATGCAAACTGCCTTTTTGCTATTGCTATTTTGGGGTCTGACTCATAAGAGCACTCCATACATGTTAGCTCTCTGTCTCCCCCTTCCCACTACCAATCCCTCACAGAAAGGGATCCTAGGATTTTGTTTACCTTTTGTCTTTATGCAGTGTCACAGTTTTAAATCTTATAGTTTTAGAAATGACTCTGAAACCTATGTCCTCAAATCCAAATTCACCTCTAAATTCCAGACCTGCATTTCCAACAAATTGTTAGGTTTCTTCATGGGATATCTCTCAAGCATTTTCAAACCGTGTTCCAAATAAAACACACATTCTCCATCTTCTCCTTTCCTGTCTCCAAAAGATAATCGAGTTTCTGTGTTCCCTGGTGTTGGTGAGGTCACCACGATGTGCATAAGCCCAGGGTGCAGAAATACAGGAGCGTTAGGATACACTTTCTTAGAACATTAATTTTACTCACTGGTAAGTAAAGCACAACATAATTCCTCTCCCTAAATAGTTGCAGAGCTCATTCCCTCACCTTTAACAATTTTTGATACAATGTCACCTTTCCAATGATCCTGACCACCTACCTCATCTAACACATACTCTGTTGCTCTCCTGGTTGCCTTTATCCTGCTCTATTCTTTTTCTCTAGCATTTAACCTATAATAACACCCTATATAATTTACTTCTCTATCATGTTTATTGTTATTGTCAGCCTCACCTCTCAAGAATGTCAGCTTCACAAGGGCAAATATTTTTGTTTTGCTTACCAAATTATCACCACCGGATCTAGGGTAGGTCACACAAGTTGGCACTCTGTAAGTATTCATTCAATGAATAAAGGAGTCCATGAATGAATTTTACAGCAACACAACCAAAGCTATATTTTGTTGTAAACTGCAAAACTCACGTGAATTAAAAGGTAACACATCAATGAAAATACGTAATTTTTCTCTATAACTTGGTACACATTTTTCACTTAAAATTTTATTTTATTAAAGTTTATTTATTTTGAGAGAGAGAGAAATAGGGAGAAAGAGAGAGAGAGACAGTAAGAGAGACAGACAGAGAATCTACACTGGCAGCGCAGAGCCTGACGTGGGGCTTGAACTCACCAGCTGTGAGATCATGACCTGAGCCAAAACTAAGAGTTGGACACTTGACAGACTGAGCCACCCAGGCCCTCCTCACTCCAAATAACTGAGGATACCTTATAATACTAGTTTCTACACATAATCAAACCTTCAAAATTTTCAAAGGAAAACTTTTAGCACTACAAAAAAATGGAAATCAGGATCACATGCTTTAAATAGAAGGAAACCCTACAAAGGTTATATGATGATTAACATAAATATCATAAATACACCACGTAAAACCTGCATTCCACTGGTAACACACTGTCCCATAATTCAGGAAATAGTAGTCTAAGACATTTGACAAAATTTTAGGTTAGATGTTACTAACTCCTAAACCTGGAAGGGCTTGCAGAAACTAGCTTATTTGAGAAACGAAGCAATGGAAGTTGATAGACGTTTAAGTGACTTGTTCCCAGTCACATAATGATGGGTTAGGGCCTCCACCGCCTTATCATATAGCTCCCATGACATGCATTCACCTGTTTATAACTGTACCGTGCCATGTGCACTTAAGCAAATCCTCTCCAGCATTCACCTGCCTCTGAGTTTTTGTTCATTTTGAGCACTTCCTTTTGCCTTTCTGGCCCCTTGACCCCCACAGACTAGACTCATCTGGACTGCCACCTCCTCCACAAATGCTTTATTTGGATTTCTCTTACAGCATTTTTGGCCTCTTTTACATTATATTACTCTCTTTCTGTACTTGTTTTATATTTCCGACCTTGCTTGAGCTTTAGTAGAGAGTGTGAGCACAGAAACAGCCTTATTTTTATACTATCCTTTTAGGATACCAACCATTATACCTTTGTAGGAGTCTGTGCTTAGTAAGATTTTTGCAATGAACTATATTGAATCCCGTTACTATTTGGGAACAAAGCAGTGGAAAACGTGATGCTGGTGGTCTTTCTACATTAGGGGGCCCATCTGTTTGCTATTACCTGTTTCCCACCTGCTGTCAATACCAGCATAAAACTCCATCTGCTACTTCTCTTCTCTTCCAACCTGACTTGGCTGACTTGGCACTAACTTTGTCAGACTCTACCTCAGATCTGTCTAGTCAGCATTATTTTCCCTTAGTGGCATTTTCCTGATTACTAAAGGTCTGTTTTATTTGACTTGCCTCTTGAGAGTATCTAAGACGTGAGCAAGGTATCCAATACTGAATTCGGGACGATATGGCAAAACCATTCGAAAAAAAGCACTAAGCAAGCATTCCGGTTTGGAATTGGAGCACGCATTACAGATGGGAGAGCGTGACCTTGGGAAATCAATTAACCTTTCTAGCTCTCAGTGTTTTCTCCTTTAGGATGAGAGAATTAGGTACAATGTCTCAAAGCTCCCTTCTGAATGTAACATCTCTGGTAGCAAATATGCAGCCTTTATGACAGCCCTAGTTCCATTTCAGTTCTATTTCCTTCACCAATCTTTGCTGACCTCTATCACTGTAAAAATGGATCCCTTATTTCAATCCCTACAGGGTTTAATTCTCAACTCTCTTACAGTAATAATGGCTTACCCTGAACTGCAGTCAAGTTAGCTATGTTACCTCCGTGTTAGCCTTACTCCGTTACACTGATCCTCCTTTAAGTTATGAGTTCTAATTTTTTTTAACGTGTATTTATTTTTGAGAGAGAGAGGTGGGGGGGGGTGGAGGGAGAGAGGGGGACAGAGGATCCAAAGTGGGCTCTGTGCTGGCAGCAGAGAGCCTGATGTGGGGCTCCAACTCCCGAACTGTGAGATCATGACCTGAGCTGAAGTCGGACACTTAACCAGCTGAGCCACCCCGGCACCTCAAGTTATGGGTTCTTGAATGCGCTAATAGAGTCCTTGCAACTCCCGCCTAATGCCTGCAAAGTGGGTTATACGTAGTACGTGCAGGATGTGCTGAATGTATCGACTGAGCGAGTAAATAAACGAATGAAAAAGCATAACGTCATGATCATTCTGTGCGGAAATAAATAAAAACCCCAAATGCTACTAAACTGATGGTATAATGAAAGAAATTTAAGCTAAGGTTATGAATTTCGGTCACCATGGAAAGCAACTCCAGAAAATAATGTTTAAACATGACAGCAACATACAACATGTTTCACGTAGAAAAGACAAGCCACAGAGTGATCTGGGGCACAGGACCCAAAAATGGCTCCCCGACTTTTACTGTGGCTCCAAAAATTTGTATGACTTTGGGAAAGTTAGGTAACTGTTTCTCAGCTTTATGTTCTGTATCATAAGGGTATCTACTTCATTGAGTTCCTGTGAGAATTAATTGATTGCCTGGCCCATATTAAGTGTTCAATAAATGTTCCCTGTGTATTTTGTAATCGGTACTGACATATTTCAGTATGTCTATCCTTGAGTACACAAAACGGGAGTAATAAAGAAAGCTTTCTCCTGAGAGCCTTGTGAGATTTTCTTTAGATCTTATGACCATCGCGTATGTTCTACTTACATCATTACATCAGGAAAAAAAAAAATCTTAACTTAAAAATAGCTAAAAAGCACTGAGGTATTATCAAAGTGACCTGGATTCTTACTCATCCCAAGCCAGTTTATTTTGCCAGTTTAAGAAACTTGTAATCCTTGCTTGTCAAAAAGCCGGCATGACATGAACTGCACGCTGTACTTATCTTCTTAATGTATGCACATCAGGCAGAAAATGAATGCACACGAACACTCGCCCTTGATGCTTTAGAAAGCAAATTCTAGAATAGTCTTTAAAAATATCTTCCTCTTGGAGACAACCAAATGATTTCCTCAAATCTGTCATTTGATATGAGGCTGAAGCTGATGATCAGGTCACCGGCAAGGGTTTGTATTCTGGCTCCACCACTGTCTCTAGCCACATAAAACTGAACCTGTTATTACATCTTTTTAAGCCTCAGCTTCTCCATCTGTGATACAAGAATAATAACAACCTCCTTACTCGAAAGGTTACTGTAAGGATTAATTAAGATCACAAAGAAGGTACTGAGCATAGTGTATGGTAAACAATACGTGATCAATACATGGGATAGCTACTATTATTTCCAATGATATATCAATAAATTGGTAAATTTTATAAATGCTTTTAATGTTTTTATGGTTGAGAGAAAGAGACAGAGAGAGCACAAGTGAGGGAGAGGCACAGAGAGAGGGAGACACAGAATCCGAAGCAGGCTCCAGGCTCTGAGCTGTCAGCACAGAGCCAGATGCAGGAGCCCAACTCGTGAATCACGAGATCATGACCTGAGCAGAAGCTGGATGCTTAACCCACTGAGCCACCCAGCGCCCCTAAATCGGTAAATTTTAAATCCATTTAGGCATACTGCCTTTCATAAAGAGGGGCCAGGTTTCTACAATACCACCTAATTGAACAATCAGGAATATTTTTTTATGAAAGGCCAATGTTTGCTTGAGCACTGGACAGTCGTTGTAACAAGCTTTACATATCCTGGGATAGTGACATCACCACAACAAATCCCACTATCATCTCTTTCATTGCTGAGAAACTGACAGTCTGCAGAATTGCTGCCCTAAATATAGGCAGTTATACTTTTTGAGTAAGAAGAAGAATGAGATATGAGCAAGGATATGGGAGTGTTCTTTTTTTTTTATTATTTCTTAAATTTTAAAAAATATTTTTTAAGTTCATTTATTTATTTTGAGAGAGAGAAAGCACATGCACAAGCAGGGGAGGGGCAGAGAGAGAGGGAGAGAGAGAATCCCAAGCAGGCTGCACATCATGAGCACAGATGCCCAACAGAGGGCTCGATCCCACGAACCGTGAAATCATGACCTGAGTAGAAATCAAGAGTTGGATGCTTAACCAACTGAACCCAGACACCCAATATGAGAGTGTGTGGTTTTTTTTAATTTTTTAACACTTGTTTATTTTTTGAGAGACAGAGAGAGACAGAGCACGAGTGGGGGAGGGGCAAAGAGAGAGGGAAACACAGAATCTGAAGCAGGCTCCAGGCTCTGAGCTGTCAGCACTGAGCCTGACATGGGGCTCAAACTCACCAACGGGAATCATGACCTGAGCCAAAGTCAGCGCTTAACAGACTGAGTCACCCAGGTACCTGTAGGGAGTGTTTTTAAAGCAAGAGGATTTCCAGTGTTTTGCCAGGCAGAGGGCTGTAAACCCTGATACCACCTCCACCTGACAGCATCTGGAACAGAGGGGCTGCTTCAAGGTCAGCATATGCATATACATCTGCCTTTCCTGCCCCTGATCCTCAACTTCTCACTTCACTGATCACTGCAGGATCAAGTATGGAAAAGCATATGAAAAATGCAACAGCACAGCAGAATTCAGTGATACAATAAGATGACTTTTCAGGCAACTTAAACTATAAGGAATGTCTCTTGAAAAACGGGGAATTGTAACCTAGGCAGTTGGAGACAAAATATTTTTTATAAGACTTTTTTTTTGGTGGTTAAGTCGACGATTTAAGATTGTAAAGTGCCAAGGTAAAAAACAATCCCAGATTCAGTAATGAGCAGAGAAATGACCTCTAATTTTTATGACCCTCTTGAGCTCTGCTTTAATTCACAACATTTCCACTGACAGCTCACCGAACTGTGTACGTGTATCTTTTCATTTCCACATAAAAGTCATGCTCAGAAGCCCACAAGCTGTTTTAAAATGCGATGCTTCCAGCTGTAGTTCCACGACACAGCAGATCTATAATTTCTACATATATTTCCATAAATGGCTCCTATATGTGGGAAAGACTTTATGAGGCCAAGGTTATAATAGACTTCTATTATGAAACAACCCATTACCGATTATCAGCCCCCATCACCCAGTCTGTGCATACAGATGGAGAGCACAGAGAAATGTCATGATAAAGAAATGAAATTGCTCAAAAAAGATGGAACCAGAGACATTTGCCTAGCTCTACAAATTAGAGGTCCCGGAGCATAACTGTATCTCATTCATATTAGGTCATTAAGCCAGAAAGAGCTGAGGGGCATTAAGAACCTTGGTACTTAAAATACTACAACCATTTAGTTATCTCTCTGTCTCTCAATCCCTTTCCCTCTCCATCCCCCCTCTCCTTCCCTCCACCTCTCTGGTCTTCCTCTATCTTGCAAGTGAAAACCCCCTATTATTCAAAGGACAAAAGCAAACCTGTTTGAAGAAAAATATTAAAACTTCTCTTTCCTTCTACAGTTGGGAAAGCCACTACATGATTCTCATACTGCAGATTACCACTGAGTAATATCAGCGCATCAATAAAATAATAATTAAATAAATAAATAATAAAAATCATCTGGATTGCATAATCAGCTCTTTTTAATTAAGAAGTCATTTCTAAGCATCATTGTACAGGAAGGTATGAAAATGGATATATTTGAAACTGTATTTATAAACTGAGTTTATTGCAGCATTCTAGAAATTTAGAGATCTGGGAGACAGTCCAGCTGAATCTTTTTATCAAAGGACAGAAGAGTCTTGGAGGAAGAGCTAAGAAGAGAGGCTGGGTCTGGGAGGTGACGTCTGGGAAAATGGGCCAGAGCACAAGGGTGCAATGATTCTGAGACCAGAAGGTGCTGGAGATTCAGGTTATCATGTTCTAGTAGCCTTGGATTCACTTTCTGAGAGCAGCCTCCTTGAGTCTACAACACATACTGTGCTCCCTCTGTTAATTTTCCCCACAGCATCAGCAGTCTTTCTAGTAGAATTATGTATGTGTTGGTGTGTTTACCAGCTGAATGCCCGTTTCTTCTACTTGACCAGGGGCTCTCTGAGCCCAGGGATAATGCCTGTTTTGTTTTCCACCATCTCCCTATCACCTAGTTTATGCACTTGTTAAATGCATGAACAAAAGAATACACAAGTACCAGGGGAAAAGGGGGTTTTGATAAATAGAATAAAGAAGAAAATATCAAGTTTATGGAGAACAAAAATCAGTATCTTCTTTAGTTTTAATTACATCCATAAAGGTAGCACATGGCCCTCTTAGTGCAGATATGTGTATCTCAGGCATTAAGCCTCAAGAATTTTCTTGTGGATATTAGATGCCGCCAGCAACAGCAAAGATGCTGTCACTGGGAAAGGGGAGGGGAGGAGAACACAGCTACACTTGTGCTCTTAATAGCAGTGAGAGAAAGCAATCAAGGAGAAAAGAACTTGGTGCTTTGGAGAAAGAAAACATGGCCAACGAGATTATTCTTAGAATTTACGCAAGACACTCCAGGAAATTATTTGGGAAATTTTTGACAACAGCTTAAAATGCACACTTACATATTTGTCTTATGATTTTATAATCACACTTAAAAACAGTAACTGATAGATTGCTAAGATGGGAAAGCAGTTTATAGGTAAGCATGTATAATTTAATGCTTCTATGTGTATGTACCTGTTAGAAAGGACAGGAAATTTATTTACAATATATGCATAGTAGTTATTTTGAGAAGTGAAATTCTAAGTGATTCTATTTATATTTGTCTACATTTTTTGTTTTTTTAAAAAAAGGTGTTTTGGGGCAGCTGGGTGGCTCAGTCAGTTGAGCATCTGACTTTGGCTCAGGTCATAATCTCATGGGTTCGTGAGTTTGAGCCCCGCGTTGGGCTTGCTGTTGTCAGCGCAGAGCCTGCTTGGGATCCTCTGTCCCCCTCTCTCTTTCCTCTGCCCCACTCACACACTCTCTCTCTCAAAAAATAAAAAATAAGCATTAAATTTTTTTAAATGTTTATTTATTTTTGAGAGAGAGAGAGAGAGAGAGAGAGCGAGCGAGCATGAGCAGGGGAGGGGCAGAGAGAGAGGGAGACACAGAATCCAAAGCAGGCTCCAGGCTCCAAGCTGTCAGCACAGTGTCTGATGTGGGGCTCAAACTTGGGAAGGGCGAGATCATGAGCTCAGCTGAAATCAGACGATTAACCGAATGAGCTACCCAGGCGCCCCCCAAAATAAACATTGTTTTTAAGTGCTTTGTTTTTTATTTTACTAAGTGAAAAATTATTGTGCAGTCTCACGGAATCTTTAACATATTTACACTACAGTTCATGTTTATTGCAGCACACAAGGAAAACATAATTCCAATCCAACACAGATCAGTTATCACTGCATACCACATCCAAACACAGTCATCCATGAGTTCAATAGTGTTGCATCACTGGTGTTTATCTGTATTTCTAAGTTTTCCCCATTGAACAAGGACTCCTTAGGATTGTAAATATTTTAAGAGTTTTAAAGATATGCCTTTTGCAGGGGGAGAATGGTAAGGAAGGAAAAACAAGTTACACTTTTTTCAGTGTGCTAACCTGAGAAATGGAGATAAAAAGGTAAAAGACAATAGGATCACCTATAAAAACAAGGACATGACGACACAGAGGTACAGTTCCTATTTCCTATGTTCTTGTCTGCAGGTGAGCACTCATATGTCACCTATCTCCAATTCCTATTTAAGTGGAAAATCAAGGTTTTCTGGAAGGGGAAAAGGTGAATATGATAAATGGAAAATGGAGCTGGATAATAAATAATAATGTGCGGCTTTCTATCTAGATAAGGTAGGAACAGTTCAATTAAGAACACCATCTTCCAGGGCACCTGGGTGGCTCAGTGGTTAAGCGTGTGACTTCAGCTCAGGTCATGATCTCACCGATCATGAGTTCAAGTCCCGCGTTGGGCTCTGTGCTGACAGCTTGGAGCCAGGAGCCAGCTTCTGATTCTATGTCTCCCTCTCCCTCTCTGCCTTTCCACCACCCATGCTCTGTCTCTCAAAAATAAGTAAACATTTAAAAAATTTAAAAAAAAAGAACACCATCTTCTGCTGGGCAATATGGAACGTGGTCACAGGCACTTCTTTCTTTGCTTATGGCAGCTCCTTTGCCTAAACTATGCTCCCTGCAGACTTCTTCCTTGCTCCTTCTCATCCACTCAAAGGGGAATCGACATCTGCCAGCTTTGGATCATGCCCCAAGGAATCTGGTGCCATCAAATGGGGCAAAAATTTGAAGGGTTGAGAAGTAAACTGCCCAACAGCTGTTCTCAGTACAGGAAAAGCCAAAGATGGATTGCCTTGCCCCACCCATCCCCAGTGTTTGCTTCCCATCAAGCTGTCTTAGCTTTAGTGGCGTGGTTCAACAACAGCAGCAGCAACCATAAACAGGATTGGCCAAGCTGAAGGAACAAAGGGTAAACTTTCCTAAGTGCCCCTTCTTCGCAGTGCTAGGGCTTGGACTAGAGTTGAAAACCTTAAGATTTTTGACGGGAAAGCCTCAGGCCTTTAAAAATGCAAACTCATGAGTCACAGAAAGAAATGAAGTTGGCTTTACTGGAAGCACTTTCCACATCTGATGCTCTCAGTTTCTCATCGTGCCCGATGGCCTTATTCGGAATATCTCCTCTGCCCACAAAGTGGCTCAACATCCCTATGCATGAGTGTGTCATCTGTTGATTATTGCTTAATAATATTTCCCCCGAATAATAGCCAAAGGTCCAACCAAACAAAATAAACAAACAAAAACCCCAAACAACCAAAAAGCTATTTGTCACTGTGAAGAAGAAGACGGGGAAAATATAAAATGTATACAGACATGGTGGGGCGCATACAGACCACATCTAATCAGCATGCAGAGGGACTTCGGGGTGACTTTGTAACAATGACCAAATCCTTCTTCTCCTATCAATCCCTGAAAGCCTAAGAACTTCACCAAACAACTTCCCCATCCCACTGCATTCACCTGAGGCAGACATAATCATCCCAGTTTTGGAATTCCCATGGCTCTTTGGTCTTGTACCAGAAACAGATGGTGAAAATTAAAACTCAATGTTAGAATTAGATGTGCTCTTGCTAGGACTCCAGGTATAGGGCAAGCTCCTCCACTAACAAAGGTGTCTTATCAATCTTGGTTTTCACAGCTCCATGCTTAGTTGGTGTACGGGAAGCTTTAATAAACAATTCTAAATGACAATAATCCAAAGAGAGTATAAGTGCCTTTTATTGTCACATGGATAGCTAATGTTAGAACTGAGAGCAAGAGCCCACATCCCTGATTCCTTACATACAATGTTAAAGATGTCTAAAGTCTCCCTGAAGTGTAACTCTACTCATGCCACGTTTCTGCTCAAAAACCATATTAAAAAAACTTAAATGGCTCCCCCTCATCTGGAGAACTCTGGACACCCCTTAATATCTGTTCATCATCCCCAGTGCTCTCCATCTCTGCCCCATTTCATAAACCAAAACCTAAGAGTCATTTTGATTCCTCTCTTTTCCTCCTGTCCTTGATGATCACATCCTATCAGACCTGCCTTCAAAATATATTTTAAATTTATCTACTTCATTCTACTTTCTCTGGTACCTTTCAAGTTCAAGGTACCGGCACCCCTCACTCAGCCCATCCAAATGGGCTTTTCAATAATGACTGAAATGGGTCTCCCTGTTTCTAGCCTTTCCATCTCAAATCCATTTTTCACACAAAAGAGCAATAGAATACACTTTAAAAAAAAACTGTCCATTTACCTGCTTGGGAAAAAAAATTTAATTGATAAATTTTAAGTTGCAAATTGTAATATATAGTGTAGACTATTGTCAAGATTCCAATATCATATATATGTTTTTCTACATATTTTAATTATCTGTCTGGGGTTCTTATTGGGAGCATGGGGCAACACTTATTTCCTCTCCTTTCTTTCCATTGGCACTAAATTGTGCTGCTTCCTATTTCTCCAGCCATGTGCCATATTAATGAAGTAATTTAGGGTCTCAGGGCTTAACATGATACTGCTTCTAGATTATATCTGTGTTTTAATGGTTGTCTGCAGAGCTGGAACCTCAAAGATTAACTAGTAAAGGGAACTGCCAGCACAAAAAAATCACCCAGGGAAGTGTTTCCTGGAGCCTCTCAAATCCACCAAGATTGATTAATGGAGCAAACTGTGTGTAAAAAAGCCATGGAAGAAAAGTAGAATTCTATGGTATAGACACCCTCCAAAACAGTCATAATCTTGACATTGATCAAAATTTAATAGAATAAGGATGAGGGATACAAACTAAACTTTTCTGGGTAACTAAAAGTAATTTCAAGAAAAAGATTTCCCTGAAAACGGCTTTTAACACACACACACACATGCACTCACACACACATAGACAATCCTCAGCACAGATTGCCTAAAAGATTTCAGAGGTTAATGACACCAGATGGTTGTGAGATGGGGAAGTTTTTCAATATAGCCATCAGGAAAGCAGTTAAGAGCTGAAGTCAAGTTGGCCTTCTTGTTAACAGATGTACAGTTCAAACGACTGTTGTGCTGTAAAAGAAAGAAAGAAAGAAAGAAAGAAAGAAAGAAAGAAAGAAAGAAAGAAAAGACCACAGAGGTACTCCAGTGATACAGAATCTCTCAGTGTAAACGATACTGATAATTTCATGCCTTAAATACTCATTACTAGAACAACTTCTTAATGGCAAGGCACAACACACTTCAGAAATGATCAAAAATAATAAACTCATTGGTGACTTCAACAGATTGGGTTCTTATGAATCTTTTGAAGTCATGAAATCATCATGAGACAACATAAAGTGAATTTTAAGGTTTTGAACAGAAAATGGCTGACTGAATGGAGCTTCATGGCAAATGGCAGGGTCAGTTTCTCACTCACACCATATCTGAACACTGTTAAGGACACACCTTTAGCAACTTTTCTCCCATTTTCCAAAAATACACACACACACACACACACACACACACACACACATAGGTTTTCTTAACGTTTCTTACTGAACTAGTAGATCATTAACATTCCAAATTCATACTGATACAGACAACTGAATTCTTAATCCAGCGAAATGTTTTTGTTACAAAAGGAAATACACAGACAAAGCCAATGAGAATTGTGTCGTTGAGTTGCTTAGAGACTAGCAGGAAATATGTGGTGTGCTCATACACCCATCTGTATGAGCAGAACTGCCACATATCGTTGGGTAAGTTGTGATGCAAAACCTGCAGAATCGTCTAGTCAGCCTGTAAATAAAGTGATGGACAAGAGGAATACGAAGGAGAGAGAAGTTTCTTTCATGTGGAAGATCAGGAAAGGCTTCCTCTTCCTGGAAGAGATGTTGCTTAAGTTGTGTGTTGGTGGAAAGGGTTTAGTAACACACATGTTGGAATGATTGTGAGAGACATCACAGGAAACAGGCTGCTTCTGACACCAGTGGCCCAAACCCACCAATGGATGCCGGTCCTGTGGAGTATGGTCATTGCCTGTTGCTCTGTCCTGACGTTTTTGTTGGACTCCTTCACATACCTGCTGCTTCCCTTGCCTCATGCTCGCTCCATCTCCCATCCCAGCACTCCCTTCTTTGCTCAGCTAACTCACCTGCAGATGTCAGCTAAGGCTTTACTGCCCATTACTGGCCCTCCATCCCAGCCTGGGGTGAGCACTACTCAAAATGAAATGTTCCCGTAGAACTCTGGAGAGATCGGTTATCCCACTTATCATATATGTTTGATAAAGTTGTTTTTTTTTTTAATTTGGTTACCCTGTAAAATTGTAGCCTCCCTAAGGGCAAAGACTGTACATACCTTGTTCACAATTAATTCTCCAGGGACTGATACAGTGCATGATACCGAGGATGGGCTCAGGAAACACTTTTTGTATTGCTCATGATGATATTCTGCTACATTAAATGAAATTAAAATGTGTTTTGTGAGAAAGGGGGACTTGTGTCCTATCCCAGGTTTTCTGTACACTACCGCTCCTTTCAAAAGTGCCTGGATGTTTATAAAAGAGAAATTGTAGGTAGTAAGATTACATTTCTCTTCAGTTTTTAAAACTCTGCTTTTAGAACTTTAGAAGTAAATAAATAAGTCATATCTAGTCTGCTCTGCCATTAATCTACATATAGCAAGAATACGAAAATCTACAAGTTTCACACAATGTCAGTGGGGCTAAGATTGAAAGACGCTGTTCTACTGTCTGCTGGGCTGGGTAGTTCTTTGCTGTGGGGTCTTGTGCATTGAAAGAGTTTAGCCGCATTTCTGGCCGCCGGTATCTCTCCTCCACCCCAGTGTCACAACCAAAAACGTCTCTTGGGAGGTAAACTCATCCTGGTTGAGAGCATCTACCAGGCACTTGACCTAGTGATTTATATCTATGCTACTCTTACCTTCACCATGAAGCTTTTTTTCTAAACAGTATTCAAATGTTTTGCCCCAACTGCGGTGACTTGGATCACTTCCTTGAACAAATGAACTAAATTTTTCCAGACCTAACTGTAGGCTACATTTCAGGACTTATGCCTCGGTGACAAGAATGACTTAGCTTAGCTTGTGCATATGGATCATGCCCATATACTTCCTTTTTAAAATGTCTTTATAGTTCTATTAAGAATAGTCATAAAGCAATTCAAATGCATCCTTTTTATATATGACTTGTAAGCTCGCTGTTGTTAAAGTATCACAGCTCTTTCATTGTAAAATATCATTGACTGTAGGATTCACCTTAACTCTTTTTGCTTGCAAAATATTACATTAAATGTTCACAATCTTCTTTTTAGCTTAATTAACCATAAATGGCACATATATTTGCATTCTACCTTGTTTCTTAGGACTGCACTCAAACTACGAAATCTAAAAATAGTCTTCAAATGTTAAAATACATCAGAGTCATTGTGAAAGGCTTGTTAAAATGCATATTTCTGGCCCTGCTTTTATGTTACAACTTCAAGGATGAGCAGCAGACCCCAGGGATGCCATCAACTCTACACAAGCATCTCAATGAATCCTGATACAAGTAGTCCATCAACACACACTGAGAAAGAGTGACCTAACTCTTCTTCACATTGAGAATATAAAGATTTTTCTAAATCACTCTTGGCCTTGAGGAGCCATATATGCCATTACAGGGACACACTGCTTTTCAGAATCTTGATCATGATCTTGGCACATCCTAAATAGTACTGGAGATTCATTTGAACTTTCAATTTAGCTAAATTTGTAGTTTTGCATCTAGGAATTAAATTATGTACCAGTGGAAGTTAAATAGCTTATTTTATAAGCCAGCTGGGACCTTTCAACAGATGAATGTTTAATGCTGTGGTGCTAGACATTCATGATGCTTGCATTGGCTAGACCAATCTTTGCTATCTTAGAAAATTCTCTCTTCCTCCTAATTTGGCACTTTTACTGCCTTTCAACTTATCACTTGGGGCAAAGCAGATGATCTTCCAGATATAAAGTAATATTCATTTCAAGATTGAATAATAAAATCAATTTTAAAAGAAATTTTAACTGACAGTTGAGGGTTTGAGTTTAATTTAAAATTCACCAGAGTGTGATGTTACTAATGCAAATTGCTTATTAAGGTGACATTTGATTGATCGATAGCTCATACACATGTATCTAGTCATGGAAAACTACTTATCAACTTACCTTCTCCCCGGTGGCTGGGCAATTTCATTTGCTATTGATTATAAGATGCATCTACATTACAGAGGCAATCAACTATGGTAAAAGGTATTTTACAAAACAAAAGTAATTCTTATGATTAGGATTTTAAATCTAAGTTTTATACTGGTAATCAGTATACTTTTCAAGAATATTAAAATGATTAGGAGATTCATCTGAATAGGGGAACTGTGCCTCTCATAGAATTTTTTAAAACAAGAAATTTTACTTTGGCATAAAAGAAATAGTCAAGTTTCTGAGTTAATGGAGCTTCTATTTATATCACACATATTAGTGTATACAAACAATTAGCATATCCTTAGTAAAGTGCCTTTTTCCTAATTAAAAAGAGCATAAGCTAATTCAATAATTCCTCTCACCAGACAAGCCACGGAATTAGTCAAAAGATACAGAAACAGGTTTATCAGACAGAAAGCTACAGGATTAAGTCTGTAAACAAAGTTAATACCGGAAATTGGTTGGCTCTGTTTGATTTCAGAAAGGTGTGTTCCACACTGATAACCCAGGAATATATTCCCAAATTGACTGTTTCTGTCCATAACATGTGTCACTGCTTATTTTATTCGGTAGGTTAAGAGCCATCTGACAAGCTCCTCTTACTCCACAGACAGTACAAAGCAGAGGGGCAGGAGAAAGTATGGACGTCTCCTTACTCTGGGCTGCTCATCTTATAAACCATCATTGTTCATCCACCCAAGCTCTCTGATAAGTGTTAGGAGAGGGCCACCCAGGTGGCTTAGTCAGTTAAGCACCTGACTTCAGCTCAGGTCATGATCTTGTGGTCCGTGAGTTTGAGCCCCGTACTGGGGTCTGTGCTGACAGCTCAGAGCCTGGAGTCTGCTTCGGATTCTGTGTCTCCCTCTCTCTTTGCCCCTTCCCTGCTCATGCTCTGTCTCACTCTCTCAAAAATAAATAAACATTGATTTAAAAAAAAACCACAGTGTTAGTAGAAAACATAGGTAGACGAGAAAGCTAAGAGTAGCAGCCCAGAAGGATGTTAATGAAACATCTCTGAAGGCTACTGGGTATCTGGTATCTTCATTTCATTAGTAGCTCCCTTCTACATTGAAAAACATTTATTCTAATATGGCCAAATTACAAGAAGACAGCAGAACCTCTATCTTGCAGAATACCAAGAAGTCTTCTCTGTTGTTTTTCCATTGAGCCTGTCCTCTCAGGTGTTATGATAAAGTGAGCACGGGTTTTATCAAGTTTGGAGGCTCCTGAGATTTCTTTCTTGGACATGGAAAGCCTCGGTGCATCTGCAGTGACTGAACTGGGGGCCAAGGCTCACCTGCCACCTCTATGGTGGCGGTGAGCAGCCCCCCTCACAGTCACCATAGTCTAAACATAAAGCTAATGAGGGCCAAAACGATGGCAGTAAAAACTAGAGTAAGAAACAAGTGGGGACAAAATTACTAAGAACAAAATTACTAAGTTATGGCTAGCCAGAACTTGTCAACTTTTAAAATGGGAAGGAAAAGTAAAGGTAAAAAAATCACAAAAAACAAAAACAAAAACAAAAACAACCCCAACCATAACAAAAACAAACAAAAAGCCTGCTTCCCTTTTTTAAGGCTTGGGAGACTGGAAATTAACCGTACCATTAATAGCACTGAAAGGGGCGCCTGGGTGGTTCAGTCGGTTAAGCATCAGACTTTGGCTCAGGTCATGATCTCACAGTTCGTGGGCTGAAGCCCTGCATCGGGCTCTGTGCTGACAGTTCAGACACCAGAGCCTGCTTTGGATTCTGTGTCTCCCTCTCTCTCTGTTCCTCCCCCATTCATGCTCTGTCTCTGTCTCTCAAAAATAAACAAAAGGTTTAAAAATTTAAGAAAATAGTACTAGGAAAGTCAGGAGGGTAAATATTTGGGGGTTCAAAGATGTGGCAAGATTTCGATTTGCTGAAGGTCCAGTGTAGTTGGACGTATCCAGTTGGCTAATGGAGGAATAGAAATAAAACTCAAGGGAAGATTTGGGAATTTGCACAAATATGTCAGTGGAAACTCCAGGTCAAAGTATAGGGATTAATGAAGAGGTAGTTAAGGATAAACTATTCCAAAATGCCCACATTTAGCACCTAGGGGAAGGAAAATAGGCATATTGAGAAGACAGACAAGAGTCTGAAAGTATGTTCAGAAAGCTGCATGTCAGAGAAGCACATTTCAAGAGAAGGACTGGTCAGCTGTGTCGGGGATGGGAAAATCTAAGGCCGGTGACATGATGATGAGCACAGCAGAAGGAATGAAAGCAGCTTGTGATTAGTTGAAGGCAAATTTGGAGGAAGATCATTTGGTGACAATCCTCCAGGGATTGTGCCAATGACACCTTATAATTTCATCTCCAGTTCAGCCTGAGCAGATGGCACAAATGAGAATCTCTTCAGATGAGGGTTTCATCTGGATTTATAGCCCAGTCAGTTCCATTTCCTTACTTGCCTCCAGAAGGGCTGGAAGCAAAACCCTGTCTGCGTTCCCAGAGGAGGTGGAATAAGGCTCATTAACAAGATGTTTGAGATGGCTTTGTTTGCAGTTTTAGGAAGAAACGTTATGAATTAGCAATGTAATATGCAATCTAGTACACTCTCTCACCACTGCAGATCCACATTTTGGTGCTTTATGCTATAGCTATATTTTAAATGAAACATAATTGGCTTCTGAACTGTCAGATTTCAGAATCTCGAAGTAAGCTATTGATAAAGTTGTTTTCATCTTAAATATTAAGAGATAGCTTTCTGTGACTAATACAAATATGGCACTTTCTTAATTTCCAAGGTTAGTAAATCCCAAACCAAGCCTTTTAATGATAATAAATCTTTTTATATTACACTGAAGTCCTCTCTAGTCTATGCCAGAGGTTTGAAGTAAAGTCTGAAATAAACACATTTCATTTCTATAAAAATACTTCAAATTTTCTTTTAGATGTATGTAACTCTTCCAGATTTTATGTATATTCCTGAATTTTATTATTGTTATCTCAAATGCTTTATCATGTTATCATACTGTGTGATGTAGTAAGAATATGTGAAAAATAAGACTAGTTTGATTAATTATAGCCCAGCAGTCATAATTCTGCCTTTGAATTAATAAAAGTGATTTCTTTGGTTATAACATCAGTAGTTCTTTTCCAGACATAGTTTTTATGGATCAGTAATAATCCTACATTATATACAGTTGTATCTGGGTTGTAAAAAATAGAATGCTACATTGAACTAACCCCAGCATTCTCATAACTAAAAGTCAGCAGCCAAACCCAGTATGGGAATATGGCTGGGCTCCCAGAATGATCTAGAACCAGGGCTTTGTCTGTGTTCCTTTCTGCTTCTACTCCACAGTTTTTCTCTGAGGACTAGCTTCCTGTGCTCCCCAGTCAACACCTGAAATGTGGAGATCAATAGCTCCTTGATTTATGTGTTATAATTCAATCATACAGGGAGAGAGTAATCTTCTCTCTCTCAGTTCCAATTTTAAAATTCTGAGGCAAAAGACTAGTCAGTTTTTATCAGTTGTTGTCCAGTCTTAGGTGAATCAACTGTGGTCAACAAGTGGGGTCCAGAAAGGATACTGGGATTTTTGACCCAACTTATCAACAGGGGACAGGAGCCATAGATATGTTGGACAGAATGGCTGCCCTGAATCTACAGCTATCCTGACCGTGAAAGGGAAGTATCTAGAAAAGTGGTGTGTGCTTACAAGAGGCTGACTTACAAAGTGATGAGATAACCTGTTGATTCAGTCACTCAAAAAATTTAAAAATCAGCTGATTTGCTTAGAAGCAAACTACAACCATATCTTTCATTTGGGTTCATTTAAATAATTTTATTTTAAAATATTTGCTATTTGGGTCACATGTAAACACACTGTGGTTGATTTTAGTTATTATTGGGAGACTCTTGTGGTAAGTTGGGTGAGCAAGGGACACATTTTTGAAAATACAAGAGCCAGTCTTATCCAATCACTGGTTGATAAGGATGGGGAAAGATGTAAGTGGAAGTCTATTAGCACTGACCCTTCTGCTTTGCTTTTTCCTGCCTGGAAACCTGGTAGGACACATAAGGTGCCTCAGTCACCCCTAAGGATGGCAGAGCAGGAAAAGAAGAGAACATGAGAAACCATGGACTTGCCTTTGTTTGGACTTTCTATTGGAGGACTGATAATAACCTCCTTACATAATTTAAGCTTCTCTGTAGTAGTCTCCTGACATTCACAGCTGACACAATCAGCGGATGTAGTTATCACAATATCAGGAAAGTATAAAATACTATCAGTCTATACCTTGGTACCTAAAGGTTGCTAATTTCTACTTACAAGTCTTTCTGACCTTTTGGGAGATGTAGAAGGGTGAATAATGGCCCCTCAAAATGTCCACATCCTCTCCCCAGAACTTATAAATGTGATATCTACCTGGTAAAAGAGATTGTACAGGTGTGATTAAGTTAAGGATAGTGAAAAGGGGAAATTATATTGGATTATGAAGGTGCGCCCAACGTGATCAGAAGAGTTCTTATGAGGGAGGTAGGAGGAATAGAGTCAGAGAGATGTGTGTATGGAAGCAGAGGTCAGAGAGGAAAGAAGATGCTTGTGTTGGCTTTAAAGATGGAGGAAGAGACCACGGTCAAGAAATGAAGACAACCTCTAAAGACTGGAAAAGGCAAGAAATAGATTCCCCTCTAGCACCTCCAGAAAGACAGCCCTGTGGACACATTTTAGACTTCTGACCTAAAGAATCATAAAATAATAAACTTTTATTATTATACTACTTCGTTTGTGGCAATTTGTTACAGAAGTCGTAGCAAACAGGGACTTTAATGAACAACAGTATAAACACATCAGACTTCTGCAAGAGTTCCCAAGGATTCACTCAGCCTCCTGACACCCCTCAGATCCATTCAGGACACTGCAGGGACAGCATGAGACCGTGTCCTTTCACTAGATTGAAATTTTCCTCTCTGCTCTAATAAGATTGACATTGTAAACCTGAAGGCAAATCTGCCTTCTTTTATCCATAATTGGTTTTTGAACTCAGTTCCCCAGAGGTTTTTGTGACTAGGTTGTATCTACTGAGTGGAAATTTCACTCATGTGACATTTAATATAGAACTCTCTGGATGCATGATTAATTTTTGCATACCAGATATTACCTCATTATCAGATTTACAGAAAGTAGCAATGTAATTACGAAGCAGCTATTTTCGGCACACTCTTCCAGGTTATTTCTCTGCCAAATCATTATACCCTGAGAAACAACACGTGGCACTATCGAAAACAAGTGGAGTCTCGTGGGCAATCAGTTCAGATAATTGCATCTTTATTATTGACAGTTCCCTTAGGACTTTCGGGTCTCGAGATCTGCTCTGCTCTGCTCTGGGACTGCAATTCATTAAGGTTTCCATCCTGAGCCAGTTTTAATTAAACTATCCTCCTTTTCTCTTTAGCTCCCCATAGCTCATTTTTCTTAGCAGGTCTTGGTGTAGAAATCCAGCTGTTGAGTTAATCTGAGACCCCTCCTGTCTGCCATTTTGAGGAGTCTCTTCTCAGCTCACAAATTCAGCAGTTTATTTAGCTGAATGAGCATAAAATGTACCTGCTTCCATGAAAAGAAAACACAAAGTAAAGAAGGAGAAGAAGGGAAAATATCATTTAGCATCTCAGTTTGCATCTTTTAGAAAATAAAACAGGTACTTGGAGACATTCATAAGCAGACACCATGTTTGTGGCAACAATACTAGATCATGAATTTAATATCCTGAGTGCAGAGGGACTTTTAGGTCTTTTCATTCTGAAATTAAACTGCCTGGGATTGAATGATATGACATATGCTATATGCTGGACAGATTTCTGGATGATTCATAAATTTTCATCCCTTTTCCCAGAGGATTCTCTTGACTGTCTATAATCATCCTTTATTTTACGCACAAAGAAATAGATTTGTTTGTGGCTTGTGTATTTTCACTGAGAAGCAATACCGCGTAATGCATGTCTTGCTAGTTGTTATTATCAGCTTTCAGAGCAGTAACTTTGTGTTAGTAACACAGGTTCTCCTTCATTGTATGTAAGAAAAAGGAGTCCCTTTGTTCATCCAACAATCTAATAAATATTCATTGAATGTCTTCTTTGTGCAAAGCCCAATACAAGGCAATGCATAGAATATAAAATTGTTGAAAATAGGCTTGACTTACAGGCAATTCACTGAGTTAGATTATACATGTTAACTTTCTTCTCAAATTGCTCAGGGACTCCTCATTGCTGCTGTATTTCTCATTACAATATCTTGGAGAGAAGATCTGAGAACAGGGAGTCTGAAGGAAAGGTGATTAGTTAAGAGGCATTATTTAGTCATGCGGTACTATGGAGACAAATACGACAATAGAATAAAGAGAAAAATGATGTTATAAGATACAGTTAGAAAGAAAAACTTGAAAGAACTAAATAGCTGATTGGTCATGTAGGTAAATATGTGGGCAAATATAAAAATTTTTTTCCTTTAATTTCTTTAAAAAAATTTTTTTAATGTATTTATTTATTTCTGAGACAGAGACAGAGCATGAACAAGGGAAGGGCTGAGAGGGAGACACAGAATTTGAAGCAAGCTCCAGGCTCTGAGCTGTCAGCACAGAGCCCGATGCGGGGCTTGAACCACGAACTGTGAGATCATGACCTGAGCCGAAGTCGAACGCTCAACCGACTGCACCACCCAGGTGCCCCTAATTTCTTTAAAATAGATATGACTGCTTAACCAAAAATTAAAAACATTGTCTTATCAGGCTTAGGAAAAAAATATATAGTCCATATAAAAACTATAGCATAAAGGAAAGAATGGAATAAACTACAAAATTGCTACAAAGTGGTACAATATTTTAAGTATGCTGTGAAATGTTAAGGGTATCTACTTTAATTCCTACAGCAATCAATAAAAATTAATGTGAAGAGGTATAGCTAAAAAGTCAATAAGCAAATTCAAATGGGATTCTAAAAAATTATTCAAATAAGCTAAAGGGAAACAGATGGGACATACAGAGAGCCAAAAATAAAATGGCAGACCCAAATCCAACTATGTCAATAATTACATTAAATGTTAAAAGATCCCACTGAGTAATGAAAAGTTCTTCACCAACCGGTGCTAGAACAGGTGGATATGCATACAGAACATACTGAACTTTATGTCTTATTACATGCCATACACAAATATTAATTTGAGGCACATCATAAATCTACATGTAAAAGCTAAAATTATAAAGCTTTTAGAAAAAGAGGAGAATACAGACAGACCACAGAATGTGTTATCAATTAAATAAAATTGTTAAGTTATACTGCATCAAAAACTTCTGCTTATCAAAAGACACTATTAAGAAATGAACAGGCAACCTATGCATTGAAAGAAGATAATCTGCAAAACTGGTATCTGGGTATATAAAAAAGATTATCTCAGTAATAAGAAGACATACAACCCAATTTAAAAAATAGACAAAACATTTGGATTGACAATTCATTAAGCAAGATATACAAATTGTCAGTAAATACATGGAAATGATCTCAGCATCATTATTCATCAGAGAAATTCGAATTAAAGCCACAATGAGATTTCTTTATATGACAACCAGAACAGCAAAAATTTTAAAAACTGACAACACCAGGGGTGCCTGGGTGGCTCAGTTGGTTGAGCATCTGACTTCAGCTCAGGTCATGATCTCACGGTTTGAGGCTTCGGGCCCCATGTTGGGCTCTGTGCTGACAGCTCAGAGCCTGGAGCCTGCTTGGGATTCTGTGTCTCCCTCTCTCCCTGCCCCTCCTGAACTCGCGCTTTGTCTCTCTCTCTCTCTCTCTCTCTCAAAAATAAATAAATGTTAAACATTTTTTTAAAAAAAACTGACAATACCAAATGTTGATGAGAATGTGGAACAACTGGAACCTTCATACATTGCTGGTGGGAATGTAAATAGTATAACCACAGAAAATTTCCTGGCAGTTCTTATAAAATAAACACACACCTACTCTATAACCTAGCGATCCCACTCCTAATATTTACCAAAATAAATGAAAATATAGTTCTACAGAAAAACTTGCGTAAGAATGTTCATAATAGCATTATTCATAACATTGCAAAACTGGAAACAACCCATGTGTCCATTAAGAGGAGAATGGATAAACATAATGCATCATATTCATGGGATATTACTCAGCAATAAAAACTACGGATATAAGCAATAATGTGTATAAATTTCAAAATTATGCTAAAAGAAACCTTATGTAAAAAGAGTATATAGTATGTAACTTCATTTATATGATGTTCTAGAAGAGTTATAATTAATTTGTGGGGGAAAAATCGGGGCAGTGTTACTTCTGAAAACTATAAAACACTGATGAAAGAAATTAAAGACAACACTAAGAAATGGAAAGACATTCCATGCTCATGAGTGAGAAGAACAAATATTGTTAGAATGTCTATACTACCCAAAGCAATCTACACATGTAATGCAATCCTAATCAAAATACCAACAGCAGGGTGCCTGGGTGGCTCAGTCGGTTAATCGCCTGACTTCGGTGAAGGTCATGATCTCATGGTTTGTGGGTTCAAGCTCTGCGTCAGCCTCTGTGCTGACAGCTCAGAGCCTGGAGCCTGCTTTGGATTCTGTGTCTCCCTCTCTCTCTGCCCCTCCCCTACTCACACTCTGTCTCTCTCTCGAAAATATATAAAATTTTTTTAAAAATTATAAGATTGCTAGTATACATGTGTTGCATACTAATAATTAAAAAAATATGAACAGCACTTTCCAAAAACTAGAAAAAATAATCCTAAAATTTGTATAAAACCACAAAAGACCCCAAATAGCCAAAACAATCTTGAAAAAGACGAACAAAACTTGAGGCATCACAATTCCAGACTTGAAGTTATATTACAAAGCTGTAGTAATAAAAACAGTATGGTACTGGCATAAAAATAGACACATAGATTAATGGAACAGAACAGAAAAACTGGAAATAAACCCACAAATATATGGCCAATTAATCTTCCACAAAGGAGGAATGAATATACAATGGGAAAAAGACAGTATTTTCAACAAATGCTGTTGGGAAAACTGGATAGCTAAGGAAGATAAAACTGGACCACTTCCTTACACCATATACGAAAATAAGTTCAGAATGTATTAAAGACCTAGATGTGAGACTTGAAACCATAAAAATCCTAGAAGAGAATAGAGTCAGTAAGTTCTCTAACATTGGTCATGGCAACATTTTTCTAGGTATGTCTCCTGAGTCAAGGGAAATAAAAGCAAAAATAAACTACTGAGACTACATCAAAATAAAAAGTTTCTGCACAGAAAAGGAAACAATCAACAAGGTAGTCTATGGAATTGAAAGGCAATCTATGGAATGGGGGAAGATATTTGCAAATGACATATCCAAGAAAGGGTTAGAATGCAAAATATATAAAGAACTTATGCAACTCAACACCCCCCAAAAAATAATCCAATTAAATGGGCAAAAGACATACACAGATATTTTCCTAAAGAGGACATCAAGATGGCCAATAGACATATGAAAAGATGCTCAAATCACCATCATTACAGAAATGCAATGAGATATCACCTCACACCTGTCAGAACGGCTAAAATCAAAAACACAAAAACAACAAGTGTTGATGAAGATGTGGAGAAAAAAGAACGCTTGTGCACAGTTGGTAGGAATGCAAACTGGTGCAGCCACTGTGGCAAACAGTTTGGAGGCTCCTCAAAAAGTCAAAAATAGAACTACCCTATGATCCAGTAATTGCACTACTGGGCATTTACCTAAAAAAATACAAAAACACTAATTCAAAAGGATACATGCATTATTATGTTTATTGCAGCATCATTTACAATAGCCAAACTATGGAAGTAGCCCAAATTTCCATCAATAGATGTACTGATAGAGAAGAAGTGGTATAAAATACAATGTAATATTATTCAGCCATAAAAATGCAATCTTTCCATTTGCAACAACAAGGATGGAACTAGAGAGTATAATGCTAAGTGAAATCAGTCAGTCAGAGAGACAAATAACATATGATTTCACCTATATGAAATTTAAGAAACAAAACAGATGATCGAAGAGCAGAGAGAGAGAAAGAGCGAGCGCGAGAGAGAAACCAAGGAGCAGACTCTTAAGTATAGAGAACAAACTGATAGTTACCAGAGAGGAGGTAGGTGGGCGGGGGGGGGGGGGGATGGATGAAATAGGGGATGTGGATTAAAAGTACACTCAGTACACTGACTAACGTATAGGATTGTTGAATCAGCATATTGTACACCTGTATGTTAACTCTACTGGAATTAAAATAAAAAAACTTAACAAAAAAAGATTAGATGATTTGCTCTACTGGATATCAAGACTTATTATAAAGCTCCACTAGTTAAGGGGGAAAAAATGGACAAATATACCAACAAAACAGAAAAGAAAAAGACCCTTGCATGTATGGACTCAATATTCAACAAAGTAGGCAATAAGAACAGTAGGAAAGTTCATTATGTTGAATAAATGATTCTGGGTAAATTAGACATCCACTTGGAAACAAAATGGAATTCTAACTCTTTACTTTCCACCATACATAAACTCAGTTCCAAGTAGACTGTAGATCTAAATATGACAGACTAAACAATAAAATTTCTGGAGGACAACATGCTCATGATCTAGGCTATATAGTGGGAAAAAAAAACACTAACCAGTAGGAAGAAATGAAAAATTTGGATTAAAATTAATAACTTCATCAAAAGACTTAAAGAATATGAAAATAGGGGAAGATATTTGGAAAACACACAATTAATCAAGGGGTTGTATTTAGATTATGATGAACTCATAGATCAAGAAGAAGAGAATAGGCAACAAAATAGAAAAGTGAGCAACAGACTTAAGCAGGTTTTCACTAAATAAGGTATTCAAGTGACCATAAACACATGATGACCTCATCAGTCACTGGGAAAATTCATTCAGTTTCATAGTGTGGCACCACTACAAACTCATCAAAATGGTAACATTTAAAAGGTTGACAACACCAGGTGTTCACAAGGACACGGAACAATGGGAACACTGACACACTGCCGGTGAGACTGTAAATTGGCAAAACCATTTTGGAAGACTATTTGTCATTATCTACTAAAGTTGAAAATGTGCAAAACCAATGACTCAGTGCTTCCACTTTTAGATATATACCCAATATAAATACATGCTCATGTGTAGCTAGAGATGTATACCAGAATGTTCACAGCAGCATTATTTGTGATAGGAAAAAAATTAGAAACATCTCAAATGTTCACCTATGGTACAGTGGTAGAATATGTGATATATTCATGCAGCGAAATAGTATATGGCAATAAAAGGGAAGTAGCTACAGCTGTATGCAACAATAACTTGAATGTCATAAATATAATGTTGAGCAAAAGAAGCTGTGCACAAAAGAGTGCATACTGTAGACTTTCAAAACAGGCCATTTCTGAAGGCAGCCTGTATCCAATGACTGGTCCATGCTGGACACCAAAGGACGCAACTCCAGAGCTCCCCGCTGAATAAAATGAGGCCTCGGCTGTGACTGCCACCCGGCTTCTCCTTCTGCCCCAGTGTTTCTCAAATTCAGCAAGATTGACATTTTGAGGGGGACAATTCTTTGTTGGATGGGTGACTTTGTGCATTAGAGGGTATTTAACAGTATCCTCGGCTTCTAACCACTAGATGCCAATATATTTCCCCATGATGCTAAATATATCTCGGGGTATTAAATCTGCCCCAGTTGAGACCCATGGTGCAATCCTGTCTCCTTCAACCTCCACGGATGTTGATCCTGAGAACATTCCCCAAGAAACTTCCTGCATGCAAATCATTCAATCTGGGGCACACCCCGATGAGTTCTGTTCATTTAATAAACCATTTACACATATGTTTATTGGTAAATTGTACCTGTGCTATGTAATTATACGTTATACATTATAGAATATAATTATAAAACAAAAACAACTGAAGAGGAGATAAAATAAATGTAATTAATAGTTCTAGCGTTTTCCCTGCTCCCCAAAAGAATGTTCATTGGTACCTCCTAGAAAGCCTGAACCATACAGTGGAGACCAATGCCCTGGGAGGGGGGAGGGAACAGCAAAAGGAATGTACGTAGAGGATTAGTCTTAGTAATAACTCTCTGAGGCAGGGAAGAAAAGGAGAGTAGAGTTAGAACAAAAACTTAGGGGGGCAGCAACAGATATATGAAAAGGTACTCAACATCACTCATCATCAGGGAAATTCAAATCAAAACAAAATGAGATAGCACCGCATGCCTGTTAGAATGGTTATTAGAGTGATGTGGAGAAAAGGAACATTTGTGCACTCTTGGCAGAAATATTTACATTGGTATAGTTACTATAAAAAACACAGACGATGGGGTGCCTGGGTGGCTCAGTCAGTTGAGTGTCTGACTTCAGCTCAGGTCATGATCTCACGGTTCATGAGTTTGAGCCCCGCATTGGGCTCTGTGCTGACAGCACGAAGCCTGCTTGGGATTCTCTCTCTTCTTCTCTCTCTGGCCCTCCCCAGCTCGTTCTCTCTCTGTCTCTCTCTCTCTCTCTCTCTCTCAAAAGAAATAAATTAAAAAAGAATAAAACTAGCATATGATTTAGCAATTTCACTTCTGGGAATTTATCTGTAGAAAACACAAACTCTAACTTAGAAAGATATACGCACTCCCATGTTCATTGCAGCATTATATACCATAGCCAAGGTATGAAAACGACCTGTGTCCATCAATGTATGGATAATGAAAATGTGGTGTGTGTGTGTGTGTGTGTGTGTGTGTGTGTTGTCTGTGTATACAATAGAATATTACTCAGCCATTAAAAGGAAGGAAATCTTGCCATTTGCAACAACATGAATGGGCCTTGAGGGCATAATGCTAAGTGAAATAAGTCACAGAGAGTAAGACAAATTCCATATGCTCACTCTTATGTGTGGAACCAAAAAACAAAACAAAAAAACTGAGCTCACAGATACAGAAAACAGATTAGTGGTTACTGCCAGAGGTGGGATGGGAGTGGGCAAAAAGAGTAAAGGAAGTCAAAAGGTACCAACTTCCAGTTATAAAATAAATTAAGTCATGAGGATGTAATGTACAGCATGGAAACTATAGTTAATAATACTATATTGCATATTTGAAGGCTGCTAAGAGAGTAAGTCTTAGAAGTTCTCATCACGAGAAAAAGAAATTTGTAGCTGTGTGGTGAAGGATGTTAACTTGTCTTATTATGATGTTCATTTTGCAATATATACAAATATCAAATAATTATGTTATATGCATGTGTCAATTATAATTCAGTTAAAAATTAAAAACTTTGGGGAATGATATGGTGATGGGTAGCAAGATAGGAAAAGCAGTCATTTTAGCAAGTATATAAAAGGGACGTGTGGCTAAACATGTCTGATTATGTCTACGAGCTACCCACCAAAATTCCTATGAAGAAAATGCAATGAAAGTTTAAAAGCTGGCTAGAGCAGTAAAAGTAAAGATCAAATCATTAATCAAAGGTCAGAGAGAATTTCTTTTAATAGTATCATTGTTGGATCAAAAGGTAAGTTCTTGACTTTCATAACATATTCTCTTACTTCTAAACTGAAATTAGTTCTTCACCTATTTTAAGTGCATATTAATATAGCCTCATGCTATTAGGAATAAAGAGACATTATTAGAAATTCCTGCAGAAACCCACAAATAATGTAGTGAGAAATTTCATCCCATTTTCAATCCATTTTAGGTAGAGTAGTAAAAACAAATGGCATAGAGGTTTCGAAAAATACAAGTACTAACGTTGAACGTAGCTTCTTTTTCCTCTGCATTTTCATTTAAGGACCAAGTTTCTTTTTTTTTTTTTTTTTTAGTTTTTTATTTTTAAATTTTTTTTAACGTTTATTTATTTTTGAGACAGAGAGAGAGACAGAGCATGAAAGGGGGAGGATCAGAGAGAGAGGGAGACACAGAATCTGAAGCAGGCTCCAGGCCTTGAGCTGTCAGCACAGAGCCCGATGTGGGGCTTGAACCCATGAACTGTGAGATCATGACCTGAGCCGAAGTTGGACGCTTAACCAGCTGAGCCACCCAGGCGCCCCAAGGCCCAAGTTTCTAACCTCTCCTAGAGCTTTTCCTGAGAGAGCTCCAGAGTGATGATCCACAAGTTCTTAAGACCAGGTCCCTCAAAGATGACATTCTGGGCTGAATTTTACCCTTGCCCCCAAATTCATATGTTGAAGACCAAACCCCAGTACCTCAGAAGTGACTGTATTTGAAGGCAGAGCCTTTAAAGAGGTAATTAAATTAAAATGAGGCCATTAGAGTGGGCCCTAACCCAATCTCACTGGTGTCCTTATAAGAAGAAGATATTAGGACACAAAGAGACACGGGGGGTGCACGCACAAAGAATGGATGACCGTGTAAAGAGGCAGTAAGAGGGCGGCCACCTGCAGGTTGAGGAGAGAGGCCTCAGAAGAAACTGAACCTACTGATTTTGGACTTCCAGCACCCAGAACTGGGATCAATGTTTCTGTTGTCGAAGCCACCCAGTAAACAGTCTGTGGTATTCTGTTCCGGCAGTCCTAGTAAACTGACACAGAGTGGGAGGTGCCTGCTTCCGTGTTCTTTTTTTTCAGTGTAATTAACATACAGTGTTATATTAGTTTCAGGTGTACAATATAGCGACTCAACTATTTTTTTAAGTTTATTTATTTTGACAGAGAGAGAGCACACACAAGCAAGGGAGAGGCAGAGACAGGATCCCAAGCAGGCTCCACACTGTCAGCGCAGAGCCCAAACTCACGAACCGTGAGATATGACCTAAGCCGAAATCAAGAGTCCATTGCTTAACTGACCGAGCCACCCAGGCTCCCCACAATTCAACAGTTCTGTACATTACTCAGCACTGCTCAAGCTGCCTCAGCACTCTTGATCAACGCATCCCTCAAATTCCACAGTAGATTTGGAAAACTTACAATACAAAAACAAACAAGCAAAAAAAAAAACAAAAACAAAAACAAAAAGAAAAACTTAAGGGTAACTTGATTTGAACTTTTTTTTTTTAAGATACGCCAAAGTGGGGTAGGGGGAACAGGTTGATAAGCTTAACTACCTGAAACAAAACAGTCACCAAAAAACTAATATTTATTGTATTATAAAATTTATTGTATTGTATATTGTAAACTTATTGTAAAAAATTGTAAGGAAAACTAAAAAATAAATAAATAAAACAGGAAAATTATTTAATCTCCAAAGAAATCTTAAAAATCAACTTTATGCCAGTAAAATGTAAACCTTAGATAAAAGTGATATATTCCTAGAAAAATATAACTTACCAAAGCTAACTCTAAGAAGTATCTTGTATGTATCATAACCATTAAACAAATTGAATCAACATTGTAAAATCTACCTACAAAGAATAAATCAGCTGAAACAGATTTACAGGTGAATTCCTACCAAACATTCTGAAACCAGATCCTTCTAATCTTATAAAAATTCTTCAAGAAAATTAAAAAAGAGGAAACATCCTCCAACTCAAATTAGTAAGAAAAAGACAAAGAACATGAGAGGTCAAGTTACAGAAGAAATGCAAAGAACAAATAAACGTATCTTAAAAGATCCATTTGCACTAGTAAGCTAAAATTCAAATTAAAACCATAATTAGATGGAATGTTTGCTTCTCAAATTTAAAGTTATTTTGTGGGTGTAGCATGCTGAAGATGAGAAAGAGAACAAATTGTTACAACTTACATGGAAAGCAACCAGAGAAATTTGTCAATATGTATTAAAAGCCTTTTTTAAAAAGAGGGTTCTTTAAATACAGGGATTCTACTTATAGGAATGTATTTTCAGCAAATCATCAGAAAAGTGAGCAAATAGGTAAGTTTATTATAATAGGATTTAAAAAGAGGAAAAATTGATTAAAATTATATTCATATATGAGAGAATGATTAAATGTATTCTAGCAATCCATTCAGAAGGGTGGTTTGCACCATATAAATATTATATTTTCAAAGGATATTTAGTGAACTAGGAAAAAATATAATGATACAATAACAGATAAACCCAGCAGAACACGAAGCTGGAGATGAAACATAATCCCAAATTTGTATGAAAAATACTCAAGAGAAAGACATGAATGACATCAAAACATTAACAGAGGTTATTTTTATGTTCAAAGAACATAGGATATTTTTAAAATTCCTCTGTGGCTCCCAAGTTTTCTGCAAGTACATCTCACTTTCACGATCAGAAGAAAAGCAAATATTTTTTAAGGTGTCAGGTGCACTTACCTACAGGGTGAAAGGTTCTAATTAGAATAGGGGTGGGGCAGAAATAATGGAAAAAGTTGGACTTAACTACTGAGAGAATACTGAGGGAGATTAAACAAGAATCTATAGGAAGCACAAAATATTTGTAGGTAGATATACATAGATTTTAATCTTGGTTCAGCCATTCATTAGATGTGACATCCTTTGGAGCTGCCTTCTCTATAGGCTTATTCGCAGGGCTCTTACCTTAAAATGCTTAGCACAATATCTAATAGAGAGTAGGTTTTCCATAAAACTTATATCCTGCCCCTAATACCTGAAAATTATCTTTCAATCTCTTAGTTTAGATCTCTTGCCTAAGATCAAGTTGATGTTACCCATATTTCCACTGTGGCCAATTAAAACCTAGTTCCATAAGGCCCTCTCCTTGGAAGGCAAATTTAAAATGACATTTGGGGGGCGCCTGGGTGGCTCAGTCGGTTAAGCGGCCGACTTCGGCTCAGGTCACGATCTCACACTCCGTGAGTTGGAGCCCCGCGTCGGGCTCTGTGCTGACCGCTCAGAGCCTGGAGCCTGTTTCAGATTCTGTGTCTCCCTCTCTCTCTGACCCTCCCCCGTTCATGCTCTGTCTCTCTCTGTCTCAAAAATAAATAAACGTTAAAAAAAAAAAATTAAAAAAAAAATAAATAAATAAACAAATAAATAAATAAATAAAATGACATTCGGCACAGCTAAATACAAAAATACGTCTCCTTCCGGCATAATTAGCTGAGAGGAAATAATTCATTCAAAGAGGACTAAAAACTATATTAGCTGAATTGACAATTATTTGATCTTACTAATCATTTCATTTAAAAGTCAAACCATTTATACATGGAGACAATGTGAGTCAATTTACTAATTAGATAACATCCTAATTATCCATCTTGTTGTCCATCAGTAATTTTTAATAGCACCAAAAGATCCCCTATTGTTGTGAAAGGCAAAATAAGAAACTTTTTTGCTGAATTATTTCATAAACTGTTCTTTCACGTTCTTATTTTATTTAAGATTAGGAATAGTTTCACAGAAGTATTAATAGAATCAATAAACAGTGATAAGTAATCAGTATTTGCTGTCGATAATTTTTTGTATTGGTTTTATGGAGTTAATTATAAAGAACTTGAGCAAACACCAGGCACTATGTTTCTAAAATATCTGGCTTGTTTAACTATACACAAAACAGCATTACACATTTACACATAAATATTTTAGATTAAGACCACTGTTTGGAGAATGACTTTGACCAGCCTATATTTCTACAATTTTAAGCAAACATGCTTTGTCATGAAACCTTGAATTAACTGAGAAAACATCTCAGTGTGAGGAAAATGAATTTTGGTTTTGGGGGCATTATGTTCTGTTTCTCTCTATCACAAAGCCAAAGAATTGAGCAGCGATGTTTGCCTGACTGTTCTTTTCAGCTGAATGGAATGGAAAATTACACAAAAATTAAACAAAGAAACTGCCTGGACTTTCTCAGTTGCTTGGAAGTGGAAGTGTTTATTCAAGCATTTACATGGTGGCCCTGGTTCACAGTCCCTTGATTAACATAAACTTTCCAGAGGTGTAAGAGAAGCAGCTGGCGGCATACGCTTTCTTCACTCTGTCCCCGCTAACCTCTTCCATCTGGCCCAGGCTCTTGGAACAGGCACCCAACAGATCTTGTGGCTTCCACTTTTGTCTTTTCATGATCCGTTCTCCACACACCATCAGAACCATCTTTTAGAATATGAATTAATTTCTCTCACTTTCTTACTTAAAATCCTTAGAACAAAATCAGAACCCCTAACTGTGGCCTACAAGGCCCTACAAGCTCTAGCCTCTGTCTGCGTTCATCTTCACTCCTCCCCACTTGTTCGCCGGGCTCTACCTGTATTTTCTTTTTTAATGTTGCTCGAACACATCCCATTCATTCCCACCTCAGGACCCCTGCTCCTGCTAGTACCTCTGCCTGGAATATATTGCCCTGAGACTTACCCATTACTGTTTTGTTGTGTTGTTGTTGTTTTTCATTCTGCTCTCAGGTCAAATACCACCTCCCCAGAGAGATGTTCTAAAGCCTCCCAATCCAAAGTGCAACAGCCTTGCTGCCCAGTTATTCTCCCCCAGGCCTGTGATTTTTTTTTTTCTCCGTAACACTTGTTGCTCGCTGACATTATTTTGCTCATTTGTTTTCTTGTTTATGGTCTTTCTGCACCTAACTAAAATTTCTTCATAAAGGCAAGTACCTTGTTGATCATATTCATTGCTGTTATCCTTAACATCTAAGATAGTGATGAGCACACATTCCTTAGTCCATATATACTTGTGACGTGAACAACGTCTGTGCAACGCATCAATTGGGATTTTTTTTTTTTTTAATTTGCAACAGAAACTGACTCTAGCCAATTTAGGCAGAAAGGCATTTACTGGAAGGATATCTCATGGCTCACAGAATAGCAAGGATAGCTGGAGAAATAGGCTTAGAAACTAGGCAGAAACCACGGCTAGAGGGTTCCTCTAATGGGTTTCGAGGGTTCCTCGAAAATGACACCGAGAAGTGACCAGAGCGATGCCATCCTCGGCCCTGCTGGTCAAGGCCACTGGACACTCTACCAAAGTTTTTCTCCCCATCGCTACTCCTGGATGCTGGTTGCTGCTGCTTCTCACCCTCAGACTGAACCCTCCAGCCTGTACTTCTTTATTTCCTCTTTTCCATGCTTAATTTCCTTTAGCAACAATCTCAGCCACCTGTCTACAATCATAGTTGAGGGTAAACTATGAAAAAAATAGCCTTTGAAACTTTAAGGTGGGTTTTATCACCATCAAATAAAAAAAATGTGAGAAGCAAATCATTAGTTTTTATATTTTACGATTAACCATGGCCTGGAAATACACTGATCTTGCTATACCCAAAGGAGGTCTTGCAATTTATTCAATGACCATATATCGAATGTCTTCTATTTCCTCTTTTGATAAACAGTTACGGAGTCAGGGAATGGTTACAGAAAGGTGACTGCAATCTCAAGACTGGTTATAATTAACCCCATAAAAATAGAGTGCTGCAAACCCTAATGGTCTCAGGTATCTATAGTTAGCTTTCAAACATTGATGAAAGGACATACCTCCACTGTTAGGCCAAGGGTTCATAACCACATGATCTCCCTTTGTGAGAACTCATTCACAGCTGAGAAGAAGATTTGGGCTCTAGATCCAGATGTTGCACACCTTCATTGGGTGATTGTGGGCAGATCTCTAAGCCTTGGTTTCCTTACCTATAAAATGAGAATATTAATAAAATTATAATAGTCTTCTATCACTGCCACACATAATCATACCTCAAAGAATAGAAGGTATGCAAAATACATGTAAAATGTCAGTATTATACATAACAAGACTCTATTGCAATTGAGGGCCATATCTATCCTAATCACAAGAGTTATCATTTATTTATCTTTGACTATGTGTTCCAAACATGCACGGCCCCTCATTCTCTCATTCTGTCTTCCCCTGTCAACCTGAGCACAAGCATCTCTTGTAGGTCTCTACAAGGTCTGCTGGATCCTCTCAAGGACTCTCTCCCTTCTTAGCCTCATGCTTCCAAAGGTGAGATTTCAGCTAAACTAGCACACTCTTGGTCTCCCTCCCTAGAAGAAGAGGGATTTATTTGATTGGTGAGTTTTGGGTAAGAAGTGACCCTCTTCAAGACTGTTAAGCACTAGTAAGTCATTTTTGCCCTATATATTATGTTGGTCATTTTGTCCTATATTTGACAATATCTTTGCAGGAAATGAAATTCTCATTATAATGTTTATTATCTATATGCATGCTTTCATTTATTGTAAAATCTTAGATCTTGGAGATTTGATTTGTTCATGTTATGCCTGGCTACCTAACCTATGGAATATTTTATGTACATTAATTCTAGGCGAATTTACCCTTAGAATATTTTAGCAGCCCTACCTTTATTCATAATCAAAGAAATAAAGACTTTCCACTTGTGAGCACTTTAAAATGTGCATTCATTTTAACTTGCTAACATGATAAAACATGGGAAATGTGATATATAAAGAATAAAACACAAGTCATGGTGCTTACAACACAAGAGAAGCACAGTGGGCAGATTTTTTGTAAAGGCTCAGCTCAACAGGGAATTGAAAAAAGAAAACACAATGTCTCTGCCCTGCTCAGGGAAGCCTCGCCTTTGTATGCTATTTCCTGGCAGATGAAAAGGCAAAGAGCAGCTCCAGCCTGCATCGCTTCCCTGGGATTTGAAAGAACAAAAGAAAAGCAAACACTCCTCTGCTTCCAAGAACGACACTTAGGCAAGAATAGTCTGTCTTTTCTTTTTGTTTCTTCTTTCTTCCTTTATTATTAAACAAAAAAAAAAAAAAGATTAGTGATGAAGTAGGAAATCCTTTTTAAAATTATTTTTGTTTTGGGGTCAGAGTTTAGCATTTTTGGGAAAATTACAGCAGAGCTCGTTTTGTTTCCCTCCTTTGAAGTGTCTAATGCAACATTTAATTGTTAATGCCCAGGCAGCTTTTGATTCTTTCAGGGTGCATTGGAAATTTCAGATCTCCAATTTCTTCAAGTTATCTATATTATTAACTGAGTGTCCTTGGTCAACACTGATTGCAAATGACTTCCTTATGTGACCTAAAACGTCTCAAAGCCTTTTTCCTAGGACTTCAACTCATCTTATATGTCCACCCCAATGGTGGACACTGTGCCATGACATTGAGCTGCTGCTAGGACAGACTCAAAGCTTAATAAGAGTATTAGGGTGCCACGGTTCTGACCTCAGTTACTGTCAGGGCTCTTGGACCCATCAGGGTTAAGTGATTTGAGACACGTCAATGGATGGCTAAAATTATGCCGAAGTGCTCGGTCCCAATCCACAGTGAGACAGCCGCTTCCATTTCCACTTCTGTCTCATGAACCTAACTCTAAATAGCAGGACATGTGCAGGAGCCACATTCTTGTTCAATCCAAAAGACGCAACCAACAAAATTGTATCTGGCTACTGCATTTAGTACCCTCATCCTCTGAATGCTGGCATGTTGAGACAGGTCCTGCTCTGTGAAAGCCTTTATTTATGTTTCTTCCTGACAGTGGGAATCAGACATCGAGATGAATCATCTAAAGAGAGCAGAATCTTCTTTGGAAGTTTTGTTAATTACGTCCACAAATGCTTTTGATTTAAGAGAGACTGCACAGCCTGAATTGGATGCTCTTGACCCCTCATGTCCTTATCATTCTATTCTTATGGGTTTGCTCCTAACCCTCTGGTTATTCCCTTTTTGTATCTTTCTGGGCTCTTTTTCTTCTTTCCTTTATTGTGGGTACTGCCTAGGCTTCCACCCTTGACTCTCAGCCTTTCACATGCTATACTATGATTCACAAGCCAAACTGCTTACAGGGATCTGAAGGTAGCATAAATAACTGAAGCAGGCTGTATGTGAGAAAAATAATGTGGTTCTCTTACTCTCTGATACAGTAAAGAGCTACCTTTTCTTTTATAAGGAAATATCAACAACAGAAAGAACACAAGCACAACCTTAAACGGCAGCTGATATTCAGTATCAGGGAGAATAACATGTAGAAATGCTTGAGTGTGAGGGGTACTAGGAGACGGCTGCTTCTCAGCTACAGCTAATGTCTGGTAATAGGTAATATTACCCATTAATATTACCAAAAAATTTTCACTTGTCAAAAGAGTTTGGACATCCAGATTCTTTTATTTAAACTTTCATATGAAATCTCCGATATTTAAAATTTTACTCAAGCATTGCATGTGTGTATGCCAGAAATGAGTATGCCGGCCAAAGAGAACACATCTCCATGCCAAATACGGTCAGTGGGTAGCCAGTTGGCATCTCCTTCTCTACAGATTACTAAAGGCAGTGGTTTCCAAACTGCAGAGCACAACCTATTATTGGATCATGGAATCAAGCCTAGTGGATTGCAAGTAGCATTTTTAAGTGAAATAGAACTGCATAGAAGAAAACAGAATTAAAAATGATAAAATAGGCGTGTCTGGGTGGCTCAGTCAGTTAAGCATCAGACTCTTGATTTCTGCTTATGTCAGGATCTCATAGTTCATGAGATCAAGCTCCATGTTGGGCTTTGCGCTGACAGTGTGGAGCCTGCTTAGGTCTCTCTCTCTCTCTCTCTCTCTCTCTCTGTCTCTCTCTCCCCCCCCCGCCCCTCCCCCACTTGTGTGTGCACGTGCACCCACACTCTCTATTAAACTTTAAAAAACGATAAATTATATCACATTTAATAAGGAAAAGCATTATTACAGGAAACATACATACACATGCATCTGTGTGTGCATGTGTGTGTGTGTGTGTGTGTGTGTGTGGTGGGTCGCTATTAAAAAATCTTTTTATGACTGTGGTCAAAAGGTTTGAAGGTCACTGCCCAGGTGATGTTATTGCACTTCTTTACCTTCAGTTGTAACTTAAATGCTTAAATGATTGTGAAATGTGCATCTGTATGCTAGATTTTTCTCTTGAACTTCACCCACTTATTTTTAATTATCCACTGGGTATTGTCACTTGGATAATCCACAGGTCCTACAAATGGCTTCATAGTGACATGGATTTCATTTCAAATCTTAGGATTTCTTAGCCTGTTTTCTCATCTTTAAAATCAGGATAGTTGAGGGTGGGTGAGCCTGGGTGGCTCAGTCTGTTAAGTGACCGACTTTTGATTTCGGCTCAGATCATGATCTCATGGTTTATGTGATCGAGCCCCATGTCAGGCTCTATGCTGACAGTGCAGGGGTTCTCTCTCTCTCTCTCTCTGTCTCTCTCTGTCCCTCCCCTGCTCACACTCTCTCTTTCTATGGAAACAAATAATCATTAAACAAATTAAAAATAAAGAAAATAAAGAAAATAAAATCAGGATAATTGAACCATCTGAATAGGTTTGTAAGAATTTGTCCTTAGAACAGTGCCTGTGCATACAAAATAAACAAATACTGCTTGAGCACCAACTATATTCCAGGCATCGTCCCAGACACTAGAGATTGATGAAAGAACAGCTCTTCCATAATTAATGCCACTTTCCAGTAGTTTCAAAAGGAAGTTTAAATTAACAAAAATCTCCTTAACGTTTTACTCGATACATATATTAATCCTTTTATAATGAAATTTATAAATACCCCTTTCAAGTGACCTCTGAAGTCTATTAATTTACGACCACAAAGATGACCTCCTTCTCCCTGTTGAATGTCAGGAGGCCTCCTCTCCTCCTGAGTGTCATGAGCCTCTCCCGGCCCATGTTGACCATGAGGAAATTCTCAGGTCTTAGTTAAACTGGGGTATAGAAAAGAATCTGTAATTATGCTCTGTTAAGGAACTTGGGTGTTGAATAAGATGCTGTCTGTCTTAGTTCATTAAGGCTGCTATAACAAAGCACCACAGACAAGGTAGCTTATGAACAACAGAAATTTATATCTCACATTCCCGGAGACTGGGAATTCCAAGATGAAGGTGCCCTCAGAGTCAGTGTCTGGTTCAAGCCTGCTTCCTGGTTCATCTTCTTGCTGTGTCCTCACATGGCAGAAGGGGCAAAGGAGCTCTCTGAGGTCTCTTTCTTAAGGACAGTATCCCATTCATGAGGGCCTTTCTTTCATGACCTAATTACCTCTTAAAGGTCTTACCTCCTAGTACCATCACACCAGGTATTAGGTTTCAACATATGTATCTGGGGGCGGGGCACAGATGTTCAGTCCATAGCAATACCCTTTCCCTTTGAAAAGCTTGCTGACAGTGAATACATACACAGTCTGTGGTAACCTCCTGACTGAACTTCCTGCCTGCCGACCCATTCCCGTTAAAACATCCATCACGCTGAAACCACAGACCCCTTATAAAATGGATTCTGGTCATGACCTTTCACTTTCTAACCTTTTAACAATTCTGCTCTGTAACCTGTAGAAGGGCTGAGCTCCTAGTGGGATTTATCGGGCCCTGCATGATCATATCCTCATCTCTTAAGCATCATCTCCTCTCAAATTCCGTCTTCTTGTCAATCAGGACGACTTGCAGTTTCTAATGCATTTAGCACTCTCTGTCAATTGATATTACCAGGAAGACAAGCTTGTTATTACAGTTGTCACGGTTACAGATTGGCTTCCGCCCCTCCAGATATCACTTCCACCTTTCAGATAGAGAAAGTAGAGGGTTGAAAAATTCTGCCCAGGTCTTGAACTATGTTACACAGATATCCTTAACTGAGACTGGGATATTATGTACTTTCATTTCCTGATTTCCCAAGGGATTGGAATGAGTGTGGAGTCAACTTCTGTCTACACAATTGGAATGTCTGGAGTTGATTCATCCCTAATGAATCTTTAACTATCGAAGGTGTTTCTGCACTTAAAACACCTAGGCGTCCTGAGCCATTCTGGTTCCTGTTATTTCTTTAGTCTATCTCTTAAAGTTGCTCTTTTCCTTCTCTGTGCTATGCCATCTTTCCAATAAATGCAGTAAGAGTTAATTTTCATCACTTGCTACCAACAAACCCTAAGTGATACCATTTAATGGATGATTAAAGGTTGAGGAAGTATCAAGCTTATGAGTATTCCTCCTTTTATAGTGTAGATCTACTGAGCACGTAGGCCTGCCTGTGGAATATCTCAGCAATATTTTAGGATCAAAATTTTAAAATATTTGGCAGTTGTGAAAGTATCCGAAATGTTTATTGGAAATGGAAATATTCACTCAATGGAACAGTTAGGTAACGTAAGTTTTTCTGTTTCTGAGATCTACTCTTATTTGTGCAGATTGGCTAGGGACTGGAACTGGTTAAAAATGGTGCAAATGGACTGGTGGGAATGAAAACTGGGGCAGCCACTCTGGAAAACAGTGTGAAGGTTCCTCAAAAAATTAAAAATAAAATTACCCTATGATCCAGCAATAGCACTACTAGGATTATATCGAAAGGATATAGGAGTGCTCTTTTATAGGGGCACATGTACACCAATGTTTATGGCAGCACTATCAACAATAGCCAAATTATGGAAAGAGCCCAAATGTCTATCAACTGATGAATGGATAAAGAAGATGTGGTTTATATATAAAATGGAATACTACTTGGCAATGAGAAAGAATGAAATCTTGTCATTTGCAACAGCGTGGATGGGACTGGAGGGTATTATGCTAAGTGAAGTAAGGCAGTCAGAGAAAGACAGATAATATGTTTTCACTCATATGTAGAATTTGAGGAACTCAACAGAAGACCATGGGGGAAGGGAAGGGGAAAAATAGTTTCAAACAGAGAGGGAAGCAAATCATACGAGACTCTTAACTACAGAGGACAAACCGAGGGTTCTTGGTGGGGGAGGGAAAAATGGCTGATGGGCATTGAGGAGGGCACTTGTTGGGATAAGCACTAGGTATTGTATGTAAGCGATGAACCATGGGAATCTACTCCCAAAGCCAAGAGCACACTGTTTCCACTGTATGTTAGCTAACTGGACAATAAATTATATATTTTTTTAAAAATGGTGCAAATGGGTTACTAACACTTTGTTAATAAATGTAACTCATCGTCAGTTAAATACAGTAATTTTATTAATCAACTGTCATTAACCTTAAGATCCTCTTGATTTTTTCTACACAGCTCCACAAGAAAAGTACTAGGAAAAGAAAAAAAAAACCTACAAGCTAAAATGTTTTTAAATGTAAAATGGGACAGAAGAAAACAGTAAAATACTATAGACTGTCAGTAAAAACTACATTTGCGAAAATGACGATAATAGATGAAATCATAATGAGAAATGATGTTTGTAATAAAACTATGAATACTACTTTAGGTAAGTAACGGCCCATTAAAGGTGAATTTTAGAATCATACAATCTGCTGCCTTGTTTTAGAGATGAGGAAACTGAGAGCCAACAAGGTAACCAACATAGACACAATCCCTCAGCTAGTCAGCAGAAGCACCAGGAAGCAAGTCAAAGTAGGAACAGGTATGTGAATATGGGAATAAAGGAAAATGCTCTCCATCTAAACCGCAAGATCATTGAAAATCATTAGTCTCCTCATATTGAGGCCAATCTGTAAAAATCTACCATTTATTATGTGGTTTGAATAAGAACTGAGTAACAATTTATTTTAGGTGCAAAATATTTAACAATGAATGTATCTTTTATATGTATATGTGTGTGTGCCTATATATTGTGTGTGTCCAACAATAAGATTATTTATCATTAGGGGTAGAATGTTTTCCATTAAAAACTAAAATTGAAAATTGGGCATATGACAGATTAAAATGTCACTATGGTGGCAATAAACAAAACCAGTAAACTCTAATCAGAGTTAAAAGCATATGAAAGAAAATGCAGCATTTTTGTCTAACTTCAGTTTGTTTACAAGATTCCCTGCAGCTATTCATACCTTGTCGCCTGGAATTTAGAATGTAATTAATCATACAGCATAAACCTGAAGAGAAAAACTGTGAGTATAATAAAAATACAACTTGTCCAGAATTTTGAAAATAATAAAGAGTTTTACACAAAAATTGAGCATGAATAATTAGCTGTTGTCAGTCAACACGAAACACGCAAGTACTTTATGGGAGGAACATTTCAAGGCAAACTGTAGTCAGTTATGGTTTTCTTAATACCTCAAGCACAATAACCAGGGTGGATATCACAAAATTGAGTAACAGTGACTTATTTATGTCTTTTAGTGTTATTAGTGATTGAGGAAAGGGAGGTGATGTGAAATGATGGGATATCTAGGTGGTATTTAAATCATAGGTATCATTCAGGCATAATAATTTACATGTTGGTTTTATAAAAAACTCACACAGTTTTATAAAAAACATGTAAGTAGTCATGTTCCAGAAAATGCAAATAAGGCAATAAGAAAGAAATAATAAATATAAAATGTTTTTTTAGTAAGTCACAGACATTTTTTTTCAGCAGGGAAAAATACTGTAATTGAATCTCACCTTGTTACAAAGACATTATTTTGTCCAAAGTCATAAGGTGTTCACAGAGAATAAAATTAGGAGTTGTATCAATTGGGGCTATTGGTTGTAAGCAACACAATTTAGTGCAGCTAGCACCGGTAGAACACAAATCTACTGAGAGCTAATACATTCTATCTAATAAGTATTGAATTTATTACATAGCTCAGAGAATTGTTGTGTGGGTTGGGAGAAATAGGCTCAAGACCAGCCTCCAGGAACAATTCCTAGAACTACACCACAGAACTGGCCTGAGCAGGAAGTCACAACAGCCGTTACCACCCCCTCATCAGCAGAATGAATAAACCATCCCTAATCTGCTTCCTCCTATGGTTCATCTCCCAAGTTAAGTCCCAAGTAGGGGACTCTGATTCACAAAACCAAGGTCACACGCCTGCAGTTTAGCCACAAGGGAGTCTGAGAATGCAGGAAGCTTTTGAAAATTGCCCTGGAAACAGGGAGTTCACAGTGCAGAGAACTATCAAATAAAGAGAGGGTGTTCAAAACATGTGGGAAGTTTGGTCCACCGAATTCTAAGATGCACAGAAGTTAGAAGTTCATTTTGACTTCCTCTCAACTTGACACTTAATGACTTCTTTTGAGAATTGAATTCTTTATGACCACTGTTCTAAGCAAGACATGCTAAAGATTACTGTATCTCTACATGTATGGATATCTGTGTATTTGCTCTCAGGAGACTTTATTACTACACTGTCCAATGCTAGCAACTAAAAGTATGTTCACTGGCAACATGTAGCTATAGAGCACTTGAAGGTTGGGTAGACCAAATTGAGACTGCTCTAGTGTAAAATACACACCAAACTTTGAAGACAGCATAGGAAAAAAACCCCTTCATTAACAAGTTTTCTATAACACACTGAAAATGTATTTTTATATATTAGTTAAATAAAATACGTTAATAAAATTAATTTCACCTGTTTCTTTTCTTTCCTTTTTTTTTTTTTTTGGTATATTATCATTATAAAATATACACATTTGGGACCAATGAGAATTAGAATTGGCATTTGTTCCTACTTGTTAGGAAATTCTTTTCTACCAGAGTTGTTGAGAAGGCTAGATATCTGTCTGAAACTTTCAAAACCATCTTCTAACTTAAGGGATGAACCCACCTAAGAATGGGGCCAATTGATCTGATAAACAGAGCACTGATGTCATCTGAAGCACTGAACTTATACCCAAACTAGCTTCACTTCTGGGCTTTTTAGGAATATGAATCAATAAATATCCTAGGCCAGTTGTGGTTGAATTTTATCATTTGCAATTAAAAACATCCCAACTGATATAATTATTAAGACCTCTACAGTGACCTTCTTGCAGTGTATTCAAATCATCACCAAAATAAATTAGGAAGCAAAGCTCTTCTAAGTGCTGGTAATAGTGTAAACCTATATCCACAAGCTACTATGAGTATTTTGAAAAGAAAGCACAGTTTCCAAGAGTTTGGAATAAAATCTAATCCATACAGCAAAATGTGTCTAATATTGTTCCTTTAGCTATTAGAATGCCAGAGCACTGATGAGTTTTGGGGTGATGGTGGGGTGGTCTGGAGCCAACAGCCAAGAAAGAATTCTTGAAGACATCTTTGGTGCAAAAGGTGATTTTACTAAAGCACAGGGACAGGACCTGAGGACAGAAGAGCTGCATGGGGTCATGATGGGTAGCTCATTATATACCCTCAGGTTGGGAGGGCGTCAGGGATAGAATAAGTCTCTAAGGAATTTTGGAAGCAAGGTTTCCAGGACCTTGAAGAGTTAGCTGTTGCTAGGGAAACACCATTTATTGCGTTTAATAAAACATCAATCATGAGACCCTTCAGACATATATCGGGGGGCCATAAGCTTGGAGTATGATTGTCAGCACATATCTTGGGGTAGTTGAGACAAAGGAAGTAGACTTACAGGATACTTGAGGTTGGGATAATGTTAAGCCAAGATTCCCTTTTGCCCCTAACAAAGTGTCATCATCGAGGAAGCTGAGCTCCTAAAGGGAGGTCACCCTGCTCGTTGCAAGGACTTGTCAGTGGGTTGTAGGGAGTAAGGGAATTTAATTTTTCATTTGTCTTAGTTTCCCACATTACCAAGGCAAGCATTTAAACCCCCTTCCTTTGTTCTTGGGTGGCCAGGAGTGTCCAGGGAATATCACACATATTCTACCTGGCAGGGAGGGGGGTGGGGAGGAGTGCCTGCCTGTATTTTGCCCTCAGCTTGCCCTAGGCTCCCTCATCAGCATGATAACAGATTATTGAACAATTCAAATAAACAGATTCAGCACAGTGTTACTGAAGCAATTCTAGTCATTTATATTAGGGACTTTTCAACTTTTAAGCCATGAAATACTTTATTCAAAATAAATGAATATGAAAGCCTAATATATGAAAACAGAATGAATATTAGGGATGTTAAACATCTCTCATAACACATTTTTATTACATTATTATTTGAAAGTTCAAGGTGGACATTTAAAAAAAAATTTTAATGTTTATTTATTTTTGAGACAGAGACAGACAGAGCATGAATGGGCGGGGTGGGGGGGAGGGTCAGAGACAGAGGGGACACAGAATCCGAAGCAGGCTCCAGGCTCTGAGCTGTCGGCACAGAGCCCGATGCAGGGCTCGAACTCACGAACCATGAGATTATGACCTGAGCCGAAGTCGGAGGCTCAACTGACTGAGCCACCCAGGAGCCCCAAAGGTGGACATTTTAAAGCGATATACCAGCATTTGCCAGAAAAAAAGTTAAGTCAGAAGTCTTTTGAAACTTTTTGCCAGACTCGGCTTTGAGTATTAGGGAGATGGCCATTTAGAAAAGTCAGAGCAAAAATAGTAAATAAACTATTCACTATTATTACAGAAACATGCTAGGAAATTCTCTTTTCTACTAGAGTTGTTAAGAACTCTGCTTCATTAACTATACCTAAAGAAGGAAAAAAGGAAAATTTAATAAAGCAAAAGAAAATTTCCAAATCACTTGCACTTGACTTTGGAATGTCCTTGACACAAATTCTCTGGCATCATGCTTGCTCCACCCTAACCTCAGCAGCCTGGGGACAGTTTAGGAATGTGAAAGTGGAGGTCTGACGTCATTACAGAAGGCCAACAGTGGATGCAGAGCTGGCCATTCACACTGATGCTAAAGTCTTATGATTATAGAGGTGAGAGCTCAGATGGTTATGTTTATTCTCTTTAACTGTCCTCCTGGCTTCATCTAATCCAGTCCCCAGTCCGCACTCACCCCCACCCCCTGCTGCAATCTCTTCCCTCTATGTCATTTCCACTGCCCTTGTCAACTCCCTCTTTTCCCACTGAACTATTTTAGCCATGAGTAGCTGACACAGTCAGAACAGTTAAAGAAGAATGAATGACCTTACTTGCCTCAAATTAAAGGAAGTCTCCAGAAGTGCTTTCAGAGAGACCATACTTCCCTGCATTGTCTGGTACCCTAACGATTCTCTCCTGACCATGTGGACCTTCAACCAACCCGACTGCATAACTTATTTTCTCCCTGACTCCAAGTGCCAAAATACTTGCTAACACAGGAAGGAGAATCATGTTAGATAAATTTTAGATAAAGTATAGATATTAAGAAGGAAAATAAGATGAAATTAAGTTCCAGGGAGTCACCATATGGGCTCCTGATTATCAATCATTTTAACAGCTAAATGAGTTTGCATTACTTCTAACTCTTAGGGCTACAAATGCAGATGTGAACGTTAAATGCCTCTTTAAAAAGTGAAGTGAAAAATTTGCTGGTTAAGCAACTTTATTATTATTTGTACAGATTTCTTGAAGAGAAAGTAATAACAGTTAATCATTACCTGGGATTTATCATGGAGCCAGAATATGCAAAATATAAAGGAGGGAATCATCTGAAAACACCCAATCCAAGGAACAAAAACAAACCCATGCACAGCAAAGAATGGCATATGTAAAGCTGTCTTGTTCAACGTTCAATAATATTAACTGGGCATCTATTATAAGCCAAACATTGCACTACGCATTGAGAACTCACACAACGGGAACAAAGATCTCTCTGTGGGGCATACAAAGATAGAATTCCTCTGTGGTTCAGGTTCAGGACTGTATTGCATTTAAATCAAGAGAAAATTTGAATTTTTTCTTTCATTACCCACAAAAGTTCTTGCCTGTTCAAATATATGATCCAGGAGAATTTTCATTACACTTGGTCCATTGCTATATTAAGACATCCTGAAGCTTCTGGGAACATCTCACATTTTTGCCCCAGAAGAACCCTCATTCATTCCTATTCTCCTATTCCTACCATTGTGGCCTCCTGATTGCCTTCTCCCCCATCCCACACATTGCCTATAATGACAGGCTTTGCTCGTTGATCATTCTTATCCTGTTAGGGGTTTAAGCAGATCTTGACTTTTGGAATCCTCTGGTGGAGAAGTAAGAAGTAGAAATAAATATTTCAACACCTGGTGAGAAGTGTCAAAACGTAGATAGCTATAAGTTTCCACAGACGTATGAAGGGGAGAACAGCTCATGGTAGGCTCAGAGAGGAGGAAGGTAGGGGCAGGGTCAGTAAGGAGTACTTTGTGATCAAGACATGCTCTTTGCCCACATGAAAATATTGATGGTGCCAGGAATCCCTCCTGAAAAAAAACCTGGGTCAAAACCTATGAAAGGCCCCAATTTTTGTCTCCAATACAAAAAGCATTCCGTTTTGTTGAACACTTTTTTCTTTAAAAAAATTGCTCATCGGTTCTTGACAGTATTTGATGATTACTGTACATACAATTTCCCTTGGTTTTATTTCAGTGGTGCGTTCCCCCACTTCTTCCACAAATATTTACAAAAGCATGTGGCCCTGTTAGGAAACACACACTCACACCTCTGAAAAGAAAAAGCCATAAAATCTGTATCATCAAAAATCACGAACTGATAAACTGTATAAGGAACTACAGGAAAATAGGAGGATGAACGTAAGAGTTAAATTTATAACTATTCAAGAAGTATGTAAACTCATCATCTCTTTAGATTTTCATGATTCTTCTCTTGCTTAATATATTTGGAAAGAAATAAGTATTTATAAACAAACAAAAAACACTAGGGGCCTGTTCCCGTTCTTAAAGTCCGGTCCTAAAAGCTCTGCGATTTGACCCAAACATAGTTACAGAGCCAGAAGGAGGCAGAATAAGTGATTTATCACGAGTAGTGGCTTTGCTTTCAAATGCACCAAAACCAGAAATTCAAGATGTAGATTATAATGTAATTTTCACGACTAGTTAAGAACCCCTCTCAGTGGAGCAACATAGTTATTCAATTAATTCGGGTGAATAAATATTATCCTATAATTGATATCTCATTAGTCTGACACAAGCTGGAGCGCACTGTTCTTTATCACACAAGGTGCATTTCTTACTATAAAATGATACATTTTAAGAGATAGGGTGCATAATGGAAAAGTAATTGCTCCAGAAGAGATGTGTGTAACTTGTAATCTTGAAAATTAATTCTGCCTGGGCTCCATTCCAGAATTCCAGAACGATTGTTACCAGAGGAATGCCACCAAATGACAGGAACGAAGAGAATGTACATACTGCATACCCACTCCCAAGCACAGCCCAGAATTTTGTCAGGATCCCAAGAAAACTTTTTGGTCTTTCTCAATAGTAATTTCATTAAAATACATATTCCAAATGAAGGTGTGAATGGAAAAATGAGCAGCGGAGGGAAAGAGGCCAAGAAAGGGTCTTCTAGAAACCATAACCACTAGTAAACAACCACTGATAAATGTGAATATTCCCATATAGTTAAGCGTAGTTTTGAGTGCAGAAAAGATTTTCAGGATATTTTATTAATATACTTTTGCAAAAGTTACAGATGTCAAAACCTAATTCTTCCCCTAGCTTCTGGGTTTAGCTTATTATTCTATTTAAAAATCTAGCAAATATTTACAGCCACTTGCTAAGGGGATTTGAATAATCCTGCTTGGTTTCCACATATCATCTTGGTAACCTAAACACCTTCAAGTATTGTAAACATCATTTATAAATTTAACATATTCTGGGGCACCTGGGTGGCTCAGTTGGTTAAGTGTCCGACTTTGGCTTAGGTCGTGATCTTGTGGTTTGTGGGTTTGAGCCCCATGTCAGGCTCTGGGCTGACAGCTCAGAGCCTGGAGCCTGCTTCAGATCCTGTGTCCCCCCACTCTCTCTGCTCCTTCCCCACTCATGCTCTGTCTCTCTCTCTAAAATAATCATTAAAAATTAAAAAAAAATAAAAGCAAGTTTAACATATTCTATTTCCTTTTCAGTTTGAAAGGTCTGATTGACAAGCCTTTCCAAATACTTAAGGAATTCAGACAAGTTAAATTAACTTTACAAATACGATAAATATTGAATCCTTTTAACATTCTAGTGAAATCAATTATTCAATTACACATTTAAAACTAAAATTATAAGATTTCACTCTAAGATACATTTTTCTCAAATATATAAAATACTAATTGTGCATAAATTCTTACCATAATGATATTAGTACTATGGTTCTGATGATTTTAAACATTTTATACTTATCCTAAATATCCCCATAGTTAAATGATGCTTTTCTCCCAGGAGACAACTTAAGTTTTGGGATTTTTTTAACGTTTATTTATTTTTGAGAGAGAGAGAGAGAGAGAGAGCAGGGGAACAACAGAGAGAGAGACACACACACACAGAATCCGAAGCAGGCTCCAGGCTCTGAGCTGTCAGCACAGAGCCCGATGTGGGGCTCGAACTCACAAACCGTGAGATCACATCATGAGCCAAAGTCGGACTCAACTGACTGAGCCACCCAGGTGCCCCTTAACTTACTTTTGATTAGTAATTTAGACTGAGAGTGAGATCTGCAACTTGAAAACCTCAGGGCAATTCTCACCAGCCACTATTTAGGTGGTTATTATTTGAGGAGTTTTTTCTCAGTATGGTTAAGATTACCCAATGGCTAGAGGTTTTGACCAAATGTAATTTTCATATAAAAATTCCTAAGTTCCACTTCTTACTGCACCCAAGTCCATGATCTAAGATACAAATGGAGTCTTTATAACCACCTAGTGGGCCCTCTGCAATCCCTGACCCCCATCCCCATCACCACTCATTCTCATTTCCTTTCCTATCTAACCTCCTACTACTCTCTCCCTTACATAGTCCACACCAGTCCCCTTGCCGCTTTTTGGTACTTGCCCAGTGTGCTTCATGCCTCAGGACTTTTGCATTGGCTCTTCCTTCTGCATGAAATAGTCACCTCTCAAGTGTATATGTGGCTTGCTTCGTGATTATCTTCAGGTCTTTGCTCAGATGCCACAACCTTCTCAAAGAGGCCTAGGCTGACCACCCTATTTAAAAGTGCAACCCTGACCTCTCTATACCCCATCCCACAATCCCTTTTTCTCAATCACCCAACACATCCGACATACTATAGAGTGTAATTATTTACTTGTTTGTTGCCTGTTTCTCCAAAGAGGGGCAGGATTTTCTTCTCTTCCTCCTCCCCCTTTTCTTTCTTCTCCTTCCCCTCCTGCCCCTCCTCCACTCCTCCTTCTCCTTCTTCTTCTTCTTCCCTCTCCCTCCTCTTCCCCCTTCTCCTTCTTCTTTCTATTGAGAAAGAGAGAGGGAGGGAGAGGGAGAGAGAGTGCAAGTGGGGAAGGGGCAAAGGGAGAGGGAGGGAGCGAATCCCAAGCAGGCCCCAGGCTCAGCACAGAGCTCAATGCTCTGTCGGTTGTGGGATCGTGACCTGGTCGTAAATCAAGAGTCAGATGCCTAACCAACTGAGTCACCCAGGTGCCCCAGGATTTCCTTTCTTAGTGCTGAATCCCCATGACCAAGAGCACCACCTGACACATAGACGGTTCTCAAAAAATATTTACTGAGTGAATAAACACATGGAATAAAGAGGCAGACTTCTGCGTACTACAGAGAGCCCAAGTTGATACTATTGTTTTCGGAGAGAAGAACTTTATCCTTTTTAAAGATGTGACGGTGTACAAGCACTTCAGCAATGGCTTCTGCAAGTCACGGGTACATTTGGAAATAGCCTCTCCTGTTCCTGCGGTGACCTCTGTCTATTTTCTAACGGCTATTGATAACAATTGTTCACGTTTGCAAGGAAGGTTACATTTCTTTTAAAAAGTTCTTTCCTGCTTTGTCAAAGATGAGTTGGCCATACGTTTGTGGGTCTAGTTCTGGGGTTTCTATTCTATTCCATTGGTCTGTGTGTCTGTTTTTGTGCCAATACCATGCTGTCTTGATGATGACAGCTTTTAGTAGAGGCTAAAGTCTGGGATTGTGATGCCTCCTGTTTTGGTCTTCTTCTTCAAAATTACTTTGGCTATTCGGGGCCTTTTGTGGTTCCAGATGAATTTTAGGATTGCTTGTTCTAGTTTCGAGAAGAATGCTGGTGCAATTTTGATTGGGATTGCATTGAATGTGTAGATAGCTTTGGGTAGTATTGACATTTTGACAATATTTATTCTTCCAATCCATGAGCAGGGAATGTCTTTCCATTTCTTTAAATCTTCTTCAATTACTGGTGCAGCCGCTCTGGAAAGCAGTGTGGAGGTTCCTCAGAAAATTAAAAATAGACCTACCCTATGACCCAGCAATAGCACTGCTAGGTATTTATCCAAGGGATACAGGAGTACTGATGCATAGGGGCACTTGTACCCCAATGTTCATAGCAGCACTCTCAACAATAGCCAAATTATGGAAAGAGCCTAAATGTCCATCAACTGATGAATGGATAAAGAAATTGTGGTTTATATACACAATGGAATACTACGTGGCAATGAGAAAAAATGGAATATGGCCTTTTGTAGCAACGTGGATGGAACTGGAGAGTGTGATGCTAAGTGAAATAAGCCATACAGAGAAAGACAGATACCATATGGTTTCACTCTTATGTGGATCCTGAGAAACTTAACAGGAACCCATGGGGGAGGGGAAGGAACAAAAAAAAAAAGAGGTTAGAGTGGGAGAGAGCCAAAGCATAAGAGACTGTTAAAAACTGAGAACAAACTGAGGGTTGATGGGGGGTGGGAGGGAGGGGAGGGTGGGTGATGGGTATTGAAGAGGGCACCTTTTGGGATGAGCACTGGGTGTTGTATGGAAACCAATTTGACAATAAATTTCATATATAAAAAAAAATAAATAAAAAAAATAAAAAATAAAAAGTTCTTTAATCAGAATTTTCACTCTTTAAAAAAATCAGCCTCATCCTTTAATTAGTCCAAAGTGGTAACTGAAGCACACACCCCAGCGCAACTCATTCCACTTCTTTACCTCAATCTCCCTGTTTCTCATGTATTCCATTAACCATACGGGGGGTTAAGAGAGGAATAAATGGTTTTCTCACGATGAAAGGCCTGAATAGAATAATTAGGCCAGACAATTCCCAGAGTGCAAAGGATAAATTTTTCTTCCTCGGCTATGCACCGCATATTTGCAAGCCACAGTACAGTTATCAAATATTTTGTAGATGTTCCTGCCTGAAACAGCCTCTGAGGGGATTGGAGAGGCTTGGTACAGATCAAAAAGGATGTCACCTAAATGTTTATTGTGCAAGAGGGAACTCTGGGGGGGGGGGGGAACACTGTTCCTCAACTTGTTTTATTACTATTAATATAAGAACAGAGAGTAATAGAAGAGCTGAGTGTGTGGCTCTCTGTGTTCTGAGTATCTGGTCATCAGCTTTCTATATCTTTTTTTTTTTTAAAGCACTGGATTGGAGGGGGGGGGTAGAACTACTTGCCATTCATCTTCCCGTATCAATAGTCATTATGTAGGAGTAAGAGCATCTTGTCCTGACTTGAAATACACCAGAGAAGACCAATTAAACTCCCTTAATTAAGACAATTCCCAAATGTCCTCTAGAATAAAGCCAATTTGGCAGTTCTGCCACGGTGGTGTGGGCTCAGTGAGAAGCCCGACGAAAGTATCTACCTGGACTCAAAGCAATGCCCAAAGGCACAAATGAAGAAAAAGTCAGCAACTCAGAGTTTTCAAAGCTATGCTTCCCTTGAATTCTGTTTTACTTAAAAGGTTACCATATACAATTTGACTGTTGGTGGATGCCCTATTAGATAACAGGAAGCCCTCCATTCCCAGAAGAGGAGCTACTCCAAAGAATGGGCTATAACCTTGTGGATTATTCTTTTTATAGTGGGTATTATCTACTGTATTTAGAGAAAATGGGGTCTTTCGGGTTTTTTTGAGATTAAACTTAAGATTTTTTTTTAGAGCTCTTGAAGGTTGGTTGCTACTAGATAAGGAAGAGATTTCCATCTGGACAGACTCACCCTTGTTCTAGAAAAACCATTTAAATGGGCCTTTCAGTTTCACTTATGTAAATATAATATAGAACCTTACTTTAGAAAAGAACTGCAAAGTCACTACTTGAAGACAGATGCTGAAAGTGAATCAGGTTCTATGTCATTATTTTTCCATACACTTCAGGCTTTGATATATTGTGGCTTAGAGTTACAGCTGTCTCCTAGTTTTATTGAAGATGGAGTTTCCACTTCCCTTTACTATTTTTCTTTTTTTTAGAATAATTTATGAGGATTATGTGGTGAAGTAATTTTCTTATGTCATTTTAAGAATGGGAAGTAATATGCCATACATTTTAGATATTTGTGTTACCATTACAGCAACTCTATAAGGTGGGCATAACGGGAAAGCCAAATTTTATTAAGATAAACAGAACTGAAGAGGTTTCTGCCTTCTTGGGGAGAGGCATAGTTCATCCCTGCTTAGATAAAAATGGTCTTGGAATTTTATGCATCTTTTGATGGAAAAAGGTTGGGGCTGCTAGGTATTGTCTGAATGGTTGGGGGCTACTTGCAGAAGGTGCTATATCTTTTTGCAAACTACACATTGTGAGGGAGTTCGCCTTTCTCTGGGAAGTCTGGAAGGAAAGGGATTAGTGGTCTGAGAACTGGGAAAAGGGGAAGGAGAAGGGAGAAGATGCAAAGAAAGAACAGAGAGGGAAGAAGAACAGAGAGAGGGAGGAAGGAAGAGAAAAAGAAAGGGGAGGAGGAAAGAGAGGAAGGGGCTGTAGTGTTTTTGAGGCAAATATCAATGGGTATTGACATGGAAAGATAGTTGCTTGGCAAGAAATTCCTTGGGGTAGCTGTGGCTAGTAAACTCTAGGGCACAGTTTATCCTAAGATTTGAATTTTGTGCTGGGTCATCTTACAATGCTTCTCTGTTCCATGATCACTTCCTTCACTATATTTTTAGAGAAGCTGTCCCTCGTGCCTTCTAAGGCCAATCCCTTCATCTGCTCTGCCATCACAGGAACTTAATCATCTTTACTATCCCTCCCTTTAGTGTACCCAATGTCTCCCCTCTGAATCCTTCTGATTAGCTTTTTAAAACGAACTAGTCCTTCCAATCCTCTCAGTGTGTGTATCTTACACCATATATAAAAATTAACTCGAAATGATCAAACACCTAAACATAAGAGCTAAAACTGTAAAACTTTTAGAATAAAACATGTGGAGAAAACGTCATTATATTGGATTTGGAGATGATGTCTTGGGGAGAACCCCAAAAACACAGTCAACAGAAGCAAAAATTGACAAGTGCAGCTATTTCAAACTTAAAAACTGTTGCACATCAAAAGAAACACTCAACAGATGAAAAGGTAACCTACAAATGGGAAAAAATATTTTCAAGTCATCTGATGGAAGATTAATAATTAGAATATGTAAATAACTTCTAAAACTCAACAACAAAAAAACAACCTGGTTAAAATATGGGCAAAGAGCATGAGTAAACATTTCTCCAAAGTAGATAAACAAATGTTCAGTAAGAACATGAAAGATGCTAAACATACCGATCATCAAGGAAATGCAAATTAAAACCACAATGTGAGATCACTTCACATCCATTAGGATGACTGTTATAAAAAAAAAACAAGCAAAGAGAAAATAGTTGTTGGTGAGGATGTAGAGAAATTGGAACCTATGTGCACTGCTGATGGGAATGGTGTAGCCATTGTGGAAAATACCATGGTGTCTCCTCAAAAACTTAAATATACAATTACCATGCTATTACAATTTCTCTTCTGGATTTATATTCAAAAGAATTGATGGGGGTCCTGGGTGGGTCAGTTGGTTAAGTGTCCAACACATGATTTTGGCTCAGGTCATAACTTCACAATTCATGAGACAGAGCCCCACATCAGGTGCTCCACCGACAGCATGGAGACTGATTGGGATTCTCTCTCTCCCTCGCTCTCTGCCCCTCCCCCACTTGCACGCGCATGTGCGTGCTCTCTCTCAAAATAAATTAACTTAAAAAAAAAGAATTGAAATCCAGGATCCAAACAAATATCTGTATATACACCCATGTTCATAGCACCATTATTCACAATAGTTAAAAGGCAGAAGGAACCTATGAGTCCATTGATGGATAAATAAACAAAATGTAGTATATGCATACAATGGAATATTATTCAGCATCAAAATGGAAGGAAATTCTGACACATGCTACAACATGGATAAACATTATGCCAAGTAAATAAGCCAGAAACAAAAGGGCAACATTGTACAATTCCCCTTACAAAGATACCTAGAGTAGTCAGATTTATAGAGACAGGTAACAGGGGCAGGTAGAAAGGAGGAATGGGGAATTAGTGTTTATGGTATTTCAGTTTGGGAAAATAAAAAAAAAATTCTTGGAAATGGATAATGCTAATGGTTGCACAACAATGTGAATGTACTTAATGACACAGAACTTAAAAATGGTTAAAATGATAAAATTTATGTCTTTTTCACCACACACACACACATACACACACAACTGTCCCTCAACCATCTCTATCTCGCTCCTATGCTTCATAGTTAAGCATCTGAAAAGCATTATCTTTTTTCATTTCACGCCCTCCCCCACCCATTCACGCCACAGCTGACTTCAATATGACTTTTATTTTCTGCACACCATCACAACGGCCCTGGCTGTGTAGGTGTCCAATGATCTCAAGACCTTATATCCAGTAGGCATTTGCAAGACCTCACCTTATTTGACCCTCATAAACATTTGATATAATTGTTCAGTTCCTCCTTATTAAGTTCTGTCTCCTCTTGTCTCCTGTGCAACTACCTGGTCCCAGGTTTCCTCCAGCCTCTCCTGGCTTCTCTGTCTCCTTTGCAGACCCATCCTGTCAGCAGCCTCATCATGTGCCACATTTCTACTTTCTGTCATGCAACATACAGGTCTCTTTTCAGCACCCACCCTTCCTGCCACAGGGCTCCGGCACATGCTATAACCTTAAATACTTTTTAGCTTAATTATCACTTTTTCAGGGAAGCCATCTCTTAAGTCTCCAAGTAGGTTATTCTTCCTTATTATTCCTTTTGTTCTATGGACTTCTCCTTCATAACATCTCTCGATCCTCTTTCTCTATCTGCCTTAGCTGTAGTTTTACATATATTTTTATGACTTTGGATTAATAATATGTCTTCCCGTATGGACTACATTTCATGAAGATAGGGTCATATTTATCGCTTCGTTTAGTTTTCTGATTGTGGGGAGGTTACACTCTATTCTCAGTGTATTGCCTGGCACAGAATTTCTTAATACATTCTTGTTGCATAAATACCACCCCCCCCCAGACTTTACTAAACATCCATCTCAATAGTTTTCTTTTTTTGTTAGCATTGAGGGGCAGAGTGGGGAAAAAGGAGGAAAGTGCTGCAAGCTTGAAGACAGCGTCTAGACAGCTTGGAAGAAAAGATTCAGTCATGGAAAGACTCAGTCAAGCACAAGTCTCCCCTCAGGCACTCCCAGAGATGTGGGGAAAAGGGTGCAAGCCATTTCACTTGGCCACTGAGAGCAAGAATGACCCCTGAATGCTGGACATTTGGGGACATCCAGATGGCAAACCCTATGTTTGCAAAGGTGTTACTCTTATGATCTCATTGAGAAGGAATAAGGGTTTTCAGACTCTAGATGAAGTCAAACTTCATTTGTGGGTCCAAAACCTAGCAACCCAGCAGAAACTGTCACAAGACACACAGATTCTTATCCCGCTGGTCTGGGATGGAGGTCAAGAGACTGCATTCCAAAGTTACTCTGTCCCAGTGCACCCTTGTGGGATCCTGATACACAGCCAGATTTGGGAATTGGTAGCCTAAGCAACTCTTATGGTATTTTTCACCCCTGAATTTCTATGATTTTCTAAGCACATAATTATATTTTTCCCCAACAGAGGCTATATAATCTTCAAATCAAATCAGAATACATGGGTTAGTTATTCATTCTTTCATGCAACAGACATTTGATGCAAACTTTTTTTTATCCACAAGCCACCATTAAGTATATGTGTGTACATTAAGAGTGAGATGGGGTTGGGGTGGATAGAAGTACCTCTGTCCTTAATAAAATTACAGTACAATACAGATAGAGACATAAGACATTCAAGGAATAATTAGGGATATGTAACGCATCATGTAAATGACAATTTCAGTTATCTGTCCATCAACATTGCCAAGCATCCAGAAAGTTTCCAAAACCACAAACAAAGAGCATTGACCTTACATGTCTTCCCCTTCCCACCTCCTTGTGAGATGTGACCTCTTCTCTCTTTCTTCTATAGCTCCTACATCTCTATATTTGTTACTTTTTTTTTCTAGAACTTTGTACAAAGTGTTTTTTTCAATCTGGATATGTATCAAGTACATGTGCTCTGTATATCCTACAAGGTTAATAGTTTTCCAATGACTCAATTCCCACACAGAAGAAGAATGGTTATTAGCTTTGCAAAATGGTTTCTGTTTTGTGCCAAAACCAAGAGGAGCCAACAGGGGACCAAAAAGGCAAGAGAAAATTAAAGCAGAGGAAAGGGAGTTGCAGAGATGAAGGGCGCACTCCGTGTCAGGAGTGGCAGACATCAGCTGGGCTGGTATACAGCGGCAGCTTGTTGGCGGTAACAGAGAGGTAGTGGCTACCTCTTAGGAAAATAAGAAACAAAGTTACAGCCAGGGTGGTAGCTCAGTGCCTTTGAAGACCAAGGCAGAGGCCACCTCTAGCAAGTAGAGGGGGCGGAAGATGATGAGGAAAAGAGAAGAAGGTGGAAGCAGATGAAGGGCTCAGCAGAAACCCCGAAAGGTTGGAGGGTGGGGCCCACTTGCCACACAGGAATCAGATGATAACCACGTTCTATCCTCTATCCCGCAGGGCTTTATGTCTTCCTAGAACTATACTATCCTCACAGTGTCCTATCACTTCATACCCCTAACAAGTGCCTTGAGTCAGCACTTACAGATCATCTGATGTTAAAAATGTTCTTATTAACAGGCAGGGAAGGTGACAGTCATAGCCAAGACTCATCAACTGGTTCACTGTGAGCTCAATTCTTTATACAAAGTATGTTATTGTAACTGCTCACCAAGAAAATAAGGTAGATACTGCTATCATTCTTATTTTACATTTGGAAAACCAGACAGTAACATGCTGGTAAATGTTTAATAATTCCAAAAAATCCCTAACTTATAATGCTTGCCAATTTCTATGGTGTAAATACTCCCATGTTGGCCAATTTCGACCTACCAGCATGATATCACTGAATGCAGAGTTGGGGACAGTTAGTTGCACAGTATGTAACCTGCTCTTGTATAGAATGCATAAAGTATACACATGAATGGAGTATAATATTTATAGTATAATACAAGTACAATACATAAAAATAGGTAATTATATTATTAAGAGCATAGATAATACTAAAATATAGTCAAACAATTAGGAGATGATGAGTGTAGCGTATTTGTTAACTTTATTTTAAACATTATTTAACTATAAATATACTTTAATGTTTAGTAATGGTTATGTTTAACAACCAGCTTACCAAGTGCTTGAAACTCTAATGGTCAGCTCTCATGAGCCTGTATAAGCTGGCTCCAGCATACCTCTGCCAGTCCACTGTGATCTGGAGTGCATTCACATTGTTTTTAAGTTTATTTTATTTATTTTGAGAGAGACAGACAGACAGACAGAGAGAACATGCATGTGCAAGGGAGAGGCAGAGAGAGAGGGAGAGAGAGAATCCCAAGCAGGCTCTGAGCTTTCAGCATGGAGTCTGACATGGGTGGGGCTCAGTCCCACAAACTGTGAGATCATGACCTGAGCCAAAATCAAGAGTCAGACACTTCACAGACTAAGCTACCTTGGCACCCTCACAATTTCTAACCATTCCTAGAAACGAGTAGGTTAAAAAAAATCTTGTCCCTTTAAATAAAGGACTGAATTTTATATTTTAAACTCTATCCCAGAATCATCAGGAGATCCAAGTAGTGGGTAATCAGAGTCCTATTTTGGACCAGTCTAAGAAACCAAGATAAGCAGATGAGGCATGAGGGTCACCAGGAAGTAGATATTGGTATAAGAATCCATTTGTAGCCACAGAAATAAAACTCTTTTCATGTATACCCCAAATTAATATAAATACAAATCTTATATATCCATCCTGGAGATGGAGAGTTTTGAATGTGCAAGGCAGGACAGGCAAATGACTGCCCTTGACCAATGACAGGGACCTTGAGGCTGACTTTCCACCATCCAAACTCCCTCTGTTACCCACATTTTGTTATGGGGGGGGTGCTGCCCATGAGCTTTGGAGATGCTGACTCCAACTCTGACTCCAAGGTTAGGGTATATTATTAGGACCTAAGGAAAAAAAAATCAGAGTATTCATCCCACCTAGACCTAGAGACATGTTTAGACCAGCAAGGCAGGAAGGAGAGTTTGCTGTATCTTGGGAGTAAACAACAATTTATTCTTTGGAAAGTGGAAGCATATAGACCTGAGAGTTGTCAGCAGTCAATAGCATGGTAGCACAGCAGCTTTAGCATGAAACTGATACCACTGAATGTCAGAAAGGAGGAAGGAAACCAGGTTCTTGGTGATGCAGTTAAACTCCTGGATCAAACTGATCCTGACACCTACATACTTCTGGACTTCTAGTTATGTGAACCAATAAATCTTTCTTTACAGCTAAGCCAGTCTGACTGGTATTCTCTGATACTGGTACTGAATGCATTATAAATGATAAAATCTTCAAGTAGGTGAAGATGATAAATGATCAAGTAGGTGTTCATTGAGAGTACAACTCGGCAAAACATGCTGGAGAAATCTGAGAGGGAAAAGGCCACAGAGGGCTGAAGTGGCCCATGAAGCTGACAAGAGTGGCTTTCTTCCGAAGTGCCTTTGAAGGAAATATAGATGTGGCAGATGAGAAAGAGAGGAGACCTATCATCTGCAAGGAAGACATGACAAGCTGGGTAGGAATGGGCTAGGACCTGCTGAGCGTGGCCCTGCCCTTCCCCCATCTGACAGTTACAGAAAGGAATTCATTCATTTCCTCATGAGCACAGGCTCTGCCCATTGCATCAGCTTACTGCACTGGGCTGGAACCCACTCCTCAATCAGATATGGTAGCTGGCGGAAGTCAGTGCCAAGCTGTAAAAATAGAAAAACAGGTAATGGGAAGTCCTCTCTGATTTGCACCTGGAGAAATACAGGGAAGACAGAAGTGAGTAAGCCAGATTGCCAGGTAACGCAAACATCAGGCACAGATTGTTTTATGCAGCCATGACCGACCTTGAAAAATGTGCTTTGTCAAATGTGATTTTGGGGGGAGGGATCTGGTATTCTATCATTAGTTAAGAGACATGTCTAGAAACCGAGTCAATGTACATAATAAACCAATCAAAATCAGAGCCATGTGATATGCTCACACTGGAGATGCTGTTCTTTGACAATTCGACAAGCTGGCATTTGCCCCACACTCGGGGGCATCACATGGACTCTTGTGTGAACGTGGAAACAGCTAATGGAGCAAAAAGAACGGTAAAAAACACATAGCAAAAATCTGGAACTTAAATGTAAGCTCCTTAGAAGTATGCCTTCCTCCAGGTGTCAAGAAGAAATAAGGGAAGAGTGTCCAAAACTGTCTTTAATAACCAAAACCTGTGCCACTCTTAGGTCTGGTCCTAACATGCCAGCAATTCTGCAGGGTTTTCTGAAATAATGGCTTATAATTACAGGTAGTCCAGCAGCAATTTTATTTTATTTTAAGATTATTTTTAACATGGTATAGCTTTCCATTTATTAGGTGCTTTTAAAAATTTTATTTTTGGGGGCACTGGGTGGCTCAGTCAGTTAAGCATCTGACTTCAGCTCAGGTCATGATCTCACAGTTTGTGGGTTCGAGCCCCGTGTCGGCCTCTGTGCTAGCAGCTGGGAGCCTGGAGCCCGCTTCGGATTCTGTGTCTCCCTCTCTCTCTGACCCTCCCCCATTCATGCTTTGTCTCTCTCTCAAAAATAAATAAACATTTAAAAATTTTTTTTTAATTTTTTTTTCAACGTTTATTTATTTTTTTTGGGACAGAGAGAGACAGAGCATGAACGGGGGAGGGGCAGAGAGAGAGGGAGACACAGAATCGGAAACAGGCTCCAGGCTCTGAGCCATCAGCCCAGAGCCTGACGCGGGGCTCGAACTCACGGACCGCGAGATCGTGACCTGGCTGAAGTCGGACGCTTAACCGACTGCACCACCCAGGCGCCCCACATTTAAAAATTTTAAAAAAATTATTCCCATAAAAATTTTTTGAATGTAGTTGACACACAATGTTACATCAGTTTCAGGTGCCCAACATAGTGCTTCACAGTCTCTATACGTTATGCTGTGCTCACCCCAAGTGAAGCTACCATCTGTCACCATACAATGCCATTGTAATATCATTGACTATATTCCCTACCAGCAGTAATTTTAGATGTCACAGCCTCTACGGACACTTTTCAGAAGTTTTCCTTTTGATACATTCATATTTTTTTCATTACATTTAATGCTCGGATGGATGTCTTTACCCCCCTCTTCCAGCAGTCTGGAAATTCTGGAAATCCTCAAGCAAGCTTACATTAGAATCTGATCTTCCTTTGCCTCTCCAAGCACACAGGAAGGTGTGGTGGTCAAGGCCACGCAGAGCTGATGAACCAAGACTAGAACCAGAGTTCCCTGAATCATGGGGGCTATTTCAGTACCCAAGAGCACCTGAGCCTCTCTGCACATCCAGGAAAAACTACAAACATTTTCCAATCTACAAAATAACTTTCATATAAAAGTGGGGGAAACATTATTGCTAATCTGTTTACTTTTATAACCTCCCTCTTTCTAATAAAAATTGAGGCAAACTGCTCATCAAATGGCGTTTTCAAAGAGGTAGGGCAGAAATGAGTATGAATCCAAGTTCATTCACTCACCAGTTCTGTGACTTCTGGTGAGTTACTTAGTGCTTCTGTCACTTGTCACCTTTACTGTAAAAAGGGGCTATCAATATTTGCACTTGGGCATGTTACATGGATTACAAATAATCTATCAAAAACACACAGAACAGTGGCTGGTACAGAGTAAATATTCAACACATTACTTATTACTATTTCAAAGATAAACAGTTGAAACATTTGGGAACCTATGTTTCTAAATGACAAAATGAATCTAAAAGATTTTTCCTCCATAGAAAATGCCCGTAATTGTATATACTGGCTGCGAATCAAGTTATGAATCAAGGACAATATATTTAAATTAATCCTAATCTGATTAAAAATAAATCCTAATAACTTGCTGCAAAAAAGGAAACAATCAAGATCTCATCAAGACAAATTCAGTAACCACAAAGCATACAGAACTAGACAAAAGAAGATAGTACCATTCTTTCCATGAGTGTATGACTCATTTTCAACTCAAAGATGGTATACAGGAAACAAATGCTCATTTACCCACTACTGCTCAGAGCTGGGGACAACACTTCACTCATTTTTTGCATATTCAGGCAAAATGTTATGTCCTTCCTTACTGGATTCGGTCCCATTTTTGCAGGTGTAACTTTTATAAACAACACTGGGAAGAAAGTGTCATTTGGAAGTGTATTCAAAGCCCACTAAGAGGACACATCCTCTTGGGTTTCTCTTTAACCTTCAGGCTGCAGGATGGCCTCCCAGCCATGCTAAAGAAGCAAGGGCAGAGGGCCAAAAACATCAGAGAAAGAATAGGATACTTCAAAATTATCTGAAAAGGACAGGTGTGCATTTTAAGAAGCCTTTCCTTTAGCGGCTTTAGCTTTTGCAAGCAGCCCGGATATAGCTGATAAACTGAGGCTCTCCAAGCTTGCAGGCTAATATGTAGAATTTTCGTGCTGTATACCGGAAAATAATGCACACAGTGTATCGGACAGTTGTCACTGTGTTCTCAAGCCTCCCTGTTCTCTCATGTCACTTACAAATGGGCAAACAAACATACATTGTGGCAAATGCAAGGAAATCACTAGCCTGTGTTTGAAACTTAAGCCTCCCCATTCTTTGGAATGTAGCATTATTCAGGCAATAAGAGTCCATGGTACAGCATCACCCTTTCTCTCCAGACTCCTTTAAGACTCAGACACACTACAATAGCTAATACGTTTCAGAGTTGAGTAATTCGGATCACAGATAGACAATCATTGTGGAGGAACTGTCATGATAATAGTTCTCTCATTTTAAAAAGAAGATTTCATTGTGAAATAAAAATATTCAAAATGGCCACCCATATTTTGGCAAAAAAAAATCCTCTTCTTGCAAAGTAGAGGGCTAATAAATATCTACGGAATGAATGAATAAAAGGCTGAAGGAATGTTTTCTGTGGATTCTTATGCCTTTCTTAGAGAGACACTACCTCAATCACAGCTCATTCTTTTGGTAAGAATATTTAAACACAAGATTAGGATAAGCCACAAACGTCATAGTTAAGAGCAGATTCAGGAACTCTGTTCTTTGCCTGTCCCTTCATGCAGCTCTTCTCTACTTTCCGAAAAAGACTAAAATAAAAAAATCCTCCCTTCCTGCTGTTTCCACCCCTGAAATACTTAGGGGCTGATGTCCTCTTTAGTCATCTCTGAGCTAAGCTGCAATCTTTTCATCCTTTCTCAGAAGTCATTTTCTCCATCTGCTTCATCATTGCATTTACTTCTGACTCCACCCAATGTGTCCACATCTCTCCGACATAACGCTCTGAAAATGGAAGATTGGCTTCAAGAAATCAGAAGGGGGCTTGGCAACACGAAGCCGTGACTGTAGAGCATGTTGGGCTGTGGGCTTTCGCTCTCTCTCGCCTCCTGGGGGAGCTGCAATTTTGACAGAGCTCTGGGGTGGCAGAGCAGAGGAGACAGGGCGCGGCTTCAGGCCCGGTGCTTCCCCTGTACTATCTACAAGACCTGATGCAAATTATTTAGCCTCTCTAAATTAGTTTCTTTGTCATAAGCAGCTTGGGGGAAATACTAGCTATATCGGAGGACTCGAGTGAGAAATAAGTTAGTTAATATATGTAAATGGGCTGTATAAAGCGTGTAGAGGTCTATGCATACACCTCTATATACCTGTATACACTATACCTCGCATGCCTTATGCACAGCACTCCCATCAGCCCCCAAATCTAGGAGTTGAACCAATTTCTGTCTCTCTTACCACGTTTCATTCAGCTTACCAGGAATTTTTGTCTACGCTTCTTTTATTTTGTCTGAACTCATCCATTTCCCTCCACTGATCTGAGTCACAGTTGGATCAGCTACCGCCTGACCAGAACCACCACCATTTCTTACCCGGACCATTAGAATAGCCTGCCTCCTGATGTATCTTCCTGCTTTCAGTCTTGCCCCTTATAATCCATTCTCTATACGGCAGTGATGCCGTCTTTGTAAAAGATTAATTAGATCAGTCTACTTGTTTGCATAAAACCCAGCAAGGTTTCCCATTACACTTAGAAAAAGAAGCTCCAAACTCTTGCATGGACTATGGGGTGTCATGGGATCTATCCCTGCCTGGATCTCTGAAGTTAGCCCTCTCCACTCTTCCATTCCTCACTCTGCTTTTCATTGCAGAGGTCTTTTTATGTTTCTGGAGCTCACTATGCTTATCCCAGTCCCAGGACCTTTGCCCTTGCCTTCCTTGAGGCTTGAATATTCTTTTCTCAAATCCTCAGATCTTCATATGGCTGATTCCTTCTCATCATTCAGGCCTAAGGCCAGATATCACCAAGAGATCTCCTCTGATCACCAAGTCTCATGTTGTGTCTCCCCCAGACCCCAACACTGTCACTCTCTAGCATGTTACTTAGTCTTACTTTCTTTCTACCACTTACCACTATCTGAAATTACAGTATTTATTTATTTACTTGCAGAACAGCTGCCTCCTTTAACAGAATAATAACCCCCATAACAGAAGGAATCTCGTCTACCCTGCTTATGTCTGTACTGCCACCTTCTAAAACAGGGCCTGGCAGGATGTAGGCACTCAATAAATATTTGACAAATGAAAAAACTGGTGTTTTGAAGCCTGTCCTGGAACAACTGAGCTGTGTCATAGTGTCCATAAACATAAAATCACCAAACAAGATTTAAAGTTTTAAGGTGTTCCCGCAAAAGTTTAACATCCAGGTCCTAAATTTTGCACTTCCAGAAAATTCTGGAACATTATAAAGTGGTTCAAAACACAGAGCATATTTTAATCTTAGTTTCATACTTCCTATATGACCTTGGACAAGTCAGTTAACATATTAAAACTGATTTCCTCATCTAAAAAAGTAAGAATAATAACACATTCATTAGACGGTTTTGTGAGAAATAAATGAGCTAAACATTCAGCCCAGTTCCTGGAACATTGTGCATACTTAATAAATGGTGGCTATTATTGTTATGGTTATTGTTATTACAGTAATTAATCCCGGCACCATACTTTACAAAGAACATTGACAAATTGGAGCTTATCCAAAGGAGAACAAACAGTCTTGTGAAGGGTCTGGAAACCGCAACTTGTGAGGAACAATTGAAATTGCTGAGGATGTTTACCTTGGAAAACACAAATTTTAAGAGGAACATGATACCTTTCTTTCAAAACACTGAAAAGAACTGTCTCATGGAAGAGGGATTAGATTTAGTCAATGCTGTTCTAGAAAATACAATGAGATCCAAGAAGGGAAAGTTAAATCTTGAACTCTTTATAATCTAATAACCAAACTGTCTGAACCAAAATAGGATTGAATGTTACTTATAAAACTAAAAAAGAGGCATGGTTATATACATTTTGGTTAAGGAAATTATATATGAAGCCATTTACAATGAGCACAACGAAGACTTTGTATCAATATAAAAAACACGTTTGGCATATAAATTGCAAAAAGGAGATTGAAACATGCATATATGCTGTGATCCCAATTCTGTTTTTATGAGGGAGGAGAATACAAGCACAAGCACACACAAATGAAATGTGTGACGCTTCGTGCAGTAGCGTTTCCTGTCGCTCCAAATGTTGGAGCAGAGGCCAGACAACCTCTTAGAAGAAAGGGCATTCAAGAAGAGATGTGTCAGAGAAAGGGCTGGGCAAGGAGCGCCCTGGAAAGGATCTGAAAGTTCCATGGGTCTGTGACCCTATGAAATTTATTGTTGAATTGTGGTAATACAAAATAGGGCTTTTTTTTCTTTAAGGAATAAAGAGGCTCCTTCAAATATCTTCATTTTCTCCCAGTTAAAATAGGCAAAAAATATTCAGTCCTAAGAGACCCAAAGTACTGGGCTCTGTGGACTAATAAGGACATTGCAGCAACAGATAGTAGACGCGAGTGGCCACTATTTCTCTTCTGCCCTAGAAAAAGCCTGTCAACCTCTCTGAATCCCATGTGCTGGATCCTTCCCTGAAAAGGAAGAAGTTGCATGCTTTCTAGGTCTGAAAGTATGTGATTCATCTTGATTATTTTGTTTGATAAATACGGACTTGGCCAAGAATTAAAAGCCACGTGAACTTTGTAAATAAGGAATGTCCAAGAACACCAACAAAGGAATAACTTTAGCTGAATTTTGGTCCAAAAGTCAAGGAGCATCCTTATTTCCCTGCCAGGTTCAAAAAGTAATAACTAATTCCTTTTCTAATTCAGTGTGTGAGAAGTTGACCTCTAAGAGACAGGCATCCATGAATAGGGTATTCTAGTAACGTCTCTTTGTTCTGTACATAAAATGACATTATGTAGTCACCTACGTTAGCTTGGTAGCCTTTGGTGATAAAGGCACTCTTTTTCACTGTTGTTAACAAGTACTAGGCAGAGCTTTCAGACTGTCTACATCCTAGAAGGACCAGTAGAAAGAGGATTGCCATTTTCAAGCACTGAGGACGATGTCTGATCTTCCATTGAGGTCAACCTACCTCCCTTTTATACCTCAGATTATCTACGGTGGTGGCAAAAATGTACTTTTCCTTTCACACTCAGTGAACTAAGAGAATGCACTTCTTGAAATAGAGATATTACAAAGTAGTGAGTCCAAAGAATTTCTGAAGATGACATAAAAGTTACAGTTATAAAGAACAGAGAACAGTTATATTCTCTTCAAGCCTTTGGTTATAATTCATATAGATTATCTTGTGGGAATGGAACAAAGTCAATCTTGCTGTTCCATGCTGTCTCAGTGAGAGTTCTGACTTTTATATTTCAGATAAAGAAAGCATTGCCAAGTGTCAATGGTCAGGAAGCCCCGTGCCTCCATGCCCAGAATTGCCCTGGAGTTCTCAACACAATGATTTTAGGCTCAAATGATTATCATCCGAATATAAAATAGTTTTTTTTCTTCCAGAATTTAGATTTTTGAATTGTTAATTTTACAAATAATTGAACTGAAATTCACATTATATAAAATCAACCATTATAAAGTGAACAATTCCACAATTTAGTACATTCCCCATTTCCCCCTTCCTCCAGTCCCCGGCAACTACCAATCTGTTTTCTGTATCTATGGATTTACCTATTCTGGATATTTCACAGAAATGGAATCATATAATATATGACCTTTTGGTTTGGGGAAGAGAGACTTTTAATCATCCTCAAGTATATATTTTAGGAAGGAACCACATTTGTATAAGGAAATATACAAACATTATCATAACAATTTACCCAAACAAACATTTTATTAAGACCTGGCATTTATAAAACATCTGAAGTGCTTTTAGGAGCATAGTGACACAAAATGCCTATTAGCTGTCTTTGTACTCAAAACACCCACAGATTGGGAAGAGGGTGACAGAGAAAGGACACTGGGAGCCAAACAAGAGAGGCCACTTTTTTTTAGCAAAGAGGAGAAACATGACAAAGAAGGGAAGCTTGGAGCTTTGAAGTCCTTCCCGTCCACATTGAGGAACGGTATATTAGTTAGAATTCTTGGTTGCAAAGTTTCAGAAATTCAATGGGATTATATTAACCCAAAACGGGAAAAATTTATTATGGTGAAGCAGGCATGGCTTGTGACACATGGTAGTAGAACAGGGCCGACACTCAAAAGAGAAGCTCAGGAATCTCCCTCTCTCGTGTTGGTTCCTACATGCGCTTTAAGGGCCAATTTATTCTTTGCTCTATGCTCCTGTGGGCAAAAGATGGCCATCCCACAGTTCCCAAGTTTCTATCTTCTCTAAGAGAAATCGTACTCATGGAAGTGAAGATCACGGGCTCCAGAGTCAGACTGAGGCAAGTGTAAATCCTAACTCTGCTATTTAGGCTGTGTGACATTGGATGAGTCATTTAAGCTCTCTGATGTCAGTTTCATCAGTAGTAATAGTTACCTCATAAAGTTATTAAGAAATTTAACTGAGGGAACATATTTAAAGATCGCTATCATATAAATCTTCACATAAATATTATTTATTACTACTTTTGTTATTATTAAATTATTATTTTTATTACTATTATTAAAGAAGCCAGCCCTGAGTGGGTTTTGGTCACAAATCCAGATTTCTAGGAAAGAGATTCTGGCTGATCTAACTTGGGTCTGGTGCTCATCTCTACTCCATCAGTTACAGTCAGAAGGTACAGTCACAACTGAGAGAGATGGCTACCAGCGACACATTCCTGTGGTAGAGCGAGGAGAATATGAGCTACAGAACCCAAGAAAAAAGATGCCAGGAATTAGAGAGAAGGGGTATGGAGAGAAAAGCTGCCCCGCAGGCAGCTGCCCGTGGAACCCAGCCCACAGAAGGAGAAACGTGTTGCAGGCTTCTGACCCTAGCTTCTGGGACTCTCTTGGGTTGGTCTTTGGAATGTGGGCTACTGCTTATTTAATTCAGCTGGTGTTGATAAGCCAAACTCCTGGGCTTTGAAATTCATGTTTACTTCTACTTCTTCTTTGGGATTTTTTTTTTTTTTAGCACTTTAGCTTGTTTGGGTTATTCTTTTATTCTCGCTGACCTTTAGTTTTAAATTTTACCTTAATTGCTCTTAGCTCCCGGTTTGCTTTCTGCCTTCCAATTTCTTTCATGTTTTTCATTTTCAGGGGTGGGGCGGAGAAGGGGTAAATTATTTCACCTAGTTTCCAGTATTATTTAATCTTTATTTAACTATTCTATCTTATTTTTTATTCTAAGTTTCACTGTTACTTTTAAACTTTTTATTGTCTATAATTTTTGTTCCTAGAAATACTTCCAGTAATATGTATTCTTTACTTCCTGTAAAAACATGTAGGCTAATGGGTATTCATTTCCATTTACCATTTCAGCCATCCTATAGGGGTTCTCAACCCCTGAGGCTGATCTTTATAAAAATCTTACAGCAACCCATGTAATTCCCCCTTACAGGTCTCCTCTGCTGAGGGATTTACCTCAGGCTCTTTCTCACCATACTTTATTTCCATAAATAAAGGGAGAAATTGTCTCCCATCAGCGACTGAGAGGCAGGGAGCCGTCCTTCCCTGGAGAACTGAAAGCCTGCAGCTGTGCCAAAGAATTGGTGAAATAGGATGTACTGTTCCAGTTGAATGAGACCTTCTCCCACAAGGGAGCTGTAGGATTTAGTCCCAGGACTCCTCTATTCTCTGTCCACATTTAGTCCCTGGTTGATCTCTTAGATGCCATCCACATGCTGATGACTCCTAAGTCTGTATCTTCAGAACCCAAGCTCTCTCCTGAACTCCATAAAGATAACTTCCCACATGACAGTCTCTTCAGCAAATGCTGTCAGGAAAACTGGACAGCAACATGCAGAAGAATGAAACTGGACCGCTTTCTTACATCATACACAAAAATAAACTCAAAATAGAGGAAAGACCTAAATATAAGACAGGAAACCATCAAAATTCTAGAGGAGAAAACAGGCAACCACCTTTTTGAATTCAGCAACAGCAACTTCTTACTAGACATGTCTCCTGAGGCAAGAGAAACAGAAGCAAAAGTGAACTATTGGGACCTCATCAAGATAAAAATCTTCTGCACAGCAAAGGAAACAAAAAGGCAACTGATAGAAAGGGAGAAGATATTTACATATGACATATCTGATAAAGGGTTAGTATCCAAAATCTATAAAGAACTTACCACACTCAACACCCAAAAAACAAATAATCCAGTGAAGGGAAAAATACACGAACACTTTTCCAAAGAAGACATCCAGGTGACTAACAGATACCTGAAAAGATGGTCAATAACATCAGGGAAATACAAATCAAAACCACAATGAAATACCACCTCACACCTGTCAGAATGGCTAACATTAACAACTCAGGCAACAACAAATGTTGGTGAGGCTGCAGAGAAAGGGAAATACTTTTGCACTGCTGGTGGGAATGCAAACTGGTGCAGCCACTCTGGAAAACAGTGTGGGGGTTCCTCAAAAAATTAAGAATAGAATTACCCTATGACCCAGCAATTGCACTACTAGGTATTTATCCAAAGGACACAGGAGTGCTGATTCGAAGGGGCATATGCACCCCAATGTTTCTATCAGCACTATTGATAATAGCCAAATTATGGAAAGAACACAACTGTCCATCAACTGATGAATGGATAAAGAAGATGTGGTATACACACACACACACACACACACACACACACACACACACAATGGAATATTACTTAGCAATCAAAAAGAATGAAATCTTGCCACTTGCAACAAATGGATGGAACTAGAGTGTATTATGCTAAGCAAAATGAGTCAGACAAATATAATGTGATTTCACTCATATGTGGAATTTAAGAAACACAACAGATGGCCATAGGGGAAGGGAAGGAAAAATAAGATAAAAACAGAGCTGGAGGCAAATGATTAGAGACTCTTAAATACAGAGAACAAACTGAGGGTTGCTGGAGGGGTATTGGGTGGGAGAGTGGCTAAATGGGCGATGGGCGTTAAGGAGGGCACTTGTTGGGAGGAGTACTGGGTGTTATATGTATGTAAGTGATGAATCACTAAATTCTACTCCAGAAACCATTATTATACTATATGTTAACTAATTGGATTTAAATTAAATAATAATAATAATAAAGGGCACGCTCAATGAAAAAAAAAGCTAACTTCCCATCTGAAATCTCAATTTACTGTCCAAAAAATATCTCAATCACAGCATGTCCAAAACCAAACTACTGATCTTCCCCCTGGCTGAACCAGCTCCTCTCAAAGTCTTCCCCATTCTCCTAGTCATCTAGGCCCCAAATCTAGCAGGTGTCTTTTACTACTCCTTTTTTTTTTAATAGCCCATATCCAATTAATCAGAGAATCCTGTTGGTTCTACTTTAAACTTCCACCACTTCTCATAGCGGGGGTGGTATTGCAGTAGTCTATTTACTGGTCTCTCTCCTTCCATCCCTGCCTCCTAAATTCTACTCCTTACATAACAGCTAGAGTGATCCTTTAGAAATAGTTGTCAGGCCGTATTATTCCTCTGAGAACTCCAGTATGTCCCTCTCGTACTAAGACTAAAAGCTTTCATTCTGACTATGAGCTACAGGGTTACACATGATCTGCCCCACCATCTAACTCTTTACCTCTCAGCTACCTACCTAACCTTGTCTCTTACCATGTCCCCTGGTTCATTCTATTCTAGCTCTGCTGACTTCCTTGCTGTTCCTCCAATACCAATCATGCTCCCACTACAAGGTTTTTGTGTTTGTTCTTCCATCCTCCTAGAACTCCTTTCCACCAGATATTCATATGGTTTAATCCCTCAGTTCCTTTGGGAACTTTATCATCCTGCATGAGAGAGTATTTACCTCACTATTCTATCCCCCTTCTCTACTTTATTATTTTCTTCATTGTTCTTGTTGCCATCTGTCACAATTGGTTACTATCTGTCTACCTTTATTTAACTGTAAGCCGCACAAAAAGAAAGGATATTCTTTTCAATTTGCTCACTGCTATATCTCTAATATCTAGAATAATTCCTGGTACTAGAAAATGCTCAAGGATTGTTTGCAAACTTATTGAATGATTAAATAAATGATTTGACAAATCCTAGTATTATAATTCAAGCAATATTTTCAAATATGTGGGGGAGGGGCAGGTAATATTGGAAAGGGGAGAAAACAAAAGTAAAAAAGTAAAAAGAAAGACATCAACTGTTGATTGAACTCCACCTGTATGTCAGGCAGTGTTAGATGTCACTTTTGTGTTATTTATTTTAATAATAAATTTTGTAAGATAAATGACACTTTTTTCAACTCTAGTAGCTTCTCTGAAACTTATCTCCCATTATATATTATCTTTTTACTCAAGCTGTAGTCCTATTTACCTGCAAGAGACATAGCCTTTAGAAAATAAGTCTGCTAATCTTGATATTGTATGTTTTTCCCTTTGTCTATAGGAAAACAATGTGGCAGGTAAAAGTGGACTGACCATATTTATCAAGGTGAATTCAAAATAAAATGTGAACCATGGAAAAGCATACAAAATATTATGGGTTCATAATGAAAGAAGGAATTAACCTCAGTATGTGTACTTAAGATAGATTATAATAAGAAGGTAGCATTTGATCTGGACCTCAAAGAATTGACAAGCTTTGTAAACTCAGAAGTCTGATATAAGGCAAGATATAGTATAAGGAAGGAAAAGAACTGTAAAGTGCATAGTGTGCACAAAACCTTTCAGTAAATGTGGTAGGCAGCTTCCAAGATGGCCCTCAGTGATCCTCACCTCCTGTGATTTATGCCATTGTATTATCCTTTCCACTTGAATGTGATAGGACCAATGACTTACTTCTAGCCTATAGAATGTGGCAAAGGTGAGTGGGAAGTCACTTCCATGATTAGGTTACAGAAGACTATGACTTCTGTCTTGGTAGCAGATTCTCTCTATTGCCTTCTCAGCTTGTATGCTTTGATGAAACAAACTTTCATATTGGAGAAGTCCATGTGGCAAGAAACTGTGCCACATGGAGAAGCCCATGAGGCAGGTCTCTAGCCAAGAGACAGCAACAAACCAAGGCTCTCAGTCCAGCAGCATTCCCCAGTCAAGCCTTCAGATGAGGTCTCAGTCCTCATTGACACTTTAATTCCAGTCTTGTGGGAGACCCTCACTTACAGGACCCAATGAAGCCATACCATGATTTCTGATTCACAGAAACTATGAAATAATAAATGTTGCTTTAAGCTGCTAAGTTTTGTGGTACTTTGCTAAATAGCAACAAATAACTAATTCAGCGAGGGACAAATGAAAATTTGAATTTTCCCCCAAGTATTTTTTGTAACAAATCTTCTAATTTGTAATACAAGAATTTATTTAATACATATTTATGATGAGTCTTCTTTATGAAATCTCTGTTGTTATAGTTACTCTAAAGCCTGGAAAGATCAACACCCTCAAAGACTACCCTCAAGAAGCCTAGTGCATATAGGTATGATGTGCTCACAAATAACTGTACAAAAGGCAGACAGAGCTAATCCACCATGAGTAGCAAGAGATGATCCATCCAGAACTCCTGGTTAGGGGTATTTGAGCTGTATCATAAATAAGTTGGGCCTACAGAGATAGGCAATAGACTGTATATAAACAAATACATGGAAGTGAGGATTATGGGGAATGTACAACAGACAATAAACAGCTCCTCTTGTTTACAGAATAGGACACATTCAGGATACAGGGGACATGCAGGTAAACAGATATGGAGAAGTAGTAGGCTTGGACCATATTGCGAAGTTCTTTAAACACTGGGTGAAGGGGTAAGACTTGGTACATTTTTGGAACATTTATTCAAACTCCATTGCCAAAAACACTGCAGTTCCAAGTTCCTTTATGAAACTTTCCTCATTCCATAGTCAATACTTTAAAATATTGGGCCCAGGGTAAAAACTTCCTGTATTTCTATAATATCCCAATTCATTCAAGATTACTTATCCATTGAGTCTTTCTGAAATGAATGGCTCACTGCATTTTACAATGCAATTTGAAGACCTATCCCTGAAACTGAGATAAATACCATCGATAAAGTGTTGTATGCATTTTTAGTAAGTGTGAATTATTTTGGTCAATATCTTTTTTGTTTCCAGTATAAAAAACTCTTCCAACTATTTTCCCCCCAAATGTCACTTACTTTAAGCATTCCCATATATTCATCAGGATTTGGAGGTAGGCCACATAGCTACAAAATACGTATTTATGTCTAATTTGTACACCGCTTTTGCATGTAATTTAATCAAAGGTGGCTGAAATGACACTTGATTATAGACAATTTTCACTCGCATATTTACTAGCATTCAATCACTTTGAAAATCCATTCCAAACATCTTGAAATTAATCTTCACTAGAGGCTCTCTCTCCATCATCTCTGCTAGTTACAAAATTCTTTGTAGAGGTTCTCAATGTGCTTCAAAAGCTTTCTTCTCATCCAGCAGAATATGGTTCATTTTATAGTCTTTCATATATTATTTCAGAAGATAGCACAAGCTTACCATCTGGCTCCTCTAACAGTAAAAGTTATTTGCAAACCTCTGTAATTCTACCTCAATATCTATTTAAATACCCCAAACAACACATAACCAAGTATTCCCTACACTTTCAAAGTGTCAAAGTATTTTGACGTTGTCACTCTCAATTTTGGACTGTAAATATCTAATCACACAGCACACATAATCCTAGGACAGTAAGTGTCCAATGATCGTTATTACCATCTCCATACTTTACTAGCAAAAAAATGTTTATAATTCAGTGTCACAATTTTTTTTGATTGATGATGTTTAAGCAGCCTGGAGAATTAACAGGGTTCAGCAGAGGCCACAGCCCCAACCAGAGTCTGTATCTGATATCTGGGAGGCTGCAGTCTTTTCTCAAGAGGCAGTCTCTTACTGAGGGCTGCCTGATCCTCTCGAGCAAGGTAGGAAGGGGAGGAGCCTTGACGTTCCCTGAGGGTTTGAAATGCAGGGCTCTTGCCCCATCAGAACAGTTCCATAGAAACAAGAGAGGCAGAGCACTTCCATAAAAGGAAGTCTCTTCAAACACAGTATTTGCAATTTATTCATAATTCTCCAATTAATGTTCAAGAGAATTTAGTGGTTTATTCCCCTAAATCTTGCTATAATAAAACAAATTTATTCACTTAAAAGTAGTTTGAATTTACAATAGAATTCACTTATGAGTATATTTAAATAGTAAGTTCCTTGATTCACTCACATACTTTACAATATAACTGACACTGGAACTACTTTTTAATGGTAAGTTCCTTTAAGGACTATAATTTAATTTTTGGAAATTATGATTTATACCCCTATTTTCAAAATTCTATATATACTTAATAACATGATACAATGCCTGAATGCTTTATATTATTTAACTTTTTCTCCTGGAGACCAGGTTTGGGAAGGGAATAGAGAGGAGAGAAGTTTTTGAATTTGAAATGTACTTTGCTCAGAGAGCTATATGAACTTCTGAAGAATCATTGTTCTTTAATTTTTCCAATTTATCAAGCACCTGATTTCATGAAAAGCTTGCTTTTTGTAATTTTTTCCTTCTTCAAACATATACTTATTTTATTTCCAAATGCACAGCTTAAAATCAAAAGATTTACTTTTGGGCTCTCTCTGATTTTGACTACTGCAATTCTCTCTTAATCTCAGCCTGTCAAGGTCAAAAGAATATTGGCTTTTCATTTTTGCCATGATAGCATAGCCTCAAATCTGTCAAATTTCTCTGTATATTAAATTGAGAATTCACTCATTTATAGCATCTCACACAAATCCCTTCTTATATTTTATGTACTCCTTTACCCATAACATTTACCTACAATCTTAATTTCTATATACATTACTCCCCCCAACCCATTGCATAATAAATTTGCACATTCATGTCTATTTGTTCTAAGCCCTTTAATCTTTTATCAATGACCAGAGTCTAAATAATTCAGCAAGTCTAAATTCACTACTAAATTTAGAATAAAACCAAATAAGGTGGTCATGAGGAGACAACATTTCTATACAAGACTATAAATTCCAGAAAGGTAATGACCTTGTGGTGTTGTTAACTTTTGTGTTCTGGGTGATTGGTGAACTTTCTGGCAAACAGACAGCATTTAATGAGTATCTGCAGAATGAAAGAACTATAGGAGGTTAGTATTGTCATTTTCCTCATTTTATTGATGTGGTAACATCATTATTAAGTGGTAAAGCCAAGATCCAAAAATACATGGAAACTCTGGAGTTCACATTCTTAATTACTATGCAATTGTGCCTCTTTTAGCAAAAAATACAGGTATCCAAAAGTTCCACTCATAGAATTAGGGTCTTTCAAACATATGACAAATTAACTAACCTAAAGAAAAAATAAAAAAACTTACACCTTTACATGAACATTTTTAATTTTTTTAATTATATTTATTTATTTATTTACTTATTTAAATAACGTTTATTTATTATCAAGAGACAGAGAGAGATAGAGCATGAGCATGGGAGGGGCAGAGAGAGGGGGAGACACAGAATCCCAAGCAGGCTCCAGGCTCTGAGCTGTCAGCACAGAGCCGGACGCAGGGCTCGAACTCACAAACTGTGAGATCATGGCCTGAGCCGAAGTCGGATGCTTAACCGACTGAGCCACCCAGGCGCCCCCATGAACATTTTTTTAAAGTAACATAATATTCTCACACAATCTCATTCAAGCACGGAAAACACTACCAGAATATTAAATATTTAGATCTTGGAAAATCACTAACATATAATTTCTGCTGTAACATTTACTTTTACCCAAATGTCAAAGTCTTATAATTGCAGGCTTGCAAAAGCAATAAATGAATGGACGGGTACACTCCTAAGGGTATAAACGACTGAGATCAATATTATGCTATTACTGCTTGGTTTGCATGTCAGAAGAAACTTGTGAGGCAAGTACCAAGGAAACATAATGGAGATCAGCATACTGAGCAAACAGTTGGACTCATCTCTGAGACACCAGTAAGTAGGTTCTAAACTTTCTCTCTAGAAAACCTGTGTGGCTAATTTTCATTTTAAAAGCTCAAATTTATCTTTTGCATCCTAGGTTGGGCTACAGATTGCACAATAATCCACTAGGTACTGGTAGTCAAGAGTCAAATACCAGTTCATTGTTTCTGAATGCCCATGGCTACCAACCCTTGACATTACTCTGTAGAAATGATATATTTGGTCACGACATAGGTGATGACATACAAAGTTGGCAAGAATCACTACAGTGAAGATACACTACAACCAGTTATTGTTCTAGTAGGCTGCATCTGGTTTCATGTGTATTTGTTCAAGACTTGAAAGTCTTTTGAATGAGGAAATCCTAGGGTTCTGGAGCAGGATCTCTGGGGAATGAGTGCCCCTGCTGTAGTTCAGCCATAAGGAGTGGGGGGATTGTGGGAGCACATCACTGAATCCTGGCAACAGACTCCATAATTATTCATAGCTGTGCAGTTATGAAGCTTAAACTGCCTCCCCTGTGCCCAAAAGAAAGCTATGGATAAGAATTCAATCTCATTGAAACTTCAATCTCATTGATTGAAACTTCTTAAGAGTTTAATGAGACAATTTTAAAAGCACTTTTCAAAACTATGACAAGTATCGAGTACAGAAAATCCTCACGGATTTAACAAAACAACTTGAAAATCAGGTTGTTTTTTTTAAATTTTTTAATGTTTATTTATTTTTGAGAGAGAGACAGAGATAGTGTGTGAGCAGGGGAGGGGCTGAGAGAGAAGGAGACACAGAATCTGAAGCAGGCTCCAGGCTCTGAGCTGTCAGCACAGAGCCCAGTATGGGTCTCGAACCCACAAACCGTGAGATCATGACCTGAGCTGAAGTCGGATGCTTAAGTCGGAGCCACACAGGTGCCCCCAAAATTAGGTTTTGTATCTTATTTTTCTTTATGAAAAAACGCTGGCATTTTAAACAAAAAGGGTGGAAAGTCACAAGGCAAATGTTTACCTGTTTAAAAGAGCAAACTATTTCCAAACACCACAGAATACCTTACATAAAAGTAATATAACTGTATTGTAAGTAGAAGCAAGCATTCATTTTATTTAGTTACTATATTCATTTTATCTAAGTCGGTGGAGACTTACTGTCATTGTTTATTCACTCTGTATATATTTAAATATTTCATATTAATATTAAATATTATCAATATATTAATATTTCATATTATCAATATATTAAATATTTCATATGACTGTAATTACTACACTATCAGTCTGTGTTTATAAAATATTTATATTACAAATATATATTATAATATTTATTGTATCTTATACATTATGTCACTGTTTTTATGTTCTCTCTTTTTATGTTTGAACAGAATGATTATTAATTTGGAAGGTCACCTAACTCCCAGGCCGTACCTCTTGGAAATGAGACAATGGTTAGTCAGGAACAAGAGAGCATGGCACCCCCCTCACAGACAGCCAGAGAGTAAAGTTTAACAGAACTACTAAATTCAGAAGCTTTGTTATGGCCAAGGAATGGAAGAGGTCGTTTTTCTTTGTCACTGGATCAACTTTTTTTGTTTTTTTTTTACTACCCAGTGTGATCCATGAAAAAGAGATGAATGTCCAGACTAGTCCTGGAAATTAAAAGCCAGAGTTCAGGGGCAGCTTGTTTAAAAGACAGATTGCCACACACACAAAACTATAAACAAGAAGAGTCTTCAGTCCACCAAGAAACCCCGTAGCCTTGTATTTACTACAATGTAGTGTGTATGACCCTCTTGAAATGTACTCTTTTGCTCTTGTTCCTTGTCTAAATACACTGAAGTACTAGTCAACAGCTGTATCCTGAGCACAAAGTGATGACTTCTGAATCCCTGAACACTGACTGCTTTCCACTGTATCCACCTAAATATCAATCCTACAACCTCCACGAGAACAATTGCAACAGAATGTTAACTTAATTTTCCTACTGTCATAGAATTTTATCAGGGGCCCAAATGCTGAGTATAATTAGGCCAAAACTAGTTGAGTGGAGATCATTAATTCAGGGCTAACGCACCGTAAACTTGATGTGTGAACCCCTGACACATACAAGGGTAGGGTTTAGCTCATCACCTCTACTTTAAGAATATGAGTGGTAAAGATTTCCTTAGACCTGTCAGTGGCTATGCATTTCCCCCACCGCACACAGAAGGGGATCTACTCCTGCACCAACCAAACTAAATGAAGCAGACTTCAGAGCTATACCTGGAAAGCTACACCTGTGTCTCCCGAAAGTTACGTGACACAGGCCGTTGTATGACACGCACTGAAAAATGGTAAACGTGAAAAATTTAAATATGAAATCTTGATTTCCCAGAAAGCAGAATGAGAAAAGAGGACTGACATGGAAGTTAATTGTTCTCTCACCGATGGTGGAACAAAAATGTGTATTCTGAGAACCAGATATGGATTCTATCAGAGGGAGCTAAGCTTTAATCACCTTTATAGGGACCTTGAATGGAAGGAGACAGTGACAGCCACAGAGAGAATCTGAGGAGCCAGAGGCTGAAGACGAAACTCTACATGACAGGTTGTGTCAGGGACCCACAGATGGAGAAGCCACAGCTGTAAGCCACTCCTAACTGCCCATGAAATCCTACCATGAGCCAGTGTTGGCATAGCTTCCATAGCAGAGACAGCGGAGAGCCAAGGGAGCTAGGGAAGACCTTTGCAGTGTATTTCTCCCATCCATCCTTCCCCTTCCCAATCCCAGAGAATGCAGAGGCAGCCTAGTAAATGAAGAAGGGTTACAAAAACTGGGAAGAAGGGGAACAGGAATCACCCAAGGCCACGTTTCCACTTCAGAGTTTTTGCCAGAACTGAGATGAAATGAATGAGAGGAGAGATTAAAGCTTAAGTATTGAAGTATACTAGACTGTTTAATTACCTAGAAATGATACTTATGTGACATGAAAACCTATAAGATCAGCTCAATTTCACCCAAGGGAAAGGGAAGAACAATTCTGCAGAAAGAGTTTATAGGGATAAAAGTGGGAAAGAATGAAGTTGCTTTCTACTTGCTTCGTGTAAGTCCAATTCATTTAATAAAGGGTTATAATGTCTTTATGCACATGTTTTGTGACTAGTACTTTGGGGCTAAAAATTAAATTTCTATGAATGGCAATAGAAATTATGCCTTGTTGACAGCTTATAAATGCCAGACATTGTGCTTAGTATTTTTACAAGCATTATCTCATTTGAGTTTAGCAATCACATTAAGAAATTCATTAAAGGGGCGCCTGGGTGGCTCAGTCGGTTGGGCGGCCGACTTCGGCTCAGGTCATGATCTCACGGTCTGTGAGTTCGAGCCCCGCGTAGGGCTCTGTGCTGCCAGCTCAGAGCCTGGAGCCTGTTTCAGATTCTGTGTCTCCCTCTCTCTGACCCTCCCCTGTTCATGCTCTGTCTCTCCTGGTCTCAAAAATAAATAAAATGTTAAAAAAAAAATTAAAAAAAAAAGAAATTCATTAAAAGTATTTTGCAGTTCAGGAAACAAGGGCCTAGGTTAAATAACTTGTCCAAGGTCACACAGTTAGGAAATGGTGAAGGCAGGACCTGAATTCAGACAGCTTAACTCCAAAACTTAGATTCTTTTTTTTTTAAATGTTTATGTATTTTTGAGAAAGAGACAGAGTGCAAGTGGGGAGGGCCAGAGAGAGAGAGTGAGAGGGAGACACAGAATCCAAAGCAGGATCTAGGCTCTGAGCTGTCAGCACAGAGCCCCACGTGAGTATCGAACTTACAAGCCACGAGATCATGACCTGAGCCAAAGTCTGATGCTTAACCAGCTGGGCCACCCAAGCACCCCTCCAAAACTTAAGATTTAAAAAAAATTTTTTTTTTACATTTATTTATTTTTGAGAGACAGAGCACAAGTGGGGGAGGGGCAGAGAGAAAGGGAGATGCAGAATCCGGAGCAGGCTCCAGGCTCGGAGATGTCAGCACAGAGCTCTAGGTGGACCTCAAACCCACAAACCGTGAGATCATGACCTGAGCAGAAGTCGGGCGCTCAACTGACTGAGCTACCCTGGGCGCCCCCAAAACTTAGATTTTTAATGACTGGGCTTCTTCTGTAAAATGCTAAACTAGATACTATATAAAATAACAAAATAGTTAATGCTTTAAAAATGTCTATGCCCAAATCCATTTTAGCGTATTATTTTCCATTTTTGTATTTAAAAATTCTCACGTATTATATGCTTTTATCTGGATGGCACAAATGAGGTTCAAGGGCAATACTGTTCAGTAGAATTTTCTGCAATGAAAGAAATGCTCTGTATCTGTGCTAATAGTTACTAGCCACATGTGACTGTTGGGCACTTAAATGTGACTAGTGCAACAGAGAAACTGAATTTTTAATTTAATTCAATTTTAATTTACCTTCATATTTAAATGGCTATATGTGGCTAGTGGCTAAAATATTGGAATGGTCAAAGATAATACTGCAGGCAGATCTTGACCTGTCCGTCCATTGGCAAAGCTGGGTATATTTTATATCATGGGCACACAATGGAAACTCTAGGTTTACCTAACGGAAAAAGTTCTAGATCAAGGAGGAGCTAGGTGACTCAACTCAGCCAAAAAAAAAATCTCCCAACAAGATCTATCTAACAATCTGGGATGATGCCAAAGTTTCAAAGATTCCTTCCAATTAAGGATTTCTGGTAATTGGGATACCCTCACAGAATCCAAGCTGATGAACATTTTTATGCCACCAAGTTAACTGCCTTAAAATACTTTTTTTTTTTAGCACAAAACAGAAACAAAAACAACTGTGGTTAGACTCAGAGTAAGTTAAAAATTTACTGTCTGTAAATTCAAGGCATTTCTCCCAACAGCTAGAACATTATAATTATTCTGGCCAACATTTCAAGAAAGAGATTATGAAAACAATTCAGAAGACAACATCAGGATGAAGAAGGGTCTGGAGAGATGGTTATATGAGAGAACATGGGATTATTAGCCAAGAAACGAGAAGGCACAGAGCTGGTACGGGTACTGCCTTCAAGCAATTGAATGCTTGTCATGTAGGAAGAGTCATGTTATTCTGCACTGTTCCAAAGACAAAACTAAGATCAAAAGGAAAAACTTTAAAAATCTAGTGGCCCCAATGGAAGCCAGAGCAGGAAGTTGAACTGTTCAGTCAGAGAATTTGCTATTTAAAAAGTGATGCGTTCCAGTTACTAATTATGTTTAAGCAAATTCCAGAAAATCTAAAATGCCAAAGCTTCAGATTATAGTTACTATAGAGCCCATACATCTCAATGGTACTTAATGAGAAGTTATCATGGGAGACTTGAGAACACAAAGGCTGAGGTTAAGCCATTCCTTTCTGTTAAAAAAACCACAAAAACCAAAAAACTGAGGATGTTTAGTGAATATTTATATATTAGTTCCCATAAAATTTAAGTTATATCCCTGTCTGTTCTATATCTTGTCATCACAATTTCAGTTTCTATTTAAATATGTTTCCGGGGGCGCCTGGTGGGTCAGTTGGTTGAGCGTCCAAGTTTGGCTCAGGTCATGATCTCGAGGTTCGTGAGTTCAAGCCCCTCATGAGGCTCTGTGCTGACAGCTCAGAGCCTGGAACCTGCTTGAGATTCTGTGTCTCCCTCTCTCTCTCTCTGCCCCTCCCCTACTCGCACTCTTTCTCTTTCTCAAAAATAAATAAACATTTTAATTAATTAAGTAATTAATAGGTAAGTAAGTTTCCAGAAAGGGCAAATGACTGCTGTATTAGATTACATGATTTACGAGTTCTATGGACCGTTTAAAAAAATTTTTTTTAACGTTTATTTATTTTTGAGAGAAAGAGAGACAAAGTGCAAGCAAGGGAGGGGCACAGACAGAGGGAGACACAGAATCTGAAGCAGGCTCCAGGCTCTGAGCTGTCAGCATAGAGCCCGACACAGGGCTCTAACTCACGAACGGTGAGATCATGACCTGAGCCGAAGTCGGCGCTTAACTGACTGAGCCACCCAGGCGCCTTCTATGGACTATTAATGTGTAAATTTAAGACTGTATTTCTATTTTAAGATATATTTGTTGAAATGTGTAAAAAATTCAATGTGTTCTAGTAAAGTTCTAAGTAATGTTTTTATAGAAGGCAAAGTTTGCTCATCGATCTTGTGGAAATTAATCTGAGTAAGACATCACTGATGTATTTCTACTTAATTCAACCTATATAAAGTTCTAAATAAATTCTCTTAGCATTAAAAACACATTTAAAAGAACTCCTTCTTGTAAATATTGTTTTGCAAATAAGATACATAGACTCTAACAGGCTATTTTAAGTTACATTGCATCTCATTTCTTTCCAAAACCTTATTTTTTCACATTTTTCCAGGAATTCTCTTTTCTATTTATTCAATCCCCACCTTTTTTTCAAGGCTTTGTGCAAGCCCATTCTTTACCATGCCTCAGCCCTTCTTCCCTTGCTTCAGCCCAAGGTGCAGTCTTGTGCTAATTTATACTATGGTGTCTTTTATTTTCTGTTGGCTTGTTCATATTCCCACAAGGTGTCTTGGTAAGTGATGATTAATTGATTGAGAAGAATTGGAATATCCATAGTGGGAGAACTAGCCAAACTAGAAGAATTTCTATCCCAGTTATCTTTGCTGTGTCACCAATTACTCCAAAACTTGGTGGCTTAAAACAACCACTTTATTGTGCTCAAAGATTCTATTGGTCAGGAATTTGGAAAGAGCACAGTGGGGCAGCCTGTCTGTTCCATGGTGTCTGAGGTCTCAACTGGGAAGGCTAAGGCTCAGAGTAACTCAACGGCTCAGGTTTGGAATCATCTGAAGACTTGTTCAATTGTATGTCTAGTGTCTGGGTGGTAATGACTCAGAGCTTAAGACTGCCAAACAGAGTACCTATATGTGGCTCTTCCATGTGGCTTGGCTTCTTTACAGCATGGCGGCCTCAGGGGAGTTAGACAACCAGCTGAAAGTTATATTGCCGTTTCGAATCTGGTCTCTGAAGCACTTAGTGTCACTTCCACCATACCCTATGATTAAAGTAGTTACAAGCCCACTCAGATTCCATGGGAGAAAACACACACCACCTTTTGATGAGAAGAATGGCAAAAGTACATTTTGAAAGAGCAAGTGGGATGGGAAATACTGTTGTAGCCATTGTGGAAAGTACAGCCTACAACCTTTAATGTCTTTGGAAAATGCAATTTCTGGAGCCAGTTCTAGACCATAACAGTATTTGGATACGCTCAGTCTATGATCAAATGCTCTGGAACCAGATGGAGTCTATCCAAGGACTGTTAATAACAACGGCAGTAGTAAACACAATTTATTGACACCTACTATCGAATACTTACTAAGTGCCCGACAAGCTTTATCGAATTCCATCCTCAAAACAGCTTAGGAGAAAAAGCTTATTTTTACAAACAAGATAATTGGGGCACAAAATAGTCAACAGCATGCCCAAGGCCTGATATCAGCCATGTTTGTGTGCCTCTGGCGTCTAGGTTCTTACCCTGCGGCTATATTACCTCTATATAGGAAATTACTCATTTTAAATTTTTTTTTTCAACGTTTATTTATTTTTGGGACAGAGAGAGACAGAGCACGAACGGGGGAGGGGCAGAGAGAGAGGGAGACACAGAACCGGAAACAGGCTCCAGGCTCTGAGCCATCAGCCCAGAGCCCGACGCGGGGCTTGAACTCACGGACCGCGAGATCGTGACCTGGCCGAAGTCGGACGCTCAACCGACTGCGCCACCCAGGCGCCCCGGAAATTACTCATTTTAAAGTGTTCAGGGCCCTTCAACCCTGCAGCTCTTTGTAAATACTTAAGTCTATCTGAGGAGTGTCACTTTTATCACTTACTCCTTCAGTAACATTTTCTATTGTTCCTGGTTATGTGGCTTATGTGCGGCTTGCACAAACCCCTCTGGAAACCTGGTGAAATTATTTCTCAGTCTGTTTGTCTAGCCACAGCTTGGTTATAATTGCTTCTGGCATCTGTTTTCATCATTTCTTCCCTTGTTCTTGTCTACAATAGCAGTGTCAAGGCAGCAACCGAACACATCCACAGAGTTTTTATCCCCTGATGGCAACTTTTGTTCCTACGCTTGAATTATACGTTAGGGCTCATAATCTGCTCTGAAGTAAATGTCTTATCGTATGTTATTCGAAAAGGGTGTACTTGAGTGCCTGGGTGATGGTTTCTCTGATTTATGGGGCAGAAGAAGTTTCCTGCTGCGGCCAGTGTTTTTCCCATCTACTTAAACGCAAATTGGTGAAATGTGAGATACCCCAAGGACTCGTTAAAGAAAAACTGCCAAACTGTTAGAAAATAGAATTTCCACATAGATCTCCCTATAGCTATGCTTATCAATTTGTAGGAAACTAAGAACAAAGATTCCAATAGCGATTGCACACATACACAAAAGAGCCCATTTGATACACTAATAATGGAAGGCACAATTGTGGATCAACTGCTCCACGTTTCTCTCCTTCGAGGCTCAAATGCAGCAATGAAACTAAGCAGGTACTTGAATGAAGTGACTTTGTTCCCCCTGAAAAGGAATCACGTTTCATCCCTACTTTCTAAATTCTTTGTTGTCAGGCATCAGGTGCATTTATTGCACAAGAATAGAAAGCCACAAACTGCCTAAAGGCAGGTGGTCTAGCTTTGAAAGATGCTCATAGTCACCATTCAATTAGAATCTCCCAGACCTTTTAATTGGAATTGGTCTTTTTCTGTTTAGCGTTAGCAGAGGAACTGAGAACTCTCTTTGCTCCAGGCTGAGCACTAGGGGATAGGTGTTCTGAGCATCAACTTAAAAGCCACGAAACAAGAAAAAAATATTTCAGGTAACAGATCATCTACTGAGCTCTACAGAATATAACTGCTAAAACCATCCCGGATAGCTGTGGAGGAAAACACAAAGAGCTTTTAGCAAGTACTGGCTCCTGGGTAGATTTCTCAACATTCTCTTCCAGGACACTGTGTGGACATATCAAAGTAGAAGATGCGTATCTGAAACCATCAGAAAATAACTGGGTGGAAAAAGAGGGAAAGACGACACTGACTGCAGCAGCCACTGAACTACAGCAGCCCCTGAAATGGAAGGAGAGATTAAACAGAAATGAAATTCTTTTAGAAATTAAGTGACATTGTGTACACAACACTCATTTCAAGTTTCTTAGATTGATAGAATATAAGAGTCAAAAGGAACACAGGGGCGCCTGTATGGCTCAGCCAGTTGAGCCACTGACTTGATTTCGGCTCAGGTAATGATCTCACTGTTCGTGAGATCAAGCCCTGAGTTGGGCTCTACAGTGAAAGCATGGAGCCTGCTTGGGATTCGCTCTCTCTCCCTCTCTCTCTGCCCCTCCCCCCACCCACACACTCTCTCTCTCTCTCTCTCTCTCAAAATAAATACATAAACATTTTAAAAGGAATCTGAAAATAAGTCTGCTTAGCTTTCTTATTTTGTGCTTTATTTTATTTGGTAAGAGTGCACTGGGCAAAAAGTGGATAATTAATAGTATAAATAGGACTAGATACAGGTCTCCCAACTCCTGGGCTCTTACCCTTCCTATCATACTTTTTTTGTTTTGTTTTTTGAGAGAGAGTTAGAGTGAGTTTGTGTGTGTGAGCAAAGGAGAGAGACAGAAAATCTTAAGCAGGCTCCAATGCTCATGCAGAGCCCCACACTGGGCTCAGGGCCACAAGCCTGGGATCATGCCCTGAGCCGAAATCAAGAGTCAGACACTCAACCAACCGAGCTGCCCAAGAGCCCCATTCCTATCATGCTTCCTACCATCTATATTTTGATTTTTTTTAACGTTTATTTACTTTTGAGACAGAGAGAGACAGAGCATGAACGGGGGAGGGTCAGAGAGAGAGGGAGACACAGAATCTGAAACAGGTTCCAGGCTCTGAGCTGTCAGCACAGAGCCCGACGCGGGGCTCGAACTCACCAACCGCGAGATCATGACGCTTAGCCAACTGAGCCACCCAGGCGCCCCCTACCATCTATATTTTGTAGAGGAGCTTACAGTGTTGTCATATATGTCATTTCATTATATTTTCACATAACGTAAGACATCAGGAAAGGCATCAGTCCATTTCAAAGACGATGCATTTACTTAAATGCAATTAGGTATAGAAAGTTTAGTGTCCTAATGTTAGCTAAAAAGGTAATGATATAAGACCAAATCTCAGGCCTCCAGCTTTCCAGTTCTATATTTTTCCTACTGGCTCAGATATCCCACGTGAACAGAAATACTTATGACTTAAAACATTCCTATGATATCTACCCTGGAGATTAAATGACTATGCCCATTGAATATTCACTGAATATTTACCAAGTACAAATACTTGTACACTAAATTCTTTACAGTGATACCTTGGACCAATGTTCTTTTGTAACAAATCTTTTCGTAAAGAAGCCCGTGATAGAAAGCAAAACAAAACAGAGGCAATTGGCACACAGCAGCAAGCCTTCACAGGTGGCCAGACTTAAAACCAACCAACCAACCAACCAACCACCTACTCAATTTGGGGGTGGGGGAGGGGGACTTGACTATTTTAAGGAAAGTATAGTGACCAAAGCTGAAACCTAAAAGAGGGTAGGATGGGGCACAGAGGGAAAGGGCTTTTGAGGGAGCAATGGGGGTAAAGAGGGTTGTGGGGGGTGATAAAGGGTCTCCTGTTAAAACAACTGAAAGACGATGACAGGAGAGGGAGCAGGGGACATATGGCAGAAGGCAGGGCTGGATTGGAAGGCTGGGGCCACATCCCCTGCGTGCTGCCAGCCCTGTGGAGAATTCACACTCCATCCTAGGGGCAGCTAGAGGACAGTGAAAGGACTCACCTGGGGAAGCCGTGACTAGATGCGAGTTTCAGAAAAATCACTCGGGCAGTTAGTGGACCAGTGAGGAGGCTGCTACTGTAATTCAGGTGAGAGATAATAAGGGCCTAAAAATAGGCGCAAAAACCGTTCGACTCACAGGACGCGATTTTGTGACCTCAATTCCATACCTGGACTTTACATTATTTACCTCCTATTTTTCTTCCTTGTTGAAAATGTTAAGATACAACCAATCAAATGCAGAGCTATTTTAGGAGCAGGAGCCCCAGAATTACACACTCCCTCGAATCCCGTTAGCTTTCCGGCCCCTGAAGGTGACATGCTGGGGGGCTGGTCTGACTGAAATATATCACTCTCATTTTGTGACTCTCCCCCCGCCGCCCCACCCCATCCCTGTCCTAGCCCCAGCCTAGGCCATTGCTTTGAAATCTTTTTCCTAATTCAACAATAGTTTTCTTCTTCAGCTCTAAGTTTTCTGCACATTTTCTTGACACAGGGCCCTTTTCCACAGGACTCATTATTTTGACTTCTGCTTTTTGAAAAGGAAGTTTGAAGAGATGTGCATTCTCTGAATCAACCAAAGAGCAACTGATCCTGAATTTGTTGGTGTGAGGTACTTAAAATTGCTCCTTATAACATGTCCATAAGCTCACCTTCTTCTCTTGGGGGCTCCCACATTCCCTCTGTGTCCCCTGGTGGGGGGGGGGTCTATGCCTCTATATCCATACAGTAACAATCTGGAGCCACACAAATGGTGTCAGAGCTCACCTTGGCCAGGATACCTACTGCAGAAGGAAGCTGAGGGGTGCCTGGGTGGCTCAGTTGGTTAAGCCCCAACTTCAGCTCAGGTCATGATCTCACGGTTCCTGAGTTCAAGCCCCGCATCGGGCTCTGTGCTGACAGCTCAGAGCCTGGGGCCTCCTTTGGATTCTGTGTCTCCCTCTCTCTCTGCACCTCCCCCACTCATGCTCTGTCTGTTTCTCTCTCAAATATAAATAAACATTAAAACATTTTTTAAGAAAAAGAAGAAAGCTGAGTGTCAGGAGAATGAAGTGGATGAATTCTCAGATTCTGTGCTCTCCACTGGAGTGCTATTTCCTAAAAATTATTAGACCACACATTACACACACATACTTTGAAGATGATGAAAGTAAATTTTGCCTGATTTTAACCAAATTCATATTCTACCACCAAAGGACATGAAAACATCATTTTATTGTTTTGATAACCTGAATGGTTTTTGGCCCTATAACAACAGAAAACAACTGAAGTGCTTTGGGTGGTTAACTTATGTCCCAGGGATTATTAAAGGATATCTGGGTAAAACTAGATCCCAACTGAGTTTGATTCTTTGATGTAGAGAAACTGAACTCAGTTTGAACAAGCCCCATCGGCACCACCCTTTTAGCATTCCCAAAGTGGTGTTATTTATGACTACCTTACTCTGACACTGGGAAAGGAATGTACTGAATAGAGCCACAGGGCTTAATTCACTGCAATAATTGAGAGTGAAGTCCCCCTTAGGAAAAAAAAAATGATGCTCGCACTGTCAATCATCGCACAAAGACGTAAATCGTAAGACAAGAAAGGAGGGCTTGAGAGATATATGTCAGTCCCTGAGGGTAAAGAGAACCTTTTCATTTTCTAGATTAGGGACTCATCCTGATGAACACTAAAGCCTGCACACTGTAACCGCAGTTCTAGCGAGTGGGAGGGGAGAAGCTCTTCCTGGCTACTAGGAGTTAAGCAAAAACTTGCACAGTAAGAAACTCCAAGAGGGATCTGGAACAGAGGCAGTGATTTAAAATGTTTTCGATAGTTCCAAACCACCGGCATCTCAGCCTGTGGTTGTGGCTGCCTGTGCCATGGGGGGCCTGCAGCTACCTTTTGCAACCCCGGCAAGCAGTGAGCACAGACCTCATGTCTTGTTGAGAATGCTGAGTGAAGGTGTATCATAGTTCGAGTCAAACCACACCCAGTGTATCACCATCGGAACACCATCTACAGTGGAACTGGTGTGTATTAGGCTAAGCGAAATAAATCAGTCAGAGAAAGAGAAATACCATATGATTTCACTCATATGTAGAATTTAAGAAACAAAACAGATGAACATATGGTAAGAGAGAAAGAGAGAGAGAGAGAGAGGGAGAGAAACAAACCGTGAGAGACTCTTAAATATAGAGAAGAAACCCAGGGTTGATGGAGGGAAGTGGGTGGGGGATGGGTTAGATGGGGGATGGTTATTAAGGAGGGCACTTGTTTGGATGAATACTGGGTGTTGTATGTAAGTGATGAATCATTGAATTCTACTCCTGAAACTATATATTAACTAACTAGAGTTTAAATACAAATTTGAAAAAAAATCCACAGGCAGTTTTGATAAATACACAGTTTTCAGTTGTTTTTGTTCTTCTTCATTGTTTAATATATATCTGTGGTATAGCATTGGTTTAAGATAGGAAGCTAAAGAACACTGATGTTGAAATACAAACTCCCAAGGAACATAAAAATGATAATTCTATACATTTCCTTAAGATTTTCTTTACCAAATCCACAGGTTGCTTTTAACTGACCGGAATATTTATATAACACATCAAGGTGTCTTGTACAAAAATCAGTGGTGAAAGGGGAAAACCTTTCACCACTAATATGGAGGTTTTTGTTTAATGGGATTAGACATTACCCATGATGAAATGTTTTATTTGAAGAACAAGGACTGATAATTAACAACATAAATCCTTTCTCTCAATTCATCTTTTAGGAACAAAACGATGCTTATGTAAATAAAGCACTTTATGCTTTTAAGAGCAAAATACAAGTATTTCAATCTTATAAAATCAGTAGTTTTGTTAATGCTGCCACATGTAGCTAGGTTTACATCTGCATTTTAACCTGTATTTAGTTGCCAACTAAACATGATAGATATCCTTTTACATTTGTGATTCCTTAGTAATCCTCTCAATTACATAATTAATTTTTAAAAATTGAATAGCTAGTGTTAACTTGTTAAGTTAGGAAGAGTTCAAATATATTTTTGTATAACTGTTTCTAAGGTTGTATTTAAATAATTAAGGTAACCATAAAATTATCATTCAAATCAGAACCAGGATAATATACAAAATCTGGGGCTATCCTGACAAAACCAGAACTTTTGATTATACTGCTAAAATTACAAATATTTAATAATATATTGATTTATTTTAAATTTATAATTATGTATTGTATAACATATATGATGATGAGATGATTTTTTTTAATGTTTATTTTTTATTTTATTTTTCAGAGAGAGAGAGAGAGAGAGAGAGAGACAAAGTGTGAGGGGAGGGGCAGAGAGAGGGAGACACAGAATCCAAAGCAGGCTCCAGGCTCTGAGCTGTCAGCCCAGAGTCCAACGCAGGGCTCCAATTTGTGAACCGTGAGGTCACGACCTGAGCTAAAGTCAGACACTTAACTGACTGAGCCACCCAGGTGACCCTGAGATGATTTTCTAAAATCTAAGAGAGTCAGTGAGATAATATATTACTGTAGAAGGAATCTGTGAGCCAAGAAAGGATACCTGAGATAGATAGTGCTATTTTAATCCAATCTATTCATTTCACAAATGAGGGTCCTAAGCTTAAATAGGCTAAAAGTCATGACCAAGGTATCACAGTTAAACTAGAAGAAACTTCCATGACCCTAAATTATACTTATTTTCTAGATGATGGATGACAATTATAGGCAAATAATTATAGGCAGATTATAGGCAAATTGATCCAAAGAGTGAAACAAGGAACTAAAAATATAATCTTAAAAAATATTTCAGGGGCACCTGGGTTGCTCAGTCGGTTAAGTGTCCGGTTCTTGATTTACACTCAGGTCATGACCTCATGGTTCGTGAGTTCGATCCCTGCATTGGGCTCTGTGCTGACAGCATGGAGCCTGCTTGGGACTCTCTCCCTCTCTCTCTCTCTCTCTTTCTGTCTCTCTCTCTCTCTCTGCCCCTCTCCTACTCATGCTCTGCCCATCTCTCTCAAAATAAAAAAAAAATTAAAAAACATTTAAAAATAAATAAAAAGTATTTCATAAAATTCTAACAATTAATGTGAAATAATTAGTCCTTTTAATAAAAATCATGAAAAATAATTCTTACTGTCAATAATGCTCTAAGGTTTTATACATTTACTCATAGAAACTCTGCCATCAATCTCAGTGGCAAGAAAGATCACTAAGGGCATCAGAGGTGAGAAGGAAATATCTGGACTGGTGACCTGGGCTACTCCACATCTGGAGGCTCATGAGGAAGGCAGATTCTAACATAATAGACAGCCAAGGGTACAAGCTCATCTCCACCCAGTCCCTCTGACATGGTGGTCCCCTTGAGTAGCAATAGCTGAGCATGAGAAAGTACATTGAAGGAAAGGTAATCACAGTGCCCAAATGAAGATCCAAGATCTGGATAAGAAGAGCAAATCCACAGAAGAGGACCAAAGTCCATCTGATCTGGGAAAGCTATTTACAACACCGAGACAGAGGAAGATGCCGTGGCCTTTAATGGCCACATTAGGCTTTCATTTTCATTCTGTTTTCTACTTATAGTTTCAACTCCTAAGAAGTCAATAAACCTCAGAATCCTTGGGCAATTTGTGAGAGAAGTGCAATGAGGGTCTCAATAAGAAGAAATAGCATATTCTGCAGAAGGGAAGGTGTGCCTTGAGTAATTAATTGGAAAAATAAATACCTGTATCCCAGGTAGGTGTATGGTTAATACTAGTTCACAAAAACCATTCTGAAGGGGTAGTTTTATTGTGCTAAATTCAAATTGTGTGAAACTCACTAGAGATGATAGAATGGTAATAGGCAAATGTAGACATTATTTATCTAAATAGTTTGAATGATTCCAACACAATTCCAGTTTGTTTGCTGACAAATTGGAAAAGGGAAAAATGAAAAGAAGAAAAGTTATGTCTAACTAAAGGAAATTAAAGGCAACAAGTGAGTAGAACAATGAAGAAAACTGAAATAAGACATTAATGATGAGGGAAGCCAATGACAGTACCCAGTGGGAGGAACTCCTTCCATTGTTACTTAGAGGCAGCTTTTTTCCATTTAGTTTGTCTTTCCAGTAAATATTTAACAGAGTACCTTGAGTTCTATAGAGAAAAGAACATAAGATTTAAAGACAGAAAAGTTGAACTCAAATCCTTGCCCCACCACGGACCTTGAACATATCACTTACCATTATTTGTTCTTGTTTCCCTTTACTAGAGGAGTAGCAACACCTTACTCACAAGGCTTGATGAAAGGAATAAATAAGATGACCATAGGAGCATGCTTGACATATACAAAACTACCAAATATGTTATTTTTTCCAAGAATATTTAAAATGATCTTGAAGAACACTTTTAAAGAAAGAATGTGTAGAAAAATAGAGACATAATAAAGGAAATATGGAACTTGAAAAGCCTTGAAAACAATGAGTTACCAGCCATTTAAAAGTGCTCATTTAGCATTTGATAACCTTTGCAGTTGGCAAAGTGCTGTTCTGAAGATTCTATTATTATATGTTATATAAGTTGCAGTTAATGAAATAGGGAAGAATGAAAACTCAATCTGTCTGAAAATTGCCAGTTAGCAGGACAGGGATTAAGAATATAATTGTAATTTGAGAACAGACATTAATAATTAAAAGTTCAAGATGGTTTATCCCTCAGGAACTCCCGTAATAGGGAGTTTATGTTGCAAATTATAGTTCCTATTAGCTATGTGAGGGGAAGACTTCACCTTGAAACATGCAAACTTCTGAAAGAAAACAGGCCATCTGTTTTCTTTATATAAAAAATTCCTACCCTTCTGCTATTTGGTCTGGTCATCACCATCACCACCGTCAGACATTCACTTAATATACTAGGTCCCAAGGATAAAAATGTGTAAATAATCATCCCTCTGCTAAAAATAATGATAAGTATTTTAAAAGGATACTTCACGTAGAAATTCAGGACTAGATATAAAAGAATAAACAAGAAAAGCCAAATTTCCCAGACTGTATCAGAGTCATGATTGTCATTCTCCATATCATCAGCATCATAGTATTTATTTTATCAACTGTTAAAAAAAAATAGGACATTTCTTAAAATTCCTCTTAACAAATTCCAGAAGTTCCCGAAGATTATTTTAAATATGCTCAATATTAGTTTCACAGACACCACTTAGTGTCTTACATTTTCCTCTAACCCTTCTCCAACAGCTGTGACAATGACTGCTGGAAAAATGGCAGAATCAATGAGATTCAATGGCAGAATCATAGCCAGCCAAACCAATGCCATGACCAACTCCAGTGCAACATGGCGTCTGCATTTCAAGGCAGACTCAGATGGGTTCTGCTCGCATTCCAGATCTCCAACAGAAAGAGAAGAGAAGGGAAAGAGAAGAAAAGAGAAAGAGAGAAAGAGAAGAGAAAATACTCCTAGCTGCCTCTTGACTTGTCCTGCTATAAAATCTCCATGCTCAAAATATCTTAAAACATTTCAAGTGTGTGACTATTATGCTCTACAACTGTGGTCTGAGAAAAATTAGAAGGCAATTTTGTTCATTTCTTTCACTGTCTTTAAATTTATTCTTGGGGCTAGATCTTCCTCTGGTCCTGGATGGAAACTTGGGCAGGTCACAGGTCTTTTCAAGTCATTCTTAAGTAACAGTCGGTGGCCAAATCTTCTCTTAATGACTTGCCAGAGTCAATTGCATGTATTTCTTCCTAACTGCATAGTTAGTGATGTCATGTTGGAGGCCTGAAATCAGTCATGGTGGGCAAACACTACAAACCATAATCCCCACCACCATCGTCATTAGAAAACTGCTTGTTAACCATTTACCACCACTGCAAACAATTCTCTGGTTACTTCCAAAAATAAAACACACCTTTAGTGTAGCAAGGAAAATACCCTGTCCCTCATAATAGGAAAATCTGCAAACTTGGCATTGGAATTGGAGCTCTCATCTTCATACTGCTTGGGTTTACAACAGGTGGGACAGCCTCTAATGAGGAAAGGAGAATATGGTTGTCTCCTCCTTTTTCTCTCTTTGCTCAGCTAGGGTTTCTCCCCTTCCCCTCATGCTAACGCAGTTCCAGAGTCTCTCTAGACTTGGGGCAGAAGGAGGTGGAAGAAGTCAGCTGCTGGTGAGTGTTGGCTTGGCGGGGATTGTTGGGGTGACCTGGCGTTAGGGGTCTCTGACTTGGCAGCTGTACAGAGCTGACTCTCCTGCCTGCACTGTTAGGAGCCCTCCATATGTAGCTGGATCTGTCACTATTCCAACTTGCCACTACTTCTGCAGCCCTTTAACAACTGGTTTCCTCCCTAGTTTCTTTCTGCTGAGTCCCCCTCACCCACTGAGGAAACCTCTTAAACAGGCCCTAAAATGAATTGACTATAGTTCTCTCACACTCATACTTCCTTTGACCTGACAAACTCTGAGAACACAGGTGTCTTAGCTTGGGCTGCTGTAACAAAATATCACAGACTGGGTAGCTTGAACAGTGGGCATTTATTTCCTCTCATTTCTGGAGGCTGTGAAGTCCAAGATCAAGGTGCTAGCAGATTCAGTTCTTGGTGAGAGCCCATTGGCTGACTTGCAGTTGGCTGACTCCTTGCTGTCTCCTCACATGGCAGAGAGAGAGCTCTAGGTTTCTTTTCTTATAAGGAATAAATCCCATCACGGAAGTCCTACCCTCATGACCTCAACGAAACCTAATTACTTTCCAAAGGTCCCACCTCCAAATAATCATTGCACTGAAGGGTAGGCCTCCAACGTGTAGCTTTGGGGGTGGAGGGACAAAAACATTCAGTCCACAACAACAGGTCAAATCCAACACATCAGCAATTCTACTTTGAGATGATGAGGAATTCAATATCACGGAACCAGTTTTTGGTTTTTTTTTATTATCTCTTTTGATAATTTTGTATCATATTTTCCTACCTTCCTTTGGATCATTGTACATCTATGGCTCCATGCTTCAGGCAAACTTCTATTGTAAGATTTCTATGAAATATATTTGCATAGTCCTAGAACTCAGATTTGGGATTAATGAAGGCTGGACTAGAGTAATACTATCCTCAAATCTGGGCAAGAAGGGACTTGCCCCAGGCCTTGCACCTAACGGACCTCCACAGTTGAAGTGCCTTCCTTGAAGTTTTCTAACTCTCTCTGGTTGCTTGGGACTGACTATAGCCAGAGTGCTGTCCAAGTGAGACATTTCAAGCCCAAAACAGGAACCGTGCTGACCTTGGTCCTATATCTTTCAAGGTATCCTCCAAATCCCACCCCCACTCCACTTTTCCTTTGACCAGACAAACATGCACACATCAGGTAAACAGATACCTGTAGTTCTAGGACTCGACTCAGGTTCTGAAGGCCCATGGCCAGACACAGTTTCAGGATGTGCCCCAATGAATAGATAGATGGCTGAATGAATAAATCTAGCTAAAGAATATAGGTCTATGCCAATTTGGAATACAATATAAATTTTGTCATTCTTCTGTTCCTCTATATAAATAACTCCTCATTGTTCTCAGGAAGCAACATTCCTTATCCAGAGACAGTTATTAGAATCTATGTCCCTCTCTTCCAGGATGGTACATAAGTAAAATATCCTCTGCAGTACATTTCCAAAGTCCACCTACCAAAGAATGATAGGTAGAAGACTTCATTCCAAAGTCAGGTTTAGCCTCTGAGGTGGCCCATGGCTGAGCTTACCATGCTTCTAGGACTTCTGGCAGATTAAAAATAGTTGTAGCAAGGTGGCTCAGTTGGTCGGGAGTCCACCTTCAGCTCAGGTCATGATCTCATGGTCCATGAGTTCAAGCCCCGTGTTGGGCTCTGTGCTGACAGCTCAGAGCCTGAAGCCTGCTTCAAATTCTGTGTCTTCCTCTTTCTCTGTCCCTCCCCTGCTGGCTGTCTCTCTCTCTCTCAAAAATAATGAATAAATATTTAAAAAATTAAAAAAAAAAGTTGTACCAAGAATATACCTATATGCTGCCTGGCCACTATTACATAATTTGAAGCTAATATCACCAATACGCACTGGTGATATTGCAAACCCTGAAAGCAAAAGTTTTTCAACCATTTAAGTAATTATTCTGTAATTTTTGAGTGACATGACTGGGGTCCAAAAAACTCAACAAAGACCCTGTTTGTCACTTCTTTCAAACTTGCAGAATGACCTTCCTCATGAGGATGAAGATAATAGCCAAGAGTCAAACACGTCTTCGTTGAGGAGACCAGAGGAAACCTGAGCAGTTATACTCATGGAGCATCCCCAAATTGATACTATCTTATAGCCAATGTTGAGAGTTACATCATTTAAGCTAAATGCAATGAAGTATAATTCATATATGAATGCTGTTTGTCTTCATGTTCTCCCATCTTCAAATCCAGTCTTCTGTAGGCCTAATTCACATTCCAAGTCCCTACATGTTCTTCTGCATCACTGAATGGATTGCTATCGAGCTCCAATGGGTTATACACATGCACACACCAAGGATGAGATTTAATTTTCACAGTCAGCACATGATGTGCATTTTACACCCTGACCTTATAAAAATACACACGTGGAAATATAAGTAAACAAACGTCAGACACACAATAATTACCCTAATACATATGATATATTCTGATATTTCCTATTTTATTTTTAATACTAATTTTCATAAACTGATTAGATGATCCCATACTGGGCTTCACCCTGTTGTTCAAATTCACTTTGCTGTACATCCACTTTACAGATTATACCGTGGAATCTATCAGTGCCCAATCAATGAGCTTCATTACAGAATTATCTGCCCTGAAGGCCTACCACTCAGGCTGTTTTCTTTCTATATTTTTGTCCAAGTGAAAAAATTATGCCAAGTATTTTATAGTTTTCCCAATTAATCTTTAAATTCCAAAAGGAAGCATGTATCTTTACTTTTTAAAAAAATGCTTATTTATATTGAAAGAGAGAGAGAGAAAAAATATGAGCGGGGGGAAGGGCAGACAGAGAGAGAGGGGGGGGGAGAAAGAATCCCAAGCAGGCTCCTCACTATCAGCACAGAGCCTGATGCAGGGCTTGATCTCATGAACCATGAGATCATGGCCTGAGCTAAAATCAAGAGTCGGACGCTTAACCAACTGAGCCACCCAGGTGCCCCTATATTCTCACTTTTAAGTAAAACTAAGAGTGAAGGGCTTCTTTTCCCAGAAAAATAAATACACATGTTTACACTCACACACACACACACACACACACACACAAACACACAAGCTAGGGCTTAGAAAAAGGCCTGAAAGGATATACCTCAAACTTATAAAAGTAATTATCTTAAGAGAGAAAGATTAAGGAAGGAAAAAAAAAAGTAAAGGGAATGAGGGACTAACACTTTTTACCTTATGCATTGACGTTTTATTTTTTATAATAGACTTGTATTATTACTGTATTTTTGTTTTATTTATTCATTCATTCATTCATTCAATATAATTTTTTTGTCAAGTTGGCTAACATACAGTGTATACAGTGTGCTCTTGGTTTGGGGAGTAGATTCCCGTGATTCATTGCTTACATATAATACCCAGTGCTCATCCCAACAAGTGCCCTCCTCAATGCCCATCACTATTTTCCCCTCTCCCCCTGCCCCATCAACCCTCAGATTGTTCTCTGTATTTAAGAGTTTCTTACGGGTTTGCCTCCCTCTCTGTTTGAAACTATTTTTCCCCCTCCCCTTCCCCTATGGTTTTCTGTTAAGTTTCTCAAGTTCCACATATGAGTGAAAACATATAATATCTGTCTTTCTCTGACTGACTTATTTCACTTAGCATAATACCCTCCAGTTCCATCCACGTTGTTGGCAATGACAGGATTTCATTCTTTCACATTGCCAAGTAGTATTCCATTATATATATATATAATATATATATTATATATCCATTATATATATATAATATATATTTATATATATTATATTTATATTTATATATATATAATTTATTATATATTATATATTATATTTTATTATATATATATTATATATATTATATTTTTATTTTATTATATATATATTTTATTTTATATATATTATATATTTATAATTTATTTTTTATATATATTATATATTTATAATTTATATTATATTTATATATATATATAAATATTGTATTATTTATATATATATATATAATATATATATATATATTATATTTATATATATATAAACCGCATCTTCTTTATCCATTCCTCAGTTGATGAACATTTGGGTTCTTTCCATGATTTGGCTATTGTTGGAAGCACTTCTATAAACATTGGGGTACATGTGCCCCTATGAATTATTATTGTATAGATATGTTCAGTTTTAAAAATTTGAAACAGATAAATACTTTAATCTCCATATTCCCACCATTCAGAGAAAATCAATACTAACAATTTGATGTATTTTCTTTTAATCTTTTCTTCTCTGAGCATAAACATACACACAAAAACACAGAAAAGAATACAATTGTAGTGAGTACAGATTTTTGTTCTTTTTCACTTAGCATTACAATAAAGGATATTTACCTATATTCCTAAAAATTCTTTAAAAAGTTAACTTTTCATAATTGCTTATAGTTCACCAAATGAAAATTTTATAAATAGGAAACTAATCATTTATTAAAAGTTTCCAAATTTTTTAGTAACAAAAGCAAAAATAAACACATGGGACTATATCAAACCAAAAAGCTTTCTGCACAACAAAAAACTATAAACAAAATGAAAAGGCAACCTACTGAAAGAGAGAAAATATTTACAAATCATGTATATCTGATTAGCAGTTAATAACCAAAATAGAGAACTCATACAACTCAATAGAGAAAAAGCAATCTGATTAAAACATGGGCAGAGGATCTGTTCAGATCCTTTTTTTTTCCAAAGAAGACATACAGATGGCCAACAGGTACATGAAAAGATTCAACATCACTAGTCATCAGGGAAATGCAAATCAAAACCAAAATGAGATATCACCTCATACCTATTAGAATGGCTATTTTCAAAAAGAGAAGAAATAGCAAGAAAAGGATGTAAAGAAAGGGGAACGAACCCCTGAGCACTGCTGGTAGGAATGTAAATTGATGTAGCCAATGTGGAAAAGAGTATGATGGCTCTTTTAAGAAATTAAAAATAGAATTAACTGACCTAGCAATTCCACTTCTGAGTATTTATCCAAAGAAAACAAAAACACTATAGCAGAGAAATATATGCACACCCATATTCACTGCAGCACTGTTTACAACAGCCAAGATATGAAAATAACCTAAATGTTCATTGATGGATGAATAGATAAAGACAATGTGGTGTATGTGGAGATGCCTAGGTGGCTCATTCGGTTAAGCTTCTGACTCTTGGCTTTAGCTCAGGTCATGATCTCACAGTTTTGTGAGTTTGAGCCTCATATCAAGCTCTGCTCTGGCAGCATAGAGCTTGCTTGAGATTCTCTCTCTCTCCCTCTGTCTCTGCCCCTTCCCCACATACGCTCTTTCTGTTTTTCTCAAATAAATACATAAAAACTTGAAAAAAAAAAAGAAAATGTGGTGTATGTATATGTATGTGTGTGTGGCAGGCCACTTATAAGTGGAATTATATATAATGGAATATATAATGGAATTATATATAATGGAATATATAAGTATATTGTATATATGTATATTGTATATATATACACAGTGGAATATTATTTAGCCACAAAAAAGAGTGAAATCTTGCCACTTGTGATGATATGGGTGGGCCTTGAGGGTATTATGCTAAGTGAAATGAGTCAGGCAGAGAAAGACAAATACTATACATTTTCATTTATATGGGGAATTGAGAAAAAAAGTGGGGGGGAAGCTCATAGATATAGAAAACATATTGATGGTTGACAGAGGCAGGGGGCGGGAGATGGGCAAAATGGGAGATGGGTAAAGCAAGTCAAATGGTACAAATGTTACCAATGTACAAATTTAAAAATGATAGAAAAGTTATAATAAATAAGTCGTGGAGATGTAATCTATAGCATGGTGACTATAGTTACTAACACTGTATCGCATATATGAAAGTTGCTGAAAGAATAGAAGTTAAAAGTTCTCACCACAAGAGAAAACGTTCTGTAACTATGTATGGTGACACGTTAGCTAGACTTATCATGGTGACCTCAACTTCGTCATATATACAAATATCGAACTGTTATGTTGTACACTTGAAACTAATATACTGTTGTAAAAAGAAAGATAATTTCAAAAATTTTTAATAAACATATTTTAATAAACCACCAAATGATAAATAAAATTATTAACTTTCTACCACAATTGTGTGGAATAGGCATTAATTAAAAATACTTGTTCATGATTAAAATACAAATGATAGTTTAACAAGATGTGTGCCTTAGTACTATTAAGTATTTCTTAACCTACCTTCACATAACACAGTTTGTAGAAAAATGTTTAAGGCTATGATCGTTTAAAGTGGCAAAGTAATCAGAATCTAATGAAGTTTAATAGTGCTCATGGGAAAGACTATGCAGATAAGAAAAACAATTATCGGGGCGCCTGGGTGGCGCAGTCGGTTAAGCGTCCGACTTCAGCCAGGTCACGATCTCGCGGTCCGTGAGTTCGAGCCCCGCGTCAGGCTCTGGAGCCATCAGCTCGGAGCCTGGAGCCTGTTTCCGATTCTGTGTCTCCCTCTCTCTCTGCCCCTCGCCCGTTCATGCTCTGTCTCTCTCTGTCCCAAAAATAAATAAACGTTGAAAAAAAAAAAAAAAAAACAATTATCTTACCATTAAATGGGGGAAAATACTGGGCATAGATTTAGTCACGTTGCACTTGAGGTACCTGTAAAAGTCTTGTGGTAATACAGAAATATACCGCAAGGGTTGTACCTGTCAAATTCAAAAGTAATGAAGTGGTTAGATGGTACATTTAGCACTAAGGCTAAAGCTGGTTCTAGTGAGTGAGACCACACAAGTGCATTAAGTAGGTGAATTATAGGGAAAAGACCATGGTCACATAACACAACCAGAACTAGGTCCTCATTGACTCCGGTCTATCCATGCTTCAGTCTACATGTATTCTTCCTTTAAATCTACTTCACACATTTTGTATTCCTAAACACATTGTGAGCTTTTCAAGGGCATGTACTGCTTTTCTTCAGTCATATGTAATGCAGAGTTGGACCCTAAGGAGCTCTGAGCTTCCATTTGCAGCAATGACAGAGTCCATAGAACAGACAACCTTCTACAAAATGTGAATGAGATTTGCTTAAAGGCATCGAGACTCAACAAGATCGTGAGTAATTACCAGGCTATGATCCAGAAGAAGAGGGAAATCAAGAGAGGCAAGTCAGCATTTAGACTTGCTTTTCCCCTGGGGCACTTGCTAATACCGAAAGAGGCTGCTGCAGGGCCCAGAGGCTGAACAGTGCTCTAGACATATCCCAGGAATACGCAGGTAAAAGCTGGAGTCACGGAGCTGCTGGAGAGTACAAGGAAATGCTTGTGAATCCCACGCACTCTGGGTTAAGACTCTGAAGAGTTGTATTTTGGAAGCAAAGTAAACTAGAAGTGGTCCTCCATTTACAGTCAAACTTTCAATCTTTTCAATCTCAGACATGAAATTGAGGATCCCAAATGGCTAGGACCCAGAGGCAACTACAGAAACAAATGTAAATCATCTTTAGAGAAAGACATTATATAAGCCTCCATTCCTACAAACGACGTTTAAATACAATGTCTGGCTCACAATCAAAAACATCCACACATGCGAAAAGACAACATAAAATAAATGAGAACCATCAGAAACAACAGGCAGTTAAGGCTGCAGATGTCGGTGTGATCAAACAGACTTTAAAATAACCAAACTTGCTATGATTAAGGTTATAAAGTGACACTTGAGAATTTCAGCAGCGCTGGAAACTATGATAAAAGACATAGAACATTTTTTAAAAACACACAGAAATTCTAGAAATTAGAAACACAACAAACAAAATGAAGAACGCAGTGATTGGTTTAACACTAACGTAGGTGCAATGAAGAGAGAATCTGTAAGTGATATACCAATTAGAAGAAACGATTTAGAAAGAAGCACAAAGAGACAAACAAGGTAAATACAGAAGCCAGGATAAGAGGCATAGAGAATAGAATAAAGAATTCTAAAGTTGGTGTAAATCCTGATCCCAGAAAAAGAGGGATGAGAGCAGGGGGCAGAAGTAAAACTTGAACAACCCTTAAGAATATTCCAAAACCAAACATTCTAAGACACAGTTCAGGAATCCCTACAAAACCAAGGGGGTTAAATAATAAGAAATACATGTATAGACACACCTTAGTAAAATCAATTATGATCAAGAACAACCAGATTTTCTACAACACAGCAGAGGTACTCCTTCTAAAGTAGCAATAGTCACATTGAGAACTGACTTCTTTTTTTTTTTTTTTAACATTTATTTATGAGACAGAGAGAGAGCATGAACAGGGGAGGGTCAGAGAAAGAGGGAGACACACAGAATCTGAAACAGGCTCCAGGCTCTGAGCTGTCAGCACAGAGCCCGATGCGGGGCTCGAACCCACGGACCACGAGATCATGACCTGAGCCGAAGTCGGACGCTCAACCGACTGAGCCACCCAGGCGCCCCGAGAACTGACTTCTTAAAAAACCAATGAAAGCCAAAGATAATGATCTATGTAAACTGCTGAAAGAAAAGCAGTGTGATTTATATTTCTAATGAAGGTGAAATAGAAACATTTTGAGATAAACAAGAACTACAAAAATTCATTACCAGCAGACCAACAATAAAAGAGATAAATAAGGGCATTCTTTGGGTGTGAGGAAATGAAACCAAATGAGAAGTAAAAGATGAAAAAAAATTAAGAAGAAGAAATAGTAAATGAAATTATAACTTTATGAGTACATATATTTGACTATCGTTTATGTAAAATAATAATTAAAATTAACAACAAAAGTAGCATTTAAGTTGGGGGTAGTAAATGGTATTAATATGCTCCAAGATTGTTATATTTTCTGGAAATAGGTTAAAAGTAACAATTAACATTAGACTTTGATAAGTCAAGGATGCATGTTGCAGCCCTAGGATAGCACTGAAGAGAACATAAATTCTAAGCTAATGGATAAGGGAAATGGAAAAAAAAAAATTAAGTATCAATCCAAGGAGAAAATATAGGGCAATCAAGACAAGTAGGAAGTACACAATAAGATGCTAGATTTAAATCCAAGTAGATCACAAATTATATTAATGTAAATTACTAAATGCTCCAATTAAAATGCAGAATATTGGACTGGTTTAAAAAACACAACAACTACATGCAATATATGAGATATGTCTAAACACAGGGATACAAAAAAATAAATAAAAGGATGAAAAAGACAGATTTTGCAAACAGTAACAAAAAATATTTAGCTACAGTAGTGCCCAGGTAAGTAGATTTTAAGGCAAAACGCATTATAAGAGATAAAGAGGGATGCCTGTGTTGATCAACAACTGTATACCTGTGAAATAGCTAAAGTTAAGGAGTGAAGCAAAGGAGAATATTGCACAACCATTCTCATGCATACCAGGTTGGAAGACATTCTAGTATTATGGATTTTTTAAAGTTTATTTATTTATTTTTGAGAGAGAGAGAGACAGACAGACAATCCCGAGCAGGCTCCATACTGTTGGTGCAGAGTCTGATGAGGGGCTTGAACTCATGAACTGTGAGATCATGACCTGAGCCGAAATCAAGTCAAACACGTAACTGACTGAGCCACCCAGGCGCCCCTCTAGTATTATGTATTAAAGATGAAGATGTACATACCTGTTATGAACTGCACATTCATATGTCGAGACCTTAACCCCACTGGGATGGTATTAGGAGATGGGGCCTCTGGAGATAAAATGCTCATGAGGGTGGAGGCCTCGCGATGAGATGAGCGTCCCTTATAAGAAGGGATATAAGAGACCATGCTTCCTCTCACCCTGCTCTCTACCCTGTGAGGGCACAGCAAGAAACGGTCATCTGCAAACCATGAAGAGGGCCCTCACCAGACACTGGATATGCCAGCACCTTCATCTTGGATTTCCCAGCCTCCAAGAACTGTGAGAAATAAATATTTGTCATTTAAGCTACTCGTCTGTGGTAATTTGTTATAGTGGCTCAAATTGACTTAGACAATACCCTATGAGCCCACAAAATCCATTCAGTGATACAGAAAAATATATACATATGCATCAGGATTCATGCACCAGAGTGTTCATAGTAGCACTACTCATAGTTTCCTAAAACTGGGAGCTCCTCAATTTTTATAAACATTAGAACAAATAAATAAATTGAAAATACACAATGGAGTAGTATAAAGCAACTAAGATGAGTAAATTATGTTACAAACAACAACATGAAAAAAAAAATCACAGCCTACAAAAGATGCCAGACATCGGGGCGCCTGGGTGGCTCAGTCAGTTGAGCGTCCAACTTCAGTTCAGGTCATGATCTCGCAGTTCATGAGTTCAAGCCCCGTATTGGGCTCTGTGCTGACAGTTTAGAGGCTGGAGCCTGCTTCAGATTCTGTGTGTGTCTCTCTCTCTGCACCTCCCCTGCTCACACTCTGTCTCTCCCTCTCTCTCAAATATAAATAAACATTACAAAATTAAAAAACAAAAAAACAAAAGATGCCAGACCCATAAGAGTGCATGGTTCTGTTTGAAAGGTAGTCATTACTAAATTATAGCATGTAGAAATATGCGGATGATAAAACTCTAAAGAAAAGCAAAGAAGTGACTCTATATGATAATCTTTGTGAAGAAAAGATACAGGAGGTATTAACTAGAAGGGAGGGTATAAGGGATTTCTGAGATGCTGGCAATGTTCTATTTCTTGACCTCGATGGTAGTTTTACAGATAATCTCTTTACAGTAACCCATCAAGCTGTACATTTTTGTCTGTTTTGCATTTTATTCTGGTTATGTGTGCTTTGTTATTTTTTAAGATGTTTGAAATAACCATATAAATAAAAGCCCTGTGTGAGACTTGTGCCTTATCTGATATGATCTAGACTGGGTAGAGGATCAGTTAGTTACATTGGTTCATTAACGTAAGAACGATTTAAATAAAGATGCCTCCCCACCTAGAACACCGAATTGTCAGTTGAAATGTATATAATTCTACTTCTCGTTATCCAAAATAAGTTAAAACATATGTCACAGAAACACTTCTTTAAGAACACTGATAGCCACCTTATTTCTAATAGCACCAGACTGGAAATAACACAAATGTGTATCGTCGTGATCTTCAACGTACGTACACAATGACACACAATTTGTGGTATATCTATACAAGACAATACTATTTGTCAGTAAAAGGGATGGCACAACTGATTCACCCAACCATGTGAATGAATCCAGTGATGTGCTGATAACTGGCTCTTCAGGCCAGTGAAAGCCCTGATGTGTCGGGTTTGCCGATTTCTATGGTGTAAATATTCCCACTTCAATACTCCTATTTCAACTTGATGTCATTGAATACAGAATTGGGAAGAGATGTACACAGCCAACTATTAAAACTGGCTTGAGCTGCTGCCAGCACAAAGCTGGATGAGTCTCACAGATATCGTGCTGAGCAGAAGGACACCCATACAAAAGTACACACTATATGGCTTCATTTATATGAAGTTTTAGAAAGAGTCTAAAATGAAAGAAAAAAAACCAGAAAAGTGGTCACATTTGGGAGGTGGGGTGGGGGATTCCCTGAGAAGGGGCATGAGGAAATTTGGGGGGAAGATAGAAATGTTCTATATTGTGACAAGATTGTATATTACATAGACAAATCTATTTGTCAAAAGCATACAGATAAGATTTGTGCATTTCCAAGGATATAAATTTTATCTCAAGCAAAAAGCAACCACAGAAAAAGAATGAATAGCAAAGCTGCGGGAATGGGTAGAGATATGAATAATGGCATAGGAAAGGCAGAAAGTTGATAATTATTGAGATGGGTGATGGGTATAAAAGTTCATTATATTATTCTGTTTATTTTGTATATGTTTAACTATATCTGCATTAAAGCTTGAAAATAACCCATATGCAGATGAACATAGATCCACCAATTTTTCTGATGTACTACCATGGCTTTTTCTTTGATCAGTGTCCTCCAGTTTTGGTTTGTTTGTTACAGAAACTACCCAATATATTTCAGGTTGTTTTGCTTTTAAAGTAGGAAGACAAAGACACATGTAAAGCCATCGTTGCACAGAATTCTAGATTGTTATGATTTTTCCTATACAGTTTTCCCCTTTAACAGCTGTCTTATCCATACCTAATTGGACGGAATTCTTTTCAGCCAACTTGCTGTGCCTTTCCATAACATTAAATTTAGTTGCCATAAAATAATAAGCTTCTTTTTGCATTCACATTTCACCAATCTACATGATTTTTAAAGTATGGAATTAAAATAATGGTATACCTGGCATATATAGGTTTGGGAACAAAGTCAAACTCAACTAACTAACCCTTGGTAAGCAAACGACAACTCAACAACTCACTGATGTATAGGGGTTCCAGAGTGCATAAGAAAATTCCCAACCACTTCCCAGGGCTACTGGATCAGCTGACACTTCCCATTCCTTCTGTTAAATACACAGACCAACGCCCATGGCTGTTAATTCCTAAACTGTTTCATAGATTTCTATTAGCCCTAAGGGCGCCCAGGTGGCTCAGCCAGTTGAGTGTCCAACTCTTGATTTCGGCTCAGGTCATGATCCCAGGGTTGTGGGATCGAACCCCACATCAGGCTCCATGCTGAGCATAGAGCCTGCTTGAGATTCTTTCTCTCTCCCTCTGCCCCTCTCCCTTGCTCGCTCTCTCTCTCAAATTACAAAAAAGTCTATCAGCCCCAATTTCCCTCATTAATATACTATTGATAGAATGCAACTATAGCCAATGAAAATGTATATCATTTTGTCTATTGGAGAATGTACCGTGAGTACGCACTTACACATATTTCAGCCTTCCAGTAGTAGTAATTCTACCTAGCAGTAGCATTGGAGGTCAAAAGGAAAGAAAGATATGCTAGTAACTTATAAACTTAATACTTTTGCAGAAGTCATGCCATCAAAGTCCTCCAACAGTTGAAGAAGGCCAGACACAAAAGAGTGCATGCGTACTTTATGATTTAATGAATACAAAGTTCTAGAAAGCTAATACAAAATGAAAAACAAATAGAAGAGTGATCATCTTTGGGGATGGTGGGCAATTTACTGAGAAGAGGCATGAGTGAATTTTAAACATTTAAACAGGGCATTTAGCCTGGAAACACAGTAATGCCAGCAATCTTATTTTACACTTAATAAGAATGGTAGAAAAGAAAAAGGAAAACTGGGCACAGCTCTGTCTATTTATCTGTTTATCTGGCCTGAACTCACCTTAGACAAAAGATTGTTGTCTACTGCATTGTTTTACTTCCTGGAGGGGAAGTTAGAACATGAATAAAGAATGATTTTTTTTGTTCCATAAGAGACTATGGTCAGATATATTCTGGCCAATGAATATCCTTCAGGGGCTAACAATGGGCCTTCCTTTAGTCCTTTGAAAGTCAAGAGAGCAGGAGAGAATAACACCTCCATGACTGACAGGTCCATGGACTAGCTGTGAACACCTGTGCAAGCCGGCGCTGAGGCCCACAGTTCCATTCAGGTGCACCTTTTGAAAAGTCTAAGTAATCTGATCCTCTCCATCTTTCTCCAGGTTAAAAATATTTAATTTCATGAAAAATAATAATAGTAATAATAATAATAATAATAATAGGAACTCTTTATAGAGCTTTTTATTTGCACCAGGGAATAGAGTAATTACATTTACAATTCTCATTTGACCTTTGCAACAATCCTGTACAGAAGACATTATTATTATCCACATTTTTAATGGAAAAATGGGGCTCAGACAGTTTGAATAACTGTCCCAAGACTACCTAGCTAAACAAGAGGTAGAGCCTGGATTCTCAGCCATGCAGTCTGACTCCAGAATGCACCTCATTAACCACTGACAAGGAAAATGACTAACACACTGTAGGGAGCAAGGGGAAACAGCAAAGTACTCTCCTTCCTTCTACTTTTTTTAGTCAGCAAGCTAAAAGATGAAACTGATGAATTTTGGCCTAAATCTGCCCAGTGATCCAATATCTCTACAAGATGATGAAAACAGAAACGATGTGATTAGTGTCCTGAAAAACTAGCAGAGACATTTTTAAATCACAGGATTCAAAATCAAGATCAACAAGAACTCTGCAAAAGGGAAAGACAAAATAAGATGGGAGGCCTAAATTTTTAAAGGACATTTTCCTTTATTCTAGAACATTATCCTTTTTGCTCTAGGTTTCAAGAAGAAAGAAATGTGTACCATTTCATATTCTTACAGCTTATATCAGACATGAATTACCAGAATTTAAATGCCTCCTACAGTATATAATGGATCAGTTTATTTTACTACTTTGATGTTTTCTTTTTGTACAAATTCAGACACATTTGCCCCCCATCCCTGCAGACAAAGGAACTATTAATAGAAGCAAAACACACGTGCGTGTGTTTATACAGATAGAGGATAAATATATATTTCTATCTTATTAAAATACAGACTTCTGACAAGTCAGAAATAACAGACCATATTAAAACTATCACCATCAAACAATATTCCATGACCTCTAGGATAAATAAGAAGGTGAAAAAAAATTTTTTTGTAAAAATGAACTTCTTGTTTATCACCTTGAGATTCTTTTTCTAAGACCAAGTACCAAAATATTACACCAGGATAATGGCATGATTAGCCAGATGACCTTGGGCAAGTCACTAAAATGCTTTTTATCTTAGAACAAGGGAGATGAGGTCAAGGCTCCAAGTCAGAGTTCTCCGTGAGCCTTAATTTTGCGCAAGTCTCTGCTGCCACATGGTTGGTGTAAGAATACAATGAAAGAAACTTTCCATGTGTTTATTCTAACTCTTCATTCCATTTCCTCCTTCTGTACGGAGGCACCTATAAAATGGTGGAGGCTGAGACAGTTGACGTCTCTTATAGTTTGCCTCTAGCATTGCATCTGAGTTTTGAAAAGTCATCAAACATTAGAGGTATGTATTTATTCCAAAGCCCTGTGAGACTCAGGCTGTTCGATAAATCTTGTAAAAAGTCTCAGTTGAGCAGCAATAGGGAAAAAGCATCTGGGTAACGCTTACAGGAAGCTCCTGCTGATTGGGAATAAATGAGCTCTGTGGTCAGCAACAGCTGCAACAACAGAGGGCTAGTCTTGATAGGTGGACACGCACAGAACAAGCCGAGCTGGGGCCTGGAATTTCCCGAAATGAAATCCGAGAAGTATTTAGGTTGACCTTCTCTCTCTCAGCACAGTTGACCCTTAAGAAATAAGAGATGACACATCCCAAAGCACACTAAACTTTTACAACAGCAGCTCAAAAAAAAAAAAAGAAAAGAAAAGGTTGGAAAATGCATGGGAGTGCTCCTGCAATGCTGGAAGAATAAGTTGGTTGACTTGACTGCCTTCTGTTTGGGAAATAAACAAAGAGATTATTTAAGAATCGTATATGCTGGGGCTGCTCTGGAATGCACAGTTTCCAGAAAAAAAAAAAAAACAGATTTATCTGTCGATTATAATCAGGCTTCCTACACTGCAGGACTCACTTTTCCATAGCAGTCAGGGTTATAATGACATAAAACAGAATGCCATGAACAGTATTTAGAAAAGCTGACCTAAAAAAAGAAAGGGGAGAAAGATCGAAGGGTTTGGAAAAATATACACAAGCAGGTACAATATGGATGGGGAAACACATTATTTTCTAATGACAGCTTCCTCAATAGTGTTTTCCAAAAATTGCAGAAAAAATTTTCTTAGCAGAGAAATCACAGAAGTAGAGTCACCTCCTGGGTAGATGTAGAAAGACATACCTTAAAAAATGTCTTTAGAGTAGGTTTCTTATGTGTAAAGTGAGGCCATTATGGTTACCCACTTTCATCTGGCCGAATATGATGGAACTGAGTGAGGTAGAACAGAGCGGCACCTACGAATACCAGTCCTGCAGAAGGTCCTTCTCTTCTAGCTGTGACTGTGTTGAGTCACTCAGCTCTTGCTTTGCCCTGTTGGATCCTCATAACATACACATAACATAACAGGATTTGGTAAAAACTACGCCCACATTCACAAGCATACAAGAAATAAGAGGGGTCCTAAGGACAATCTGGCAGGAAGTGCTGGGAAATACGACACTCCACCATGATTCCGTTGGGAGGGACCTTAGAAGTCATTTAGGCCCTTAGCTTCCATATGTTGGCTTGAGCACTGTGTCCTTTCTGAAGCAGTAATAGAAGCAAATACAGATCAGAGGTAGCACTGATTCTGTTTTACAAGCAGAATGTCTGCAGATACAATGATTTGGGGAACTCTCTTACACTGAGTGCAACAACACAGATAAAGGAATTTGCAAAACTCAGAGTTGTCTGTAACTCTCTTCTCTCATTCTCTTAATTCCACTCCTGTAGGTCTTTTGGCCACAACAGCAACAACTGGCCTTATCAAGGTTAACAGTCATGTTGCCAAATCCACGCTCAGTTCAGTCTTCGTAATCTTCATCTTAATGATCTAAGAGCAGTATCTGAAACAGTTGATCATCCCCTCCCTCTTGAAATATATTCTGGTTTTTTAATGTTTATTTTATTTCTTTTGAGAGAGAGAGAGAGTGAGAGAGCGAGCGTGAGCAGGGGAGGGGCAGAGAGAGGGGGACAGAGAGAATCCCAAGCAGGCCCCACACCATCAGTGCAGAGCCTGATGTGGGGCTTGATCTCACAAACAGTGAGACCATGACCTGATCTGAAATCAAGAGCCAGACGCTTACCTGACTGAGCTACCCAGGTGCCCCTAAAACACATTCTGAACTCATCTGGACCACCACCCTCTCTTACGTCTTCTCCTGCTTCCCTGGATAGTCCTTCTCATCATCCCTCATCCTTCTTCATCCATCCACCCTCTAAATATTAAAGTGAATTTATAAAATCTCTCAGTATTTATTGTATAGGACCTCAGTAATACATTACCTTAAGGAAAAACAAAAAGAAAATCACAAATTGTATGTAAATTGGGTGCAGGGGGTGGGGGTGAAACATTTCTTAGCAGGGGGTCCTGTCATCACTGCATGTGAAACACCAGTCATGGGTGGACCCTGCTCCCTCCAGTCTCCAGCAAAACAGGCCTCCACCATGCTCTTGTTACTTCCACAGTATAGAAAGCCAAATCCTCTGTGAGCTCTACATCTTATTCAAATGCTGAAACTTTACTACAGGGTGGCCACATAGTCCAGAAACAGGCATATGTTTGCCATACTTAGCGACTAAATAATGCCTGTAATTGATAGATTAGGAGAAAGTCATTGAGCATAATTATGCCAGAGTGGTGGGGTTAGATAGCAGTACAGAGTCTGATGAAAAAGCTGTGTCGCACACCATGTTCACTGCAATTTTGCACAGCACATTAAACTATATGTTGTGAATGAGGGATGACACAGTGATCATACTACGTATTATAAGATAATATCCACCAATTACTTATCACATATATTTTCCTATGCTTCCAAGATTTTATTGTATCCTATAGACTGTGTCCCCCAAATCCATATGTCGAAATCCTAATCCCCAGTGTAATGGTATTTGGAGATGAGGCCTTTGGGTGATTAGGTTGTGCAAGGAGTCCTCATGAATAAGATCAGTGCCCTTAAGAAAGAGGCCCTTGGTTCTTTCCACCATATGAGGACATAGCAAAAACAAAACAAAACAAAACAAACAGCCAACTATAAACTGGAAGTGAGCTCTCACCAGACACTGAATCTGCCAGAACCTTTATCTTGAACTTCCAACCCTCCAGAACTGTGAGAAATAAATTTCTGTTGCTTATAAGCCACCCAGTCTATGGTATTTTATTAGGGCAGCTCGCACAGAATAAGACACTAGAGAATCTACTCCCATTGAGCAACGTAATAAATGTGTCCTGACTTGTTCTGGTCCTCTAACTCAAACGTTTATTGACAATATGAGCAGATGCCCTTACCTCCTGAAAAACAAAGGAGTTTTTGACCTCTACACAACTGCACAGATAATGAACAAGGAAATTAATGCTCATGTAGTCCTGACTGTATGCTAGGCATAGTCCAGGAGACTTTCACACACCCACTCCATTTAACCCTTATGAACTCACAGGCAGAGGCAGCACATTACAACCAAATGAAGTAGATGCTAACACTTTTTTGGCTCCAAGAGGCTAAGGAACTGGTATTTAAACTCATTTCCTCTGCTTCTAAAACTAATTGTCTCTCTTCCACGCCATATTATTTATTCCGTTTTTATAAATGAGTAAATGGGGGCTCTAAGAGGTTGAAAGTTTGCCTAAAATTACATGGCAAGACTGAAATTCAATCCTAGATCTTTCTGACTTTAGAGTCCCATGTTCTTTCTGCTATATGGCAGAATAGTTATGTATTTCAAAATCAAGGATAAAGAGAGAAGACAAAGTCAAAAGGGAATGTGGGATCTAACTCTTTATGCTAAACAAAAACGAGCTTGATAGGTTAAAAAAATGAACAGATTTCATAACATTCATTATTCTGTGTTTCTAAAGCCTTGCATAGTTGAGTTGGAGCCATCCCAGAATTAGGACTATATTAAAGTTGAAATCAATGCAATTGTTTCAAAAGAAAGGAGCACAGAGCTAATGAGGTCAGGATAAGAACTTCAGCCTACCTAACTTTTCTCTTAGAAAGTTAGAGCCCAAACTGAAAAGCTCACCCTTACATAGTCAACCCAGAAACTCACCCTGTTGGTCACAGGTAGGACCCAGGTAAAGAGCTCAAGTCAGTACATTTTTATAAGTGCCAGAAAAACAAAGTTCAAGCACATGCCCCATAGCTGCAGGGTCAGAACCACTAGTTTCGTATTACATTCAAAGGAGAGCTTTTGCTCTTGGGCAGAGGAACAAACATTAACCTGTGTATTTTATCAGATGCGAAGCTCTAGAATGTATACTGCCATTGTCAGAGCCTATGAAGAAGACATACTCCTCTGTGCTGCCCTCTTCTTACCCTCTGGGCACAGAGCTCCCTGAGAAGTGAACTTGATCCCTCTGGAGACACAACAGGAGAATTGGGCCACCAAACCATAATATTTACAGCAGCACTAAAGTGATCAGTCCTTTGCTTCAAAAATAGTAAGAGTTCAAACAAATTTCATAAGGTTTGAAATTTTTTTCAATGATGAGTGACTTCAGAGAAGTCCTTGTAAGAAAAGGAAAAAAGAGCTAAGGTTTTAAGTCTAGTGGAACCTCCATTAGATTGGAAGTGTCTGTTCTTTCTTCAGCTCTCACACTAAGGAAAAGAGGTCAAAAGATGAGTGTTGCCAGAGAATGTGGCATACAGTGAGGTACTAGCCTTTATTTTTATATGTTCACAAAAATCACAAGTGACATTTTCCAGAAGAGTACAACAAAAGAGCACAGCGAATATTGTACAAGACTGTTTTCCTTCTAGGGAGGGGAGTTAGGAAAGTAATACATCCCCTTTGGAAGATTTCATTTGAAGAACAAAAGCAGCACTGTCCACAGTTAGTTCCAGGTGATTGTGATTATACTGGCTCATTCTTTTGCCCTAGAAAAGGGCTGGTCTCAGAAAGATGACTGGACCTCTTGGTTAAATTTCTTGGCAGTGGAGCTTAGGAGAGGCCTCAGTACTTTTTCACACCCGGTGCCTGTGAGGCCACCATCTTTGAACTACTTTCTAAAATAGGTATTAGTTGCCTGCTCTGGAAATCAAGGTTGTTTTAGCCCTTAGGTCCTGCAGCCTAGTATACATGGCCCTTGCTTCCTGGCCTTCTGTCTCTTTTTTTTAATTAGTTATTTATTTTGAGAGCGAGCGAGCAGGGGAAAGGCATAGAGAAAGGAGAGAGAATCCCAAGCAGACTCCACAGCATCAGCACAGAGCCCAATGCGGGGCTCAATTTCGTGAACCAATCTCATGAACTGTGAGGTCATAACCTGAGCCAAAATCAAGAGTTGAATGCTCAACGGACTGAGTCACACAGGCGCCCCTGGGTTTCTGTCTTATTGCATATATTTGCACATGCCCATTGACCCAGCCAAGAGTTGATCTCAATCTTCCTTCTCCAAGGGACCCGGTTGTCTAGTTCGACATTCCAAATACTGATAGGAACTACACATCCTAACTTTCTGTCTCTGGATTGCTTGCTAATGTGGCATGGGTGCATTTAATGATCTGGCTATCTTTTCTTTCCTTGAGTTGCTATCCAAACAGCAGTATCTAGTAATGTTGGAAAGAGTCGTCATTCCATATAGATTCACAAGAATGAGCCAGTGTGTAAACAAAGGAAAAAAGGCACCACAAATCTCCAATCTGCCCATAGTTTAGTCTAGCCTTACCTTAAAACGTCCCAAAGTTGATGGGAAATATGTCTGTAGACACTAGACATCGAGTCCAGTTAATTTGTTACCTACTTATTAAAGAAGCACCCTACTTTAGTGCTCGGCACATCTATACTTGCTAAGTATTTCCTGGCTCAGATGTTCCCTGCTGTAATAGAGGTAGGTTTGACAAATTTATTTGTATATGCAGGCCTACTCAAGGATCCTTGTCTGAGGCCTCACTTTAACCACATAGAAATGATGAAACTAGTCAGAATCATGGTCTGTTGCTACAGTGTGAAACGGGCGACCCTTCCTTCCAGAATGTGGAAATTGAAGTTAGTCCCATCACAAATTGAATCCAACTGACCATTAGAGCTGAATTATCTGCTTACAAAACAGTCTTGCTCTTCTGGTCATGTGGAGGGAGAAGAGGAATCCACTCCTCGCATCTTGGACACAGCCTTATTCCACTGGGGTATAATAAAGGTATTCCGTGCAAAACTAAATGTTCTGAACACCACTCTGAAGTCAGGGACGGCTGGATGGACTGGAGGCAAGCATTTCCCACCTATTTCCAAATGTCCTCCTTTCTCCACTCTGGTTTTCCACTAAGCTCCCTTGTGTCGTTTGTCAGGTCAACAAAATTAGAAGCCAGTGCTAAGATTAGTACTTGAAAAATAAAACTAGAAACAAAAGAGAGATAAAAGTTGGATCTCAGCACTTGTCTATTTGTTCTTCCTCATATGCAGCATTTTTCTGTCTCATGCCATAGTTCTTTGTATCCTGTGACAATATACTGGCTCCTCAAAATAATCATTGTTATAAGGAGATAAATGTCATAAATTAGCCAGGTAATATTCAATTGGTTTTATTGTTAACACCAATGGACTCTGGCCAGAATTAATTACTATGTCATCGTTATCTCAGAGTTTTTTTAAAGTGTATGCAAGACAACTTGCTAGGTAATGTTCAAAGCAAATATATTTATTACTTGGGCCATTTACTTCCTGTACAGGACTAATAGGAAAGGCTAGAAAATTTCAAGTCACAATTCAGTTCTAACTTTTGCTTAACTTATCTTTGGGGTTCATGGCTAACTTCCCTTAGAGTTTCAGCTTCTACATGAAGATTTAACTGGAACCCCATAATTTGTATTATCATTTGTACTTCCTGTCTCAATAGCCTCACCTTGAAACTGGGCAAGTTCCCAAAAATATAATGTCAAAGTCAGCTTAAACTACTTTTCAAAGCCTTTTTTGGTGCCCTTTTCTAATCAAGGGACCTTTATTTACCTTGACTCATGGTTCCAAGGGCTTAGAAAAACCTTTGCTGCTAATGCAGCAGATACACAATAATTCCTTTTCAAATTGCCTAAATGTTAAACAAATGCCATCCATAATTAACGGAAAATTATCAAATGTCAGATTTGTAGCATTTGATGCCTATCTTCTTTGCTCTTCTAAAAAAAGTTGGTTTTTCACTCTGGCAAACAAAACAATAAAAGAGTAATATATCTATTTTTAAACTTCACAATGAACCTGTTGCATGGCATAATGACAAGTTCCAGTTGATAGTTTTCCTGATACCAAGGAGTTGACCATTTGAAACTTCAAGAGCTCTGAAGGAATGAAGAAATATGCAAAAGATTTTGGAGTCTTTTCTACTAATTTGCTAAGTGGCCTTCACTTCTTTAAGGTTCAGTTTCCACATCTATAAAGTAGGGGTAATCTATTTTATGTGATACAAAAAGCACACCTGGTACATAATAAACACTGAATAGAAAAATCACATTATTAGCACAGAGGTGTGTGTGTTCTACACCATCGTCTTCAGAAACTACTCAAGCCAGGGAGGGGAAAACGCCCACTGCATATTCTTACAAGGATTGAGGAAACAACAGTCAAACAGAAGCACTCTTTAGCGTCTCTGTCTTCATTGCTGGCTCCATTCTCCCTCTACCCCCACCCCACCAGATGCCTGCCACCTGTCACCCAGCTGCCTCTGCCCCACTATCATGACTAGTACTATTCCCCACTGTTTCTTTTCCTTCTTTCCTTCTTTCCTGCCTTCCTTCCTCCCTCCCTTCCTCCCTCCCTCCCTCCATTCCTCCCTTTTGCTTCTCTGCAGATGGACATCACTACTTAGCATACACTCTTTACCTCCTTTTCCTTCTAGTCAGAAAACTGACCAATCATAGCACACTGGCCTTTGGTTCTTCCACGAAACTTTTATGCCAGTTGTTTAAAAACACTCCCCCCCCCACACACAATAAATTATTCTATTTCTCTTTCTATTCAGAATGCTTGAGAGTGAAAACAGATCTGATTGCTAGTTGCCCGAGGTTTTGCTATGTCTAATGCAAAAAGTCATAATCAAAGCCAAGTATCATTTCCCCTTATTCGGCAAGTCTATTTCATACAACTACTAAAAACATCAATAACTGCTTTATTTATTAGCAATGATCGACGATACTCATTGCATGTTGTGTGTGTGCCAGGTATTGGGATGAGTATTTTACCTGTAATCTCATTTAGTTCTCATCATAATCCCAAGGATGATGAGGATGATGATGGTGTCGGTGGTGGTGGTGGTGATGACAGTGATTCCCGTTTCATAGAAAAAGAATTTGAGGCTCATATAGATTATCCAGTCTTAAGTGGCTAGGACACAATCACAGAACAGTCTTGCTTTGGAGTCTTAGTCTTTAACTCTGTATGTTATATATGTTTTATGAGTTTGCTGGTAGAAAGGCCTCAAGCCTGATACAGCTTCAAATCAGAGAATTCTCAATTGGGATCCTTGTTTAGAGAAACTTGCAATATTCCATTTAAGAAAATGGATATACAAGAAAACAAAGTCTGCCTTTTCCCTCCTATTGGACTCTGTCATCCATCCCCAGTTGAAAGACAACCACAAAAATCCAACTAAAAGTTTATTTTAAAGGCCCCACCTATGGGTCATAAACCTCTGGGGGACTTGATTTACTGCAAAGAGTTCCCAAATCCATATGTATACCAAGAACAGTACATATCTGTCGTTGGAATAAAAAAACAAAGTAGAGACTGTTTGCAGGAAAAATAATAATGAATTTAAAGATTTACCAAATTCATAGTCACTTAGTCTTTTAGCTGTTTTGTAATTTCTCTATCAATGGAAGACTAAAGTAAAGCAATAATTATATGAGTACCTGATAACATATTTTACATTTAAAGTATTAAGACCAAAAAAAAAAAAATAGGGATCTGGATATGATTGGATTTGAGGCGACTTTGTTATTTTGAAAGGCAGAGTTGCTCAAGCAGCCTTGAAGTTATGTCAGAATTTCTACATTCTGAGTTGATCTCACTGCTTTGTGGGGTTGGTATAGCTTCTTGGTAAAGGATGCCGGTGTGGGAATCATAGCTCCAATACAGATTAATTGTGTCATTTTTGGCAATTTACTTAACTTCTCTGTTCTTCAGGTCCCTCTTATATAAAATGGAGAAAATAATAATGTCTACCTGTTGTTAGGATTTTTTAAAGTATTATATGTGGAGCTTTTAGAACAGTATCAGGAATGGAATGAATTTTCAGTCAATATTTGTTTTCTGTTTGGTGCTCTTTCAAGGGCTCACAGACTGAACAGGAGGCTTAACCCATGTTGGTTACAAGCAGAGTCTTAGATTTACCCTAGCTCCACTCCCCACCCCTCAGTGCTCCTGATTCTTCTTATGGGCTTTACTTTTTTTCTTTTTTTCATGTTCCTCTAACCTACTATATAATTTATTCACTTATTGTGTCTATTGCTTATTAACTGTTCCTCTCCAAAAGACTGAAACCTCCACATAGGCAGAAATATTTGTTTTGTCTACTTGCATATCCCAAATGCATAGACTAGGGCATTGCACAACGTAATTGCTCAATAAATATCAGTTAAAGAATGAATAAATGTAAGGATAGTTTGTCAAATGTCTTTCCGCAAATTTTGCCTATCTTCCACCTTTCGTTAGCCTCACCCCCCCTTTCAGGTTCTATCTTTCCAATGACAATAAAAATAATGTTGGGGCGCCTGGGTGGCGCAGTCGGTTAAGCGTCCGACATCAGCCAGGTCACGATCTCGCGGTCCGTGAGTTCGAGCCCCGCGTCAGGCTCTGGGCTGATGGCTCGGAGCCTGGAGCCTGTTTCCGATTCTGTGTCTCCCTCTGTCTCTGCCCCTCCCCCGTTCATGCTCTGTCTCTCTCTGTCCCAAAAATAAATAAAAAACGTTGAAAAAAAATTAAAAAAAAATAATGTAATGGCCAATATTTATTGAACACTTCCTGATTTCCAGGTACTATGTCCAGAATGAAAAACACATTATCACATTTAATCCTATGGACTAACTACTATTATTCCCCTTACTTTACAGAAGCTTAAAAAGTTTAAAGCATGTGTCCAAGATCATGCGGCTAGTTTAAATGGGGAACCAGGTTAGAGCTCAGGGCAATCTTCTGTGGCATCTGATCTCTTAGCCATCATACCATGGTCTATGTACCTGACTATGGGCCTAGAACAGGGCACTTTTCCATGAATGATGGAATCCAAGTCCACAGAACAGGACCTGGTCCCATAGCAGATGTTTTTTCTACTCATAGCAAGAGCAAAAATCCCGACGGAGTTATTAAAGTGAAGCTGAGACCAACTAGGTTTACTGGCATGCTCAAATAATATTCTATGATAACAATATTCCTATCTCCCAATTCATTGCATTCACTTCATCAATGTGAATAACATGTCCCAGTGCATGCTAATCTACCAACCTAACCCTAGAGTAATGATACAATTAAATCCTGCCATACACGAGGCCCTGAATTTTTAGCAGCATTTACCACTCAATTTTAATTAACTTGAATGATCCATGTAGATTTGACTTTGCAAGGAGTTCAACTGTCTATGGCTTCAAGGTTCTGTAAGATTATGTCTCTGAGCTATTGGGATAATTAATTCCACTAGCAGTGAAGGAGAAGCCCTTGGGATTTGCAAATGAGACTTGGGATTTAAGCATTTCCTGGTCTCTGTGGCAACAGCCCCTTCACTGACAACCAGTCAGGGCTTGGAGTTACCAAACTTTGTCACTCTTGTCTAGCCTTGGGCACTTCTAGTTCACTCAAAGCAGAATCGTTTAGTACATGTGAGAATATGCTCATTTTCCAGGCCTGTATAAGATTCAACAACACAAGGTGGCATGTGTTAGAGTGGTATCCTAGAACTCCCAGGCAATGAAACTTGATAAAGAAAACACCAGAGAGAAAGTGATGGGGTTGAAGTTATGAGGTGAGCGTTGAGATAGTTCATGACCAAAACTGTCCATGGAGACTCAGACACAGCTGGGCCCTCTATCTATTTGCTTATGACCTGATAGCAGGGCATATTGGAGAAGGAATATGACCAGCACCATTGCAACTCCGCAGGCAGGGGAAGCTGGAAGGGACCTGAGCTGCACAAAAATTCTGTCTGCCATTATTATCTTCTCATCTTTTAGTCCAACTGATCTTAAATACCCATGCATTGGAAATGTGGCCTTTTAGGGATTAATTCTTCTGTTCGTGCATTACCTATCCTATTAGAAAATCAAACTCATTTCAAAGGTCAATAACTCTCTTGATCATTGGACAAAACAGATGACTTTGCATTTCCGTGAATGAAAGCTAGAATTAGAACAAACCCGTGTTGCTTAGTGAACGTTGACCCAAAAATAGCTATGTAACAAATACGTAATTGCTTAAATGATCTGTATCAGAAGAATAATTTATTTTCCTGGGCAGCAGGATGGTTTAATGAGGAAAACGCTGCATCAGTCTGATGTAATTTAGTACTTATTTGAACTAGAGTTATATGAAATGGCAGAGCAGGGGAGCTGCTTTTAGTCCTCTTAGGGGAAGCTGGTATTTTTCCTTCTGTTCATCTAAAGATGTATGTACCTTAGCTAAGGTGGGTGGTGAACACTGGATGGGTGGGTGGATGGATGGATCAATTCATTCAGTAGATATTTACTGAACACTTATTATAGTCCAGGTACTAGGACACACAAAAATGATGAAAACACATAAAAGTCCCTGTACTCATGGAGCATGTATTCTAATGGGATAGATGGCTGAATAAATTCTAAATGGGTATGAGAGCTCCTAAGTCCCTGTTAAATTGCTTTAGAAACCACAAGAGTGCATTTATCAGGACAGACCCATAAGAATTAGTATCTGCCAGCTATGGGATCATTGCTGGCATTGATATCAAACTGTTCTTTACACTGATGAATGCTGGATCCCATAGATGGAGTTCAAGGTTAAAGCTAAGAGAAGGTATTAGAAAAGGGCATTTGCTTTTTCTCTGTGAATACAAACAGATGAATCTAAAAAGTACCGGGTGTGCCCTGTACTGAAATGTGATTGCAAAGCAGAAGACTGGTATTGGTCATCTATTCATGAGAATACACTTGGATTTTGCTTACTATAAATAAGCAAAAGGAAATGGAATTATTTATGAATGGAGATTATGGCACCTGTAACTCTCATTTCTGAAAGAAATTAAGTCTGCCTAGGAAAACATCCTTGAGGTGATTTTTTTTCACTAAAATTTATGGTACAACAACAACAACAACAAAAAAAAACAGTGGGACAAGACCTTTAGGTACTAATGTTCAACCAATAAAACAGTGGGACAAGACCTTTAGGTACTAATGTTCAGTATCACTGTATGTATATTTTAATGACAACAGTAAAGAAAGAATACATTTCTCCCCTAAATGTGTATTTCATCTTTGAGATTTTCAAGTAAAGAAAAACTGAGTGTGTAAATCCTTTAGGACAGAACATCATGTGGGACTGGAGGAAGGACAGTGTAGGGGATGCTGATTAGGAGATGGAGCTAAGTTTGCTGGTAGAACCATGGTGAAATTATCCTGGGCTAGCTATTGTTCTCAAGTTTTCAAGTCTAAAACTCAATTTTTATAATGGTACACAGAGATGTTCAGCCCTTTAGAAGCCCATTTACCCACTGACCAAACTCACAAGATTATGATGTATAAACCATAATACCAATTTATGAATTTATGTTGGATGTTATCTCCTGGCGGGGAGTTTATGCCTTCTGGTGGGCATGAAAACTCAGACCTACAAATTATCCTTCAAAAGCCTGAAATTAAAGCCAAGGAAGTTACACAGTCTCAAGACATGAGAGACCCCACCAAGCTAAAAAATACATGCATTATATTTCTCTAGGGAAACAGTCTAGCACAGAAGCTAAGTGATTAGGATCTAGGTGAGACTAGGGTTGGGTTCAAGCTTATCTGACACATACTAGTGACTTTGGGCAAGCTCACGAATGCTTATTTCCCTCTTCCAAATATGGGAATAATATGGGAATAAAAGACAATCCATTTAAAGTGCTGGCACACAGGAAACATTTGATACATCTTCAGCATTATTATACTCCTATAAAAAATTGACATTGGTTTTCTGGGATAAAAGTCTATCTCAGTAGAGTTGTTGTGAGAATTAATTAAGATGCTCAAACAATATTGGGGCACCTGGGTGGCTCAGTCAGTTAAGCGTCCGACTTCTGCTCAGGTCATGATCTCACAGTTTGTGGGTTCCAGCCCTGCATCCGGCTCTGTGCTGACAGCGCGGAGCCTGGATCCTGCTTCAGATTCTCTGTCTCCCTCTTTCTCTGCCCCTCCCCTGCTCATACTCTTTCTCTCTCTCTCAAAAATAAATAAACATTAAAAATATTAACTATTATTGTTTCTAGCTAAAACAATAGGTTTTATAGAATTAAAACACCCTTTGCCTGATTAGCAGCATTTGACAGACATTAAAACTTCCTACTCTCAAGACTGCCTTCATAAAATACCACCAAACATCCTAGATCACCAACAAGTGAATTATAATCCAGCTGAACTGGGGCTACAGTTTCCTTTTCCATCAGTCACATTCCAGGCATGCCTTTCTGTGACTGGCAGCATCCTGTGGACTTGCAGCTTTCCTAAATCTCTTTCATAAAGGTGAATTTGACAGGCATGTTACGTTTATCCATCATGTGACCGTTTCTACTAGTTTGGTCTCAGAATTGCAAGTGAGTTTTTTTCCAACTATGGTACCAAATCCACTGATTTTCAAAAGAAGAAGAAAAGCATATGCATCCAGGTCACTTTCGCAGCCCGTTAAAAAGGCAAACTCCTGGAATCATTAAAATGATGGTTATTTGGGGATGGGGTCAGGTAGAGTTGGTCTGGGAAGGGACATGAGCAAACATTCTGGGGTGTTGGAACATTCCACAGCTTTATTTGGGTGGTGGCTCTACAGACGTACACTCACATAAAAACTCAGTTTCCCATGTAAGGAGCTTGGCAGTTGCCACTCCATCCCCACAACAAATAAAAAGCTGAGCAGACTGAAAAATCAACAGCTCTCCTTGGATTCATGAGCAGGAAGGACACAAAGCAAACAGCTGCCCTCAAGACCAGAGTGGCAGACAGGAATACAATGAGTCACTGCTTACTGGAGCAGACTCACAAGTGGAAACCACCCGGGTATGGTGATGGCGTTTAGCTTCAATACCAAAGACAAGACCCATGCAAGAAATAATTGATAAGCTGGACTTCATTAAAGTTAACAACTTCTATGAAAGACAAAATCAAGAGAATTCGAAAACAAGCCACCACACCAGGAGAACATATTCACAAAAACACACCTGTTAAAGGACTATTACCCAAAGTATACAAAGAACTCTTAAAGCCCAGTAATAAGGAAACAAAAATCCAATTAAAAAATGGGCCAAAGACCTTAAAAGAGAGCTCATCAAAGAAGATATACAGATGGCAAAAAAGCACATGAAAAGATGCTCCACATCATTTATCATCCGGGGAATGCAGATTAAAGCAATGAGATGCCAGTACCCACCTATTAGAACAGCCAAAATCCAGAGCCCTGACAACACGAAATTCTGGTAAGTCTGTGGAACAACAGGAACTCTCATTCATTGCTGGTGGGCATGCAGAATGCTACTGCATCTTTGGAAGACAGTTTGGTGGCTATACAGCAATCACACTTGCTGGCATTTACCCAAAGAAGTTGAAAACTTATGTCCACATAAAAACCTGCATGTGGATGTTTATAGCAGCTTTATTCATAGCTGCAAAAGCGAACCTGGAAGCCACCAGATGTCCTTCAGCACATGAATGGATAAATAAACGGTGCTCCATCCGGACAACAGAATATTATTCGGTGCTAAAAAGAAATGAGCTATCAAGCCATGAAAAGACCTGGAGAAATCTTAAACGCATACTACTAAGTAAAAGAAGCACTCTGAAAAGGGTACACAACTGTATGATTTCAACTATGTGACTTTCTGGAAAAAGTAAAACTATGGAGAATAAAAAGATCAGTGGTTGTGGGGGAGGGGGGAAAAGAGGGGAGGGCAATCACTAGGTACAGCACAAAAGATTTTTAAGGCAGTGAGAGATACTCTCTATTTTATAGTGATGGGTCTATGTCTTTACGCCTTTGTCCAGAATGTCCAACACCAGGAGTGAACCCTGAGGTAAACTATGGACTTTAGGTGATGATGTGTGGATGTGGGCTCATCCTTAGAAACACATACTATTCTGGTGAGTGATGTTGATAAGAGGGAGGCTATGCATGCGTGGGGGCAGAAGGTATAAAGGAAATTTCTGTACCTCCCTGTCAATTTTACCATAAACCTAAAATAGCTCTGAAAACATGGAAGTCTTAAAAAATCGACTGAACTGTGACCTTAAGGTGCAGCACTTTACTACGGGCATGTGACAACTCAATAAAAACATTGAAACATCGACAGAAATATCTGGATCCACCTCAGATCTTCTGACTCAGAATCTCTGGGAAGAGGGCATGTGAATCTTCATTTTTAATAAGCGTTCTCCAATGATTCTAATGTACACTCAAGTTTGAGAGCCACTCATGTAAAAAAAAAAAAAAACAACACATTTTCAAAATCGAAGATCAAGAAAAATAATCTGAAATCCAGACCATCTCAGGAAATGTGGGATAAATGCCATGTAAATACCAGTATTCATATATTCTGAAACCTTGGAGATTTGAGTCAAGAAACTAACATCTGTTTCTTCTGAGATCCGATAGGTCTCTATAAGCGGCTCTAACCTAAAATTGAAATGAGCCATTGGGAGGCGAGGACCTGCTGAGAGGGGTGCAGCCAACATTCACCTTTGCAGCCGGAGCCTCAGGCAGAAGCGCTTCTCTCTCCAATCTGATAACGTCAAAAGCTGGTCAAGTTACTGGGCTTTGAATTACAATGCAGTGCATTTGGGAAGAGCACTTGTCAAGAACATACCTCCTCCAAAAAAGCAGGGGTCTGTTCCAAAAAAGAAAAAGGATCTGCCTAATGGAGCTTTTTGGAAGCCGAGATAAAAGATTTTCTTCCGTGTAACTGCCTGCAGAGTGTCATGAGTCCAAATGAAAAGCTCTGCTGGCTCACAAACAGATGCTCTAATGTTTGAGTGAATGAATTGGGAGAATATTTAGAGACCATCCAAGATTGCTGCAAGGATTTGTTTACAAAAGGCGCCTTTTGCTTTGGCGTTATTTTATGCCACATCATTTTCCTGCAATATTCACTGGGGTGTTATTTGGCATATATGCAGGAAAGGGTGGGCATGCCTCAAAGGGCACCTTCCACCTGCGTTCTTGCAGATTTGGGGAGAATGTGCAACCTCTATACCACTATTGAACAAACCACAGGACTCCAGTTACCCAACTTTTGTGTTTTCCTTTTACGACTTGGGACCGGTGGAGTACTCTTTTCCTAAAAAGGGCCCCAACTGAACAACGTTTTCTAGGGCTGCAAATGGAATGAGAAAATGCAAATCTAGGATCTCCCTGTGGACAGAATGGCTAAGGTTACAATGAAAAATGATCCCTAGCGCAGCCTTCATTACTAATCCTCTCCATCTATATCCCCATTCCCCACTCACAATAATAATTTCCTCTGTTCGTGCCCCACCCCCAACAACACACCTGTCATGGCAAACCTATAATAATGGAGTGTATATTTTCCTGGGGAAATGGCAAAATGATTCAAGGTCTTTATCTGTGGACAAAACTGTGTTTCCCTCTGAGACTGTTATAGGTACAGTCTCCTCACATAAATATTTCTCCTCACATAAATCACAGCATTTTCCAGCTGGAAAAGACCTTGAGGATCATCTAGGGGATCCTTCTCATTAGTTAGATACAGAAACACAGGCCCAGAAAGGCAAGCTACTCCCAAGTAACAGAGCCAGTTAGGGATAAAACCTTAGCTTCAGTTAATGTCCTCAAGCTAAATTAGGAATGTCTTGATCACTGAGAACTTTGTCAACAACTCAGTCCTTTAAAAAACAAGGGGTGGGGGGAGCCTGGGTGGCTCCGTAGGTTAAGCGTCCAACTTCAGCTCATGTCCTGATCTCACAGTTCGTGAGTTCGAGCCCCACATCGGGCTCTGTGCTACAGCTTAGAGCCTGGAGCCTGCTTCAAATTCTATGTCTGTCTCTCTCTCTGCTCCTTCCCCTCTCATGCTCTGTCTCTCTCTCCTTCAAAAATAAATAAAAACATTAAAAAATTTTTAATTAGGGGCACCTGGGTGGCGCAGTCGGTTAAGCGTCCGACTTCAGCCAGGTCACGATCTTGCCGTCGGTGAGTTCGAGCCCCGCGTCGGGCTCTGGGCTGATGGCTCAGAGCCTGGAGCCTGTTTCCCATTCTGTGTCTCCCTCTCTCTCTGCCCCTCCCCCGTTCATGCTCTGTCTCTCTCTGTCCCAAAAATAAATAAACGTTGAAAAAAAAAATTAAAAAAAAAATTTTTAATTAAAAAAAAAAGGACTTTAGGGGCGCCTGGGTGGCTCAGTCGGTTAAGCGTCCGACTTCAGCTCAGGTCACGATCTCGCGGTCCGTGGGTTCGAGCCCCACGTCGGGCTCTGGGCTGATGGCTCAGAGCCTGGAGCCTGCTTCCGATTCTGTGTCTCCCTCTCTCTCTCAGCCCCTCCCCCATTCATGCTCTGTCTCTCTCTGTCTCAAAAATAAAAAAAATAAACGTTAAAAAAAATTAAAAAAAAAAAAGGACTTTATTGCTTAGAGAAGTTTCAGATTCACAGAAATACTGAGTGGGAGGTACAGAGATTTCCCATATGCCCCCTGACCCCACAAGTGCTTCCCAGTCCTTTTAGTATTCTCAGTGACCCAGTTTGCAGAGGTCAAACCAAGTCGATGCCCTTTTCCCTATTTGGCAGATATTTTTATAGGATTATATTATCCTATATTATATAGGATGAGATACCAGACAGGAGATATCCTCTTGATAGGATATCCTTATCAAGGTCACATTAGGAAGAACTTCAGAAATATCCCCATTCTCCTGCAACCAAAACACATTTGATTACTTCTCCACAGAAATGAATCCTACTCCCTACCTCTTGGCAATGCGTCATGCCTCTCATTGGCAATACTGTGTTTCCTTCCTAACTTCTGGAAATTCTCCACCTGGACTTTCCTGGGATCCACCACCCACATTCTCTTTGGAAACGGTTTATAACTTTTTCCTAGCATTTATTATCAGTTCTCTCACATGAAAGAAAACGTGGGTCACTTTGGCATTCTTGTTAGTCTGTGGTTGCATTTCAACAGTCTCCTACAAACTGAATGACAAAAATGTCCACAATATTCAATAAGTTGAACATTTTCATCATGCCCCATTGTCCTGAGCAAAGAAAGCACATGTGCAGAATGAGTCATCCCATTTCCTGCCAACAATAATTGGCAGCCATACTGTGGCTTCCTTTAGTTTGTCATTTCTTGGTCTTAGCCATTTAGTTTTTAAATTTTGAAACAGAGTATGTGACTTTAATCAAATCTGTAACTACTTTAAGCAAATGCCTTCTTTAATATGATGACAGAGGTACATGTGAAATATAAACGTGCAATTCAGGGATTTAGCATTGCTAAGTGATATGTGGTTTAGCCTCATTTTGTTTCTCAGTAAGCATCAACATGGTTCCCAGTGCTTCCAGATTACCTAATTTTTTAAACTTTTTTTCTTAAGTTTATTCATTTATTTTGAGAGAGACAGAGAGAGCACGCAAGCAGGGCAGGGGCAGAGAGAGACAGAGAATCCCAAGCAGACTCTGTGCTGTCAGTGCAGAGCCTGACATGGCACTTGAACCCACGAACTGTGAGATCATGACCTGAGCCGAGATCAAGAGTTGGACACCTAACTGACTGAGCCACCCAGACACCCTCCCAGATTACCTAATTTAAGATGGAGATCTTAAATCTTTCCTGGTTTTATAACCTCCCAGAATGTCAGTAATGTTAGATGGGTTTATATAACCTTGTACTTTAATTCTGATGGATGAAAAAGTCAAATCAGCAAGCCCACAGTCGTGAGGCATCCGTGAGAGAATGAGGAATACGATGTGTGTCAAGGCCACCTAATCAGTGAACGAAAATCTGGCAACAGATCTTGAAATCTTTCATGATAGGTTCCTAAATTGTCACCATTACACTCCCTACTTAACCAAACCCCCCCATCATCAATTTTCATGCCATTTTCCCCTAAGGTTTCCCAGGTATTAAGTGGGGCATTCTGAGTCACCCAGACTCAGGACCTTCAGGTCAACATCACCCAATGTCTGCTCCTCCTCACTTCTACTCTCCATTCCCAAAGACAGAGCAAGACTTTGACCTTGGTCTTCTAATTATTAGAAAGAAAAGCAGAATGATTTAGTGGAAAGAATAATAGATTTGGTGTCGGAAAACCCAAGGTGCAGTCTGATGGTCATTTACCAGCCCTGTGACCACTGAAACAAATTAATCTCACAGAGCTCCCATTTCCTAATCGTTCACATGGGGATGGTACACTGGTTTACTGTGAGGTGCAAAATCCATTGAATGCACTTTTTAAACAATATAGTGCCATGTGAATGTAAAACAGTATGATGTTGACACTTCTAAACCCAAGGACAAAGAGCCTATCAGGGCTTTAGTGACACCTGCACAAAAAGCTAATAATCGTGTCTTAGGCCAATGATCTCAAATTTTTCCCTAGAAAGAAGAATGGAGAATGAACCAGTACCTGGACTGAACCAAAGAAATTTATTTAAAAATTTATTTCTACTTTTTTTTAAAGCTTATTTATTTATTTTGAGAGAGAGTGAACGCAGGCACATGCACAATGAGTGGGGTCGGGGAGCAGAGAGGGAGGGAGAGAATCCTAAGCGGGCTCTGTGTTGTCAGTACATAGCTCAACACAGGGCTCAATCTCATGAACCATGAGATCATGACCTGAGATGAAATCAAGAGTCGTATGCTTAATCGACTGAGCCACCCAGGCACCCCTATTTCTACTTTTTAATGTATGTTTTATTTTAGGACAAAGAGTTTAAAATTCTAATCATATGAAATTGATGCTTTGGAAAGATGTGACACATTTACCACATCGATTTTCATGCCCTCTGGAACTGCACCCTATGATGTCCCTGTGGCAATGGTTGTAGACATCTCCCTTCCTCATGTGTGTTTCCATGGAAGTTATAAGGGCTACATTATAATCATCTGTTTACTAGTCTGCCTCATACCAACAGGCACTTTGGTTAATTTCTTATCTTATCCCTAGAGCCTAGCATAGTGCTTGATGTATTGTAAACCATCCCATACATATTTGCTGAATGAATCAATCAACTTCCTGTTTCAAAGATAGCTTTTGGGGGATGGTTGATAATTAATGTTCCAATTACTATTGACTTCCACTGATAAACATGAAAAAGGCAAAATGAGCATTTTCAAAGTTAAATAGCTCAAGTCCATGCTAGCTTTCAACTTTTCCATCCAGTGTTCCAGCCATCCTTTCCTGATGCACAACAGCATGCCTCTTAGCATAGAGTTGATTTCATCACTGTTAGCCTGTCATTGCATATGAACACTACTGATAGTTTCTTCTACCCATCTATTTTCTATAAGCCTCAATTATAAAGAAACCTTACTCCAGTCCTTGTTCCACATTCCACAATGTCTGTTGCACACACACAAATTTCCTTTGAAACCAATGAGCATTCTGAGCCAGAAGATACCCTGGGGATGGGGGAGGAAGGCAGGGAGAGGAAAGAAAGATTCAGAGTCACCATCTGTTGACAATACTCTTGTGCAGGGCCAGTTTTGAAGGTTAATGACATGTCACGCATCCTCTAGCGTCTGGTAACAAAAATAGGCTGTTCTCCCAGAATTCGATAGAACAGTTGTTGCGCTATGGAAGATGTAACATGTCAGCCAGCACTCCAGCAGGGTCCAGGAAGGCAATTCCTGCCAAAAGCTGGATGAAATTTAACAGTGGTCCAGGAAAAACAACTTTTACCAAAATTCAAATGTGGAAGTAATCATTTTTCCCTGAGGCCAGTAAAGGGGCTATAAAATTGACCTTCCAAAATGACCTTGCATACTGGGTCGTTTTTTTAAAGATTCCTTGAATTTCATCAATAACTCTTCAACATATATCTACTCCTTTCTTTACCCATTTCCAGAAAAATAATGATTGTAAGCCTGTAGTAAAAACAGGTCCAAGGGTTTACCAGAGGTCCTCCCATGGTTTCGTTGGATGGCTAAATTATTAGCATTGCAGCAGATCCAAGGCAAATCTGGGTCTCAGCTTCATTGACAGCCTACTGTTTAATGACTCACTTTGCTGTCTCATCAAGAATTCACCCAGTTGAAAGGCTACACCTTTTCAGATGTAACTGCATGCTCTCCCCACATCTCATCTGGGCTCTCTTTAATTTTCAAAGTCCTGCTGAGTAACCTTTGAAAATGCAAGCCCTTTACCACCTGGTGCTCCCGGGACATTGTAAGAGGAGACAGATCTGCCTATCTTTCTGTTAACCTAAAAACAAACTGTCTGGTCCCAGCATGGAGTACAGTGGATTGAATGGGGACTTGTATAAAGGGACAGAACAGGGCAACTGGAAAGCACCCAAGCTCTTCCAGATCATGTTTTTATAGTGTGACATCATGATTTTGTTTGAAGTGAAGTTTCTGGACTTTAGCTCTGCCTAACTTCAAATAGAAGTGTAGAGTATAAATAAAAAACTAAATGATTCTTTGATTGCTTGCCAGTTTGGAGTATCCAAGCTTCTCTTATTCAAGAGCAGACATACCAGTAAAAGTTTGGTGGTTGGGATGCTGAAATGATCACTTGCATGAAAGTCAGAAGATTGGGGTTCATTTTCAGGCTCTTCTTGTGTGATATACATAAATCATTTAAGCTTTCTGGGCCTCAAATTCCTCAACCCTAAAATTAAACTCAATTTAATAAATATGTTTTCAGTCATTGAAACTGGCACAGAATTTGTATAGATCAGCACTGTCCAATAGAACTTTCTGCAAAGAATGAGATGTTTTATATTTGTGCTATCCAGTATGGTAGCCACTAACCATATTGAGTGCTACTGAGTACATGAAATATGGATACCATGATTGAAGAACTGAATTTTTAATTTTTTTAAAAAAATTTGAGTCAATTTAAACTTAAAACAAATGTGTAGCTGCTCGATATCATATTAGATGGTTCAGGTTTAATTACTTCTAAAGTTCCTTAATAAAAGTTATGTTTTGATGATTTCTAAACCTAGCTGATGACCCATAGTGAAATCTTTCTTCTTGTTCTGCCTACCATGAAATTTACTTCACAAATTTTTTAATTTTTTTTTCAACGTTTATTTATTTTTGGGACAGAGAGAGACAGAGCATGAACAGGGGAGGGGCAGAGAGAGAGGGAGACACAGAATCGGAAACAGGCTCCAGGCTCTGGGCCATCAGCCCAGAGCCCGACGCGGGGCTCGAACTCACAGACCGCGAGATCGTGACCTGGCTGAAGTCGGACGCTTAACCGACTGCGCCACCCAGGCGCCCCTCACAAATTTTTTAACATAAATTAATAACTTTAATCGTTACCAGTGTGTAATAATCATCCCAATAAAAATGAGAACACATTATATTCTTTCACTGATGTTTAAATAAACAAATTCTATATTCTTTTTTTTATACCACATCTATCAAGGGTTTCAACCTAGATGTTGCTGTAACCTATATAAGAAACTAATTTTTTTTTAAGTTTTAGTTAAGTAATCTCTACACCCAACACGGGGCTCAAACTCATGATCCTGAGATCAAGAGTTGCATGTTCTTCTGACAGAGCCAGCCAGGCACCCCACAGAAAATAATTTTTATTAATTACATAACACCTTATAACACTTGAGTGCATTTCCTCGGCTTCTAGGCTTTGCCTCACACCAGCAGAGCACATTAAGCATTGCCTAGAGTAAGTCCAAAGGGGTAAACCACCAGAGGCTCTCTCACTTTGGCCTAAACCTGTGTTGGCCTCTTTCTACCTCTTTTATATCAGCCCTACAGTCTCCTCTTTGTGACCTTCAGATTCTTCTATCCCTTACCATGTAGCATCCTGATTGATGTTTCTCTTGAGCTCATAACCCACTGCTTTTCTTCTTTGGTCTATACTTTGCCTTCTTTCTCCTGGCACAGCATTTGCTCAGCTCTGTACTTCAGTGACTATCCCTTTCAAGTTGGCACTGAGATGTCTCCTGGTTGGTGACCCACTTTATGCTGGCAAAGCCTAGAGACTATGCCACTAGCCCCTCCTCAGCTCTTCAAGATCTAGGTTCTAGACAATGAGTTTTGACTTGAAAAAGCCCTCTGTTACCAACTATTGAGAAACAAAACTTCTCCCATTTTGCCTTATTTTTAAGTGATTCTACAGTCTTCTAAATAAGATAGATACAGGGGCGCCTGGGTGGCGCAGTCGGTTAAGCGTCCGACTTCAGCCAGGTCACGATCTCGCGGTCCGGGAGTTCGAGCCCCGCGTCGGGCTCTGGGCTGATGGCTCAGAGCCTGGAGCCTGTTTCCGATTCTGTGTCTCCCTCTCTCTCTGCCCCTCCCCCGTTCATGCTCTGTCTCTCTCTGTCCCAAAAATAAATAAACGTTGAAAAAAAAAATAAGATAAATAAAAAAAAAAAATAAGATAGATACATGGTTCATAGTTTGGAAAAAGTTATTTTAAAAATCATTTTAGGGGCACCTGGGTGGCGCAGTCGGTTAAGCATCTGTCTTTGGCTGGGTCATGATCTCATGGTTCATGAGTTTGAGCCCTGTGTCAGGCTCTGTGCTGACAGTGTGGAGCCTGCTTGGGATCCTCTCTCTCTCAGCCCCTCCCCAACTCGCTCTCTCCCAAAATAAATAAACTTAAAAAAATAACTTTACTATATGTATAGCTGGCACGCAATAAATGATTTATTATTTATTTATACATTAAATAAATTTAAAGTATACAGTTTGTTAAATTTTGACATATGTATATACCCCCCAAAAGTTTCCTATGTTCTTTAATTCCTTACTATCATCTTTTAAAAAAATTTTTTTTAATGTTTATTTATTTTTGAGAGAGAGAGACAGAGTGTAAATGCGGGAGGGGCAGAGAGAGAGGGAGACACTGAATCTGAAGCAGGTTCCAGGCTCTGAGCTGTCAGCACAGAGCCCGACGCGGGGCCCAAACCCACAGACCCCGAGATCATGACCTGAGCCGAAGTTGGACGCCTTACCAACTGAGCCACCCAGGTGTCCCTCCTTACTATCATCCTTAATTTCCACCCTTGTCTTTGCCCTGGACTTAGGCAACCACTGATCTGCTTACTGTTACTGCAGATTATTTTACATATTCTAGCATTTTAAATTAATGGAATCACACAGTATATACTATTGTCTAGCTTCTTTCCTTTTCATTGATGAGTACTGTTCACTTTATGGAAATAATATACAAATGTATCAATATACCATCCATTCACCTGTTGATAGACATTTGGATTATCTCTAATTTGTGCTGTTACAGACAAAGTTTCTATGAACATTTAAGAACAAGTATGAACAAATGACTTGATATTTCTTGGGCAAACACCTAAGAAGGAATACCTGGGTCATATAGTTTTTAAGAAACTGATAGCATCCAGCATACTCCGTATTTCTCACTTGAGTCATTCTAATTGTTGATGGTGCATATTTTTAGCCTCTTAAAGTTGTCTCATAGTTCACTGATGCTTGACTTTACTTTTTATTCCTTTTTGTCTTTATCTTCTGTTTTGATATTTTCTATTGCAATGTCTTCCAATTTGTTAATCTTTTGCAATGCCTTATCCACTGTTAATCCCTTATGGTGTACTTTTCATCTGAGACATTATAGTTCTCAGCTTTACAAGTCTAATTTGGGCCTCTATCTTCCAAGTCTCTACTTAACATCTAGCCATGGGACTATGAAAGACAAGTTATAATAACTGTTTTAATGCCCTGTGCAATGCTAACATCTATGCCAGTTCTGGTTTGGTGTCCTCATTATGGGCAGTATCTTCTCATTTCTTTGCATGCCTGGTAAATTCCTAATAGATGCCAGTCATTTTGAATTTTATCATGGGGTGTGCTACATATTTTTGCATGCCTATAAATAAATATTTTTGAGTTTTGTTCTGAGACACAGTTACATTAATTGGAAACAATTTGACATTTTCAACTCCTATTTTTGAGATTCATTAAGCAGTACCAGAACAGTATTTAGTTTAGGACTAATTATTCCCCACTACCGAGGCAATACTTTTCTAAGTGCTCTATCCAATACCCCATGAATTATAAGTTTCCTGGCTGGTGAGAATGGCACCATTCCTAGCCCTATGTGTGCTCCTGGAACTTATCCTTTGAATCTTTGTGGGAAATTCATTCCACAGCCAAGAGTAGTTTTCTCACCACATGCACACATCAGCATCCTGCTTAAAACTTGAAGAAGCCCCTCAACAGGTATCTGAGCTTCTCCTCTCCAGAACTCTGCCCCACAAACTTTAACTGCTTTGTCCCCCCAGCCTTTCAGTTTTACTCCTCAACTCATGGGACCTACTGGAACAGTAGACAGTCTGGAAACTCATTCAGGGCAAGAAGTGGTGACAATAATAGAGCCTACCTTATTTGCTCCTCATCTCTCAGGTGTCACTGTCCTTCATTACTTGATCTCTAGTGTCTTAATAACCTTTATTTCATATATTTGCTTGGTTTTCTTTTTTTCATTATTTCAGGTTGAAGAGTAAACTTGGTCCCACTTTCTCCATGGTGGCCTGAAGCAGAAGTTAATTAGTTTTTGAAAAGCATTTATTTCTACTCCACATCCTCAATCTAAGGAGTAGGAATACATCAAAAATAATTGTATCCTTACAGGAAAGTTTATGAGTTAGGTTAGATCTCCTCAGTCCACCTAAGGAGTTACAAACAAAGCTTCAGTTGGAAAATAGGGAAAACTGAGTTGTCTTTTTTTGGTGTTTAGGCCTAGAAGTGCAAAACTTTCTGGAACAGGGTCACACAGAGAAAGGCAATAAGAGAAAAGTCACTTCTGAGGAGAGACTGGTTACCACATGGGATTGTGAGTCCACCGAAGAATAAAAGGAGAATATAGAAAGGGATTCACACTTAACTCACTCAGGCTCCTCCCCTTCCATGACTCTCTAGTTTCTGCTTCCTTTGGTGCACTGAACATTATAAACCTCTACAATCCTTGTTAATATGTTAATATGCCTTTGCTCTAGTCTCTAGCTAATCTCTCCCTCTTCCCTCATTTTTTCAAAAACAAATCTCCTCTCTTTCACACCAAGTATTTTACTCAGTTGCAATTAGGTGGGTGGGCAAGAGTTGGAACAGGAAAGTTGTCCTCTATTATGGGCCAAAAGGCATCATCCTTAAGAAAGAGGACAAGCCTGTCTGGGACCTTTGTGGATATAGAGAACTCAACTGCAACTGGTTAGGATTTTGATTAAGCCTTTTTTTTTTTGGTTGTTACTGTTTTTCTATCAAATGGATGTAAGCTTTAGTTTTAACCTAAAAACATGTGCTTTATGAATACCTACATTTAGATAAAGGTAAGATTGAAAAACAGATACCCTGTTTTTTTTTTTTTTTAAGTTTATTTATTTTGAGAGAGATAGAGAAAGCAGGACAGGGGCAGAGAGGAGAGACAGAGAGAGAGAATCTCAAGCAGGCTCTGCACTGTCAGCATGGAGCCCAATGCAGGGCTTGAGACTACCAACCATGAGATCATGACCTGAGCTAAAATCAAGAGTCAGACACTTAACTGATGGAGCCACGCAGGCGCCCCAACAGATACTCCTTTTATTTCAGATAGAAAAATGAGATTCCAAATAGTACCTTTCAACTAATCATTTTTACACTGACTTCAATATTCACTTTATTTTGACAGCGTATCTTTCATCATAAATGTACACAGATATAACGCTAGTAAAACTCGGAAAAAACACTAGACATTCCTGAACGAATGGAAAGATGCCATAGGTCAGGTCACATTCTCAAAACATAGCTACAAGCTTGAAAAGGCCATTTTAAAAGGACTAACACACACACACACACACACACACACACACACACACATTAGTTCTGACTCTAACACTGCAACTGTAGAAGAATGTCATCTTTTGAGGGCAAAAGAATTCAGTAACAAAAGTGTAAAGGATTGTCTCCTTTTAGACTCATCACATATTTATTTCCAAATGGGTCTGTGGGGCATAGAAACAACTGGGTAAAAATGTAGTATAAAGAGATATTTGGTATCAGACAGAATTTTTTAAATTGGATTTAAAACTAGTTTCATTCAAACTGATATACATGTAGATAGAGCCAATGGTGTAAGATAGATAGATAAATGATAGATGGATGGATTAAAAGAAGGATAGATGGATGGATGGATGGATGAATAGATAGATGATAGATAGGTAGATAATCATCAGAATGTCAGTATTTTCACATTATTGTTTTTCTTTGCATTGAAGAGCATACTGGGATAGTAGAAAACAGGAAGGGGCAAGCAGACTTCCAACAACAATAACAAAGACAGGCTAGTGTTACAATTTAGAGCAGTGTTTCTCTGAGCATGGCTTGACAAACACCCATATCACAAGCATATGAATATTTGTTAGAGATGCAAATACCCAGGCCCCTCCCAGACATATTAAATCAGAATCTTTGAGAGGGTGGCCTGGGATTCTGAATTTTAACACGCTGCCCTAGCGTTTTGACTTCACATTAAAACTTAGGGACTCCAGGTTTCAAGCATGGATTCCAGAGTCAGAATTCCTGGGTTCAAAATTCAACTCCATTAAATAGCTGTTTTACCATGGACATATTACTGTCCACCAGTTTTTTCATCTATAAACTAGAGGTGAAGACAACAGCAGTATCTACCTCATAGGATTATAAAAGAATTAAATGAACTAATAGAGGAAGTCCTTAGAATTATGTTGGGTACCATATAAGTACTATCTGTATAACTGCAATAAATGTAACTAAGTCAACCATATTCCAAATTACTATATCCTAGAAGTACTGGAATTCAAAGGAACAAAATATCAACCATAAGTTATAACAGTAAAAATGCAATTTGATCCACAGTATTCCCCATAGCTAATCATTTCAGTGTTCTTTATTTTGTTTTGTTTTGCTTTTACTGGCAAAAGAACATCCTTTTGTGAAGCTGTCCCTTGCTTCCCTAGAGGACATGGTGGCATGTAATTCTTCATCTGTGGCCAAAACACCACTGCTCTCCTTACTGTAAAGTTCTAGTAAATTCTGAGGAGTTGTCCTTCCCAAATTAAAGCCATATGTCTCTGAAGGAGAAATTATTCTCTGTTCAGTTCTTGTCAACACACCTGCCTAACAAAGAAGGGCTCTGGTTACCTACCTGCCCTCTGGATCTTGTGTGACTCAGGTATTTCAGCCTCACTCATACTGTGAGGAATTCACCTTGGCCCAACTCCACAGTATCTAGCAAAGACTAACTCTTGAGAAAAATTAGTGGAGAGAATTCTGAATAAACAGGGTCCAGAAACTATACTTACATTGTAAGCCATTGGTTAAGACTGGATAGAGAACTAAATATAATAAGGCTTTGAACAATATCCCATTTATAATTTCAGTTTCATTACCACAGTGGGCCAAGATGTAGATGCATGGAGTAATGAGAAGCCTGGCAAGGTGTATTCCCAGTCTCTTATGAACCATACTTCCAAATTATCAGCCTCCTCCAGACTTCATTCGCCTTTCCATGTAGCCTGCCCTCCCTGGTCCATGACTTCTACTTCTTTCCAGCTCTCTTGGCCCTCTTTAATTACCTAAACTACATCTCATCCTGAATCAATATAAACATCACTGTAATAAAACCCAACTTCCTTATGTTCATCCCAAAGCTTCATGCTCTCCATTCTCCCTCTCTCTATTCTCTATACATATTAAACTGCTTGCAGGTGCCCAACTGTACCTCTGTGTCTCTTCCTGCAGATCTTCGTATATGCTGTGCCTTCTCCCTAGGACATCTTTCTTCCCCACCCCTGCCCCACCCATTCACTTGACTAATGACTATTCCTTCTTCAGAACTCAGGTAAGGCATCACCTCATTCAGTGTCTTACCTAATCCAGTCCTTCCCAATATACACATCAATCGGGCCCTTTTCACACTGTAAGTTCTGCTCATTCACTTGTCTCCCTTTCTGAACTATTAAATCCTTAAAGAACCATGTTTTGTCCATCCCTGTACCCCCAGCCCCTAGCAGAGGTACACCACTCAATACCACCAGTGAGATGAAAATATTGGTTTGTGACTGTGGGTTTAAGAGTCCCATGGCTGTATAGCTTAATGGAAAGAACACACGCCTTGGAGTCAGGCGGATCTAGGCTTAAATCACAGTGGTGTCACTTGCTGTCTATGATGCTGGACAACAAATTACATAAAGTAATTTCAATCCAAGTTGTTCACTTGCAAGTGAGGATAGTAATCCTTTCTCTACAGATAACGTTGTAAGAATTAAGTTAGATAATACATACCGAGCACCTACCCAGTGTCTGATAAAAGGTGGCTTTTACTATTAGTGTATTAATGATGAGAATCAGAATTTATTCCTATAGAAATCAAATCAAAATCAATCATAACTCATAGACGATGTGTTGTAAATACCTGAAAGAGACTCCGAGGTCTCTCAAGTTACCTGAGATTGGCTGCACACACCTGAGAGAGACTCTCAGGATATTAGTCCCCCATAATCATACTACAAATAAAATATATATGAGTTTTTTCAATATCAGGATAAATTTCAAGTCAGTTTGTCCAGCGTCCAACTGTTGCTATGGGAGAAATTGCCCAATGTGCTAAAAGTTGTGTGGATCAATGTAACATATTACCAAGTAAAATCCTTACTGAACATGGTGCCAACGCTATATACACTTTTTTAAAAACTTAATCCTTAAAACCAACTGATAAGGTGCTCACTGTTGTCCCTATTTGACAATTGAGGCTTAGAGAGGTCAAGCAAATGTTGAAGGTCACACACGGAGTGGGACACAGCCTGTAAGATTTCAGAAGATATTTTTGATAGCGGAATCACTTTATTATCTCTTATGGTGTGATAACTTACATTGAAGGTATGTGAATAACCTGAAGTTGTGCGTAGTTTCTCACCGGAAAGTTCCTCTACCTCAACTTGGTTAATTTTGTGATTTGAATAGTCTAAAGTGGTGGATCAGAGAGGCTTGTGATTTCAAATTTTCCACTGGTGTTGGTATTATCACAGTCTGGGATCTGTTATGCACGGCAGCTCAAAACAAGGTTGCAGCTGCTGCTTTTCTGGGCCTGTAGTCATAGACCAGAGACTCTGAAATGGCATGGCAGGCGTTGTAAGGGTGCAGGTTTCAGTGGTGGCTGCGGAACTTCTGGACTGCCACGATGGCAGCAAGGGACTATGTGTCAATGGGGCTATTTCCGTTTTGTCACTAACCTTGCCAAAGGAAGTTGGTGACTCTGCTAACCGGCATCATTCTAAACCCATGATTCTTTCGCTGGAAAGTGGCTTATTCTTAATCTATTAGTCCTGTAATTCATTAGATTTTTACCAACAGTAATTCATTAGTTTATATAAAAATTTATTTACTTATTTATTTAAAAATTAATTGATTTAAAATTCATTTATTAAGCACTTGCTATGTAATGGCACGTGAGAGGCACGACAACACAGTGGCAAGAACATGGATTTTTCAAGTCGGGTAAACAAGGTTTTGCATCCTACTCTGTAATTTACTAGCTAATAACCCACACTGGTATAAATGATTATTGAGATTACAGGTTTCGGAGTCAGGCAGACTTGGCTTTAAAATCCAGCTCTGCCCACTTATTTGATCTGTGACCTTGGACACGTTGCTCTGAGCCTTAGCTTCTCCATCCATAAAATGGAAAGAATAATACCTAATGTAGAGAGTTCTTGCAGAAAATTAAATTGAGATGCAATTACAAGGCACTCTGTGCAGTACCTGACAGGGAGTAGGTCTTCGATATCTACTTCTCTATCTTCTCCTACTAGGTTCTAGGCACAAGGCAGAAAAAGATATGCTTGAAATGTATAGCATCTATAAAAAAGAGAGAATAAAAGAAAAGGGCGCTAATGTATTAAGCACCTATTTTGTCCTAGGCATTTGCATGTGATAACACCAAATTTAAGTCAACACATGCCTTCATTTAGTCACTCATTCACGCCTTCAAGAAATATTTCTTCAACACAATATTTCTTGCCTAGGCACTGGGGCTAGCAATGCCATAGCAATGAATAAAATGGACTAAGTCCTGCCTTCGGCTTACGTTCTAGAGACCTATGCCTTTTTTGCAAAATCTTGCTGCACAAATAAAAAGCTGAGAAATTAAGAAAAAAATGTCCAACTTAGAAATCAGAAAGGCTTCATGGATAAGGGTAAGTCTAACCTGGACTCAAAGGACCAGGGTTCAGAGATAAGAGGTAAGAGTGGGGATGGGTGGAACAGCATACACAATACCCCTGAGGCAAGAAAGGGTGGGACTCCTGAGGAGGCCTGAGTTTGATCTGGTCATTGGGTGTGGTGGGTGAAAGTGAGTAATAGGAAAGGAAATCTCTTGAAAATGTATATGGAAATCAGGTGGAGGTGCAAATGGAAAGGCAGATTGATGAGTCTGCACTTCATTTGTAGACCACAGAGAGTAATTTAAGTTTATTGAACAATGAGGTAATAAGACTGAGAATATGCTTCAGAAATATTAAATGGGCACCAGTGGGTAAATTGGATTAAAGGGGAGAGACCAGAGACAGAGAGAGGCTCAGAAGGTTGTTGATTAAACATCACATATGTTTGGGGTTGTTTTTGTTTTTATGGCCAATGACAAGCAGAACACCAGAAAATTCAGGTAAATCCTTTTTCATCAGAGTTTGCAAAGGTAAAAGTGGGTTTAAAAAAAAAAAAAGGAAAGAAGCCTGTTTCATCTGAGAAAGCATTAAGGATATCGTATAAAGAAACAATTCCTGTGATGTATGAAAGACACTGTATTCTGGAGAAGAAAAAACTAAACTAGACATCAGGGAGGATAAAGCCTGAGACAACAGGCCTTATGGTATAATTTTCACACTGAATTGGTTCTTAAACCAGAGCTTTAAAATGTTTGCCAGCAAATTCTGACTCCTTGATGGTTTTTTATAATAAAAGTCCTTATTGTAAAATAAAAATAAACATGTATATAAGAACACCTGCAAGGTGACAACTGTCCCTAGTCCATTTTTGTTCATTAAGAAGAGGAAGTTTGGGGTAAAGTTTGTGCTCCTTCTGGCTAATAGTCGTATGGATCTACCTGTCCCCAGACGAGCAGGTGTCACACAGCATTCTGCCTTCAAGACATTACCTGCTTTTGCTACTTTCTCTTGGTTTCTGCAGAATCAACTCAAACTATCCAAGATTAAGGTCACCATCTTCCCCCCTCCCATCCCCTTCCAACTCCTTCTTCTTGCCTTTTTATTTATCAAATAAAAACATTCTTAGCACTATTCTGTATCCGGTTCCATGTGGAGTTCTATAATCTCTGCTAAAGGCACCACTGACCAACAAAAGCCTGGTGTCACCTCCAACTTCTCTGTCTCTGTTTACTCTCATGTCCTCTCAGCCACCAAGGCCTGTGGAGTCAACCTCTCCAAAGCCTCCTAACTGATCTTTACCACCCTTTCTCTACCCACACCCAGTGTCTCTCTAATCCAGGCTCTCTGCCATGGAGAGATTCAACTCAAGGTGTGGTCCATAGATCATACCCTGCAGGAGCAGTATCACCTGGCAGATCGTTAGAAATGAAGACTCTCACAACAGAATCTGCATTTTAACAGAACCCCCAGATGATTCACATGCACACGTAAGTTTGAGCTCACTGGCTGAAAGCACCAACCCAACGCTGTCTCTCCCCAGTTGACATTCTAGTGCGGGGGCCAACAAATTATAGCCCAAAGGCCTAGTTTGGCTCACCACCTCTTTTTATATCTTCTGTAAAGTAAGAATGGTTTTATATTCTTCTCAACGATTGGGGAAAACAATCAAAAGAAGAAGAATATTTCACTACACAAGAAAATTACATGAAGGTCAAATTTCAGTGTCTATAAATACAGTTGTATTGGTACACACCATGACTATCTCCTGACATATTGTCTAGGTCTGCTTTTGCACTACAATGACAGTCAAGTAGTTACAACTGAGACTGTGGTGGCCAGCAAATCTTAAAATATTTACTATTTGGCCCTACACAAAAAAAGTTTGCTGACCTTTGTTCTAGGGAGAAAATATACATGATAAAAAAGAAAGAAGCCCTGCAAGTTAAGAGATATAAAGGGAAAAAGAAAGACCTGAACAAAAGCTTTCTCTCCTGTGGACCCGTAGCAGATGCTAACGCCCTTCTATATCATCCCACATGTCATGTTGCTGGTTTAGTCTTTGCCAAGTGGGGAGGAGAGTCGGTAACCATTGCTCAGTTTCATGGCTACTGGTTTCTCCCCTCAGGAGGACCGAGGGTATATTTTAAACATCATGAGAGTAGGAGGATTATTCTGAGGGTTTAAATATGAAGAGAGAATCATGAGAAATTTGAGGGTTAATAATTTCATGGACGTTCTTTCCACTTAGGTCCTTATTCCTAAGCCAAAAAAACAAAAAAACAAAAAGAACAACAACACACACACACACACACACACACAAACAACAACAACAACAACACAAAAAAGCATCTTCAGGTTCTGAAGAGCTAAATGAGTCACCACAGGGATACAGTACTTTGTTGGGGGCAATAATTCTTCCACTAAAAGGAATTTCTGAAAATTCCAAAATTCGGTGTCTTAAATATCAACAACACCCCACCTGCAGGCCATCCCCTAGCTACATTCTCTTACTTTATGTCCGTTTGAGACACTAAAAAGATCCACTCGGATTTCATTCATTTTTCTGTATGCAGATCGCTTTTGGAATAACACTGTTAGAGCTATTTCTAGTGGTTTGCTCTTTAGTTAATTGACACATTCCTTTAGAGTCACTTTACACCACTGAAGCAGGTGTGAGAGAATAGTCCGAATTCCAATTCCAATTCCATCCCAGAATGAGAAAGAAGGGGAAGTCCGTGGATCAAAAACTTCCCAGAGAAGTTGTCACAGAGACACCGAACATCTTACGGCCAGAAAGTAGTTGCATTTCCACTCCTCTTCCCCCATCCCTATCTTCACATTTCTGGGAAAAGTTAAATGAGTGATTTTGCATCCACCCAATAGCAAGTTATGTTGCCAGCTGGCAGATGAGCCAAGTACTATGGTAGGTCCCTGGGCTACAGTAGTAAATAAGATATTGCTCCCGTCCTGGAGAAGTAGTTTGCCTTGTGGAAAAGGCAGAGGCAGATAACTACAACATAGTGATTTAAGTACTACAGTTCACAGTAAGTAAAAGTACTACGTGAGCACAGAGGGATGCACAGCTCAGGCTTATGGAGTCAGAAAGGCTACCCAGAGGAGATGTCTTGAGCTGAGGTCTGAAGAACAAATAGAAATCAACAGATAAAGGGCACAAAGTTAGGAGTAAAAAGCATATTGAGGGCACAAAGATACCAAAGATGAAAGAGAACAGAAGGCAACAGGGGCACGGTAAGAGAAGAGAGGAGACAAGCCAGCAGAGTCAGATCAAAAATGGCGTGTTTGCTAAACCACAGAGTCTGTACTCCATGCTGAGGACAAAGGCGATGTACTGTAGAGTTGTTGGTGGGGTGGCATGATCAGAGTTGTATTTTAGAAAGCAAATCAGCTGCTGTGTGGAAAAAGCACTGAAGAAGAGCAAGATTGGAGGAAAGGAGAAGAACTAAGATAAATGCTGCAGCGAAGAAATCATTATGACTTGAACCAGAGTCAAGATGATGGTAGTAGAAAAGAACAAGACCAAGGCCACCATATGTATGGCCATGCAGGTTCTGCCCTGCATAAAGCATTTTGCTTTATGGGTGGGAGGTTGTTGAAATGAGACTATGGTCTGCTAACTATATACTGTGGCCCATCAGGAGGAGGAAAGGGACCCTTTCTCATTCATCAGTCAGACAAGGTACTGTGTTGCTATTCTCACAATGTCATCAGATATATGGGCAGTGTTGAAGGTGAGCTCAAAAACAAGCATATCCTGGAGATTTTTAAGAAGAAAGCAGCTTATCCGAAATAGGAGTTACAGGGAGAGAATTCAAACAGGATACTGAAGTGTTTGGCCCTTGTACCTTGTATTTACTATGGCAGGAAGCTCTTCTCTAGTCCTAACCCTGCTCCACTTGCCTGTTCAGCCCAATTCCTTTTTTTGCTGTCATGAATCTCTTCAGTAAATTCAAACAAATTAATGTGAATAAAAATATTGTTTATTTCTATTTAGTATTTTTCACTTATTTTATTCTTCTTCTTTTCCTCGTTTATTTATGCCACATCTGAGACAACATGGTATAGTGAGGAAAAAGTCAGCTTTATTGTGGGACAAACTATGAATCTCACCCCTATTGACAGTTATAATAGGACCCTTCACTATTGCGAGCTTCAATTTATCCATTTGTAAAATGGAAATGATAATGCTTATCTTGTAGGTTGGCTAAAAAAGGCAGCCTTCATAAATTACCTCACCTAGTATCAAGCACATACAATAGTGGGCATTCAATACTTTAGCCCCTACTGTTATTATTTACTGATCAAATATTCTGTAGCTTACCTCTTTCTCTATTCCCATTTTCTGCTTTGATTTCAACCTTTTAGTCTCGGTCATTCCTTCTTTTCATATGGTCAATGTTATGACAGCAGTTGATAGAGTGCTTACTTCTATCAGTGGAAAGTGCTTACCTCTTTGCAAAACCCTCCCGCCTAAAGAACTTCTCAAATGTATAAGTCCATATAATAAAATTCCATTAATAATTCTAAAACCAGGGGCACCTGGGTGGCGCAGTCGGTAAAGCGTCCGACTTCGGCTCAGGTCACGATCTCGCGGTCCGTGAGTTCGAGCCCCGCGTCGGGCTCTGGGCTGATGGCTCAGGGCCTGGAGCCTGTTTCCGATTCTGTGTCTCCCTCTCCCTCTGCCCCTCCCCCGTTCATGCTCTGTCTCTCTCTGTCTCAAAAATAAATAAACGTTAAAAAAAATTTTTTTTTAAATAATTCTAAAACCATATCTAAAATACAACTCCTTAAAAGTAGATCTAAAATTATGAGTACTAACCATACATGTGCTTATTTGGGAAGTTTTCCTGAAATTTATCAGAAAATAAAGGAAGGTGAAAGAAGAATCCAGATCTTGTTAGGCCATGTAGCTTACATGACTTTTCATAAGCAGTAATTCTACCTTACACAATGTGGTTACGACAGCATTAAATGCATACTGTTTGGCCCGCACTGCATGCATAACTTAGGGACATCTTAAAGAAGAAGAAAGCATGTCTCCTTTTCTTGGGAAATGGGGCTTCATTTTCTATTTTCAGTTGGGGAATCTGAGAAGTTGAATTCTATTTCAATAAAACCGTATTTACTGAAACATTTAGGTAGGAAGTAAGATCCTAGCCAAGAATTTTTAGTTAATCTTCAGCAGCCTATGCATAAAAAGATGTTACTGGAAACACTTTCAGATTTGTTTATCCTTAAATAATATGGTCCATTTTCATTTTGAGAGAAAAAGGAATTCCACAGAAAGAAAGGCTTGCATGACTGGCTGAGTCATACTGTGGAGATTTTTTCCAGTAAGCTACATTATTCTGGATGCTGTTCAAGAGGGAAAATGTCAAACGCACTGGGGTTCAGTCTGGCATGTGGGTGGGTTTACTCAAGCACAGAAATCAAATATAGGCATTGGAGCCAATACTTTGGAAAACAACAGAATGGCTTACAAATCAGAGCTAGAATTTCCAGAAGTTTTTTTTTCAGCTGAATCCTACAAATGTAATATAAGTGAAAAATACACAGTGAACATTTTAATGACATTGTATTTCTTTCTTAGAACCTTAAAGTTGAAAAAAAAATAGACATTATAACATCCACCCTTCCTCCCGTACAACTCCTTATATGACATATATCTCTGACAGATTCTCACACTTCTTAAAAACTCTTGATAATTCACTCCCTTGTAACACAGCCCCCTTCCTTAGACAGATATAATGCAGAGGAAAAAATCTGGATGGATATGAATCAAGATAATAATAGCTATGTATGAGTGAAATTATGGGTTTTTGCTCTTCTTCTTTTGCTTCTCTGCATTTTCTAACGTTTCTGCAATGAGTCTGCATTTTTTATAATATGAAAAAAATAAGTACTTGAAAACCATGAAGAACTCAAATACTAACATGGAATTGTTCCAACTTTCTACTATAAAAGTCAAGGCAGGTTAATTGGTTGAAAATTAGGCACCAAAATTTCCAATGTTTCCAAAGTCTGTGACGAGGAAATACCAGTTTCAGCCACATCGTTAGGTCAACCAAGGTGCTATTGTTCGAACTCTTTTCGGCTAAATTGCTCTTGGTCAGATTCCATGGTACTTTATGATTCCTATACTATGCACCCTCTGCATCTACGAAAGCATCCTAAGGATGCCAAGGTTTTAGAAACTGTATCACTCTGTGGATTCTCAATTAAGCTATTATTGAACTAAGCCATCATCTTTACGGGTCGTATAGTTACCTAAGTGATTTTTTAAATATGAAATGTCACATTTATCCCTGCTCAGTTTGATTGTATCATCTCAGTTTGTTCATTTTTATGGGGTGCTAAGCAGAGCATTTAATGTGTTGTAGGGGATAAATTGTTCCTGGATGAGAAAGACATGTTCTGAAGGAATTAATCATTCCTCCTCATAACTGTTCCCTCTTCCCTGCTTCAGAAGTCTTTGGTCTTCTCTCTCATTCCCAATAAATTATTAGCCAACTCCTCATAGATTCTATGTTTTAACACCTACTATGTACCCATTAGGTTACCATATAGGTTACCCCACTGATTCTTGAAAACAGACCATTTGGTAGGCATCATTATTTCTGTTTTTATAGTGGAGAAACAGAGGTTCTGAAATTAAAGCAATTTTTCTTAAGTCATACAGTTACTCATTGACAAGAACAGGATTTGAACCTATATCTGACTGATTTTAATGCCAATCCTGCCTCTAGGTATTTTTAGCCTTGGCTGCCTGCCTTTACCCTTGCCTCTCTGGTCTCAGATGAACTCTGTCACCTTTTCTCTGATCTCCAACACTGACCTGGACACCACTGAGTTTTTTCCTCTGCATCAGAGTTTGTATTTGTTCATTTATATTTTCTTCTACTTAAAAAACTCGTGGAATACCAACAGAGAAATTTTCCAAACTGACATATTTCCATACAGATAATGTGAGTAAATGTTAAACAAACTGCAATGCACCCTCTTGTCAATGAGCCTATATCAAACACCTTGCTGAAATCAAGCCTTACAACATTCTCCTGCTCTATCACTCCAGTAACGTCCAATTAGTAAACAGAAAATAGAACTCATACTGGACTAAATACCAGCTCATGTACGTGAATGGCTCAAAAACAGAACGGGGCTAATGCAGAGGCTCAAGTAATGTTATCAAAATCTGATCTCTTCATTTCTTGGTTCAGTGTTCCTCTATCTTGGCTTCAATCTCAGGCTTTTTATGGTACATGATAACTGCCAGGAGCTCCCCGCCTATAACCTCCCATGTCCAGTACATACAAATCACTTCCACTGTTTTAGGAATTACAGGAGGCATATATATGAGTAAAAGAAAGTCCTTGAACACAAAAAAAGCAGCACAACCTAACAGAAAAATCATGTGCTTTGGTATAATATGGATCTGAATTTGAATTTGTTTTTGTCCTTAACAAGTTAGTCAAACTCAATTTCCTTAATTATAACATGGAGATTCTACATATTTCATATAGTTGATGTGAAGTTGAAGTCCTAACATTTAAACAAAATAATGTAAGTAATATGCGTAGCATAATGCCAGGAACATCACAGGTACACAACATATTAACAAAGGCAAGTACACAATTGTAAGAATACTAGTAGGCACACATGCTCTATAATATTAAGGAAAACTAGTATACTAGAGAGTTAGAAGGCTCTTACCTGGTTGGGATTATAGGGGGTGGAAAAGATTTCATGAATGTGATGGTATTTGAAGTGGATCTTTAAAGCATGTAGGAAATTATGATACATAGCTCTAAGAGAGAAGACCTTAGGGTACATTCAGGATAAGACTGGAGTAGAGGTTGTTGGTAATGGAAGTGATTATAGGTGCACTTGGAAAGGCAGATTGAAGCCTATTTTTGTGACTTTTGGATGTAAGGAGTCTGGGTTTAACTCATTAAATGAGACCCCCTGAAAGTTGACAAGTAGGAGAGTGACATGACAAGCATTGTGTTACAGGAAGAAAGACCAACACAGGTATACAAAATGTTTAGAAAAGCCAGGAGACAGAAGACAGAGACAAATTAGGAAATGATTTACAATAGACAAGCAAGTAAAAATTAAGGCTTAATCTCGAGCAGTATCCATGGTAATGGAGTGGAAAAGATACTTTTAAATAAGATTTCAGAGGTCATATCTATGAGATTCATAAACTGACTGGATGTTATGAATGAAAGAAAGGGAAGTCTGGATGTCTTACAGAGTGAAGATGTCATTTACAAAAAGAACAAAACAAAAACAACTTGGAGGTATCTAGGGGGAAAGAGGAGAAATGATAAATAAAAAAAACACAGACTAGATGGCTGTGTTTCACGAGCAGTTGAAAACACTTGATTGGGGCAAGAAAGAAAGTTCTGGGTGGGAGATGGTTCCATTCCCCATTCTTTCACCATTTATTTTTTCCTCTGTTCTAATTTCCAGTTTTACATGTAACGTAATTTCCCAGAGCTCCACCAGTCTAAGGTCACATTAATGATAAAGACACAACTTCCACCAGCTCTTGCCTACAGTCTGACCCTAGAAAGTCCCCTGTAACACCTGCTCCACCCACCCCCATCAAGGGGGGGGGCACAAATCCCACTCCCCGCTGGGCGTGGCAGCTGCTCCGTAGGTCCTACAGTCACCTGTTAGTGCTGCTACCAGTATACTGACACCCTCATGTGCCACTATCGTGGTCCTCAGAGCAGTGGGAAGAACACATCTTTCCCCTTTGCATCACTCCACTCAAAAGGATCCCCAAAGCAGGGCTACTGGTGCCTAATGGTTTAGAGAAATTACAAATTCAGTTACTATTATAGCTCCTGAGGGGATCCTTACTTGACCCAACAGACCCACAAATTCTGAGCCTAGATTCATGTTCTCAGAAGAGTTCTCAGCCTGGACCTGTGCCTGGTACATCTTAATTAACTTTCAAGACACTTGTTTGAATCATAATTTAGTCCTTTTGAATGAATGACTGAGTATCATTTGTTGATACTGAATTATAATTCAACAATTCAATCAATGTTTAAATCCTAAAATAATCTAGGGGCTCTGCTCCATGAGATTCATTAAAAGTTTACCATTTCATCTGTTCCATCTTCAATGTTTTTACAACTTAATTCTGAGAAATAATTAAAATTAAGAAAAGAATCTCCTTTCCTTGGGGTGCCTGGGTGGCTCAGTCAGTTAAGCATCCAGCTTCAGCTCAGGTCAAGATCTCACAGTTTGTGGGTTCGAGGCCCGTGTCAGGCTCTGTGCTGACAGCTCAGAGCCTGGAGCCTGTTTCAGATTCTGTGTCTCCTTCTCTCTCTGCCCCTCCCCTACTCGTGCTCTCTCTCAAAAATAAATAAACATTACTGAAAAAAAAAAGAACCTCCTTTTCTTGAGCCATGAGAGTCCACAGCAGAGCACACAGACTTATTAAATATTTTTAATGAATAAAAGAACAAATGGACTATATCAAATGACTCAAAGAAAGCCATGAAAATAAAGCAAATGTTAAATTATCTCCTTTCTTAGACATCATCTACAGCTCAAGTAGAATGGTAATCTCACACTTCAGAACTTTGAATTCTAATCCAGGCTACAGATATGGTGAAAATAGAAATTCTATGAAACCAGGGGTGCTTGGGTGGCTCAGTCGGTTGAACATCCGACTCTTGATTTTACCTCAGGTCATAACCTCAGTTTCATGAGTTCCAGACCATGTCAGGCTCTGCGCAGAGCCTGCTTGGGATTCTTTCTCTCTCTCTCTGCCTGTACCCCTCCCATGCTTGCACTCTCTCTACCTCTCTCAAAATACTTTAAAAAAAATTCTATAAAACTAGAGTTGATATAGTCTAATCTGGTGCAGTGAGAACCCAAAGGAACCAAGTACCAAAAAGATCAAGCACAAGCCCTCTGTAAGCTAGATTGTTAAGATAAAATTTTAACAATAGAAAAAAACCCCACAAACATTCATTCTTTTTTAATATAATTTTAAAAATTATATAAAATTTATATATTTTATAAATATAATTATTTAATAAATAAATTTCATTTATTTTTGAAAGAGAGAGAGAGAGAGAGCAGGGGAGGGGTTAAGAGAGGGGGAGACACAGAATCTGAGGCGGGCTCCAGGTGCCAAGCTGTGAGCACAGAACCTGACATGGGGCTTGAACTCATGAGTCATGAGATCATGACCTGAGCTGAAGCTGGACACTTAAACAACTGAGCCACCCAAGTACCCCAACACAAGTGCTAATTCTAAAAACCATTTTACCAAGTACCTTTTGCATTTGGGACCAAGTTAAAGGTTGTAATATAGGTAGCTAAGTAAATCAGTAAATTATTATTTTGACATGTGCATAGCACTTCACCTTTAAATAAAAATGTCTTTCTTATACATTATATCCTTTCATCTTGTTAAGCAGAGCACAAGTTAGAAGACAGAGGAGAGGGAAAAGGTTACACATATAATCAAAGCCTCCTTAATAAAATTTGGTATGGAGCTAAAGCAATGCTGTAAATTTCAATCAATTTACACCTAAGTGAAATCTGTATGCTTTAAACATTGTGAATACCTAGAGCTTGTGGTTTGAAGACACTGAATTTTGCAGATGTATACTCAAGGGAATCATCTTAACACAGGATTTATGTAAAGTAACCTTCTGAAATAAATCACACAAATTCTCTTGTGAGAATAAAATATGGGGGTGGGGGGTGGACATTGACCCATCAGTTTGGGAGGGAGCTCTCTGCCTTTTAAATCCATGAAGGAGGCCATCTTTATGTACAACGTGTTAGCCCCATTTAATTCCTCTGGTTGGCTTGCCCTGGCTCAGAATTATGAGCAAAAATCTAACACTCTAATGTTGCACCTGCGAGCGTTTATCTCTCTCAGTGGGGGAGAGTCAATGTCAAAACTGTAAACCACCTGGTATCTGAAATAGGTGGATAGCTTTTAAAAGTCACAACCCAAACAAAGCACTGTGTTTACATTTCCTTATGTCGGTGAAATACCAAAGCAAACCAGAAGTATTTGATGGGCTTGGGATTTTTCCACACACACACACACACCCTGCCTCACACCCAATCCCTTGCTCTATTGCCTGACTCCTTCTTTACCAACTTGGCCATCCAGGGACAGCCCATGCATTTGTTTTGTGGGAACTGAAGCCCAAGGGAAAGTAAACAAAGTATACAGATGTGTACATGTATTTTCCATTTCTTTATTCAACAAGTACTTGGAAAGTGTTTAATATGGTCCAGGTACAATATGATCGGTAGGTACTACAGGGCCAGTTGTTTTGTGGGTTACCCATACTCCTTAGTAACCCTGAAGTAAGACAAATTATTAAAACAACACTGGGGAGATGCCACTTTTTCCATTTTACAGATGATGAAATGAAAACCCATTATCTCCAATGTATTTCTCAAGATCAAGAGGTTTGTAAGTTATAAAAGTGGGCTTTGAATCACCATTGAATCAGCTGTATTTTATTCCAAAGTCAATGTTCTCACTGGTACACCTCTCTGACTCTTCAGTATCTTTCCACTTATCTATTAAGGTGAACCAGCATTAATTCTAATGCTTAAAAAAAATCCTATCCAGTGGGCATATAAACCAAATAAACAATTCAATCTAGAAAAAGAAATCAGCAAAGTACAACATTCCCACTCACTCATCTAAACAATCCATTTTGTTATTGTTGTTGTTATTGTTGGAAGTCTTCCCCCACCCCTGCCAATTTTATTGAGATATAATTGACAGGCATCACTGTATTATTAAGGTGTACCACATAATGTTTGACTTACATATATCGTGAATTGATTAGCACAATAAGTTTATATATTTTTTTTCAACCTTTATTTATTTTTGGGACAGAGAGAGACAGAGCATGAACGGGGGAGGGGCAGAGAGAGAGGGAGACACAGAATCTGAAACAGGCTCCAGGCTCCGAGCCATCAGCCCAGAGCCTGACACGGGGCTCGAACTCACGGAACGCAAGATCGTGACCTGGCTGAAGTCGGATGCTTAACCGACTGCGCCACCCAGGCGCCCCAGCACAATAAGTTTAGTTAGTATTCATCATCTCATATAGATACAATAAAAAGGAAAAAAAAAGAATTTTTTTTCCGTGTGATAAGAACTCTTAGGATCCTCTCTGTTTACAACTTTCCTATGCACTAACCATATATAGGCATTGTATCGTACATCACAGCCCTAGTACTTACTTATCTTACAGCTGAAGTTTGTACTTTTTGGTCTTCCTCCAACTCTCCGTCCCTCCACTCCCGACCTCTGGTAATCACAAATTTGATCACTTTTTCTGTAAGTTTGGTTTTTTAGTTGTTTAGATTCTACATATAAGCAAGATCATACAGTATCGGTCTTTCTCTGTATGACTTATCTCACTTCGTATAATGCCCTCCAATTTCACCCATGTTGTTACAAATGGTGGGATTTCCTCATTTTTTATGGCTGAATTATATTCCAAACAATCCATCTTAACAGAACCTGCAATTCCTGCTTTATTCTTGGAGAAGCAAGGAATAGGTAAATGATTACGTCTCTGAGCTGCTATCATTTACTACTTAATATTTATTATCTAAACCTATTTTTGAAATACAATTCCTAGTGAAATGAAAATTATCTGTTGCTCAGAACAATAAGACATCAATTTACACACATTTTTAAATTCACTTTACTGAGTTAGATACCCAGAGCTAATAAACCAAGCTGTCACTGTTTCTTGTCCAACCTTCACAGCTTTCTCCCTGGCCCTCCCCACAATATTACTATACTCTGTCTCTTGTGTATATAGCAAGGATACAAGTTCAGGATAATTCTCTGGGCCAGGATAGAATTTACTGATTTTGAATACACACAAGTGAGAAATGAACAAATTAACCATGGGAAAGTATAACCTTATTTTCTTAGCATCTATAGTACTCACTTGAGAAATAAATGAAAGATGCCAATACCATTCTGGAATTAAGAAATAAAATTCATCTTCACTGAAGACAGTAGCAAGCAATCCTTTATCCTATATAGAATTAATCCCATTTTGAGGAATACCTTAGGGAGGAACATCAAAATATTTCAGGAAGCCTAAAGAAAACACTGTAAATCAGGGGGAAAAAAGTGATCTGAGTGAAAAGGATAAAAAAAGAAAAAGAAAAAACACTTTGCAGAATTTAACACCAAAGACAGAGAACTTTAGTCATTTTTGCCTGTTTTTTGAGAAGCATTTTTTCATACAGACAGAGGTGAATGGTGCATTTGTTGTCTTGTGATTAAGGGTAAATAGGTGTGAATTGGTATTTGTTAAGATGAGAGGCAGCTGCAAATGACAGAAATGACAAAATAGCAATGATAGAAGTGCAATTCTCCCATAACTACAGTCTCGGAGAAGACAAGCCACGGCTAGCAAGCAGCTTTACCATCTGGAATGCATGGCCCCACTTCATTGCCCCAAATGACTGCTTAACCTGCAGACATCATGTCTGCACTCTGTCCAGCAGAAATGATGTCTGGAGGTCCCTTCCTTTTAAGAATAGATCCTAAAAACTGCACATAATACTTCTGCTAACATTCCCTTGGCCAGTCACATCATCGCAGCCGGTCCAAGGGGAGCTGGGAAATGTAGTCCTAATTCCAGATAGCCAAATACCCAGCTAAATATTGTGAGTTCAGTTACCAAAGAAGAGGAGAACTCGGATATTAGGAGCAACTAGCAAACTTTTATCCAGAAACACATAGGAAATTGTCTTAGAAATAAAGAAGATCCTACATAAGACATTAACTAAAGGTCTACTGAAGGCTAAAGTAATTTATGTAGGGACACAGTGCCTCTATCTTTGAATATAAAATGTTCAAAATGAATAAAATTAAAATCTCTTCTTCCCAGTGTTTTGTAGGAGGCAGAGGATGTAAGTTTAGAGATCTTTAAAGTCCCAACCACCCTCTATGACCCTAAGGTAATTGTTTTCTCTTGATTATACTCCCATCACTCTTCTGCTTACAACCATCCAGTGTCTCCCTACTGCCTGCAAGATAAATATCAAGCTCCCTGAAAAGATGCCCTTCCTATATGATTTGGTCCCTGCTCCACCTACTTCCTCACAAATTTTATTCAAACGTCAGACTATTTCCATATTCCTGAAAATACCATGATGTCTCAAATTTCTGTTTCTTATTCATTCACTCAACAAATACATATTGATTGTCTGACATGTTCCCATCCCTAGTGGTAAGCAGTAGGAATAGAATGGTAACTAATACTTAAGTAGTATGAGCAGCAAATATTTATTGAGTACTTACGATATACTGAGTACTATGCTAAGTACTTTACATGTATTATCTTATAATTGCTTATGATAATCCCATGATGTAATACCTATGTATCCCCATTTTAATAGATGAGTAAAGTAAGGCACAGAAAGGTTGAGTTGCTGGAGATCATAAAGTTTGTAAGTTGAAGAGTTGGATTTGTCGGATTCCAGAGTTGCTCAAGTTTATAACCACAAACTATTTTGCACTGTCAATCTCCTCTGCCTGAAATGGTTCACCCACCCTTTGCCCCCTCCCCACTGTTTCCCCATTGGCCATGTAAGACGAAGCCCAATCGTCACCTTTTCTAAGAAGCCCTCTTTCACTCCCTTGGACATTAAATCACTCCCCCTCTGCCCAACACCACACCTGGACATGTTTGCTGTTTTACCTTTCATCTATAAATTCAGCCATGCCTCATCCCTGCTAAACAAAGAAAGCAGCAAAAATCCATATGGGAAAGGATTACTCAATAAGTAGTTACCTATTCAGAGAGAAAATCAATCTGGATGTCAGATCAGATCATAAACCAAAATAAATACATGTGGATTAAAGCATTAAATTTGTTTGTTTTCAAAAAAAGAAATCAAAGCATGACAAAGCTAAAATAAGAGCATAATGTTGATCAATATTCTGTAGGGGAAGGACCTTCTAGGTTCCAAAAGAATGAAAGAATTCATAAAGGAAAAGAGAACGGACTTCACTGTGCAAATGTATTTAAAATGTCTGTATGTTGAAATATAACCAAAATTATTAAGAATGTTTTTAAAAAACATATTTGCCTCAAATAGGATAGAAAAAAGAAAACACTTGCTGTCATATTTGAGCTTGCTGTAATAAATGGAAATAATAACAGTACTATCCACTAATAGCTCCACACAGCAATATGAATAAGTCCTACAAACGAAATGTTGAACAAGCGGTCCTAAGAGTTCAGAATAGGATGCTATCCATATAAAGTTCAAAAATAGACACAATTAAACCCAGTTGTTTATAAATGCCTACATGGGTAATAAAAATATTAAGAAAAGCAAGGGAACGATTAAAGTAAGGATTGTGTTTACTGGAAAGTTGGGGGTGTAAACAGAGATGAAGGTGGTGATCAAGGAGGGGCACATGCATCTTGAGGGTGGAGATGATGTTTTACATGCTATTTCTTAACTTGGGCTGTGGTTGCCCAGGAGTTCACTATATAATTATTGTTTAGACTGTACATATGTTTCATGCACTCTTTGGTATGTACAATATATATTTCACAGTAAGAAAGGGAAAAGGATCTCCAAAGATGAATGAACAAGGGATGCGCATAGAAAATCCACAAAAAGAGAATATGCAAATGACTAATCATCTTATGGGAAGATATCCAGTTTACTGGAATCAAAGACTTGCAATTTTTCAAACAATACATTGCCATTTTCTGCCTAATTTTTGTTTTGTCCTTTATTTTATGAATATTCAATGCTGATGATAATGTTGTGAAAAGGGAACCCTCAAACACTGCTGGAGGAAGTGAAAACAATTTGGCAAGGATTAAACAGGTCTTTAGCTTTTAACCCACAGATTCCATCTTGGGGGTCTCTAAGAGAAGAGTCCTGGGACGCCTGGGTGGCTCAGTCAGTTAAGCAGGTTAAGCATCCGACTCTTGATTTCTGCTCCAGTCATGATCTCATGGTTTGTGGGTTCAAGCCCCCCGTCGGGCTCTGTGCTGATAGTGCGGAGCCTGCGTGAGATTCTCTCTCTCTCTCTCTCTCTCTCTCTCTCTCTCTCTCTGCCCCTCCCCCCTCTCAGTCTCTCTCTAAAATTAATAAAATAAACATTTTGTTAAAAAAGTCCTAAACTGAAGAGGAAAAAGCAATAAACATCAGAGAATAATAGCTAAAAACCTTTAAATGCTGATCTTCTAAAATCTAATAAAGGGTAAAGTAAATATGATACACTTAAGTGACAGGATATCACATAGACATTAAAATAATGTTTACCAAGAATTATGATAATATAGAATATGCTTATATTAAAATAAATAAGCTGAACACTAAACTGTATATATAGATTTGCAAATCTGTATAAAAGTATGTAACTCTCTTATCTAGAGGAAAAAAACTGGAAAGAAATATACCAAAGTATTAACTGTGGTTTTCTTTAGACAGTAAGAGCTATGGTAAATTTTCTTCTTTTTTCCTTTTGAAATTTCTATGAATGTTCTAAATTTTTTTATAATGAGAATGCATCATCTATAACTTCCTTCCTCCTTTCCTTCCTTCCTCTCTTCTTTTCTTCTTTCCTCCTTCATCTTCTCTCTCTCTTCCTCTCCATTTAGTCAGATTCCTTTATGGTGCTGACACTGACCCAATAGATGTAGACTTAATTTACACATCAGCCAGAATTCTGACCTTGCAACATGCAGTCTCAATTAATCTTTTTTATTCACCCTAGCCCTGTCTTGATCTACACCTGCATTGCAGCCCCTGACCCATAGTTTATTTCCAAAACTCACTGTTCACATTTGCTTTTCTAACTTGGTGTTGAGCTGAGCTGACCATCAATTTCCTGATATCTCTGTTGTGGCCCCTGCATCAGCTCTCCTACAGGGCCCTCAAAGAGAGCTCTAGTGTGCATTGCATGACCTTCCTGGGACCTAGTGATGCTAAGATGTTCTAAGTTTCAGTTCTATGATGGATATCGATTACAGCATTCTGTTCCCTTTGGAAGGGATCACTATACAGAGCTACACCTAGACTAGAATTATCTTTATATGGGGAGTGGTTAATCTCTAGACTTCGATTCAAAAAGACTTGAGTCTGAGTCCTAGTTCTGCCACTTAGTTATTATGTGACCTTGAACAAGTTACTTATCCTATGTCATTCCTAGTCTGAAAAGTATGAATAATAATAATAATAATACCCACCTTAAAGCTCTTAAATATTAAATGGGATGAGAGAAAGACAGAAATTTCTTTGGAATGTAATGTGCAGCATAGTGATTCTGGTTAACAATAAAGTATCATATATTTAAAAGTTCTCATTACAAGAAAAAATTACAACTATGTGTGGTGATAGATGTTAACTTATGGTGGTAATCATTTTGCCATAAATACACATATCAAATCACTATGTTTCACACCTTTTAAAACTAATACAATGCTATATGTCAATTGTATCTCAATAAAAAAATAAAACAAGAAAAAATTCAATGGGATGCTCCATGTAAAACACTTCATGCCTAGCATGTAAAAGTGCCCCCATCAATGTTCCCATTATTACTTGTATAGCCTCACCTACCACCATTTCTCACTTCAAATTTTATATTCTAATACAAAGTAAAACACTTATTCAGAACATTTTACATTTAATTTTATTACAGTCTTTGGTCTTTATTCATCTCCAGCCAAACCAACAACTTTGCCTAAAAATGCTCTTCAAGAAACACCACTTTTCAAAAAAAATTTTTTTTAATGTTTTATTTATTTTTGAGAGAGAGAGATGGAGTGCAAGCAGGGGAGGGACAAAGAGAGGGGAGACACAGAATCCAAAGACAGTCTCCAGGCTCTGAGCTAGCTGTCAGCATAGAGCCCAACACAGGGCTTAAACTCACAAACTGTGAGATCATGACCTGAGCCGAAGTCGGATGCTTAACTGACTGAGCCACCCAGATGCCCCAAGAAATGCTGCTTTTTCAGGGGCACCTGGGTGGCCCAGTTGGTTGGGCATCCTACTCTTGATTGCAGCTCATGGTTCATGGGTTTGAGCCCCGCATTGGGCTCTGCACTGACAGTACAGAACCTGCTTGGGATTCTCTCTCTCTCTCTCTCTCTCTCTCTCTCACTCTCTGTCTCTCTCTCTCTCTCTCTCCCTCAAAATAAATAAACTTTAAAAAATTGAAAAAAAAGAAATATTGTTCTCAATTCTTCTTTGTAATAAATCTCTTTAAGCAAGTTATGAATCCAAAAGGGTCCTAAAAGGAGTGGCGGAATACACACTAAGCAATATCCCTGGAGAACTGGAAAGAGAAGAACCAGAGAGCCATCTTGAGAAATCAAATGCAGAATAACTGAGAACTCCTCAAGCATAGGAACCAAAGAAACAGAGCGTGGAAACCTTCAAGGCCACATGTGAGGTACTTACACCAAACCTAAGAAGATAACCATAAAAAATAAAATTAGTGCCCAAGGTTTGCTGTGCAGAGTTCCTAGATTGATGGCTTCACTTTAGCTGATTGGTTGAGTCGACGAAAACCATCAGTCAGTTCTGCTGTTTTGCATTTTGAGAATGTGGTAACTGATGAACTCGTTCATTTGGTTGTTTGGCCACCTCATGAATAAGCAGTATCTCCCCCTGATTATCCCAGAGCAATTGGCTGAATTACATAGTGATAAAGATGCACTTTCAATTTCTTAGCTGGAAATACCTCCTCTTGGTGCTGTAGGAAGATCCTGTCCCTTGCAGTTTCCTTCAGCAGGAAATCTAGACCAGCTGCTGGGGAGAAACCTGTTTCTTTGTAAGATAAAATGTTCCCTACAAATTGAAAAGCTTTTATATCCCAAGACACATTATTCAAAACACCTCCATGCCCAGCTTCTTATGGTGGTGTCTCGAAAACACAAAACAATAGCTGTGTCTTGTGAATAAAATCAATAGTTCCCTCACAAATTAGAGGACACGGCATGCAACACAAAAAACAATTACATTTTGGATCAGGCTGAGCAGTGGCAGTAGCAGGCTAACAACATTATCAGCATTTACCTTTTCAGTGCATATCCAAGGACACAACCTTGCTCATTTCTCTTGATATCTTACCTGATTATCTGCAAGCAAATAGATGTGGTTTTTGTCCTACCTTTCTTGCCCAGAGAAGACAACAAAATATACATAGGCCTAGGAAAAAGCTGGTGTTTCTCTTTACAATTGCATTTAACTTGAACATATTGCACAGGAAACCCACCAAAACTCTGGCTGACATATCCCATGCTTAACTATGTATTTAACATTTATAGGCCATTTAGTCCTCATCTGCATTAGGATTTTGCTGTGTGCCAAAAACGCAAAACGAGGTTTAGTGCTTTTGATAAAGGACTTCAGTTTATCACATTTCCATAAAGCTGTCCAATATTTACTAAGATTTTATAACTTTAGTAAATGATTTTCTTCAACTACCAAAGAGATGCCATCACCATAGTAACAGTGTTATTTTCTGTATCCCATTTTCAGCTTTCTTTGGTTTCATCCAAGTGGCACATTTTCCATTAAACTTTGCAGGACATAAAGTCGTTAAGGTGACAGTTGAGCGCTATTATGGCTGTAGTAAGAACATTGACAGAAACTTTACCCTTGGGCCATTTGAAACAATTATTGGGGAAAGCGTCAAGAGATACCGAATGGCTTAGAAAATTCAAATGTGCTTCTTTAAGCAGATGACAAAAGAAGGAGATTTTCAAAGTTCAGCTTGCCTCTGGACATCTCTCTCTCTGAGCTGTAGCAACCAGATGAGCAAGGTAATGCCTCCTTCCCAGTGTCTTAGAAGCAGCACTGGGGACCCCAGATCCTATTCTTGCCCCAGGGTGCTCACCGTGGGGAAAGATTTGCACTAATGTCAACACAGACCTCTAATCCCTCTGCTGGTTTCTATTCCTTTGTCAAGACTAATCACAGTCTGTGACTACAGAAATTTTTTATTTATTTGTGTATTTGTTGACCTCCAGGCTCACCCTAGAGAAGAGTACTGAGCTCCAAGGGAGCAGGTATATTTTCTGCCTTTTATCTGATACCCTACTCATTAAGTACTTGGGCTTAGGTACTGAATAAAAAAGTAATTCAAGTAGATGATGTAATTCTCCTCTCAGTGTAGAGTCCTCAACCCTGCAGACCCCCAGTTATCCAAAAAATGAAATGTTCCACTTCAGGGAGAATAAAACTGCAATAAGTTTGAATTAGATCATTCTAAGACTTCAATATGCAGCATCCTTTTTTTTTTTTTTTTTTTTTTTTTTTTTTTTTTTTAAGCAGCGGTAATTCCAAATGTACTTTATGCATCAACCACTCTTGGGCTAGGATCCCTGTCCCCATTCCATTAGCCCCTCCCTGATGACATGGTCCAGACAGACTTCTTTACATGGTGGATATCTCTGTCTTCACTAATGTTGCAAAACAACCTGTTCCTGATTCAGCTTATCCCACACACCATGGCAGCTTGATTCACCAAATCACATTTCCATCATGACAGCAGAAAGAATATCTCCATTTATCCCTCATATTCTATGTATGAAGAGAGAGAACAAGAAATCTAGCCTTGCAGTTTCAGAATTGTTTTTCTAACCTAAAGAAAGATAACTCTTATTTAAAACCAAGTATTGAGTCAATATACTTCCCAATCTCAAATAAAAAGGAGAATATTTAGATCCCAAGAAGTCCATTACCAGGTGTCTTCATGTTGGAAGTTCCCAACGGTTCAAAGCAGCAGCCATACTCATGATCTAATTGAGGAATCAGCTGGAAGGGTCGAAGCATAGTGCTAAATAGGACAGTCCTGGTGTCCATCCCCACAAGCACCAGTGGGTTTCTTCCACTTCACAGCCACAGCCCACCCCTCATTTAGCAGCCATTCTATTCCAATGGTTACAAAGGGAATCAAAACAAAGAACGTGGCTAGACAGCATCCCAGCAGAAGAAAAATATTTTAGTTTTCACATTGGAGTCACAAGCCAGAAGAGTAATTATCACATAAGAAAGATAGAATGTTAGCTAACAGGTTAATAGTATTATCAGTATAATAAGAATATTAAAAAATAATTCAAGGGGCGCCTGGGTGGCGCAGTCGGTTAAGCGTCCGACTTCAGCCAGGTCACGATCTCGCAGTCCGGGAGTTCGAGCCCCGCGTCGGGCTCTGGGCTGATGGCTCAGAGCCTGGAGCCTGTTTCCGATTCTGTGTCTCCCTCTCTCTCTGCCCCTCCCCCGTTCATGCTCTGTCTCTCTCTGTCCCAAAAATAAATAAAACGTTGAAAAAAAAAAAAAAAATAATTCAAATCGCATTCTTATTGGATCGCATGAAGATGAACATAAAAGTAAGGGGAGTATCAATCCTGAGTGTCATCCTTTTCAGAAAAAAAATCTCATATATGTGGTGTCTGAAGTTCAAATTTATAAACAGAACATCCAGATAAAGGCATTGTGATTGATTATAATGAACACGCCTTATTGGCATTTAGTTATTGATGTTTAATGAAAAGGCAAAAGATAACTACATAACTTCAAATACAGGAGGGAGTTATTTTATGAAGAACAAACTTTTGATATTAATTATTCCTTTTATGTCTTATTTTCAAAAGAAAAGAATACTTCCATTTCTTTACAACTCTTACTTCCTCCACTCATTCTGCAAAAGGAAGATCTTATGTACATTTTTAATTTTTTATCTCTTAGATTGACTTGTACCAATATAATAATTTTTGTCCTATTAATAAGAAATAACAGAGTTTTGCTACAAAAGTTACTACTTAATGAAAATACAATGTAATAAAACAGTTAGTATTTTCTTTTATCCTGAAATTTCCTCAGTCTGAAAATCAATATTAATTAAATATACTACAGCAAATGGATTCATAATGGAGAAGTAATCAAAAAACACAATCAACTATGGCCAACTCTACAGTACTTAATTACTGACCTATATTACCATATTATTGACAATTTGGCAAAAATATTCAACAAGAGGGGCGCCTAGGTGGTGCAGTCGGTTAAGCGTCCGACTTCAGCCAGGTCACGATCTCGCGGTCCGGGAGTTCGAGCCCCGCGTCAGGCTCTGGGCTGATGGCTCAGAGCCTGGAGCCTGTTTCCGATTCTGTGTCTCCCTCTCTCTCTGCCCCTCGCCCGTTCATGCTCTGTCTCTCTCTGTCCCAAAAATAAATAAACGTTGAAAAAAAAAAAATTAAAAAAAAAAAATATATATTCAACAAGAATCTCCGAGGGCCAGAATAGTGTATATCTTGTGGTGAGTTCCACTTCTCTTTGACATAAATGTGTATGAGGCAGGCCTACTGCATTCATTCATCCAGCAAACACGCGTTGCCTCACCACTGTGTCTCAGGTACTGTGTTATGCATAAGAAATACATAATGAGGATGAATGACCCAGTTAACAATCCAGGGGTGAAGGTAAACAGATAACTAAGAGTTACAATAGAGTGAAGTAAGTGCCAACAGAGGTAACCATGGCACAAAGGAGCACATGCTTAACTATGTCAGCAGGGTGTATCAGGGTAGGGTCCTGGTAAAGAGTAAACTTCAAGGATCCCATACTTCTATCATTTCCTAGCACCTTAGAGAAGGTTTCCCAATGACTGTCAGCACAGCTTTGGTGGGTTTTGACATGTCATAGTAAAATGAGGTAATTTTTTAAAAAATTAATTCACTTCCATAAAGCTAATTTTATGCCATATGAGGACTTCTCTTTCATCCTGAGATTGTGTCCTTCTAACTTCCTAATGTCCTTTCTTTCCTGAAATCATGGATAATGCATGATAGGGCTGCATTTTCTTCCTTAACTGGTTGAAGAAGTAGTGGCAACTCTATGTGGGTTCTCCAAAATACTTCTGTAATTTTCCTTATCAGTGAAATTCAAAAGTCCAGAAACCACTTTCATGGAGCAAGACCAGTTGGACCTTGAAAAGAGGAAGTAGGCAAGCTGGCTGATTCATCAGTTGAGTGATAACAGTACAAGCTTTCTTATGCAGTGTGATCCAGACATGGTTAGTGAATTAATCAAAAAACCAATTAAGATGGAACATCATAAAACATACGTATTTTGAATCTTTCATATTTTAATTTAAAATATTTGTGTACTTGTGTTAATGTACATGAAGGGTCTTTGACTATGGATCTGCCAATGATTAGAGTTTTAAGTTCCTTCTTGTATGAACCACATCCAAAACTCAGGGTCCAGAATGTATCCTTTTATTTCTTTAAACTGGCACAGCAATTGTGAAGCAAGATGACTATACAATCAATCTAGAATTTCATTAATTTTTCCTTCTATTTTTACAGGTTATCTCAAGCTTCATTTGATAGGCAATTTTATACTCACCTTTATCATTTTTCAAAATATTCCATTTTGCTTTCATGGCAACAATTATCTTTGTGCACTAATCATGTAACTAATGTAAGTCAGTAGTTATATGATGCTCATATAATTACAATTATAACTGGATAAGCAGATTTAGGAACAAAGACAACTCACCCTTGGTATGCATGCTATTAGCCGGTGGTGACAAAAGTGTATGGACCTGCCAGAGCAGGGCTTCTCGGCTTTAATGTGCCGACAGATCACCTAGGATTTTGTTAAAATGCAAATTCTGCTTCAGTAGGTCTGGGGTGGGACAGAGTCTATGCTGCTAAATTCTGAGATGCTGCTGCTGTCCATAGACCACACTCTGAGTAGCCAGAACAGGTCTTCTGTCTTGGTTGCACATTGGAATCATCTGAGTGCCCCCCTGAAAGATTCTGATTTAAGTGGTCTTTGGTGGGGCCTAGGAAACAGGATTTTTAAAAGCTTATCAGATGATTGAAATGTACCAGAATGTAGCTTGCTAGCCCAATCATTCTATGGGGTGTGAGAATCAGGTAGTCTCTTTCACAGAAGGAATGGAAAGTGTCCAGAATGCAGTGAGTAAATCTGTTCACTGAAGTCAATTAAGAGAACTACGATGTATATAACCAGTGGTTATCATTTTCCTACCTGACACCCCTTAGGTTCAATATGTTTTAGAGTGTCTTTTTGTTTTGCTTTGTTTTGTTTTTGTTTTTGTTTTTGTTTTTGTTTGTTTCAAATTTTTATTTAAATTCTAGTTAGTTGGCATATAGTGTGATATTAGTTTCAGGAGTAGAATTTAGTTGTTTTGTTTTTTAATTGACTTCCTTTCTAAGCCTTCTGATTTCCCCTGTATAAAAATCTCAGGGCTTAGAGAAAGGGGGAAAAAAATAAATACTTAACTGGTACCAATACCTGATATCCATTAAGATGGTTAGAAATTAAATGTGCCTATCCTCTTGATTTTGGCTTTGGTGCGACAATTGATTACACAAGAGTTCATAGGCATATTCCAAAGGTTCCATTTCCCAGGGGAATAAATCTAATATAATTCAAATAAAAAAGTTAGGAAGTACTGACAGAAACACAGAAGGTAAAGAGGAAGGCACAAGAGGAAAAATGAGGGAGCTTCAAGTTTAATACTGGCCATTAAAAATTTATAATACAAAGATAATATACAAGTAATATGAAATTAGAAATCATCATCTGTGAGATAACAGTTTAGTTATTTCTTATAAATATGTGTGCATGGAGGTGCCTGGGTGGCTCAGTTAGGTGAGCGTCCGACTCTTAATTGAAGTTCAGGTCATGATCCCAGAGTCGTGGGATTGAGCCCTGCATTAGGCTCTGAATTACGTGTGTAGCCTACTTGGGATCCTCTCTCTCCCTTTACCCCCTCCCCCACTTGCTCTCTCCGTCTTTCTCTCTCTCTCAAATTAAAAAATATATACAATAAAATAAATATGTATGCATGATCTAACACTGTTCTGTGTTGGGACTTGTTCAGCCATGATTTTGGTCCCTCGATGTAGAGCAGGGCCCAGCTGTCCATTTTTGTAAACACAGTTTTATTGGAACACACTCGTGCTCATTTGTTTACATGTTGTCTGTGGCTGCTATCAGGCTGTTTCAGGCAGAGTTGCATTATGACAGACACCACATATCCCACAAATACTAAAATATTTACTACTTGGACCTTTACAGGAAAAGAACTGGTGACCTCTATGTAAAGGAACCATCATCAAAATTCACTCGTCCCCATTACCAACAAAACACAGAGTCTTACTGAACTCCACACGGTAGCATTGGAGGGCTAGTCCCGAAAATCAGTAACATTCTCTAAGCTTCATTAATGATCCCTCTTTAAATCACTTAAAATATTTGCTGGGGAGGACACTTTACGGGCTGACCAGAGAGTGTGGCTGTGAGCTTAGAAGGAAGTTGAAATGCAGCCCATAATAAAGGCAAGGCCCAGAAAAGAAAGTGGGCTCATGGGGAATCAACTCTGGGTCATGATGTAGGTCCAGAAATGGATTCTGTTAATAATACCCTTCCGTGCTGTGTTTATGCCAAGCTATAGATCTTTTTAATGCAAAAGCAGTTATTTCAGCCTGAGGTCCAATCTTTCAGGAGAGTTTCTAGGCACTGTTTCTTTCACATTATTCAAACTGGTCCTACTAATTGATTGCCTTTTGTTTAGAGTCCAAAACAGAACATTATCCTTTTCATCAATTTTCTCAGCAGTCTGCAAATGTACTACTTATCGCACGTAAAGTTCTACTTAAGTAGCGTTCAATCATCTTTCCAACAAATTTCAATGAGCAATGTTCCTGGAGATGCTTAACAACCTGTAATGCCTATTTATTGTGGGGAATGCTTCTAATGACAAATGGCCAATGCAGGACTCTTTAGGCTTATAATTTCTTTAGATGAATTTTCTTGACAGTGTTGAGAAATGAACACCACTATTTGCAAATGAGCGAATCATGCATTCTCAGCAGCTATTCTTAAAATTGCCTTTGTTCAGAATGTATGAAATGGGATGATAAATCAATTGCACAGTGAGGGGTTTTTTTTGGGGGGGGGCATATAACTCCATAGAGCATATGTATCAGCATTAAATTTAATGTATTTATATTTTTATTTAAAATGCATTTCATTGAAAGCTAGTATTTGTAATTTTTGCTCCGTGTTCCCCAAAGAATCAGGCTCTTAAAATGAAAGTATCCATTATTCAAATCTGATTGTTGCCACTTCTTGAGGTGGTGCCTGATAGGATAATTCATCTAACTGACCTGAGGATGTAGACTTCATTACTAAATTACTCATGTACATATCACACTGCCTATGAGGAATGATACGAAGTAAATTACAGGCAGTGGAATATACACCAGTCTCTCAGCACCCTAATACCAGCATGTACAAAAATCTAACTAGGTACAGAGAAGGGAAGGACCTATTCAGCCTGAGGTATTAGGAAGGCTTCACAAGGAAGTGATATTTTAATGGAGTCCTGAATTCAGCAGGGAGAAAAAGTTGGGCACAAGAATTCTAGGCTGAAAGAACAACATGCACAAAAGCAGGAAGACAAAAACCAACACGTGTGATCAGGTACCGTGAGAAATTCAGGGCAGCTGAAACATGAACTGAATGGGGGGCAAGGGGGACAGGTGAATAAAGGAATCTTTAGTTCAACAAAGAACAACAAGTAGCTCAAACTGCCTTGATTCTTTCCTGCCCTTTTGATTTCCAGCAGCACGAGATGATAAAGAAAACACAGTCATCCTAGTCAGATTTTGTCACTTCTTGGTCATTCAACCTTAGGCAAGTGATCTGTTGGGGTTCATTCATTAAAGTGTTGATTCAGAGACCTGCCTAATCATTGCATCAAAATACAAGTTCCCAGGCCCCCTCCCACACCTCCTGAATCACACAGTCTGGAGGAGGCCCCAGGAAGCGGTGCATTTTAAGCTTCCATTGTGTGACTCACCACCTTCAATACAATATTCTGTGGAAGAAATCACCTTTGTTAAAAATGCTCTAAGTGGGTGTTACTTCTTTTGGTCTTATTTCTTCCAAGGAGGAAATAAAGAACAGTAATCTGAAGACTCTGAAATACTTAAAACAGAAAACCTTTAAAATCCCAATTTAGCTGGCTTGTGGCATTTGCAGGGGGAGGGAGAAATTATCTGAAGGTAAGAGACTTTCCTTTCTTTGAAGCTATATTCGTGTGATGTGAATCAAACCATTCATGCAGAGAACAAAAGCACTTTTGACTTCAAGGGCCAGTTAAGATGGTAACTTAAATAAACAGGGAGGAAAAGAGATATGACAAAAGGTCAGCTTAGTCATAGCTTCTTGAGCTTCAACCAAAGAAGTGCCTAAGGCTGAACAGCTAAATTGAGTTTGCAATTATCCACCCTTCCACAGGTTCCTGGACTGGTCACCAGATCTGTAAAGTCAGTTTAGAGGGAGGTCTGGGAGCTATTGTCAATATTTCAAAATTTACAGTGCAGTGCTTCTCAAAATACAGTTCAAGAAACATGAGATCTGAACCATTTGATGAATGAGGATAGTGCTTATTAAAAATGAAGATTCCTACATCCCAACCCAAGAGATTATATTTCAGAGAGTTTGGTATGAAGCTTGGAAATCTGTATTTCTTTTCAAACACTAAGTGTTTTGAGAGAACTCTTGTAATAAGGTTAACTAAAATATCCCCAAGCTGCATCCCAATTCTCTGCTTTAGCTGACATGAGCAAGTCAACTTAGCACATGCTAATCAGAATTTCTAATGATCAGATGCAGGTCTTTAATTAATAAAAGTGGGGAAACAAGTTATTATGTAATAAATGTCATTTATTTAGTAGAGAAAAATCTATCAAAATGTGGATCAATAGAGAAACTTTTTTTTTAAAGGGATCCTTGATAGCAAAAAATTTGAAATGACTTAACACTTGACAGCTCTCCTCCCCCATTCTTGGCTGCATACATTTTGTTTAGAATCTTGATAGTAGAAAAATACTAGTGAAAGCAATTTTCTCCCCTATTTTCCTACTCAACATTCCTCTCCTTACCCCTCCTTTCCACATGTTCCCTGTTTTTCAAATGAAGATAGCTGGTCCAGTTGACATTTGGGCATGTGCCTGGGGTCCTATAAGGGAATCTACACTTCTGAACATTTCTCTGGAGAATAAAACACCTTTGACCTTCCATCACTTGGAATAAAAGTATTTCCAGAGCCAGCTTTGTTAAGGATTTCCATCCAATTTGTGAGTGCTTTCTCCCAATTTCCATTATCAGAAAGGCTTTTGGGTGTTCTGACTTGAACAGTTACCAAAAGAGAGAAAGAGAGAGGGAGAGAGAGAGCTAAAATTTAATCCAAAATTAGGATAGTCATGTGATTCTGTGAATGTAAAATATAAAGCACAAGATTTCATCACGTTCAAAGGTCTTTAAAATTCCATGCAAAATGCATTTACATAGTTAAAAGCAAAGGAAGTACAACTTCTAATCAAACAATGTGAACATTATCGATTTCCCTAAGTACGAAATTAAAGATCCTGACTATGAAACCACCACCACTCCTGAAGTTATGAATTCACCAAAATAGCAACTGTAGTAAGTTTCCATCAGGGTTGCCAAAAAGAATCTCTTCTCATTATGCAACTATAAGCTAATAGCAAAATTACATGGAAAAATGTTTCCAACTGGCTTAAGTCAAACTGGTTAGGAACAACCATTAGTCCTTTTTGGTAAATAACAGTAGCAATCAGCTACTCACCTGCAACCTCACCACTATGTTATTAAGAAGGTAAGACTCAAACCAAATTCTACCACACACACAGATCCATTTAGAGATAAAGATGAAAGGTTAGTAAGATTCATATGCTCTTTATGGAAGGTAAAGTCTGTCCCAAATGTTTTAGCCAAACCACATACCTTTAATAAGTCCAATTCCACATATAAGAGCATATTTCTGTCATCTATTATGCTAAAAAGTCGCTACTTCAAAATAATTCTATTGTGTGAATTAGACAAAATGTCTGCTGTTGATTGGAGATAAAGATGGCTGAAGCTTTGCAGAGGCTGCCTGTGGAACTGGATCATTCTGACCACATGTGTGGATCTTTCCAACCACTGACAGCACTTGAGTGTAAATACCTGATCAGTGCTGCTGATTATCCCTAGGATTTAGCTTAAACTAACACTCACACAAATATGCACACCTACATCTCAAATTGGGGAAGGAGGAGCATGATGTAATTATTTCCTTAGTGCTGGTAAGTATATTTTAGTCTTAGGGGGGTTTAAAATTAAGTATAACATTGTGCATCAAAACAAAAGAATACTATTCTGTGAAGAAAGCTGTGATATTTGGAAATTTTTTGGCAATGTTTAATAAAATTTATCCTACTAGAATAACAGGTCAGCCTGTTAATCTCAATTTAAAATATACATCTAAGAAATTTAGATTTGTGAATTTAAGTTGAAATCGTACTAAGTTTACATAGAGTATTAGAACCTTTAGGTAGATTCAAGACTGCCATATTTATAAATGTACTTCTTAGATTTGTAAGAAGTACTTAAGTACATAGAAATCTTTGAAAGCCAGTTAACATCTTTTAGAAGAGTTCAAATCTAGGGGCGCCTGGGTGGCGCAGTCGGTTAAGCGTCCGACTTCAGCCAGGTCACGATCTCGTGGTCCGTGAGTTCGAGCCCCGCGTCGGGCTCTGGGCTGATGGCTTGGAGCCTGTTTCCGATTCTGTGTCTCCCTCTCTCTCTGCCCCTCCCCCGTTCATGCTCTGTCTCTCTCTGTCCCAAAAATAAATAAACGTTGAAAAAAAAATTTTTTAATGTTTAAAAATAAATAAATAAATAAATAAATAAATAAATAAATAAAAGAAGAGTTCAAATCTATAGAATGTAATTTAAAATATTTAAGGGTATTTAAATGTCTGAATTTTAATGGGACCAAATGTTACTCAATATTATTTGACTCCATCAAAGTAGTTGCTAAAATTGACTAGACTAAGATTTTCAGAATTAATTAAAAGCCAACAGGACTGGGGTTTTAAAATATTTATTTTAGAGAGAAAGAGAGAAAGCACAAGCAGGGGACGGGCAGAGAGAGAAGGGAACAGAGGATCCAAAGAGGTCTCTGTGCTGACAGCAGAGAGCCCTACATGGGGCTTGAACTCACAAACCACAAGAACATGTCCTGAGCTGAGTCAGACGCTCAACCACCTAAGCCATCCAGGTGCCCCTAGACTGGACTTTTTTATTTGTAACTCTATTACATTGAATATTAATTTTTATGAATTAGAATTAAATTTGAATTCGCTTTTCCTATGTACAACACTCACTTTCAAGGTACCAAAAAGTTCATTATTAACATCACTGAACAAACTCTCCTTATCACTAAAGATGATCTAGGCTTGTAGCATTTCTCACTTATCAAATATTAATGCCTTTGGGGCCTAAAATAAGAAGAGTCAGGGAACTCTATTCATGACCTGCAGAGTGAGTCAGGGTTTTATCAGAATTAATATTTTAGGACTAGATTGGGGTCATAGGGGTCATCTGATCCAATTTATACAGGAAGAAACAGAGACCCAAGAAGTTTGGCTTGTCCAACATACTATATAATAAACCAGTAGAGGAGCCAGGATTAAACACAGTTCCCATGACTCCCAACACAGCATCCTTGTCAATATTAATGAATATTTATTAAGTGCTTATTATGAATCAGGCAGTTTCTAGACCCTGAAGATGCAGCAGTAATGAGGGCAAACTTCTTGGAAGGTGGAGATAGATGATAAATGCACATATAAAGGAAACAATGTGAGTTGGTGATAAATGCTCTAAAGAACACAAAAGAAGATGTCATGAAGGAGAGTTATATGCCCAACAGGCAAGTGAGGGTTGGGCTTCTCTCACCATTCACTTCAAATGTCAATATTGTGGAGATGACTTTCCCCCTGACCAACCATCTCCACAATATTGACACTTGAACTGGTGAGAGAAGGCTGTCATCAAAGAACTGTGGGAAGAATATTTCAGGCATTATAAAGCATGATAAGTACAAAGAGCCTGAGGCAGAACAGAGCTGGGGAGGTAGGAAGAGTGAACAATAGAATTTGAAGGCGGGACAAAGTTGTTTGGATTTTATTCTGAATACACGATGGCGCCATTGGAGGATGTTGAGCAAAGAGTGGCATAAGCAGATTTACCTGGATCACTCCGGCTACTGGGAGGAGAGTGTCAGTAGGGGAGTGAGAAGAGGAACAGGAAAACCAGTTGGGAAAAGCTGTTGCAATCCTCCTTAAAATATGGTGGAAACATAAATAAGGCTGGTAGGATAGGAGATGAGAAGAAATAGATTCTGAATATATTATGGAGGTAGAATCTACATTGTTTTTCTGTGACTAAGATATTTTTTGTGTTCCTCTGATAATATCTTCATTATGGTGAGTGACAAGGCAGTAATGAGAATGGCTCAAAATTTGGGATCCTCCTATTTTAAAATGTCAGAAGAGGACATAAGTTTTAGGTTAATTCCAAAGGGACAGATTTCCAGCCCCAGACATGGCCAATCTCAAATCCCCTCATCATTTAAAGACTCCTAGGATGATAGTAGTGCCTGAGAGATATATTTCATGTGTTAAGTGCTCAAGAGATAACTAGATAAAGCAAAAAAGTCACTCAAGAGAGACAGACCTGAACCCCAATCTTGGTACCAGCTCTGTGATCTTGAGCAAGTTAACCTGATTTCTTTGAATCTTGGTTTTATTGTCTACAAAATGGGCAGAGTTTTATGAATATGTTCCTTGCACAGTGCCTGACTGTGTTTATACCAGGTATTCAAAAAGGGCAATTACTACTCTTAACTTGTTCTCTGTGACCTCCTTCCTTTGACTAATACCAGAACCCGGTGAACTTTAGCCCTTTTAGCTCAAAAGTGAGTATAAAACATAAAGACACATTTTTTCCAAGTTTTGGGGGAATCTCAATAACACTGTAAATATCTTCTGCTATGTTAACAAATATTTAAATTAGATGGGCACTTATCACAGGCTGTCCTGAAACTGTGACTTCATAGGTGATCTCCTGAGGCTTTAAAATTGCCTACAGCTCATAATGTGAAACATCTTCTTAATTAAAACTTTCATTCTGAGAGAAAGGATTTAGGGCAGGGAAAAGCCAGAGTGGGTCTCCTGGCTGTTGAAATTATCTAGAGCATAAAATAAGGGTCTCAAGGTCAAGGACCACTTAACCAAGCTTAACAGAGATATTTTCAGACCCTCATGCAAATCAAAAACCACGAAATTAAATAGAATACTGGGCACGGTATTCAGACAGGTCAGTTCATCCAGTTCAGGCCTCTTTTCCCAGCTAAACACTTACAATTTGTCATTGTAAATACTTAGTATTCAAATACTTAATGTTCAAATACTTAATACAAATACTTAAATGTTCCCTTTCTGGCATCTTCAGCTCTACAATTAAGGGGAAAATAAATCATATGATAATGTGTCGACTACACCCACAAATATCACCACCTTTAGTTTTCAAGCTACTTCATCAGACTCTGGCCTTTTAGTTTTCTCTTTGTTCTCTTAAAGGGCAAGTGCCTCCACTTCCTACAGACACCAAGAACCCTGTCACGTGCATGGTTGATTTTCAATTGTACGTTCATCAGACTTTCCTTGTCCCCCATCTTACAGCTCTACAGCCACTTAGGGAATTCACAAATCTTTGAACTTTTAGGAATCTTGAAAACGCAATTACTAAGTACACTCAAACACCACCTAAGCATATACAATGTGCACTGACATCTTTTCCGTTTCAACATCATAGCACTAAATCAGCTGGAGGAAACTAGCAGAGAAAAATGACGATGTCACACAGTTTATTATCACTTAGATTCCAGGATCTTATGGTTATCAAATTAATCAGCCTGTGTTGACCATTACTTTTTAAGGTAGTTTTTAGTGAAATTCACCACAAAACATACTTCGCAAAGATTCCATTATCCTGACAGTTCTTAAATATATCTTGTGCTATTTTGCACAAAAATAACATCTAATATTAACACGGTAATGACTACACATCGGGCACTGTTCTGAGAACTTTATAGATATTAACTCATTTAATCATCATAAAAATTATATAAGTAAAATACTATTATCATCCCATTTTACAGAAGGGGAATTGTGGAACAGAGATTAAAGAATGTGTACAAGGTCACCAGTTATGAAGCGAACTCAGAACTCATAGATTAAGATTTTAGCTCTTATACCAGAGCTACTCAATCTTGGCACTATTGACATTTTAGATAGGATCATTTCTGTTGTGGGAGGCCCTCCTATGCATGGTAGGATGTTTAGTAACATCCTTGGCCTCCACCCACTAGATGCCAATACTACCACCCCAGCCCAAACCCTGGGTGTGACAACCAAAAATGTCTCCAGACACTGCTTAATGTCTCCCTGCGAAGGGGATGGGGTCAAATCATCCCCTGCCACAACCCACTAGGAATCACTGCCCTGTACTATACTGTGATCACACACAAAATGGCAAAGAACAACTATGTTTATAGTTGTAGAAGAAAAGTTAAGAGGCTTGTCCCTGAATTTCAAGGATTAGTATCATTAATCAAATGAATCCTCACCCAAATAAAATTAATATCAACCCCAATTCCACTCTGCTTTCCCTGTTCCTTCTCTCTTTTATCTTCCTTCATTGGAAAATTGCTCATCTAAGTTCCACAGACTGCTAAGCTGGTGATTTCACTCTTTCCTTCAAGTCTGTGTCTGAGGCATTGAAAGACGTGCATAGTTTTTTTAGGTAGTAACTGAGGCTGCTCTCAAGAAAAAAACCACAGGGTACTTCAAGGTCTTTTGAAGGTAGGAGAGCCAAGAACCAATAGAACTTCATTCCTTTTCAGAAAGGAAACTTATTTTCTTCTTTGGACTCACAGCAGGTTATTGCTGCCTTGTTCCCTAAATGGTGGATTAAACATTGTGTGGTTCATAGGACTCTAAAGGCTCATGTGCTCACCTGGTATAGCTCAGCCTCTCTCTGGATGTTGTCTGCAGGCAGATATTGAGAACTTGCCACTTGTTCATACCTCCTTGATATTTTCTGGAACTAAATAGGTTGGGTTGAAAAAAAGGACTTTTCTTAGCTTTTCAAATCTCCATAACCAAGAGGATGCCTTTGGTAATCTTGGAAACTCCTGCCAGAGTGAACATGTCTCATGGCCAATGTCTGGTAAGTAGGTAAGAGACTTCACCTGATGGATAAACAATGGTGGAGTTGTTTCATGGTGTGTGTTTTCCATGGACCCAACCCAAGCAAATCACACCATACATAAACCACCAGCCAATGCGATATCTTTAAGAAATCAGACTATGCTCAACTAGAATAAAAACACCCAGCCGTGTGTCATCAAAAGAAAGCTCTTACACTGTTAGAGTTTTTCCTTGAGGTAATGATTTTGTTCAATATTGATGCAATCCTCATTTATTGAGTATCTGCCACGTGCTTGGAACAATCATGCTATTCTCCCCCACCCACAACTTCTCTGGCAGCTACTATAGTGAAAACTTCAGAAGTAGAAATCAAGAGATCACAGATTCCATTGTTCTGCCTGCTAACAATAAAATTGCAACCCTGAGTAAGCTACTTGACCTCACTGAGTATCAGATTCCTCAACCTTAATATGAGGCGGCTGGATTATTAGATAAACTGTAAGGTCCCCTACAACTATTGAGTTCTATGATTTCCTATATTTATTTTCTAGCTAAAAAGTATTGAGCTTCTATTGCATGACATGTACTACAGTTCTACCGCTTTACATGTATTATCACATCTAAATTTCACAACAATCCTGTAAGGTAGTTCCTATTATCTCCATATTAGGGATGAGGAATAATTCTATTTATTCAGTTCAGTGCACTGCTTCTTCAAGAGGAACTCTACCATTCTGGTGGATAGAGAATCACGCTAGGCAATGAGCAGAATAAGGGCAGGTGGCATGGCCAATTCATTGACCTCTGTCAGCACTTATCACATATCCCAGCACGCACAGAAAGTCAGTAAATAATGACCAAATATACAAATGAAAGAAGAAAATTTAATATCACTTTTATCAAGTGTATCAATAAGGATGATAAGGTATCGTATTGTTTGTAAGTTTAGAACCCATTCAAAAGCTCATATTCTGGGTTACAAAACAACTGAGGATTTAACTGTCACTTGAGTTTTGATGTGTTATTATCCTTTCCCAGATTTTTAAAGATAAATGTATTCACATGATGGAGGAGTTTTAAAAACAAAATATTCACCATAGCTTCTCATTGATAACTCTAGAATGTGGGGGGGGGGGGAGGTGTTCATTTTTCTAATCCTGGTTCATGTAATCAGGAAGTATATTTTTGTGGGGCCATATTTAACTGCATTCTTATTTTGCAGAATCCCATACTTTAAGCTGTACATGCAATTGCCTCTCACAGGTCACGCAGATTTGTATTGAGACTTTTCATAGAAAAGAGCATTTTTGTATCTATCTCAGATATCATGCCTTTGTCAGATGAAGTAGTAAGGCTTTCTGATAATTTTGGTAAACGTTGAAAACGAAAAAGTGCTTTGGAAGAGGAAAAATGTCAAGATACTCTAATGGGCTTATTTAAGTTCAAATAAAATGATACTCTGTTCTTTTGGTATGCTTGATATATTTTATAGAAGGAAAAAATAAGATGGTCAATGAAAAAGATTAAATGATGGCTCAAAAATCAATAATTTGTTGTTATTGTTCATTTTCTCCTATTATTTCTATGTGGGAGTAATAACATAAAGAAAGTATTTTAGGGTCTATGTCAAGGTAAAATTCAAGGTTAACCACTATAGAATAGGCATTTAAAAATAGTGGGAAGGGTAATGGGTGAGTAATATCCAGACCTTATTTCTAGGACTTCATCTTAAAAGTTAAAAAATGGTCAACCCGAATTGATTCTATGTTGTCAGTTCTTGAAAACATTAGGTACAACAAAAAATGAAGCCTGCTGCAGTCAAAGATGCATATTTCTAATTTACACATATTTAGGCAGACATATGCCACTGTATGTAAGCCACTTAGGTATCATGTAGAAGAGTGACTAAGATACAGGGCCAAATTCCTTAAAAGCTTTTATCCCCTTTAATTTTCATGATAACCACGGAGTCTATAACCCACTAGTCAAAGATGTAAAAGAAAGCAAAATTCAAAGCTGAAAAAGTTGGCCTTCGGGGAAAAAAATTCTCTACTGTATTCTTCCACAGAATGCTCAAGCTTTATTTGGTTCACTACCCAAAGATTAAATCCTTAAGAAAGCAAGTTTTATAGCCACAATTAACCCTTACATGTTTTAGGAAATGCTAACTTAGATTTCCTGCATAGAAAATATTCAATAAAGGATCTGGATCTAGTTTAAGGAAGCCTTGAAAATAGCTATTTTCTACTTGCCCATATATTTAATCATCTATTCTTCCAACTAATATTTATTGGCCACCTTGTATTACAGGTGCTAGGTGTTGTGAGGGCAATGAAGAGTAAGACACAGACCCTAGTCTTGAGAGATTGAAAAAGATCAGGGAGGACAGATCCAATTGCTAGCCTCAGTGATAAGTACTATGACATGAAGTGCACATCCCACCCAAATTCCTGGGGGTTAAGAAAGTTTCCCAGAGGAAATGGCATCTATGTTGAAATCTGAAGGACCAGTAGAAGGAATCTAGGGGAAACTGGAGAGAGGGAAATGGGGAGAGATCCAGGCAGGGAAATTGTTTCAGGTAGAGGAGATAAGGTCGTCAGAGGGAGCATGACGCATTCCAGAAACTACAAGCAGGCTTTTACTATAGGACAAGAAGCTGTTTGCTCCCATTACTATATCCCACTTACAACCTCTTTGGAAGTAGACAGCGTAGTTAAGACAAGTTCTGGGAAATTATGCTGTATTTGAAAAAATCTTTTCTTAGCTTTCAAATTTGGTGACATACTGTTCTCCCACCACCACCCCTTTTTTTTAACGTCATGACATGTTCTCCATTGCCCACTGACCCCTACAGGCTATCTCCTTGGAAATCTCCAGTTGTCTTCTGATTATACATCATTCTCAACACTGCAGGGCCAATGAGACTGGACAGGAGGGCTGCTGCTATCATACTGTTGCTTAAAGTTCAAACCCCAGCTGCCTGCATTTCTCTGGCCCACAGAATTCCACTGTCCTCCTAGTAGGATAAAAAGGATTACGAGATTAGCTTCATGATACCGTTTCCAGCCTACCATATATAGTAAGAGGAAGCAACTAAATGTGACTTCTATGACAACCTTTCAGTGTTCAGGCCGACTCCCTACTAGGATGTCTGCCTGGAGGGGGGGAACAGGGATCTTAACCACATAGGGGAGTTCAAGGGGTGTATTATCACAGCTGAGAGCTACAGAGGCTAATATCCCTGTTAGCCTCCTGCCACAAACAGTCACCACAGTGTGGGAATAGGGCACAAAACAGTTGCCCAAGTAAGAAAGCCAACATCATGGGGACTATGAAAGTCTAGCATCCACAGGCAGTACAGGGAGTCCTTGAAAATGAACAGAGTCAGTATTAGCAAAGATCCTAATCATGTCACAGCTAGCCTTGATTTTAGCTGGAAGGAAAAAAGAAAAAATAAAAGAAACACATATGTCAGAATTTTGTCTTTTTTGCAAGGCTCAACTGTTCCGAGAAGCTTTCCAAACGTATGCAGACAAAATGGTTGTCAGCAATATTAAATCACATAGGTTTCTTGGATATCGGAAGAAAAGCAATGCTATTTCAAGCCATTCCCTTCTCGAGGAAAGTGGGTAGACTTGCTACAGGAAAATTCAAGATCTCCACTGGTCTTCTGAGCTCGTAAATGGGTAATGAGAATTGTATTCAGGTAACATTTTGAGGTTTGGGGTTTGCAAAGGGCTTACATTAGAGTCCATCTGTGTGCACAAGAGTGACAATTTGGCATTCCTAGGTAGAGCTGGGTCTAGCGGTCAAGGCAAAGTCTCCAGCTTCAGAAAACCATTACAGTTGGAGATACACTTTGGGGCATGTGTCTCTCTTTTAAGAGAAGTCTGTTGGCTTTGGGGAGGATGAGAGTCGTGGACCTGGGGCCGAGAAGAGCAGGGAAAACCAATGCTCTGAGGCAGGATGGTCCAAAGAATTTTGGGAATGGCAGTGCTAATATTCCATTTTAAATGGCTTGCTTTTCTGCAATGTAAACCCTTCCTCAAAACTTCAGTCCACTGTATATAGAAAAGCTGTGGGTGAGCGACTCTTCCTGTGGAAACTGAAAAAAAAGAATCACCTCTGTGTTTGTGTTCGTGTGGAACAAAATAAGAATGATCTAGTTGGGAGAGTTTTAAGAAAATCCATAACACAAGCAGAACCTAGGAGCCAGATGTGAGGCCATGAGACATAAGACTTCCAGAAACCTGCAGGTATCCTATGTCATGAGTCTGACTTTCTCAATTCTAGAATGGGGTATAGAGAAGGTCGTCTTGTCTGGATTTTAGGTACGGGAGAGCTGTCACTCAGGTAACATAATGACTCTGTTGAGGTCTATGTCCTATGATTTAAATGATGCAATAAATATCTCCTAATGGAAACATCTAATAATTCCACATGGCCCATGACAGAGCCTGAAAGCAACACCATCATTATTCCTCTAGGATGAAGCATTAAAATCTTCTGTTAAAATGCAGCCACACTCTCACACTCATTAGAATGGCTACTAGTAACAACAAAAACAACTACAACAACAAACCAGAAAATACCGAGTGTTGGTGGGGGTTTGGAGAAGTTGGAAACCTAGTGCACTGTGGGTGGGATTGTAAAATGATGCAGCTACGATGGAAAATGGTACAGCAGTGCCTCAAAAAACTAAAAATAGAACTACCATGTGATCCAGCAATCGTATTTCTGGGTATACAGTTAAAAGAATTGAAAGCAGGGTCTCAAATATTCACTTATTCATAACAGCACTATTTACAATAACCAAAAGATGGAAATGAACCCAAATGCCAAACAGTGGATGAATGGGTAAACAAAATGTGCTATATACATACAATGAAATACTATGCAGCCTTAAAAAGGAAGGAAACCCTTCATCTGCTCCAACATGAATGAATCCTGAGGACAAATACTGCATGATTCCATTTACGTGAAGTATATAAAATAAAGTACAAGTGTGGTTACCAGGGATGGGAACAGGGGGAGTCGGGAGCTATTTAATGGATACAGAGTTTTAATTTTGCAAAATGAAAATGCTTTGGAGATCTGTTTCACAACTATGTGAATTACTTGGCAATACAAACTATATACTTCAAAATGGTTAAGGTGGTACATTTTATGGTATGTTATTTACCACAATTTGAAAGAATGCTCCATATTCTGTATAACAAGCAATTTTAAACCATCAGATGAGCTTCATTTCCTTACGCACAGATACATCAGTTTCGATACAGAAGAGAGAGTGAGATCCAGGACAAGAGGATGTTAGAAAAGGCAGGCTTAGGGAACTGTGGAAGTCCCTGGGCATCAAGGGAGAACACAGGCTCAGAACTCCCTGGCTAATGTGGGAGTGGAGGGGGGTTTCTAGGGGCTTCAGAAACAGTGCAAGAAAAGAGAGGGGCAACACAAAGTCCTGAGAAAATGCACTAAAAATGCAGTTTCTTTTTCCTCTTCCTATTTTCCCTAAAGCTGCTATCCTTGGGTGACCTCCATAACATGCAGGCAGTGAGAGCTTGCCTTTGCAAAGGCTGCCCTGAGAGACACTAAGAATAACACCACTTGAAGGGCCCTTCTGGCAAGTGCATCACAGCTGAGTTTCCAGAACCACAAAGACAGACTTCAAACTTTCTCCATTAGCTACAGACGCACCCTGCTGAACTTTGTGGACCCAGCTGGTGGTTATTTTTAGTCATGTTCCTCTTTCCATGACCGACTGGGAACTGTGAGGTATGGATGGAGAACTGGGTCTAGGAGCCAAGGCAAAGTCTCTGTCTTCAGGAAACCATTACAGCAGGAGAGAAACTTTGGCCCAGAAGTCTCAGGGTCCCTGTCTCTCCCTTCAAGAGCGGGAAGTCCGTTGACCTGAGTCAGGAACATGACATGAACTTGGGGCTGAGGAAGCCCTGAGAACCTATCAGTCCTAGATGGTTTCAGCTGTGCACCAGGAGCCCTGGCGAATGAAGCGCTGGAACTGTGACCCGGAGGCTGCCTCCTGTGGGGTGATTCCTCAGTGACAGGCTTTCTGAGCCCTGCCTGGGCCTGCCCAGCCACTCACCCACCCACGGGCAGGACTCCAAGCCCTGTGTTGCTCATCTTGCTTTGCTCTGCAAGCCTTGCCCATGCTGCATCAAGGCCTGCCTTGCCTCCTGTGGGGCTCCAGTGCCCTCAGGGGTGCCCAGCAGAGCAGCTCAGTGTGTATAGAAAGGACACACAGGGTCTTCTGAGAGATTTCATTCAGTGAATACAGTGACACATAGGGCATGAAACATGGTCGACTCACTCAGGTATGTAAAAAATTATGCATTAGCTGTTTTTACTTTCTTTAAATCAATTCAGTTCTGACTCCAAGTCCCATTCCTATTGGGCTGTGATGAAGTGAAACCTTAGGCCTTCTTGGGGCTCCCACCTGCAAAAGGTATAAAGCACTGGGGTCTTACCTAGCTCCGAGGCGGGGAGGCCCCTCAGGTTGTCAAATATGAGTCCACACTGGCTGTGGCTGAGAGACCTGTGGTCCCAGGCTCTGCTGCCTCTTTGACAAGGGTGAAAATCTTCCACGAGCTGGGAAACACAAATGGTGGATCCCAAGCTACCTAAGGGCGCTCTCACTATTTGTCAACACTTCCTTCTCAAGGCCTTATCACCTCCTGAGTAGAGTACAAGTTCTGGAGGCAGGATCTCTCTCTTCCCGCCTCCCACCACTCACCAGAAATCTCTCCCTCCAGTCTTGCCTCTTGCCCACTCCCTACCCCCTCCAGGACACCTTTCAACCATTGAGGATTTTAAGACAGAGCCTCAAATTTCATTTAAGCGTTTTCTACTTTACACCTTGATAAATCCCTGAGATAAAGAACCACAAAGCTTAGCCAACTTAGGGGTTAGGATCTCCAGTTGAAATAAGGCACGGGGAGGTTAAATGACATGCACCGTATGCTGGAGGCAAGATCCAGACAAGAAGCCAGGTCTGCTGATTTTAGGTGAGTGTTCTTTCCACGACATCACAAAATGGCAAGTCAGACAGCCTGCAGCAAATGCTGGTTTGGAACCAGCAGACCAGAAACTGAAGGCTCACTTGTGTTTTATTATCAACAATGGGGATGCTGAATAAAACCAGTTAGTGGTGGGCAGAGAGCCAGCATTCACTTGATTAGATCTTCATTCTTGTGGTTACCAGCCAGTGCCATCCGGGGAGAACCTGAATCTGGAGGGGAGGCCATGCTGCCAATGCAGACAGCACCTGTGTTTGCCTATTCCTACCGCCCATTTTAAGCAAACAAGCAGTGACTTGAGAGAGGGAGGAAAGAGGACTGAACCCGGCATCTAGTGAGGCCAAGTTTTTTTGGGGGCAGGCACATTCTTCTTTCTCCATCCGGGAACAGACCACTTGCCCCTGTCAGAGGCTCTCTCGATTAGATGTCCAATTCTAGAGACAAGAGTTAAGATGGCTTGCCAGTGTCTATTGTTTGAAGTCACCTTCATATGCTAGGGGACAAGGCTGATCTAACACCATCCAGAAGGAGGCTCTGTTTGCTTTGACTGCCTCTTAGTTCCCTCTCAGGACAATTCACGTACCTCTGGATGCCTCGACTTCCTGTGCCCAATATTTTTATGCTGCCCTGCACCCTTTCTCAGTACTCCACCCATCTCTGTGCTACAATGCTGCCCTCCTTTTCCCCATCCAGCTGCCATTTTCTGGATGTCATACTGTCAACAACAGAGTGGTAGGAATAAATAAGCTCACATAAATAATTCAGTCGAAAATAGGAGTCGTGTGGATATTTTTATGTAAAAGAAACACTCCGGTAGAGTATAAATTCTAGGAACTTGAGAGTTTTTGTCAGCTTTGTTCACGGCTGTGGTTTGATAGAACATTACCCCATTAAACAATACAAAACAAAAAGCCCGGTAGTAATAATAAGGTTTCAAATGAGACTCAAGAGAAATACTCAGGAACAGTTGCCAGGTTTGAAATATAACACATGATTTTGGTATTGTTGAAAGTCTCAGTAATAATAACAATGATGAAAAAAGACTTTTTCAGAAGAGGCCATAATTTCTTACTAAGTTAAACCTAATTTACGTGCATTCAGAAAACAATATATTAAACTTTGAGAGGAATAAGGCACATAGAGCAGAAGAGATGCCATCAGGAGAAGGTCAAGTCATTGACAAAAAGGCCTGTCAGAGTATGTCCTTCTGGTAAAACGAACGTGGTCTGATGCAGAATTTTTCAAACTTCATGAGTGTTATGGATCCATTTACTGAGTTTTAACCAAACTTTTCTTTCTAATGGTATCAAATAGAAAGGAACTGACTGACACAGAAAGAAGAGGAATACGGTGGAGTGGAATGGAATAGAATGAAACGGAATGAAATGGAGACAGTAGGGTCTGTAATATACATATATAATACATTATCAGTATGTGTAACGCAAAATGTAATCATTACTGTGGATTGTGGTCTAAAATACTTGAAAGCTGTAAGCCTGAGTCACTGGTTCTTAAACTCCTTCTAACCTCTGAATTTTTATTGGAAGCCTAACATATAAAATAGACTCAAGCAAACTTGCTCTCAGTGAAAGCATTGTGAAGAGACAAGGTTTAGCCCTGCCAGCTCACTACAGTCCTTCTTCCTTCGAGAAGCAGAATTTGAAAACCACTGGTCCAGAAATTAGACATGATTAGTTCTCCTAGTATAACCATCAAATCTGATGCTTAATGCTGAAGTTTGAGGGGACCACTAATAGCATCTTCTCTCCCTATAAATTCCGAATTAATTTAGAGAGACGATGGAATCAAGCAGAAGAGGATTGAGTACCAACATACTACTACTAAAGGTAGTATTACACTAGTAATACATTTCCATTGTGGTGAATGTAGCATAGATAAGTGGCATCAGTGGGTTTCCCACCCTGCACTGCTGACTTAACCAGGCATGTGCAGTCAAGGCAGTGCTAGAAACCCAGAAGGCCTCAATCCCACTCTACCTTCCACTCAGAGGCAATGGCTCAGAACAGACAGGCGCATCCCAAAAGCAAAAGAGAGGGAAGAACTAAGCTAGGCAGGCCCAGTTCAGAGGAGCCGGGAATGGTACATTAGTTGGAAAGCCTCTACAAGAAAATATGAAGCAAGTGGAAAGGGTTTTGTCTCCATAACACTTAGTAAGATGAAGTTTCCTTCATGGCACTTACTGAATTGGAATTGGAATTAACGTCTGCCTCCCTTGATAGACTATAATCTCCTTGAAGACAGACACTATCTGTTCTATACACGGCTATGTTCCCAAAATCTAGTACATATTAGATGCTCATGAATGTGCTACATGAGCCCCATGAATAAAACTAATGTATAAATGCTGTCAATATAATAACCAGAATACCAACACCATACCTCCAATACCAAGGCATTGGAAAATAGAATCATATTCATTCAATGTCAAACAAAACTGAACAGGTCTACTTTTGAGGATATTCAAAAGATTACCTTGCTCACCCATGGTGAGCAAAGAAAAAAACTCGGCCATTCAGAGAAAAATACCAGTGAAAAAGTAGGAAATCCACTCCCACAAGAAAGAAAAACAAGCGCAAATCTTCCTTCTTCTGGAAAGTCCCCAAAGAAGTCAATCAGGTTCTTGTAAGAGAGGCCTTTTTCTCTCCTGGTCTCAAACAAACTCTGCTGTGCGTTAAACTGCAAATCACTTCTTTCATCTTCTGTGAGAAAAAAGCTCTGGTTTATCAAGCCTGGCTTTTAGCGTGGCTCATACCTTCCAAATCTACAGGTTAGAATAGCTGTTGTCATAATCAATGAATCCACAAGAAGTAGATGTTTTGGTAACAGGAATTGTGGCCACGTTTCTCTATGCCACTGACCTGTACTTCTAGAAAGTAACATGTCTCCTGCCACTGAAGACTCATTAACAACAGCAACATGTGAGGCCCAACAGGAATGTACAGTGACACTAAGAACAGCCCCAACTAAAATCTCTCCTTTATTCATCCCACTAAGGAAACTAAAATTTTGACATTATTTACTCCTTTGAGGGAAGGCTAGGAAAACTCCTAGTAAGATTTAAATACAGAGGCTCCTGGGTGGCTCAGTCATGGGTGTCCAACTCTTGATGTTGGCTCAGGTCGTGATCCCACAGTCATGGGATAGAGCCCCATGTTGGGCTCTGCACTGAGCATGAAGCCTGCTTAAGATACTCTCTCTCCTTCTGCTCCCCTCCTCAGCTTGTGCTCTCTCTCAAATTAAAAAAAAAAACAAACGAACAATTAAATACATTCTTAGGAATGATCCCGTTTGACCTTATATCACACCCGTTATGGATGTTTAGCCCATCAATAAGGATTACTGTTGCTTTAAACAAAAATTAATCTTAATAATGACAATAGGCACACTTATTTCTAACATAAAAGCACCAGAATGAATAATAAACTAAAAACCTAGGACAGAAGTTACCTCTGGAGATGAGGCATACAGTGGAAAAAAAAAAAAGAAAGAAAAGAAAGAGTTTGGATACTCAGGAGTCTTCAAAGTTAATTCTAACATTATTTTTCTTAAACTAGGTGGGTTCATGCCTTTTTGCTTTAATGTTATTCTTTACCCTTATACTTACTGAATTATTACCTATATTTTCACAAAATCTATTTTCTGATAAAGTCATAGATTGAGAAAAATGAGACAAATGTAATCTACTAATCTGCATCATTGATAGACTCTAACCGTTCATCCATTCCTCAAGCATCTTTAGTGTCTACCACTAAATTCAGTACAAGGCTGAATGAGAAACAGTCCTTGTTTTCAAAGAGTTCTGAGTCTAGTTAACTAAAAATTGATACCTAGGGGCACCTGGGTGGCTCAGTCGGTTAAGCGTCTGACTTCGGCTCAGGTCATGATCTCACGGTTCGTGGGTTCAAGCCCCATATCGGGCCCTCTTCTGCTGTCAGCACACAGCCTGCCTCAGATCCTCTGTCCCCTCTCTGCCCTTCCCCTGCTCGTGCTATCTTTCTCTCTCTCTCTCTCTCTCAAAAATAAACATTAAAAAAAAACTTTAATAATAAAATAAAAATTGACATCTACTAAAAAATACATATGCATACATGAACATGAGCCAATCTGATAAAATTCAAAACACAAAATTAATTCTGTATTCCTCTTTGTGTACTCTATGCCACATAACTGATTGGAGGAATTTTGCACAAAGAGTGAGCTCTAAATCATAAGCTGATAGCTCTAAAAGTCAGTTCAGCCAATTTTCTAGGTCACATCTGGGGATAGGGCACCCTTCTGTGCTGTGCTCTCTCTGACACATGGTGACCCAAATCCAGAATTCTAAGAAATAGCACCAAAACATCAGGAAATGCTGGCCAGCTCACTGAGAAAACTTGTTCCTTTGAAATCATCCCTTAAAATATACACCCATTGCCCACAGCCTTGAGAAAATGACATAGAGTCATTGAAAAATATGAGGGTGTTTAGGGTGTACATGCCTGCTCATCTCTATTAATCTGGAAAGTCATTTCCTTTTCTTTGAACTAATTCGTTTTGCTTTGCTTAAGGGCCTTAATTCCTTTCTTTCACCTTCATTTTAGAGCTGCTGTGAAATTCAGCCCTCAGCCCACACAGGTTCCAAATCATCTTCTTTTCTTGCTCGTGCGTACTACATTTCATGCCGGTGCCATATAAGTCACTTTATTTGCCAATGATTCTATAACTTTCAGACAAAGAGGTGTTTGATTGCATTATAAAGAGATACGAAAGATATCTAATGTGCTGCAGTTTTTAAAGAGAATGGAAGTCAGTGTTGTGAATCTATTGGCAGAATAATCATTTTATGTTCAAGTGGGAAATGTCTAATAAGGATGTAGCTTAAGAGATGCAGGAAAGTAAAGCAGAAAAAGCCCGGGATTTAGGTTCAGGGATACTTCTTGTAAGTCCCAGTTCTTCCATTTGTTAGTCATATTACCCTGGGCAGATTTTTCACCTTTAAAATAAAGATAAAAAGTCAGACCTTTGAGATTTAAATGATATAATAAAAGCCCCGCTAGCAGAAGGCAGGTGCTTAATAACACAATCCTTAGATATTTTCATATTATGATACTTACGTAGAGACAATTACTCTGATATATGTAATTTGAAGGAAAGCGCTAATCTGCCAAAATTCCTGTTGCTGAATTTTAATATGCTTAAAATCAATTTTACAACCCAACATCTAGAGTGTAAGCACTAAATTATGTCAATTGTACAATACCATATGGCAATTTTTTTTTATTTAGTTTGTACATGTATGTCAGTTACATGGGAGTTTGTGAAAAATAGAAGGTTCAGGATTCTCTCTCTAGAGAAGCTGGTTTAATAGAACTGAGGTGGTTCAGTAATTTGTATCCTTAGTGGATTTCCAGGTGATTCTGATGCAGATGGTCCTCGACCACATTTTGATCAATGCAGCCATAAAATGTATTTATGTACTTATAAGAGAATTTTTAAAGAAATGGCTCAGATTAGCCATTACCTCCCATGCTAAAAATAATCTCTCCCAAGACTTCAGTGGAAATAGTGCAAAAAGGGACCCCCAAACTCTGCTCCAATGAGAACCTGGGAAAAGTGTATCAAAATAAATTTTTTCAGAACTGTGAAAATTAGCCAAAGGCTTAAAACAATCTGACGAGTGTTTAGCCAACAACAACAAAAAAAAAATGGCTGCATCTTGATAAGAACAGCAAGCTTTGTCAAGTTTTAACTTGCCCTATTCCCATTCCACCTTCTACAGCCATGCAGTAGTTTTGAAAACCAACAGCCTCACAATAATCACAACCATGAAAATCAGCTACAATGACAGAAAAAACAGACAGAAGACCAAAAAGAAAATAAAAGTCTCAGGGCACCTGGCTGGCTCAGTTGGTAGAGCATGCAACTCTTGATCTCAGAGTTGTAGGTTCGAGCCCCATGGTGGAGGTAAAGATTACTTAAAAACATAAAAAAATTAAAATGGAAGTCTCCGTTTACTCATCTATAAAATGATAAAGGTCATCATTATCTACTTATGGGTATTGCTGTGAAGGTTAAGTGAGATAATGTGCGGTATACTCCCAGCACAGTGCCTGGTACACAGTAAGTAAATAAGATAGTAGGAAAATTCCTGTGTATTTAGTAATTTTCCTACTGTGGAGCAAATGTGGAGAATTTTACAAAGCAGCTTATGTATTGTCATATATTCTTCTTGAGTTAAAACCTAAGGTATTTTTTTGTAATAAGATTCCTCTGTGCTCATGGAGACACTCACTGCAAAGTAGCAAATGAAGAAGGAATCTTCCCTGCAGTGATCTCCACCGCTGAGTTAGGGGAAAGGGCAACACGTTCAAATATCAGACAGGACAGTCTCTAGTAAAAGAACAGATGATCTGAAGAGAATGTGATTACTAGCAGTTATTTGTAGTAACATTTAAAAATAAAAAACAACAACCTGAGAGATAGGCAAGATTTAATTATTTATCTGTTTTGCTGGAGAATACCACTCTCAAGAGGTTAAATCACTTGGCTAATGTGTAGATTCCACAATTCATTCTTAATCTCATGTTCTTTCCTTGTACATTTCGTTTCTCCTTGATCTTTTCTGTCATCATAGAAAGAACAGACCCGATTTCCCTTTCATCTCAATGACTTAATGTTAGCACTCTTTGAAATGCCAAAGTTTCCCTTTGTCATGGCCCTAGTAAGCACCAAGGAAAATAGTTCTCAAAGATCCAAGATAAAATTTTTAGGAAGCCTCCAAAATTGATTTTTATTTTTCTAAGGCTAAGGTTAGGCAAGCAACATATTATAACATCCAAATAAGATAATTTTCACGCCATTTTGGTTAAAATGTGAAATCTTTACTTGAAAAATGCTGTGCCCACTGTCCCAATGGGTATAATCTATGCTGAAAATATCAGCTTCCCTCAAACCTATGTCAGGATGTCCACTAAAGATTTCATGGGACAGTATCCAGATGCTAACTCGTAGGTCTCATGAAAATAAAAAAATGATTTCATTTCCACTAGAGATGGGGCTTAAACAGTTCAATTATCTTAGAAAACTATTCCATCAAAACATTTGAAGATGAAAATGAGACCTGGTATTAAAATCTATGGTTACCGTTAAAGGGTAATTAAAATATTATCCAGGGATTCAGCTAGTATTTGAGGATAAGGATGCTTAAATCTTCTCGATCAATCCATTTATAGATGTGCTTCCAGGTCTATATTCCTTTTTATATATTCAATAAATGATTTTTAAGAATGTACTGTATTCCTTCTCTGTAATAAAAAGAAACAAACTACTAAGACACAAAACATTATGATGGATTTCAAAAGCGTTAACGCTAAATGAAAGAAGCCAGACACAAAGGACCATCCTCTGTATGAGGCCGTAATATTTTAGAAAAGGCAACAGTATAGAAACAGAAAACAAATTGATGGTTGCCAGGGGCTGGGGATGAAAGCAAAGCAGGAAAGTGACTATAGAGGGGCATGAGGGAACTTTGGGGAGTGATAAATAAAAATATTTATCTTGACTACGGTAAAAACTACATGACTCCATATATTTGTCAAAACACAAGAAAGTATACACTTCAAAAAATAAACTTTATTGTTTGTAAATTATTTTTCAATTTAAAAAAGCAGCCCTAAAATCCTGAGCTTTAGCTTGCCTCACACACACACACACACACACACACACACACACGCACACACACACACACACACACGCACACAGACATGCACACACACATACACACCAAGTCACAAAGAACCTATCATAGGTCAGAGGTAAGCTTAGCCCTGGCAGCTAAGCTTACTTCTGGAATGTGAACAATATAGAGTCTCTGATCTCAGAAGCCTATATCTAGAGAGGGAGATAAATAAGATAAAAACAGAGAGGAAGGCAAACCATAAGAGACTCTTACATACAGAGAACAAATGGAGTGTTGCTGGAGGGGAGGTGGGTGGGGGGATGGGTTAAATGGGTGATGGGTGTTAAGGAGGGCACTTGTGATGACTACTGGGTGTTGTATGTAAGTGATGAATCACTGGGTTCTACTCCTGAAACCAATGTTTCATACAATGAAACTGTGTGTTAACTAACTTGAATTTAAATAAATAAATTTTAAAAATAAAAATAAAAAATAATCACAGAGCAAAGTATAAAATCACAAATTTGAGTCGGTACAATAAAGCAGGCAATAAGAATAGTTAACATAAAGAGATCTAATTTAGACTTTTGTGAATTATGTGTGCTTCGATGTGAAATCTTTTTTAAATGATAAGACTTGTCTCCAGGACCACAGGCTTATCTAGAGCTCAGAGGACACACGCATCTTTCATTTAGTCACTTGGGTCCTAGAAGTTGGGAAAAGCTACAGTGAGAGGCTGCAAAACAGAACAGGGAGAGTCTGTTAAGCCAAGAGAGAGTCTCTTTATATTAAAATTCCAGGACATTTTCACTCACCCTAGAGCTCCCGGACAAGGAAACAAACCTGCATGTGAGCTTGTTACTCATGGAAAGTGCAGGTTTAATTAAGATCATTTGTATGTTATTAATAAAAATGTGTAATATTTATGAGCTTGATTCTTGTCTGCTCCTTGCCTCTCATTCTATTTAATTAGCTGTGTGTAGGAGGTGCTGAATTGCAAGAGCCCCTTTATTTTACAGTGATATTCCCAGTACAGCTTGAGATGTGTTTGAAACATAACAAAGAGAAAATTAAACTGTTCCTTTGGCCCTAATATAAAGGGAATTCTGGGCTCACACCTTGACTGAAATTGCTCCCGCATTTGAATTACATTCTATCCCTGGTGGTTAAGATAAGAAAGAACTTGCCCCATGAGTAGAATATTTTCCACATTACCGAAAAATAAAAATCCATTACTGAGTAATACAGAAATTAATAAGCACACACTTTAAAAATTACCATATACATATGCACACATACATATACACACATATTCTTCAGAAGAAAAGAAGAAAATTCGACTTTCAATACTTGTAAAGTTGATTAACAGTGAAATCTTTACCTCCAAGCACTTTAAGCAGAAACTCACTACAGAAGTAGACCAAAGGAGTGTAATTGTAATAACAACTAACATTTATCTGGCACTCTGTGCTAGACATTCTTCTACAAGCTTTACACATAGTAACTCATTTTAAACTCCCAACACCCCTATGAAATTAAATACTATTATCACCAGCCTCATTTAACAGATGGCAAATGGAGACTTGAAGAGGCTAAATAACTTGCTCAGATCGAAAGTTAATTAAGAGTAGAGGTGGGGTCGAACCTAACCTATTTGACTGTAAATGAATCCTCCCTGTATTCTGTTAGCTATGTATCAGTTTCTTCAAACAGGTATAGATACATACATTTTTTGACACCCAAAATATTAAGGTCATTATAAATGTGTACATTCTAGATTTCTACCATGGGTTCCAGTGGTTTACTCCTAGTCAGAGGTAACTTTCCTCTTGATAGGAAAAAATACAATCTGAATAAACAAATGACCAAATCTTTAAAGATGTTAATAGTATTTTTGAGCATATTCATCCATCCAAACAGCAGAAAATCAGTTTCCTGAACTTGCACATAGTATTAAATATTAAAAATAGAATGGGATAAATTGGGCACAGAGGTGGGTAATGAAGATCTTTATCAGGCGGGGTGCGTGGGTGGCCCAGCCGGTTGGGTGTCCAACTTAAGCTCAGCTCATGATCTCACGGTTTTGAGTTTGAGCCCTGAGTCAGGCTTTGTGCCAAGAGCTCAGAGCCTGGAGCCTGCTTCAGATTCTGTGTCTCCCTCCCTCTCTACCCCATTCTCTCTCTCTCTCTCTCTCTCTCTCTCTCTCTCTCTCTCAAAAATAAACATTTTTTTAAAAAGATGTTTATTAGATATATTACCATTTTATTTTACAAACTAACAGACACGGAGTTCAGGTATTTCTATATCTAAGTGTGGACCTGCAAAACTGAGCCCCAACTCCTTGATCCCCATCTCCTCACCCACCCCCTCCTTCCCAAGCTATAGGCCACACTTAGGCCTGAGGGTACTGTGGCAAAGGCTTCTCATATTCTATTCCTTAGATCATCTTGCTGCTCTCAACAAGACTCATCAGTAGGTGTGATCCCTCTGCCCCTACAGACACCCCCCCCCCCATCCACTGGCTTTTCAGGCTCTGATTACAGTTCCCGCTAACTGTCCTCCTAAGATCACCAGCATCCGCCTGCCATCCACAGAAGGCTGTTCAATCCTCCTGGATAAACCAGTGTCCATGTAGCATCCTGGCATCTACAACAGACAAACCATAGCCCAGATTTAAGGTAAAATTTTCTTACGGCAAAGAAGATTAAACAATGCTCTTGAATGGCAATTTCATTTGGATGTCATGCCCAAATTCATATGACAAGCACTGGCTACTGAACTTGAGACACGCTCAGTAGGAAAGTAAAACGAAAGACATCAAAATAGAAAGCAATGCAGGAAGTCTACCGCCTTTGGCAATGTTTGGGGGTTAAACAATAGATTTGGGTCTGACAAGAAATAGGTCCTATTTGTTGAGTACTAAACAGGCACAAGCATTGTTGTCAAACAAGGATTCAGCAGATCTTAAAACAAAGTAACTGCCTTTAAAGTGTTTGTTTTCTAGGGGCGCCTGGGTGGCTCAGTCAGTTAAGTGTCCGACTCTTGATTTCGGCTCAGGTCATGATCTCATGGTTCGTGAGATGGGGCCTTGCGCCGGGCTCTGTGCTGACAGTGCTGAGCCTGCCTGGGATTCTCTGTCTCCCTGTCTCTCTGCCCCACCCCCACTCTCTCTCACTCTCTTTCCCAGAAATAAATTTTTTAAAAAGTCTCTAAAGTGTTTATGTTCTAATCGAGAAAAGAACATACATCTACAAATAACAAAATACAGCAAAATGGCATCATGCAAACTAAATATGTAAATGCTAAGAACAAAGTGTTGATTAGGACATGAGGCTAACTAGGCTTCCAGGAAAGGATAGGTTTTGAGGCAAGTTTTGAAGATGGTAATGGAAGGCAACTAGCAGAGAAGTGGGGGGAAATTTACAGATCATGCAAGGAGATATTCAGAAACTTTATCCAGGAAGATGGAAATTTTGGTAGCTGACTGTTAGGTATATAGGACAGTTATTCCAAAGCTGCCAACAGTTTTTTGTGTTTCTTTGGTTTGTTTTATATGTTTAAATTTCAGCTGGAAGTGGAAGCAGCATTCCTAATGGGTAGGGGTATACTTCTCTATCTTCGAAAAATTTCTTACTTAGAGCATTTTGATTACGTACAAATGAAGCCCAAATTCAAATTTGGAATGGAAAACATGAGACTGTAAAGAGTAAACTGCTCTGTATGATTCTGTCAAAGGTCATCACCATGGACTGAAGTGCCTCTCTGGGAGAAGGAAGGATTTTCTTGACTCTTTAGAGCCAACAAAGCCCTAAAAGCCAGGGCCCCAGGTAGGAGCAACATGGTCAAAGGCCATGGGGTGTTAAACTGGTCCTGGAAATATGGTGCTAGGACTGGGCTTAGGGGAAAGTTGAAAGTCTGAGGTGACAATAAGGGACCTCTTTCAGAGGGCTTGACCAATGTGCCATCTCACATCCAGGCTACTGTTCCCTTTCTGCTGAGTACTCTTCTATTATCCCCAGACTGTTGGTAAAGTTTTATAAACCATATAGCTTGGTCTTAGAAATGCTTGGAAAATTAACTGTGTCCACACTGAGACTTAAGTAAAGGGAAGAGACTCCCAGCAGCCTGGAGAAGCTGTTGTGAAACTGAAGTCCACCAACCAAGCCAGACAGAGAAGAGGCACATGGAAGCCCATTAAAGGCTAGACACCATCCTGATTTGGGGGTGGATGAGGGCTTACAAGTTGTTATTAGGAATTAAATACAAGATAATCCCTGGAGCCTGAAGAACTTGGGAAATTTCAGGGTTGATCACATGTGAGACCATGAAAGTACAGATCTGGGGTTTAATAAACTAAAAAAAACCTAGAGATGCACCACTCACTGGAAATCCATAGGGATTAGCATTAGCTACGTGTACTTAACTTTAACAGAGCTGTGACACCCAGAGCAAGTCAGGTAACTTCTCTGAGCCTCAATTCCATCACCTACAAAGTGAAGGGAATTCATGCCTAAGAAAACTATTAGATCAAAAATTCTGCAATTCAGTCTCCCTGCTCCCTCACCCTGATGCTCTATAAAATAGAAAACCTAAAGAAAAAAAAAATAGAAATCAAAAGCTAAGGAAAAAGACAGTGACTGCAGTAAATATCAAGTACCCAGATGGCCAGTAGCTACATGATATACTACCATGCCTTGTTTTATTATGGTTATCATTGACATATCATCTACCCACCTTCTTAGGAATTCACATTTTTAGTACTAGTTTCTCTTGTCCATAGTATTCTCTTCTTTATCCTAATAGTACTCTTGCTTTATTTAATTACTGTCTGTCTTCCTGATTAAACTGTAAGTGCCATGGAAGTTTGTCTGCTTTCTTCACTGATGTATTTCCAGCACCTAACACAGTATTTGGCAGATGGTATATACTCAACAAGTATTTATTGGCTAAATAAATACACTAAAGAAAGAGGAAATGAGTGATACCCCCATGTCTTCACCCTTTTAGGAGATCAGACATTGAAGTACTTGTATTCTACATGTTATAGTAGAGAATAACCCAAAACCACAGCTTTAAGATTGCCTAGCAATTCTTTCAGTTACCAACCATGAAAATACCATTTCCAACAGATTTGTTTCCAATGAAAGTGTCTGATCAGATAAATAAGGTATGGTGCCCAATGATCACAAAAATTACTTTATGAATTAAGATAACCTTCCAATTTCTGGTGAGATTGTGTTTTTTTTTTCTTTTGCGTTCACATTTTTGTTCTAATGATCCAAGAACTTGATAACATGAAAAATACCAGGAAAAAATCATGCTGGGTTAACTAGGAATGAGGAACAAAGCTTAAAGCCTGCTAAGGCCACCTGATTACATCACCATCCTTACCTTCATCAATAATTAACAGCAATGGAGCTCTTAATGCAATCAAAACACAATAGTATGGATTCAAAAAACTGAAGAACAACTTTCTGCCCAAATAAAAATTGAGTCCTGCACCCATGGAGAAAAAGACCAGGATTCTTTTTTCTCTGCTTATTCCTGGTCCTATGAGATTTCAAAGTTCCAGCTAAAACTCTCAAGCAAGAAGCTCCTACTGAAACTTAGATTCCTTTGAGGTCTACAAACCAATTTCATCCAATTAGTAATGGTGAAGTTTCTCTGCCAAGGCACCAACTTTTAGCAATTAAAACTCAACTCCGCCTCTCCCACTTATATGTAAGAGAGAAATGGGCCATGGTTAGTGTTGGAAGAAACCCAAGGGATAAAAGAAAGTTGTGTAACGTCAGTAAATTTTCCAACTAGACATAGCACAACATTGAGCTGAAACCTATGTGATGGTGACTTTATTATTTACAGAGATCTCTCAAAAAAACGTCTAACATCAGCTCTGAAAGCACTGTGGAATAGTACTACTGGGGTAATAGCATAGTCTGGAACATTGAGTGAGGACGCACCGGAGACAGCTTAACAGCTAAGTTGCTGGTGTATATATTTTCATGAATTGGTCCCAAATATTACATTGCTAATTTAACCAAAGACTTTTTGTCCTTTTCACGGCTAAAATAATGCTATCAAAACGATTTCTTCTCCTAGCCCCCAAGTGTGTAAGGAGTAATTTGTTTAAATAAAAGCAGTAACACTCTTTATAAAAAGAAGGAATCAACATGTACCCATATAAAACTTGTTCTCTCATCCAAAAGCAATTTACCATTCTGCTCCCACTTTACTCCGTCACCTTTCCATGAATTGTCTATCATTTACTCTTCATAGACACACTCATACACACACACACACACACACACACACACACACACACACACACAGTACCTTAGCACCAGCTAATAAATGTTTAGGACTTGCACTTCTTCTTTTTTTTTAAAGTTTATTTATTTTGATACAGACAGAGCATGTGTGGGGGAGGGGCAGAGAGAGAGGGAGACACAGAATCCCAAGCAGGCTCCAGGCTCTGAGCTGTCAGCACTGAGCCTGATGTGGGGTTGAAACTCACTAACCGTGAGATCATGACCCGAGCCGAAGCCGAATGCTCAACCAACTGAGCCACCCAGATGCCCCTAGGACTTGAACTTTTCAAGGACAGGACTAATATGCTTTAAGGCCAGACAGACAGAATGCTCACCCCTTATAATGCATACCAAACGTCAATTTGCCATTCACAGCCTTATTCCTGCCCCATTTTTAGCTACTGACCTTGGTGTTTCTTTTCCCATTTCCACTTTACTCCTTGAACTCTAGCATCGGATATAATTTTGGCCCCTGAGAACAGCGACTCCAGTTCCAATCCTAGTCTCACGTCACTTGGGACTCCACCTCTACTCCTTCACTCTGTCCCCATAATGTCCTTCTGACAACACTCAGCCTACAAAAAGCACCTGTGTTTTTCATAAACCCTATATTTTCCTGTCACCTCATAGTTACTTTTAAAATTTTTGAAATTTAAAAATGGAATAAAAAATTTTTAATTATTGGGAAACAGAAAACGTAACATCTAAATTCATTTCATGGAAGAGAATAAAAATTGTAAGAATGGCTGCTCCTGAAAAATTACACAGCACTAGCACTGCATGTTGGTTTTTGGTATATAATAGGTGTTGTTATTGTACTTCCTGAAGCTATACCACTTGGGAAAAATATTAGTTGATCAAAATACCATAAATATTCTGCTCACCAGAGAGGCAGTTAGAGCTTATATTTGCTCTCATATATTTCAACCAATGGTTTTCCTTGTTGGCAATGTTTCTGATTATGAGAGTTTTTTAGAAAAATGGTTCAATGTCTCTGACATAGTCCATACCCCCCAAAAAATGTATATCCATCTTTTGGAAACTGCTACCTTACTACCATGTTGATAATTGGTTAATATCTCATTTTCATTCAGGCGTTGGTTGAGCACTCACTATGTATCAGGCTCTGAGATATGCACTAACGTGTCAACAATGACCAAGATACATTGTTCCCTTTAATGGCTTTATAATCCAATAGAAGAGATGAAAAATAAAGAGACGGGGTGGCTCAGTCTGTTGAGCTTCCAACTTGGGCTCAGGTCATGATTTCATAGTCTGTGAGTTCGAGCCCCACGTCGCACTCTGTGCTGACAGCTCGGAGCCTGGAGGCTGCTTCCGATTCTGTGTCTCCCTCTCTCTCTGACCCTCCTCCGTTCAAGCTGTCTCTCTCTGTCTCAAAAATAAATAAACATTAAAAAAAATTTTTCTAAATAAAAAAAGAGACAAAAATAAATAAAAAAATAAATAAATTTAAAAAGCAAAGACAATGCAATGTGACACGGTTCAGTGTTAAGACTGCACATAAGTGGGACATCCCCTAAGTAGGCCCAGGTCATGCTGGGTTCTGATTTACATATCTGCATGGGGGGAAAATCAAGACAAATAGACTGAGCCATCAGAGCAAAGACAAAAGTGCCTTAAGGTTGAAGAGAAAGTTTCTTTGACTTCATTAAGAAGGAGCCAGAAAGAAGTTGGTAGTGTCAGAGAGTAGGAGACACGAGGTACCAAGGACTGGACTGGTAAGCAACACCATGGCCTGCAGCAGTGGTAACTTGAGGGACAGAAATGGTGACAACCAAAGACAAGAGGCAGCACTCTGCCAGGAATTTCACTTAAAAGGATAATACGATCAGGGGCTCCCAGTGTTATGCAATTGCTTGAAATGAAGAAATAAGAAACAGACTCTGAGAACATTCCCTCAGTCTATGATGCACACAGAAGGCCACAGGGGTATGGGCTACAAAATGAGGCTTCGAAGAAATATGGATAGGGACTTGTATTGATTATCTGTTGCTCTATAAGAGCAGACCACACATTTAGCAACTTGCAACACCCATTTCTTATCTCACAGCCTGACACGTTAGAAATCCAAGTGAGCTTTACTGCGTTCCCTGTTTAGGGTCTGAAGAAGAAAGACTGAAAGAAAGGTGCTGCCAGGCTGAGTGCTATATTGGCTCTACGGAAGACACTTCCTCATTCAGGCTATTGGCTGATTTGTTTTCTTGTACTTTAAATACTGAGGTCCCTGTCCCTCTCTAGCTATGAGGCAGGGGCTCCTCTCTGCTCCTTCAGGCTGCACATTCCTTGGCACAAATATCCTTCCGCTCAAAGCCAGTAATGCTGTGTCAAATGCCCCTTGTGCTTCAAGTCTCTCTAATTCCCCTTTCTCCCACTTTGACTTTGTCTGCCACCAGCCAGAGGAAGCTCTTTGCTTTTCAGAGCTCATGTGATTACAGTGGGCCCACCAGATAATCCACGACAAACTCCTTATTTTTTAAAAAAATTTTTTAACGTTTATTCATTTTTGAGAGACAGAGACACACCGTGCGAGTGGGGGAGGAAGACAGAATCAGAAGCAGGCTCCAGGCTCCAGACTGTCAGTGCAGAGCCTGATGCAGGGCTCAACCCCACAAACTGTGAGATCATGACCTGATCCACCCAGGAGCCCCCAAACTCCTTATTTGAAGGTCAACTGTGCCATAAAACATAATGAGAGATATTTCATGATATTGGCAAGTTCTTGGGGTTGGGACAGGGTCTCTTTGGGAGGCTATTTTGGAAATTCTATCTACCACGGGACTCTAAACAAATGCATTCTTGAGATGCATCAATGTATGTATATTATACACTTGGTATAAATTTTTTTTAATGAGGGTTTGATCTTCCTCAAGGATAATGTAGCTTGAGAAATCAGGGCTATATGGATAGTAAAGAATCTTGGAAATAGTAGAGTCTTCAAAGCATTTTTGTAGCAAGTAAGAAACAGTGATCCCCATTTTAGAGTTAAGGTGCCTAAACCCAGAGTGACTTGCTCACTACCTCATGGCTCCAGGTGGCAGGGAGAGAGAGAGAAGAGAGAGCAAAGAGAAAGAGCAGAGCCTCTTCTGCACCTCTTCACAGCATCAACACATTTAAACAAGGCCTGTTGTCTCAGAATTTTCCCAGAGCTGTCAGAAATCCTTGTAGGCATTTCTGATCGCTTAGCTGCTGGGCTACTCTACTCGAGCACAAGCCAGAATCTTGTGCAGCAAGCCCAAAGGCTCAGACTATCTTTGTTTGAGAGTCTTTCCTACTATAGTCATTAAGGGTCCAGTTAGAAATCAAAGATGTATTTATATTTCGGTAAAATATAATGTTTAAAGGCACAGACACTGCAGGAAGACAGCTTAAATTTCAATCAACTTTGCTTTGGGCAAGTTTCTTAACCTCTTCCTATAAAAGGGGTGCAATATTGGTGCTTCTATCATAGAGCTACTCAGAGGAATAATGGAGATAATACACAAAAATTCTTTACTTACCAGTGACAAGACAATTATACATACACACATATATATATATATATATATATATATATATATATATATATTTTTTTTTTTTTTTTTTTACTAGACCTCCACTCAGGTTTTTCATGGCAGAAGTTACATTAACTACCCTTTCTGTATGGCCATTTCTGCTGTTGCCTGACTTGAAGGAGTGGCCCCACCCTTTTTTCCTGCCCCCTTGGCATCATGCTAATTGAATGAAAATAGAAATCTGCAAATTAATTCTCATACATGATACTATAAGCACACCATCTCCCTCACTCCTCTGATTACAAGCACATAGGCCCTTTTGGTCTTAAGAGGAGTTTAATGATGATAAGCAAAGACTCTGTGGCCAGACTAGGGTGTCCCAGGACTGAGGGACATGGGACATTCAGTGCTAAAACTGAGGTTGTTAAAAAAAAAAATGAAACAGCTCTTCACTCTAGAACAGACTGCCTTTGTGACTTTGCATAAGTTACTAATCCTTCTGTGCCTTTGTTTCCATATCTGAATATAAAGACTGTAACACCCCTCCTTCATAAAGTTTATTTTTTTTGAAGAGTAAATGAATTAACATATAGAGTATTTACAATCATGCCTGGAGTATAGTAAGTACTCAATAAATGGTAGTTATTAATATGATTACTAGTCACTATAAGGAAACATGGCATAATAAAAGTAATACACGAGGACATAGCAAAGAGCCCAGAACCTTATGAAGTCCTTACAGCCCAACAGTGGAGCACATGTAAAGGACTCTTTCGCAGCATCCTCATGTCATGACCCATCTCCGAAGAGTGAGGAAAATAAAACAAAACAAGCAAACAAACAAAACAAGAATATTCTATTATCTGAAGAAACATGAATAAGAAAAATACAAATTAAAAATAGCCCTAGCTACTAATTTGTTACCTATCAGACAAGTAAAAACAAAAACCCCAGAAGTTTGACAACACTCAGTTACCAAAGCTGCAGGGAATAGACACTCCCATACTGTCCTAGAGAGAATGCAAAATGGTCAACGTCCTTGGAAGAATATCTGGAAATATCTGCTAATATTACAAATGCATTTGAACTACAATGGGAATCTCCTGGGAATCTATCTTGCAGTTACTTTTACACATAAATCACAGGATATAGATAGAGAGAAGACAATCCACTAGGAAACTACTTTTTTTAAAGTAGTTGTTATTTATTTTTGAGAGAGAGAGGGAGAGAGAGACAGCACAAGCAGGGGAGGACAGAAGGAAAGGGAGACACAGAATCCAAAGCAGGCTCCAGGCATTGAGCTGTCATCACAGAGCCCTGTGAGCTCGAACCCACGAGCTGTGAGATCATGACCTGAGCCAAAGTCAGACGCTTAACCAACTGAGCCACCCAGGTGCCCCAATCCACTAGAGAACTATTACAGCAAAAAACTGGAAACAATCCAAGTGTCCAAACACAGACACCTGGTCAAGTGAATTACGGTACATCCATACAGTGGAATGTGATGTAGAAGTGAAATCAGAATGAGGGAGTTCTCTGTGTATTAATATGGAAAGATCTCCAAATACATTGTTCCGTAACAAAACACAGGGCACAGTATAATATGTAATAGCCATATTTTATGGGGACAATGGGGAAATAAGAATATACATAGATCCACACATATAAATATATATACACATATGCTTACATATCCATAAAGAAACACTAGAAGAAGAAGCAAGAGAATAACAGAAATGATTACTTACAAGGGCAGAAAGGAATAGGGTAAATGGAAACAAAATATCTCCACTTAAATCTTTTATTTTTTCATTTTTATTTTGATCTAAGTGTATTGCCTATCAAAAAGACAAATTTAAAAACAAAACATAAAAAAAAGTCAAGAAATCTGTCCCATCCTCTTAAAGATGAGCACCACTCACTTCTCTGAACTACATCACATTTGAAAAGACAGGAAATTATGTCGAAGGCTGCACTGGTGTGCTGCACCCACCCAAACAAATAAACCAAAAAAGATTTCTGACGTGTGACTTGGAGGGCCACTCCCTTCCAGCTACGCAGAAAGGAAGCAAGGGTATGGTTCTGAGAGCGCTGAAGTGTATGTAGCCCCTGCTCACTCACAAACAGATTCCCCTCTCGTCCCAACAGAGTGGCCAGCATCTCAGAGGAGGAAGGATGCAGTGTGATTTCCTTTCTCAGCTAGGATATGGTTTCAGCATCCCATCCTTTTACACCAGCACGTTGGGAGATCTGTGCTGCTTTTTATGTTAATTGGAATCGGCTGCTTTGGGCTCTGACACAGGCATTTAGCACTAACAGTCAATTGCTCTTTCCTCAGCCATCTGGCAAAAGAGTTGAAACCAGCAATTTTCTGAGTCAGAATTAGACATCTGAAAAAGAATGTGCACATAGGCAAACCCCCTTAGAAGTGCAGAATGAAAGAAAGGGGCAGGTAGTGGGATGCTGTAAACCCCACTCTGGAATGATGTGATTTCAAAGAAGGGAACCCGAATGGCACTTTGGTTTCCTGACATCGCCTCCACTCTTCCCCAGGTGCAGGGAGAAGCGCTCCGGATTAGGCTGTGTCTCTCTCTCTCCCTCTCTCCCTCTCTCTCTCTCTCCCTCTCTCTCTCTCTCTCTCTCTCTCTCTCTCTCTCTTTCTCACCTTCCAGCCTGGACAGCAAGAGCTACCCTGGCTTTGGCCCCTCCCCTCTCCCTTCCAGATGGGTGTGCTCACTTATGCAGTCTCATCTTTCCTTCATGAGCAGTCCTGTTTATCTCAGCAGGATTCCTGGAGCACCCTGGCCTCTGTGACAGCATGTTCTCCTGGACCTTCACGCTCTCGGACGGCTATTGCGTCCCCTTTACCCTTCCCCTTTCTCTGCCCTTTAAACATTGGTCTCTCGGCTTCTGTCCTCCACTTATCCTTCTCCATACATTCATTCTCCTGTTTGCAGATGCAGGACATTCACAGGCCTAACCGCCCCCACGGAAATAGTGCTGGTTTAGTTATTAAGGGGGAACTCATATTAGACCCTTTCTGGTCCTGCTTACTTTTTTATACAGACCCATTCTGGGGAAGAAACACACTCTTCTCACACAAAGGCGGCAGTGAATATACTTTTGTCATTCCCTGCCTTCCAACTAAAGTTCTTTCTGGTAAAGGATCAGGGGCCCCCAAAACTTGGGCAGGATGCCCTCATCTACCCCCAGTGTCAATGGCTCAGAAGCTACACAATTAAACCTTAAGTGCTATAAGGCACAAATCGTGTCCCTTCCAGATCGATGGCTCTATCATCACTGAATCACCCACACATTGCCGACACCCCTGATGGCCCCATTTCGGCCCCACATATCCTCTGCCTGGCAAACACACGTAGAATACGCAAGCATCCATCGGGTTAATCAGGGACTGCAGCTGGGTTTGGTATACCTGCCTTTGCATCTCTCCCCAAGAGGAAATACGCACCAGCTCCAGGCATCTTCTGCCTGCTGAATCCCCTTGCTTCCCCTCCACCCTGCTCCTCATATCCACATCACCAGGAGGGAAGGTTGGTGCGGCACAGTCAGGACACAGCAGAACTATGGAACAGAGAATTCAGGTAGTGTGGCCCTTCCTCCCACACATATCCTGCTACACGATTCCAGCATATTAATTCCAACTGTGAGCCTTTTTGTTCCATGACCTCGGTAAAAAACTCGTCTGGTAGGGTACTTGGAGGCTACCGGTGCTTCAACATCATTACCTACAAGACAACATTTTACTGGCTGGTCTCTTCTTTCTCCATGAAATGCTTATCTGTGTTTCACCTTGCGATTACAAGCGAGTCTTTTTTCCCCCAGTTTTCAGATTTTCCTGGAATAATTCTGTAATCTGGGAACTAATAATGCTTTTCAAAAGGGTGAGATAACCCACTGCTCCTTGTTGAAGCCCAGGCGCTGAGGTTCGGCAGGCAATACCCAGACTAGTCCCCGGTGATGTACCACAGTAGACAGGCTGGTGGTCGGTTCCATGTATGCTGGCTTCTCTCCTGTCAGGGACCACCTCACTCCCCACTCTGCTCAGGTGTTTATGACTGATCTACAGACCCCAGACTAGCCGATACCATAGGACTGGCTCAGTGCTGGATTCTTGGTGCCAATGCCTATTGCAATTCAGTGACTGGCTGTGGGAAATGGCTTTAGGAAGACGGACAACTAATTGGAAAGTGCTCATAGCCTCTGCTTCTGGAGACAGACAGCAATGTATATCATTCTGGATCCCTTTTAAACCTGCCATGCAGATCAGGGGTGCCTGGGTGGCTCAGTCGGTTGAGTGTCCGACTTCAGCTCAGGTCATGATTTCATGGCTCATGAGCTCAAGCCCCACGTCGGGCTCTGTGTTGACAGCTAGGAGCCTGGAGGCTGCTTCCAATTCTGTATCTCCCTTTCTCTGTCTCTCCCCTGCTTGCATCTTCTCTCTCTCTCTCTCTCCAAAAATATTTTTTAAAAAATTTAATGAATAAATATTAAAGAAAAAAAAAACCTGCCATGCAGATCATCTTCTATTGATACATTCTTTCTCCAAACCAAGTGATTGTAAACATGTAATGACGTAAATGTAAACTTCTTCCAAGACCATCCCACACAGCTGTGCCTCCCTGGCATTACAGACCCAGGTCAACCTGCTTGAATTTGGAGCATCCGTGGTCTTGTGGCCATTGTACACATCATTATACAGAATCCCATTTCTCTGGAATTTCCTATTTTCACTTTCAAATGGTAGCTATAATTTCAGAGGATGCAAAATGGCAGCCCATGCCAAGTCAACATTAAGTAATTAGGAAATTTCATATTCTAAAAAAAAAAATCCAATATCTAGCCTTTCTGAAAAAAATGAGATCTCTGAATCTGTGAGTTTCCATGGAAACAATAGGTTGCCCTCTTTAGACAGGCCATATACTCTCCAGTTCTTCATAGACCCCTCCCACTCTTGGCTAATCCACTCATTTACATTTCTTGTGTGACCCTCCTAGGCTGAACCACTAGTTTGGGTCTTTCTGCTGACTACCCCACATTTTACCCAAGGTATTGGCTGCCTATTGTCCATTGTCTTTGTCTCATTTGCAGGCTTTATGTGGTCCAGTTCTCTTGTGCATGTTCCTGCTGAGTGTAACCTGACCTTGGCCAATCTTCTCACCACTCTGGCCTTAAACCAGTAACAGGATCTGACATCAAGAACTACTGGGAGCCTGTGGGATCCCCTTTGGGTGTTCGGACATTCACTTTTAGTACTTCATCATAAGGGTCATCACACCGACAGAGCAAATATGATCAGAACCCCAGAAGCTTCTTTAAAAATTAGTCAAGTACTTCAGAAGTCTAATGCTAAAACCCCTCAGGCCTGTGACCTATCTATTCAGTTGCCACCAAATGTCTCCTGAGATTAAACAAAGCCTTGAGAGGTAATGAGATGAAATGGCTTGACCTTCAGATGTAAGATCTCTGCTTTCCTTCCAAGCCTGTCGCTGGTTCAGATTATTTTTATCATTTTTCAAAGCAGCAACGTTTATTTCCTCTGCTTCAGTGAGCTGTGCAGATGCAAGGTCTAGAAGGAATATTTAGTGGTCGCCATGGTTACCATTAGTCATATGAAGTTATAGCTAGTGTGCTGATTCCTCTCTTCACAGCTGTAAAAAGAAAGCACTCTCCAAAAAGCAGGCTTGCTGGGGCTCTGAAGACTTTGATTCTGTAATGCACCCAGCCCCTCTGGTAATTTATCTTGATCTGCAAGCTTAATTTGCACTCTAAAGATTTTAGTAAGAGAAAGTTTCGTAGAACTTGAAAGCTAGAAGAGAACTTAGAGATAATTTAGCCTCAGTCTCTCATCCTACAAATAAGAAAACTGAGTCCCAGAAAGGAGAAGGGACTCAGGTATACGCAGTAGGCCAATTCACTACCAAAACATGTATAATTAGGAAGTACCAAGACCAGGACTCCTTCTGTCTCCACTCTGTGTCTCATCCTAAATAATCAGAGAGGCTAAAGAACTAGGGTAGACAAAGAATAGTCAAATTCACTGCAAGGCAGGGAAATCTGATTCTACACAGAGGGATCCTTGAAATGGAACTTGAGCCAAAAACCACAAATGGCCCCTAAGACCAAATTAGCCTTGGAATATCAACTGAGTTTTAAGATTGGTTAAGTCCAGATGGTACAAACAGTCACTCCAGTGACTTTAAAATGAAGGCTATTTGCCTCCTGATTTTGATCAGTTGTCTGAAAAGTGGGTGCCCACAAGAGCTGTATCTTATTCTGGTGTCCTGACCTCTTACTAGCTCACAATCTCTCCACTTACCTGGCTCAGTGTTCACCAGATCCTTACTTCCATTAAGCCCAAGAGAACAGCTCTTACTCTATTGCTTTGCAATTGATTGATTGTAAAAATTAGTATCATATATGACGATTTTTAGACAAGAATCAGGAAATTTCCTTTACACTTACTAATGTAAGAAAGGTTTTCTGGGGCACCTGGGTGGCTCAGTCAGTTAAGCATCCAACTTCAGCTCAGGTCATGATCTCACGGTTCGTGGGTCCAAGCCCCGCATCGGGTTCTGTGCTGACAGCTCAGAGCCTGGAGCCTGTTTCAGATTCTGTGTCTCCCTCTCTCTGCCCCTACCCTGCTAGCTCTCTATCTCTCTCTGTCTCAAAAATAAATAAACATTAAATTTTTTTTTAATTTTTTTTCAACGTTTATTTATTTTTGGGACAGAGAGAGACAGAGCATGAACGGGGGAGGGGCAGAGAGAGAGGGAGACACAGAATCGGAAACAGGCTCCAGGCTCTGAGCCATCAGCCCAGAGCCCGACGCGGGGCTCGAACTCACGGACCGCGAGACCTGCGCCACCCAGGCGCCCCTAAAATTTTTTTTTTAAAAAAAGAAAGATTTTCTGATTGTTTCATGAATTCTCTAGTTAACTAGTTTTTGCCTGAATAGCCTCAACATTAGATGACAAAACTAAAAGGCAACCAACAGAATGGGAGAAGGTATTTGCAAATGACATATTGAATAAAGGGTTAGTATACAAAATCTATAAAGAACTTATCCAACTCAATACCCAAAAAACAAATAATGCAGTGAAGAAATGGGCAAAAGGCATGAACAGACACTTTTCCCAAGAAGACATCCAGATGGCTAACAGACACATGAAAAGATGCTCAACATCACTCATCATCAGGAAAATACAAATCAAAACCACAATGAGATACCGCCTCAACCTGTCAGAATGGCTAAAATAAACAACTCAGGCAACAACAGATGTTGGCGAGGATGCAGAGAAAGAAGATATCTTTTGTATTGCTGGTGGAATGCATCTTGCCATTTGTAACATGTGGATGGAGCTAGAATGTATTATGCTAAGTGAAATAAGTCAGCCAGACAAAGACAAATATATGATTTCACTCATATGTGAAATTTAAGAAACAAAACAGATGAACATAGGGGAAGGGAAGGAAAAATAAGATAAAAACAGAGAGGGAGGCAAACCATAAGAGATTTAAATACATAGAACAGACTGGGGGTTGCTAGAGGGGAGGTGGGTGGGGGTGTGGGCTAAATAGGTGATGGGCATTAAGGAGGGCACTTGTTGGGATGAATTCTGCATGTTATATGTAAGTGATGAATCATTGGGTTCTACTCCTGAAACCAATACTACACTGTATGTTGTATAACTTGAATTTTAAAACATAATTTTTAAAAAATATGACCTGTACCAGTGCTCCCTTAAATATCTTGTTTCTAAATACCATTTCTCACTAAAAAGAACCAGAACTCCTCGGAAGAAGGAAGTCTGGGGGAAAGAAATACAAAAAGCGTTTGGAATACCTTGTTATACTAAAAAATAAGGAAGTACTTAAGAAAATGATAAAGTACGTTATGTGCAGAATGTCTGTGTCCCCTTACAATTCATACGTTGAAGCCCTAACCCCTTATGTGACTATTGACGATAAGGCCTGCGAGGAGGTGATAAAGGTTAAGTGAGGTCCTAAAAGTGGGCTATATTCCAATAGCACTGGTGCCCCTATAAGAAGAGGAAGAGACAGCAGAGCTCTATCTCCCCACCATGTAAGGAAATAGGGAAAAGGCAGCCATCTGCAAGCCAAGAAGAAACCTCTCACCAGGAACCAAATTGGCCAGCAACTTGATCTCGGATTTCTAGCCTCCAGAACTATGAGGCTTAAACACTTCTGTTGTTTAAGTCCATGCTATTTTGTTATGGTAGCCAGAACAGATTAGTATAGAAGATAAGGCAAAAGGGCACTCATTGGACAAGCTTGGGTTAATTTGAGCTTCAAAGTAAATTAACTGGCGGTGTCTGGGTGTCTCAACTGGTTAAGTGTCTGACTGTGTCTCAGGTCACCATCTCGCAGTTCATGAGTTTGAGCCCCATGTCAGGCTCTGTGCTGACAGCTCAGAGACTGAAGCCTGCCTCAGATTCTCTCTCACTCTCTCTCTCTCTCTCTCTCTGCCCTTCCCCTCCTTGCGCTCTGTCTCTCTTTCTCTCAAAAATAAAATAAACATTTAAAAAAAAGTCAATTAACTGACAGCATTGGATTAAAATTCACTTAACAAAAATAAGAATCCACTAATTCAAGTAAATAAGGAAAGGGAAATGTTCTCTTACCATACAATGCCAGTTAACAAAAGTAGAGGAAAACAATCAACAAAATGAAAAGGGAATCAACAGAATGAGAGAAAATATTTTCATACTATATATCTGATTAGGGGTTAATATCCTATACATATAAAGAACTCATACAACTCAATAGCAAAAAAAATCATCATCATCATCATCATCATCCAGATAAAAATGGGAAAAAATCTGAATAGAAATTTTCCCAAAGAAGACATACAAATGGCAAATGGGTCCATGAAAAGATGCTCAACATTACTAATCGTCAGGGAAATGCACATCAAAACCACAATAAGATTATCACTTCCCGCCTGTTAGAATGGCTATTATCAAAGAAACAAGAGATAAGAAGTATTAGCAAGGATGTAAAGAAAAGGGACCCCTTTTCTGCACTGTTGGTGGGAATGTAAATTGATGCAGCCACTTTGGAAAACAATATGGAGGTCTCTCAAAAAACTTAAAAATAGAACTATGATGATATGATCCAACAATTCCACTTCTAGGTATATAACTAAAGGATGCTGAAATCAGCATCTCATTTCAGGAAACGAAACCTCAGATATATGCACTACCATGTTCACTGCAGCACTATTCACAATAGTCAGGATACAGAAACAACCTAGGTGTCCATCAACAGATGAATAAAGATGTGATACATACACACACACACACACACACACACACACACACGCAGTGGAATATTATTTGACCAAGAGAAAGAAGAAAATCCTGCCATTTGTGACAACATGGATGAACCTGGAGGATGTTATGCTAAGTGAAATGAGCCGCACACAGAAAGACAAATACTATATGGTCTCACATGAATCTAAAAAAAGAATGTTGAACTCATAGTAACAGGGAGTAGAATGGTAGTTACCAGGGGCTAGGAGTAGGGGAGATGGGGAGATGCTAGTCAAAGGGTATAAACCTTCAATTATATGATGGATAAGCTCTGGGAATCTAATATATAGCATGGTGACCACAGTTAATAATGCTGCATTATATACTTGAATTTTGCTAAGTAAATCTTAAGCATTCTCACCACATACACAAAAGAAAGTAACTATGTTAGGTGATAGATCTGTTAATTGACTTGATTGGGGTAATCATTACACAATGCACACATACATCAAGTCATCATGTTGTACACTTTAAATACATACAATTTTATTGGTCATTTATGCCTCAGTAAAGCTGAGGGAAAACATCAAAGTAGAGGAAATAAGAAAAGTTAGAAAAATCGCCTTTATTTTTTGAAGCCATCATAATAATAATAACTGATTCAGATAAGATTTATCAGTGGCTGTTAAAACTATTAGGTGAAGTTTTGAGGATAGGAGGATATTAGTCTCAAAATATCTCTCCACAGATAACAACAGGAAGTAGAAGTTCTATAGTGTATATACTTGGCAATCACTACCTTATAAAAATGATCAAAGTTAATGAAACCAATAAGATAAACTGGTAACATGTGCTTCCTGACAAGTTTTACACTGGTGAAAACACTTACCACCTTTATGATATGCTTGCCAAAAATGTATAATCTGACTTAATCACGGGGGGCGAAAAACCTGAAGAAAACCCAAATTGAGGTGTCTATAAAACATCTATCTGCCCAGGATGCTTCAAAAATGTCAATGCTGTGATAGACAAAGCTGAGGAACTGTTTCAAATTAAGGAAGACTAAACAGATATGACAACTAAATGAACTTTGTGATACTGGGTTGGATCTTGGTTCAGAGAGAAAATAACCACTCTAAGAACATTATGAGGAAAATTCATGAAATTTTAATATCACATGTATATTAAATAATAGCATTGTATCAATGTTAAATTTTCTGAATTTGATCATGGTACTATGGTGTCTATGAGGGATAAATGGGTATGATGTCTGAAACTAATTCTAAAATGGTAGAATGACAGACAGAAAGCCAGAGAAGAGAGAAGGAGCAAATGAATAAATAAATGAGGCAATATGTTAAAACAGGCAAATCCAGAAGGGTTTAAAAAGTTAGTTCTTTGTACTACTCTTAAAACTTCTGTTAAGTTTAAAATAATTTCAAAATATAAAGTAAAATTTAAAAACTCTTCAATTTCAATGGGTCTATGCAAATAGCACATAGGTACAGACAAGATCATTTCAAACTGACAAATGACAAGCAAAACATTATTTAACTACAGTTTGAATCTCTAGCCAAAGGAAGATACATTGACTCACTCTTTAAGAAAACATTTATTTAGTAATATTAAAAATAGTTAAGGTTTGTTAACACTGTGTGGTTACATGCCTTCCATATTGTGGCAGATTGCATTTTCTAAATAAGACCACATCAACTATATTCTCTCTTACATGTTCTTCTTACAATGTGATGTTAACATCCTCCATAAAGAGATGGGGTGTACTTATCTTTCTCAAAACCCGTGTAGACCTTTACCTGCCTTGACCAATAGAATGCCATGGAAAAGATGCTGTATGACTTTTAAGGCAAGGTCTTAAAAGGCGCTAAAAATTTAACCTTGTCTCTTGGATCGTTCACTTCACGGGATAAGAAAAAGCTATGCTTGAGATGCAATAGAAGCACACTGATGAGAAAAGAGTTAATCTATCTGAGCAGAGCTTCACAAAGAAATTCCCGGACCCATTACCTGCCACCATGATCAGTGGGGGAGCCGTCACAGTCCTTCCTGACCCTGCGAACAAGCAGAGACTCCTGCCTGATCTTTCCTCAGATATAATTATGTAATTATAATCTATAGTTGTGTAATGTTCAAGAAAACTTAATTACATGTCTTGATAATTGTGATATTGTTACATAAAAAGAAGTACATACTTGGTCTTTTTCCCTGGTTGCTGACACAGAGCTTTTAACACCCTGGAAATTTCCTGAATGATGGGGGTGATAGAAGCATCTTCTGTTATAATATTTGGTCTTGTCCCCAGTTCCTGACACAGAGCCCCCTAAGGGGTTCTCTCAGGAATTTCCTGAGTGATAAGAAAACTTTTGGTATACTAATGAGGTGACCCTTGGCTGAGGATGGAGCCTGGTTCCCAGAAAGACCAAGTCTCGATCAGAAGCTTGAAGCTCTCAGCCCCACCCCTATACTTCTGGGGAGGGAAGAGGGACTGGAGATTGAGTTCAATTATCAATGACCAGTGATTTAACTGTCATGCTTACCTAGAGGAACCTCCATTAAAAAAGCCTAAATGACAGGATTTAGGGGGAGCTTCTGGGTTGGTGGACATTTCCATGTGCCAAGAGGGTGGTGCATGTCAACTCTCCAGGGACCAAACCTGTGGTGCTCAGGATCCTTCCAGACCTCACCTATCTGGATGTCCTTTTGCCTCCTTTATAAAAAACTGGTGATAGTAAGTAAGCAAAGTATTTCCCTGGATGCTGTAAGCCACTATAGTAAATTATCAAACCTGAGGTGTGGGGGTGTCATAGGAACCTCCCAATTTATAGCCAGTCAGGCAGAAGTACAGGGGTTCCTGGACTTGTCGTTGGCATCTGAGGTGGGAGCATCTTGTGGGGCTGAGCCCTCAACCTGTGGGCTCTGTGCTAACTCTGAATAGCTAGTTCAGAATTGAATTGAATTGTAGGATAGTCAGATGGTGTTCAAAGAGTGAAGAATTGGTTAGTATGGGGGAAAAAATTCCACATTTTGTGTCAGAAATGTCAGGGAGTAAAATCGGCTTTGAATAATGCAATGGGTTAACACATTAGACGTTACTATTAAGAATTTAATCTCAAAAATTTTGAAAGCAACACATAAAACTGAATTTGATGTTCTTCATCCATCATCCTGATATTGATACAGAAGACAATAAACTGATTGAACATACATTTTTATATGTAGTAAAAGCTTGCCCTGATGTTTCCAGCAATCCTCTTTTTATACACCTTGTCCATCACTGGGGATGCAATCAGCATACAATAAATAATAACAACAGCTTTTGTCTTCAATGCCTCATTTCCTTATCCTTTCTAATTCTTGGAATTTTCTGACACACGTCAGTTCTGCATTCTTCAAATAGCACATTGAAGACCCACACAAACCATCTCCTTCCCCGAGCATCCTTAACACTTACAATCATAGCACTTAGCACTTAAATAGATGCCTCTAGACTTTAATAGCTTCATGTCAGCTTGTGGAGGTTATAAGTTCTTTACCAAGGGTCCACATACGCTATAGAAACACTACCCCAGACCCATGCACCTTGTGCAAATTTAAGGACATAGTGTGAATGTGAGATACTTGCTGATTAAACAACTGATGCTAACATTCTAAAATACTCTCTTCTATAATGTTTTTTTAAGTTTATTTATTTATTTTGAGACAGAGAGAGAGAGAGAGAGAGAGAGAGAAAGTGGGGAAGGGGCAGAGAGAGAGGGAGAGAGGGAATCCCAGACAGGGTCCGCACTGCCAGCACAATGCCCAGTGCAGTGTTCGAACCCATGAACCATGAGATCATGACCTCAGCAGAAATCAAGAGTCAGATGCCTAACTGAATGAGTCACCCAGGTGCCCCTCTCTTCTATGATCTTATTTATGTTGATAACTTTTCTTTAATTCTCTATAAATTTGAAGAAAAATATATTTCCTATGCCCCAGTAAAGAGGACTGGCCTGGTAAGTGATGTATTACAGGGAAGATGTCCCATTTCTTTGCTGAAAGAGCTGTGTGTCACTTTACAATCCCCAGACAGACACTGGCCTCCAAAGGAGCACAGGACTGATGTCCTTTGCCAAGAATGTAGACAGCAATGGATGTGCTTATGAGGATAGAGTCTGGAATCAGGCAGAGTAAGTTCAAAGCCTAGCTTTTCTACTTATTGGCCATGGGATCTTAGACAATTTAACTTCTAGAAACCTTAGCTTCAATGTCTTCAAAATGGGGGTATCAATTCACTTTCCTCAGAGTATTGCAGAGAGAATTATATGAGACCTGTAAAGCATTTAGTACATATACCCAGAAAGAGCTAGAGAAGCGTTAGTCATTATTCTTCAAATGAGAGTAGCGAACACTCTCTGCATACGGTCTGCCTGTTAACAAAGTAAAGAAGAGGGAGGTGTTTGTCCCTGGTCCTTTGTTCTCCTGCAGGTAAGAGGGATTTCTTTTGCTTATGCTGTATTTCCCTTTGGCCTATCTGAAAAGGTACAACCATACACAAATAAAGCATGGAAACCCAAAACACAGGGCTAAACCAGCTCTCACCAGTTCCTCAGGCACTTTTCCTCCTATTGCTGGCTTCTCTCTCCCTCAGCTAAACTCACTTCCAGATGAATTCTATATTTATTTCTCTCCTCTTTTCTTTAATTATCATAAAATTTGGGATAAATGCTCTACTTTTGTTCTTTTAGACCACTTTCCATTAATTTTTTTTTAAGTTTGATTATTTTGAGAGAGAGAATGTGCACATGAGGTGGGGAGGGGCAGAGAGAGAGAGAGAGAGAGAGAGAGAGAGAGAGAGAGAAAGAGAGAGAAAGAAAGAGAGAGAATCCCAAGCAGGCTTCTCACTGTCTGTGCAGGACTCCAGGCAGGATTCAAACTCATGAACCAGGAGATCATGACTTGAGTCAAAGTTGGACACTTAACAGACTGAGCCACCCAGGCACCCCTCCATAAACTGTTTAATTCAGCCAATGTAAGTTCCATCAGACAAGTTAACCTTTTAAAACTAGGAAATGGTTCCAGTGTCGATGTTTCTGTTCCGGGGCATTCAGACATGAAAACTATTGAACACAATGTACTACTACCAATCTAACAAGAGAAAACAGTTTGAATTCACCAAGGACTCAACTGTAGTACCTGTTAAAAAATGAAAAAAGACATATAAAACATTATAAAAAATGAAAAAGACATTTCCTGTCTCCTAGGAAAAAAAGTAGATGCTCAATCTTTTGAGAATTGTGTTGAGATACAACTTACAGTTCATAGTCTGGAAGTGACTCGTGTAACCGCATAGACAAATCACTTAATCTCTGGGCTAACCAGCTCGATTTCCTTGTCATTTGAAAGGAGAGAAACAGAAAAGCCAGGTAGACCTTTGGAGAATAAAGATGAGAATTTAGACCTAGAGGGAAAATGTGGTCCTATTTTTAGTCTTCAGCTAATGGCTTTGACTTTTACTCCTAAAATCGCTTTTGAAATAGCAAGAAAGAAAGGTATCTGGGAAGAAAGATGTATAAGAGGATTGAGAAGAGAGAACGAGTCTATATAACTTTGATCATTCCCAATGAGAAACCCATGCACCAGAGCATGGACTTTAATTCTATGCAAAGGCCTGAGTTCTGACCCTGGATTATCTTCAAATAATCCATACTAAATCCTTACACTCTAACAATTCATCCTAAAGTTCATTTATGTATTTTGAGAAAGTGGGGGGGGGGGGGAGGAGGGTGGGCAGAGGGAGAGAGAGAATCCCAAGCAGGCTTCAGGCTATCAGCACAGCTGACTCAGGGCTTGATTTCACAAACTGAGATCATGACCTGAGCTGAAATCAAAAGTCCAACACTTAACTGACTGAGCCACCCAGGCGCCCCATGATTCATTCTGCAAAGCTCCGAAACAAGCACCAACTCAAAGATCTTCCAGCCTGATTCTCTTGGATTGAGAAAAGAATATGCTTTAGAGTTGCAAATAACTCGACAGAACTTGAGGTGAGGTCATGTTTGGAACCAGGAGATGAACCAATAGCAAAGATTAATGGGGCTTTGGAAAAGCAAGTTTATACAATGTGCTCGTGAATCTGGAGTAATTATAAACCAATCAAAAAGAAGAAAAGATGTGGCTGTCTTTTACCCTTCTGTTTTTGGCTGCCTTGTAGAATAGATGTATCTTATTGACTTTCTGGCCAATCATGGTTGACAAACTGAAATCCCAGTCTTGATACTCTTTCCATGAGTAGGGGTGGGGGGGAGGGTGATGGGGAAGAAAAAGAAAAAAGTAAGAGAGAATTCAGCACTGAGGGAGGATTCTGAATTACAGTGACTTTTTAAAAGCCTGTAACGGTGGGGGCACCTGGGTGCTTAGTTGGTTAAGCCTCTGACTTTTGTTCAAGTCATGATCTCGAGGTCTGTGAGTTCAAACTCCGCATGGGGCTCTGCTTCAGAGTCTGTGTCTCCCTCTCTCTCTGCCCCTCCCCCACTTGTGCTTTATCTTTCTCTCAAAAATAAACATTAAAAAGTAAAAATAAAAGCCTGTAACTGTACTCTTTCATTAATCAGTACTTAATGGTGTCTTACATCTAGCATGATCATTTTTATAAGATATTGCCTCACTGGAATTTCAGTAAAGCAGTACCAGTCGTCCCCACAATCCTAGAAAGAGAAAGGTGGGGAAAGACAAGAGTCTCCAGCAGTGATAAGCAACCCTAATCTTTGTGATCCAAGTGATTTAGCCTGAGAGCTAGAGTCCAAATGAAAACGAAGAAAGCTGCTCCATGTTGCTACTTCTCAAATACGCCTGGTGATTAACATTAGCAGTTGAAAAGAAACATAAATTTTCTTATTGACTTTCTTCTATTCAACACAGTGAGTATTTTCAGTTGCCAATAACCCCCTACTAAGGGGCTCATTAAAACTGCTGCCGTTTTGAATGAAAGAAAAAAGTTAATTTGTAAAAATTTTTATTGTTTTGATACAAGCTAGGGTGGTTTTATAATGGCTTATAGAGTTACAGTCTTGTATGTATATTGAGCAAAACTTATTCAAGCTCTGTGTACTGGATAACTGGTGTCTTGTATAACTTTTGTCCAATCTCATGGACAGCAGTATAAAAATCTTTTTTTTTTTTTTTTACCTCATCAGCTGTCTAAGATCAAGTGGGAAGGAATGGGAAGGGCACAGAAGCAGTTCATTTCTCCAAGTTCAAGCCATATGTGCAATAAAGAGGTGATCTCATTTGGGGAATCAAGCAAGGTGCATCCCTATAACCACCCCAAAAGGGTGCAGTGAGAGTCAGTCATCAGAAGGGGATGATCTAGACTCTCTGTTATAGCCAGCTGCTAGAAAAGAGGGAAGACCCATGCCAATCCCCACTCCATATCTAGTACTGGGGAAGACAGGAATGGGAGCAGACCCTAGACTGTCTGGGTTATTTAAAGAGATTCCCACTGGACATCAACTCCTGAATCATAAGAGAGAAACATCAGGTGGCCAGATGATCAAAGTAGAAAAGAACCTGGCCTCTTTGCATTCTTGCACAGAACAAAATAACTTACTGTAATAGTCCATGGTCCAAGTGCAATTGTGAAATCCCACATCCCTCTTGCACTCTACATTTCCAGGTACTCAATTCTACCTGGGCCTGGGAGAGATGCAAAGAAGCTTATGGGCCCCTGAAGATACATTGGGACCACTAGAATCGGCTACAGCAAATCAGCAATCATTCTGGCTAGACCTCCCAGAGACTGCAGAAAACGACTGTCTCCAACTTGATCAGGATTACAGTTCCAGCCACAGATGCTGAGATGAGAGATGGACAGGAAGACCACAGGAACAGGAATGCTCAGAGGAGAATGATGCCAAAAGCCGGATGTGTCGATCTCTCAAGCCTGGCAGTCTGCCATCATGGCATGTAGTATGGCAGGCATGAGTAAGAGGCAGACTGAAGGAAGGAGCAAGGGTGAGACATGAAAATGACAGCAAGACCTGCTCTAGGCTTTCTAAATCTACAGCAGTAAGAGCCCACGAGTGCTTATGATCATGACCCAGATTGGTTCCAAAACTAATTTGGGTTGAGGTGGTAATGAAGGGCAATTAATTCAGCTGGAAATGCAAAGAAAGTGGAGCAAATGTCTCTTTAATTTAACCCTGATGATGTAGAATTCAAAGCCAATTTGTAAAATCTATCATTCATTTAGCATACCACACATGCCAGACATTCTGCTAAACATGACTTCATTCGATTATCCAACCATCCTACAAGGCAGTTATGAAGACACTTTACCAAGAAGGCAGTGGGCTCATGGAGGTTAAGTAACTCCTCCTTCCTCACTCAAAAAAAAAAAATTGTTGGGGTGCCTGGGTGACTCAGTCAGTTAAGCGCCCAACTCTTGATTTCGGCTCAGGTCATGATCCCAGGGTTGTGGGATCTCTGTACTCTGTTGAGTTCTGCACTGACCGTGGAGCCTGCTTGGGATATTCTTTCTTTCTCTTTCTCTCTCTCTCTCTCTCTCTCTCTCTCTCTCTCTCTCTCTCCCCCCCCCCACTGCTTGTGATATTTCTCTCTCTCTTTCTCTCTCTCTCTGTCTCTCTCTCTCTCAAAAAAAAATGCTGTATCTCTATCTTCAAAGTCTGCTCCATCTCATGACACTGGTTGCCTCATCGAGATATGATCCCTAGTTTTAATCCTTCTAGTAACCCCTTACTGTTATCTTGCTGTGTAATGTCAGAAAAGTCATTAAACCTCTTGAGGCCCTGGTTTATTCATTTGTACCATAAAGGGATGGTCTCTAAAATCCCCTCCGGAACTCACGGAACCGCTTCAGAGCTGTGTGTCTACCAGGTGATAGTAGAAACACAGATACTTCACGCTTGGGATAGGAAAGAGCAAATTAACTACTGAAAGGCTGTGGATTATTAAAAATCACTCCTGGGCGTTATGGAGCTTGTCATGTCAATGATTAAATGAAATGGAGAGAGTTTGCATGTCCAGCAAAAACCCTGCCCTGGTATGCAATAAAATGCCCACCCAAGAGGGGAAGTGAAATCACATGATTTATGAATTGCCAGGAATGGCATTCCTCTCCCGTGTTTATAGAGTGCCCTACTGTTATAATTAAGGAACTCAGTAGGGAGCCTCTACTTACTGCTTACTAAATGAATTCTGATGTGCTTGGATCAGGAAAAGCGTGATTGTATGATATTTCTGAGTTTTAGTATTCCTACCATTCCCTCTTGATATTTGAAATCAACTATAGTTTCCCTCAGTTTAGCTCTGATGATCTAATTTAAGCCTAATTGCTCAGCTCTCTACAACCAACCAACTGCTCTGGGTGTAATTCTTTTAACCTAGGAAATTGGCTTTCATACGCATATCTCTCTTTGTGCCTCTGAAAACTGAGTAAGATGCAAAGGGCTTGCCATCCGGTACCAGGCACATGAGGTTAACCCAAGAAAATTGCCTGACAGTGGCTATTACAGTAACCCATGACAACAACAGAACATTTTGAAATTTCCTTCTCCAAATTCTAAACAATTTCCCTAGGATGATCTAACTGTATTAGAAAGAGCATTAGGTTCAGAATCAAACAGACTGGAAGCCAAGTCTGAGCTCTGCAATTTACTAGGTGTTGACTTTCACCTTGGGAATCACACTGAACTCCAATTTCTTCATCTGTCAAGTGGCATCATCAATAGTCATTTCATAGAATTGTGAAGATTCGGTGAGTTTACTTGTGTTAAACCTCCGCATGATTCTGGCATGCTGTTCTAAAGAGAAGCAATAGCCACCATGTATCAAATACCTTCTTTATGCCAGGTTCTGGACTAAGAACTTCACGCACATCAATTTTAGACGTCACCTCAACCCTGCAAAGTGCATCCTGTGTTAGTTGTGTCTCACTGAAAAAGAACACTGAGGCATAAACAGGCAAACCATTGGCCCAAGACTCTCTTGCCAGGTAAACAACAACTCTGGGATGGCTACTGCATCTCCGACTGCTATTTTCAGATGGCTCAGACTAGATGGGACTCATAAACGTGCAATTTGAAATCTTTACTCTTCTGGAAAACAGAAAACCCAAGTCAGAGAAAAAGCTCTCACCAACGAAGAAAGAAAATGTTTCTAATGGTATACCTTAGGGGAGGGGGGAAGTAAAACCGCCCCTCATCCACTTGGCATTGTGGGCTACTCTGGCAGATAGCCTGCTAGGAAGGGAGTTAAAAGGATAGAAAGATGCACAATCACAGGACACAGGGATTCCACAGGGAATTGCCAAAGGGATTCAGCTGGAACCCCGTCGTTGCCCACATCTCCCTGGATCCAAGCTTTCTACTCAGGCCTTATCATAGGGCAGGTGGACTGTCCTTGCTTTTATGGGAAGCTTAGAAACTACAACCCACAAGATGATCTCTGAAGACAAGTAATCAGGAAAGAAAAATACTTTATGCATTGATATTTGACGTGGAATGCTGTTACACTTCCCTGAGCTGAAAGAGGTCTTGAAGTAGACAAGTTCACAGACTGCTTCCAGTATCATTTAGAGTGGCAGTTTCTAACACTAATAAAGTAACCTCACATCAAAATTCCTTTTAGAAATGTAAGGTCTGTGAACAATACCATGCCTCACAATCCGACACCTTCCATCACATAAGCCCCTCCAGTCATCTAGCTTGTCCTTAATCCTTAATACCCAAATTAGTATTTGGACCAGGGGAGAAGCAAATGCTCCCGTCTCCTGTCCACTCCCAGATCTCTCTGCTGTCTCCTCCAGAACCCCATTTTCTGATCATCAAAGACCAGTGTACTTTTATCCTCCAAAAGGGAATCTTCTACCACTTCTGGTCTGAACTCAAACCTGGACCTCCCCTTGGGTACTCTTCTCTTCTACAGCCCTCACTGAGGGTGGCGTTTGGTCTCCCAAGCCTCACTTGAAATGAAGCTTAGAGACGGGCCAGCATTCTCTGCAGGCTTAGGCCTTCGAGTATATAATCCTGAATGCCTGTTTCTTATTGTCATCAAACAGTTCTCCTCACATTCATCCCCAAACATTAAACTGCAGCTGATTCACACTCTCCTCTCCACCCCTAGCCTTACCATGATCCTGGGTAGTTTCAGAATCTACGTGCATGCCCCACATAATGCCTTACCCCATAATTCTTAAGCCTCCTCACTCCAATAACCTTCAATTCCACTGTAATTCTGTCACCAGCATACATAACCACACCCTGAAACTTGCTGTCCTCCAGAATGGCTTCACTGATGAAAACTTAATCTCCAATATCCCACAGCCTGACCACACAACCTATGTAAACTTCCTGTTAACTCCTTTAAACTTGTATTTCAACTTCATAAAAAAAAAAAAAATACTGGTCCTTTGACCCACTTCCCCACACATGCATTTTCCCTGACCGATCAGTTCTTTCCTGACTTCATCTCCCTTCCCTTTTCAACCTAAACCAGCTCTTCAATCATTATTTTATCAGTAACTTCTGTTTTCTCTCTCCACTGTGCTTCCTCCAAATGAATCCACTGAAATCCTGAACTTGAATCATTCCTACATCTGCTGGCTCCCCCTGATCCTACACTCAGGCATCCAGGAAAAGCAGGAGAAAAACTGTACAGCATGCTTCTACAACTCTATGATCTTCATCCTCAGTTATTACTTCGATGATTTTTCTATGCGTCCATAATTCTCACTACTGTTCCCCACAAATTCGCCAGAGTCAGGATGTTACCTATCCCCTTATGTACAGTAGATGCCCTTTCCTCTGTCTTCACCAAGAACACAGAGATCAGGGAGGATCCGCTCAACTCCCAGTTCTTTTTCCTCCCTCCACTCACAACTGTCTTCATCTTTCTTACCTCCTTTCAACCCAGAGACAGTATCCTTTTTCTTATCTCAAACTAATCCTCTTTTATCCCTTTGTCTCTTTTCTATGATTTTGCTACAACCCACGGGTCAAAGAGGAAACTGCAAAATAAGTTATAAAGTATTTTGAACTGAATGAAAGTGAAAACACAACGTATCAAAATTCTTTCTCAGACAAAGACAAATACCATATGATTTTACTTATGTGTGGAATCTAAAGAGCCGAACAACTGAACAAACAGAAAACCAAACAGACTCTTATATACAGAGAACAAACTGGTGGCTGCCAGAGGGGATGTGGGGGAGGAGGGGGGGGGATGAGCAAAATAGACAAAGGGGCTTAAGAGGTACAGACTTCCAGTTACAAGATAGATAAATCTTGGAGATGAAAAGTACAGCATAGGGAATATAATCAATAATATTGCAATAATGTATGGTGACAGAGGGTGATGATACTTACCGTGGTCAGCAAGGAGTAATGTATAGAATTGTCAAATCAATGTGTTATATGTCTGAAACTAATATAACATTGTATGCCAGTTGTACTTCAACAATTTTTTTTTAAATGTGGGATTCTAGTAAAGCATTACTTAAAGGAAAATGCACAGCATTAATCTTCCCCATTCGAGAGAAAAAAAAAAGAGATCTCAAATCAATGACTTTAACTCCCCCCTTAAGAAACTAGATAAAGAAATGCAAATTATAGGGGCGCCTGGGTGGATCAGTCGGTTGAGTGACCGACTTCAGCTCAGGTCATGATCTCATGGTCTGTGAGTTCAAGCCCCACATCAGGCTCTGTGCTGACAGCTCAGGGCCTGGAGCCTGCTTCAGATTCTGTGTCTCCCTCTCTCTCTCTGCCCCTCCCCCACTCATGCTCTGTCTCTGTCAAAAACAAATAAACATTAAAAAAAGTGCAAATTATATCCAAAGTAAAAGAATGGAAATAATAAACATCAAAGATAAAAATCAATAAAATCAAAACCAGAAAACAACAGAGAAAATCAGTGAGATACAGGTTAGTCCTGCAGAAGAACAATGAAATTGATAAACCTCTAAAGATTGATCCAAAAAAAGAGCAAGTAGAAGAAAGAAGAGAGAAGATATAAATTACCAATCTCAAAAATAAGAGATGTGACATTATTACAGATTCTACTGATTTTTAAAGGATTTAAGATGATGTTATCAAGAACTTTATACCAATAATTTCAACACTGCAAATGAAATGGAAATATTCCTTGAAGATGTAACCTAACAAAGTTCACTTAAAGAAACAGATAACCTGTATAGCTATAGACCTACTAAAGAAATTGAATTTGTTGTTCAAAATCTTTCCACAAAAAACAAAACACACACACACACACACACACACACACACACACACACACACACTCCAGGCCCAGCAGGTTTCGCTGGTTAATTCTTCTAAATATTTATAGAAGAAATAATTCCGATGCAATACAAAGTCTTCCCAAAAAATAGAAAAGAATACTTTCCAATTTGTTCTATAAAGTCAGCATTGCCATAATACCAACATCAGATATATTACAAGAAATGAAAACTACAGTGCAATATTTCTCATGAACATATATATGTTAACAAAATTTTATCAAGTAAACCCAACAATATATGAGAGGTAATGCATCATGACCAAATATGGTTTAGCCAAGGAATGCAACATTGATTCAACATTCAAAAATTATCCATGTAATTTGCCATATTAACAAACAAAAAAACATCACCATCTTGCTATAAGTGATGAATCATGGGAATCTACTCCCAAAGCCAAGAGCACACTGTATACACTGTATGTTAGCTAGCTTGACAATAAATTATATTTAAAAAAAGAAAAAGAAAAAGCATTTGACAAAATCCAACATCCATTCCTTACAAAAACCCTCAGCAAACTAAGAATGGGAATTAATTTCCTCAATCTGACAAAAGGCATCTATAAAAAAATCCTCAGCTATCATACTCAGTGGTAAAAGACTGAATGTTCTCCCTGAGATCCGGAACAAGACTAGAAGCTGCTCTCAGCAGTTTTATTCAACATTAAACTGGAGGTTCCAGCCAAGACAATAAAGCAACAGAAATAAATAATAGGCATCCAGACTAGAACGAAAGAGGTAAAACTATCTTTTTCATAGGCAACATGATCACCTATGTAGAAAGCTGATGGAAACCACAAAAATATTAGACCCAACAGTGATTTTACCAAGGATGCAGAAGTCAAGTCCAATTTATAAAAATCAACTGTATTTCTATATACCAGCGATGAACAATCAGAAATGGAAGTTTAAAAAAATATATCCTTTACAATGGCATCAAAAAAAATTAAAAACACTAAAGGATAAATCTGACAACATAGATTTCAACATATATATTGAAAAACACTCAATATTGCTACGAGATATTAAATAACACCTAAATTAATGGAGAGATTATAACACATTCATGGGTCAAAAGCTTGAATATTTTTTTGTTCTGTTTTTTTTAAAAGCTTGAGTATATTTAAGATGTCTGCTATAGGCAATGTTTGTGTCCCTACAAATTTATATGTTGAAACTTAATCCACAATGTGACAGTATTTAGAGGTGGAGCCTTTGGGAGGTGATTAGGTTATGAGGATAGAGCCCTCAAAAATGGGACTAGCACCGGGGCGCCTGGGTGGCGCAGTCGGTTAAGCGTCCGACTTCAGCCAGGTCACGATCTCGCGGTCCGTGAGTTCGAGCCCCGCGTCAGGCTCTGGGCTGATGGCTCGGAGCCTGGAGCCTGTTTCCGATTCTGTGTCTCCCTCTCTCTCTGCCCCTCCCCCGTTCATGCTCTGTCTCTCTCTGTCCCAAAAATAAATAAACGTTGAAAAAAAAAAAATTAAAAAAAAAATGGGACTAGCACCTTTATACATGAAACGCCAGAGAGAGTCCCTTCTGCCAAGTGAGGATACAGCGAAAATATAGCAGTCTATGAACCAGGAAGCAGGCTCTCACCAGACACCAAATTTACCTATGCCTTGCTCTTGGGCCTTCCAACCTGCAGAATTGGGAGAAATAAATATCTGTCATTTATAAGCCACCTTATCTATGGTATTTTTGTTATACCTGCCTGAACAGACTACAACCATGTCAATTCTTCCCCCTACCCCCAACTAATCTGAAGATTCAATGCAATCCTAACTTATATCCCAGCAACCTTCTTTTTTTTTTTTTAGAAATTGACGAACTGATTCTAAAATTCGTATGGAAATGCAAAACACCTATTTATTTCTCAACAATAAGTAAACTATTGACACAACTACAAAGATAAATCTCAAAATAATTATACCAAGTAAAAGAAGACAAAAAGGAATGCATACTGCATGATTCCATTTATACAGTTTCTAGAAAGTGCAAAGCAATCTATGTAACAGAAAGTAGATCAGTTGTTGCCTGGGTAGTGGGGAGGAGTGAAGGACCAGGAGCAGGGGCATGAGCAAACTTTTAAGGATGATGGGACCTTGATCATGGTGATGGTTGCACATGTATAAACATGTTAAAACTTATTTTATTGCACACCTTAAATACATATAACTTATTGTAGGTCAATTATACTTCAATAAAGCTTCCCTAAAAAACAAAAAGCACTTGTGAAAGAAAAACTGAAAATGCTTTATTTTTAAGTGAGCCCATTTGTGAACTTCATTATTTAAATCCTATTACAAACAAATTTCTTCTGACATGGTTCTTAAGTGATAATGACACGTCAAGGCATCAGAGCACCAGAATGAGAACAGGTCCTCTGACATGTATATTGAATTGTCATTATAAGAAGTTAAGAAACGACCACTAGTCACCCCAGTGATTAGGGGAAGCAGCTGGGAATGTGATCCGGGCGCTCTGGTTTCAGATTCAGCACGTACTTGGGGCACATTTCAACAGGACCAGAATTTCAAAAAAACTCAAAACTGATTTGGAAAAGGAGGCAGAAAACACCTCTGGGCATTTGTCTAAAGAGCACGCAGAATACATGTTCTGTGCCCACAGTGCTTGCTATTTCAACATCCTTTCAGGATGTGGTTATAGGATGTGAGATCTTGCAGTCCAATTACCTCTGTTTCCAACTGTTTCTGAGATTGGAATGTACACCTGGCCTCATGGAGAAGAGACAATAGCACAGGGCCATTTTGGACATCATATAAACAGAAGGAACTCACTATATCTGGTGTCTCTTTCATTTATCCATTCCAGTCTCTAACTGGGGGTTTTTGCCCATCGAGTTTGAATTAGTCCCATTGGCCGCTGATACCAAGCCACCTCTGTTGTAGCTGACCTTTGCCTTGTCAAACCAATTCAGGGCTGACTCTGGCTCAAGTATCAATCATCGCTCCACAGTTAGGCTCAGGACATCAAGGTTTGTTTCCATTGATGCACATGGTGTGTGAGCCAAAGAAAGTTTAGGTAGCTTGAGTTATTTCGGGTCCTTTTTTTCAGAAAACAATGAGGACATGGTAGGACACAGAGAGGAGTGATAAAAAACAATTATGAAAGCTGTAGAAAAATGGAGAGTTTGCTCTGAATGTAAATAATTTTGCTTTAAAAGCACTTTTGGGGGCGCCTGGGTGGCTCAGTCGGTTGGGCGTCCGACTTCAGCTCAGGTCACGATCTAGCGGTCCGTGAGTTCGAGCCCCGCGTCGGGCTCTGGGCTGATGGCTCAGAGCCTGGAGCCTGCTTCTGATTCTGTGTCTCCCTCTCTCTCTGCCCCTCCCCCATTCATGCTCTGTCTCTCTCTGTCTCAACAATAAATAAAAACATCAATAAATAAATAAATAAAAATAAAAGCACTCTTGTTCGTTCTAGCTACCATATGTTTAATTTACTGCTGTCATTTTTACTCTCTTATGCCAACTGGACTGATAACACACATTTCCTGTAAACAGATACAATTAATAATTCATGATTTCTGTGGTTGGGACAGTTTTACAATCACTCAACTCATCCTGGATCTGGGTGATTTTCTTTAACCACCAAACTTAAAAAAGGGTGGAGGTGGGGGGGGGTGGGAACCAGAGAAATGGAGTCAACTCTAAATCCTCATCCTTCAATTTTTAGTTGTTCTCATAAATAAAAATACAGAGAAGTCCAACAGTTTATCCTGTATTATGACATGACAAACATGAATGATAGGTTCTTATGATTATATTCCTAGCTATACAGAATTCCACAGACATTAGAAACAGAACAAAATGTTCCTTTAATTTAAAGAAATGCTCTTTCTTTAGAACATTTAGTCATCTTTGAATTGATTCATGAGAATTTCCTGTTCCTTAGTACACTCAAACCTCTTCATCCAAAATAATATCAATAAGAGCTATCATTCTTTGAATGTTTACTAAGTAGTCTGGTAAGCATCTTAGCTATTCTTCTAACAACTATATGAGAAGGTTTTATTATTGCCATTTTAACAGCAGAGGAAACTGAAATCTAGGAGAGATCATATAACTTGTCCACTAAAGGTGGCACTTAGCTTGAACCCAAACCTGTCTAATTACAAAGCTGAAATTTGAGTTTTTAATAAGAATGCATATTTTGCCTCCCCAAATGTACCTATCTTATATCTAAGTGAGTTTTTTTTTAATTTTTTAACATTTATTTCTTTTTGAGAGATAGACACAGAGCACAAGCTGGGGAGGCTCAGAGAGAGAGGGAGACACAGAGTTTGAAGCTGGTTCCAGGCTCTGAGCTGTCAGCACAGAGCCCGATGCAGGACTCGAACTCACAGACCATGAGATCATGATCTGGGCCGAAGTCAGACACCTAACGGACTGAGCCACCCAGGTGCCCCAAAGTGAGTTTTTGGGTCTACACCTTCTTGTTTCTTCTGCTAAATGGAAGTGTTTAAAATGAAGTAGTTTTCCTGCGGCCATGGGGCAAAGAACTTAATGTCATTTTTCATGTGCAAAAAATGAGCTAAATTCTAAAAAAAATCTTGAATCACAAAATCCAAGTGCTTAAATCCAATAGAAAATATACCTCTTTCCCAATTTGCCAAATATCTATACTGATCTCTATCTATTTCTATTGCTCTTAGTCATTTGTGTAACTTAGTTTCAGGATATGTGGAACACACAGTTAAATATCTTTGAATAAGCAAAGACCATGGCTATTTTGTTTTGAATCTGAGACAATTTCTTAATTGTAATTGACAGTAATAGTAATAACAATAATAATAAAATTTTATTAAGCCTCACACCTAACAGTATCATATATTTTATAAGTCTGTGGCTAGACAGTGTGAACAATGTGATATGGCATGCAATAAAAGGTAAGACAGGTATTTTTCTACTATTTCAGCAGCTGACATATTGCATAGTAACCACCAGAATACCTAATTCCTTTGCCAATCAACCTTTATTGCTTCTGGTGCAGCTTCAGTTTTGTTAACAATGTTGAAAATTATGTATGTAGAAGTAACACTGTATTATATTAAAATTAAAAGTATCACATTAGCATCACCAACAGAACATGTATGACTGAAAGCGTATTTGCTTTTATCAGGCAAGCTTACATTTCTTAACCACATTCATGCATACACATCAACTTATTTCCTATTGTATGTCAAAGGTATCAGATGAGCCTATGAAATAAAGGAGAAGAGTGATATATTTAAGTTAGGGGCCTGACAGAAGGTTAAATAGACCCCTCTATCAATGTACAATTCAGTCACAGAGTTCGGGGGTTTTCCCTCAAGTGCTCTCTCCTTTGGCCCCACTAATGCTAAACACTGTGGCTATTAGCAGCCCAGAATTTTCTCTCTCGAGAGGACAAATGTGATATAGTTGGCGTGCCAACTCAGTCTGTGGATCCTCTAAATTCCAACTGAGCCATGCTCTCTTGGCTGGGCTTTGGAGATGTGAATTGTTATCCAGTAGGAAATAAGATAAAACACTGGACTAAGTTCACTTGAGGCCACTGACTTATCTGGATCCCTATGCCCAGAAAAAAACAACCCTACTCTTCATTTGTCCCAAGAGTCCTGAGTTTGTCATTTCATCCCTTCTTGGCTAGTAAACAACATGAAATCAACAAAATTCTCCATACTTTTTTCTACAGCATATTCATACACCTCCAATGCCTGGGCATCTGCTTTATGGAGGCAATTTGAGAAAGTGGAAAGAAATGGGATAATAAATATGTGAAGATGACTAACAGAAAGCTTCATTTCACAAAGGTCCAGGGTAGCTTCAGGACTTTCAGAAGTCTGCTGCCCTGAGAAGGCATCTAACCTGTGGACCGGGCTTATTCCTGAGGATTAAGACATCCTCACATAATGACCATCCTGAGTTAGGATACTCTGTGTGTCTCATGTCTTTTCACATTGCAATTAAACATGCAATTCTCCATGGTGAAGGAGAACTTCACAAAGGCTGGCCACATCCCAAAGGTTAGAAAAAAAAATACCACACTGAAATTAACTCTGTTGGACACACCAGAAGCACTCTGGGCAGAACAGCAGTTTCTGGACAGGAAATAAGAAATCTTCCATTTTAATACTGCCTGCCACAGCAATGGACGAAGGAGGGGGTAGGGAGGAAGAAGTTAGGTAACAGGTTTCTTTCAAGCTTTTACAAATAAAATGTAAAAGTTATTCTCCCCAGTGTTACCTAGAATTTGTGTATCTGCAAGTATGTGTGCGCTTTTAAGCTCATTTCTGGAACCAATGTCTAAAAAATTTGAGAGTATTTGTTTTATTCTACTATATATACTGTGTGAAGTCAGACATACGATGAAATGGCTTTTTCCTGAATGAAATGGTAATAATAACAACAGCCAACATTTATGGAGTGCTTACTTCTTGCAAGGCACAGAACCAAGCACTTTATATACATTAACAGCCATGTGAGGTAGTTACTAATTTATCACCATATCACAAATGAGAGACCAGGGCTCAGAGGGAGCAGCCAACTCCTCCTTCCCATCAGTGCCCAATTCAAGCATCTTCTTGAAGAAGTCTTCTGCCTATGACCCTGCCACCTCCAGGCTTCCTTGATCAATTTCTCTCAGAGCTAGATTACACCTGGCACATTCCTCTCCCAGGTACCCAGGACCCTGTATTATGATTATTTGCATATCCATCCACCAGCAACATGAGCTCCTAGAGGACAGAGACCATGTTTCAGCTTTTTTATATTTGTAGTACTTCTTACGCTGCTTGATATATATAGTAGGGACTCAAAAAATGTTAGTGAATGAATAGGTGAATGAATGGATAAATAAATGGATGAAGAAGACAAACTTTTAGAAAATAAGACGCCATAATAAAAGGACATAACAGGGAAGGAATACCTGACTAACATAAGAATACTTATCCAAAAGTTATTCTAACACTTTAGATTTGATATGCTCATACTGCCTCTTCCCATGTTACTCCCAGTAAGTAACATGCTTCTCAAACAGAATGGCACAGGGCTGCAAGGCATGGTGTGAAGAGTGCTGGATTTGCAGTCCTGCTTGAGTCTGAGGCCTGACTTTACTGACCTTGGGCAAACTGACGAACCATCTAAGCTGTCCTTTCTCACCTCTGAGAGGATCAGTCCGCCCATGCATGTACCTCACATGTCCGTGTAATCACTGGAAAGATCATACTCTAAATGTGAATGCATTTAATAGGTGTAAAGAGTAACACAAATGTTCATGAGAATAACAGATAGACATCACACGAGACTTAACACTTTGGTTAACTTCCAATCATGTGGCACAGAGAAGGCAGATGGGAGCTGGGTCCTATCAAGTACCTATTCATTACTCATTACCAGGCACTATGGAAGCACTTCATGCACATAATAATCTCACTTAAGCCTGCCACCAGGCCTGGGAAGTGTAGGTACTATTACTGTAGTTCTACGAGGAAAAAGAACTTTAAGGAGTTAAGTAGCCTACCCGAAGCTACATGGTGTTTTGTCTTAATTGATTTTAAAACGTCACCTTTTCACCACAGCTCTGACACCTTCATGGCATCCCAGTTGTCACCGTACAAAAATTATCTGGGAATTTGAATTTATGGTTAAAAATGCTAGCTGTGAGATTTCAGAAACACTTTGAATATTTGTTACAATTTACTAGCAATTTTTAAACAAGAGTTTATGAGACTGAGGTAGTTCTTTTACCTGGAGACTAAAAGGGGCCATAAAGGACAGCACTCTGCTCTGCCCAAGCTCAAAACCAACAGAAAAACAAACACAGGCATAAGACCGACGGAGATCATGACACATTTATTATTGACAGTGGGACTGGGGTTTATCTTCGCTCTGTAGCTTCAGTGAGCTTCCTTGCATGCTGCGCCATTATGCAGCCTTATCTTGCAGTCACTGGGAGCACTCAATATCCACATGCCATGCCCAGAGGAGACAGCTTACCTTGTGGCACAGAACAGATAAGAATGCACCTTTCAGGGGGTAGACATAGAAATAAGAGACACATGCAGGAACTTAGCTGTGCATGCTCAGTTCTTACTTTCAAACTCATTAGCCAGCTAACTCCTGGTCTGATGAGCATGAGTAAAAAGGCTAAGGGAATCTGGAAGAGTCCCTCCCAAGATCTGCCTTCCTAAGGCATGGAGTAAATTTCCTATCCCTCCGTGGAAATATGATGAGTGGGGAATGGAATCATTTTTTAAATTTTTGTGTTTTCTATTTTTTTAACTTTTTAACGTTTATTTATTTTTGAGAGAGTGTGAGCAGGGGAGGGCAGAGAAAGAGGGGGACAGAGGATCCAAAGCAAGCTCTGTGCTGACAGCCGTGCGCCGGATGTGGGGCCTGAACCCACAAACGGTGAAATCATGACCTGAGCCGAAGTCAGACGCCTAACCAACAGAGCCACCCAGGTGCCCCGTGTGTTTTCTATTTTTTAGATGGGGGTAGGGAGTGTCTGTTGTAGAAATCTAGGCCATTGAGGATTGATTTCCACTTTTATTTACACTATTTGGAAATACCTAAAAGATAAACCTTAGAGCATGATACACAGATACCTGAAGACTCTATTCAATATGTCAGCCAAATTTAGGGGTTGGCTCCTGCCATCAAATGTCAAAGGCAACGTTTTTTAAAGGGAAACTAAGATTTGAACCAGTTGTTTCCATCTACACCCATGAGATATATAAATAAACTTTTTCTGAACCAGCCAACTTCCGCTTTGCTACTTCCGTTTAGCCAGTTGAACCTGTGGTCAGAATAACTGTATTTTGCCATGTTGTAGAATGTTGGCCAGGTAATACATATATATTTATTCGATAGCTACTATTTGCCAGACACTGAGAAAATAAACAGAGCCTCTCCAGGAGCTTCCCTTCTTGCAAGGGAGATGGACAGTAAATACGTAATCAAACAAATAAGGTATCTTATGATAATGTATGATGTAATAAGGACTATGAGGAAGAGAAATAGGATATGGAAAAGAGCAGCCTTTATTTGAGATCATTATAAGAAGTTGGCAACAATGTGAAGATCTGGGAAAGAGCAGTCTAGGCAGAAGGAAACAGGGCAGAGGGCCTGAGATGGACATAAGCTTGATGTCTATTAAAGAGGTAGAGGGAAGTCCAGGGTTGGCTAGAGAGAAAGGAATGACAAGGAGATAAGGCCAGAGAGGGAGCCAGACACTGGTTCTTGTAAGACTCGTGCACAATGTGAATGGATTTAGATTTTATTCTTGGTGTAATGGGAAGCCACTGGAGAGTTTGACCAGGAAATGGCTTGGTACGCCATACATATGATCACTTTTGACCACCTGCAGTTGATGGGCAGAATAGAAACAAGATCAACTGAGAGATGCTGGTGGGCTTGGTCTAGAGTTCAGAGCTTAGAAATGATGGAATAGGATAGGATGCAGGTTATATATAAGAGGTAGTACCGATGGGAGATTCTGATAGATTTAGTATAAGGAAAAAGGGAAATGAAGGATGAATTCTAAATGTGGGGCCTGAGTAATAGGTGGGGTTATTAACCATCACAGGGAAGACTGGAGGCGGGTAGATTAGAGAGAGGGGTGGAGTTAACCCCACTTTGGCCAAATCAAATTTCAGGTGTCTATCGAACACCGAAGAAGAGATGTTAAGAAAACAAACGAATATATGAGTCAGGCTTAAGGAAGAGTTCTGGGCTGGAAGCATACACTGGGACCTGGTAAAATCAGTTATGGAGGGAATATAGAAAAGAAGCAGAGCTCTGCAAAACTCCAATGTTTATAGGCTTGTAGAGAAGAGCCTGCATAAGAGACAAATGAAAAGGTCTCTCTCTCTTTTTGTAAATTTGAGAATAGTTGACACACAATGCTGCACTGGTTCCAGGTGTACAACTTAGAGATTTGACAAGTTTCTACATTATGCTGTGTTCACAAGTGTAGCTTCCGTCTGCCCCATGATACCGTTATTACAGTAGCACTGACTGTATTCTTTACGCTCTGCTTTTTACTCTCATGACTTACTCATTCCATAACTGGAGGCCTTTATCTCCCTCTCCCCTTCATCCATTTTGCTCAACCTCCCACCCCTCTCCCCTCTGTCAACCATTAGTCTGTTCTCTGTATTTATAGTCCTGATTCTGCTCATTGTTTGCTTGTTCATTTTTAAGAGTCCATTACGAGTAGAATCATAAGATATTTGTCTTAATCAGTCTGACTTATTTCAATTAGCATTATATTCTCTTGGTCCATCCATGTTGTCTCAAATGGCACAATCCCATCCTTTTTTCTAGCTGTGTAATATTCCATTGTGTATATACCACATTTTCCTTATCCATTTGTCTGTTGATGGACACTTAGGTTGCTTCCGTGTCTTGACCACTGTAAATAATGCTGCGATAAACATAGGGGTGCATATATCTTTTTGAATTCATGATTTTGTTTTCCCTGGGTAAATAGCCAAAGTGGAATTATTGGATCATATGGCGTTTCTATTTTTAATCTTTTTCAGGAACCTCTATAGGTATCCTAGACAAGATTGCGTTTTGAGGAGGGGATTGTTAACAGTGCCAGGTGCTTCAGTGTAAGAAAAGAGCAGATAACTAGTCACTCATTTATCAATACATAATCCCTTAACATGATCAGTTGCAGTAGAGTTGGGGGGCATAGGTGATTGGGCTTCCAAAGTCTCTTCCCATCTTATGGTTTTATGGGCCTAAAATTTTTGACGAAGTGCCCCAACCTATAAATATCTCCTCCCTCACTTGTCCCTGAAGCCTCCCTTGGGAGCTTTTTTTGCTGTCCTCACATCATCCACTAATTCAAAACAAATAAGGATTTTATCAAAGGAAAAGTAAATAAAATGAAAGAGTGCAATCCATTGAACTTATCCATAGGTTTTCTAAAAATTCAGCAACAAGTTTTCTACATGTCATAGGGATGGCTTGGTAGAACCAAAATGTTTACGTTGTTTTCTCAGATTTCATTCCATCAATTACCTCACTCAACAGAAGAAATGCTTGCAAGTCTGGTTTAACAACTTCTCTTCTCAACAACTTCTCTATGGCAATTATAATCCGCCATACATCATTCCTGGTATCACATCATTCTTTGAGATGAGTCAGCTTTTCAAGAGGAAGAGAGGTAGCATAATTTTATTAAATAAAAATTCTTGTTAATATTCTATATATCCAAAGCTCATTGTGTGTAAGGGACTGCTATTAGTTTCATGCTGTAGAAAAAGAAAGAAGGATATGTTTGTATGTGTGCATCACCTTACATACGTTTTTAATACTATGGGTCAGTGTGAATCTGATACAGAGGTTCTTAATTGGAGAAGAGGCTAATTTTCCCCCTACAGGATATTTGACAACATCTAGAGACATTTTTGGTTTCATACTGGAGAGAATGCTATGATTATGTAGTGGGTAGGGGCCAGGAATGCTGCTAAACATCCTTCAGTGCATAGGGTAGTTTCCCCTATGACAAAGAATTTTCTTTCTTTTTTTAATTTTCTTTTTTTTACATTTTACTTATTTTTGACACACAGAAAGACAGAGCACAAGTGCGGGAAGGGCAGAGAGAGACGGAGACACAGAATCCCAAGCAGGCTCCAGGCTCCGAGCTGGCAGCACAGAGCCCGACGCGGGGCTCGAACTCACAAACCGTGAGATCACGACCTGAGCCGAAGTTGGACACTTAACCGACTGAGCCACCCAGGCGCCCGACTATGACAAAGAATTTTCTGACCCAAAATGTCAAGAGTGTCGAGGTTGAGAATCCCTGACATCATAATGCAAAGGCAGAGAGCACCCACCTAAACCGCACAAATATTCCACAGACAATGCATGTAGTACAGCAACTTTATTGACCCAGCCGGATCTGTCAATACAACTGATCTATAATGTAATCACCGAACTGCTATGACTATAGGTGTGACACCAGCAATGATATACTTCACTAATTTACACAGCTCCCTGCGCCAGCTGATGTCCACAGAAAACCATTTTCTAAATTTAAAATGTCAACTTAGTATATATCATTCCAGTCTAGCTTCCCTCAAACCAAGGCCAGAGGTGCCAGTCTTGCCTCGTGGTCTCAATTTTCTCTTTTCTAATTCACAAGGTCTTCTGGTATCATCTGCAGGTCCCAGAGCTTGGCTTTCTGCAGTACTTACCACAGCACTCAACATCTTGCCACCAAGTAAATACCATCACTCTTCTCTGCAGGTCTCTAAAGAGTCTTCCATCCTCCCCATGCCAGGCCCAAGAGGGCCTAAATCTAATAACACCATATGGGAAGATGAGTGACCAAAGTAATATGATCTGTAAATATACAGAAGGGCTGGCAGCCTCTTATGGAAGCCATGACACCTCCTTCTTCCCTAGACCCAACAGTGGCAGTATTTGGCAATACCCACAAGTTTTCTTCAAAAAAAAAAAAGGCCTCTTGAGACTCAAATCCCAGCTGAAAATGAAGTTGGCCTAAATTTAGTAAAGAGCCTTTCTAACCTCAAGGTCAACTAAATATCTAGTCTTTTTTTTCACAGCCGATCTTTTATCCCATAGTTGATGCGGAAGGGCTTATTTAAACAATATTTATATTATATTCTTAAAATAAATCTGAGCCTAGAGAAAAAAAAACATAACTCAATGTCCATAGCAAAACACTGAAGAGCTACTGCATGGAGAAGCTTACTGCAATCAGAGAAGCGGTTCGGGTTTCCATTTAATTCTTATTTGCTCAAATGCCAAAGTAATTTTTCTATGAGGAGAATGAGGTCATTCTTCACAGAAAGGGATCACTGTCTCAAAATTCATATGACCAGGAAACACAAGACCAATATAATGAGAGGTTTCAGAAATGTGAACTAAAATAAAGCGGGCTTAACAGATGACAAATCTGTACATGTGACTTAAGCACACAGAGATACATTAACAAGAGTGCTGTGGATTCTTTGCTTTTTCCTAGAAAAGAGCATTCTCCCATACCTGGCCCTCCCACATACTGAAGTGCCCCCAATGTGGCACATCAATGGGGTTCTTCCAAATAAACAACATGGGAACCCCAGCAGCCTGGTTCTTCAGGGCTCACTCAGTGAGGAGGGGAGGCAAGTATCTGAATGGTGGGGTCCTAAAATGGATTACGGCATTGTAGGGGCCACAGGCAGCCTGCCCCAAGATGGGCCACTTGGGCATGAAAGTTATTTTGAATTAAAAAGCAATCAAAACCAGCAGACTGAGGAAATGCTCTTTACCTCCCCCACTGCCTGAAAAGATTTAGATAGGGGAGCTGCTCTGGAAGAGAGCTATCACCATAGATAACTACATTATACTATGAACTAGGTATGATAGACAGGGAGGAACCTAGCAAGGCCTGTTTGACCAAAGTCCTCTGTCTCATTGTTTCTGAAAGGCCCAGCAAACATTTGATTACCAAACATTTACTCTTTTTCATCTTCCTGTGAATTGCATTCCTTCCCTTTGAAGTCCCATATCTCTACCTCCTTCTCCAGAATGACATATATATCTCATTTTGCCTGTCTTTGGAATTTCCTCACCTGTGCTGATTCCCCGTACATATGAAATTAAGTTTGATTTTCTCCTGTCAATCTGTCTCATGTCTCATGATTCTTAGTCCAGCAGGAAAGACCTTGAAGGGCAGAGGAAATTCTTCCTCCCTGACAGCATATACTCCCAACTTATCACAAGTATACAAATAACATGCAAAGAGGGGAAACAGCAATGTCACATCATCATCAATCTTTTTATTTGTTTACATCTTAATTCTTTCTTGCCTTGCCTCTTTTCCAACTGACACAGTATATACGGTATCCAGTATAGCATGGGGATAAAAAGTGTGGGCCAGGTCCAATTTAGTTTTGCCTTGTTCTAGCCATTTTACTTTAAGCAAGTTACTTGGCTCTGTGTTTCTTAGTTTCTCCGTCTTTAAAATGAAGAAGAATAATGATAATGGCCACTTAGGGCCACTGTGTTAGTTAAATAAAATAATATTAGTATGGGCTTAGCAGAGAATCTAACACTTGGTAAATTCATTATGGCCCACAATTTGGATTCAAAAATTGAAGAGAGCAAAAGTCTAGAAGAATTCAAAAATGATCTAATTCAGACCCTTTTAGGAAACAGGAGCTCAGAGAATTTACGTGAAGCATCCACAGTTACACAGCTAGTTAGCAACACCATGAGATTAAAATACAGGTCCCTTGACCCCCAGATCAGTACTCTTGGTTGAGGGGCGAAGGAAAGGCGTATATGTTTTTGAAGAAATATATTCATCAGTTCTCCTGCCAGTGATGAGAAATAGTGGATACCACCATGTATAGTGGAAGCACATCTTATAAAGTCTGTTGCTGTGTTCATTCAGCCCGTCCACACTTTCGTTGCAGGGGAAACAGCTGGTCCAGCCCAGACTTGTCACACAGTCACGCCGTGCCTCTAAACAAGCCATTATCTGGCAACAGCAGATTGGGACCATCTGTCACTGCAGGGCACATATGGCCCCACTAGATCGTAAGAATAAGATTGTCACAAAAGGTCATTAACTATGCATCACTTTTCTGTGATGAGCTCTAAGCAAGCACAATGGTCCTTCCATTTTATCTCACTTTCTCTCTCTCTAGCACTTGGAGTAATGGGCACCGAGTAAGTCCAGAGTCTTCCTGCCATGGTCCCTGGCACATCCCAGAAAGAATTCCATTCATTTGCTTTCCCTCTGGAGACTTTAAGTTGTTTTTAAAACATGTTTTACATTCTTGTCATAAAGAATCCCTGAAGGGGTGAAAGCGTATAACTAGTGCCTGATACATGAGAAAAGTAGAAAAACAAGGGTGAGCTAAGCCAACTGTATGGGGCAGATGGTATTAGAACAACAGAGAACACGGTCAAGAATCATATCTTTACTTGGTTTTTGCAAACAAAGGCAATTATCTAAACACTACAAAGATGATCAAGTGTGTGTGTGTGTGTGTGTGTGTGTGTGTGTGTGTGTGTGTTTTAAGTTCAGGCAAATGGATAGTCCTTTTAAAATACAGGCTATAGATTCCCCCCCCCCATGCCCTTCACCCCCCCCCCCCGCCATTGAGAGGTAAAGTTTAGGTATCGTCACCTTGATTATGGGCAGGCTTGTGATGGCTTCAACTAATAGAGTAATGACAGAAGTGACACTATATGACTTGGGAGGCTAGATGCTAAAAGACCATCCAGCATCCACCTTATGCACAGATACGCTCACTCTTAAAGCCCTGTCCCAGCAAGTAGGAAGCCCAAATGCCCAAATGTCCCGAAGCCTCCATGCTATGAGGAAACCCAAGCCACATGTAGAGGCCCCAAAGCAGGTGCTCTGGCTGAGAGTCCTGCCTGAACCTAGCCTTTAGCTTTCCTTGCCTGGGCACCAGACATGTGAGAGAAGAGCCTCTAGATGGACAGTCTTAGCTCTGAGCCATTCCAGCCTCTCCCAGCCATTCAAGTCTTCCCAGCTGAAGCCTCACTGCAGGGCAGACACAACGCCATTATTACACTGCACTGTTTCAATTCCTGCCCCACAGAATCTACCAGAATAAAACGACTTGCTTTATCCTTCTAAGTCTAGTGTGATCCGCTATACAGCAGCAGATACCCAGAACATAATTAATGAGATGGCAAAAGCATCCCTAGCTATTTTTAACAAACAAAATGAGAAGGAGCAAGAGAACTGGCCCTCTGATGCCAATGCTCTATGTGTTATCTTGTGTGACCCTCGAAGAAGTCCTGTGGGTTAAGGGTTATTTTTCCCACCTCCTCGGTGAGGAAACGGAGGCTTTGAGGGGTTTCAAACAACTTGGCCAAGAATGAAGCTGAAGTCTGCACCTGGGACTGTTTGACACCAAGATCTTTCTACCATACCTCACTTGTGATCAAGTGTCTAGATTCAGCCATTTGTATCCCAGAAATCACACAACCACTGTAAGTAAAATCAGCTTTTATGTCCCATAATCATGTTTTGTGCATCTAGTGTACGCCAGGCATTGTGCTAAGGACCCATAAGAGTGGGCAGAATAAACCTGTCTTATCTTTTCCTTCTAACCTCAGTTCACTCTTGTTCACCCTGCCTTTTCTACCTTATGGGTAGTTTTAAAAATCCCCATTTCTCAGGAGCAGCTGGGGAGCTCAGTCAGTCAAGTGTCTGACTTCAGCTCAGGTCACGATCTCCCTGTTCGTGAGTTCAGGGCCCTGAGTCAGGCCCTCAGTTGGGCCCTGCATGGGGATCCGAGCTGAAGATACGAAGCCTGCTTGGGATTCTCTCGCTCTCTCCCCCTCTGTCTCTGCCCCTCCCCCACTTGTGCACTCACTCGCTCTCTTTCTCTCTTTCAAAAAAATAAATAAATAAAAATAAATTTTAAAATAAATTTAAAAAAAAAAACCATCTCTCAGATACTCCCCTGCTCAAACTCTTTAAGGGTTCATCTCTCGCCTGTGCCATGGTGATTCACAAACCTGGTCCAGTGACCAATGTCAAAGCTGACTGCGTGAAAATCAACTAAAGTACACTATAAAAATACAGATTCTCAAGCTTCACCCTCAAAAATTCTGATTCAGTAAGTATATATATTTATATTTCCAAAGCTTCCTGATGATTCCTATGTGCAGCCATGTTGGAAAACACTGGCCAAAAGAATACCATCCAACCTCCTTCATGTCACGTATGAAGTCCATCATATTCTGGCTTCTATCAACTTCTCTCACCATACTTTCTGCCACTCCTTTACCCTATGCTTCATTCAGGCCTCCCAGTCTCTCTCTGTGCTGTGCCTTATACCAGGAAGCCACATCCCCCACTCAATGGTCCAGTGAAAGCATTCCCCCTTTCTCTGAGATATCCCTGACTCTCCCACTTATGAGCATATTCAGGGTCTTTTCCCTGAGTTCCTATTGCCCCCGTATCCACCTCCAGCCACTTAACTCATGGCTAAGTGATGTGTTGAAGCCAGGGACCCAGGCTTGTTCATTTTAGAATTTCCAGTGTTAGCACAGTGCCCCATTTGTCAAAGATATTCAACAAATGTTTGCTGAATGAATAACCCAATGTGTTTTCTTTCAGCTTTAGCTGCCAAGAAACTCAGAGCCAAATCCAGTTACCAAGTATAGTAATTAGCTCATCCCAGGTGCCTGGTAACATCTGCTCCCTGTTTCTTTGAGATGGTCTCTGTTCTCTTTTTAGCCATAATTGTCCTATTTTACATTAGGTTTAATTTGCATGCTGTTTCAAATCCTTTTGAAAGAAGGTAGGGCATAAATTCTGAATAAATCAATAGATACATAAGTTCCTCAAAAGACACCTGTGTTACACCTATAGCATAGAAGGTGAAAAAATTACTGAAAATTACTACATTGCTCAAATCAAATGACCAATACTTCCTGTTTTCTTAAATGGATAAAAATATGTAACTATAAGGAAATACCCACTCACGTTAATATTTATTGCTTCAACAAATACTTATCAAGCATCTACTTTGTACAAGGCACTCTGGGTGATGTGGGTGACAAAGACATGATTAAGATCTTAGGAATCAAAGCGTTTACTGTATTGTACGTTGGATAAGACCTGTATATAAATACAATCTTGAGAACTATAAAGTGTTAATGTCTATATTAAAAGTACAAGGAGGTGCACCTGAGTGGCTCAGTCAGTTAAGTGTCCGACTTCAGCTCAGGTGATGATCTCTCAGTTTGTGTGAGTTTGGGCCCCACATCAGGCTCTGTGCTGACAGCACAGCCTGCTTTGGATTCTGTCTCCCTCTCTCTCTGCCCTCCCCCACCCCCCCCCCCGCTCGTACTCTGTGTCTGTCTCTCTCTTCTCTCAAAAATAAATGAATGAATGAATGAATGAATGAATGAATGTGCAAAGAGAGTATTTCTACCTGGTAGAGATCAGGAAAGGCACTACAGAGGCCATACCATTTGACCTGGGCCTTAAAGATGAATAGGATTGAGACATGTGGAGAGAGACAGAGATAGGCATTCCAGGAAGAAGAAATTACATGAGAATGTACAGGAAACTGTGATTTGGTTGGATGATGATATCTAACATTTTTTAGGCTCTTACTAGGCACCAGATATTGCATCATATGGCTTTTTTTTTTTTAACTCTTCAAATAACCCTTGGGTTAAGTGGATAAAGAAGCTGAGACATAAGAGTTACATGATTTGCTCAAGGTCACAGAGCCAGCAAGTGGAAGAACTAGGATTTGGTCAAGGCAGGCCCCAGGACTTTATACTTAAGTGTTTCCAGACACTAACTCAAGGAGCAAAGAGTTGTACCTGGGAGAAGCCAGAGACGAGAGCCAAGAGATAGGCTGAGGCCAGGTAAGTAGTGTGACCTTGATTCTGCCAGCAATGCAGAGCAATGGATGACTTTTAAAGAGGAGGGAAATGGGGCGCCTGGGTGGCGCAGTCGGTTAAGCATCCGACTTCAGCCAGGTCACGATCTCGCGGTCCGTGAGTTCCAGCCCCGCGTCAGGCTCTGGGCTGATGGCTCGGAGCCTGGAGCCTGTTTCTGATTCTGTGTCTCCCTCTCTCTCTGCCCCTCCCCTGTTCATGCTGTGTCTCTCTCTGTCCCAAAAATAAATAAACGTTGAAAAAAAAAATTAAAAAAAAAAGAGGAGGGAAAAAATGACACATTTTACAGACATTAAGTACTTACTGCATGAATTAATAAATGAATCAATTAATTAAATTTTTAGGGTAGGTTAGTCAAGCAGCAGTATATATTATAGACTAAAGGAAAGAGATAATGAAAGAATGAAGCCAATAGATCAAAAAAACAAGAAGAGGTGACAGGGACTTGAATAGACAGCAATCATGAGACAGAAAAGAAAGAACATGCATAGAGACTGACCCAACATGTAATAATAATAATGCCATGCCCATGAACAGCTGGAAGGATGGTTGTGCCATTCAGAGAAAGACACAATGAAAAAATGTGGGCATGCGGGGAAGAAGTTCAGGGGCTGGTAGGACCCCCAGAAGAGCTGTTCTGCAGGCTAAGGACTCAGGAGGGGTCAGAGAGAAAGACGGGATTGTGAGTCATCCGCATAGAGGACATCCTCAAAACCATGACATGAAGAAAACTGCTAAGACTAAGTATATAAAGATGAAAGGATCTTAGACATAACATGGAAAAACAAAGAAGAGGAGTTGGCAAATGTTAGATGGTATAAATGAAGTCAAAAAGAAAGGTAGTTTAAGACAAAGGGGAAGTGGGGGAAAGAGCAGGCTGATAGGTTTTGAGAAAGAAAACTTACAAAAGGCCATTTGATCTATCAAGTGAGTAGGTGACAGTATATGAAAAGGAAAGAGCCACCTACCAAAAAGGTGCAGAATGGTAGAGGCCAACAAAGTGTGATACAGGTCAGAGGTGGCAAACCCAGATGCCACAGGGGCCAGGAAGGTAACATACAAGAGTAGAACAGGCTGAGTACAAGGTCATGCAGCCCTCTGGATCTATAGCCCTCACTTCCCATATATGACAGAGGCATTGGTTCAGAGAAATATTTCTTTATCTAAGGAAAACAAGACTGAATGGCAATGATAAATGGCAACTGATACTTCATCTCAGTGTTGGAGACAATAGGGAATGGTGGGGTCTGTAGTTAAATGGAGAATGTATACTCTGTCTAAAGTCAGGAATAGAAATTCAGTTCTAAGAGATGTCAGATGTAGGCCTAGTGTTGCCAGTTCCCCAGTGTGTTAAGAGAAAGAGAAACACAGATTTATGCAAACCTCCCAATTCATAAATGTTAGAAAAAAATAAACTTGGGATGAGACAATAAAACAGGTTTGCAGGCTAGAGTCAGTGCACTGCCTGACAGTCTGGGACCTCCAGAATCCATTTTGCTGTCTGGCAATGAAAGAATGAAAAAGGTAAGATAGCCATTTGGCAGGATAGCAGAATTGAGGAAGAGTTTGTCTGTTTGTTTTAGGACTATGAAGAACTGAGCATTTTTTTTTAATTTTTTTTTTTAACGTTTATTTATTTTTGAGACAGAGAGAGACAGAGCATGAACAGGGGAGGGTCAGAGAGAGAGAGACACAGAATCTGAAACAGGTTCCAGGCTCTGAGCTGTCAGCACAGAGCCCGACGCGGGGCTCGAACTCACGGACGGCGAGATCATGACCTGAGCCGAAGTCGGCCGCTTAACCGACTGAGCCACCCAGGCGCCCCAAGAACTGAGCATTTTTGATGGCTAACCGAAAGAAAGCCCAACAATCAACAGGAGATCTGAGATCTGAGGTTGCATGAAAGGGTGTGCAAACTAAAACAACAAAGGTTTAATTTTTTTGTCAGGTTTTAGTACACATTTTTAAATAAATAATAACCAGAGAGAAAAAGATCTTTGTTAAGTATAATTCAGAATTAATTGATCAAGAGGTGCTAACCATATGATACACACTGTTGTTCTCTTATTTTGTAAAGGGGCAGATCCTATAGAAGACTAATAAGCTTACAGGTAACACAGGCCCCACTGGCAACCAAAATAATTTCATTATTGAAAACAAACAAAAGGGAAAAAAAGAGAGAGGCAAGCCAAGAAACAGACTCTTTAGAGGACAAACTGATGGTTATCAGAGGCAGGTGGGTAGGAGTGGGTGAAAGAGGTGAAGGGGATTAAGAGTACTTAGAAATGTATAGAATTGTTGAATCACTTCATTGTATGCCTGAAACTAACATAACACTGTATGTTAATTCTATTGGAATTAAAATTAAAAACTTAACAAATGCTAGGAAGGAAGGAAGGAAGGAAGGAAGGAAGGAAGGAAGGAAGGAAGGAAGGAAAAGAAAGAAAGAAAGAAAGAAAGAAAGAAAGAAAGAAAGAAAGAAAAGAAAGAGAAAGGAAAGAAAAGAAAAGAAAAAGAAAAGAAAAGAAAAGAAAAGAAAAAGAAAAGGAAAGAAAAAAGAAAAGAAAAGAAAAAAGGAAAAGAAACAAGAGTTCCTGTGTTTTTGATAGGCCAGTGGGGACTATCACCATGGGTAATAGACAAGTCACTGAGCAGCTAGTACCTTTCCTTTCAAACAATGGAAACCTCTTTCTGTGAGAAGGAACTTTGATTTGGTATTCAGAGTTCCTGAGTTTCTTATCATTCGGAAGCTAAACAATGTCTTTGGTGCAACACCCACATGAGCGCACGCGCAAGCAAACACACACACACACACACACACACACACACACACACACACCAGCATTTATCCAATTGTCCTGGTAAAACTGCTAGCTTTTGTTGTCCAGCTCAGCTCAGTGAAGGAGCAGGGAAGCCAAAGAGAGTACAGATAGGCTCTAGATTGCAGAGAATGGCATGTGGGATGTAATTCTCAGGCTGATTACTGGTACTGGATTCTGGAAAGTCCATCAATACCCTCTACTTTCCAGATGAAACTAAAGCAATTCAAACAGGATAGATTATCAAATTTGTTTTATTTATTTTCCAACCCACTGTCACAAGAAGAACAGAGATCTGATTTAAAATAAATAATAAGTTAAAGAAGAGAAATGTGCCAGGAAGGCATGTTTCTTAAATGCCTTTCCAAACTCTGTAAAGGAATGATTTTTCTCTAATATGTCCATACTCTGGTATATTGACTTTCATCTCCTTGGCATCCAAGACCCATCAGGAATGGCCCCACCCTATAAACCCAAACTCATTTTCCATTAATCCCAAAGTATGTCCTTTGATCTTATAGGCCAGCTGTCCTAGAATGGTGATATCTCAGAAAGATACTATCTGTTTATTTAATCAGGTATCTATAGAATACCTACTGTGTGCAGGCACTATACTTAGGGAGCAATATTGAATGGCATGACCACGGTCCTGCCCTCACAGTGCATACCAGGTTTGGTTCTACTTTTGACAACACTCCTACTCTCTGTACGAACACCTGCCTTCCTGCTCTCTGCCTGCAAATTCTCCATGTCCCTCCTCTTCCAGAAAACCTTCCCTATACGTTACTGAATGATTCACCTATCTACCTCTTCTCTGAAAATCATCAGCTATACAGCACATAATGATACACTACTCTGTATCACAAGCTCTTGTCCTGTGATGAAGCCTTATCTCCCCAACTAGCCCATAAAGCTCCTGAAGGAAGGAACCACATCCTTTAACTTGGTACATATTAAGAGTGTATTGTCGATGGCAGAGTACTTTCCAGATGCAATTTGAGAGTAGTTCATTTACACTTTGTATTAGTTTCCTGTGGCCTTTGTAACAAATTAACACAAACTTGGTGACTTAGAATAACATGACTATATTCTTTCCTGGTTGTGGAGACCAGAAGTCTGAAATCAAGTATCACTGGGCCAAAATCAGGATGTCACAACAGGGCTATGCTCCTCTGGAAGCTTTAGGGGAGAATTTGTTTCTTGCCTCTTCCAGCTTCTGGAAGATGCCAGCATTCTTTGGTTTGTGTCCCCATCATCCAATCTCAGCCACTCTGGTCACATTAACTTCTTTTCTATCTGTGTCTTACCTCCCTCTACCTCTCTCTTATAAATAGACTATGATTACATTTAAAGCCCATGCAAATATTCCAGGGTCATCTCCCCATCTCAAGACCTTTAATTTATTCACACCTGAAAAAAAAAAGAACCTTTTCCATTTAAAGTAACATTTTATAGGATCCAAAGATTGGAGCTTCATACACCCTTGACCTTTGATTTAATAAAGCTGCAGCAAATAAACAAAATCAATTAAAATCATGAAGAACATTATCACTCTCATCCAAAGGTTCCTTATCCAGGAAATTAAAATTTCAACAAATAGACAAGAATCAGAAAATAATGCAAAATAGATACCACAATCTACCAGTAGAAAAGATATTTATAAGGTTAAAAATCACCAAAGGGATTAGTTATTGGGAAAGCAATCATTTGAAATAAGTCAAAAGTATTGGTATTGTTTTTCAGTATGTATCATAGGATCAAAGAAGATTGTTTCAGAGTGGGATAGCTAGAAAGACCATGAATTCAGGTTAATTTTTTACCTGGGGAAGAGGTTTTCTTGCTGGCATTCAGCCACAAAACCAACCTTTCCCCACCCAAAATTTCAGGTGGAAATAAATATCCATTCTCTTTGTTAAAATGGTAAGACAATTAAGACCAGGTAAGCCAAAGGCTGACTATGTTCAGTGCAGACTGGATCCCAGCATAACCAGAGAATAACTTGATCACTGTTGTTAGGAACTGTATGTTCAGGAAGCAAGGGTAAAATCCCCAAGAAGGTGGATGGTTCGTCCTTCAGAAAGTAAAATCTGAAGGAGATGCATAAAATTTGAACACAGTTTTAAAGAAATAAACAATTGGGGCACCTGAGTGGCTCAGCCGGTTAAGCATCTGACGTCAGCCCAGGTCACGATCTCACAGTTCGTGAGTTTGAGCCCCGCACCAGGCTCTGTGCTGACAGCTTGGAACCTGAAGCCTGCTTCGGACTCTGTCTCCCTCTCTCTCTCTGCCCCTCCCCCAGCTCATGCTCATACTCTGTCTCTGTCAAAAATAAATAAACTAAAAAAAAATTTTTTTTAAAAAGAAAAGAAAAGAAACAAGCAATCATTCAGTGAGTATGGTCTAAAAAGCAGCAAAGTTCTAGTTTTTAAGAGTTTGAGTTGTCCTGGATTGAGTTATACTGCAATAACTAGACATTATGAAAACACAGAGGTAGTTTCTAAGGCCCCTGCTACCTGTACCTGAAGAAACAAACAGTGGAAAGTATCAGGTGACAGGAAATCCTGAGGTCCAGGATCAACTTTCTAATGAGCTGGTATTGCTGATCAAATCCACCCGGTTTACCTGTTGAAATGCTAACCTAGTTGGCTTAGTAAACATTTTCCCATAGCAGGATTTTAGCATTCTCAGATACTTGCCTTTGCCTGTAAGATTCTAACGAAAGAGTTCCATTGATGGCCTAGAACAAAAATATAAATCCCCAAGTGCACCCAAACATCACCCAGACAAACTGCAGGTTCCCCCCACAAAGCACACAGACTGGCAGCTCGGGAGCCCACCAGTATCTCTCCAGTAGGGTGTGTGGAGATAATGATTACCCCCCATCAGCAACAGCAGGACATGTTACAGTCTGTACTCCTGTGGGTAAGGCATGGAAGTGTATATTTTAAAATAATTTCAACAAAAGTGCTTTTTTTCAAAGTATTTTTTAAGGAAATTATCTTCATCTATCTGTAAACCTAAGAGAAACATCTTCCCTCCCCAAAAGGCTAGTTCAGAGGCAACTCTTCACTCTCATCAGTGTTCCTCCAACTCCTCAAGGCCCCAGAGGGTTCCCTTGGGACCTCAATTTAATTCTCATCTCAGTGCGGACTTTCAATCATACTCATATCATAACATGTCAACTGTTTCTCTCCTCTCTTTAAGCTCAGTCTTGGAGCACAAAACATAAACATCCTTCATGGAGGCAGCTTTGTTTGTCCAGACCCCGTCCCCTGGAAAAGTTATGATCAGCAGGAAATGAAAACAACCGGGACTGCCTTTGTTTTTCATTGATTTCAGTGACATTTTGAAAATGGAGCACCTAAGCCAAACCAAATCCCAGGCCTCATTCTGACTAAAATCCGAAACGAGGAACTTCATGCAGAACATTAAAAACTCAATTGTCTCCGGCTACAGCTGAATGAAAAGCTCAGATTAAAACTGGCAACGATTTACTTCCTACAAACATGCTTTGTTTCTGGCTAACTTGTCAGCTCATAAAAAACGCCTCTGTACAAGCAGCTGTCTCATTCAAGACGCTGAATCCTTTCATGGTCGTCAATACGAATGTGTTACACAGAACCCAGTGCGGGACCCCTGCTCTAAAACCCTGGCCCAGAGTGTGGGCCTCCCCGCTTCCCTGGTATGCCTTTCTTCTAATTTGATTACTTGCATTTTCAATAAATGGTTATAGAAAATGCCATGCTCTTCATGGAGTCTCCTCATCATTCTGTTTCCCAGAAGCCTGTTTGTGGTAAAAGCCAGCCCTGGAGGCAAAACAGAGGAGGTCTCTGAAGTTTCCAACTCTTAATCCTCGTTCTTGCTCTTAGCTGTTCTGGGCTAATTTATTTAATGTCTTTATATCTTTAAATGTTTCCTTAGTAGTTTGGGTAACTCGTGGTGACCACCCTGAGCTAGCCTGCTAGAGAGAAAGCAAATCAAAATTATGGCAAACCATTTTGCAAATATAAAGTGGCTGATGAATAACCATTATGACTTTCCCAATGAGCCAGTAAATAAATTGATGACGCATCCAAGATGGCTTATTATTTCCTGGATTATCTAGAGAGGCACTGACAACCCAACCTCAACACGAGTACTCAACATGAATAGTAATGCACACCATTGTACAGAACAGAGGTGAATGCACGTGGCTAAAATTAACAATCTTCCTTTACTTTATTCCTCCTAGTTCCACCTTTGCTCATGTTGCTCCACTGACCTGGAGTGATCTCGTTTTTATTCTCATCCCATTCTGCAAATCTCTAAAAACTCATATACCCTCATTCCTTTAAGGCCCAAACTCTATTATTGTAAACTGCATTAGCTCTGACCTAATGAAAAGATGATTCCGGGCGTTCAAAATTCATAGAACATAATTCTTAATTCTGACATGCATTGGCTCTGTGACCTAGGATTGTCCCTTAACATCTCTGAGCTCCAGTTTGCTTAACTATTAAAATGGAATTAGGAGTACCTGCCTTGGACTGATGGAATGGGAGAAGATATTTGTAAAAGGCGAAAGATTTATTCGGTCTGAAGAGAAACCAGAGTATGAGAAGATATTTGTAAACAACATATCAGGTTAAGAGTTAATATGCACAATCCAAAAAGAACTTATCAAACTCAACACCCAAAAAAATAAATAATCCAGTGAAGAAATGGGCAAAAGACATGAACAGACACTTCTCCAAAGAAGACATCCAGATGGCCAACTGACACACGAAAAAATGCTCAACATCACTCATCATCAAGGCAATACAAATCAAAACCACAATGAGATACCAGTCACACCTGTCAGAATGGCTGACATTAACAATTCACGCAACAACAGACATTGGCAAGGATGCAGAGAAAGAGGATCTCTTTTGCACTGCTGGTGAGAATGCAAACTGGTGCAGCCACTCTAGAAAACAGTATGGAGGTTCCTCAAAAAATTAAAAATAGAACTACCCTACAACCCAGCAATTGCACCACTAGGTATTTATCCAAGGGATACGGGTATGCTGTTTTGAAGGGGCACATGCAACCCAATGTTTATAGCAGCACTATCAACAATAGCCAAAGTTTGGAAAGAGCCCGGACAGATGTCCATCGATGGATGAATGGATAAAGAAGATGTGGTATATATATACAATGGAGTATTACTTGGCAATCAAAAAAGAATGAAATCTTGCCATTTGCAACTATGTGAATGGAACTAGAGGGTATTATGCTAAGTGAAATTAGAGAAAGACAAATATCATATTACTTCACTCATATGTGGACTTTAAGAGACAAAACAGATGAACATAAGGGAAGGGAAGCAAAAATAATATAAACACAGAGAGGGGGACAAAACATAAGAGACTCAAGTATGGAGAACAGAGGGTTGCTGGAGGGGTTGTGGGAGGGGGGATGGGCTAAACGGTTAAGGGGCATTAAGGACTCTACTTCTGAAATCATTGTTATACTATATGCTAACTAACTTGGATGTAAATTAAAAAATAAATCAATTAATAAAAAAAAAGGAGTACCTGCCTCAGGGCATCTGAGTGACTCAGTTGAGCATCCGACTTTGGCTCAGCTCATGATCTTGGGGTTCATGAGTTCAAGCCCCACATAGGGCTTGCTGCTGTCAGCCTGTCAGCACAGAGCCCACTTCAGATCCTCTGTCCCCCTCTTTCTGCCCCTCCCCAGCCTGTGCTCTCCCAAAAACAAAAAAAAAAATTAATTTCTAGAAAAAGGAGTGCTGGCCTCACAATTCTATCAGAGGTCTTTCCCATCCAGGATCATGTTGGTGTGAGGTTAGGACATCAATAAAGGTTGAAACACCATAGCTACCGTATGGCAGAGTATGTTTATAGAAGCTGGCTGGAGGCTTGGATTCATTCCTGACAGAGCAGAATATATAGGGAATTTCTTGGCTGAGGCAAACAAAATTTCAAAAATCATTTTTTAAGTATATATTATCTAGCAGGTACTATTCCATAGTTGTTATGAGCTGAATTATTTCCCACTAAAATTTATATGTTGAAGTCCTAACCCCCAGTACCTCAGAATGTGACTATATTTGGAGATGGGCTCTTTATTTTTTTTTTTTTAATTTTTTTTCAACGTTTATTTATTTTTGGGACAGAGAGAGACAGAGCATGAACGGGGGAGGGGCAGAGAGAGAGGCAGACACAGAATCGGAAACAGGCTCCAGGCTCCGAGCCACCAGCCCAGAGCCTGACGCAGGGCTCGAACTCACGGACCGCGAGATCGTGACCTGGCTGAAGTCGGACGCTTAACCGACTGCGCCACCCAGGCGCCCCTATTTTTATTTTTTTTAATATAATTTATTGTCAAATTGGTTAACATACAGTGTGTACAGTGTGCTCTTGGTTTTGGAGGTAGATTCCTGTGGTTCATCGCTTACATACAACACCCAGTGCTCATCCCAACAAGTGGGAGATGGGCTCTTTGAAGATGTAATCAAGATTCAATGAGGTCATTAGGATTGGCTCTAATCTGATATGACTGGTGTCCTTATATGAAAGGGAGATTAGGACATAGACATGTACAGAGGGAAGACGATGTGAAGATGGCCATCTACAAACCAAACCTATTTGGCTTCAGAAGAAACCTACACTACTGACACCTTGATCTTGGACTTCTGACCTCCAGACCACAAGAAAATAAAATTTCTGTTGTTTACACTACCAGACTGTGGTAATTTGTTATAGCAGCCTTAGCAACTAAAAGCTATTATCTCCCACCCTTCAGAAATAATCCACCACCTAAAACACGTATATAATTTAAAACAATAGATTTTATTCACTGGTTTTAAGCACAAACAGAAGAAATGACTTGATGGGTTTTTACTTTTCTTCTTACTCCAATCAGCCAATTTCCTCATTTTTTCTCTTCTATAAGAAAATACCTTTTGAAATCATGAGTGATAAATTTATCATTTCTTGCTTGTATCAGTCAGGAAAGGGCTAGGTTATGCTGCAAAAACAAATAATCTTGAAATTATAGAGGTTTTTAATTAGGTTTTATTTCTTATGCTAAATGAATATGGATTCTGTTCCATGTTTCCTCACTAGTCTTAGCAAGTTTACCAACCAAGGGTTAACAGTCGCTGTGGCCAGTGGAGGACAACACAGTGAATGTCTCATTGGCTCTTACATTCCTCTACCTAAAAGTGACACAAGTCATTTTCACTCATACTCCACAGCTCAAAATAAGTCACACGGCCAAAGCTATCTTCAAAGAAGGAGGCAGCACAAATCTATATGGCAGGAGAAGAACCAGAATATCGGTGAACAGGACTATTTGCTGCCACAGTGCTTCTTAGTAAAGATAACAAAATTCTTACCACAACTGAAGCAGCAGTAATAGAGAAGTCCTATGGATTTAGAGGGACAAGAGTTCTACCTACAGGTGACATACTCTCGCTTGACTTTCCATGCATGAAACTAAAGACAGTACATGAACTTTGGAGTCAAATTAATCTCTTCCACTGAAGTTAATAGCCTTAGGCTTCTCAGAATCTCTGCTTATTCATCTGCAACTTTTCTTGTAATATTTCTTTGGTGACTAAGTAAAATTATATTTGTGAAGTACTCTCCACAGGGTCTAAAACATAGTAGATGCCTTTCCCCTCTGTCTATTGCCTCTTTGAACCATATCCAGAGAGAGTTTTTCCTCCAATTTCTTGTATTAATCAATGACACTCAGCTGTTCCACCTCATTCTACATAAGGCTCAGCCTTGCCTAAACCACCAGGTACCTACCCTCCAGAGTCTTATTACTTACTCTAAGACACCTTACATGCCTGAACATGTATGCTTCTTAGCATACTATATTCTCTATTAGTATTATTCTGTCTTCTTTCTTCTCTCTCTCTCTCTCCCTCTCTCTCTCTCTCTCTCTCTCTTTCTCTCTAGAGTCCTGTGCTGACATCAGAACTCCAAGCCATAGGCTAGAAAATGAAGCCAAACAAGTTTAATGCATGAGATGCTGATGACAGTTTGTCTTCTTCAGTATTCATGACATTGAAGTGGTCTCCTCCATGAACAGGGAAAGCCAGCCCGGAAGAAATCAAATGTCTGTAATCGATGACTCACGCTTCCTTCTGCTCTCTCCCTCCAATTTCCCTGGATTGGAGGAGGACGAGGAAGAGGAAGAGTAGCAGCAGCAGATCTCCCACCTACTCACCTCTCCCTCCCACTGCAAAGTGAATCAGAGGCTCAGGGCAAACATCTGGGTAATTTGAGTAATTAACCTCTTTTAAATTGAGGCAACAGGCAAGGACTGGCCAGGACAGGCACCTAACCAACCTCTCTTCTGGGTAAAACTGGTGCCATCCCTGGTCTCAGTTTTAGCTTTTCACTGTTAGCACTTGGCCCCAGGGCACTAATGGGGCAAACTGGCCCTCGATCTTACCCACTAAGGATGCCACACCCACTTTTCCCCAGCTTATGTCTGAGAGTATTCAGTGTATTTGATGGGTGTCAAATGTATGCAAAGCAAGTTCAAGAGCTCTCTTGCCTTATCAACATCTAGATGAGTGTCCTGGGGCCATTGAGCAAAGCTGAATTAAAGCAAAGAAATATCTTTAAACCTGGGGCAACTGTGTGGCTCAGTCAGTTGAGCATCCGACTTCAGCTCAGGTCATGATCTCACGGCTTGTGAGCCCTGCGTCGGGCTCTGTGTTGACAGCTGAGAGCCTGGAGCCTGCTTCATAGTCTGGGTCTCCCTCCCTCTCTGCCCCTCCCCTGCTCATGCTGCCTCTCTCTGTCTCTCGAAAATAAATAGACATTAAAAAATTTTAAAAAAAAGAAATATCTTTAAACTTAACTTTTTATCACTTCCAATTTAAAGTTGCTGCAATTGTCACAACTATGTACACAGCATTATACATCTTTACAAATTTTAGAAAGTGCTTTTCATACATTTTCATTTGATCTCCCTAATAATGTGGCATAGCTTTTCTTCATGTTATTGATGAAAAACTGAGGCTTAGGGAAATTAACGAGGTATGTGATCAAAGTATCGCAGCTATTAAGTGACTGAGCTGGGACTCTACCACAAGTCTTCTAAAACACATGTCTGTGTCCATAACACATAGCAGACCTTGGAATTCAGTTACAGAGATCCAAAAAACACCTATGCTATGCCAGACCTGGTAGTAAGTGTTTTCACATATTCAGCCTGATACAAACTTCATAGCAAACCTGCAATGGTCACAGGACTGCAAAGTATTTCCATTTATCCAAATATGTGTATATGGTGTGAAGGAGACTGGGGGAGGGTGGGTGGTAGTAAGAAACAAGTCCTGAGGAACAAAGACAATAAAATGTATTATTCCCATTTCTTACAAGAAAAAGAAGGTTGAAAGATGAGATGAAAATAGCTAATGGGAGGGGCACTTGAGTAACTTATTCAGTTAAGCATCTGACTCTTGATTTCAGCTCAGCTCATGATCTCACGGTTCATGAGATCAAGCCCCGAGTCAAGCTCTGCAATGATAGTGTGGAGCCTGCTTTAGATTCTCTCTCTCTCTCTCTCTCTGCCCTTCCCCAGCTTGTGCACACGTGCCTGTGCACACACACACTCTCTTTTTTAAAGTTTACTTACTTATTTTGAGAGAGAGAATCCCAAGCCCAATGCAGGGCTTGATTCCATGAACTGTGAGATCATGACCCAAGCTGAAGTCAAGAGTTGGATGCTTAACTGAGTCACCCAGGGGCCCCTCTCTCTCACTCTCTTTCTCAAAATAAATAAGTAAACGTTAAAAAAAAGAAAAGAAAATAGCTAATAGGGGAATCTTAGGTAGAATCAAAAGTCAAATCTAGTATTATTTCACAATATCTCAGCAGATGGATGGAATGAGGATGGATGAAGGGCGAATCTGTCAACCTTGAGCCTGCTGGGGGAGTTTTGTCCTCCAAAAGCAATGGTTCCGATTCACCAACACCTGAATGAGTTCTTTTGAATCCTAACATCTATCCTTTTAGTAAAAGGATGTGACAAAAAAATAACCCAAGGAAGATCTGAAAATGATTGAAAGCACGATGCAGAAGTACCATTGGGCACTGCCTCACACATGAACAATTACAGCAAAATCTCCCAAGTCTGAGGGGATTAACCTTGTGCCAACTAAGACAGCAGTTTAATAGCTCCTCTTGTCAGAGATTTTTCCAGATGAAAGAACTAAAGACAAGCCCTAGTCAGAAGAACAATAAAGCAGGTAAAAACTTGCATTGAACAAAGACAGAGACCCATTCTTGTGATTGGCAAGCCATTGGTCACGGTTCAATAACGCAGAGATGGTCCCATCCCCTCCGTGACTCAAACAATCCCCCCCCCGCCTGCCCCAGAAAGACTGTGCTGCCAGGATATGACTAGTTAGCTCAAATAATTGCAGGGTGCTCTTTGCCAAGGGGGCTCCTGTTTCCATAGAGATCACATCTTCCCCTAATCAGAGGAGGATTTTCATATGACCCAGCCAAACTGCCCGTGCCTTTGACTTCTCAGGCAAATTAAGGGGGAATTCTGAGTAGTGAGAACAGGAAATTAAGATTTTAGCAGAGCTGGCTGGATTTTCCAAGGAGGATGACAAATATAATAGCTAAGTCACCATCATCAGAGTACTATGTCTTTGCCTGCCTCATCTCAATTAAGCCTTATAACAACTTCTTGAGTTATTATCCTTTCCATCTTAAAAGTGAGGAAACTGAGATACAGAGAGGTTAAGTAATTTTCCCAAGGCCACATAGCCAGTAACAGCAGAGCCAGAATTCAAACCCAGGAATGTCTGGCACCAGATCCTTTACTTCTCTTATTCACTATTCAATGAGGCCTGTCCTTAAAGGAAGAGCTGGGGAGACACTGGCATGAACATGCTTTTTAAAAATAATATTTTTATGTTATAATGTAAATCTGTCTAATTATAAAAGACTTTATTCATTTTTTTCTAATTTGAGAAAGAGAGCATGAGTGGGGAGAGAGGCAGAGAGAGAGAGAGAGAGAGAGAGAGAGAGAGAGAGAGAATATCTTAAGAAGGCTCCATGCACAGCACAGAGCCCAATGCAGGCCTCAATCCTATAACCCTATGGATCATGACCTAAGCCAAAATCAAGAGTCAGATGTTCAACTGACTGAGCCACCTAGGCACCCCCAAATTTGCCTAATTATAAGTCATCTTATATCTTAGTGTATCCGGTTCCAATAAAATTTTAACAGAAACAGGTCGCAGGCTGGATTTGGCCCATAGATAGCTTGCCTCCCTCTCAACTCCTGTCCCTGACCAAAAAAAAAAAAAAAAAAAAAAAAAATTACATTCACACTCATCCCAGTCCCCAGTCTGCTGTCCTGATGCCCCACCCCAGAATCATGGAAGGCTTTTCTAAGTAGCAGATGATCTGTGAACAGTGCCTAATTACTGTAGAGCTGCTAATCACATCCAAAATTAACAGTAAGAGTGAGCTGTCAAAGAGACTAATTTGACCAACACAGTGACCACTGAATAGAAAACCCTACACTTAACTTTCTCCTTGCCCCACCCCTCCCTTTTATTTCCATGGCTCTTATCACAATAGGGAAAAGAGGTACCTGTTTGATTATTTTTGGTTTTAAGTTTTATACTCAAATCCTGCCTTTTAAAATAAAGGATATTTTATATTCTTCATTCATGGAGAAAAAAAAAAAAACCTCTTAATGAAGATGTTTTGGTTTGACTTGGTTTTAGTTCCATACCTGGTCTGTTATAGCACCACCCACAATCTTCCCAGTTTCAGGGTCTCTGGGGGAGGACAGGGAAGAAACCTGTGCTGTTCCCTTCCTTCACAGCACCTCGCCTTCCCCCTAGGCCCTGTTGAGTCTTTTGGAAATACAGAACAGAGAGAGAAGAAAGTAGAAGTAGCAGGGGAAACGGAATAGAGCAGTAGTATAACTGTAACTCTATAAACTCATTTTCATTTTTTTCTCTACCTTCCTGTTCACTCATCTTTCTTGAAGACAGAAAGAGGCCAGAAGTTTCTGCTAGGAATCCTTAGTGTAAGAAAGAGAAAACTAGAAACTGCAAACCAAGTGTGGTGACCTCCATGTCTGGACTGACTACCTCCCTGATCTGTAGACAGCCTCCATTTCTTAGACTTCAGGGTATCCTATAAGCCAGACCACGCAGAGATACCTATTCTCAGGCTATTTCTATAGATTTCCTACTTCATTTGCATTTATTTTGTCTGTTTGTCAGTTTCAGTAAACACTTTAATTAATTATACATTTTCAAGTGCTTGATCATGTGCCGTATAGATAAAGGGTACACTTTTTTAAACCAATGGGGAAAAAAAATCACTTATAGGGCTCATCAGCTGGAACATCTGGTGTTTCACATATAAAAGGGGGGATGGGAAAGAAATTCTCCAAATCAGGAACTCTATTACTTCAACTAGAAAGGGTTCTTCTGCCTTGCAACAAGATTTGTAGTGAAAGCCCCCAAAGGTATAAGTATCAATCTGTCTTAAGGATGGAGACCTCAGGAGAATAGGAAGAAGTGATTGAGTCTCAAAAAGAAGCAGAAACAAGGATAAGAATCAAATGTTAGCTCATCACAAGGAAAAAAAGGGAGGGGCCATTGTACTCGCAGGTTATTAAAAGATGCAAACTAGACAAAACAAAAAAAAGTAAAGCATATGTGCCAAGGTCCCAGACAACTTGATCAGTCCTGATGTCATACGCACAGACAGGTCTGGGTATCTGGTGAGCTCCAGCTTATGCTCTGAGGCAGGGACAAGGAAAGATGTAGACATTCTCCAGCTGTAAAAGAAGAAGCCTGTGGAAGAAAGAATGGACGAGCCATCCCACTCCTCAATCCAACACCCTGAATAAGGGTTTCTTGCCAAGTGATTGCACAGAAGCTAGAGCATAAATAGCAACCATAGCAGGTGGCAAACAGTACACAAATATTAATAGTAATAGTACCATTTATCGAGTACCTACTGCAGTGCCAAGTCTTCTAGGCATTTTTACCTGTATCATATTTATTCCTCATAACCTATGAGATAAATGGTGTTATCTTTATTGGACGGATGAAAACTTGTCAAGAATAAAAAAATCTAGCTCAGGGTCACATAGTTTTTTAAAAGGAGGAGTCAGGATTCAAAATCAGATCTTTGTAAATCTAAGGTTTAGGTGAAATATCACTAGTTGTCAAGTTTGCCATTACTTTCAGAGAATCAAGATGTTGCTTGAATCCCCAGTAACTACCACCAGATATTACAGCTGCCTGCCACACCACAACGGATGATTACCTGTTGTGCAAAATCTCATATCCATTTACCGCCCCTCCCCCCCTCCAACTGCTGGGTATAGTATGTATCACATCTGCCTCCAGATGTCTCACAAGTGTCTCCCACTGACCAAATGACCAAATCTAACTGGAAACGCTATTGGCAAGTGATTCTGGAAATGGAGTTCCCAGGCTTCTAGCTCTGCCGTAGGAGGAGATCATAGGATGGAGTAAGAATGACTCTGCTTTGGCAAAGAAACTCCCTCACAGTCAGGGATGGGCACCACGACAATCTAGAATTTGGGAAAATATGTGAGCATGGTTATAATCCAATAGAGGTAACTCTACAGAAGGGATGGGGAGAGTGTAGAGTCAGGTCAGTAGAAGCAGCTGGTGGAGTAAAAAATAACAGTAATAAAAGAATAAATGTTTTGGCCACTACTTTGCCCAGACTGTATTCCCAAGTGTTCAGGATCTGGTAGGGTACTTTTTTACAGAACCAACTTTTGAACAGCCTCTGGAAGAAAAGTAACATGTTACTTTCCAGGCCTTCTTACCCTCACTAGGGTCCATTTTGAGATGCTTGTGCACCAATAGCTTTAATTAATGACATCAGAACTCTGGCCTGTTTTCCACTTTCAACGAACATTCTTACCTTTGGCTGCCCTACTTTTCCCTCACCCTAATTTCTTCAGGAAGGGCTCTAATTTTAATGGTTGAATTAGCTGAAATGACTTAAGAGAAATTTTGGTTAATTTTTAACTTAATTTCAATTATCAAAGTTACATTCTTATTCCCTACTTCCTGAGGGCAATTACTTTTAGTTCTTATAGCTCTTTCTTACTTCCGTGTTTCTCATAGTGGGTTTATACTGCTAGTTCTTGACTTCCAATTTAGTATTATCTGTTGACTCCATACTATCGAAAATGAGGAATTAGCTTTCATGCTATTCGACACGCTCATACGTGTACATACACACACACACACACACACACACACACACACACACACAACTAAACAACTCCTAATTTTCCACTTATCTTTCCAATATAATTTTAGTTTAAATCAATATTCAGGATTACATTATTATGATTATATAATATTTACTCACAGCAGCATCATCTAGTTTTCAATGTTTCTTTTCTTGTAAATTTCTTGTTTTTCTTAGAATTAGTCATCTTTTTCCTCCTTGCTGAGTTTTCAGTAATCACTGATTGGTCTGCTACCATTCTGAGATCACCTGTCACCACCAACCAGGGAATTGGGACACTGTGTCTCATAAGATTCTCCCAGGAAGCTCCCTTGAATATTCTCCTCTCCCCAAGATATAAGGCCACAGTGGTGGTGGTGGTGATGGTGGTGGTTAGATTTTCCCTCAGTTGAGCCAAATAACTATATTTAGCTTCTCCTCTATATCATGACTCCCCCTCCCCTTTCTAGATGATCTCATGTGTGTCCCCAGCATGTGAAAGTAGGAGGCTAGTGCATTCCAGAGCCCTAGAATTCCCAGTGTCCCTGTGGTCAGTCTGGCTGAGTAGGAAATAATAAAGAGATACCAAAATACAAAAGCGTGGGAAGGGTTTCCAAGAAATTATCTAAACCATTTCTGGAAATAGATGATAACATTATTTCCTTAAACACAGGATGCCACAGACAGATTATAATAAACGTTGCAATGTAAAATCAGTTTCAAAATGCCAGTGTTTTTCCCTTTTTTAATCCAACTACTTTGTGCTAAGTGTTGTTGCCAGGGGTCTATGAGTGAGCTCTGTGTAGGCCCAGTGCCCAAAGGCTTTTTCCAAATCCATTTTCCAAAATCACTTATAAGGCTGTTGCTCCATGGAGCATAGACTTTGGCTGTCTTCCTCGAATTCAGATACTAGATGAAAACTGAACTACTACAAGTTTGGTTAGCTGAGGCTTCCTGGGAAGCCAAATAACAATGGAGGAAAAAGTATTATTTTAGCATACATTCCATGGAGAATGCAAAAGGCAAGTGATTTAGACCTTGAGTGATCATCATCTCTCCCCATTGCACACAGAACACAGCAGCGTCCATCACTCTATAAACATTAGTGAGAGAGAGAGAGAGAGAGAGAAAGAGAGAAATAGGGAGAGGGAAAGACAGAGAGAGAAACGGAGAAGTACGTATTGTAATATTAGGCTTAGCTGGCATTTGAATTACTAAAACACTCTAATAAATCTATTTCTGCCCCCACTAAGACTAAAGTAGCAATAAATTTCTATGATTATGACCCCTCTCCTGCTTTAAAAGACTCTTACAAATCAATACAAATGACTTTTATATTTGGAGTACTTTTTGAAATTGAAGATTAATTTGCATACAACAAAATACATAAACCCTAAGTACACAGTTTGGTGAATATTTACATATGTAAACCCCCATATTACCATCATCCAGATCAAAATAAAGAATATTTCTATTACTCAGAAAGTTCCCTCATGTCTGCATGCCTATTTGGTACACTTTTCATGGTAAACCTTTATTATCAACGTATTGATAACTCTCTGCTAATGAGATTATTTGATTAGGCAGAACCTGGACCATACCAGGGAGAAAAGAAAACTACCATTTATCAAGCAAATGCAATTTGCCAAGCACTTTGGCATCTCACGCTAATCCTATTAGGCAGGTGTCATTATCTCCATTCAGGCAATGAAGGAGCTTGGGCTCTGAGAATTTAAGGAAAAGTTATCAGTAAGCAACTCCAAAGTCCTGTTTTTATGGCACTCAATCACACCACCAAACAATACAGCTTACTACACACTGCAACTAATGAAAGGTGAGGTTTTCTTCTTCAGCAGTACTCATTTATTTATGTCCAATAAAGGAAAGTGATTAAAAAAAAATAAATGACATCCACAGAAAATAAAAAAAGAGACACTTCTCTACTAGGTAACCTTAAAAAAAGATCTATTAACTTACCTTAAACAATATTAAAATTTACTTTAAGAAGAAGTAAAGAGGTATTGCCCATATTCTAACTATGCTTTAAAAACAAAAAGGCATAGTTCTTTAATCTCCTTGATGGGGCCACCTTTGTTATTGGTTTTCAGATCAATTCAAGACCAGGAACAAAGGAGTTAAGTAGACTCCTTAAACTACCTGCCGTTCACCTGACCACAGGGACCAGGAACGAAAAGGTCCAGGTCATGGGAGCAGTAGTTCTGTGGTACCCTGGAGAATGGTCTTCAGGAGCCGAATCTTATGTCCTCATGGCTTTGTGAACAACTTTCCAGTTTGCCTGGGACTGCTGTAGTTTTAGCCCTGCAAGGCCGGTGTCCAGGAAATCCCTCAGTCCTAGGCGAACTGAGCTGGTTGGTCACTCTACCATTCAGCCACTACTTGTCAAAGTACTTTATGAAAAGTGTTGTTTTGGGGCACCTGGGTGGCTCAGTCAGTTGAGCATCCGACTTCAGCTCAGGTCATGATCTCATACTTCCTGAGTTCAAGTCCCACATTGGGCTCACTGCTATCAGAGCAGAGCCTGCTTCAGATCCTCTGTCCCCCTCTCTCTTTGCCCCTCCCCCATTCATGCTCGCTTGTTCTCTCTCTCTCTCTCTCTCTCTCTCAAAAATAAGTAAACATTAAAAAAAATGAAAATGTTGTTTTTGGTCTTTTGAACTCCAAAGGATGACTGGGAAAGTGAATAAGATCATAAATGCAAAATATATCAATTTGTTCACCAAAGAGTAAAAAAAAGACTGGATATTCACTTGCTCGTGTGCAGATAACAAAGCACCAGATGATGAACATGGGAGAATAGTTTCAGTCGCTTCCAGGAAAGGGACTCGGTGCTGACTGACGGGATGGATGGTGATCTCTTACTACACACCTTTTTTGAGCCACTTGAATTAAATGTACAATATGTATGATAGCACTAATCCGGTGTTGTCAAACTGTGCCCTGCAGCCGGCTTTCAGGGGCTGGAGGTAGGGGAGGCAGAAAAATAGTAGAGATGTTTGTAGACGCCCTCCACCTGTTTAGACCAGCTTTGTATTTGGCCATTTTATATTAGGAGCTTCCTCAAAAGACTTCATTTAAATAACAGGTTTTATGATATTTTTGAAAACCTGAAAACCATAGCACTAATCTATTTGCTCACAGTGTGCAAACAGCAATACCCTCTGAACAACTCTTTATGTCAAAGGGACACCAAGGTCTTCTGGGAAGCAGGAGATGCTGAGTCAAAGGTATCAGGTTCAGACCCACACTTGCTGTTTGTGGGACCATGGGCAAGTTGTTGTTTTGTTTTGTTTTTTTTTTTACCTTGTGAGCTTTAATATCTTCATCTGTTTGACAAAAAAGTCTGTGTATGTGTGTGTATGCGTGTGTGCATTATGTGTAGTATTAGCTCAAAAGGTGGTTGTGAGGACTAAACGCCATAGCATTTATGAAAGTAACTAGTACTGTCCTCAGGTATATAGCAAACACTCAATTACTGGCTAACTTGAAGCTGAATCAAAGTGTTAAAAAAGCACTGGGGTGCCTGGGTGGCTCAGTCAGTTGAGCGTCCGACTTTGGCTCAGGTCATGATCTCACGGTTCGTGGGTTCGAGCCCCGTGTCAGGCTCTGTGCTGACAGCTCAGAGCCTGGAGCCTGCTTCGGATTCTGTGTCTCCCTCTCTCTCTGCCCCTCCCTTGCTCATGCTCTGTCTCTCTCTGTCTCAAAAATAAATACAAACATTAAAAAAACACGTGTTAAAAAGTATTAATGCAATAGCAGTCTTCGGGGCCCATGAATGCCTCTACATTGGCCCTCTGCCCCCAACTCCAAGCTCAGAACTCAATTACACAGATTAGATCTTCCAGATGCCAGGACCTAGAGCCAACTCCAAGCTTAACCCATTCCAGAGACTATAGCTATGCTGTTGTCCTTCAAGCACAGAAACCAACACAGAGGTCACACAGCAGAAAAGGTCAGCATGTGTGACAGGAGGGAGAGCGAAGGGGTGGTCTTCTGAAATGAGCATGGCTGCATTGAGCAGGGTTCGTTCTCCACAGAACAGGACACACAAGTGTTCAGCATCCTCTCAGGGATTCTGAACCAGATGAAGAAGAGGCAGTGCTGGGATAGAACAAGTGAAAGAGGGCCTGAGGAAGGGAGACTTCAGGAAAGTGCCTGCAGAAATGGAGAAAATGGGTGAAGCCAGGGAGACCCAGTCCCAGAAACACTACCAGAAAGTAAAGAGGGAAGCTTTTAATATCACTGTCAGTTAACCACGTTTATCAATGCTTAAAACATGCACACACACACACACACACACCCCACAGGAAGATGGTATACTTTGTGATTCCCACATCAATGAAATTTACCTTTGGTGCTGGAGATGATTGCTGTATCTCATACCTTTGTGTCTGAGTGAGGGATCCCACCCAGCAGAAGCCCGGGAGCCCCACTGCAGTAGTGAAGCCCTCAATCACAGCCCCTCTAAAGCCACGTGGGCTACTCGCTGGCTCTGACACCATTCCCAATCTTACTCAAGAACTCTAGCTCCTCAACAACTCCAATTCTAACAACTAGTTGGCAAGACTTGATGAGCATTGTCAAGTTAGCTATAATAAAACTTTAACCAAATTCAGTAGAAATTCTTAATCAACTTAACAAGACTAACTGGGTTAACCAACTCTAGGGGTGTTCCTATCATTTATTACCCAGGACCTTATTAAGTGACAATGGTGCACTTAATAATTAAGCCAGGACAACCGGCACAAACTGGGACATGTGGTTACACCTGACAATCTCTGTCCCTTTTTAAAACCTACAGTGACTGATGGCCAAAGAGAGACTGATCTCCAGCAGCCTCTGCACTTCTTTGTTCATCAGATACATTATAAAGAGTCACTTGTCTTCACTCCCAGACATGTTTATGTCCACTGTATTTGTGATTAGAATTATGTAATTATATTCAATATTATATAAGCTGATAAAACATACATGTAAAAAGGAAAGATTGTTTTTTGTAAAACTTTAGTTGAATGTCTTAAAAAACTCAAAAGAGTGCCTTTAAAAATTATTGTCCATACAGGTGTGGGTAAGACAACTGTAAAAGTTTAGGAAAAAATACAGTATATTAAAATTGTAGTCTAGACAGAGAGCACACTCTGTCCACTTTACAAGGGGTTCTAAGGTCTTGCTCCATTTTAACGAAATTAAAACTGGATGTTGTAAATGATGCATGACAAGAGGGGTTTATGTACAAATAAAGACACAAACTCCAAACAATGAACTCACAGCAAGGAAAAGTCGGACCTGACAGCAAAAGAGAATCTGTGCATTTCAAGTTTAAACTAAAGTTTTTTAAAGTTTTTTTTTAAATTCCCAGCTTTAGCAGACTTTATCAAATAACCAACTAACCTCTGGCCCCTACCTTGACTCTTGCCACAATTACATCATGTCCTCTGTCTTCATGCTTAAGCCAAGTCCTACCGGAAAAGGTCTTTGGCCAACTCTGGATTTTCATAACATGCTCCAAAAATTATTTCAAGGCAAACTCCACTTGATCTTAGCCAAAAGGCCGAGAAGCGATTCAAGGCAAACTCATTGATCACACTTTATTTATGCGATGAACCTTAAGGGAGAAGTTTCTACACCAGAATGAAAAAAGACCCAGGGAGAATGAAACTAAATCAACAACTAATAAAACATCTGCCATTCTATAAACCATGCTTCTGGGCAATGTAAATGTATGTATATGAGTTTATTGACCATAACTTCCTACCATAAACAAATGATGGCACAATCAGCAATTTTTATAGAAAATGAAAATGGGAAATACATCTGTATGCCTTATATCACAATTAAGTTACTGCCAAAATGTACATAATTTACCAAGAGGAAAAAGTACTCGCCAGTGACAAAGGAGAAGAAGAATATGGAGGTCACTGTCATTGAAAACAAATTCAAAGTCAGCAGTCTAGCTGAGGTACGTGAGGGTGAGGGTTCCAGGGGAGAGGGTGGAGGAGAGCAGAAGTCAGTATGTGAGTGCAATGCAGTAAAAGGGACATAACAGCAATCTTACCCCATCCTATTATTAGAGTAACCACTTATTAGATAAATAAGTCCTCACAATACTAATATAAGTTCACAGTACTGTTAAAAGGATGTAAATAAAATAATGATAAAAATGTTTACTCTATATTAGGTACTGTTCAAAGTGCTTTATACTTACTAAGTCATTTAAGAAAAAGATGAAGATTTAGAGTTGAATGAAAGATATTATTAAAGGAATGGAAAATGGGTCCTGTGAAATCGATCATCAGAGAACCAGATAAGGAGATAATGGTTACATTATGGACAGAGATCTCAGCTGAACACAAGGAAAAAATTACTTGGCTATCAAGCTGACCAAATACTGGGAAAAAGTATTGTTGTTTTTTGTTTGTTTTATTTGTTTTGTACTGTCACTCCAAAAGGCCATTTGCTTAGGGAAGGAGCCAAGGTACAAGGAAGCCAGGAGAAGGCCAAGGAGGCTGATTGGCTAAATGCAAATTGGCAGAGTATGGCCCAGATGAACCCAGTCCTACAAGGAAAGCCATCACCAAACTGCCAAACCAAGGGGCCACACTGAAAAGGTTGCCAGGTCACAGAAGCTGAGTCATGAGTAATGGGCTAGGGCATAACACACTGAAAGAATACACCAGAGGCAAAAAGGTATGGTCTAAAAAAGCCAGCTGGACAATATGTTGGAAATCTGCTGAAAAGCAGATTGTCATATACTCTGCCCTACATCTCTTTCAACCATCTTGCATTCATTGTAACACATTCCTATTTGTGAATTGTTACCAACACTGAGACTGGGTTGGTCTAGAAAAATTTACTGGGCTAAATAAGTAAGGAACTGGGGCGCCTGGGTGGCTCAGTTGAGCGTCCGACTTCTGCTCAGGTCATGATCTTGGGGTCTGTGAGTTTCAGCCCTGCATCAGGCTCTGTGCTGGCACCTTGGAGCCTGGAGCCTGCTTCGGACTCTGGGCCTTCTCCTCTCTCTCTGCCCCTCCCCCGCTCGTGCTTTGTCTCTCATGCTCTCAAAAACAAATAAAACATAAAAAAAGCTAAACAAAATAAGTAAGGAACTCCTCTAAATGGTTCAGTATTTATCCTCTCTTATCTCAAAGCATTGTGTTTGGACAATCACAATGTTATCTACAAATTTTGGGATTCTATGAAAAATGTGGAAGAGATGAAAGAAAACAAGTGGGACAAAGGAAGGGAATAGAATATTAAATACCACTGATGTAAGTCTATTTTTAAAGTTTTAAAACGTGTGACCCACCTGAAAGCGAAAAGGAATGAGTAATCATACAGATAACCTGGAATAGTGGTTCTGAAGCAGCAATCCACGGCAGACCAGGCACATCAGAATAACCTGAGCAGGCTTCCTAAAATTATATTCCCACCTATTTCCCCAGACCTGCTAAATCAGCCTCTCCCAAGATGGGACAGTTTCTTTCTCTTTTTCTTAAAGCTCCATGGGTGTTTCTGATGTACAAGTATACTTGGGAACCTCTGACTTTTCAGATACCCTTGTTCAGGGCCTTGTACCAAAACTTAGAGAGGGCTTTTTACTCTGCCCAACCTTCTCAGGGTACTAGGACAGCAGTGCTGGTTGGTTCTGTCTGACTCAGATACTTACCAACAAAGGAAAAAAAAAATTTAGCTAAGGACCTAATGAGGAAAATGAGACAATGTTTAAGGAAATACAACTCCTATGATGAAATGAATTCAATACATGTAACTTACTAACGGTTATCTTAAGCAGAAATATGTACAGGAAAATATAAATAATTGCAAGTGTAAGTGCCCTCCTCTCTAGAAACACTTAGAATAGAAGTCCTGTCCTCATCTGAGTCCGAATCTACATCTTCTTTCATTATGCTGTCTGTATTCGGGTGGTCCTTTTTGGCTGCTTACCGTTGTCAGTGCTAATACATTCATATTAGCTAAGAGTCATAAAGAACTCTTAGCTTTTTGTGTCTGCGATTACTCATTGTCCGGTACCTAATATACAGATTTTCTTCCCCTTAGGACATCAACTATGTTAGTATGTTTGCTATTTCTATTTGCTAATTGCTTTTGTATAAATTCATATAAACAAAGACTTCTAAAGACACAACCTGCTCCTATGACCTCTTTTGAATGAAACTGTTCTGCTCAGGGGTTCCACTCTTTGCAGTCTCACGGGAAAAAAAGAAGAGGAAGAAAGGGGGGAAAATAAATCACTTCTGAATTGATTTCTTTTATCTACTTTCTTTCCTTCATTTATCTACTTCCTCTCCTTACACTGCATGCATCACAATGTACTGTAAGTGGTTCCCATATCTTGCATTTAGTACTTTGTGCTACAAATTTGTGTGTAATTATTTACCTCTACCAAGAGTTTTAACAGTTCTAAGAGGACAGGGAGCATCTATACTGTCCATTGTTGAATCACTTATACCTAGCTTTGTGCCCGGCTCATATAAATGCTTCATTATTACTTATTGAATTGATAGATGGATGGACATATGGATAAATGGTTGTTTCCTACTGTAATAGCCACATTTTTCTGACAAAGGTACTATGTGTTCTTGAGTCCTGGGAGAACAGAGATTATATCACATTCATTTATGTGTCCTCAGTATAAATGTTTGAAGAATGACTGAATAACCTAAGGCAGAATTGACCAAGCCACGTGATTCACTGCTTTGTTGTTCAATACATTTGGCAAGAGTTTCATAAGCATGTATATTATCTGAACCAAATCAGAGGATTCAGCAGACATTCTCTGAATATGAATAGTCTGTCTTATGAAACAGCTGAATATCTAAACGTTCCAAAGTTTCTAAATTGTATATAGACTAAATAATTTGTGATCAGGAATTGTCCTTATTAGGGAGATTAGTACTCAGAGAATTCCAACTCATACACTGTTAAACCCAAGAAACAAATTATATGTCCATTTACCAGACCCATGGTTTCATTATGGCATCATCTGAGATGAGTCAGGAGCAAAAAGGTCATCAGTATCACAAATGTAATCACTGATTTCCTGCACAGTTGAAAGCTGAGTGATTGGATTTGGGAATGGAATTTTACCACCCAAATACCCATTCCCTCACCTCACTCCCCTTAAATGCACCTAATCAAGTGAAGTTTGGTTGCTCAGGCAGACTATGCAAAGCAAGATTTTCCTGTTTCTACTTTCAAATGTATAATAGTCACCTACAGAAAATAAAATATGATTCACAGTTAGGTAAACATTCTATTCTTAGTGAGTCAATAAACATAGATCAGCTATATACCTATAAAGACAAACTGAAAAATTTGAGGTGCAGAATAACAAAACAAAAAACTAGAGCTAACACCTATTGAGAATTTGATGTTTACCAAGCATTTCAATAGCCATATAAAATATCTTATTGGATCTTCATGGTATCCTAAAGGTAGATTCTATTCTTATCACTATTTTATAGATAAGGAAACTGACATCCATAAAAGTTAAGTAACTTTCCCAAGATTACATATTATGTAAAATATGGAGCCAAGATTCAATCCCAGACAGATGAAAAGGTAAAAATCCAAGCCAATCATTGAACAGCTGAGTTAAGAAGCAGAGAAATAAGTGAACACTTCTGGAGGTTCTTTTGGAAGTTATGGAGTATAGAATACATGTAGGACTTTCCATTCCCTGTAGTTCAGAGGAGTGGACTGTCCTATAGGGGCGGGTATGGGTGGCAATATAGCCAATCTGAAGCAAAATGAGGTTAAGAAAAGAAAAGTTCAGAATGATAATACCTATCTCTCCCAAGGCCTATTCCCAGACAAGTTGTTCAATTTTTCAGACTTTATGCCAAGGGTCACTTCTAGAAAACCAGACCTTGGAGGCCCAAAAGAGGTAGCCTTTTTAATATCCTATTACCTCCTGAAAAGAGATAGCTCACTTACTAATCTTGTTATATTTGGGGACAACAAGAATCACTCAACAAAAGCAGGTATTTTCCTCCTAATTCATTTACTACCTGGAAGCCACAAACTTAGAGTTTCCATTATTTCCATGATCACTGCTCTGTTCAGGAAACATGAGGTTGAATCATAATCTATTCTCTGGGTAGTGTCTAGTAAGTGAACTTGTGTTCCAACAGCCCTCTTCCTACAGTGAGGGCAATTCAGCTCTCACCTGGACATAGCCAGCATCTGTTATCTGTTCCATCAAGCTCACCTAAGGGGTGACATAAAATTATGTGCCTGCAATCTTTTCTTTGGACCTCACGTGCTCTAAGGAACCAGTTTAGCCTTGATTTTCTCTGTGAGCTTTGTGCAGTGAGCACAGATTAAACAACTGCAGCAATATTTCTTGATATCTGTCTTAATAGCAGGTCCTTCCTAGCAAGCGCTCTTTGTACAGCTGGATCAAAACTCAGTCACAGTTCCTGGGTCTCAACCCCAGTCTCCACAGAAATTTCATATCACAGTTACAATGAACAGATTCAGTTTTTGTAGTCAATGGCCAAAGGCAGGAGCTGAAGTGGGAATTTGGAGCCAGAAGGCCAGAAAGACCAGAGCAAGGACAAAATTTATGGGATAAATAGATCACATCCTATGATAGTAAATTTTATGTGTCAACTTGATTGTGCCATTAGGTGCCCAGATACTTGGTCAAATATTACTCTGGGTGTTTCTGTGAGGATGTTTTTAGATGAGATGAACATTTAAATTAGTAAGTGAGTAAAGCAAAGATTGTCCTCCCTAATGTGCTTCATCCAATCAGTTGAAGGCCTGAATAAAACAAAAAGGTTGACCCTCCTCCTAGTAAGGGAGAATTCTCCTGCCTTCACATTTGAACGAAAACATCAGTTTTTCCTGGGATTCAAGCCTGTTGGCCTTAGGACTGGAAATATACCATCAATTCTCCAGTTCTTCACACTGGAACTAAACCATTGGCTCTCCTAGGTCCCCAGCTTACTGACTCATCCTGCAGATTTGGGGACTTGCCCACCTCCATAATCACATGGGCTAATTCTTTTTAATATATCTTTCTCTTTCTCTCTCTCTCTTAACACACACACACACACACACACACACACACACACACACGAGTTTATATATATAAACTTCTATTGGTTTCATTTTTCTGAAGAACCCTAATACAAGTTCATTGCACTTCAGCCTCTCATACACGTGACCATGACTACACCTTCAGACCTTGTTAGCACCTGGATCTAAAATTCAGCACCTCATTCAGTTCTGACCACAACTTCCCTTCAGCTCTCTGAGTCCTTTATGACCACCACACCCTCTCTTTGACTCACTGAGACCTCCCATCTTTGACCAATTTCTCTTAATTAAGCCCCTCCTACACTCGCTTCCTGCTGTTCCTGTCTGTCCATCATGCCGCATCCCTTGTCACTAACGTCAACCCCCTCTCCTGTAGTCAGCCACAACTGCCTGGAAAAACCCAGATTCTAGATCAATCCCACTGCCTGCCTACCTTTTCCACATTTAGAGCAAGGCTACTCAGAAAAACACACATACTGATGCCCCTGCAAACTTTAACTTCCATGACAACTCTCTCTGGTGTCTCCTCTGGCCACCCTTTCTCATTCTCTGTTTGGGACTCTTCTCTCACCTGCTCCAGGACTCCATTCTCTAGCCTCTCCTTGCTATATACATCCCTCAGATGATTTCATTTACCCCCATGCCTTTAATCTCCACCTGTATCCTGTCTACTCCCCAGTCTACCTCAGCAGCGCTGGTCTGTGACTGGATTCCAAATCCAATAGCCTCAACAACTGCAGATGCTCCAGTTCCACAGCTGCAAAAGCAGCTCACGATCCCTTATCCGCCTTCATCTTAACCACCTCTGAAACCTGTCCTTCTCCTTGTATTTCCTATCTCGGTGAATGAAAACACCACCTCCCTAGTTGTTCAAAACAGAAACCTGAGACTCGCCTGTCACATCTAAATAATCTCTGTATTCTGTGTATTCTTACTTCTTTAATATCTTCCATTTGATGCCCCACTTGTTCCGTACTTCTTCCAATTGGTTCTTTACTTCAAGTTTTTATTGTTTTCTCATCTGCATTAATGCTTCAGTCTTACCTGCCCTTCTCAAATCTGCGATGAGTCCTCCGGTCACTTATTTAACAAGTGTTCTGGAATACCTACCAGGTGTCAGAAACAGTACTGAGGATATGACAAGGAAAAAACACAGACACAGTTCCTACACTCTCTCATGTTCTTTTTCGTAAAGAATGAATTTGATATTCCCCATTTACAGACAGGTGGTATGGAGCCAGCCCCCTCTGGTGTGAAGCCTGGTTCCTCTGTTATCTACTGTGTGTGTGTTTGGGCAACACAGAGTTAACAACTCTGTGCCTTAGTCTCCTCATCTATAACACAAGGATTATAAAAATGCCCACATCTATCACTGCTGGCCATTGATACACACAATGGTGGGTTAAGTGGTGCTTTATTGCTGGTCCGTCCCATTCTGATTTGATGGTCAGTAATCATGATCATGCCATATGAGTTGTCAAATACTTTTAAGTCACCCTTGCTTCCTCACAGGGTCGATGTGAGGATTAGATGAGCTAACACATGTGAAAGGCAGAGAATGGCACTGGCATGGAGAAGTTCTCAGTAAATATTAGCTGATTTAAATTCAGTAGGTGACTTCCCATCCCATGGTGTACAATGTGATCATTTCTTACGATGTGATCAGCTTACCTTCTGCTCCAGCCACACCAAGCTCCTTAGTTCCCTGAATTCTCTTTTTTCCCTTTATGGGCTTTGTACCTTTATACATTCTGCTCCCTCTACTTAACTACCCTAATATCTCCTGTGTCTGCAAAAAAATACACACATAAATAACTACAGAATGCCTACTTTTTTCCATTTTTAGCTCAGTTTTTAAAAACAACTCAGGTCAGACAATACCTCCTGGAAGAAATCATCCTTGACACCTGACTCCCTTCTTTGGTGTCCCACCTATGGTCACCTATTAGCTAACATCTATTGCTATTGTCTTCTCAGGCTCCTTTCCCTTAATAATAGCCATACCTGACCCTTCTTTCCTTTGGGAAATGGCTTCTCTCCCCCTACCCATTCTCTGTAAGTCTATAGTGTCTACAGTTGTGGTTTGTGGTCCTCCAGCCATATTACCCAGATCCAACAAGTCATGGCAACCCACGGCCATGGTAACAACAGTTGTTGGTTCAAGGAGTAAGGATATGGCACAAACTCAGCCAATAAAGTCCTTGCCTTGGATTGTTCTAACTGGGGCTGGCAGTGGAGGTTTCTTGTATCTGAGACCACGGAAGGCAAAGTATGTGGCACAAGTGTTTATATTGTCCACCAAATTCTAACTAAATAACCCTGATATATTCTTACCGTCAGATTACCTCTATCAAAGCCCATTGCCTCACTGATTAGATTCATGTTTAGCAGATGCTCAACAAATGTTTGTTAAATGACTCTCTCCTGTTTGCATATACGTGATTTATCTCTAAAGGAAATACTGAAAACTGGATACAGACAAATACGATTTCTGGCCACAGTTGATATTACATCATAGCTTGCTATAATTTGACAATAGGAATGGGTTCACTTGGGTCATTTAAACCTTTGGAGCAAAGAACCATCCTTCACATGCATCTTGAGGGGAAAATGCATGCGTTTATCCTCAGCTTAAAACCTAGAGACTGAAAACTAAGCTACACTTTGCCAGAGCTCAAATCTCCCCTTTAATGTGAAAAATCTTTTTGTATGTGACCCTTTAGAACTAAAATGGCAGAAGCCATTACAGAAAGTAAAACAGGGATTTTTTTTTCATTTGTTTATTACACAAAAGAGAGAAAACAACTTAGCTAAGTTGGGAAATAACTTATCTGAAATGAAAAAAAAAATGCAGGCTCCAAACCTTGTTTAGTCTTTGAGTCACCAAGAATATAGCAACTCTATTGTGCATCCTGTCTTCCTCCACGGCCAGATCTATAAATTAGAAATAATATTATGTGTCCTGGCTACTCTCACTACAGCTTAATGAGATTACTTCTAGGAAACCTTTTGACTTCAAAAAAGTCAGGAAAATTCAAAGAACTTTTATATAAAAGGTTTCAATTTGATTAAAAAGTCCTCAATGCCTCCTTTGTGAGTCATGCATACTTCCTACCGACTTTTTATGTGTCTCTATTATCAGCATTAAATATATATTTTAGGTCTATTAAAGTAAGAAATTATTCTCTCAGCTCTGAGCCCAAGGTGACTTCTAATGACTATTTAGTTTTTATGATGATTTTTAAATTCACATTAATAATAGAAGAATCTAATGTTAAATTGAAGGTTATTAAATTTGGCCTCCTTTCAAGTTGTCTGAATGTTAGAAAGATCTTTTATCTTTTTTTAGCCATATCTTTCCTTAATTGCATAAGAATAAGGTTACACTTAATTATTATTTAGAATTTGCATAGCACATTTGTATAGTCAAAGACTTGAAGTTGTACCTTAGTTGAAATAGCCACGATTTGCTGCCTTCCTAACACCAAATATAACATCCCAAAAATACGAATAATATTCACCCCTTACCCCAAGCTCTTCTTTCAGTCTCCCCCACCTCCTTTGATGGCAATTCCTTTCTTTCAATTACTTGCATCAAAACTTTGAGGTCATCCTTGACTCCTTTCTTCCTCTCACACTTCCCGTTCAATCCATCAACACATCTTGCCATCTCTACCCTCAAAATATATCCCAAAATATGCCCCACCCTGGTCCTATTTGCTGTTATACCTCACTTTAATCATTGCAGCAGCCTCCTCACAGGTTTTCCTTCCCCCATGCCTGCCCCTTCAGTCTATTTTCTGCACAGCCATCAGAAAGATCCTGTTGAACAACTAAATTAGTTGTCTTCCTCTGCTTAACCACTTCCCTCCACCTACTATGGCTGCCCAACCACTCAGAGCAAAAGCCAAAATCCAGACAAGGAGTACAAGGACCTTTATGAACTTTCTAATCCAACCACCAGACCCACTTCTATTTCTTTGCAGCTTTGTTTTTTGAATGGTCTCTGCATTCCCTCCCCCCAGACATCTGCAAGGTCCGTTCCTTCACACTCTGTCTTCAGGTCTTATTCAAATGTCACTTTCTGAATGTGGCCTTCTTTGACAACTTTATCTAAAATTGTAACTCCTCATCCCAATACATCCTTCCCTCTTTCTGCCTTATTCGCCTATCCCCCTCAACACTATACATAATCCCTTGCTATACTTAAGGTAATCTGACATGTTGTTTACCATCTGTCTCTCTCCCGGCATATAAAACATTTTAAAACTTGGGAGTTGCAGGGAGGAGGGGGAGAGATTTTTATCCCTTCTATTCATTACTCTGTTTTCAAGGTCTGGCACGGAGAAGGGGCTTGATAAATACTAGTTGTCTAAAAAAAATATATGAAAGGAAATTCCAGGTGTCTTGATCATAACACCAGGGACAATTCTGCTTCTAAACGCCCAACTTGCCAGGCATAGTATTTTTTTTGTTTTGTTTTGTTTTAAGTAGGCTTCATTCCCAGTGCAGAGCCCAATGTGGGGCTTAAACTCATGACCTTGAGATCAAGACCTGAGCTGAGATCAAGAGTTGGATGCTTAACCGACTGAGCCACCCAGGTGCTCCCGGGTGTAGCAGTCTTTTCCTAGTGGACATTTCAGACTATGAGAAAATAGTAGCAACTGTGGCCAAGGGGAGTTGGATGGCAAGGTGAGTGGCCCTCAGGCTTACACATGATCTCTCTCAGTGACTTTGAGTCTCTGTTCAATCTCGAACAAACCACAGCAGATTTTTAAGAGGTATGAGAACCCACTCAGAACCATGCATGCAACTGGCCAGTGAAAACTTCTCAGAGGAAACTGGTTCCAGGACCAACTAAATGTATCCAATGACTATTGACTACAATGATTATTGACCCATCCCCTTTCCATAAAGGATGAGTCTGAAAAGTCTTTAGTCATCTTGAAGGTTATACAAATCAATGAGGCCCTGGTGGTAACAGAGAAAGACCCACAGTCCTTACACCAGGTGGCTGCTAACAGTTGACCCTTCCCATGCCAGATTACCAGATCTTCTGATTTTCTTCAAGAAAAGTCAGACTCTAGATTTTATATAAAATGCCTGAAATGTGAAAAGTTGGCCTCTCACTCAAATTTAAAACAACCACCACCACATACTGTGAGCCAAACAAAACAGCTTCTAACCACACTCAACTGTGATTCAACTTCTGTGTTACAGGCTAATGAAAACTAAACCCAATTCTGAAAAGAGCAAACCCAAATAGCCAAACTTCTGCCTTCCTTAATCTTCTATTAAATTCCCTTCTCATAGAAAACAGTCTCCATGATGTCCATGCACAGGTCAGAAAGCTAGGCCAAAAGGAACTTGATACTCTTGTCTTAAAATTCATCATCTATGTGAGCATGTTCCACCTCTCAACTTGCTGGGCAGAGCAAGTGAAGAACCCACCCTGCCCCCAGGTGAAATTCACTATCCCTTAGCAGGGCCTTAAAGTGTCTTTGGCATCCACGGTGGAGAGGGCAGTGAAGATGTAATGGAGAACACTGAGAATGGCAGAGAAATTCTCACCAAATAGGAGAAAAGGAATTCTGTAGGTGCCAGAAAAGGAGGGAGTGGGGCAGCCCATTTTGTGTGTAAGGAACACAGTGTGAACTAAGAACTGAAGAGAACGGTTACCCAAATCATTCAGTAGACGGTGAGCCTCTCAAGTCTGGGACTATATCTAACCCATCTTTGTGTTCACAGAGTTGACCACAGAACCTGAAACACAGTAAGGCACTCCAGCAGTTGCTGGAAAAAAGCAACAGTGTCTCTAGCATATGACAGAGTAAGGGAAAGATCCTCGATCCGATCATAAGTCAGTGGCCTCGAAACTTCTCCAGGAAACTTCAATGTGCAATTGAACACTTCACGGCAGCGGTGTGATTTGCAATTACAGAATTGCAGACTTTCCTGTCTTTAAATTATCATAATAGAAGGAAGGGGAAATATGAAAAATTAAAACCTAGTGCCCATGCTTTATCAATTTTCAGAAGCACAAAAAGATCCAATCCCAATAGGAACAGGTAAAACAATGGAGAATCCACAGAGATATGGATAAAACTGTTTTTACAGCACTGTTCCCCCAGACACATATTTTTTAAATGCGATGATTTTAGCAAGGGTTGGAGAACTGTTATTTGTTAGATGAAGAATATGTAATTAAACCCACCATTGTGAAAGAAAAGCTTTGTGAGTACTTTTTTTCCAATCTTCTATGGCTGGACTGGTAATTTTTTCCTGTCTCACACCTACTCAAAACCCAGGGGATCTGTCCTTGATGCCTGGCATGAATATAATTACAGAACAGTTCTCTAGTGCATAGTTTAATCACAGCAGACAACTATTGATTTGTGTGTAAATCAAAATACACATAATTTTCTCTCGTCTGGGAATTGTTAAAATGCATGACCAGACTAGGGTTTCATGTTTCAGATATGGCAACAGCGGAGGTGATGCTTGTTTTGCTTTGTATTTTTTTATTTTCCTTTCTCCTTTCCCCCTAAGAACTGAGATAAGCCCTTTCTGAGCAGGAAAGCTCCACGGACTTGTTCCAACAAATTCTCATTCGATTTCACACTGGGGTCACACACAATCAGAAGAAAGATGTAACCATGACTGTGGGGAGAGCAGGGGCGTGGGGGCTGCCTGCAAGAAAGCTCCCCCCTCTCCCTTGTCTCGCTGTTCCAGGGACTGTGCTGAAGCTGTCTTTCTTTTTTTTTATGAGTGAGGTAACTTCCCAGTACAAAAATCTTTATGTAATGATCTCAAAAGATTTTTTTTTCAGGTTTTTCTTTCAGTAGCAACAGTAATAGCACAAAGTGTTCATTCCCTTCTTCTCCACACAAAACACTCCCTGACTTCTAAGAGACCTTATTTTATTTTATTTTTAATGTTTATTTTTTTATTTTGAGAGAGAGAGAGAGCACGGGAGGGGCAGAGAGAAAAGGGGGGAGCAGGAAACAGAGAATCTGAAGCAGGCTCCGTGCTGCAAGCACAGAGCCCAACTTGGGGCTTGAACTCATGAACTGTGACATCATGACCTGAGCCGAAACAAAGAGTTGGATGCTTAACAGACCGAGGCACCCAGGTGCCCCTCAGAGACCACATTTTAATGGAAATGGACAAAGTAGGCAAACAAGAAGTACCCAGCCAGGAACTATCCTGGCTCTGCCACAACATTGAGGAAGTCACGTATCTTCTCTGGGCTCCGGATTTCTGGCTACAAAAATGGGACTGGGCATCACAGTGGTTTCCAAATTCTGTATCATGGAAGTCTGGGGTATAGAGATTGGAGAAGAATACATGGGTCCTTAGGATGCCATTTCCATCCTCACATTTCAGTCACAGCAGGTCAGTCCATATCTGTTTATATACTGGATTTCCACATTAGATTTCCCTATAGGGTAAGGGTTTCATAGCTATATCTGTCTTTTCCAGTTCTCACCTTCCATAATTCTGTGACTTCTGTCTCTGACAGGAGATAGCCTCAATTTCTAGCAGTGCAAGTGTTCATTAAAGCGGACCACCGTATAAAATGGGAAACTGGTCTAGGTATGATGGTTTTCTTCAATATAATCACCTGTACCATCAAAAACATGAATTTTTTAGGCATTCATTTATACAGTGCCACGTGGGTTAGTTAGTACCCAAAAAGTTGGTAAGTTTTGTTTTCAACCTGAGAGACTGAATAATTTTACAGATTTTGGAAAGGAAAAATTTTTTAAATTTTTTTATTCAAGTATAATTAGCATATGGTATTATATTAGTTCCAGGTGTACAATATAATGATTCCACAATTCTATACATTACTCAGTGCTTATCAAGATAAGCATACTCTGGGGCCCTTGGGTGGCTCAGTCAGTTGAGCATACAACTTTGGCTCAACTCACAATCTCAACGTTTGCGAGTTCGAGCTCCACATCAGGCTCGCTGTTGTCAGCACGGAGCCCGCTTCAGATCATCTATCCCCCTCTCTCTCTATTACCCCCTCCCCCCACTTACATGCTCTCTCAAAATAAATAAACATTAAAAAAATGATAAGTGTACTCTTAATCTCCTTTATCTATTTTGCCCATACTTTCACCCACCTCTCCCTTCTGATAACCACCAGTTTGTTCTCTATATTTAAGAGTCTGGACTTTTTTGTCTGTCTCTTTTTTTCTTTGCTTGCTCATTTCTTGGGTTTCTTAAATTCCACATGAGTGAAGTCATATGGTATTTGTCTTTGTATAACTTATTTCACTTAGCATTATACCCTCTAATTCCGTCCATGTTGTTGCAAATGGCAAGATGACATTCTTTCTTATGGCTGAGTAATATTCCATTGTGTATATACCACATCTTCTTTATCCATTCATCTGCCAATGGACATGGGTTGCTTCCATATCTTGGCTATTGTAAATGCTGCAATAAACATAGGGATGCATATATTTTTTCAAATGAGTGGTTGTGTTTTCTTTGGGTAAAATGCCTAGTAGTGGAATTACTAGGTCATATGGTAATCTTTTTTTTAATTTTTGAGGAACCTCCATACTGTTTTCCATAGTGGCTGCACCAATTTGCATTCTTACTAACAGTACATGAGGATTCTCTTTTTTAGAAAGGAGAAATATTGATAATTCTGTTAATGTGATATATATAGCTAATAAGTAGCAGAGGCAGAAATGAAAATGGATAATTAATTTGAAAATGCTACCGTAACACAAACTATAATGATCAATAAACAAATAGACTCATCTGGAACCATGGTTACTAGGGATGTTTGAGTGATCCCTGTAGAACCAAAGAGGGAAGTATCATAGCTGTATGAACATGAGTAACCATATTTCAGCATCCATTTCAAGTGGGAAGTGATTCTTACCAGGAAAGGGATCTAAATGCCAACCAGTACCACAGGCATAAGAAAGAACACTGATCCCCCAGAACATAGAATATGAATTCCAAAAAGCAAGCAGCTCCTGGGGTAGGAGAGGAAATCAAGTTCAGGGTAGGAAAACAGAGGTGCAGCACTGCATAGCCACAGTCGGAATTTGCAATTCACACTGGAAGGGAGTAAAGGATTTCATAGAAATTAATTATGGAAGCCCAGTAATCAAAATGCACTTTTAGAATTATGTAAGGAAAGATTAAGAATTAGCAATAAAGATAATAAAGGTAAAAGAGGATCTCTTACGCCTGACCAAAAGAATGAAAAGAAATGGACCATATTATCATAGCCATACTAGTTGACGTAGGTCCTCTGTGAGAAGGAAAGCGAGATCAGTACCGGAATTAGCTCAAATCTTTTTTATATCCACCTACCTTGTTGAATAAACATTGTTACCAAGGCTAGAATGCAGTCCTTGAAAAACCAAGAAACTAGAGAATAAACGTTAGTCTACCCCTCCCTTTTCACTCAACTGTTTTCCCCTAAATTTTTCTGTTTTTGAGCTGATTACGCTAACAAACCGAGCAATTCAGTTTTCCTCTGACTCCCCAGATCAACACAATTCTTGATCTGCTGACATTTCCCAAAACAAAAAGCCTAAATGCCTTAAAACTAGAATAGAATGTGAAAAGATGACTCCTGCCAACATGAAACAGCTCGCTTATTCCAGAGTTTAGATAATTGTAAACGCTTTGATGGAGCGCTTGAGAATTCTGACAATCGTATATACAACCACAAATGATAAAACTGGATTTCTTCTCACATGTCTTGGAAATTCCTAAGAAAGGGTCCTATAGTTATTTAAACTCTATCATCCATCATGGGAGTTAAAAAAAAAAAAATGTGTACCAGATAGCATTCAGTATCATAGTGTAGTTAATTAGCCTACTGGAAGAATATGTGATGTAAGAAAAATCACCTAAAAAGCAAGCGGTACATGGCTACTAGTCTGACTACAGACAACAGTTCTGTGGCTCCTGGAACCAATTAAAGAGCATGCTATGAGGTCCATTTAAATCTAAAGTCACTTGGGATTGTTGTTAGTGCTGTTTGCCAAACATTTCTGGTTAACCCTACTGCCAAACATAGAATAGAATTGATTACATTTTCTGGCCCCCTTATGGTGTGTTAAGCCATGTGACTACTTATAGCCAATGACTTATGAGCAGAGGGAAATAAGTCACTTCCAAAAAGGAGCATTTAGCTGTTAATACAAGACCTTTCTTGTCTGTCTGGCACAGTAACCAGAAATGTTTGTGATAGAGACTGCTCCATCTATTTAGACCCAAGAGTGCCTCTGGTAAACAGAGCTCCCACTCCCAGGTGTGGAACACAAAGAACATATAACACAGGAGAGAAGTAAATCTTTGTTGTCTTAGGCTGCTGAGATTTGGGCCTGTTTGTTACTGCAGCATCATTTAGTCTATTCTCACAGATACAATGCCTCATAGGTTTAGATCTCCTCGATTCAGGAGTATGCACAAGAACAGAACACAACAAGAAACTCCAAGAAATGAGCCAATCGTCACACTCCAAGAACCGAGCCAATCATCAAATCAAGGATTATGCTAGATTTTTCAGAGCGTCTCAGGCTGACTACCCTCACTTCTTAACCCCATATCCCTAAGCAGTACTCTCAAGCCAAAGGGATATAAGCTTTGAATCCATTGTTCCATCAACTAAATTGCTTTTATGGGTTGGATTTACTCCCTGTCTTCTTTCCCCAAAATGTTTCAGACAATTAAACTATCAGAATAAAACAACAAAGCCTGCAAAGGGGCTTGAGGAACTTTAACATAAAAGTTCTTTGTAGCTTCCATAGGATAGCAAGTTTGACAAGTTAATTCCCTTTTCAGTACTAAAAATTGGCATATCACGTGAGACTATGTTAGCACTGGGTATTTTTCCTCATAAAGCATTTATGTCAGGCTGTTCACAGCAGAATATTCAATAATCATTTGAGAAAATATTTCTTAAAGCAGGTGCACACATTTTGGTGGGGAGGGGAATTCCTTTCTTCTGCTGCTAATGGCACTGGGTTGTCACAAGATCCCACCTCAAACAGCAGTTCTCTTTGACGTTTCATCAGGACCTTGGGGGGTTCAGGATTTTTTTCCCACTCTTTCCCCAGATCTGTGATTTCAAGTTAGTTCAAAGAACTTTGAGTGCCTTTCAGAAAAAGAAAAAGAAAGAAAAGAAAAATTTTTTGGATCAAAACAACACAAAACCCATCAAAGTAGAAACAGCTTGGGGCACCTAGGTGGCTCAGTCGGTTGAGTGTCCGACTTCGGCTCAGGTCATGATCTCACGGTTCGTGAGTTCGAGCCCCACGTCGGGCTCTGTGCTGACAGCTCAGAGCCTGGAGCCTGTTTCAGATTCTGTGTCTCCCTCTCTCTCTGCCCCTCCCCCGTTCATGCTCTGTCTCTCTCTGTCTTAAAAATAAATAAATGTTAAAAAAAATTTTTTTAAAAAGTAGAAACAGTTTGACAGAGACCACCATTACTATAAGAAAAATAAAATCAGAAACGCTGAAATGCTATTTTTTCATCTTTCCCTTTTTTTTTTTTTTTTAGCTGACAGAGTAAATGGAAACAATTTTAGCAAGATATTCAGGTAAACCTCTTATCCTCAGCAACCATAAGCATCAAAAAAATGCTCTTTAAATGTAGCTGTTGGGATAGGATTTTATGTTTAGCTATTTCCCTCTGGTCCCCTCTTATGGCAGTAATATGTGTTTTAAATGCCGAAAACCTTTCTTAGAACCTAAAAATTCCCCTAGATTTCATGAATTAATTCAAATGGTAATCACAAGTGCAAATGAGTAATTGGTAACACAAGTACCCATCTGTGCAGGCAATTAACTGCCTAGAGCAAGTAATTGCCTGTTTTTACAAGAGCCTACTTAGAAACCTCAACTTAAGCATATATTTTTTGAATAATTCTGCCATAACACACAGCAAAACTTTTACTCAGGACAAATACTGTTAAACAAGCGGCCAAACACTCTATAATTTTTAGTTTCATAAAGATCATTCCTAAGAAGACACCCCATAGTAACTGATTTCAAAAGAGTCTCACTTGAAGACGCGCTCAGGGCATTTTCCAAGCAGAGAAGGCCATTTGTCTGGGACAACCTAGCAAGCTAATCCTCAGGATTGCTCTCTAAGCACCTTTAGGAGGTTTCTGAAAGTGTGAATAATTTTCTAATTAATTCATCCAGCAAGTATTCGTTGAGCATCTACCATATACAAAGTCTTATATCCTAAGCTCCATGCAGAATATGAAAATCAATTAGAACATGGTATCTTCTCTTAAGGAACTTTTAATCAATCAGGAAATAGAAGACTTGAAGTTTATTATCTAAGAAGCAAGTATGACTGGAATTCAAGGACTGTGAAAGTGTATCTGTTACTTTAACCAGGCCACACCTATCTGGCAAAACAGGCATGCGTTCTGGGTACAAATTACAATTGCAACAAGAAGTACCTTTGATCTGAGCCTTCACCAAGTTGTGTCACTGGCCCCTATCCCCACCCCCCAAATTGGCCAGCTCACCTTTCCTTCGCAAGGTCATCCACTCTCCTCCTTGGTCAATGCTCTTCTTCATCTGCTATTGACTTTGTTTCCCTCACATGCTGCCAAAAGCCTTGATTCATAGCTGGGTTTTGATCCTGTGCCAAGCTGCCGCTTCCTTACTATTGCCAAATGTCCTGTTCCTCTCATTACTGCCTCCTGCCTTTAAATACCACCTATATGCAAACAGCTCCCAAATGAAGGTTTTTAGCACCAACCTCTCCACTGAACGCCATAGTCAAGTCATCTATCCAACTGCCTTGTCAGCATCTCCACGTAGACACCCAATAGTCATGTCACATACACTGTTTCCTGAAACCGACCCAAACCTGCTCTTCATAACACTTCCCTGTCTCACTGATGGGCAGTTCCAAACTCGATGGTCATCCTCACCTCCTCTCTTCCTCTCACACCAGGCACACAACCCACCTGTTCATATTTTTGACTCAACCTTCAGATGGATCCAGATGCCTACCACTTCTCACATGCCTGCACTTACCACTCTGGTCCAAGCTGACATCATTTTTTGTTGGATTACTGCAATCACCTCCCAACTAGGCCTCTTGCTTCTACCCAAATCCTTCTAGAGTAATTCTCCCACTCTGTCATCAGAGGGGTCCTTTTAAAAGTCAAATTATGTCACTCTTTTGATCAAAATCCTCAGTCGGCTTCCCATCTCAGCCAGAATCAAAGCAGAATTCCTTTCAAGAGTCTCCAAGATCCCTCCTGATCGGCCCCACAACTCCATCTTTTATCATCTCCTGCACCAGTGCCACCCCTAGTCACCATGATTCAGCAGATTCCTGGTTGCTCGTTGCACACACCAAGTGCACGCCTGTTCTCACTCGCTGGGATGCCTTTCCCTGCCTGTCTGTGGAGCTCATTCCCACACTTCTTTCAGGTGACCTAATCAGAGGCGTCTGCCCTGAGCTCCCGCCCATTACACACTTCTGAGCCCGTTATCCTGTGTTCTGTCTATAACCCTTCTTCTTTATGACATACATTTATTTTCTGACTCTCCTATTAGAATGTAAGCTCCTCGAGGGCTCAAGTTTTGTGCTGCTAAGTTTTCTGGCATTCTAAATAGTGCCTGCCACATAGCTTCATGTGTGAATGAATGAATGAATGAATGAACAGATGAGCATTCCAAGGGTGGAGGAAGCTCCAGTCCCCATTAGAATTACAATTCTTATAAGGCTTTCAAAAGGGTGTCCTTGCTCTCTCAGTTCTTCCCCGTCCTACAAAAAAAAAAAAAAAATTTTGAACAATATCTCCCAGATGGCCACACGTTGGAGAGTTAACTCTCACAGATAGTAAACCAACGTGCTAGGATGAAGCCGAGGTTCCTCAAATCCCCTACCTCAGGTTGAATTCCTGGCCTTTGTACGCTACTCTCCAAGAAGCTGAGGGAGCTCATTATCTGTCTCTACCCCTCTGCTCTGGTGCCCACTCGACCACTCTCTTCCTTTCTCTCCTCAGCCAACCATCAGGTCTTTGTGGGAATAAGACCCCTGATCAACCTAAATCTCCTGCCTCAGGCCTCCCCTGGGAACCTCATCACACACATGAGAAAATAGAATGAAAAACGGTAACCTCTTTCACTCACCCTCACAACTACCCATCAACAAATTCAGGAAGCAACAACCTCGATTAACGCTGAGCTCAATATTTCAGATACTCCGCTTCCTCACTGGAAAAATGAAGCACTATCTTCATCGTTAAGTAATTAAAAATGCTAAGAAAGAGTGACTAAGTGGATGGAAAAAACAGAAAGGGGTAAAAATCTTCAGAATCTAGCTGCTTAAAAAGAGTACAAATGAAAAGGACACTCTCCCAGATGCTAAGAGGGTCTTTTTTTTAAATGTGTGTGAATATGTGTGTTAAATTGGCTATGCTTTGTCAAAATCAGGGTATCATTTTTAAAGATTTAATTTGATTTAGTCCATCATTTCTTTTTTTTTTTTAAGTTTATTTATTTATTTTGAGGGAGAGAGTGTGTGCACAAGCAAGGGAGGGGCAGAGAGAGAGGGAAAGAGAGAATCCCAAGCAGGCCCCACACTGTCAGAGTAGAGCCAGAAGCAGGGCTCGAACCCATAAACCATGAGATCATGACCTGAGCTGAAACCAAGAGTCAGATGCTCAATCAACTGAGCCACCCATGTGCCCCTATTCCATCATTTCTAAGGTGGAAAAGTTTGAACCAACATCAAATCTTTCAGAAAACACTGAATGAATTCAGTATATGACTTTCATGTCTCTTACATCCAACTTAATAAGCTTACTTTTAAAATTATGATTCAAAATTTTAATTAAATAGCCATGTCACTCTATACTTCCAAATCTGTACCAATAAAATCGTTCTCTATATTTTTTTACAGTGTACTTACTTATTTTGAGAGAGAAAGAGTGTGAGTGGGGGAGGGGCAGAGAGAGAATCCCAAGGAAGAAGAGAATGATGGATGATAGAAGGATGAATTGTTAAAATGGACAAAGTTCTATAGCACAAGTTTCTCTTTTATAGCTTAAATACTGGCCCTTCTGCACGAAAAAAAAAAAAAAAAGAACATGAATTTTTTTTCCTTACCATAAAACTTTCTTAAAATGGAAAAACAATCCTATGGAGGAAGAAAAAGAAGTAGGAGCCAATAGGAGGAGGTCCTTTTGCAATAAATAACCCTCTGCTTTCTGCTTCTAAGCTAGAAAATCAGATAGCTGCAATAAAAGCACAGTTACACGGGGAGCACTGAGCAGTCAAAGCACAGATTTTCCCCTTGAGTTCTGGCTCCACAAAAAGGACATTAAATAAAGTGCCACATGCTCACATTTTCATTTTAATTACCTTTTTAAAGTGCTAGGATTTTTGAGCCACATGGGACTCATGTACATTTTCAATCACACAGGATTCAATATTTTAAATCATTAAATTCTCATTACACCCTCCTGCAGTTCCTACACTACCCTAGCTATATTTAATAACATGTGTTTAAGTAACTTGCCTAAGAACATTTAAGAAGTTTAGTAAAAGGGGAAAACTGAGACCTGCAACAGTATTTCTGCATACTAGCTGAGTGACCTTGGAATCCAAATCTCTGTGGGCTCTTCTAAAAGGAGAAAGTTGGTGTGGAACATCACAGCATCTCTTCTAACCCCTAATAGGCAATGGTTCCCTATTCTTGATGTTAGGCTTGAACTTTTTATCTCTCTATTGTATTTCAATTCAAGACTCTCAAAATTCAACATCATTAGTTCTCTCCAAAGGCATCTTGAGGATAAGCCCCTGGAGTTTATATCCACCAAAACTCCCATCCATATAAGTGCTTATTTCTTTTACAATCTCTTAGAGGAAACTTTTGACATCAATGGAAATGGACACCTTCTCGGCCCACACTATCCAATAACCCATTGCACAACCCCGCTGTTGTAGATTTAATGTTTACGTCCCCCAACACACACACACACACACACACACACACACACACACACACACACACACATTCATATGCTAAAATCCTAATCCCAGTGTGATAGCATTAGGAGGTGGGCCTTTAAGGTCCTTAGGTCATGAGGGTAGAGCCCTCATGAATAGGATTGGTGCCCTTCAAAGAGAAGACGCAGAGCTTGCTCTCTCTCTGCTGTTGCCATGTGAGGACACAGCAAGAAGACGGCCATCTGTGATCCAGGAAGACAGCAGATCTGCCAGCACCTTGATCTTAATCTTCTCAGCCTCCAGAACCATAAGAAATAAAGGTTTGTTGTTTAAGCCACCCAGTCCATGATAATTGGTTAAAGCAGCCCTAAGACGCCTACCATTCTTTATATCACAGAGCCTTCTTTCACCTCTCAGATTTCACTGAACTAAACAACATTGATTCTTTTGTCTTTTCTCCGTAGTTTGTTTTCCTACACTTTCATATGTCCTTCACCCTTCAAATTGTTCTTTTGTTTGCTTTTTATTTTATTTATTTTGAGAGAGAGAGAGAGAGAGAGAGAGAGAGAGAGAGAGAGAGAGCAGGAGCAGGGCAAGGGCAGAGACAGAAGAAGAAAGAGAGAATCCCAAGCAGGCTCTGCACTGTCAGCGCTGAGCCTGATACAGGGCTTGAATCCACAAACCACAAGATCATGACCCAAGCTAAAAACAAGAGTCAGATGCTTAACTGACTAAGCCACCCTGGTGCCCCCAAATTGTTCATTTCTTTTTTTTTTAATTTTTTAAGTTTATTTATTTGTTTTGAGAGAGACAGAGACAGCATGAGCGGGGGAGGGTCACTGACAGAGGGAGAGTGAGAATCCCAAGCAGGTTCCACACTGTCAGCACAGAGCCTGATGTGGGGCTTGAACCCATAAAACCGTGAGATCATGACCCGAACTAAAACTGAGTCGAATGCCTAGCCAACTGAGCCACCCAGCTGCCCCCAAATTGTTCATTTCTTAAAAGCTTCCCCAAGTGGCACAATAATATGAAAGTCTGATTTATACTGTTTGAGTGAAAAATGCCCTTGTTCTTCCTGCATGCTAGGAATCTCTTTTTCACCCAATGTAAGTAAATGTGGTTGTTCTGTTTTAATTAGTCACACCCAGCTATATTATTGCCCCTTAGCCAGCTTATTTTAATATCTCTAACTCTCTGGTTACTCTTCCCTATAATCAATCGTTATCTATTCTCTATTGTTATGCCTTAATTTTCCTCCAGAAGTGAAATAACTTATATCCAACAATGATGGAACAAGGATCTGGCTGCAACTGTCCTATTATGAACTGTGCCTCCCCAAAATTCATATGTTGAAGCCCTAATCCCCAGTATCACAGAATATATAGTTGGAAATAGGACCTTTAAAGAGATCATTTATATTCAATGAGGTCATTAGGATGAACCCTATCCAATATGTCCTTAAAAAGGAGGAAACATGAACACAGGCATGTACAGAGGGAAAACCGTATGAAGACACAGGGAAACGAGAGCCATCTATATACCAAGGAGAGAGGCCTCAGAAGAAACCAACCCCACTAACACACTGATCTTGGACTTCAAGCCTCCAGACTATAAAAAAAAAAAAACACACAACTTGTGTTGTTTAAGCCACACGGTGTGTGTCGTTTTGTTATAGCAGCCCTAGAAAATCAACACAGGCCCTTCTCCTAGTTGTGACCTTAGGAAAGAGAATGATGTTACTCTGCCCTGTCTACCCACTGCTGCTGGAAAGAAGAGTAACTAGGGACTATGCCTCTTTCCTGCACACAAACAATATTGGTGGCCAACACAGAATGCCACCGTCCTCACCCTCATGCCTGGCCCTATTGACAGAGATCAGATTTCAGACTGCCATGAGCACACTCTTCCGTGAATTAAACTCAACCTGCAATGTTTTCCTTTATTTTCTTCTTCACAGTCAAACATTAACAGCCTCGTAAGTCTGAGGTAGGCAGCTAAATCGTCAAAGATTTTCCTGAAGAGAAATGGAACAAATTTTTTCTGACCACTTTTCCACTTATCCTACCCTCAGTGGCCATTGTATGGCTTGTTTTCCCAAATCTTATGTTCCAAGGGTCCATCTCAGTAATACCCCAAGGAAAATCAGCCTCTTTGACAGGAACTTAATATTTGAGCCCGTTATCAAGACCAGAATATTTCCAAGGGGAGAGGCTTACTCATCAGGTTTTCACTAAACAGTTTAAGATTGACCTCTTCATTTTTCCATTCATTCACTTTTTCCAGAAACATTTATCAAGCACCCAGTGTGTGTAAGGCTATGCATAGGGGCCAGGGCTACAAATGATAATAAATCAACAACATATCTAAGGAATCCACCAGGAAGTTAGATCTCGAAGATACCCAAGCAAAGGAACGAGGAATTATAGAAATAAAAATTTTAAGATTATGAGAGAAAAGGTTTCCAAAGACCAGATGTCTTATTTTTCCAGGAAATTTATAAGTTTAGAAAAATCAAAACAAACATATCACATTCCTTGGGCAGATATTCAGATGCGATGTGTAAACTAAAGTCATATGATGCCTCCAAAGAGAGAGGATTTATGGATTTATTTTCCTCTGCCTCCTTCCCTCCCTGACAAATACGCCCATCCATTCCTTTGCAACTCCCCCAAACAGACACCATGTACATTCAGATAATGTAGCCAAATTATTTTACAAAATGTATTTTCACTTTGTTGAGCCTTCTAACACCAGGCAATCCTTGTTACTTTCTTTGAAACAAATTTCCACTAGGCAGAGGGAGTAACTAAACACGCTGTGCTGTTAGCAGTTTCCGTCTGTCGTCTGGACGAAGGGGAATGGAGGCGGCAGGGGCAGTTTCCATGGTGGGGGCACAGCCCAGAGGGAACAGTACCGCTTTTTCATGCCGCACTGTGAGAGAATCACGCAGACCGCTACAGGAAGAGGGAAGATCCTGAACCCACTCAAGAGAGCGCCTCAAGGGCAGTGGTGTTCTCTCTTCAGGCACGTGATCAGGAACAAAGGCATCTTTATTCATCTCTTTCTACTGCACTGCTTTGCTTTATATTCCTTATAAGCAGCTGAAAAAGACCATGAGCAGCCCTTTTAATCAGCTGTGGAAGAGATGAAAGGTTTCAGAAGAGAGAAGCTGTCATTTCTGAGAATGGTTTATTCACATTATAGAATCATCTTTAAAGAAAAGAACTGTACGGGACTGATCTTTTAATTATAGAGGGGTAAATGCATCTGTGAAATCCACCAATTTCACTTTGGATTAAATACTGTTTCCTTAAAGCCAGATATTTGGTAAACACAGATCTCAATTTCAAAATGGCTTTTCTCCTTAATATACAACTTCAAGCTCACCCTTGTCCCCCCCTCCACCCCACCCTCAAATCCCCACTGCTCTCTGAGAAACAGCAAGGAGAAAAATAACACAACTTTTTGGAGATGGGATTTGGGGGCCTTGGATGTGTTCCATGTGCTCCCAAGCAAGCTCTGGATTCTCAAACATCAGGTCAGTTCTCAATTATCTGCAAATAATTTTATGCTCAGTGTCGTGCAGGCTGCATTTTTTAATCTATCCAAAACTCCCATCGCATTTTCATCCAATTCATGAATCACAGCCCAGATATGACCAAAGAATACAAGTAAAAATCTTAACAGTTTTTGGTGTACCTCCATGGTGCTGATGGACACAGATATTCAATAAATATTTATCGAATTGCAGTGACACCATTCACAGCTCTGGGAACTCCACCACCCCAAAATTCCAGATCACAGTTTCTTCTGGTTCAGCATAAATAACAAGCATTAAACAGTGCCTGGCCCCTAGCTAGTTGTATCTTTGTTGATTCATATTTTATATAGTTCCTCTTATGAAGACAGCCCAGAAGCAACTGTCCCATCCATGCACAGGTAGACCTTTTCCCAGGCCAGTTTTCCTTTCCCACTATTTCTGGATCTTGAGTCAACACTGTTACTTGGGGACTTCAGAGATTTTGCAAGTTCCCATCTCAGGAAATTCAATTTCCATTTGAAGGGAAAGGAAGGGGAGGGAAGGGGAAGGGAGGGGAGGGGAGGGGAGGGAAGGAAGCTAAAAGAAAAGACCCACCGTCTTGTCTTTTCTGTCAGTCTTTTGGTTACTTTTCATTGACATCCTACTCTAACAGGGGCATATTTACATAACACTTTAATATCCCTCCTTTGTGTCATTCCTTAACTTTGAAATCCATAGAGATACTTTAACAGTTAGACACATGGCTTCCCAAAGGTAGGTTGAGTCTTCCTAGTATTTAGCAAATTTTTATCCTGAAGCATTTTCATTTTGAATCTCTTGGCATCAGTTAACCTGTGTTTCCAAAAGTTGGTGCCAAGTTTTGGTTCCTCCTATTTGCAAAATCTTCTCTTGGGTCACCTGCTCCTGCCAGGGAGGGTCCAGGCGCTCAGAACAACACTTCTGGGTTGAGCTTCTCTTCTGTCCCAACGTTACTGTCCATTATTCTCAGGTACTTCCTTGAGCAATCAGGAGCCGGGCTCCAGGAACCATCATCTCTTCAAAATAATCTCCCAACTAGCTTCCAGACAGATTTTCATCCAGTTTCTTTTTAAATCCTCTTCCAAAAAATTTTTGAGACTAACTCACCCAATTTTAATCTAAGTAAGGAGAGGAAGAAGTGCAGACAGTATTAAGAAATTTACTCTTTACGATGGGAAAGCATAATTATCTCACATATTGTACCTTTTGTTTCTTCTGCACTTCCATACAGAGGCCAACTCTGGGCTGACATAGTCCTCTGTTCACTGAAAAGGTGGAATCATTTCACAGTCCCTGACTCATCCATTTCCATTCTCCCTGCTGCCAGGTAATGACCTACAAGGACCTCTCAGACAGGGAAAATGTCCCTAAGGTTGAGTGGACTCCATTGGCATAAGGGGGTTCACATTCAGCATTGCACATATTCTTAACATTATATTCTTACACTGTATTATATGCAGTTTTGTTTTCCCCTCTTACAAAGTCGCCTCCATGAGAGGATATTAGCTCTTTAAAGGAGGGACTCTGTTTCATCGAGCATGGTTTTCTCAGTGCCTAACACATAGTAGGCACTGATTGCTCAATAAGCAATCACTCGTTTTCACACACTGTTAGGTCACCAGGAACTCAGCAAGAGGATTGGAGATGAAGGGAAGGAGCTTAATAAACCTCATTCACAGGAATAACATTTAATAAGATAAAGTAATGTGAGAGTGTCCTCTGGAATCATCAAAGGCAGAAAATCCAAAAACGGGCTGGAGAGTAAGAGGTACAGTAGAAGAGAGGGGGACCATGAGCCAGCTGCCAGCAATAAGGGATAAACAGCTTAAAACAAACAAACAAACAAACAAACAAACAAACATTGGTCTAAGACAAGATCAGACACTCAAATGTCATCCCAGCCCAGACATGGAGCACAACTGATTTAATCATTAAGGGTCACCTGTCCTTCCCATATTCCCCCACTCCACCCTACATCAAAAAGCTCCCTCCCCCCCAACCAGGATGGATGCGTATTAGCTATTAGCCTCCTTCTTTTCCTTGTGTCTCTGTGAGCCTACCTGCCATCCCCCTCCCTTATAACTCCTTGGATATGCACTACTTGATTTTGATAGGGTTTTTCCTTATCTACCTCCATTCCCTTCTTTGAAACACAAACCATTTGGAATGGACTCTTTCTTACCACTCTCTTCATCAGCTGTACCATCACCACCTTTGTAGTGGAGACTTAGATCCATGCCCACAGCCATTTAAGGAGGCTTGATCTTTTTTTTTTTTTTTAGTTTATTTATTTATTTAGAGAGAGAGAGCAGGGGAGGGGAAAGAGAGAGAGGCAGATAGAATCCCAAGCAGGTTCCACATTGTCAGCACAGAGCCTGACGCGGGCCTCGAACTCACAAGCTGAGATCCTGACCTGAGCCAGGCGCCCCATAAGCAGGCATCATCTTGAGGCCTAATCTTTACTGACCAGCAGTGCCCAAGTAACCAATTCAAATAACCTACATTTTAGTCTCTGAACTATAAGGAATTTCATGGAAGGTCCCAGACCCCTCCCTGCTGCTGGCTGCCACGATGAACATCTATGTTTATTCTTTTGTTATCTCTGCCTGCATTGCATTGATGTGGTGTGTGCTAGGGGTCAGGCAAAATAAAAATATAACAAAAACCCTGCACAATCCTGAGGTTATCTTAAAATGAGAGCCATTATTGGAAGGACTGTAGCATAAAAATATGTTGCCCTAGTGACAGCCAATCTCAGATTTGGATCTCATCTCTACTGTAAGACTTTCAGCAAGTCACTGAACCTCTCTGAGCTCCAGTTTTCTTACCTATAAAAAGAAACAATAATACCACCTTCCTCACAGAGTTGCTGTGCGCTTTTAATCAGTCTGCTGTCTACATTACCTCCAATCACAAAATTGCCCTTGGTTCTTCCTTCACTAATCTCCAGCAGATCCACGAGATCCCTGGAACCATGGAGTGAATTCCACTAGCCTAAGGGAGATCCTACCCCGGTTCTGTTGGTTAAACTATGTTTAAGTGTACTTGATTCTTAATCAATTCTTAACCTAATATCTTTTAGGAAAAGGATCTGCACTGATCTGTATGACTGATATATAGAGTGAGCATTTAGGTTTAGGAAGCCAATGGCTCCCAAACTGAGGACTACACATATCATGGATCCCTCAAGGGCCACAAAGTCATATACTTACTGTGCTTCATGCAAAGACTGAATAAACGATGCCATACACACACATGCACACACAATGCCACAAACAAGTATATCCACATGTATTCATAAATGTCCAGTACTGTTATGTTTCAAATGTATATATAAATGCCATTGATTAATAAAATACAAGTTTATTTAAAAGCATAATTTATAGGGGCAGCTGGGTGGCTCAGTTGGTTAAGCGCTGACTTCAACTCAGGTCATGATCTTGCGGTTTATGAGTTAGAACCCCATGACAGCTCAGAGCCTGGAGCCTGCCTGGGATTCTGTGTCTCCTTCTCTCTCTGTCCCTCCCCCACTTCCGTGTGCACGCTCTCTCTCTCTCTTTCTTTCTCTCTCTCTCAAAAATAAACTTTAAAAAAATGTTTAAAAATTAATAAAAAATAAAAGCATAATTTTTAAGAGCTTAAAAGCTTTTAATTAATTAATTGTGCATTTTCTTGGTCAATACTTGCTAATACTACAAAATGCAGTGGCTCTAAATTTTTTAATCTATTAATATTTTATTAAATCTTGATATTATCAGTAATGTTTGATTGTTAATAATAATAGTCAACACTTATAATAAGTCAGGCATTGTTCTAATAACTTAACATATATTAACTCATTAATCCTCACAGGGACCCTGTGAGGCAGAGCTATCATCATTTCCAATTTATGCGTTAGGAAACTGAGGCACAGAGAGGTTAAATAACTTGGCGTGGAGCTAGTAAGAGGCAGAAATGAGATTCAAGCTCAGGCATTTTGGGTCAAGCTCTTCATGGTCACAATCCGTTTGGAGGTCGGCTATGCAAGAACACATTGATGCTACTATTTTCAAACAGAAAATTATTTGCAACCTTGACACTGATTTCATTTTCCATGAAAATGGGCATATTTCTCACTGGGTACAAACCAAAATGTGTGTGTGTGCGCTCTGGCTTATATACAGCGACATATCCAAGAAATCTATGGTAACTGTCTTACAAAACAAACAAACAAACAAACAAACTGATTCAAATAACGGGTTTTCCTCTGATGATCATTTTGTCACAATCTTGTTGCTTTCATATTTCTCTGCCTCCATTAGGAAACTAGCTTTCCAATATTGCACTATTTGATTATTTGCTAAATTGGAAGGTAACAATACTGCAACAAGAAAAGCAACAACCGCTCGGGAAGTTAAATGAAATAAAAATAGAATGACGCGTTTCAACTTTTCACCTCTATGCTTGAGTTATATTCACACTCACACCCATGTTCCATTTCATTGATTGAACATTCAAGAACATTCATTGACTGTCTGCCATATACCAGGAATTATGTTTGGAGCTATAAATAGGTGAACAGAACTAAGAATGCACCAATCCTTTTAGACTACAGTCTAAAAAATGCCAGGCGGGCCATTCACTCAATTGATAACTACACTGCAAAGTAGAATGTTACAATACCATTAGAGGATAAAATTCTATACGTATTCTGAGCAGAGACAGATGATTCCAAGAGAACCAGTCAACTGATGGGAAGCTTCCCTATCAGCTCCCTTCCAAGGGCTTTCTCACCCTCCCAGAGCCACCTGGAATCCATATGCACATCAGAAGAGCAAGACCTCCTTGGGACCACCTTTACTTCCTAGGACCAAGTCATTTCAAAATTCAAAGATGATCCTCTTAACTCCATGTTCTCTGCTTATCCCTTACCACTTTCTTTAGCTTCTTTTTTTCTTTGATTTATTCAATCTTTTTGGTTTTCTTGTTTTCATCATTGTCCGTCGTAACATACGCTATTTCCTAGGAATATCTCCTCTAGGTAACTAATGTCATGGTGTACTGATGCTTGGTAGTTACCCTATCAGAAAGTGGTCTTTTCTAACCTTGTTTCCAAATTATGAGAGTTTATGTTACTTCAACACTTCTAGGCTCTTGGGCATTAAATGCCCTATATTTATGCCTTAAAGCATGCTTTCTGTCCTTGTGAATCAGGATCTGAGTCAGAGATATTAGATAGGGCCAGGCACTTTAGAAAAAGTAAGGAATCTAAAGAAAGATTTGAAGAGAAGAAAGGCACAAATAACACAATCACAGGAAGTCCCATGACACAGAGAGAGACAAAACATGGGCTCTTTCAGGCAATACAATACAGACAAATATCCACTTACAGTGAAGAGCTATTTCCTTCATAAATTCTAGAATTTTTGCTCTTCTCTAAGGACCCTAATACTCCTATTTATTCATTTGCAAACCTTCCATTTTGATGGAACCCCAGTCTTTTGAACTAAAAACATTTGGGCTAGCTTCATCCCCTAGGATATAAAAGTAAAGGTTACATTTAAAGTTGAGAGGAATTTTCCAGCTTAATTTTCTATGCCTTGTTTGAGAAGACAATGTTGATGCCAATTCTTTTACAGATTGAGCAAGGTGTTCTCAGGAAGTAATTCTCATCGTACTTGGTACTAAGGGACAATGTGATCAAGTGAGAAGGTCACTTAGATCACAGATTTCTGTGTGCTAGATTGAGCTTTCTCAGTAGCTAGTATGATGCATGTTAAGTCATTTCACCTCTGGCTTCAGTTTTCTCTACACACAGAAGGCATTTTATAAATATTTATTGAGTGAATGAATTCATAATATTTACCACCTCACAAAATGATCAGGAAGAGCTAGAGTAGAGTAGGCAAGAATCATGTCTGCTTTGTTTATCATTGCATTCCCTGACGTACTGCCATGTACACAGAATCTCATCAAAAACATAGTGAATTAATGAATAAATGCACAATACATTTAATAAAAGTTGCCCTACTTTACAAAGTTACTGAGAATACCTTGTTTTTAGGTTCACAGGGAAGGCAAACTATGTTGAACATACTTACCACTGTATGTCCAAATGCCTACCCCTCCAGCATTTGTAGGTGTTCGATAATAGATATGTTAACGAATGTTCAATAAAAATAGATATAAAATGATTTCAAAAGGTACAAAGCACAATACCAACATGAAGTGTTAAGAATCTCTTTCCCTCAGACACCTATACCAACAACCTCTATAGAGAAAGGACTCCAAAGAAAGTGAGGAATAATGATTTAAAAGAGGATGATAGAGAACCTTCTGACTCACACCTGGCTCTCAGGTTGTAAATGGCCATGTGACAGAACTCAAAATATTCCAAGGATATGCAGTGACAGGGGTTACATTTCTTAGGAACATAATCAAAATGTTGTTCTGGGTGTACTGGCTATGGGATTTCCAGCTGCAAGCCAACAGGAAACTCTGACGTAAAATGGATTAAATCACAAAGAATATGTATTATCTCATTTAGAAAGAAGTCAAAGGTAGATGTAGACTAGCTTCAGGGTGAGTAAAATTTGGGACTTAATACCTTACCCGTTATTCCATTCTTTCAGCTCTGCGATCCACTGGGATGTCCTCAAACAGTTCCTTGTTGTCTGTCACACACCCAGGCTTTACTGAATGACACATCTAGTAGAGAAAGAAAAGGAGGGAATCTTTTCCTATGACTTGTTTTTATCTGCAAGGAAACCATTCTCAGAAGCGCCTCAGGAGAACAGTACTCGCATCTCGTGGCAGGAACTATGTCACATGTCCATTCCAAAATTAATCACCATCAACGAAAATAAAACCATTAAAATTGGCTTAGAGCTGTCAGGATTTATCCCTGTAACTGAAGATAATGGCAGTCTTCCCTGAGTTTTATGAGAGTGCCCCCAAGATGGCAGTAAGGAAGAAAGAGATGTGGGACCTTAGCAATTAGGTGGGCAGCAGTGTCTGCTAAAGGCAGAAATACTGTGCTTTCAAAATTATCAGTTAATGTATCTGATTAAGATTCTGTGGGTCTAGGACTTCAAAATACTGATTTTTTTTTCTTCAGTAAGAATTCAGAGGAAGGGAGCTGGAAAACTAGTGGATAAAATTGCTCAAAATTTTATGTTTCCATCGATAACATCTCCATTTTGAGACAAAATCCCAAACAGTAGCTCTCAAACATCAGTGCCCTTCATGCACAATAAAAAATACATTAAAATCACAACATTATACATAAACTTTCACTTCACAACCCTCAGTGAAAACACTTGTCCTTACTACCTGTGAGCATACTTATGTTTTCTATCCCACTCTATTTTGCTATTTTTTTTAACTGGTCATCTCAACCTAGTAAATAAGTTTCAGGACGCAGTAATGGGCTGCAACCCACTGTTTGAAAAATATTGCTTATGCAAGCTTTGGAGATTCTCATTATTATTTTTTATAAAGCACATGACATAGCATTATTTATTAAACAGTATTGTGATACTATTTCATCTAACCCCGTGAGGATCATTATTAGTCCCATTATATAGCTGATAAAACAGACTTAGCATGAGTGATTTGTCAGGATCATACAACCAGTGAGTACTAGGGGTGAAGTGGGGCACAGGGGTGGAAGGGGTATAATGTGGCAGACCTCAAATAAAGGTGTTCTGATTTTAAATAGGTGTTTTAAAAGAAAAGAAACACAGTATTTACTTCAGTAAAGTCTTTAGGCTTCTTCAAATGGTAGCTGTGAAAAATAAAAACATAATCGGCACACCAGCATAATAAAAAAAAAAATGGCCAAGTACAATCATTCATGGCTAATTACCTCCGCCAGACCAGAGAGTCATATAGTTCATCAGACAATCCATTATATCTAATTAAGGAAAATTAGTCTGAGACAACTCTGAAGCCTATTAGAGAAGGTTTTGTGCTAAGATTCCTAAAATGTTTTAGAGCAGATACAGCTTATGAACCATAAGAGGGTTCACAAAACCAGAACTCTGATCTGGAAAGATTAAAAACACTTGACCTGACCCAACTCTTTTCTCCCTCTAACTTCAGGGATCAGGTTGGCCCTAAAGGTCTTCTTTCATCCATCAAGGTGTCCTTTCTATACATCATTAAAGTTATTATTTGCACTATTAAATCCTTTGTAATTTACTTTTCTAGCCTAAGGTCAAAACCAGCTAAAGAACTGTCAGCCCAAAGACATAAAAATGAATGATGAGCTCTAGACTTCTCAGATTAGACAACTGGAGCACTTCAGGCCAAACGTACACTTGACACAACACAGAGATGGCTTCTCCAATCTTCTTTTTTTGTTTATTTCTTTATTTATTTGAGAGAGGGGGGGAGAGAGAGGGGGGAGAGAGGCAGAGAGAGAGAACAACCTGGAGAGGGGCAGAGAGAAGGAGAGACAAAATCCCAAACAGGCATTGCGCTGTCAGCGCAGAGCCTGATGTGGGGCTCGAGCTCACTGTGAGATCATGACCTGAGCAGAGATCGAGTGAGATGCTTAACCAACCACGCCACCCAGGAGCCCCTCCAATCTTCTTTAGAAGAAAAAAGAACAGAGCTTTCCAGAGTTTTCCTTTGACTAGGGACAGACACTCAGTAAGGACTTGAAGTTTCCCCAGGTGAGGAAGCTAACCAGTGGAGGAAGTGGAGCAGCCTTGGGAAATGGAGAGGAAGGAGGAGCCGGGGATAAAGAATGGCAGGATCACTCAAACTTTGCTCTTGGTTGTCTGTGACAGATGGAAGAGCCAACAAGCCAACAATCGTGGTACAGAGGGCCCAGTGCACCACGATGAACGGTGCCAAAGGAGCTGTTCAATCCGAGATGCCCTGTATGAAAAGTAAAGCACTGTCTTCACCTCAGAGGAGACTGTCAGACTCCCAAACCATGTTGGCCTCTTTTTCTAAGTAGCAATTTTGAGAAACCTGTGAAACCAGAAGGGCTGTGGGTCCAAAAGGCCATATTTTCAGAACCAAATATCAGAACTTGGGGTCCATGAAAGGTGTGTTCTTGTTTTGGTTTTGATTTACATCAATGTGGAAGGCTAAATAGGTTGCTCTGGTTGTGGATTTAATAAATCACTTCTATTGAATAGAATGAAATACATAAAGCAGGTGCTGTTCCAGTAAATCCAGGATATACAACCTTCAGGAAATCAAAATGGTTAAAATATTTCAGACATATTTGAGAATATGGCAGAATCCTCCCCCCCCCAAAAAAAGAACAGTGCTCCAACAAGTTTATATTTGAGTTACAAAAATTTTATCTATATACAACTTTAGAAATTTTACTTCTGTGTGAAGGGAGAGATACCCATCCATGATTCTGTGAACTATCCTTGTCAACATCTCAATATAACCAGTTCCTCTAGCTCATCTAGAAAAGTCAGAAAGTCTGGGATTCCAAGGAAACCTAAGAGGAATTCAGGCTGCCTACTGGAAGGCAGAGAGCACATTAAGAGATGATCACGACTAGATTCATGAGACAGTGAAGCCAAGGACCAGAAAAGACACTCTACACTTCCAAGACAATCTGTGGTTCTCAGACTGGAACTAAGATGAAACCTCTTTTTCAGGTATCTTTGGAAAATAAGTTAACTTAGGAATAAGTAGAAGGACTCCATTCCCATGGGTGCCCAAAGGTAGGAGAGCTCTACATCATGAATCGCCTTTGGGTCATCCTGTCAACATGATAACCAAGCACCAGTCGAGACAATTGGGATCATATCTGCCCTACAGAAGCTAGTGTTAGGAAAGGTATATAATATCCAAAGGAGATCTTGGTTTCTGTGGCCTTAGGAACAAGCAAGAATTTCATGACCTGGAACTGGGAGGGACAATAAATCAGAGAATTTCTCATAAACCTTCGGACACTCAGCAAGTGTTGATACTGCTAGCAAACACGCACTGTAGTACAGGCAATATTATAATGTATTAATGCATTTAATCATCACCACTACCCTATCGGGAAGATAACCATTATTACACCCATTTTGATAAAGTTTACTAAGGTTAAATAAATTGCCCAAGTTCACAGAGCTGTGATAGAACAAGGAGCCCAACTCAGAAAGTCTGTCCACAGACCCCATGCTCTTATCCATAAACTTCATTGCATACTTCTACATCTATACATGTAGTATAAGTATGTGTATATGTTTCTCTGTGTGTGTACGTGCATGTGCACGTTTGTGTGTGTGTGTGTGTGTGTGTGTGTGTGTGTGTTACAATGATATCCAGTTTGTGCATTCTGTTGTAGAAACTAAATTGCTATAAGGTATATACTTTTAGCAGAAGTACTTGGGATTCATAAAAAGAATGGTAAGCATGAGAGGAAACAAGAAATAACAAGGTCAAAGGATTGCCAAGCCTTTGGAGTGGATTAGAGAAAGTCCCCTACAGATTCAGCAGGTCTCCAGAAGATTCTGGCCAAAAAACAGAGTGCTTTCCTCCAGAGAAGTTATTAATGTTAATAACCAGGAGCATGGAGGATAACTTTACTTGACCAGATTTTCCCCTCTGTATATTTCACTTAATGATGTGGATTAAGCTAAGGCATAAAAATGAACTTCAGCTTTGCTGAAATTAGATCACCAGTTTCCCTGCTGGCCCATATTTATTAATAGAGATCCAGCTGATGGCTGTGTGAGAAGGGGCCTCAATAAAGGATGTGGGGGTGGAGCAGACTGCTGAGTACCCGCGATGCTTCCCCCTCTTGTGTACTAGCGTTCCCTGCTTCAAAAACACAGACAAATGGAGCAAAAGGGCTCTAGATAAATCACCTGATTCTGTTTCATGCCTTCAGGGAGAGGGATTCTTAAACCAAAAAGATTGATAATTTTTTACTACACCTTTTGCATTTTCATGGACACAGGTCCCACTTGTCCTTTGGTGCCCCGTCTAAGTATTTTACAGCACTGACAGAAAAAGAAATTCTATTTCCTGCCCAAGTATAAACTTTAGTTTAAATTATAACCATTTCCTTTAAATGTTCCAAGAGCACAGAGAACTGTTGTGTGCCTCCTCATAGGAGTACCTATTACCGTAGGCAACATAATATTATTCTTTTGCACTTTTCTTCATTTTTTTAATTTTTTCTACATTTCTCAGGAACTTCTCTAAGCCTCCGGTGTAGTTTTTACTCCATATTAAGATAACTTTAAAAATAATATTCAGATAATTCATTCTACCAGTGGAAAATCCAAGAAATACGGAAAAGCTCCAACATTTCTCAGAGCTAACAACTATATATATAGTCTCATGTGACTATGCACATATGTGCTTTTGCCACTATTTCCCCATATCACAAATTATTACTCTCTATTACAAAGTAGTAGTCTTCAACCCAAGTCTGCGCATGGACTTCAGAGAGTCCATGAATTCTATGAAATTACACACAAAATTTGGGTAGGTGCTTATGTGTCTTCTTCCCAAGAAGGGGGTTGATTGTTTCCACCATATTCTCAAAATGGTGCATGACCCAAAAACAGTTAAAAATTCTCATTTAGCAACAGGATTTGTAAAGACCACATAATATTCTACCATATTAACCAATCTTGTTATAGATTATACTACAATAAACACTTGTGTAACTAGATCTTTTCGTCCAGCTCCAACAATTTCTGAAGGGCAGAAGAAATTCTGAAATTAGAATCGCTCCAAGAATATTCACAGTTGAAGACGTTTAATACATGTTGTCAAACTGCCCTTTAGAAAGGTGGTATCTTTAGGGGTGCCTGGGTGGCTCAGTCAGTTGAGTGTCTGACTCTTGATTTTTGGCTCAGGTCATGATCCCAGGGTCATGGGATCAAGCTCTGCATCAGGCTCTGTGCTGAGCATGACCTCATCTTAACTTGATCGTCTGTAAAAATCCCATTTCCAAATAAGGGTACATCCATAAGTACCAGGGGTTAGGACTTCAGTGGTTTTGGCGAGACACAATTCAATCACAACAAGCAGATAGTGCAATACCCAGCACTCAGTCGGCACTCCATAGCCATGAATTCTTATTATATGCTCATGTTGTAGGATCATTATCTTACAGAGAAGACTAATTTGGTCTAGCACAAGAGGTTCTAGCAAGTCACTGTGACATAACCTCACTCTGAGGAAATATTAATCAGCCCCTTCATGCTTTTGACTCAGAATAATGACCCATGGGGGGGAAAGGCAGCTATGAAACCAAAACATTTGCCATCACTGCAAACAAGTCATTTTATAGCCAAGAAAAGAGAGAAAAAGGCAAGGATTTATGTGAGGTCTTACAATTAGCTAAAGCCAAATCAGGACAAGAACCCCAAATTTCTCACTCCTGGCTCCTTTCCTCCTTCATACAAATCTATCTACAAATATTCAAAATAAGTATGATTACAAACACATTTAAAAATATGTCTATTGGGGCACCTGGGTGGCTCAGCTGGTTAAGTGTCTGACTCGATCTCAGCTCAGATATTGATCTCAGGGTTGTGAGTTCAAGTCCCATGTGAGGCTCCATGCCCAGCTGAAATAATAATAATAATAAAAATAGATTGCTTATAGAATATTTTGCTCCTAGATTAGTCTGAATGACTAAGACCAAACAGAAAAAAAATTGACTGAAAAACACAAACTGCTACATAAATATAGTCAACTGATCTTAGACAAAGGAGCAAAGGCAATACCACGAAGCAAAGATAGTGTCTTCAACAAATAGTGCTAGAACAACTGGATGCAAAAAATGCAAAAAAAAAAACTTGATATGCACACAGACCTTACACACTTCATAAAAATAAACTCAAAATACATTCTATTTCTAAATGTAAAATGCAAAGCTATAAAACTCCTAGAAGATAACACAGGAGCAAACCTAGATGGCCTTGGGTGTAGTGATGCCTTTTTGGATATAGCACCAAAGACACAAACCATAAAAGAAACAATTAATAAGCCAGACTTCATTAAAATTGAAACTTCTGTCTGCAAAAGACATTATCAAGAGAATTAGAAGACAAGCCACAGACTGGGAGAAAATGTCTGCAAAAGAAGCATCTGATAAAAGAGTGTTACCCAAAATATATAAAGAACTCTTAAAACTCAACAATAAAAATACAAATGCAATTTAAAAATGGGCCAAAGACCTTAATAGATACCTCATCAAAGAAAATAAACAGATGGCAAATAAGCATATGAAAAGATAGTCCACATCATTTGTCATCAGGGAAATGCAAATTAAAACAACGAGATACCAGTACCCACCTATTAGAATGGCCAAAATCTGGAACACTGACAACATCAAACACTGGCGAGTCTGGAACAACAGGAACTCTCATTGATTGCTGGTAAGAATGCAAAATGGTAACACTTCTTTAGAAGACAGCTGGGTGGTTTCTTAAAAAACAACATACTCTTACCATTTGATACAGTAATCACGCTTGCTGATATTTACCCAAAGGAGCTGAAAATCATGTCCACGTAAAAACCTGCACATGGATGTTTATGGCAGCTTTATTCATAATTGCCAAAATGTGAAAGCAACCAAGAAGTCCTTCAGTAGGTGAATGGATAAACAAACGGCAGTACATCCAGACAAGAGGATTTTATTCAGTGCTAAAACAAAATGAGCTATCAAGCCACAAAAAGACATGGAGGAAATTTAAATGCATACTACTAAGTGGAAGAAACCAATTCAAAAAGGCTATATACTATATGATTCCAACTATATGATATTCTGGAAAAGGTATAACTATGAAGACAATAAAAAGATCACTGGTTGCCCCAGGAGGCGGAGATGAATAAGGCAGTAAAAAATATTCTGTATATTATTATAATAATGGATATAGTCATTATACATTTGTCCAGACCCAAAGAATGTACAAAGCCAAGCGTGAACCCTAAGGTAAACATGGACTTTGAGTGATTATGATGTATCAGTGTAGGTTCATCCTTGGTTAAAAAAAAAAAAAAAAAAATGGTGAGTGACGTTGACAATGGGGGAGGCTATGCATGTATGGAGGCAGGGAGTATCTGGGAAATCTCTATACCTCCCTCTTAATTTGTTATAAACCTAAAACTTCTCTTTAAAAAAGTCTTATTAAAAAACCTGAGACAGGGGCGCCTGGGTGGCGCAGTCGGTTAAGCGTCCGACTTCAGCCAGGTCACGATCTCGCGGTCCGTGGGTTCGAGCCCCGCGTCAGGCTCTGGGCTGATGGCTCGGAGCCTGGAGCCTGTTTCCGATTCTGTGTCTCCCTCTCTCTCTGCCCCTCCCCCGTTCATGCTGTGTCTCTCTCTGTCCCAAAAATAAATAAAAAACGTTGAAAAAAAATTTTTAAAAAAAAAAAAAAAAAAACCTGAGACAATTCTGGCCAAAATTAACTGCCTTGTTTAATGAAATCTAGTACTCCATCAATTGTAAGAAACACCACTATTTTGTCTACCACCAAAAAAGAAAAATAACACTGCCAATTAATGTGTGATGTGCATTATAAGAAAGATACCTCTTAAATTCTGAAATATTAATGTGTGAAAGTGTCTGAGTCTCAAAAGCCATGAACCGTGGTAACATAACCCCTCAGTCATTGGGCTAAACATGTCATTTATATACATTATCTTTCCTAGACCGGTTCAGTATAATGCAGCTTGATGGAAGGACAGGTAAGGTGGATTTTAAGACACTCCAATTTATTAGTCTAGATCCCTCAAGTGACCTAATTCATCCTCCTGATGTTTCTGTAAAACCAAACTTGTCTTTTATACCTCTAGGAGCAAGAAGTAACCGGTGGGAGAGAACATTCTGAGTCAAAGAGATGAGAGTAGAAAAGGAAGGAAAGCAAAGCGATTCTCTGTTAAAGCAGACACGTACAGCTAGAGGGAAGTGGGAGAATGACATTTCCTTCATAGATTCTCCAAAGGAAAATCACAAGGGATTCATCAACCAAGATCCAGACCCCAGACAACAGCTATAGAGGTATGATGAGCCCCCTGTGAGGATTAAGAACCTGCAAGGTTTGCTCTTGCAGTCTCTCTAGCCTGGCACAAGACCAGAGCCGTCTCTGGCTGGTATTTGCAAAGAACTGGTGAGGGGCCAGTTGGCTGCCAGGGACATGTTTCTGTACCATTTATCACACACAAATTGCTCTGCAGCTGGAAAAAAGAGTCATGATAGCTGCAGCCAATCAAGCCCAGCAATAGGAGCAGGCTTCCCTCCCTTTCTAGTCTCAACCCCTTCCTCAAGAGCAAACTGGCAAAAGCCCAGCAGTCATTGTGAGAAAGGGACCAAGGAGACCATGCAGACTATGGTTAAGCTAGTAGATAACTTGCCATCATGGTCATTCATTAAGTATTTATTCAACACCCACTATGTTCTAGGTCTTGGGGAAACAGTGGTAAACAAGACAGCACATACATTCTGGTATTTCTGATTTGGAATCATTTGTGCCCCGGGCTCTTCACATCTACTTCCAGTTGCAGGGAGGGAAACTGCCACATATTGTTCCTTTGTTCAGTCCCCTCAACTGGCTCACGTTCTCCCACCAGCTCACATTCTCCTACCCTCCCAGCCCCTTCCATAGGATCAGTCATGGGAATGCCAGCTCAGCAGAGTAGCCCAGGAAAACTAACAACCCAGCTAAGCGAAGAAGTCAGCATTTCATCATAACTTTGGAATATTTGGAAGTGACTCACAGAAGAAAAAGGAAGGAGGACAGATAAGAGGGGTATGGTTGAGGTTAACAAGAAACAGTACGGCCTCACAGCCCCCAACCATGCGCTGAATAAGTTTACTGCAATTTTCTTGGGAGGATAAACACTGCCGGCCATTCAAGCTGACAGTGGGAGCCGGACGGTTGACATTTACAACAATGCTCAATGCAAATCAAGGCACTTGGCCCCAGAAATGGAATTTCATAGATTTATCCTTTGAAAGGCCATTTCTCTGACTAGTCTGGGTCAGCAGTTAAGCTGAAAGAGAAATATTTCTATTATTTGGCAGATTTTTCCAAAGCATCTAGTTCATTAGGCAAGAGAGGCCTTTAAAAAGTCTGATTCTGGTGTGGTCGTCAGGCAAACAGAATGAGAAAACATCAAAGAAATCCCATTTCCAGAAATGATTCAAACAAATACTTCCTCTGCAGTCCCTAGTGTTCCAAGCACAGGGGGTGGACCTTGCAGTCCAGGTGTCCTGGCACCTTTCCAGTCTGCAAATATCTGCAAATAACATGCTCTGATAATTCTTGTGGCTTCACCTTGAATAAGCAAAACTTTCCATGCATGCCACTGTCACTTATTATTGCAGAAACGGATTAAAACCCAGAGCCATGCACTAGTTGGGTGACCTTGAAAAAAGCCATAATCAAAGTCTCAGTGCATTGCACCTGCTGTTCCCTCCACCTATGTAAATATAAGCCCCACAATAATCAGTAATTCCCAGATGCACTGTGTTTTATTTTCCTTAGAGCACTTAATATTTGAAATTATCTCACTTATTTTTGCTTGTTTATCACAGTTGGCTTCCTGAGATCAGAGACACTAACCGCCTTATTCATCTCTGAGTCCTTGGTACTTAAAAAGAATGCCTGGTACCTAGTAGATAATAAATACCAATAAATATTTGTTATGTAAATAAATAAAAGGTGTTCAAATTGTTTGAATCAGAGTTCTATAATAATAATAATAAATTATTATATAATAATTATAATTATCATATATATTAATTAATATTATCTATATTACATATTAATATTATACATTATGTATCAATATATTAATTATATTGTATATTAATATATAATATATTAATATAATTAATATATTATATATTAATATAATATTGTATATTAATATATAATATATTAATATAATTAATATATTATATATTAATATAATAATGTAACTATTAAGCAGGCTAGTTCTATTATTATTGTTAATATTAATATTATTATTATTATTATTATTATAGAAAATACCTGCCTTGTAGGATTCTTTTAAAGATCAAGCAAGATTCGGTTAACAAAAGCAGAGCCTGGCACATTGTAAGATGATCCATAAATATTAACACAAAAAATATATTAACATTCCTAATTCCACAAAGCCCTTTTCTCAGATAAATTTCAGAAATAAAAATTCTAAAATAATTCATACTCAGATACGATTAACTAATAATGGCTCAATATATGATCTTTATAATATTCTAAGCTACCACCCACTGAAAATGCATTATAAATTCAATAAAACTTTGTTGGGGAAAAAGAACACTGTAATGTATTCATCACTTTTGATGCATACCAATTTCAAAAATCAAGAAAAGTGAGAAAGTTTTTTTTTTTTAAATCTGGTATCACTTCTCCCTGGGAAAAGTAAAGCTAGGTTTTAGCCCAGATGAAGAACTCTCTACTAGTACAGTTGCAGGTAGTGAAATGGGTTGTGGGAGAGTTAGTGGGGAGGGAGTCTATCCCACCTTGAATTACACAGTACCATCGATGCTAGGTCCTGGCCCAGGTTTGGAGTGTGAGCAATAGTTCTTGCGTTTAGACAAGGAAATAAGCAAAATAATGAGCACATGTACTGCCGACTCTCAATTCGCTTCAGTAACTAGGGTCAGGATACGCTTGACTAGTCAAATACCCTGAGAAATCAGATTACTAAAAGGCAGCGGCTGGAAAATAAAGGACAGACCGAGTGGACACCCTCCTTTTACCATGTGAGGACAAAGAGGAGCTAAATTCTCTTTCATTAAGTACGATCAGATTCATCTACTCTGTAATGGAAATATTGTGGGTTTTGTATTTTTTTATTTTTTATAGTTACCATGCTGTATATTACATCCAGGACTTATTTATCTTATAACTGGAAGTGTGTACCTTTGAACTTCGTTTACCTTCACTGGTTTTAATTTTATCCCCTGCAGGGTTAATGACCAAATACCAGGATGACAAGAAAACAAGAGACCTAGATATTCCAGGAGCTTAACAGTCAAGACACAGCTGACCCATCCCCCTCTCCCTCACGAGTGTCCAGTTTCTTCTACTGAATGAAAAGCACTAGGGACCCACCCATAGCATTTAATGTGCCTCCTCTTTTCCCACTTTCTCACTAACCACGGCTAGCAACAGTGAGAGTTCAAAGGTCTTAGAATAAAGGCTGAGATCCTGGAGGGAGAAAACAGGAGGCATTTTCCCGCTAAAGCCATATCTCTGATGTCCATACTTGAGGTGAATTGCTCCCATAACGATATGTTCATTTATTTTTCTTTTCAGACCTGAACATAAAATAGGAGTTAGACTGGCAGACAACATATTCAAGAGGTCCAGACCAAGCATACGGGGATGCCCTCTTGTTCGTTGGGAGCTGGTGTGATCACCAGCAAGTCAAGACCTTTCTCTTGCATTTCTTTGTCCTACTTCTCAAATAACAGATTGGGGGCAGTTAGAGGAGGCAGAGGAGGGGCAAGAATAAGGACAAAATTAAAAGGTCTGTTTCCAAATGGAACATCAATATATTTTCTTAGGCCACCTGCCAGCTCCTGAGCCTGGGGAGCCATTACATTGTCTGAGAGGAAGAAGTGGGCTAGTTCTAGAATAGAAAAAAATAAAAACAGCTTCAATGAGCATTACTCACCGACCTGTCTAAAGACGGACCCCTCAAGGTCAGGCAGAATTTCCAAAGCTGTGAATCCATACAAGAGGCACTATTTCCAAGGAAGGCAAAACCCAAGGTCAGATGGAAAAATAGCCTCGGTTACATTGGGGTTTCTTTTGTTTTGTTTTCCTTTGTTTTGTTTTCCCTAAAAGGAGTCTATAAATCAATTGGCTTCTTTGTGCCTTCCCCTGTACAATACGGGGCAGATCGCCCAAAGGGGAAAAAACCTCCATCCTTGTCAGACTAAAGAGCAGCTTGGGTCTGGGCAGGGACCAGAGAAGGGACAGCCATGTGTGGCACGCACAGCGTTTCCACCCGTTCCAGTACCAGCTCTGTGCCCTCAGCAGCAACTTGAGATGAGCTTCCCAGCACGGCCAGCCTTGCCTCTGCGGCCCTCCTCTCCAGCCGTGAACACCAGCCCCAGATGCATTTCCTCTAACACAACCCCACTGTGGAGAACCCCATACAGATAACCAGATGATCAGATAAACACATCAGGGAGTCACCCATCCTGTTCCCTGCAAACAAGACGCCTGAGTGGCTGCAAAAGGAACAGAGGATGACACCAGGGGGTTTACTCTTTAAGTTCTGCTCTGCCTTTGACCACACATACCCAACACAACTGAAAACCCTGACCCACATAAAGTCATGTTTGTTCCAAGGCTCTTTGGAATGAGTAAAAGCCCCTCCCATCTCCACGGACAACCATTTCAGTACATTCCCACACCTTCCCAATACAATACAAAAGGATTTTTTTTTAAATAAGCCGATGACCTCTTTACAAATGTGATCAGCTAGCTGTTAATTTGGAGCAGTAGAGAGCTAACTGTGTAAGCCACTGGCTCAGTGTTAATACAGTTGGTACAAATAGATATTTAAACTATTCATTTTAACCTTGTTATCTATTAAATTTTTACTTCTGGTCAGGTAAAGGAGTTGCTCTAGAAACATAAGCTCAGTGACTGAGTGATTTAAGATCTTACAAAGATCACATTTGCAACTTTAAATTAAACCAAGAAGGTATGAATACCTACAGTCAATAGCTTCAAACTCCACAGACCTACTGTAAGAAAGCACTTCACTCTACACCCTGATGTGTGCACTCACAGGCGTGTGTGGCTGAAATAGAAGTTCCACAAAATAGTACTCACCCTTGATATTCTCCATTCCATTTTTTCCTTCTAAAACAATGCTGCTGCAAGTTGAAAGCCACTCTATTGAGCTGACAAACCCTTCATGGGTTGAGGACAGCATTTTTTTTAAACTTGGCTTTAAATTATACCTAGAAAACAATACTAACAGCCCCTTCTCTATTTCTCCACTATCTAATTCTTTCTCACTAAAAGCACAAACATCCATATATGCTCAGAAATGCATCGTTCAGAGTGTTGGTGAGAGAAAGGGTAATGGATGGGGAAATTTTTGTTTTTAGATAGTACAAACCAGAAAGTATCAGATGAAAACTTTCAGGGGGACTGATGAAATGTCTCTAAAACTACCCCCACAGTTGCTTATAATGTCACATTCAACCAGTAGGCCCTTAGTCCCTCCCATGGACCAGACCAGGTGCCATGGGAGGCCCATGGAGGGGAGACTAGAGGGGGCAGTAATGGAACTTTTTGCTGCTTGCATATTCCCCACCAGATAGACGCTGGGGGCAGAAGAATCAGCCCAGGCCAAGATGCCTCTCTACTCTCACCTCCAGGAGAGGCATGCTCAGGAATGCAAGCCCATGCTCCTGGTGACTGCTACAGAAACAACTGAGCTCTCTTCCCCTTCCCTGTATACAGCTAGGGAAGACATACCCCTAGAATAGAGGAGCGTTATTCATCTGACAGAAAGCAGAGAAGGGAAGCTGTTTATATTCAAGAGTCTAAATTTTACTATTAATTGTTAAATATTCATATCTTGGCAGGGATAAAGAGTTATAAAGAGTTTCCAGCCCTACCTTTCTCCTTCCATTTCCTCTTTTCATGGGAAAGAAGGGAGAGTTGGAACAGTAAAGAGAAAAAGGAGGAGAAAGTAGGGGTGGGGGAGGAAGGATGAGAGAAGGAAGGAAGGAAGGATGGAAGAAAGAAGGGATGGAGGGAGGGAGATCTCAATTCACTTAAACTCAGAAAATCTTTGCTTGTACCTTTACAGTGCATCTTTCAAGGAAGGCTACATGGGGCCAAAAGTATTTGTGGAGTCTTAGCTGGGTCTTTATGAAAGCACAAAAAAAAAAAAAAAAAAAATCACACATGTACCAGGGTGTGATGTGAAATGTGTGAAACTAACAGAATTTATACTAAAGTGTAAAATGCATCCTCAGTGCCTTTGTAGAAGTGATGAGAAGTAATCAGTAAAAGGTATAAAGTTCACCCAACCATTACTGTTTTGTCTCAAATAGGCCCTGTGCATCTCCTACTACTTGAGTCATTTTCATGGGTCACCCACCCCATTGGCTTAGTTTCTGCCTCTTCTTTCAGTCGATCCAAATGTCCTAAAGCAGCCACAGCTAACATTTAGAGTTAATCATTTCTTTTCCAAAACGACTCTGTGTTGTTTGGGGTGGGGGTAGGAGGCCCAGGAGGCGTCGAGGAAAGCAGTAATTTAGCATGGATGGCAAGCAAAGACTACCAATATTTTTTAGAGACTGAAACAAAGTGAACTCATCAGACTTTCTCTTAATGCCATCTTGATGCTCTCAAAGATCTCCCTTCAACTGACTGCTCTGTTTCTGTTGCCAGCTTACCTGTTAGCAGACTCTCACCACCAGGCAGGCCATGTTTTCAAGCCAATCATGAGGAAAGCGCTTAACTTGAGCCGAGTCTAAGATAAGTGTTGTACTCCAACACCCCGCCCCCGTTTTGATCGTGAAGATATGACTTAATGTTTTATAGGTTATCAGCAGGGCCCACTTCATTGAATTTTCTTCTCTCAGCAGGAATCCAAATTTACATAAGGTCACATTCAGAATTCCCTGATGTCAGCAAGCTAAGTGAAAGTGTGTGTGTGTGTGTGTGTGTGTGTGTGTGTGTGTGAGAGAGAGAGAGAGAGAGAGAGAGAGAGGCTCATTTAAAACTTCAGCCTGAGAAGAGGTTAGAGTGGGAGAGAGCCAAAGCATAAGAGACTGTTAAAAACTGAGAACAAACTGAGGGTTGATGGGGGGTGGGAGGGAGGGGAGGGTGGGGGATGGGTATTGAGGAGGGCACCTTTTGGGATGAGCACCGGGTGTTGTATGGAAACCAATTTGACGATAGATTTCATATATAGAAAAAAAATAAAATAAATTTAAAAAAAAAAGAAAAAAAAAGAAAACTTCAGCCTGGGGTAGAAATGAAGCTACACAGCCCTCCCTAGAAGTAAAACCATTCTCTGTAGTGGAAATTAGCTTGATGATAAGGAAAATATATAAGTGACATCCGCCTTGCCATAGAAGGAGGGCATCACCAGCATGGCATTCGTCATCTCCCAGAGGACCTTCCTAGGTTAGGTTTTCTCTGAGAAAAGTCATGTCACAAATGTGTACTAGGAGTCAGAAGAACTGGGCTTCAGAACACCGGCTTTGCCCTTTACTAACTTTGTGATTTTGAACACATAAGTAAACCTCTCTGCCCTCTTCCCTCAAACACACAGGAGCACACACACATGAAATCTTACTTTAAAATGCCAGTACTTGATTAGATGATCTCAAAACTGATTTCCACTTACAACATTCTATTCTAAAAACAGGAATCAGTTTAACCCCTGACAAATAATGTGTTGGCTAAAAATCTCCAGGGGCACCTGGGTGGCTCAGTTGGTTAAGTGTCCCAACTCTTGATTTCAGATCAGGTTATGATCTCACAGTTTGTGAGTTCAAGCCCCGGGTCGGGCTCTGCACTGATGGGGTACAGCCTGCTTGGGATTCTCCTTCCCTCTCTCTCTTCCCCTCCCTCGATCCCAAAATAAACAAACTTTTAAAAAATAAAATGAAAATAAAAATCTCCAAATTGCCAGAGTCCCCCTAACACATAACAAATGCCCCCTGCATTTGGAATGGAGGTTAATTTCACCGCAAGGCTTCCAAGCCAGGGTCGTTCATTCCTTTTTTTCCAGTCAATAAAATGTTTTGAACATCTGCTGCATACCAAGCACTGTCCTGAGCATAAGTGAGCCTCAGACAGAGAGGGAAACAGATTTCAAAACCAGCAGCTCTAAAAAGAGGTGGGAAATAGCAAGAGGGAAAGAGAAAAGAGAAGGAAGAGAAAAGGAATATGTCAGCACACTCCTTTCAGCACAGGGTCCTGACGTTTTTCACATAAACGTCTATGAAGTTATAGGACACTAAGTGCTGAAAGGGAACTAGATGAACATATGCTTGTTGGGTTTTGTTTTAACAGACTTTATTCTTTAGAGCACTTTCAGGTTCACAACAGAACTGAGTGGAAAGCACAGATTTCCCACATACCTGCTGCCCCCAAACCCCCACGGCCTCCCACACTGTCAACATCGCTGCACCCAACTGGTACATTTGTTACAATGAACTTACATTGACGCAGCATTGTACTTATTTTTTCAACTGATGGAATTCACATATAACACTGATAATCAAACCATAAAACCACCTTTTAAGCTTTAGCATGCTTGACTAATCTGTTTCTTTCTTTCTAACCCAACTCCTCAACCCTTAAGGAACCAGAAAGGACAGAAATAAGACCCAACCTGCTTCTGAAAGTCTGCTGATGATCTGGTGAACCTTGGAGGTTTACAGCCAGGGGAAGGAAATTCCCTTTGGCCACTGGAGCAACTGTTAGCAGTGGGGACTGCTCTTGGAGAGAATGGCTAACCTGGGCATTCTTCCCCCCAACTCCTCGCCCCTCTCCCTTGCAACACAATATTATTCTAGCTTATAATGCCTCCACAAGCTCTCCTTTTGCCGAGGAGGTTGGGGAATATTTCTAAGTATCCTTTTAGACCCTTTATAATCCTAATTTAGGCCATGCCCCCAAGGCGGGAACAAATAGTGCAGAGACTCTCAGACTTAGGAGGTAACACAGCTCCCACTGAGGGATGTCATAAACTCTTTGAGGAATGCTTTTCCAGACTACACAGGACTTCTACCCAGACCACCACCACGAGTCAGGTTCAGATACACCTCTTCCTCTCTTGTACCACCTTCTTCTCTTGAGAATCACTGCCCTTGGGAAGCCAAGAAGTTACGCAGAGTGCACTGAGGTGGTGTGACAGGGTAAGTATTTCTGTGTTAGAAGATCACCGTCCACAATACAAATGTACAGAACTAAAACAAGTTAACATACTGTCCCAATTATTTTTCTACCTATCCTAACCAAAATGCTTTAATTAAAACTAGGTCTAGATAATAAACCACACACAGAAAATAACATAATAATCATGTTCTGATATGATAAATATGCTGTTTAGGCCTCTAAATGTATGGAAAATTAGCTCCTATTCTAGGAGTCAAGAAACAATACGAGCTTATTATATGGTTAATAAAAAGATTTTTTTGTTAGATTCCACCTACATGTAAGAACTTTGCTTTATTCATCAGGGATAATTTCAGCCAGGAATTCTATCTGTGGGCACCACCAAATTACAGAAGAGGAAAAGAAAGGCATACTAAATATGCCCAGTCTTCTTTCAAATTCTAGTTTACAATTCCACCTGTCCCTTCCCTGCTCTGCCTAACATTCCTGTCCACTGGGCAGGCAGACAGGGGGTCAGGGAGACCCACTTGGGGGACAGCAACTGCTGTCATGATCTGAGCATAGAGATCAGATCTGAGTCCAAGACAGGAGAGTAGAGTCTAGTCTCAGATGGATTATAAACTTTGCGACACTAGTTAAGTCTTCATTCCTCTCAGTGCAGGATTCTCATCTATAAAAAAGAAGGTACTATATGATCTCTGCGGTTCCTTTCAGTCTCATAATGCCACGATCTGGGGGTTTGGTGAAACCAATCCAACTGATACAATCATTGGGGCTTTTCATAATAAGGAATCTTCTAGAAAATTACTTACAGTCAAGAAATATGTAGGTATACCATCTCAAGCAACTAGTTACAAGCATATTATACCTACAGGTCTAGTTTTGAGCATCAATCCCTTCTTAGGAGCAAGTAAATGATCACTAGTCAATTTGGGGGTAATCAGCTTTTCAATCCTGTCCTGTTTCCTGGTTCACCATCAGTCATGTCTCTGTGTATCCTGAAAGGACGTTCAGTGACTGCATTCTTCAATATCTTCCTGAAAGGGCTCCATTACAGTTACAAAATTTTGACAGCTCTTTTCCTTTGTTCCACGCTGTTCTTTTCCTGTCTGTTTTCTTATGTATGTGCCTCCTATACTTGTGCATCCTGTGCATAGCATTAAGTTTGCTGTGCCTACATATTTTCTCTTCTAGCAGACTTTCATGCAGTGGACTTGGGCTCAAGACATTGCAGTGACTGTCCCTAAAACTTCACTTCCCAGGGCGCGTAGGTGGCTCAGTCGGTTGAGCATCTGACTTTGGCTCAGGCCATCTCATAGTTCATGGGTTCGAGCCCCACATCAGACTCTGTGCTGACAGCTCAGAGCCTGGAGCCTGCTTTGGATTCTGCGTCTCCCTGTCTCTCTGCTCCTCCCCTGCTCATTCTCATTCTCTCTCTCTCTCTCTCTCTCTCTCTCTCTCTCTCTCTCTCAAAAATAAAATAACATTAAAATTTTTTTAAAAAAAGACTTCACTTCTCTGCACTGCCTGCCCACTCCCATCCCCCCTCACACATATATGTCTCCAATCCCATAAGTAAGGATCTCAGACTACATGATCTTCATATCATTGATCACTCCCTAACTTAGCTCAGATACCAGGAATTGAAGGACGTGAGCCTCAACCCAATCCACAGACATGTTACATCTGCCCCCACCATGCTTTAACATCCACAAACATATCCAGATATCTGCTCTTAAAACTCTGGGCCCCAAGTGCATTGCAACAATCAATAGAGGCTGAACATAAATGAGCACATGCACTCCAGCTCACACCGATGCCCAGTCCAGGAACAGTTACCATTTATTATCCCATTTGGACTACTGCCTTCCCATAGCTAGCCCCATCTACACTCCACCTGGTCACTAAAGGCATTTCAAGATGCCACCCCAGGTCTCCATGATGGCAGGAGTTTTAAATTTACCTCAGAAAACTAAATGTGGTCTAGGCAGAGCAAAGCTGCTTTTCTGGAAAAATGTTACCAGAAAGACCCTAAAGAACTTGGGACCCAAAGTTTCCAGATCCTTTCACATTTCAATAATCTTCACACATGAAATCTAGCCTTTACTTACAATATGGGCTTTACTGGATTGGAAGAGACATCTCCCTTTTCTACACACAGAAGTTAGGAAATGATAATAACAGCAAAGGAAGGGAAAAGAAAGGGGGAAGAAGTGGAAAAAGAAACAATAGTAGAGAATTTATAATTTCAGAAACAAAGATTCATCATATTTGGGGAAAATGACATGAAACTCTGAAGTAAAGCCATTAAAACATGGTCTCTATCCTTTAGTTTTTAACATAAAACAAACCCAGGGTCAATACAGGCAAATTTATTTCCCTTTCCTCATTCTCAAATCGATTCAAATGAAAGTTTATATTCACTAGGCACAGGACTAGCATGTATTTCTACTCCTTCCTCATGGGCCTCGAAGACATCGCTAATGGACTAGGACCCCATTCTATGCTGAACCTGGTAAGTCTTCCAGTTCTTCTCAGTGTGAGGTGCTGGGCAACCCTGGATCTGGCTGGCAAGATAAAGCTGCTTCTCCATCTGGCGCTATAAGCCTCTTCACACCTTCTGCACACTAAGGAATAACTCTCTAAGATGTGTCTGAGTACGGATATGGTAGAGGGGAACGTTTGGGGGAAATTAGTAAGAAATGTCAAGTGAGGAAGACAAGATATGCTTTCCCTGCACCAAATACAGAAGAAACAACCCTTTTCTCAGGGGATTTTATATAAATTATCTCACTAAACTCTCAAAACAATCCTATGGGCTGTATTCTTACAACCATTAATCAGATGGAGACATCGAGGTTACCCAATTAATAAGTAGCACAAATCTCAGCATATAGCTATGTCATTCTGAAATCAGCCTAGAATATAGGTGACCAGCTGGTCCCACCAGCCCATAGATATGGGCAGTTTGGCTCATACAATTTTTTTTAATATTTATTTATTTATTTTGAGAGAGAGAGCATGACGCACGCATGCACAGGGGAGAGGCAGAGAAAGAGGGAGGCAAGAGGATCCCAAGCCAGGCACTGTCAGCATACGGGCTCTGCACTGACCGCACATGGGAGCTTGATCTCACAAACCAAGAGATCGTGAGCTGAGCCGAAATCCAGAGTTGGCAGCTTAACCTACTGAGTCACCCAGGTGCCCCGGCTCTCACCATTTTTTTTTTATGTGGTGCTACGTTTAAATGTGACATATTTCCTCTAAGATGTCAGAGTTCCCATGTGGTTTGAAAACTGAGAAGACCACATGGCAACAATTAACTGGAGCTAAAGTAGAGCAGCTAGCTTCATTAGATGGAAACTGCTCCTTTTTTCCAGTCTGCCCCAACCTCCAGCCCCCCAAGGGTGCATGCACATGCACACACATATGCACACGCACACACACACACACACACAATCACACACTGCACTCCATGAAATGCACGCACAGTAAGTACAATGGCTTCATTCACTATGCAAATAGCCTGTCTCTAGCCACAGAACACATCTTTGCTCTTTGCTTATCCTGGATGTTAATCCCAGAGTGGCCACACTTTCTACTTCATTGTCCACCAACCTCCTACCTGAAGTAACTCTTCTCACACATTCTCACTCCTTTTCAAAGTTCTCTTTTCTTAAACTAGCACTGTTGGCTTCTACAATAGTTGACTTTCCTCCCTGGTCCTTCATGATAATAGCAGGCCTTCAAGGGGCTGCATAAAGGCCAGAAGACTCACCGTCAAATTCCTGTGAAACTAAAATCATGCATATTGACTGATAGGAATTTAACACTTTAATGGCACCATTAATTTCTATTTTTCCACAATCACGTTAATTGCTATTTACCTATTTTATCATTTTGTGTACTCCAGGCCCAGAAAACAGCAAGTGAAACAACCTACACAAAAGAAGAATCCAGAGAATATTTTTCCTCCTAAATTAGCAGACGTGGCATATTAAATACTAAAAACTATCTAAAAACAAAGCAGTGTTCAATAAAAATCTCTGTGTTTATGTTCACTCCTCTGCACTAATTCCTACCTTCATTATACTATCCTATTCAGAAAGATGATCTGAAAAGTTAACAATAAAATGTATCATCCAACACATTATCCTTGCATAAGCTTTGAAAGCACAGCTTGATATGCAAAGATACTTTACAAAGAGAAAAAAAAATGTGCTATATTAACTGACAAGAAAAATCTGGATTGCCGTGTATCAGGTGTTAGTAGGAAGGAAGGCTAGATGGAAAGGTCAATAGCGGGCAGAACTATTTATCGCTAAATTATCTGGGTAGCAGCCTTACGAATGATTGTTTGAGTAATCCATTAGTGACTGGTCTTGATCTCAAGTTGCCTTACAAGGAATTCTGCTCATTGGCTAATAATGCTCTAGCAACGTCCTAAAGTGTTTACTCAGATATGTTAATTCACTCAAAAGTAATTAGCAGGCCTAAAAGACTCAGTCCTGGGAGTCATACTAGTTACGTGATACAGCCATGCCATATTTTCCATGTTAACAAATTCTTTTCCATTGCATCCAGCTGAAGGTATGGCCTCCTTTAATGTTTGTGACTCATGTAGTAGAGGCAAGACCGTTGCTGAAACAAGTTCCGATGATCGAAATCTTAGACATCAAGCCCGTGGGCCTCCCAGAAGCTCCAAATTTTCTTACTGTGTGTGTCTCTGCCTCCGGATGTCACAAAACACTGCTGGCTCTCTTACCCCTTAACTACTATTGCTTTAAATGCATTTAAGGAAGCTGACTAAAATTAACTTTGTAACATTTTTTAAAAGTGAATTAAATGTTTTAAGTGAATGCATGAATCTGTCAATATTATCAGAAAAGCAAAGAAAACTGGAACTCATTAGAAATTTTTAAAAGAATCCTTCCTAGAGACACTAATGAATGCTCACTTCATCTGGTCTCATGAATAAAACTTCAAGGTCACACAAGAGAAGTGTCTGATTATTAGACAACCACTTCACCACATTAGTGGAGTCAAACTAAATTCTCAGTACGAAAGCCCTTTTTCTACCTCTCGGAATACATACAATACCAATTTGTGACGGATTCTGCTATGAGATGGTGCTCTGTCTAACATTGGGAGAATGAGTTCTCTTCTCCTGAGCGCACACTGACTGAAGGATTGGGCTGAGGAGAGAGATGTTCAAAAGCACAGGAAATGATGAAAGTAATTCAGTCCAGGATTTGAGATATTCCAAAAGTAACCTACAATGGAGATAATCTACATAAAGAGTAAATATGAACAAATTACTGAAAACAACTAACTTCAAACTCAGCAATCTCTATCAGATTCTGCTACGGCAAATGGTTGGCGGAAAGCTATGCTTTTGGCCACGTTATCAGTGAAGGAAGTTGGTAGTACTAAAAACAAAATTCACAAAACTATTTTGGCTTCAGTTGGAACAAAAACAACATGCTCTTTTAAGGAACTGATATTGTAGAGACTTGATGATATTCTAGGAAATGAACATGAGATAATGTTTTCAAAATAGCCCCATGACAATGTCAATGAGTAATTTCAGTTCTTATCTCCATATTATGTAGCTCATGAGCAGTACTGATACTGAGGCAAGGAAAGGTGTTAGAATGTTTAAAAAAAAAAAAAATTAATGCCTTCCCCCTTCCTCCCTCCGAGGAAAACAGCTGATGAACAGCCACTGCTGATGGATAAAAGCCTAACACTGCTCAGTCATGGGGAAAAAAAACATCTGAAAATGGGTTTCTCTATTTCTCAGCATACACTGAACCAAATATCTCAATCCAGTATCCATCAATATACATATGTCCAGCTTCATCATCAAAAGAAAAGTTATGGAAAACAGAGCCCTAGATCATTTAAGCTAGAAAAGGCTTTAAAAATCATCTGGCTTGCGCCCACTGACAGACACCCAGAGATATTACATAACTTTCCTCAATTACACAGCACATGAATTACAGTCACATCTCCAGAACCAGGTCCTCTGCTTTCTCCTCCTCCTGGTTCTATTTCTCTTCTTCTTGTAAAAACAATATGGATCAAGAGATCAGGGAGATTTGCAGAAGCCCTATTGCAATTCTGCACAAGTACAAAACACTACACACCCTGGGTCCATTTTTCTCACCTTCCATTCACTTCTAACACAGTGTAACTCTCTCTGGGACACTTTTCTACCCCCACCTGCTTCACATCTTCGCTGACAGTTTCTCCTACCCCCAAGCCAGATAGAGTTAGAAACTCCCTTTGGCTCAGCTCCTATAGCCAGAGTAATTTATTACCATGCTGTATTTTCACCAACTGATAACCTTTCTATCTCTTACCACACCCACAACACTATGATTTCCTGGAAGCAGTGATTTCAGCTTACTTATCTTTGTGGATGCTCTTACACCTACTCTTAGCAAAGATCAATAATTGATTATTGAATAAAAAAATGTTACCAAATTTTTGCCTCTGTGAACATTAGGAATAAGCAGACAAACTAACGTGATAATATAGGATAATACATGTATACTATATAAATATTTTTTCAAATTGCAGAAGATCCATGGTTCAGTGTTATACAATTTCTATAATTAAAAAAAGAAAAGAAAACATGGGCCGCCTGGGTGGCTCAGTCAGTTAAGCATCTGACCCTTGATTTCAGCTTAGGTCATGATCTCACAGTGAGATCAAGCCCCGCGTGGGCTCTGTGCTGTCAGCATGGAGGCTGCTTGGAATGCTCTGTCTCCTCTCTCTCAAAGTAAATAAATAAATATTAAAAAAGAAAAGAAAAGAAAAGAAACAAAAGAAAAGGGCCTGCTAATTCTCAGATACATATATAGCAAATTGTGCCCATGGTTTAAAATTCAAATTAATCTCTCTTCTCTCTCACTGTCCTCTCTGCCTCAAATATTCTCCCCACCCCACCCACCCCCACGACCAGTTGTCCCCTACCCATCTGTATTCAAGGCTCAGCTCAAACATTAGGCCCACACAGTTCTTTGCTCAACCCCCTGGTGACACAAGGGCCCTTTATCACACCCTCTTCTGAAGTCTGTAAGCATTTTATCTGAACTTCTTTATTATTGTATTATACTTATTTAAATGGATATTTTATCTCCTCTGCCTCACTAAGCAACCTGAGGAAAGGACTCTATCTTTGTACTCTGAAGATGTCTAACGTAGAACTTTGCCCTTGGCAGATCCTTGGTAAACAGCTTCTGAATTGCTAAAACAGGGAGTTTGGATTCCCTTCTTAAAGATGGCAAGCTGTAAACAGAAAAAATTTACCTACAAAATGGGCGGGGGGAGGGGTGATCGTTTCCAACTGGAACCTACCACAACTTGGGAAGCCACCTGTGTGAGCACTGGCCAAGACTTTGGTTTATCTCAGACAGATCAATAGGTGAAAGAGGACAAGGTGGAACAGTGAGTCTATCAAGATGCATTTTCTGGGGCACCTGGGTGGCTCAGTCTGTTAAGCACCTGGCTCTTGATTTCAGCTGAGGTCACGATCTCACCATTGTGAGATTGAGGCCCACGTGGGCTCTGCACTGATGCTGTGGAGCCTGCTTGGGATCCTCTCTCTCTGCCCCTCCCCTTCTCTCTCTCTTTCTCAAATAAATAAATCTTAAAAAAAAAAAAAAAAAAAGATGCATTTTCTGAAGCAGATAGATAGAAAGGCTCCCTAACTTGGGCTACAGGTCAAAGAAGACTTCCAAGAAGAGGTAACCCATGATCTGAGGCTCAAAGGTTAAGTTAAACAAAGAGAAGAAAGGGCATCCTAATAAAGGGGGCTGATTAGTTTTTAACTGTCCTTAACTTTTAGAATACATACAGTATTCACAGATGAAATGATATAATGCCAAGGGTTTGCTTCAAAATAATCGGGGAGTCAGTCAAGCATCTGGCTATTGATTTTGGCTTTGGTCACAATCTCATGGTTCATGGGATCAAACCCTGCGTCGGGCTCTGTGCTGACAGCGTGATGCCTGCTTGGGATTGTCTCTCTCTCCCTCTCTCTCTGCCCCTCCCCCACTCATTCTCTTTCTTTCTCTCTGTCAAAAATAAACTTTTAGGGGCGCCTGGGTGGCGCAGTCGGTTAAGCGTCCGACTTCAGCCCGGTCACGATCTCGCGGTCCGTGAGTTCGAGCCCCGCGTCGGGCTCTGGGCTGATGGCTCAGAGCCTGGAGCCTGTTTCCGATTCTGTGGCTCCCTCTCTCTCTGCCCCTCCCCCGTTCATGCTCTGTCTCTCTCTGTCCCAAAAATAAATAAACGTTGAAAAAAAATTTTTAAAAAAAAAATAAACTTTTAAATAATAAATAAATAAATAAATAAAAATCTGGGGTGAGAGAAGCCAGAGATGAAACAAGATTGATCACAAACTAAGTAATAGATATATGAAGGTTTATGATACTATGCTATTTTTATGTATATTTGAAATTTTCCATAATGAAAAAAATTTTTAAGCCTGAAGAAAAAACAAAGCAATTATGGAAAATGAAAGAGATAACCACAGACATATAGAAAGATTACTATTCAGCCATGCAAGCCTGCCTGAAGCTGAAGACAATACATTTGTCGTGACAAAGTTGCGTGACTATTTTCCCATCAGCACTCACGAGCTTGATGAAAAAGTGTAAGTAAAGAAAATGCACTAATACAGGGAAAGGATCTGGAAGGATATGCCAACAGAAAGAGGTGCAAGGAATGTGACAGTATTCTCTAGAGAAAAATCGAAGCATTAAGCCATCATCCTGTCCAGGCTGGACAGGAAGGGATGTGAACATATGGCAGAGACTGACAGACTGGGAGAAAAAAGGAACTACAGGAAATACATGGAAATACATGGCTGGAAAATGGGGGTAAAAAAGCTGGAAGGACAGGAGGCTGTAGTTAGCAAGCTAGTCTATGGGGTTTTAAGATTTCAGTACTGGGCGATGACAAGGTCAAGTGTAATTGTAAATGCCCATGAAGTGCCTATGTAAAATGATGACTGAAGTGGAATGGAGGTGAAAATCAAATCGAATTAAAGCAGTTATGAAATTGTGAGGCTTGGATGCTGGGTGGGTCCTAATGAAGCCCTAAGATCTCCCATAAAGATGAGGCTAGGTTATAAATTCCATTAAGAGACAAGGATTATGTCTCTCTCTCTCTCATTTTTTAGTTAATATACACACATCTAGTACACTGTTTGGCAAAGAACACATGTTCCCAAACGGTTGTTGAATGCATGAATGGAAGGACTGTGTCACTAGTGCATTAATGTCAAGCCCTCAAGTCTCCATTTACTGCTGGTTGGCTGAATCGTTGGGAGTGAGAAGAAGGGATGGGGGGGAACAAATGAATGAATAGGCAGCAAAGCAGGATAGGCAACAGAGCAAAAGAAATATTAAAAAAAAAAAAAGAATCCCTGAGAAACTCAAGAGTTTACTTTATTAGTCATTTATACCTGAACTAATGTATGAGCTACAACTGAATTAATAACTGCCTTTGAGTGAGAGAAGGGTTATTTTAAGGGAGGGGAAAACAAGAGAGGATTGTTTGGCTACTGCCCTGTCCAGAAGCCATTTTGGTGGGAAGACTGGGCCAGGCCTAAGTGGGAGTTGTTCTGGATTACACCTGCCTGAGGTCACCTCTGGTTCAGAAGCCAGTGGGCAGTGCAAGGAAACCTGGCTTCTAGGAACCCCTTTTAATGCCGTAAAAGAAAAGAATCAACTCTTCACCCTGAAGTGGACTGTCTGCCCAGAAACCTCAGGAACAAATTAGAACTTTTGAGACTATAGTAGGGTCTTATAATTGAGAACATAAACTACTACCATTCATTCACCAAATTCATTTGTTCAACAAATACTGAGAAATAAAATAATTAAACTTGAAGAAATTATTTATAAAATGCAAAAAAAAAAAAAAGAAATTTAAAATTAAAAAGTAGAGACTGAGGCTCCTAGGTAGCTCAGTTGGTTAAGCATCCAACTCTTGATTTCAGCTCAGGTCACGATCCCAGGGTTGTAGGATTGAGTCCGTGCTAAGCTCGGAGACTGCTTAAGATTCATTCATTCTCTCTCTCTCTCTCTCTCTCCCACCCCCCTTCTTCTCTTCCTCTCTCCCTCTCCCCTGCTCATGATCTTTCTCTCTAAAACAAAGTTTAAGGGTGATGGGCATTGAGGAGGGCACCTGTTGGGATGAGCACTGGGTGTTGTATGGAAACCAATTTGACAATAAATTATATATTAATTAATTGATTAATTAATTAATTAAATTAAAAAAATTGAGACTAAGTCAGTTTATACATAAATTTTTTTTTAAGTTTATTTATTTATTTTGCGGGCAGGGGCAGAGACAGAGGGAGAGCAGGCTCTGTGCTGTCAGCATGGAGCCCAACACAGGGCTCAATCCCACAATCCGTGAGATCATTCCCTGGGTCGAAATCAAGAGTCAGACGCTTAACCGACTGAGCCACCCTTGTGTCCCTACACATAAAATTCTCAATTAATGATAATCACAAATATTGAACGAGTTTACGACCGGCCAGTTACCAGGCCATGTGCTTTACATAAAGTTTCATGTCACCATCATAGCAGTCTTGACCCAGCTACTATTAGGATTCCTATTTATAGAAGAAATAAATGACTTGCCCAAGACCACACAGCTAGTCTGAAACTGAGCCAGGTCTAGCTGACACTAATGCACATGCCCCTAACCTGACTCTAAACCACTTTATTAAACCCTGGGAAAGACATTGTAGGGTGTAAATATAACTTCATCTAGACAAACAAGAAGGCATGAAATACTAGTGGTGGAAGGTCTGAGCCTTTCAGGAGTTAGGAATGTAAGATAGAGGAACTTATACTATCTCTCTGGTCTCTGCTCTTACCTTCCTGCAATTCCTACGTCCAACAGAGAAAGGCAGGGGGGTGGGGGGTTGGGGAAGGTGCTAAGGGTAGACAAAATCCTCCCAGAGATCATTTAGGCTATCAAAGAACAGGACTAAAAAGGGAGGAACTCCAAAGTCCTTGAGTCCCTATTTTCTTGTGAATGAAAGAGACTAGTATGTAAATAAGAGCTTTGCATAAGCCAGACATTCTTTCAAGTCCAGTTTATCTACAGTATGAGTCACTTCCTTTTTAAAGCAGGAATTAAAAGAGATAGAGGCACATAATCATTACCCAGCACAAACCTTCTTAATGGACCTTTTCTTCTCATGCAAATGGAAAAAGGTAAAGGGCTCCTCCTTGGTGACACAACAGCAACCTCATTTTGCATATAGTATACAGACACTTTGACCAGTTAACATCCTGATTCAGCGGAAAGATATGAACAAGTGAGATGAACAGGCAGATGAGATGACAGAAGGGAAGCCACAGGTCCAGCTGGGTTAACCCACACCACAAAGGATTCTGAATAATAAGAATTCTTTGAATGACTCAGGTAAGATTTATCTCCTCCAAAAGGAAGTTTAACCCCCAAGTTATCTAGCAAAGATACTCATAAACCTTTGGAGGAAGTCTCAAAGCAGCCCAAGGCCAGAAAATGGAAACGGAAACAAGCTATCTGCACATCCACTGAGGGCTCTGCACAGGGACTTGACCTTTCAGTTGAAAAACAAATAGAGCTGTATCCTGGGATGGCCCAAAAGTGAACAGGTTAAGAGACTGGCGACTGGCCTCTTCCCCATCCCAATGCCCACTCCAGGTCTTGTCTAGCCCCAGCCCCAGCCCCTACAATAGGTTTATCAGGGGCCATTCAGTATTCAGGAGTTAAAGATTGTATTTGAAGAGCAAAGCACGGGAGTAAGAAAACAGGTAAGTAGAAACTGAAGCACATTCTCATTGCCAGGGGAATTCCAGGGGCCTAATTCATTCTTCCTATATACCCTGCATGTGCAAATAATGCCCAGCAAGCCTCAGGCTCACCCAGCCCCTCCAGGGTCCACATTTACTAATGCTCAAAACCAACGGCCCCCAGCACCAAAGTTTAAAGGTCTTAAACAGAACAAAATTTTATTGAGCATCTATTATGCACTAAGCACTGTGCTATGGGCCAAGTTTACAACAACAAACAAAATAGATAATTTCTCTGTTCTCATGAATCTGTGATCTAATGGGAGAGACTAACAGGTTGACTGTTGTTCCGATATAACATGCTAAGTGCTATAAAAGGTGGGAAAGTTTCTTATGGAAACTCAAGGAGGGAAGGGAGTCTTCTCAGAGGACGTAATGTCCAAGCTGAGACCTAAAAGATGAGTGAGAGTAAAGGACATATGCAAGAAAAAGAGTTAGCTTTCACTGGGTACACAAAGGAGTCAGAAAGCCATAAAAGATACAAACCCATTTCACTTAAGAAAAGGGTATTTTCTTGTTCAGTGTCCTGTCAATCAATCCCCCTTGTGCATTACAAGGAAAATCCCAGCCTTTGACTCTAAACAGGAATTTTCCTTTACTTTGCTCATCTGGTTATTTGCAAGCCTGCAGTAAACAGTACTTAGGTGATTACATTTCTGAGTATTGGAAAGGTTTCTCCATCCCTAGAATTCTTTCTGACTTACTCACTAATGTTTTCTTAATGTACTGTTAAAACTAGATATGTGATTATTTCTTATACAAAATAAATAAACGCAAGTATATAGGAACAACAAATAGTGAGTCCTAAGATACCAGAGGCAGAATTATGAAAAACAGGAGCTAACACTTACTAAATGCTTACACTGCACCGGGCAGTTTTGCTAAGTTCCTTGTGCATGCTAAGTCAATATACTCACATGACAGTGAGTTCCACTGATATCTGTATTTGATACATGGGTTTACTGAGGCACAGAGAGTTTAAGCACCTTTGCCAAGGTCATACAGCTAGCAGTGCAGAGTCAGCATTTGAACTCAGGCAGTATCCAAAGCCCATGAGATTATCTGCAATGCTACCCAGTCAGGACAAAGTGGGAACAAGATTTGCCTCACAATTTTGCCTCTGGCCAATTGTGGATTATGGGCTGGAGTTGAACTGCAAATCTTTCTACTAGATAGAAAGACCAAGCAACACAAACTATTCTGTGTTCCACCTGTTAAATCCTGAAGGCTGAAAATTCCTTAAATGTCCCTACCCCTCCACAAATGCTTTGAGCTATTGTTATTTACTTTGAGACCCACTCTATTCTTTTACAGTTTGAGCAACTTCTGGTCACTGGGGCTGTCACTGCAGTATGAATACGATTACATTAGATTCACCAGGTTCCAGACCCAAGAGCTTGCTTAACCTGCTTTTCTGAGGAAAACTAAAAACACTCTTCAGTCATTCCTACGTCTTGGAGGAATTAAGTTGGCCAGTTGTACTGTGGGAAAGTCATCTTCAAATAATCCCTGTACAACGTGAAACAATGACTTCAAGGAAAAGCTAAAAAAAATTTTTTTTTCATTTAGTACAAAGTGCTCTAATTTCATCTGCCTACCCACAGGAAAACGGAGCCAGTTGATTTATTTTCTAAAGGTACCAGTTACAGGCCATATGCCATTACATGAACAAAATGCTATTCAGCTATTTCATTGAAGGAATGGGAACTATATAAGTCATCTCTATCATTATTCTTCTCTGTAAAATTGAGTATCATTTTGGGGCACCTGGGTGGCTCAGTTGGTTAAGCGTCTGACTTCAGCTCAGGTCATGACCTCATGGCTCGTGAGTTCAAGCCCCACGTCGGGCTCTGTGCTGACAGCTCAGAGCCTGAAGCCTGCTTCAGATTCTCTCTCTCCCTCCCTCCCTGCCCCTCCCCCATTCACTTTCTGTCTCTCTGCTCTTCAAAAATAAATAAACATTAAAAAAATTTTAGGGGCACCTGGGTGGCTCAGTCGGTTGAACATCCGACTTTGGCTTGGGTCATAATCTCACGTTCATGGGTTCAAGCCCCATGTCAGGTTCTGTGCTGACAGCTCAGAGCCTGGAGCCTGCTTTGGATTCTGTGTCTCCCTCTCTCTCTGCCCCTCCCCTGCTTGCACTCTGTCTCCCTCTGACTCTCAAAAAATAAAACATTAAAAAAAATTTTTTTAACTTAAAAAAATTGAGTATCATTTCATTTTGTATTTTATTTTGTTTTTTTATACTTTGTTTTTAAAGTGTATTCTTTAAGGGGCGCCTGGGTGGCGCAGTCGGTTAAGCGTCCGACTTCAGCCAGGTCACGATCTCGCGGTCCGTGAGTTCGAGCCCCGCGTCGGGCTCTGGGCTGATGGCTCAGAGCCTGGAGCCTGTTTCCGATTCTGTGGCTCCCTCTCTCTCTGCCCCTCCCCCGCTCATACTCTGTCTCTCTCTGTCCCAAAAATAAATAAACGTTGAAAAAAAAAATTTAAAAAAAAAATAAAGTGTATTCTTTAATCCCTATCACCTACTTCACCCATCCGAGTTTCATTTTATTAATTAAAAAAAGGAATTTGGGGGGAAAGATTTTAAGAGTACTTATCAGTTTGTTTTTTACTGCAACAGATACCCTCTCTTTTTTGTTCAGAAAGTTCCTGAACAAGGGACACCTGGGTGGCTCAGTCAGGTGGGCGTCCGACTTCGGCTCAGGTCATGATCTCACGGTTCATGGGTTCGAGCCCCCTGTCGGGCTCTGCGCTGACAGCTCAGAGCCTGGAGCCTGCTTCTGATTCTGTGTCTCCTTCTCTCTCTGCCCCTCCCCCACTCACACTCTGTCTCTCTATTGCTCAAAAATAAGTAAATGTAAAAAAAAAAATTTTTTTAAAGAAAGTTGCTGAACAAAAGAGAAACAGAGGCTTCCCTGGCTGATCTAGCCTTATGGATTAACTTTGGGCCCCTATGAGTCTTTATTCTTTTCTGCTTATTCAGCTAGGAGTATCTATTGCTGTCATAATCGTGCTTTTTAAAATAGTAGTTATCAAAAGAAACCAAAAACAGCCTGACCAACTCTTTTGTATCGAGGGGTCAATCGTTCCCAGAACATCATTTCTATTTTCCCCAAATTAATCAAAGCTGGATGAGAAGCCTGAGTGAAGAATTACATAAACAGTGCTTGTTTAAGATAAGCTAACCTGAAATAACTCCTGCAGAACTTCACAGTAGAGATAAGCAGCTCTGAAGGCTGGTAGGGAAGACGGCAGTCACCCATTATCAATTGGTTTGATAACTGATAGGCAAAAAAACAAAACAAAAAACCACACACACACAAAAAAAAACACTGAACAGGAAGAAAACATTAATAACCTGGGGGGTAGGGGTGGTTCTAGAAATTGATTTCAACAATTTCAAAACGCAGTTTTTTTTGTTGTTAATTTGAAGACATTTTATTAAGATCAAAAGCTTCTCATTACATTTATTTATAATGCCTTACTAGTCAAAAAGGAACCAAATAATAAACATCTGTATCTTTAGGGATCTTTTAACAACAGTTAAAAACAGTTTCGTGAATCTGAGAAGTTTAGGTGTGTCCACTTTTAATTATTGTAATTTAGATGCCTGCAAACATACAATGCCAAGAATATCACCCTTAAAAATATGAATAATTGGGGGCACCTGGGTGGCTCAGTCGGCTGAGCATCCGACTTCGGCTCAGGTGATGATCTCACGGTTGGTGAGTTCCAGTCCTGCATCGGGCTCTGTGCTGACAGCTCAGAGCCTGGAGCCTGCTTTGGATTCTGTGTCTCCCTCTCCCTCTCTCTCTGCCCCTCCCCTGCTCATGCTCTGTCTCTCTCTGTCTCAAAATAAATAAAACATTTAAAAAAAATTTTTTTTACTATGAATAACTGTCACACTGGTTAGTACAATCCTGTTTAAAAATTCACATCTCAATTCTTTTTATTTTTTAACTAATTCTAATTTACAAATCATAGGAGTGTAGAACTTCCTTCTTGCTCTTAGATTTTTTTAACATATTGACCTACGAAAATTAAGGATTCCCTCCTGTGAAATGTTGACTGATACTCCATCTTGGAAATAAGATGCTAATGGAATAGTACAATGAGGAGCAGATACCCCAATTGTAAACAAAGACCACACCATATTTATGAATGAACACTGCTTTCTAAAAGAAACAACCCATATGTTATTTTCTATCATTCCCCAACGCCCACAGTAAGAAAAAAAAAAATTCCTGGCAGTCCATTTACACAGACCTGATAGCAAGAATTTAAGTATTTAACTACAGAATGACTATTCTAAAGAAAGAAATAATCTATGTGTATAAAGATCACTGGCACTTTTATTCTGATTTTAAATATTGGACATTAAGCTAAACATTTGGAGTTCATTTGTCAGGAGTTTTATTTCCAGCTACCAGATAGGTTCATATAACGAGTATTTCCTTTCTATCAGGTATTTATTTCTATAAAGGGATCTTACCTGCTTGAATGGAAGACACAGATAGAATTGCTACAGTCCCAGATATGTGTATCTATTTGCTTTTAAAGTGGCACAGTTTCTCCTGCCTATTTTTCTTTGCAAGCAATTAAACCTATTTGAGATCATTCTACAGCTCCAAAATTTCAAAGATGCAACTGTATCACACCAAAAAGCAGTTGAATTTAAGTGCCTCATTATTCAGGGACAAGGGGTCAAATTCATTCAGGCAATGAACAACTAATTCTGACTGGATTTAACTGTTTATGACTCAGTATATTTTCTTTTTTAAAGAGCTGGCTTTCTTTGAAACCAGTTCAGTCTTTTTCTCCCCCAAACCATTTTCATGGGTAGATGTAATTTTCAACACAAAAGCCAGCAAAAACTGTATACATACAAGACCTCTTCATTTCAAGTTAGTACTGACCTACATTAAACATTGATTCTCCTATTTAGGTAAAATTCCTGGATTGCTCTGAAGAAATCTCATTCACTGTAACTTCCTTTAAGAACAAGGACAGGTTCAGGGGTGCCTGGGTGGCTCAGTTGGTTAGGCGTCCAACTGTGGCTCAGGTCATGATCTCACAGTTGGTGAGTTTGAGCCCCGCATCGGGCCCTGTGCTGACAGCTCAGAGCCTGGAGCCTGCTTTGGATTCTGTGTCTCCCTCTCTCTCTCTCTGCCCCTCCCCAACTTGTGCTCTGTCTCTCAAAAATAAATATAAAACATTTTTTTAAATAAAAAAGGAATGAGGACAGATTTTGCACACTGATTTAAATCAGGAAATAATTTTGTTGGAGGTTTAAAGATGCTTTTGAAGAATACAGGTGGAATTGCACATGAGGCTTCTACAAAAATAAATGTTGGTAAAATCTTGACTCTATTCCTTAGTAATCAAAGAGCAGAAGAGAAGTTATTATGGGAAATCTTATTCAGAAAACAATCAGAGATCAAACTCCACTGTCAAAGAGTGATTTTTTTAATAGTTAAAACATGACTCACACAAATACAGAACAAACACATGTTAACTCATATTCAACTCGTGGATGAGGGAGCCAACACAATGGAAGCATTTGGGGACCTGGTATATATACAAATTTGTAAAAGAGAATGCAGGAATAAAACTGCTAGGTTAAATACAATATTGGTTGATGTCCTACAGGACAATGAAAACCATCTTTGGGGTTATCTTTTCTACCAGACATAACACTACAAATCAACATGTAACCTCACAGAGTCTGGGCCTTGTTGGTGGTAAATAGTATACCAAACAAAAGGTATTTTTCCTTGAATAATTATATAATCCTTGGTGGCCTTTTAAACATTTCCCCAAATGTGATATTGATAGAACATCCTGTCCTCTTTTTCCCTTATTTTCAAGTTTGGGATTGTTTTTCTTGACACCTCTAAAATTGTGCTTAAAACAAATAAAAATGTACTACACAAAGGGGTGCCTGGGTGGCCCAGTCAGTTAAGTGTCCAACTTCAGCTCAAGTCATGGATCTCACGGTACCTGAGTTCAAGCCCCACATCGGGCTCTTTGCTGTCAGCATACAGCCCGCTTTGGATCCACCACTCCCCCCTGCCCCAGTCTCTCTCTCAAAAATTGATAAACAGGTTTTTTTAATGTACTATATGAAGAGCCATTAGTGAAAAAAGCAATTCCCAAATCTGGGAACCTGAAATTTCTGGAAATTAACTTTGTACCTTCTCACCCCTGATTTGCAACAATGATTCTTTAACTCAGGAGCCCCTGTGATTGCCTCCCTTTGTTCTCTCCCTCTCCTAGAAAAAAATCTGCAGTTACCCACAAAGCCATCAGGTTCTCTTCTCTGCACACTGGCACAACAGCTTTCCTATTTTTGGAAAAAGTACCACACTTTGCCATACTAGCATCCAACCTTTACCTGAGAGAAAAACACTTCTTTTTAACCTAAGTTAAACATAAGAGCTGGTCAACCGTCTTGGCTTTTTCATCCACTAGTGACTGCTGGAAAGACAAGACTATTCTCCAAACAAAATGATCACTGTACCTTCAACTTCCTCCTAGTGCTTATTTCCCAATTCCCAATTCTCTTCTAGGTGCCTTTGAAATATTCCTGGGCCTGATAGGTTAAAATGCTCTCCTAAAACTCAACAAACATTGACCCCGGGGCCAAGTGTTCCCACAGATACTGAAAGAAATGAGGTTACATTTTTCCTTTGCCTATTCTGGCCTCCCGTCAGAGTAAAAGATTACATTTTAGCAGTAAACAGACATGCAAGACCCAAAGGCTCAGGAGAGAATGTAAATGAAAAATAAGTAGTTGCAAAAAACAAGTGCTCTGGGCTAAGGATTTGTCATTTGTTAAATGTGTTGGATTTGTTTGTGTGTTTTCATGATGCTTCTGCTCCCCGGCAGGAACCCATCACACCACACTAGGAAGCTAGAGGCCCCCCGCCTCGGGCACAAACTCACAAATGCATCCCACAAAGACCAAACTGGAAGGGAAGGTCTAGAATGTAAATGTCTCATTAGCCTGGGCCTGGGCTCACTGCCCAGCTCCGAATGGGTTCCCAGTGACTTCTTTTAGGCACCGGGCCAGGACTTATTTTTATGTTAGATCTTGAAGGAATTTATTCAGTTCCCACAAACCCTGTGGTACTGTGAAAACTTGAGATTCATCAGTGCAGACTCCAAAAGAAGTATGAGCAGGAGAGTGGCCAGAAAGAGAGAGAAAGACAAAATGCCAAAAACACACTTAATGAGGTAGAGAGTGGTGCTCCTTTTGGTCAGAACAATCCAAGTTTTGATCTGCCAGTCAATCTCCGGAGCTAATTCCCACACCAGCTTGAAATAATTAGCTACCCCAGCCCTCCAGAGGAAAACCTCCAGTATAGAAAGAGGGCTTTGAAGGGGCAGAGGGCCACGGACAGGGAACTTGCATTGGCTGATCGCTCACCACATTCCCAGCCCCACACCTGGTGCTTCAGTTAATTTAGTCTCCAAAACACCCCCATGAAGAAGGACAAGAAACAAGAATGCTGTAGCTAATGTGCCATCTCTCTTCAACTTTTGGCCAGACTTGAGTTGAACACCAAGGACCAAGTTCATGGTCATACTACCCCCCAGGGGAAGGCTGACGGGTTAGCTGGAGTGCAGTAGCCAGACCTCTTGGGTCAGCAGGCAGGAAGCCTCTGCACAGGAGGAAAGAGAGCACACAGACAGGGAGCCCAGAGCCATGGGTGATTTTAAAGCAGAAAGAAGTTATGTTGTTCCACACATGCTAACAAAACTCTCACCTGTGAACCTAACAAGCCAGGGCTATTGACAGGAGCGATGCATTTAGAGCCCTTTTTACTGCTCTCCATTCCCAATGGAAGTGATGACCTTCAACATTTACCCATTCATTTATCTATCCAAGATGTTTCTTGAGAGGCTGCTTAGCTATTCCTAAACTTGGTAAGCATCCCTTATACGCTCACAAAGTGAGGGTATTAACCCTTTGCACGTATCTGCTTTGCACTAGATATCGTTGTAGGACCCAAGCGTCAGTGAACAAGACAGCACCAATGACAAAAAGATTCACTTGTCTTCATTATTAAAGTAATATTTGCTTATTAGAGAAAAATTACAAAAGGGAGAGAAACTGAAGGGCGGTATCACCTGAATCCTCCCAACCAATCCCAATTTTATGGGCTACATATATAATATTACATATAATAATAAAATATATAGTATATTAATATGTATTACCAATGTTATATTCTCCCTTTCAATCTATTTTCAGTGTATATGAATTCATACTATTTGTCCTAAAATGATACTATACTGTACATAATACTGTGTCATAACCGTTTTCACTTGCCATATTATTGGCCATATTTCTATATGTTACAGCCTGATTAGAGGCTAATTTCTACATTTCAAAAGTAGGACTAGGAGTGGGGTTTTTTTGGGTTTGTTTGTTTGTTTGTTTGTTTTACAAACTATAACCAGTGGTCTAGACTCAATACATTATGAGGAAAACAAAAAGGACGACTAGATGGACGCCCAAATCATCCTCACCCACAGTTGCTAGCTGGGGGAGGAAGTGCTCCCAGTGACCATAGGGAGGCAGGTGGGCAGCGTCCTGGTAGCTGCACGGCACCAGCAGCCCTAGTTCATAGCCCTGGGTTCTGCTGGGCCAGGCAGGGGAGGGACAGCAGTTCCGTCAGTGGGTGTAACAACAACACACAGTCCAGAATGCTTGACCCTTGCATCAGGCTCCCCGGGGAGGGAGGCCAAAGCTGACCCGGGTGTGGTCAGGACTTTTATGGAGAACAGCAGGGCCAGTGAGGGCCACCTGGCCCATGCATAAGTAACCTACAATTTCTTCCTCATTATGTATTACTAAGTGCCAATCATGTTCTTATTATTCAACTTAGCACTTGCCTAAATTCAACCTGTTGCCCTTTGGAAAAACTGTAAAACTTAAGGTCTAAGTCTTTAATAGTTTAAGAGAAGTCTGATGTCCAAGGAAAGAAAGGCTCCTTTCAAGATGGGATTTGCCTGTGAGCACCAGGCCCCACACAAAGGGGAATTATTCCTCCAGGTGCCAAACACGCATCATTTTTAATGTCTATCTTTTATTCCATTGTATCAGCATATCAAAGTTTATTTTATCAATTTTTTTTGAAGAAAATGTTTTATCTTCCAGTGTTTTACTATAACATTCCTGCAGTGAACATCTGCTTGCTAAATTTTTGTTCACTTGCTTTATTATGGCCTTATGATAAATTCTTCTAAGTAGAATTGTCAACTCAAAAGGTAGATACAATTTTGACTTTTGCACTGAAATCACAAAATTTTTCCCTCAGAGAAGTTTTGCCAATCTTTATCTCACTAGCCTTGTGTGGAGGTACTTACTTCCCAATAACTTTTTCTACATTTAGTAATACCATAAAATAAAATTATTAATTTGATATATGAAAAATAATTTTACTGTTTTCCTTTGTATTCCTTTATTACTAATGAGGTTGAATGCTTGTTTGCTATTCACTTCTTTTGTGGATTAGCTATTCATATACTTTGTAAGTGTTCTTTATACAGTAAGGATATTAACCCTTTGCATGAATCTACTTTACAAAGAATGAGTTTTCATAACTTACATACTGCATATGTATGGTTTTTGTCCTGCCATGTAAGTCATTTAAGTGATTCCTTTCTTCCCTCATTGGCTGCATTTATGACTTTCCTAAACATATTTCTAAAAGACCCTATCATTTTGAAAAAGCTGAGTATATAATCCACAACACAGAGGAGTCACAGGGTGGCAACAAGCAATCCTTTTCAATTCTTCATATTTTAGTCTCATGTTTTTCACTTGTTTGACTACAGTGGAAATAAGATATTCTACAGTGTATTCAGTATTCCTCCTGTGGGTATATTTACAAATATACATAAGTATGTAAGTAAACATATATAATATACAATATATATATATATATATAATAGAAACCAAACTTTTATAAAACAATACTATTCTTAATACCACCTTGTTTACTGCTCTTTTTTCCTTTTTTCTTGGGCTAGCTGAGACCTAATTAAATTGAGTCCATGAACCATTAATAAGATCCAAGCCACAACTGGAGAAACACTATAATAATTGAAGATGCTCTGGTTCTAGGAAGAGATATAGGCATGAGTCTTCCCCTATAAGACTCATTCTTATATTTTTGTAGTCCAATTAATTAACAGTAATGATTATTATTATCAAAGCATTCTTGAGTGCTTACTATGTGCTTATTAAGTGTTTTACATACAAACCCTCCCAACTTTTCAATAAGGTAAGGATTGTTACTGTACCCATTTGACAGATACGGAAACTGAGGAAGAGAGATTAAGAAATTTGTGCAAGTTCATATGGCTAGTACATGATAGAACCAAATTTTGAAATAAGCAGCCCAATTCTAGAAACTCTTGTTTTCAATTCCTGTGGACTTCCCCTCACTCTCCTTCAGCTGGATGTGAGAAGGTAGATTCTTTTTTTTTTTTTTAATGTTTGTTTATTTTTGAGACGATGCTTTCTTTTTTTTTTTTTTTTTTTTTGAGAAGGTAGATTCTTAAAGGTAGAAGAAAACTACTTGCAAAGTTTAGCAGCAAAACTTCAGAAACTTTTGATGGTTCTCATAAGACACTGGGAGAGAGAAACTTGATGGTTCTAATTGGCCCAAAGACACTGACAGAAGGAGACCGGGGAAAAGTGAGAGGCCAGCCAGTTTCCACGAACAGAGTAGCTGTGGACAGTGTGTAGAAAGCCTGTTGTTTCCAAATCTTTTCTCTCCCTGCCCAAGAAAGACCAGGTAGAAGAAACACGAAGCCCATATAAACCAAGTGCGGAGGGAATATTAGAACATCAGGGCTGGTTTATCTGTCAGACACTAGACAGAAATCTGAACTGAAACTCCATCCTAAAAACACATATGCAGATTCTGTCTATGCTCTTTCTTAAAAACAGAGTCTATAATCTTTATTGGAATGTGTAGGCCAGGGTAGAGGGAAAGGGAGTTCAAGTCTGAATTCGCAAATAGGAACAGCAACAAAATCTACTCCGTGAAAAACGTGTTCCTTCCGATGCTAATTGAGGCATCAACACCTTGCTGCCCTAGCCTTCACGGAGTCCAGAATTTGGGTTTTCCTAGGTCCCCCACCACAATCCTCTTTTTCTTTCCTTTGACCCTTTACTATTTCTGCTTAAGTCCAAGACTGAGCTTGTTCTACTGAGAAGGGGGATTTGGTTTGGTGGCAAAAGAGCATCGAGGAAGTGGCAGGGAGCCCTCATCATGCAAGTCTTTAAAAACGGACTCCGTGATTCAAGCCAGCATTTAATAACAGCACAACCAGGAAGTCCTTTTTTTAGATCTAATCTGCACCCATCTTGCTGCAATTTCTAAATAAGCTTTGGCCTCCCACTTCAGCCCCAGAGTGCTGGATGCCCAGGGAACATTCAAAACAGTAATTGAGTGCACACCAAGCCCAGGAGAGTTCGTTAATTTGCATACAATGCATCGAGATCCTCAGATAAAAGATGCCCCGTTTGTAGGAAGCCTCCCTAATTTTTTTCTCATAGATAAGTCCCATAAGCAAACTCCTGCTAATAGTAATTGGAGAGACTTCATTACGAAAGAATTCCTATTCAGAAAAGAAAAAATGCAGCTCATTTACTTATTTTATTGTTGGACAGCTGTGTACAATGGATTTTTATCTAAAAACTCAGGGCACTGAGCTCCTGCTGAGATAAAGTAGGAACAATGCTGAGATAAATCAGGAGCAACGCTTTCAAATCCTCTGCACCGGAGGAAAATGTGCTCCAGCTTCCCAGGTGCTGGTCAGAGGTGGGCGGACTGGGTTTGTAGTTGCATATTAACTCCCTGACCTCCGCTAGATAGCCAGGTGACAGCTGCAGTGAGGTTTCTTTGAAGTGTGACATTCTTGCGGCACTTCAAAGGGCCCTGGCCTCTGAGGTAGGTATGTTTGCCTACCACACCTGGTACCTGCCAACCCACCGTAGCAGCTGGCCCACAGGAAGCTCCTAAGAACCAGCCCGGGAGCTCTCTAATCAAGTACATCTAAAAGGGCACCAGAGAGAACTGGGCCCTGAGACCAATCAAAAGCTTTGAGCCCTGTCCTTTCCCCAGGAAAAAAAAAATATATATATATTATCTCCTCCACCCAGGTCAGGTCTTCACAGCTCAGAAAGCAGCCAAGTATGGAATTCTGACTGGAAAATGCTCTTTGTGGAAAGCGAACCTTATTCACCCAGAGAAGAGGTCTGAGCAAGGAGGCTTAAGTTAAAAATGAAAAGTGAGGGGCGCCTGGGTGGCGCAGTCGGTTAAGCGTCCGACTTCAGCCAGGTCACGATCTCGCGGTCCGGGAGTTCGAGCCCCGCGTCAGGCTCTGGGCTGATGGCTCTGGGCTGATGGCTCGGAGCCTGGAGCCTGTTTCCGATTCTGTGTCTCCCTCTCTCTCTGCCCCTCCCCCGTTCATGCTCTGTCTCTCTCTGTCCCAAAAATAAATAAACGTTGAAAAAAAAAAAAATGAAAAGTGAGCGGAATGTTAAGGCTGTAAACCACTGGGAAAGGTAGGTGTGAAACAACCACAGCGACGGAAGACGACTGGCCAAAAGGAGGACACAGAGGTCAGATCTAGAAGAGAAAAATAACCCTGGCTTCAATACAGGTGGATTAAAAGGCACCGAGCACATACAGTATGCCTCACTCCCCTGCCAGTCACCTGAAGCGGTCACCTCTCTGTGGCCCTGCTGAGTAACAGGAATTACCGGGTCCCTACCCTGAACGGACCGGTGTTATGAAGGTGACGGAACACAATAGTCCTCAAAGAAATTTACAGTCTGGTGGAGATCAGCAGCTGTAGACATCCTTGCCAGGCATACAGCCTCTAAGAACAGACACGTTGGGTTTGAATCGGAGCCGTTCTATTTGCTCAACTGAGAGACACTGGCCAAATGGCCTTGACTTCCTGTCTCAGTTCCACCCTCGGAGAGTAGTTGTGAGGATCAAAGGAGCAAAGGCACTACAAAGACCGGCATTCAGCAACAGCTTGACATGCAATAGACGATATTATTTCCGCTATTGCAGGGGAGAAGGTAAGAAGGCGGGCTGTGGTCCCACAAAAGCTGCCCTATCCAGCTTACAGTTCACATCGATTGGTAAAGGGCGGTACACTAGTATCTCCTCATCCACAGGGGATACGTTCCCAGATTCCCTGTTCCCTGCTGGATGGCTGGATGGTACAGAACCCTACACACTATGTTTATCCTAGATGTACTCTAAATTAGGCACAGTAAGAGATTAAGAGCAATAATTAATAAATAAAACAATTATAATATACTGTAATAAAAGGTATCTGAATAAGGTCCCTCCCTCTCTTTTCCTCTCTCTGTCTCAATATCTTATTATACTGTACTTACCTTTCCTCTCAAAATATGAGATGCTAAAATGCCCATATGAGAGGAGCCTGGGTAGCTCAGTCATTGAGAATCCGACTTTGGCTCAGGTCATGATCTCGTGGTTCGTGGGTTTGAGCCCCGCGTTGGGCTCTGTGCTGACAGCTCAAAGCCTGCAGCCTGCTTTGGATTCTGTGACCCCCCCCACCCCCCCTGCCCCGCTCTCTCTGCCCCTCCCCTGCTCACGCTCTGTCTCTCTCACTCAAAAATGAATAAACATTAAAAAAAAATTTTTTTTAATAAATAAAATGCCCATATGATGAGGCGCAGCCGGTGAACGACCGAGGCATTGCGACATAGCGTTAGGCTGCTATTGACCTTCTGATGATTCGTCAGAAGGACCATGAGCTTCCAGCCTGTAGGTAACGGACACGTTGGAAAGCGAAACTGCGGATAAGGGAGAACTACTAGATCTGCACTCACGACTCACTTATTTACGGACGGGGGAAGGGGGAAGGGCCTACACCAACCAGCTGCCTGTGGTCAAGCCGAAAATGCTGCGAACGTGCGTTAACAGGAGTCCCCCATGTAATTTTCCTACTACATCCGGCCTAGAGGCCGGTGCTGCAGACCCCACCCTGGCGAGGCGCAGCAGAGGGTTAGGGAGGAGTGCGCGTACTAATCCCAGCCCACTACATACACAGTGCTCAGCCCCTGGGCTCGTGACAATTCGAAGAGATGGTAAATGTGACGCTCTTAGCAGACAGAGTAACTGGCATATATTAAGGCCTCCATGTCTGTAGCTCTTATTAAGATACAGGCATGGCCCCTGGAACAGCAAATGCTTATTTTTCATCAACGTATCTATTCCTAACACTGAACTAGCCCATCCACATAATGAAAGATAACTTGTAGATGAGAGAAGACAAAAGCAGACAGGGCCATGCTTAGCTTTGCATCCTTACGTGTATTACTGAGTACTAGAAAGAGCATTGCTTTGTAATTCAAATATACTGAGTTTGAATCCTGACTTGACAACATGCTAACCAAGTTACTTAGCCTCCCTCTGTCTCAGTTTTCCCACCTATAAAATGGAAAGAAGGATTGTAAAAATCAGACATAATGTATATGAAATATCCGGCCCAATGCCTGGCGTACCCTGGCTAATAACATACATTGATGGCACCAACTTTCTCTATTGGTTCTTGTTTATACTTTTATAGATTCCGTTTTAGCAAGTGCTTTGTAAATTGCAAAGGCCATGAATATTGGCTGTAAAAGTAGCATAGGATCACTTGCCAGCAAACATCATAGTTTTTCGCCAGAAAGAGTGAGTGCACATAAGTGTTAGAAAACCCAATGTGTCAGCTTATCAGTCATGCTTCCCATAGGTAACATCACAAGTAAGTCCCATCCCTTACAGAATGGAAAAATAGAAGGAATTTAATTAACACACACGCTTCCCTTTTTCCCACTATCTTACCCCATGACTTTCTTTGTCTCCATTACCAACCAGGCAATGCCTTCCAGGCCTTTCACACACACACACATGCACACACGCACGCACGCACGCACACACACACCTGCATTCTTGGATCTAGTCCCCCTCTTCTATACATAGATGGTCATATTAGGCCCACTGTGGTGGAAATGGCCTGAACTTTGAGGCTAGACACATCACTGACTTCCTAAAGACCAGTCTCCCTTTCAAACTGAGCCAGTTTTACTCAGACCCACTCCGGCCCATTCTACCTTCTTTCCCAAGACCAAAGCATGCACGGTCTCTCACCTAAACCTCTTAAAACACTCCAGACTCCACAGCACTGCAGTTTTCCTCTGTCCATTCTCTCGGTGGCTGCCACAGGAATCTATACCTGGTATTTAACTGCCTCCCCCGTGGAAAAACAACCCCATGCTGGGACTATGAATGCAATTAATATTATTGCTTCTGCTACCACTGTAATGAAAGCTCGTCTTTATTAAAGCACCGTGCTAAGGGTCATTGATACAATAGATTTCTATTACTTTCAACTGTACAGTAAGTGTTATTTTTCCAATTTTGCAAATAAGAAAACTGACACGGAGTTTGGGTAGCCTGCCCAAGGCCATAAAGCTAAAATATAACAGCTCTGGCATTTCAAGCAGATTATTCATTCATATATCCATCTATTCGTTCCCTCAACATTAGACAAATAGTTATTGAGTATGTACTCTGTGCCAGGAATAGAGCCAGGTGTATCACCAAAGGTGATGCCATCCCTGCCCTATAGGGATTTGTCTTCTGTCTGACACCAAATCCTGTTCCTTAACCACTAAATGTATTGCCTCCCAAAGAAGAGACTAAAGAATTGTCCTGTTATCGTATAGTTTACCTTAATCTGACTAACCTGGAGACTATAGCCTGATGTTCCAAATCACCACTCTTCACAAGTAAAAGGAAGAACTTCTACCTAGTTCTGGGATATTTACACCATATTCTTGATGTGCCTCCCTAGAAGGCTGAGACCTCTACATTCAAGCTCTGCACAATTTGAATACAGCACTAAGTGAACATCGATAAATGTGGTCATTCACAGTTGACTACCCTCCTTTTCCAGCACAAGGGTCCATCCTGCCTGATGGAAGGCATTTCTAACAGATACTTCATTTCTTTGTCAGGGTGGTTTGCCTCACTTCTGGGATTGTTTCTATATGTGCCTCCCATGTCCAGCCAGGCCAGACAGGGAGGCTCCTAGTTAGTATTTTAGTGTGATTTTAGAAACACTGAGAAGCTAACTACAGTCTCCTCCTCCAGGGCCTCTGCACTGTACATCATTAGGAAATAGAGAATATAACACAACAGGTGCCCCTAGGATGGGAAACTCCCCCACAAAACACTATTAATTCCTTACATACCTCGGATGTATCAGCTTTTCCTTTCATGCTTAGTAAAGATATTTTAAATGAAAATACTCTGCTAACAGGTCCTATTCACACTAAGAGTCCATTTTTTCCCCGGCAACACTTGGGGGTGGGGTGGGAGTGGTAGGGAAATGGGGGTGGAATTCCTTGGGGCAGCCAGGATTGAAGGAGAATTTGGAACATAGGGAAAAAGTACTAAGGACACGGAGGACAGATACTGGCCACATCTTACTCTCTATACCAAATTTGGGCCTCATTTTCAAAATCATAAGAATGTCAAACCAAGGGTAAAGCAAGTTGAAATATAAGACCCTGCTTTCTATCTCTACTCTTCACTCAAAACATGTGCCTGTAGATAAAAGTATGACACATTTTAGAGGAAAAACATATAATTTCCGTACCAAACCATCATTTATTTTTTCGTTTTCAGAAGATTTACTGTAATGTTCTGACATGCGTATCATTTTAAGGAGACAACTCAAGTTTCAGAAAGAGGCATCCCACATAAACGTCCATAAGAAAATATAGCCTGTCTTCCACAAATAAGAAGGGTTTCACTTAATATTCATTAGAGTCTGGCTTCCTTTCAGCCCATAAATCTTGAAAACCAATTCTGGCCTCCTGCGTACTGTTTTCATTGGTTAACTCGCTTTTTCTTTCCCTTGACACTTTATAGTTTGTGTTTAAATGGGAAGTGAGCTGGTTTTGCCAGTGGGGGTTTCTGGTTTGGTTTTACAAGAAAACACAGAACAAAATCCTCAAAGAGTTACAACAGGTGTTCCATTTTCTCCTCATAGTGAAAGAGTACATTGTGTAGCAATGACAAGGGAATGAAAAAGGTAAGACAATGAAGTACCCCACCTAGCAGGATGGGAAATCTGAGATGTGGCTGACTGGCAGCTTCTCAACAGCTGCCATGTTTTACATCATTATGGATGCCCTCGGTCTATCGGTCCCCCCTTTAAACAAATCGCCAATGCTAAGGACACAAACTTGAAAATAAATGTCCAAATTCTCAAACTGGAGTGTGTGTGTGCGTGTGTGTGTGTGTGTGTGTGTGTGTGTGTGTGTGTGTGAGAGAGAGAGAGAGAGAGAGAGAGAGAGAGTGTGTTTGGGGCGGGGGCAGGTGGTGGCAAAGGAATTCTTAACAGATAAGCTATTTTGAGAATATATATCATATTTCCCTTTTTGCTCACATGACAGGTAGGGACTAAGAATACTCTATGTAGCCTAATAACCAACCAAATCAAGTTCCCATCAAACAAGAGAGGGGGAACAGCCAAAGATTTGAGCATAAAGGACACTATATGTTAGAACCAACCCTGACAATATGTGAGTGATACCCTCTCTTGTGCTTAATTTTCAGATAGTTCTTTAACTAAGGGAAATAATAAAAAGAGAAATGTTAATGACAGCTAAGATTTATCAGTTGTTTAATACAAATCAGGCACTGTTCTAAACACTTTACTTACAGTAATTCATTGAATCCTGATAACAAACCCTATTATATTTGTGAGGAAACTGAGGTCTGGGAGTGAAGTGACTGGTTCATGGTCACACCATGAACAAGGAATGAGCCAGGATGAAATAACTAAAGAGGAAAGTCTTTGCACAAGACCAAAGACTAGGTATAAACTAGGTATCATGGTTACTATTGGCTACCCTCTTGGTCAGTGTTCTCTGCCGTTAGGGGTGGGAAACACAGGTGATTTGGTCATCCACCGAATCTTAAAAGGTCTTCAGAAATGTTTCATCTAGTCCAATACTTCCAGCTACTCTGACCACACTAACCACTAATTATAGAAAGTGCCCAATAAACTTGTTCTATGTTCCTGTTAGCACTTTAGTGCTCTAAATGTGTTACTCATGTAAGCTTCTCATAAACCCACTGGGAGATAGGTACCATTATGATCTCATTTACAGATGTGGAAACTGAGGAATGATGAAGCTTAAAACTATCCCACATTTAGACAAGGGTGTCTGGTTTTCCCAGGATTCTAACCTGGGCTCTTCTGGGTTCAGAACTCAGGGAAAGAACACACCTGTTTTGTTCACCGTTCATTCACATACCTAGAACACATGTATGTTGAATGGCAATCAATGATTGATGTCCAGTAACATTTGTTGAACTGAATTGATATTATCAGACATGAACCTGGATACTCAAAGACCCTCTCATTTCCTGAGTACACATAAATTGTCATTCCTTTTGCAGCCACAATGTCTCAAACTAAGAAATAATGACAAGGAAAGAAATTCTATGCTCCTACCTATCAGGCTCTTATATACTCTGTTTTCTCACTGCTTGTTGGAACCCCGCTTGTTTTTTCAAAGCCTAGCATTCCTTTCTCTGGAAGATGTCCCTGGTCACTGCAACAAACACACTTACTTGGTCCCTCCTGCGTGCTCTACAGCCAGGACTCTTCAAGCATTCAGATGCATCCAAACCACCTGGGAATCCTGTTATTAGACAAATTTGGATTCAGTTGGGCTGGGATGAGGAATGGGATTCTATATTTTTAACAAGCCAGTGATGCAATTCTTGCCCATGCACCACACTGAGTATAGCAAAGCTCTACATCAGTCCATTGGTTATAAGGGTTGGTGATAGCCTCGCTCATCCTTGGTAGACTGTGAGTTCCAGGTGGGCAACAGCTCCTTCTTATTTGTCTTTAGGTCTTGCACAACATTCTACTTTAATTGTTTTGAAGCAATCCTGAAATTAGAGGTTCCTCATCACAATCCTATGAGATCTGGAGAACCAATATTATTATCCTGATGAGGAAAACTGGGGCTTGGGGAACTTGAAAAGCTTGCCCAGAGTCACCAAGTTATCCCAAGCTCTTGCCCATGGTCAGATTTTCAGGTTTAATTAGCTCAGGTCCTGCCTTATGAGCCTGCCATCATTCTTAGCAGTACAGCATGGGGAAGTGGATGTGGGCAGGCACAATGACTGAGAAACACTTGGCAGTTGGGGAGCAAGACTCATAGGTACTACTGCACAGGACAGTCCAGCACAGTAAAGAATCGTCTCACCCAAAATGCCATGAAGGGAAACTCATGGAAAACATTTAGTGTACATTCAATCACTAAGATTATGCTCATATCTTGGCTTGAATCTTCCATCAGCAGAGAGGCAGCACAGCTAGTAGTTAGGAGGCTGCTCTGGGATTTAGGATCTGCCCCTGTTGGCTCTATGACCATGGCCAGCTTAGTTCACCCCTTCTCTGTCTCTTCCTCTGCAAAGTGAAGATGCCAATGATAGTATCTATTTTACCAGATGGCAGGAAGTTTGAAATCAGAAATTGCATATAAAGTACACAATGAATTCTCAATAACCATTAGCCATTTCATTGTTACTATCACATTTTTTGTTCGACATGTTGTTCATTTCAAACACAGTAATGGTTTGAATGGTTAGCCATGTCCCATCTAAACACAGGAACCGCCATTTTGTCAAAGCCAGCATGGCTCATGAGGGAACATTTATCTTCAGAACCTGATTTGGATCCTGTCCCCCTCCACACACACACTCGCTTTGTCAAGCACCACTGTTCTGTATCTCCCTGGATGCCCAGGACCCCATTTCAGCCCCAAATAGGGTTAGATATACGGATGGCACCTGACCTCCCAGAGCTGAGTGCCTTGTTTTTTTTCTCTTCCTTTAGCAAAATTCATGTGGTATATTCCTCTGAAACTGCTGTTACACGATCATAATACACTCCCAGGAAACTTACCTGTATTTTGGCAGGAGCCCTATACAGATACAATATCTCACTCAAAGAAAAAATGTTAAAGGTGCTAGGAGGTGGTACTATTGCTCACTAATGTATGAGCCCTCTTTCTGGAAAGCTCTTTTCTCTTCCGACATTTAGTGAACTCTTACTCATATTTTAATCTCACATATCATGTACTCTATGAGGTTTTCCTGTCTCCAGCCCCCGACCCATTAAAGGGCCAGATCCTCTCCTCTGTGGTTCTATTACAATCAGCACATGACTCCACTGTATTGTATTGTTATTATCCCACTTTTCCACTTCCATACTCAGCATAAGTGTCTGCCCACCCCACCACTTCCAAGCTCATCCTTCCTATGACTTATCTGGGGAAATCGGGGGGCACAGACTGCACCCCACTTCCACATTCCTGCTCATTTTTAGTTGCCTCTGAGGCACTGGGTAACAGTCCCCAATTCCTGCAACTTGATTATGCACAGCAGAAAGCTCTTTAAATTTCCAGACCACAGCCCCACTCTTGGAGGAGAGGAGATCCACTATACAAAGGAGGAGTGCAAGCCCAATTTCTAAGAATAGAGCCATCACATCTGGGTAAATTATGTCAATGTCCCAGTGTGTGAAAATGGTGATAGTCATATTTGTTCCAAAAGCAATGTTTACCTTCCTCTTGCCCTTTCTTGTCCAGTCCCCAGTCCGAACCATGCATGGGTCCCCATCCAAACTAGGCCAGGAGTTACTTGAAGGCAGGGACTACACCACATTCATCTTTATATGGTGCCTCGTGCAAAAGGTAGTGAGGAGGAAGAGGACTTGGACTCCAAGCCCTTCGACAACCTCCCTGCCACACCTCTTTGGCAACGATACCCCAAGTGTGGGAAATTCTGGCCTCCTGGAAACTTCTACTTGCCAGACCCTGAAGCAACCTGAAAGATGAGCTGTGCCAAAAAGAAAAGAAGACACATTAAAACATGCCTTACATTTAAACTTTGATTTACCTCTTTTTATGCAGTCCCAAGTATGTGCGTGTGTGTGTGTGTGTGTGTGTGTGTGTGTGTGTGTGTGTATCATGCAATTCCTATGACATGACATGCCCATACTTTACAATGGTGACGTTTACAGTCACAGTTTTGAGTTCCTCTTTAACAATGGAGCAAGCACTGAATTACAGCTTGCAATGTACAGTATTTGGTTGGAATAACTATGGTGCTTATTTGAAACAAATGGAGATGATTTGGGAATTAAGGTCAGGAAGAATAGTCTTTAGTTCTATTCAATCATAAATCACATATTGCTGTGTATTTAAAAGAACAGGATATAAAAAGCAGTATTTTGCACTGAGCATTTTTATCTCAAATATCACTGATATTTTCAGTCTGAATCTCCATGAAGTTCAAGTCTCTACTAGACAGCCTGTGGGGGTAAAGGGAAGTGGCTGTCAAATCAGGCAGACCTGGGTTCAAATACTGACCGTACTACTTTCTTTATGTATGGCTTTGTACACAGGGCTTCCCTGGTACAGAATTCTGGGTCGTACCAACCTGAAATATTCTAATTTTGTAAGTCTGAGGTGTGGCCTGACAACCTACTCTATAATCCACTTCCCAACTTTCCATTTTGAAATAATTTTAGACTCACCAAAAAGTTGCAAAAAAAATGGTAGAGTTTCCAAATATCCTTTACTCAGCTTCCCCTAATCTTAATATCTTACATAACCATAATACAATGATCAACATTAAGAAATGAACTGATATAATGCTGTACTTACTTGGAGTGACACTTATTTGGTTTTCACCAATATTTCCACCAATATCCTTTTTTCCCAGGATTCTGTCTTGCATTGGGTTGCCATGTCCCCTCAGCCTCCTCCAAGCTAGGACAAATCCTCAGTCTGTCCTAGATTTTCATGACCTTGACACTCTTGAAGAGTAAAGGTAGATAATTTATACGAGGTTGCTCAATTTGTGTTTGTCTGATATTTTCTCATGAGGAGACTGATGTTATACCTTTTCAACAAGAATACCACAGAAATGAAGTTCCCTTCTCAGTGCATCATATCAGGGGTGCAAGATATCATTAGATATTATTACTGGTGATGTTAACCCTGATCGCTCAGTTGAAATGGTGCCTGCTAGGCTACTGTTAATTCTATTAATAGAAAAGTTGTTATTTTTCCATTTTTAATTAATAAATATCTTGAGGGAGATACTTTGAAACTACAAATATTGTGTTTGCCCTCAAACTTCCATGTACTGAAACCTGCAACAATTATTACCGTGGTGTTCTAATGGTGATTTTCTATTTCCCTCACCCCTTTTACATTTGTTCATTGGAATCCTCTATAAGGAAGTTTGTCCCTTCTCCTCAATTTATTTATTCAATTATTTATTGATGTCATGATGGAATCAGGGATATTTTATTCTGAGTTTTAATCTAAGACTAACACTACTTATTTTGCTTTTCAAGATAACCTCATTGTTTAAAAAACTGGTAAGGGAACCACAGACTTGGTCTAACTCTGTTTTCTCATCAGTAAAATGAAAGTAATAATAATGCTCCCCTTAAAACATTGTTGTAAAGATTAATAACGTCATGCACATAAAACCCTCAGCTTCTTTTTTAGCATATACAGTAAACTCTTAATATATATTAGCTATATGGTCACTATAGTCAGTACATAAATATATTTGTCAGATACAGAGGGGAGCCAGTGACATAGTGAAGTATCTATCATCAGCTGTGGAACGGATGTCAGGAAGACAAATCAGACAGAAATTCCATTTTGAAGTCAGAGGCACAGGACCAGCTGCTACTAACCAGGCATTGATATCGGGAAAGTCACTTCCCCATCTGGAATACAATTCCTCATGGATAAACATCAGAGGGGTGTCCAATTCTAACACTGTGTGATACTAAACTGTGTCAAAAATGTGGAAAGATGTGATAACTCCCACTAAGTCAGGAAACAAATCAGTAATGCTCCTACAATGACTTAGAGAAGGGACTAATTCACAAAAACAGAATTCAAGAATTTTCTGCCAGAGTAGAAACAGAAACGAAAAAAAGCGAAGAAAAGGACATATGCAACTCTTTTCTTGTCAGGCCAGTATTTCAGTGTCCTACTAAAATTCTCATGATTTCTCTGTGTCTGAGTGTTACACATGGCATTGTGGTTTTTTTTTTTTTTTTTTTTTTGGTCATTCCTATGGATCACAAACATAAGCAACTCTTTTCTCGTAATTATACTTGTAATAACATAATTGTGAGGTTTTTTAATATTTATTTTTCAGAGAGAGAGAGAGAGAGAGAGAGAGAGAGAGCGCATGAGCAGGGAAGGGGCAGAGAGAGAGGGAGAAAGAGGGAGAGAGAATTCCAAGCAGGCTCCACACGGTCAGCACAGAGCCCAATGTGAGGCTCAAACTCAAGAACCATGAGATCGTGACCTGAGCCAACACCATGAGTCAGACGCCTAACTGACTGAGCCAGCCAGGTGTCCCACGTGTTTTAAAAGTTTACTGAACACTGAAAACTTTTAAAGATGAAATAAATTGTGCCTGTTCATTTGTGTATCACCAGAGTCTGAGACCGTGCCTGTCACTAAGTGTGAGCTCAAAAATGTTTGTTGTTTGTTGATTAAATGTTTGTTGATTAAATGAATAAAATCAAGAATGAACAAAGTATTCAACACACATATTACAAAAGAAGGATAAACATTTCGTAAAATGATGACAACAATACGACCAATTCAAAGGAGTTGCAGAGTAGAGCCAGGGCAGGGGGAGGGTGAAAAACCATCCCTCATCTCACACAGGTTAAAAATTCCCAGAGACGTGTTGAAAGGGGAGCTGCCACCACTGCTCTCTCTCCAACTTCCTCTTCTGAAAAAAATGCCCTTTAACACTGGGCACCAAACCTCATGGGATGAATGAAAGCCAATGGCCCAAGGTCATGGTGTCTGTGACAGGCTCTGAGCCTTGTTCAGGTTCCACATTTAGTGTGACTCAGATGTTACTCCCTCCCAAAGTTAAGGACATGGATTTGAACAATTCGTAAGCACCTCTGAAAATAACTTCAACATGCTCTGTTAATGCCACCTCCAGACATACTCCAAAATTAAATCCCTGCCTTGTTTGTTTTCCCAACACCTGCTCCTTGACTGACCAAAATGTTTCACACAAGCATTTAACCTGCCCTCCACTCGTGGGGAAACACTGGCTACAGGAATCACAATGGAGAACAACTCCCTTATAGGCAAGACATAAAGTCCTGCTGGTGCTTCTGGGACCACCTCCTAGATAAGGTCAAGGATGGACAGGCAGTGAGTAGCATTAGACAGTGAGTAGCACCATAGCACATTCCATGTTGTCTTCACTGTCTTTCAGTTAGATTCTCTCACGTTACACTTACGATGCCTTCCACAGCCTACCGGCCACTATCTGTGCTTCCTGACATCACTGGTCTGGCCATCTCTGTCACCTGGTACCTGCTACCTGTAGGTGAAGGGGGTAAAAGGTTAAAAAATAAACAATAATCACCACCATTATTATTATCCCATAGTGTTATTCACATTTAATAAGATAATGGACTCAAAATTAGGGGTACAATAAGCGGTGATTTTCCTTCCCTCATCCACAAACCTGCCTGAGCCAATGGGGGAAGTGAAAGAAGACAGGAAGTGAAAATGGTTAGGAATCAGGTTTTAGGTCCCATTCCCACTTCTCTTTTTTTCTAGTTCAGCAGAGAATATGACAGACCAACGAAGGCCAAGGAATCCTTGTGAGGAATGGCAATTAAGAGTGTGATGCAATATTCCCACAACAGGAAGCAAACTGGGGGAGAATCCAGGACCAGTAAATGGGTCCTTTTCATGCCCAAGTTCTGCAGATTTTAGACCTTGCCAGACTACTTCTCAGGGAAGCGAAAGAGGGGGACCATGTATGGGGAGAAGAGGAGTGTTCCTATTCCCATCACAAAGTTGTTTAATTCTACTTGTAGCTCAGGAACCAGAACACAGGACAGAGACCACTGAAAGTTTCATGTTTGTTTCACCTCTCCACTGTCATTATTGTAAACACGTGTGGTGGTACGAACATTGTTTGCTCACGGCACAGTGAACACGGATAAGCAGTCCTGCAGAATCTGGGGGTGAGGGAGAGAAGAGTATGTGTGCACAACTGCAGCTGGTGTCATCCCATGGTCATTGCTTAATACAAATGAATAATACAGTGCCACCAGTAGACGATAGAAGAGATATTACCTTAGAAAATAACCACCTTGCATACATAGGTGGTAAGAAAACCAAGGAAGTGATTACTGCAAAAGTCAGGATAGTGGTTACCTCTGAAAAGGAGGGAGGGGGTGTGGTCTAGAAGGTAAACAAAGGAGGGGCTTATGGGCTGGCGACTTCCATTTCTTGATTGAGGGCTGTTCATTTTATAATTATTCATTGTACTATACATTTATGCTTTCTGTTTGCATCTTCTATTTCATAATTTTTAAAGGTTAAAAAAAAGAGAGAAAATAATATCCCTCCCATCATTGAGAAAGAAAAACAAAACTGTTTACTGCAGAGTTTAGCTCTAGGTACTTTAAACATCTTCCTCAGTGGACATACATGTTCCTCCCATAGATTATTTTCAGGGAGAGAAAGAAGAGGGTATATTTTTAAGGAGTCGCAGGTAGACTGCTGTAAGCACTCCAGTATAGGTGACTCACCAGAGACTGTTTTAATACTGGGGTATGTTTGGGATATATTTTTAAAAGTCCAATTATTCTAGAGTTAGAATTCAGTGGGACTCCACAAGATACCAGGAAGTTCTCCAAGGGGTAGGCAGCATGCATAAGTCAGAGTCATCAGAAACAAAGAAAGGGGATACAAATGGGCTTATGAAATCATCAGAAAAAAATACAAAAATTTTAAGGAGATATTAAGAACTCAGTTCCTCCAATTCAGGGCTTGGCGGAGCCTGGGGGCCTGCATGTGAAGAAAATCCCTCCTGTGTTTGGCATCTGAGTGACTCACCCAGAAAACCATCCACTGCGTACAGCAAAGAGGAAATGAATCATGGAAGCTTCTGACCTTTGCCCTTGTCATCTTGGTACAGGGAAACCACCCACAGACAGTCTCAACAGAGCTGGAGACAGGGCAGTCAAACAAGGCACATGAAAAATGATGCAAATCAATTGGCAGAAGAGACCAAGATAACCAAGTTAGGAGAATGCAGCTCAGGGGTTGAGAATACAGGGCAAGCACTGAGTTTCTGAGAAAACTTAGCGCTTCAACTGGCATCTGGAACAGTCTGGCAGTATCCACCGGTGTGTTGTCTTAAGCAGTTATCTGAACACCTTCCACCATTAGCTGGGTGTGGGTGGAGGAGCTGCATAGAGGGGAGCGATGACCCAGTGCCCCTTGGAATCTGCATCCTATGTTTGGTATTTGGAGAATCTGCTTGGCTTGCTTCAAGGAAGTGAACCAAACTCATACAAGTATGAAAGTTGGGATGAATTTGACAGAATCATTTACATTTAAGCAGATGGGAGCCCAGTGTCTGCTTCAGAGAGGCAGAGTACAATAACCTGTAGAGGAGTCCCAACACAATCTGAAGAGTTCTCTACAGCCATAGTCCAACATTCAGGTTGTGATTTTAATTTTAAACAAAATCAGAATGGCTTCAAAATGCTAACCTGAAAGCTAAATATAGTTCAGCCAAAAGCATCTACAGAGTAGAAAGCTAACATCCAGGAGGAGAAGGAAAATCTCTAACTGCCTACATTACTGAACACAAGTGCTTTTGCAACAGCCTCTCCGCTCACCATCAATGGCCAGGAAATTGGTAAGCACTTGCTGGGCTGCAGAGTTCCAAGGCATTTCCCTCCACTCCAAGGTGAGCTTTCTAAATGCAATTTCTCTCCTTACATGGGTCTACAAATAGCACAGCGCCCTATATACCTTATTACAAAACAGTATACCATCCCTCAAAGAAATTACCCAGGCCTTTGCCCTCGTAATGAACTTGGCTAAGAAACCTTGCCCTTGCTGGTTAGGAGAGTGGGAATTAGGTGTTCGTATGCCACAAAGCTTAATCTGTGTTTGGTAACTCAAGTTGCAGAGGACGTAAAAAACAGATGATGTTCTAGTCATAGCTCAAGAACGCAGGTTGGGGCTGACCTTAGAACCTTTCCTTTCCCTTCCATCCCCACTTCCCTCTCTTTTATAGTCTCTAACATTATCCTACTTTGTTAAATTAGAGAAAGGGGTTTAGTCATTTCCAGGTAGACAGGCAGGATTTATTGGTCCGCACCCGATTATTGCCCTCAGCATTTACGGATGAAATGGAGGTGATTCAGTCTTCCCTCACAAGCACAGAATTACAGTACCATCCTTGGAGCACTGCTAAATGATTTACATACAATTGGTATCAGGGTGTCCTGGTAATATCTTCCCACCCCCTTTACGAACTTCCACGTCCATCCCTAGCCATATTTTCATCTAATGAACTAGTCTATTTTCTGTGACTATAGCAATCATTTTTTTTTAAACGGCTATCATCCATTCAATATTTACTGTCTGCTAGGTACTCTGCTAAAGGTTTCACAGACATTAATCCTTTTAATCTTCATAGTAACCACAGCATATAGGTGCTACTTTTATCCCTACTTTATAGATGGGAAACTATAAGTTAGGGCAATTGTGTCACTTGCCCCAAATCAAGCCAGTTGGTGAAGGAACCAAGCTTTAAGCCTAGAGCTGCCCCACTTCACACTCTGAGATCTTCTTCACTAACACACTGTATGGGCCCTATAAGGCTAGGGAAAGAAGAAACGAGTGAATCGTATTTGTTACCACATTGATTATGGTCACCTTTCCCTTACATTCAGGTATGCAATCATACTAGGCAGTAGAGGGAAAACATAATGAAGTCTCATTTCCATGTGGACATCCCACCTGTCATCTGCACATTTTCTATATTTCTTTCTTATGTGTAAGAAATGAGAAAGGACGAAATCCAGCATCAGAATTGCTGGCAGTCTGATTTCCCTATTCCTTGACAATGGGGAATTTGACCTTTCTGAAAAGATGATCTTTCAAGCTTGACCAATAAAAGCCCATCAGAAACACCTCATCAAGCACACATTGAAAGAGACCAATTGAGATCAGCCTGTCATTTGGAATTCATCTTCTGACCTTCTGCTGGGAACAACAGTAAAGATAATACAAATCACTCTCTCATCTTCTACCTTCATTCCTAACTTGAACTAACCTATCAACAATGTACTGAGCGTCTGTCAGATGGGTTAGGATTATAACAGTCATTGTGTAGCAATCATGGAAGAATTAAACAGTCTGTCTTTAATGAGTACATGTTCCCCATAGCTTGGCATTTCATAGCTATTTAGTCTGGTGCTGATGTACAGTTCAGAACGGTTGGTTTCTGATTCAGAAACTCACTATGCTCAAAACAATATATTTTTTAAACGTAGTAGATTAAAGTTTCAGGATTTGTCTTGGTGAATCAGAGTTCTGACTCCAGGAATAGAGGAAGGACATTGCAAAGACAACTCAACTTTTAGATTTCAAACGAGTATCACAGAAGTTGGACATTTTCCAGGGAAACTAAACTCTTTGGGAGAGGGAAAAGGAATCATCTTGATTCTCATCTGCTGATTTAATTTAAACCCCATATCATCCCAGGAAGTTTTGTCCTTAGGAACACATGTTGTAGAATCAGACAGATCTGGTACATGCCCTGATTTCCCATACTTACTGTCTCTAACTTGGGCCAGCCATTTAACCTTTCCAAGGATCTGGGCTGTGAGAACTCAATGCATCTTCTATGTAAAAGACCGGCACAGAATAAGAGCTCAGTACACGACAGCTTTACAAAAATGAAATTCACTGGGGCCCCTGGGTGGCTCAGCCGGTTAAGCATCCGACTCAGTTCAGGTCATGGTCTCACAGCTCATGGGTTGGAGCCCCGCATCCGGCTCTGTGCTGACAGCTCAGAGCCTGGAGCCTGCTTCCGATTCCGTCTCTCCCTCTCTCTGCCCCTCCCCCACTTGCAGTCTGCCTCTCTCTCTCTCTCAAAAATTAAATAAACATTAAAAAAATTTTTTAAGCGAAATTCACATTGCATTTTTCCAGTCAACCAATTTGAAAACTGTAGATGCCAGAGACAGGATGGTCTGTGCAAGATAAGGCCTTGCAGCACAAGAAACACTCACCACAAAAATACTGGCCAAAGAGCAGATTTTGTTAAAGAATTTCCAAGAATTTCACCCATATTACACTCCCTGTGGACCTGAAAGGGGGAACCCATTGGAGACACCAGTGGATGAAGATTGAAAAGTTGCCCTTAACTGAGCAGCAGAGAATTTGTCCAGATAATCAACAATAACTGGCATCAGAGAAAAAGGCTTTTGAATTCAAACCCAGCTAATTGGCAGAAAGAGAGGGTCAGACAAAGGGGACCCGGTACCATGTGGAACTGGAGTCTGAGTTCCAGTTAACCCAGAGTCATTAAACATCTTAAGCCAAATGACTCGAACCATATAGATCTCTTATATTTAGATCTCTGGATCAAATAACTTCTACGCAAAATAAAACCAGTGGGAAACTTTCAAGTGGAGTTTGATAATCTTGCAATGAAATATTAATGGCAATTGTTACATATTTTATCTCAGCTGGCAATTGTATCATGGACTTGGCATGGGGAGAATCACCAAAACTTGCCCAAATTAAGTTTCATTATTGGGATGTATAATTGATTTCTGGATGAAACTGAGAAAACCACAAGTAACATAATGGGGGTTAAAAAAAACAAACAAACCTCCATTCTGAGCCTTATTGATTAGAGTCAGATAGAACAAAAATGCAAACCAAATCTCAGTATATAACAAGTCAAGAGAAATAAAATGGGGGAGGAGGAAGGGAGAGAATAGGTAACAAAAACGAGCCAAAGAGACAATTGCCAAGTATCTCACAGCATCTACAGAGAAGGGGAGGAGCAAACGTAGAAGCTGACAGGAAAAGATTGAAGAAGGAAAGTGTGGGAAAATGTGAAAGTGCCTCAAGGAGGAGCCAAGTTTTAGTGGGTGGGCAAGATGAAATGATAACATCTGCTGCCGCCTAAGCTCTGAAAGGAAGAATCAGGAGTCTCCTGAAGACCTTGAAGAAAGGAGAGGGCTCTCGGAGGCAGGGTGGAGGACATGCCATGTGAGATCCTCACTCGTCACAGCAATGGGCGAAAGACTGTGGCTGTGAACAACACCACCATAATAAAGGCTTGTCTCACCCCTCCACAGTGAGTTTTTTTTTTTTTCTCTCCTCAGGTGATCTATACGGAGACTGAGTTCCACATATTTCTTTCACAGCTACTCTATGCGGAGGGCGAGCGGCAAGAACAGGCTGACCCGGCCATACTGCAGAACACTGAGGCAGGGTAACCGAGAGGTGGTGGCATGGAGTGACTCAGCCAGGTCTTGGCAGCTGGAAGCGCGGAGATGTGATATTCAGCTCAGCTCTTCCATCTGTCGTCTGAGGGCTCTGGTGGCCTGTCTTCCCCTGGGATTCAAGAGATTGCCACATACTAGCAGCTGCCTGTCGCTCTCAGCTCCCTAAGACAGCCACAACCCCCGGTGAAGTCCCCAACAGCAGGGCTATGAACTTCATCTTATTCTAAACAGCCTTCCTTGTTTTCCTTGCCCTATTCACTTGGGTCAAAGGATCCAATTCCAGATTTCGCTGTTTGAAAAGACACCTCTAACTGCCGACTTGACATTTCGGATCTCTCATAGACATCTCCCAGTGAACACATCAATAATGCACTCATGATCCTCCCCTCCCCTGCTCCAGAACAATCCTGCTCCACCTGAAATCACCCCAGTGATTTGAATGGCAGTGGCGTCTTCCCCAATTCCCTCTCTTTCGCTTGCACCCCGCACCTAGTCCATCAGCCAACACTATTGATTTACCATCAGAACATACCCAGACACGCACCCCTTCTCAGCACCTCCATTATCCCCCACCGGGAGTTTTGAGATAGCCTCCTAACTGGTTTCCGTGCTCCTGCCATTGTTCTCCTTCATATAACACAGCAGATACACTGGGTCTTTTAAACTTTAAGAAAGGTGACAACATCTCTCTACCCAGACTCTCCAGTGATGACCAGTGTCAGCTGCACTGAAAGCTAACATTCTTACAGTGACCAAAAAGGCCCTGCACACTCTGGCCCCCGGTGCCTTTCCTCCTCCGTCTATTTCTACTGTCTGCAGTCCTCACTCCAGGCCATCCCCTGGCCCCCTTTCACACCTCCAAATATGCTAAGTATACCTAGAGTTGTCAGATTTAATACGTAAAAACACTACAATGTCATTCTTAATAGAAGTATGCCCCAAATATTTCATGGCACATACTTATATTTAAAAATTATGTGTTATTTAACTGAAATTCACACTTCATGTATTTTCTCTGGCAAGCCCAGGCGTACCCCCACCTCAAGCCCTTTATACTACCTGTCACCGCTGCCTGGAATACCCTTCCTCTGATATTTGTGTGGCTGGCTCCTTCATCTACTTCAATCTTTTACTCAGATGTAAAAGATTGGAAAGGCTGGCCCTAGTCACATGAAAAGCCATAATCTGGTTCTTCCCAGAACTTCTTTATTTTTTTCCTCTAAAACATAATTTATATGATTTACTCGGTCTCCCCCCAACTAGAATCTAAACTCTATGAAGGTAAGGTGGGTTTTTCATTGCTTTTCTGCTTTGTTCACTGCCATGTCTCTAACACCTAGAACATTACCTGAAACCCAGTAGACCATCAATGAATGTTTGTTGAAAGAATGAACAAACCTCTTAAAGCTGTCAATAACAAAACAGCCAACAACAAATTGCCACTGATTCAAGAACTTTTACAGTCTACCCTCCATCCATTTTGAGATTACTGAAGAAGCCCACCTCATCCTTTCCCAACAGTGCCACCCCAGAATAAATCACCTTTCTTGGCTACCCACAATTGGGACTGTCTCGTTTGATGTCGGTTTTAAATATGAAAACTCCAACCTTCACAATATATAATGCGTTAGCTTACTTTGCTTAGTGCTTTAGAGCTTACAAAACACCTTCACTACATGAACTCCTTTTGAAGTCTTAAATGAAGTAGAATCAGACTCATGAGGACCAAATAGTTTCACAAGGGGAAAATTTGGTTTTCATCATAATAATTACATTTGCAAAGACAGTAATACCCAACCAAACCCAAAAGAATTCAGCACGATTTCTGCTATATTCACTCTGCCGAATATGTTCTCTTTAGAATCTAGTTGAAACTGTTAATGCTGTGATAAATAATTTATGAAAGGGGCACCTGCATGGCTCAGTCAGTTGAGCGTTGGGCTCTTGATTTGGGCTCAGGTCATGATCTCACGGTTCATGGGTTCGAGCCCTGCATCAGGCTCTGCACTGACAGTGTGGAGCCTGCTTGAGATTCTCTCTCTCCCTCTCTCTGCCTCTCCCCGGCTCGTGCACTTTCTCTCCCTCTATAAATAAATAAACATTAAAAATAACTTATGAAAATATATTTGCAGTAGATAACACCTTGACTTTGTATGTGTGTGTGTTGCAAGTGTGGTTTTAAGAAACTAATAATCTGCATCACCCATCCTGAATAATGCAAGTCCCATTAATCATTAAGCTTGTGAAGGTTTTATAATCATCAAAGTCTCTTCAGCGTTTACGTTAGAGCATGAGAAAAATATACATTGCCATGTGCTTCAGGGTGAGCAATGCACAGCCCCTCTAATTTTCAACTGGAGGCAGAAAAGCTATTTAGAAACTTCACACACTGCAAACCAGTCTCCTTGAGTCTTTCTGGAAAAGGCTGATGAACATAGGTGTTCAGCTGCATTAAGGTAGCCTTAATGAAGCCGTGGTCCCCAGCCTCAGCTACACATTCAAATTGCGTGGGGAGTGTTCAAAATCACTTACTAATCCCTTGATCCTATCCCAGAGTATCTAATATAATTGATCCAGAGGGTAGCCTGAAGCCTGGATCCTGGGAGTTTTAAAAGCTCCCCAGGAGAGCCTAAGAAACAGCTAAGGTTGAGAACTTCTATTTAGAGTTTCCCAAAAATGCAGAGTGGAAGTAAGCCCCTTTTGGTTTCCAGGAAGAAGCCACATTTCCAGGTTTTAAAAGCTTATCTCCAGATTAGAGTGAAGTAGATGAGTCTGAAGGGGGGTGGGAAAACCGCTCAGATTTTATCTAAAATCAATGTGTACTGTTTGAGGGGAAAAAAATTATCTAAGCTTTAATATAAACAAGGGAAGTTTCAGTTCAGCAACCCTGGGAAACTCCCCAATTTAACGTAGCCTTTCAACGACTCTCACGTGCCATAACTGTGGCAGCAGAAATAATAACTGACAATGTGCTCTTTATTCACACCAAACACGCCAGTGGACTTCAAAAGAAAATCAACATTTACAGTTTAATTACTGTTTATTCCCTATATTCAAATCAGCTTTCTTTGGCTGCCCCCTTCTAAATACTCAGAAGGGGATTTAATCATCTGATCTAATTCTTCCAAAGAATAGAAAGTTATCATTATGACAGCACAATGAAAAAAATCATTAAACAAATAAATGCAAAAGAAACTGGCTGAGGGATAACCACACTGGGTATTTTTTAAAGCCTCCGTAAGATAAAACAGTTCATGTTTTGAAAAACAATAATTTAGGGGTTAAAAAGCCCAATTCCTCTTTCTTAACTGAGTTTCAACTTATCATGTCTACGCTAACAGAATGAAATACATCAATGAAAAATATTAGCTCTTAAAGTCAATGCGGTACCATCTACACCTGTGCTATCCAATAGAAATACAATGCAAGCCACTTAATGTAATTCAAGTTTCCTGGCAGGTGTATTAGAACTACACGGGAAGGGGGTGCCTGGGTGGCTCAGTCGGTTAAGCATCCGACTTCGGCTCAGGTCATGATCTCACGGTTCGTGGGTTCAAGCCCTTTGTCAGGCTCTGTGCCGCCAGCGTGGAGCCTGGAGCCTGCTTCGGATTCTGTGTCTCCCTCTCTCACTGCCCCTCCCCCTCTTGCGCTCTGTCTCTCTCAAATATAAACATTAAAAATATATATATAGAATCCCGTATATATTTTATATTCATGGCATGTCTCAATGCAGACTAGCCACATCTCAAATGCTCAATAGCCACATGTGAGTAGGTACTACAGAGGGTAGGTCTCCATCAACACATAGCCTGAAAATTAAAGTGAGTATTTTCCCTTCTAGTCTTCCCTTTTTGGCAAAGCACCTTTAGCTGTGCTAAACAGAAAGCTGGGCTTCATGACAAATGACCCATGCTGAGCACTTTCTACCCTTTAAACTTTTTGTGTGGCTTTGCTGGAAATGGAAACTATAACTTGGCCCTTTTCTGCACTGTTATAGTTCCTGTTAGCTTTTCATTCACCAAAAAGAATGAATCTGACTAAGCCTGGTTCTCAGTTACCCCTGAAAATTAATAGCAATTCTCTCCAGCATATGACCTATCCATGTAGACACAGTTGTTTTAACACCTTCTTTCCCTTTGTTAGTAATATTTGTTGATTAGGCTAGAATGGCTCACTCTACCTTTATTAACTGCAGTATACCGGGATTTTGCAATTTTATTACAAGATCCTGACAATAGAGCCTCTTAAATAGTCCAAGGGACTATCATTGTAGACAATGTTTTTACAACTTAATGTTTTTACAATAAGTTAAGCTTATTCTTAACTTTCAATGACCTATCCAACTTGTTCAAATTTAACCCAAGTCACCTTCCCATAATATCTAGAAGAGATCCAGGCAATCTTTACCTAGGCCTCTCTCCACACACTCTTTGAAGTTACATTATTTCTTAATCACCCTTCAGCCATTGGTAAATACGCTGCCTTGTCCAAATCAAACAAAAGGTCTCCGTGTTCTCCAGCTAGTAGATGATGTCAGAAGAAAAAAGTGAAGGAAACATTTATATTTATGCCACAAGTCAACACATTGTGACCCTCGTCTCAGCCTTCAAGAAAAGCAAGTCAGATAACTAGCTATGGCACAGTTTGTCACAGGAGTGGATTTCAAGAATTGTTATCAGTTTTGTCATTTACTGAGATCACCGGAGTATAGTCATTGTGCACTGTGCAAATATAATTTGCCTTCTTTGCAATGGCTTCAATTTTGCATGCACAAAGCTTTGCATTTTAAAGAATCTTTGCACATAGCAGAGCCCTTTAAGAGGGATAAAGAATTCTGAAGGCTCAAGGACATATTTTTTTTTCTCATCTTTTCTCAAGAATACAATCTCATCACTGGAAAGGATTTACATTTTGACATATGCAATGCACGTACAACCAGAACGAGAATCTGCCATGGATGCCTATTACTTATACACCCAACCTGAACTCCCTCCATAGCCTGACCTCACACAACCCGTCATTTGGTCACACAATTTCCTTTTATATAATCTTCCTTCTAATCAGGATGGTTTCTCTACTACCCCTCACCCAATCCCTTTAATCCATTCAGCCCCACCACCACATACTTATTCCTGCCTGCATGCCATTACCCATTGTTTTCCATACACCTAGAATCCCCTCAATGCCCAGGTGAACTCATAAATACGTACCAGTGAAGGTACTAACTTTAGACCTTATCACTTCTAGATTTGGGCATTCGAGGCTAAAATTCACAAGACTCCTTAATCCCCTATCGTAGTAATCATTGCCTGGCTTGACAAATATAATCTAATGAGCTAGGATTCACACAGGAATGCTTCACTGAAATGAAAGAGACACATTTTATTCTCACCCACACTTTATAAGGAAAGGAGATACTTAGAAAAAACTGGTTGCATACACTTGTAATTTTTTATGAAATGTCTGGGGTTTTTAAATTGCAATAAGGCACGCCAGCATGGAATTTACCCTCTTAACTATTTCTAAGTGTTCAGTTCAGTGGCATAAGGTACAATCATATCGCAACCATTGCCACCATCCATCTCCAGAACTTTTTCTTCTTCTCAAACTGAAACTCTATACCCATTAAATAATAACTCCCCATTTCTCCCATTCTACTTTCTGTCTCTATGAATGTGACTACTCTGGGTACCTCATATAGATAGACCATGCAATACTGTCCTTCTGTGTCTGGCATTTTTCATTTGGCATAATGTCTTCAAGTTTTACCATGTTGTAGCATGTATCACAATTTCCTTCCTTAAGTCTGAATAATAGTCCATTGTCTGTATACACCATGTTTTCTTTATCTGTCGATGGACAAACTATCAAAGGAAAAGGCTTATTTGCTCTTTGAAGCTTCCTCTTAACCTCTGCTTCCCATCTCATCTCATGGCAAAGTAGAAGTCCCATAATTTATTCACACACACACACACACACACACACAGAAGTTTCTGTAGCAACTTGGTACTAAAAGTTCACAAAGGGGACCTGGGTGGCTCAGTTGGTTGAGCATCTGGCTTCAGCTCAGGTCATGATCTCGCGGTTCGTGAGTTTGAGACCCACATTGGGCTTGCTGCTGTCAGTACAGAGCCCACTTCGGATCCCCCCTCCCCCTCCCCCAGGTGCTTGCTCTCTTTCTCTCAAAAATAAATAAAAACGTTTTTTAAAAAGTTCACAAACAGGCCTTTTGAACATTTGGAGAATATTTCCTTTCCCAGCCCCAGCTAACTCCTACCCCAATCAATCTTGCATCTGCTAACAATGAACTGAGTTTTGTTTTCAATCTTAGCCACACTGACTGCTTCTCACTCAGTTCAGATATAGGACTAGGATTTTCTGAAATCCTTATTGGTGACAGAAATTAATTTAAGTCTCATGTAAAAAGTCACTAAAGTCCTATAAAGGGAGCTCTTAAATACCTGTCCTGACCACTTCTCATTTACAGTCATCTCTCCTTTAACTCACATCTTTGTAGTAGTATTATTATTAATAGCAATATTTTAGGGTTTTCCATGGCATGCGGTGCTTAATTCTATTCCATATTATCATTCTCTTGATTTGTGCCTTTTCATTTTGTCTTCCCGGCTATAGCATAAATGCCTTCAAAGCAGGTTCTGGATCTTCCATTTCTTTTTATTCCCTGTCTATACCTTAACACAGCACTCATTTGTTGGCCCAAAGAAAATATTGTGTGACCCTCTAATTGCCTGAGGTTCACGGTGGCTCACACTGTGGTTCTCAAGAACACATTGAGCAGGAATCTCTTTCTACATAGGTTCAAATGAATCACAGTTGAATGTCACACTTTCTTCAAATATTCTGACTCACTAACTCAGATATCTAACCATTGATCTGACCACACTCGGCGACAAAGCAAGGGCGCCGGTGAGGCGTGCTTCTTGCTGTCTTACACCTTGGGTGTGCTGCGTTCCTGAAATTACTTAAATACATTTCACCCTGTCTTGGAAACACCAGACAACAAGCAACCAGTAAGTGGGCAACCGTGGAGAGGGGAGGTACTTGAAGGTACTACAAGTAATTCTTCTGGGAGGGACCAAGCTTTAAGTGAGTAGCAAGTTTTCAATAAGTCCACTTCATGAGCAAGAAAAGAGGCCGCGGATGCCAAAACACATAATGGCTTAAGTGTATACCTTCCTTGGCATAATCTACTTGCCCTCCGTGTGGTGAGGCAGCCCATCATAAATGGAAACAGAGGAGGAGGACGACGACAATGAAAACAGGTGACAACAGTGATTATAGCAACTACTGACCTCGCACCAAGCAATGTGCTAAGTCACTTTTTCATAACCTCCCTGCGACTCAGGTATTATGATATTTATGTTACAAGTGAGGCTGTTTAGATTAAATACCATACCCACTTACCTAGCTGCTGTCCTAGTATTTAATTCTGAATCTACTGGACTTCAAACTCTGTGTCACATATTTTATCAGTCAGACTAGGCCAGAGGGGGCGGCAGGAATGTGCTCTAACTTATACTTTTCCTTGGAAGAAAAGTTAGTGCTGATCTAATATCCTTGACCACTCCACCTAATGGCCTGGTATCTCAAAAGTTTGCCTGAAGTACCGTGAGAATATCGCCTCACCCTACCATGACTACATATCATCCAAACCAGGTTTCTATTATCCGTGACAAATGTTAAACTGATTGGGTCACCAAGTAAATGAGCACTAACTGGGACTACCCAGGGAAAACTAAGATCTATCTACGTATTACGTGCTGATAACAGTATGATATATTAAGTGCTAACTACCGGAAGTATCAGATATCTGAAGTATTTTTACAGCCAGGTCAACTGAACTATCATTTACATCCGAGTAAAAATTGACTTTATGTAGGCATACAGTTCTATATACTTGGGCAGTCACGTTGTTTTAACTGGCATCACAGTCAAGATTTAGAACAGTTTGGGGTGACTGGGTGGCTCAGTCAGTTAAGCATCGGACTCCTGATTTCAGCTCAGGTCATGATCTCATGGTTTGTGGGTTCAAGCCTCATCTCAGTCTCCGTACTGCCAGCGCGGAGCCTGCTTGGGATTCTCTCTCTCTCACTCTGCCCCTCCCCTGCTCTTTGTATCTCTCAAAATAAATAAGTAAACTTAAAAAAAAATAGAATACTTGACACAAAATGTATGTAGTTAATCCTATCCTTGACCCTAGTCCGGCCCTACAGTTTTGCTTTCCCCAAGTGTTATGTTGAAGGAATTATATACTGTTGTTTTTGAATTTGGCTTCTGTCACATAATACATTCAAGATTCATCCATGTTGTTGTGTGGACCAGTAGTCGATCCTCTTTACTTGAGTGGGCTGCATAGAACAGGGGTACTTGGATTTGTTCACTATCCATCAATGGACAGACATTTGGTTGTCTCCAGTTTGGGGCAATTATGAGTAAAGCTGCCTGGTAAACATTCACGTACAGGTCTTTGTGTGCATGTATGCCATCACTTCTCTTGTGTAAATACCTAGGAGCAGGAATGCTGGATCATATGGTAAATGTAAGGTTAACTTATAAGAAACTGCCAACCCGTGTTTCAAAATACAAAATACTTTTTGTATTCCCACCAGCAATGGATGATGTTCCATGAACTCCACGTTCTTGACAGCCCCTGGAATCTTCAGCATTTTTGAAGCCATTCAGAAAGTACCTCAGTGATGTTTTAATTTTCATTTCCCTCATTACTAATGATGTTGAATATCTTTTCATGTGCTTACCTGTCATGTGTATATCTTCACTGGTGAAATGTCAGTTTAAATCTTTAGCCCATTTTTTTCTTGAAAGACTTTATTGTTTGTTCTTATTGTTAAGTAGCGAGTGTCATATATTCTATTCTGAATTCTATTCTAAAAATTCTGAAGTATTTTTAGGGGTTAAAAAATGTATAAGTGTGATCTTCTTCACAACGGTGTGAATATGCTTAACACCCCAGAATTGTACACTTATAAAAATGGTTACCTACCACATAGGGTTCTTAGAATGGCTTAAGGGCATGCAAAGTTCTCTACGGCTGGCACCTAATAAATGCCCTCAGAAGCGACCTGTTATTTTATCACTTCTTACAACCTTGTAATATATATCTTACTATTTCAACTTCTTTAACTTGTTATTTTAAACAAATTTTAGACTTATAAAAGTTACTAAAATAGTATAGAGAATCTTCTTATATCCCTCACCCTGCTTCCCCTATGTTAATACCTTATATAACTATGGTAAAGTTATCAAAAATGGAAATTATCATTGGCACAATGCTATTCACTGAAAAATAAGCCTTATTTAAATGTCACCAATTTCCCTACTAATGTCCTTTTTCTGGGCCAGCATCAATCCGGAATCCCACATCGCATTTCATCATCATGTCTCCTTGGTCTCCTGTGACTGTTCCTCAGTGTTCCCTATCTTTCATGACCTGGACACTTTTGAAGGGTACTTGTCAATCATTTTGTAGAAGGTCCCTCATGTCTCCAGCACACAGGAGACATGGTGCTGTGTCCCTTCTCAGTGCAGCCTATTAATTATGGTCTCAGTTTTCGGGGTGAAGATTCTAAGGCTCATAGGAGGGTACACAGCTGATGAGTGGTAAAACTCAGACGTAAAAACAGGAATTTGTTTTTGACTCTTTCTGCGTCTGTACAGGGTGGGGGCAGGAGACATTTGGAAGTGGATTTTGTGGAAGCCAGTGAGGAAGGCCAGTGCTAAACCCATGAATTAGGGCTCTGTTTTGCAGAGATTGGGTCACTATGAAAAGATCTCTAGCAAGGCAGGAAGATTGTTTTGTGGGGAGATTAACCTGACCACAGTATAAAATATGGATTGGAAAAGTACGGGGCTAGTGGCAAGTGAATCAGTAAGCCTTTATCCAATGAGACAGCCCAAATACGGGTGAGAAAGGGCGAGAGGCCCATGGGATTTCTCCAGGTATGGTCCAAGAAGCAGTGACAGCAGAACCATCACTGGGCTTTTTTTTTTTTCCTGAGAGAGAAAGAGTGTGGGAGTGGGGGAGAGGGGCAGAGGGAGAGAGAGACAGAGACAGAGAAAATCTCAAGCAAGCCCTATGCTCAGTGTGGAGCCCAACATGGAGCTCAATCCCACAACCCTGGGGTCATTACCTAAGCTGAAATCAAGAGTCAGACGCTCAACTGATTGAGCCACCCAGGCATCCCCATCACTGGGCTTCTTAATTTTATTTGATCATTTAAAAAAAAAAACAAACTTGGGGCTCCTGGGTGGCTCAGTCGGTTAAGTGTCCGACTTCAGTTCAGGTCATGATCTCACAGTTTCTGAGATGGAGCCCTGCGTCGAGCTCTGCACTGACAGCACAGGGCCCGCTTGAGATTCTCTCTCTCTCCCTCTCTAAGCCCCTCCCCTACTCTCACCCTCTCTCTCAGAATAAATAAACTTAAAAATAATTAATTAATTAAAAAACAAAACTCAGTTATTAGCTCACAGTTCTGGATGTCATAAGTCTGGTTTAGCTGGGTTCATTGCTTAGGGTCCCAGAACGCTAACACCAAGAGGTTAGCCAGGCTGAGTTCTAACCTGGAGGTTCTGAGGAAGAATCCACTCCCAAACCTCACTCAGATTGTTGGAAGAATTCAATTCCTTATGGTACTAGGGCTGAGTCCCTGTTTCATTGCTGGCTGTCGGTTAAAGAATACGGGGCTTTTTAAAAATGTAGACACTGGGGCCACGCAAGAGACCTCTGTTGAACCAGAATCTCTGAGCATGGGGCGCTAGTAATTACCTTTTAAACATGTTCTCCAGGTAATTCTTATGCACATTAAATGATTTAAATTACGAATATAAGAAAACAGAAGATTAGCTAAATCAAGAAGCAGTAAAGTGTTCTGTAGAAGGCCAGACAATGATTATTTTAAGCTTTTCCGGCCATACGGTCCCTGTCACCTAAACCAGCCACATAATTTGGGGGGCCCAGCGAAAACGGGAAATGCAGAGGCCCTTGTTCAAAAATTCTTAATGACCTCAAGATGGCCACCACAGAGCATTAAACCAAGCACCGGACGCTGGGAAGCCCAGGGCCCGGTGTGACTGCGCACCCCACACGCCCACGAAGCTAGCCCTCTCTGTAGCAACTCCTACTCCCCAGCTCTTCGTCGCTGCCCTTGGAATGCAGACGCAGCTGTAGACAACAAGAAGATGAACGGGCAGGTGGCGGCAGGGTTGACTCAAGGGCTGTACCTGAGCAAGTCTGCCCGCCACGGAGCTAGATTGTTAGCATGACGGAGGTGAAATGTTCACAACGCTAGTGAAAAGCTGATAAAGAGAATACAGAATAAAATGAAATTGCGTATGTGCTGAATAAGTACAATTTCACACAGGGGTTAGTTTAGCTGGGTCACTCTTGAAGTGAATTTTATTTATATTGATAGCCTTACTTAATGCAAGAGAAGGAACAGGTTGCACTGAATGGGGAAAGAAACAGGGGAGCTTAGACACCAAATAGAAAACATCCTGTAGTTCTGGATTTTTCTGACGCAAGCCTTGTTCCTGGCTGATCTATCATCTGCACACCATAATGCAGTTAAAATCTATTTCAAAGGAATCTGTGGTCTGTTGAATTCTACACGAGTATCCAAAAAAGTGAGGACACTGTGTGTTTGAGTCAGAAATCAGATTACAGCAATAACCTAAAGACGATTTAGAATTCCATTGAAATTGGAAAAAGAAATAGCAACTTCCACCTGGAAATACCTAATCAGCTTTTTTCCTGATGTAACAGCCCGACTACAGTGCTATGGGTGTTGTACGGTGTCTCGCTTCTTATGTCTCCTACCATGTAGCCCCTCAGGCCTTAGCCTCTCTCTCCACTAATAAAATATGAACCATGTTTAAAAACCAAGATAGTATATCTAAAAGTGATAACATTTACAAAAAGCCTATAGCTCAGATACATGGTAGGTGCTCAAAAAAATGTTTGCTATACTCGATTGATGAAATTATACAAAACCAAGAATTAAAAGAAAAACCCTATTAGTTCATCAGAGGAGGGGAAACAAATGCTGGCATGTTTTCCAGTCTTAATTGTTCTGGTGCCCGTGGCCATGACTGTTGGAGGAAAACATATGCAGCACAGCTGCAAATGCAAACCTGATTACCTCTAAATTAATAACATGTAACAGGCAACACTTGCAGCTGTGAGAGAGAGGAAGCCAAAGAGAACCCCAGTGCAATACGATCTTCCTAACATTTGTAACTGTTTGTTTTATTGTAAATATCTTTAACTAATTATAATAAAAATCTCTGAAGGGGGGGGGAAGCACAACAAAAGCAATAAAACTCACCGCTGCCATTTCCTTGCTCTTGACCAGCCACTTGGGATAATCATCATCTGAGGCCCGGCTGGTTTTCTTTCTTGAGCTGCTGGCTCTGAGGACCTTCCATTACCTAAAGGGATCACAAAAGGAAAGACTGCAAGGACCTCTTGGTGGTCAAGGAGCTAGCATTTCCAGTCTTTACACATCAAACACAGGAAGTTGGACAAGAAAAATCACAGCTGTGAGTTTCTGCTTAAAGTTTATTTTTCAAGAGCAAAACTAATGTACCATGTAACGGGGAGACTCGGGGAGCGGGGATGGGAAAACTTTGGGCAAAGCACACATATACTTCAGCAAGAGACAGCAGTTTTTTCAACGTGCACTAAGAGGAAGAAAAAGAAAGAAGTTTGTAGGTAACTTAGAGTCTGAACCATCTTGGGTTTGGCCTGAATGAAGGCTAACACCTAAGTTATGAAGATCCATTAGTACATTCATCAATAAGACTTTTGTTACATTCAGGTTCAAGTAATCCTGATGTTCACCACCCTGTGTAAGAACCTTTTAGGGATCTGAAAAACATCTAGAGTCCCCATGCTTGACCTAGAAGCTTTAACTCCATCTTTGTTGGGGAAGCAAGACCTGTTCTTATAAAATCAGGGAGGATTGAATACTAACTGATTTGGTAGAGACTCTAAATGCTATGGGATTGAGAAAGAGAAGAGGAGTGGGCAAAATATGACTGTAAGTAAATTATTTCACCTCTCTGGGTTCAGATCGCTCATCCAGAAAAAGGATATAATAATGCTTACCACATCGGGTTGTTGTACATGTACATGAATGAAAAAGTGTCTGGCATCTAATAGGCCTATAAGTGTTAGTTGAATCTGAATCTGCAGCAAATGTAGGGAGAGTCTGGTAGGGAGGATCATGGGTCTGTGAACATGGCAGCGAGGACCCCGGGCTCGGGGCAGAGAATTTGTATTGGGTTATACCATGAAATTCAAGGGCAGTGGCAATTGTACAGCCAGCAAGAGTGGTCTTTAGTTGATCATGAAGTCAGGAGAACTCACAGAGGCTGCCGGGTCTTCTTCTAACTCCTCATCTCCCTGGGGGCAGGTAAACCACATCCCCAGACTCCCTTGTAGATGGGTGTGGCCACGTGACTGAGAATCAGCCAACAAAAACTGGGTAGAAATAATGTGTTCCACTTCAAGACCCAGACCATAAAAACCTGTTACACGTCTCCTTCCTTACCCTTTTCCTCTTCCCGCTGACTTGAATGGCACCCCCAGAGTAACTTGAAATGGATGTGTTCGAGACGCCAGAACCCCTGTCTACCTAAGTCCCTCCAGCCTCATTGCATCCGAGACTATTACAGGAAAAAAAAAAAAGTCATTATGCTGACACTTTTAGGTCTTTTTGTTACCACGGTTAGAATAATAATCCTAATTAATCTAGTTAGAGAGCAGTATGATAAAAGCAGTGCTTTCACAAAATGGCATGCCTGGGACTAAAGAAGAAACAATAAAATAAGAACTACCACTTACTGATACCAGCAAATGCTTTACACGATCATCATCATCATCACTTACATAGTGCTTATTGTGTGTATCTCAGCACTTGATGTATATTGTGTATATTAACTAACTTTAATTCTCTGAACTCTGTTAGGTGGATACTACTATTATCCACATCATCCACACTTCACAGATGGATAAAACTGAGGCATAAAGTATTTAAATAATTTGCCCAAGATCCCATAACTGTAGATAAGATCTCATTTGGCTCTTCCAACAGCTAACTCTATGAGATAGGTATTATCACCCTCGTTTTGCAGATGAGAAACCGACACTGGAAAGGCCAGAGTATGTCTGAGGACACCATCAGGAAGATGGAGATGCTGTGCTCAGCACCCAAGAACTTTCGGAGCCTGTCCATTCACCCTCTCCCCCCAGAGAGTCAGGGAATCAGCTCGGAGTCTTCTTGAGAACTGAAGAGGCTAGAGGGAAGATTTTATTTACACCTTACTGCCAGAGCTAATTATTCAGTGGATTAATCTACCTCTCCTCTATCTTTCATTAGATTTAGTCCTTATTGCTGTTCAGTTAAATAAATAACAAGCTTGAATTGCTGGGCAAATCCCACACATGTTACACTGTCTGCGGGGTCCTGAGGCTTCTTTTTAGCTTTCTCCTAGGAGAAGGGCTATAACTGAGACCACAGGCAACAGATTAATAGAGTGATGGTTTGATTAACAAATCCTTAAAAGCTACTTTATAGTAAATTGCAAGTTTTTTTTTTTATTTGCCAGAAGATTGGTGCCAATGCCACAAAAGCATGTTGCAGCCAGGCAGGATGAAAATGCCCCCCACCCCAGCTGCCCTTCCAGGGGTGAACTGAGACCGTACGAGGCCAAGTGGGAAGTTTGTCTTCCACTCGCGTCTTTTTCTATACCTGCCTCTCCTCCTCAGCTGTCACTCTCTACCCCTATCCATGCCCTTTGTTCTGCATTGAAATCAGATGGACTCAGTCAGTCATTTTCAGTCACCCTGATTACACATGCAGTAACCTGTTACACAGAGTAACTGAATGCATTTCAACCCATTATTTCAATGGCATTTGTATTTTATAAGGCATTTATCTATGTCCAATTTAAGGGCAAAATCCATGGTTTGCTATGAACTGAATGTCATGTTTTCTCCTGACAGGTGAAGAACTAGTTACCTGAAAAGCCTCTGCCAGACTCTCCTAGTGACATTCATTCACTCATTCATTCATTCATTCATTCATTTATCTATCAGTGAGTTCACTTGGGGCAGAGACTTGTGTCCTACTCAGGTTTTTAACACAGACCTTATCAAAGTTCCTAGCAAGTAGGAAATATTCAATTAATGTTTGTTGAATAAATGAAATCATGAAATGTTGATTCCTTCAAGGATTATTCAATATTTATTTCATATGCATTGAATGAATAAATTAAAGGACAGATGACACAGTAGAATCCCACAATAGTGGTTTCTTGTTTCCCAAGTATTCTCAAATACACACATGCACACACACATGTTCAAATATACACAAATACCACAAGCAGATACACACACCATCACCACCATCGTCTACACCCAGTTTCCCAAGGATTGGCTCAGAAATAGCTACCAGGGACCACTGTTTGGGGCAAATGGTGACAAAAGCCACTAGTCCTTGTCACTAAATCCTTCAGAGGCAACCAAAATAGGACCCTCCCCCCCCCCACCGTTGCCCCCTTTACTGGTAGCAGAGAGGAGCTCATTCCTGTATCCCGCCAGGCCTCACGTCAGGCCAACTCAATTGCTGCTCAAGATTCTCAGGTGCAGATTTGGTGTTTTCACTGCACTGAAGTTCCCTCTAGTTAGTATGGAAAGTCTTGCTAACCCTTACTTCTGTCATCCTGAATTACATACTATTACCATCTCTCTTACCCTACCTCTGGTAATGGAGTCTCTAAAAAGATGCTATGAAACCCCACTGCTGTAGTATCCTTCACAGGAAAACTAATGATATCCTTCATCAATAAAAATAATGTGAGTAACAGATGGTACTTGTTGGCTTTACTAGGGGTAAGGCTTCATGTGCACCTCCTCGTTTAATCCTTCATATCGATCTTTGAGGTAGGCATTACTACTACACCCCTGTTACTATTATTTTCCCTTTTGCATACATGAGAAACTGAGTCATAGATGCATGAAATTGCCCAGGATCACACAATGGAGGAGTTGGGACTGAAACCCATGAACTCTAACGACAAAGTAAATGTTCTTACCAATATGGCAGTTATTCTGAACGTGCCAATCATCTGGATACCAGCGTGGATATTAGAAAGACCCTAGTTTGAATCCTGATGGTGCTACTATGTGTTTTGGGTAAGTTCCTTGACCCCTCTCTTTCCTCATCTATAAAGTTCAGATAACAATAACAATTTACAGTTTACTGGCACACTCAGAAGAGATATGGAACATGAGGCATCTTACCATGGAGTCTGGCACTGGGAATGGATCAATAACTGTTTCTTTTGTTTTTCACATCCCACAGTTTGTAGCCTTCATTCAATGACTATATGTCAGAGAAAAATATGTTCAATCCTCCATGTGTGTCCCCAAAATAGGAAAATAGATCATCTCGACGTGCTGGACACATCGATTGACTTAAAAAATAAAAACAGGGCACCTAGGTGGCTCAATTAGTTGAGTGTCTGACTTTGGCTCAGGTCATGATCTCACAGTTTGGCTCATGAGTCCAAGCCCCACATCGGGCTCACTGCTCTCAGCACAGAGTGTGCTTGGGATCCTCTGTCCCCCTCTCTCTGCTGCTCCCCCACTTATACTCTCTCAAAAATAATTAAAACATTAAAAAAATAAACAGAGCTAGAACAAATAATCCTAAAATTTGTATGGAATCAGAAAAGGCCCCAAATAGCCAAAGCAATCTTGAAAAAGAAAACCAAAGCAGGAGGCATCACAATCCTGGACTTCAAGCTATACTACAAAGCTGTAATCATCAAGACAGTATGGTACTGGCACAAGAACAGACACTCAGATCAATGGAGCGGAATAGAGAACCCAGAAATTGACCCACAAACGTATGACCAACTAATCTTTGACAAAGCAGGAAAGAATATCCAGTGGAATAAAGACAGTCTCTTCAGCAAGTGGTGCTTGGAAAACTGGACAGTGACATGCAGAAGAATGAACTTGGACCACTTTCTTACACCATACACAAAAATAAATTCAAAATGGATGAAAGACCTAAATGTAAGACAGGAAGCCATCAAAATCCTAGAGGAGAAAGCAGGCAAAAACCTCTTTGATCTTGGCCGCAGCAATGTCTTACTCAACACATCTCCGGAGGCAAGGGAAACAAAAGCAAAAATGAACTGCTGGGACTTCATCAAAATAAAAACTTCTGCACAGTGAAGGAAACAATCAGCAAAACTAAAAGGCAACCGACAAACTGGGAGAAGATATTTGCAAACGACATATCAGATAAAGGATTAGTATCCAAAATCTACAAAGAATTTATCAAACTCAACACCCAAAAAACAATCCAGTGAAGAAATGGGCAAAAGACATGAATAGACACTTCTCCAAAGAAGACATCCAGATGGCCAACCGACACATAAAAAAATGCTCCACATCACTCATCATCAGGGAAATACAAATCAAAACCACAATGAGATACCACCTTACACCTGTCAGAATGGCTAACATTAACAACTTGGGCAACAACAGATGTTGGCGAGGATGCAGAGAAAGAGGATCTCTTTTGCATTGCTGGTGGGAATGCAAACTGGTGCAGCCACTCTGGAAAACAGTATGGAGGTTCCTCAGAAAACTAAAAATAGAACTACCCTACGATCCAGCAATTATACTACTAGGCATTTATCCACAGGATACAGGTGTGCTGTTTCGAAGGGACACATGCACCCCCATGTTTATAGCAGCACTATCAACAATAGCCAAAGTATGGAAAGAGCCCAAATGTCCAGCGATGGATGAATGGATAAAGAAGATGTGGCATATATATGCAATGGAGTATTACTTGGCAATCAAAAAGTATGAAATCTTGCCATTTGCAACTACGTGGATGGAACTGGAGGGTATTATGCTAAGCGAAATTAGTCAGTCAGAAACAGACAAATATCATATGACTCCACTCATATGAGGACTTTAAGAGACAAAACAGATGAACATAAGGGAAGGGAAACAAAAATAATATAAAAACAGGAAGGGGGACAAAACATAAGAGACTCTTAAATATGGAGAACAAACAGAGGGTGGCTGGAGGGGTTGTGGGAGGGGGAATGGTCTAAATGGGTAAGGAGCATTAAGGAATCTACTCCTGAAATCATTATTGCACTATATGCTGACTAATTTGGATGTAAATTAAAAAAAAGTAAAATTAAAAAAAAAAACACTAAAAAATAAAATAAATAAAAACAAAAACAAATTTTTCTATCACGTTGGAAGCACAGGGCAAATAGTCGTTACCAGACATCTGCAGAAAAGCAGGGATGGAGCTGTGTGTTTGCCCTTCACAGAGAGCCCACCATGCTGGTTAACCACACCCCACTTGGAGGTTTTTATTCAACTGGGCACTCTTGTGCTTCTCAGCTAGAGTGAGGCACTCAGTGTGAGAATCATCAAAGCTATGGACTCCCCCAACAAAATGTATTGGCACATGATGTATCACAAGCTAATGATCTCAGACTCTTCACAGATATGGTCTAGAGTAGTAAATGTTTCCTGTCCACTTATTAAAGAGCCCAGAAATTTGGGGTAAGTGTGAAGTGACATAAAAGAGTTGCATCTATATAGAAGCAGAGTCGAGGAAGATTATGTCAGATAGTAAAATAATTAAAACAGTTGACACTTAATTCTTAGGTTTCATTAATTGTTTACCTAAAAGTAGAGGGTTTTTTTGTGTGTGTGTTGGGGGGGATTGTTTTGCTTACCCTGTTACCTCTAGGTTTTTAATCTAGCCTACACAGCCAACTGACCCAATTCTCAACATCATGTAGAAGTTTAGAAACAGTCAGGACTAACACTTGCTGAAATACAATATAGTTTCTTGGCTGAAATACAGATCACTTGTGAAACAGGAGTGAATTTCAAGTAAACAAATGCAAACAAAAATATCAGTCTATTCAAACCTCCCTTCCCTGACTGAGATTCTCATTTAACTAAATCGATATATAGCAGCACTCAACTGCATTAAGAACCATGGTTTGAAAAAAAAAATTCTATGATAGAAGGGTGATCACAAAATGTGTGTATTCACAATGTTTAATCCAATACCCAGCATATGGTAAGCACTCACTGACCAGTCACTACTTTAAAATACTTGTGAAAGTAGTAGAAAAGTAATATTAATAATAATAACAGGATTTATTCCTGTCTGCCAAGCACTAAAATACATTCATTTATATATATTTATAATTTCAAAATGAGCCCTATCTATGGATCAGGAATGATTTATCCCATTGTACAGATGAGAAAATAGGTCCAGTAAGCTCTCAAGGCTGCTGAGTGATTGAGCAGAGTTTTGGCTCTAGGCTTATCTAATCCCAAAGCTCATGTATGCCTTGCTTTGTGAGGCCAGGCGGTGCTGAGCAGGATTAACTGGGAGATCAGCAAGGTCAGGTGTGTCAAGACCGTGACCACCAGAAACTCACCCTGTGTGGACATCAAATGAGATCCAGTAACCATCTTGGCCTCCTTGTCCCCTTTTCTCATGCCTCCGCCATCACTCTTCTTTCTAGCTCCAGGAAAATCTGGCTGAAAGATGGAATACACTGGGTGGTGTGTTTGGGGGGCTGGAGGCAGGCCTTAAACGTGGCCACGGGTAACAGACATGTATGTTTGCTTGGTTAAAGTCAGAATGTCCTAGCAGAAGGGGTGTATGAGTTGGCAAAACCAGGAGGGCATTTCTCTGTCTGCTGAGTAGCATATGTTCACTTATACAAATTGCTATTCTTTGAAGTTCTTCTGCTGTGTTTACAGTTATGCCCCAGTCATTAGCCAACAGGGACTTGGGGAGTAGAGTGTTCTGGGAATACTTCCTGTCAGGTTTTTCCCAGCCTTTCTTTGGAATGCCTCTGCAATCCACTTTGCAACTCTGGGGGTGGTCCAATGTGCCCAAAGGGATTCTGCCTTGTATTACTCAAAAGGATTCCCAGCACTCAACCTCAAAAATAGCTCAGGGCCTAATAAGACCTCATTGAAATAGTCTCTGTTTTTGCGTAAAAACACAAGTCTGGCCTGGTCTCTACAAGTCATCCATAAAGAATTATTTTGCTACTTTTTAAATTATATGTCACTGTCGGGTACTAATTTGTATGCTTATTTTGGAAACTGCAAAATGAGACAGGCTACCAAGAGTCCTCTATCTGTGTGGGGAAGCCCTTAGCCACCCAGAAGAAACAGCAAAGGGACTTCGGTCTTGACAGTCAGACACTTGGTAGACTGGGATTAACACTCCTGAGCAAATGCTGCCCTGATTCCCTGGAAGAGCAGGAGGGACATAAGAAAGATAAAGTGATTTTCCAGGGCCACCCAGGAGGAAGCAACTAAGGGCAGGTCCTGTGTGGGGACCTCTGCTGAGGGCACTTTGCAATTATCACACATGCTGGGGTCACAAATGACACCTGGCCCAGGCCAGGCAGGCCTCTCAAAGCTCCTCAGTGGACAAGGGTATAAAATGAAAAAGCCAGACTCAACTCCAGGATCTCAAAGGCCCTGTGGTCACTGGAGGGACAAACCGAGACGGCCTTCACAGAGGACAAGGCAGCAGTCACACTGATAATAGCTTTGACTAAACGGTTAACACCAAGCATTCAGCGAACTGTCTAGACCTTCTAGGGAAAAAAGGTGAGGAGGCAAAGGTGAGTGGGTCATACCAAATGCCACTGTCAGTCCTGTCCATGCATTTATCTCCATGGTCAGGGGGCCTGGGGACATTTGGATTTCTTAACCATACCATAATACTCATGGAGACTGGATCAGCCCCTTTCCTGTTTGTGCCACCCATGTTTACCTCCCACCCGCAGGTTTCACACAGCCCCATTCTTTTCTCTGCCATTTGCGATTCTGATGCTCCATTGAACCCCATTTCCATCCCCAGCTACTTTCCTTCACTGGTGATGTGCTATTACACACTTTGCACATGCTCACCACCAGGGAAAGTGGAGCTGCTCCATTCCTAGAATCCTTAGCTTCTCAGGACCAGGTATTCCATGAGAGAGGCCTTCTAGAAAGCACCCTCATGTTAAGTGGTTGGATGTGCACTGATCATGTGGGAAGGAGTGGGCAGGAGTCAAAAAGGAAGGTCCCCATCCACATAGTAGGCAGATTGTTTAGATGTCAAATGCGGGGACCTTGGAGAGATGAGATTGCAGGCAGACCAAGGTGGGGGCGGAGAGAGGAGTACAGAATGCAACTCTTGGAAAGATGCTCACTTCTGGGCAACGTAACCACCTGCCATAAAGGGCACGGATGGAATCAGGTAAAAATGTGAGAGCCTCATTACTCTTCTAGGCTATTCACCCTTAATCTTCTCTCTGTAAGAGTTGGAATTTGCATCTGTGCTCAAAATCTTTCCCCTTTCTGCTTCCTGACAAAGCCTGTCTTGCTGTTTACATCTCTGCCCTCTCTGTAACTTGCACATTCCCTGGAAAACTAGTCATCCTAAGAACACGTCTTCCACACGCTCACACTTCCTCCCAATGGGAGATAGAGGGGGCCTCTTATGACAAGGAGGTGCCTCTCACACCTGAAGAGCAACATGGATTCCAAAGCCTTTGACCAACAGACTGAGGGAGGCAGCTCTGCTCTGAGGCTCTGCAGAGTCTCTAAAAGCAAATGAGACACAAAGCTAGGAGGAGAAGGTCAGGGTAGCTCCTCCTTCTGTGCTCCCACACTGAGCCTCAGCTCCATCCTGCCTTCACTTCCCGGGGCCCTGAGGATTTGGATGGGGCCCAGTAATTCCCCCAGAAATGAGGCAGGAGCTGGAAGAAACCAACCTAAGGGGTCTCATAGTAGTATCATTATTTCCAGAGCACCCACAGAGGTGGGATGCAGTCAGATGGGAGAAGCAGAGAAGGACAGGCTGCAGGCAGACCTTAGGAGAGCATCATTTCTGTGATATGGCAGAGACCCCCAAAATGCTTATTTAAAAAAAAGAGTGGGGGGAGAAGCAAGAGGGCCAGAAGAGGCTTTGATAAATTACTAAAAACTCAAATGAAAGCAAGGGATGGTGAGAACAGGGTGAAGGCAGAGTGGTGAATGGGTCAGGTCTTGAGTCCTCATAACCTTCTCTAGATTTTAGCTCCTTCCCACTTGTGTTCAATGCAGGTGCCCTCACCCCACTGGCTGGACAGACAGTCCTCCTAAGCCTTTGCTTGACACATGAATTATGTGTCTTCCTCAGATAAGGCCAAAGGTTCAGTCTTGGCAAGGTGGGGGGTTCTGGGATGACAAGATGTTCTCATTAATTCCCCAGGAAGTCATGCCTGTCATTGCAGTTGGGAGACAAGGCTTCCATTCCATTCCTTATAAAGACATGTTTTTTTCTTTAATAAATGCTACATGAAACTAGTCTTTATGTTTTTTCCCCTTGATCCACAACCCCATCATTCCATAAATAAAGTGATAACTCCAAAGCACACAGACTGCTTAGCAGGGTGGTCTGGGAAGAGAATCCGCAGACTGTGTGATGACCTCTGACACCACACTCTTCTCTGGAAAGCCATACTGGTCACACTGACACCACACTCTTCTCTGGAAAGCCATACTGGTCACACTGCTGCCCTCTGCCAAGCTCTTCTTTCCCCAGAAAAAGGTGTGCCCAGCTGTGCTTGGTCACCCCCATTCCTGATAAGTCTGAAGGGCTGGAAGTCGGCCTCCCACTGTGGAAGGAACAGGACTTCTGAGGTCTCCCAGATCTGTGTAATTGCCTTCTGATCTTGGGAACTTATTTAACTTCTATAAGCTTCTATTTTCTTATCAGAAAAGGGGAGATAACAATACCTACCTAGTAGCACTGTTAAGATAAAAGACCTGTCATAAAGTAAATGCAGGGAAAAAATAGAAACTACTATTGTTAGATTTTTATTATTTCCTCAATCATTACTCTGTCTGGTTACATTATTGAAGGTAAACACTTCTCACTAGAGTGTTCAGGTAATAGAGGATTTAGCTCAAATTAATTTCCTGCCTGAATCAAATCTTTCAGAAGTACCCATTTTCATTTCAGGCCATGGTGTAGAAAATCATTCTAGATCTTGGTAGGTGCATTCTTGCTCTAGGGAATAATTGGGCACTTGGGTCACAGAGTATCTTTTATCATTCTGGTCAGCGGGTCTCATTATACAGCTGGGCTTTCATCAGATAGGCATTGAAGAAGGTTGAGATGAAGGATTGGGCTGTCAAAACAACAACAAAACCCTACAAAGTAGCATGTCTTTTGTAGATTCCTTCTCTTTCCTAAAGGAAGGAGGAGGGAAAAGCACAGAATAAAGACAGATGGTTTTGAAAGTTGATGGAGGTTTTTGCTGTCTGTGCCTCCAGTGGATTGAAATAAAGAGGTCATGAGCTGGGGATGCTCTTTGGCATACGCTGGAGACAAGCTCTTCTTAGATGTTTTGCCTGAATAGACACAGGCTTCCCAGCAGGGAAAGAGGTATTTGGCATTGTATGTAAACATACTAGATGAACAGAAGAGACTGTATTTTGAACTATAGGTATAAGCTATAAACCCTTTCCTTTCCTGTCTCTCCCAATGCACAGAATTGACATAAAATCTCTCTCTTTTATTTGGGTATAAAATAGGTATAATGCATTAAGTACTAAAAAAGAAGCCCTAGGTTGGGTTAGTAACATACTTATTGATCGCTTTTACTAATCATGTACTGCTATACAAAGCAGTTTCACATATATTATTTTAATCTTCATAACAGCCTTATAGAACAGGTTTCATTATTCCCATTTTACAGGTAGGAAACTGAAGTTCAAGAACATTAGGTGATTTGCGCAAAGTCACACAGCTTATGAGAGGCAGAGCTAGGAGTAGAACCCAGGTCCTCCAAATTCAAAGCTTTGCCTTTTCATAAAAAGGAAATCGAGTCTAGAAGTAACTAATAATTGTAAAATATTATCGTTGAAAGGGAGCAACTGAAGACAAATCTTTAGGCAAAATCATTTGCTTAGTATCACACAGCTCATTAGCAGCAAAGCCAAGTCTAGAATCCAGGATTCTTTGTACTACTCTGCTGACCCTTGAAGGAACTCCTTAAAGAATAAGAAATTCTCGGGGCTTCTGGGTGGCTCAGTCAGTTGGGCATCTGACTTCAGTTTGGGTCATGATCTCACAGTTCGTGGGTTCAAGCCCCACGTTGGGCTTTGCTCTGACAGCACGGAGCCTGCTTGGGATTCTGTGTCTCTTTTTGTCTCTGCTCATTCTCCACTCATGTTCTCTCTTTCTCTCTCTTAAAACTAAATAAAATTTTAAAAAAGAATAAGAAGTTCTCAAGATATAATAAACTCTTGTTGAGCATGAATGAAAACCATTCATGTCTTCTCCTGTTTCCCTGATTAGGATCTTGTCATGGAAACTATTAATGGTGGTGGACATGAGGTCTCTAAAAGGGCTGGCTGCTGTAAAATCACCAAGCACCATTCTTTAGAGCTCCAGACTCCTCTGAGAAACTTAGATCTTTCTTGTATCTCTCTTATGTCTCTAGGACTCTGACACGAAGGCATGGAAAGTGACTACATTTGTTTTAAAAATCAAATGTAAAAAAGAACCAATTAAACATCATTACAACACTACCATATTTGAAAGAAAAATGTAAGATCTTAGAAGGAATTGTAGCAATATGTAAAAGACTACATGTTGATGTTTCTAAGCAACACCCCCCCACCCACCCCTGTCTGCCAGAGATCTGGCTTATATTTTCAGGTTCAGGGCAGTACGGCACATGAGCATGGTTTTCATAGGGCTTAAACACAAAGACAATAGAGTTAGATGCTTGAATGACAATCTTGGTCCCACTCTTTGCTGGCAAATGTCTTCAACTCCTAATCCTCAGTTTCTCAACTCCTAACTGGAGGGTGATAAGAACCATGGCTGAGAAGGCATCTGGGTGACTCAGTTGGGTAAGTGTCCGACTCTTGATTTCAGCTCAGGTCATGATTTCACAATTCGTGGCACTGAGCCCCCCATCGGGCTTCAAGGTAGTGCAGAGCCTGCTTAGGATTCTCTTTCTAACTCTCTCTCTGCCCCTCCCTGGCTCTCTCTCTCTCTCTTTCTCTCTCTCAAAGTAAATAAACTTAAAAAAAAAAAGAAGAAGAACCATGGTTGAAACTGCTAGTTCTCTTCCCCAAAATCATTCTTTCCCCTCTTTCTTGCTGAAAGAACTTTAGTGGGGATGGCAATGTGCCTTGAATGAATACATTTGTGGCCTTCCTTGCAACTTTGGATGGAAAATAAGATGTAAGTGAAAGTTGTCATATGGGGATTCCAAAATTTCTCTAAAAAGAAATACTTATCTGGAAGGTGTTCCTTTTGATCTGCTCCCCATTTCTCTTCTTGCCTAGAACCCAAATAATGTGTCTGGAACTTCAGCAACCGTCTTGGATCATGAGGATATAAGCCCTCTACCAACTGGGTGGTGGAAGAGAAAGAAAAAGGAGCCTGGTTCCATGATGGTCAAGAAATCACTATACCAGCCCCAACCACCCACCTCCAGATTTCTTTTATATAAAGGAGAAGTGAATCTTTAAATCTTAATGTGCTTATTTAGAGACACTTGTTGTATACAGTCAAATCTAATGCTGATCGAAGTATCTACATCAAAGACCTTTATACTAAATAAATAAGATAATTCATATAAAGCACGTAGTGTCGGGCCTGACATTTAGTAATTACCCAGTAAATGTTAGTTGCTGCTACTGCTATTACTAATGCTCCATTAACTATGATTAGTACTAGACCACCAATCGCATTGTCTTATCTTTCCCGTACTTCAGATGCAATTTTCTTGAGAGCAAACCTTATATTATATTTCCGTTTGTATCCCCCATAGGCCTGACAGCTAGGCCCTGCACGCAAATTTTCTTAAAGCCATCTTCGACTTCAGTTTATTTTTTAGCTAAATTAGCTGAGGAGAATCCAGCTTATCAATCATTGGTAACAAAACCTGGAGCAAAAAGTCCAATTTTTATATAGGTGTCTGTATTTCCCAATTCTCGTTTTAAAGTATGTATCGTCTTCTTTACATGTGAATTAGCTACCTGTTTCGTTGAGGTGTGTTGTTAACAAAACATTATCTTTATTTACCAAAAAAATGTGCAAAAAATCATGGCAAGTCTGCCTGTTGGACCCCAAAACCATCTGCCACACCCCTTCACCCATGTCTAGCAATCTCATGAGCACTAACTATGAGCACTAACTATGAACTTGGCATGAGGCTAAGCCTTTTATGTACCTTGTCTGAATCAACTGCTGATATCAGTCCTGTGGGAGAAAGTATGATTGCCTTCACCCCTTCCTGTAGTTTAGTATAATGAATGTCAGCTTTCCAAACTCAAGCCTAATTACAGAAGATGTTTCTTAAAAGATTTGAGCCTATAGAAAACTCACAGAAGTTTCCCTTTCTTCTGTATTTACATCCGTTTTTGGAGACTTATGTAGAGAAGAAACAGTTTTCAAAAGAGAGAAGGAGGCTTAATTCATTTCCTTTTTCCTCCAAAATAAACTCTATTTTTTAAAACTGAGGTTCATAATCACTTGTTAGAAACAAACCAAACCCTTAAGGGTCCGTAGGAACTTTACATCCTGAGTAAAAGGGAAATATTCATGATACTTGAGGAAAGCATGAATTGAGGAAGGCTTTAGAAAAATATCTTCCTTCCCCGTCCATTTTCTTGCAAGATCTCCTCGCTCCCCAGGCATGCCTGCGTCCACCCTTACAATTCACAGCCCTCCATTCCACACCTGGCTCTTTCCATATTTCTAATTCAGACACACTCTTTGTCTCTTGTGCCTTTTCTGCATGTTAGCTTCCATGCAATGACTTTGAAGTAAGAATACTGATTTTCTGTGTCAAGTTAAACGCATACAAATAAGCCGATACCCTGATTATGACACTGGCATCGTCATAAATTTGTTTGGGGGCACCAAGGACCAGCTGATCCTGCAAAAACTACTCTGCGGACCGATTTGACACAGACACGCCGTTCAACTCGATACTGTTTTGAAAAGCCACGTTGAAATCAAAGTGTTTTCCCAGGCTCTTGAAGTGCCCGGGTCAAGAATGCTGACAATCTGCTGTCAGAGAGCGGCTGTCAGCATCCTCCTATCAAGCCCTTCCAGTCATCACTTGCAGAAGGACAAGCAGGCAGCCCGCTGCCTTGTGACAAGCTCTGTGACTCCGGGAGGGAGCCAAGTGCTATGAATGAAGCCCTCTAAAAGGTCATTTTATGTAAGAGGAAATAATGGCGTCACCCAGGGCGCATACACAACTTTTTAATCAAAAACCTTTTTACTGGATGCTGAAGTAGTATACTTGTTAACGATCCCTCTTCTTTTCTCTCCCCAATCCTCTCACTAAAAGGTAGGATTCTGAAATCTCTAAGTTATCTGGTTTGGGTATTTAATGTCCTATGTTAGGTCAGACACTCTTACTTATGATTGAACTTGGGGCTATGTGGATTACACTCACCTAGTTCCCTAAAAGGGCAGCGACAAGCCTTGCCATTCTACCTATTAGGATTTCACGGATGCCCAAGGATCCATCACCCTCAGCAAACTTTTCAGGGAGTATTGCTTCTGACACCTACACGGCCAGGCTAGAAAAACCAGTCAGCTACCTCCTCAAGTAACTGTATAAACATTCAAATCACTTCAACATTCTCAGCTTCGCAGATAATTTCAAGACCTCAGGGGTGACTAGTAATACTGGAAACATTCCATGAATAGTTCAGAAGTCATATGATAAAATAAATTCCAAATAGCTTTTTAACCCAATGTCTAAATAAATGATTTTCAATAAATTAAATATGTACATAAAAATATATATGTATATACCTTTTGTGAATTTTCCTCTTGCTTAAGGTTTCTGTTAACCCATATGGATTATATTTGAAAGGTTTAAGTCACAACTCACTTTTTAAAATTGTGGAATTAAATTAAATGTTTATTTTCAATATCTATAAACTTCTTAAGATGGTCTATGTAATTTAAACAAAAATGTGTACTCTTGGGGGGAAAAGATATGACGTCCGAATCTTCAAGTGACAATCCACAAGAAGGACAACGCCTTGAATTTACATAAATTATCTTCCATACCTCACAAAGTAGTGGTACAGTGGGAAAAGCATTAATTAAGAATCAGGGAAATTGGGTGCCTGGGTGGCTCAGTGGTTAAACTCAGGTCATGATCTCACAGTTGGTGAGCTCAAGCCTGGCATCTCTCTCTGTTCCCTTTCCCCTCCCTCTCTCATTGCCCCTCAAAAAAAAAAAAAATCAGGGAACTGGATTCTAATCTGACATTGACTTTAACTGGCTGTGTGACCGTGGACAGGTCATTGACCCCTCTTAGCTTCATTTTTTCATCTGCAAAAAAGGGAAAGATTAAGGAGACTCTGTCTAAACTCCTAAAATTCCATTTTCCCCCCTGGTCTCAAACTCACCTCTCCTCTAGGAGAGGTATTATTGCCTACCACTGTATAGAAGGCAAATACAAAGGAGGGTCCACTAGCTATTGAGACAGCCATGCAGCTTCCAGTAGCTGCCGGGCACTTTTTCTAGGCGTCAGGATCTAACTAGAACTTCTGGCAATATTTACAATTATTGAATAGTGAGCCTCTGCCTTGTAGAAGGATCACATTCACTCTCACACAACTCATATATTGATATCGACCTTAAGAGTCTCCTTTGTTGGGGCGCCTGGGTGGTTCAGTCGGTTAAGCAGCCAACTTCTGCTCAGGTCATGATCTTGCAGTTTGTGAGTTCGAGCCCGGCATCGGGCTCTGTGCTGACAGCTCAGAGCCTGGAGCCTGCTTCAGATTCTGTGTCTCCCTCTCTCTCTCTCTCTGCCCCACCCCAACTCACACCCAGTCTCTCTCTATCTCCCTCCCTCTCTCTCTCAAAAATAATCATTAAAAAAAAAAAGAGTCTCCTTTGTTGTCACAAAGGGTACAGGGTTGTCACTAAGGGTACAGTTACTGAGACCTAGCCATTCCCTCCAGTGGTGGTGTTAGAACAGGGCAACAGGAAATTGCAGAGGGATCTGTCTCTACCACAGACCACTGCTTTGTAATACGAGTTCAGGCAGGGTGGGGCTAAACCTCAAAGCTCGGAGGAAGTTAAGTCTGCCCAGTACTGTTTCAGATGTCACATTCCACAACAAAAAACTGACCGACCTGCCTTCATTAGCCATGAAAGTTACCAGCAAGAAAAGTGAACCACACACACACACACACACACACACACACGTGCACATAAATAATGGGAATTACTTAGAAGGATCATTAAAGGTAGGTATGCGTTGACAACTGCAGCCAAGCTTTGTAGAAATGAGCATTTCTTCAACAGTGAAAAACTAGAAAGAGAATATACCTAAAACTATTACAAGTTTGGCTGCCTTGACTGTGATTAGTCACAAAGCCAGTCTGCTCTTTTGAGGTGATGAGTCAGCCCTGACGGAGTCAAGCTGCACTACTTGGTAGAATTTGCTACAGCAACGTTCAAAATAATTGCAAAATAACTGACCTGTGTGAACTATGAGCGTCGGGCGAGAGCCAGCGGAGGACAATGACATAATTAAAACGTTGGGCCTCCTCAAGAGTCATTTCCTGTTTCTTTCTGCACAACAGTCGAATACTCATTCATCAGGCTGTGTGGCCCTATGGGATGGCAGTCCATGTTTGCTCACTCTCTTATAAATGACTCTGGCAGGGTTTTGAGAGTATGCAACATAACCACATGGACTATTTTTCAAGTTTTCATTTCTGGAGTCTAAGCAAACATCAAATGCTTCAGGTAAATGCCCTGGCAGGGAATAAGCCACTTACACATCTACTCTATCTCAGAGCAGTTAATTGTGACCTATCAGGTAACAAACTGGACCTCCCTCTGTCCTCAGATGCTAACGATCTCTTCAAACTAAAGTCAGATTCAAAACAACCCTTCTCAGACCAAGGAGACCTGCCTACATCCCCAATCCACCCACATCCCTGAAATCTCCAAAGTCCTCTGGCCCCCACCTATGCCATCTTTGAGACCCAGACTCACTTTGTAGGCAATAAGGACCCAGGATCTAGAACACTCACACCATGACACTTGTTTGCCCTTCTATGTGGCAAGAGTTTCCAACAAGGTTCTGAAAAAGAAGCAAAGCAAGTAATAACACTTGTTCAATGGCCAGTGAGTTCATTCCTCAGGTTTTCCTCTGTCAATAATTCTGGATAGTCATAATATTATGTTCACATGATTCTTTTGACTCTAATGTAAGTATAAATTTGGCTCAAATTCTACAAAAAAAAACCTAAGAATTACTTGATGCTATTTTTTTTTAGTTGCAATAAACTTCTACTTCTTAAATCTAAATTATCTGGATTGGAAAACACATATGTGTATTATATATATATATATATATATATATATATATATATATATACATTTAATATCTATAGGTATAACAGATTTATAGATATAATATCTAATCTCTCTTAAAATGGTATCCAGATAGTAACAATGTTTTCTTTTGCATAAAACTTTGCTGTAAGTAAAGTGGTTAAGTGATGGCTCTGGGACTCGAACTCATGCAGATTTCACTTACACTTCATAGTGTGTCCATAATATCTCCTCAAGGGCAGGGCTACTATTCCGACTTAAAATGAGCAGACTAGGGCTCAGAAAGATGAAATGAGCTGCCTAATGTCACATGACTGAGCAGAGTCAGAACTAGAATCCACGTCCCTGCTCTTTTCAATATGATGAACACGTGAAGGTATTTATTGCAGCAATATTGATAATAGCATACAAACGGGAACTAATGGGGCACCTGGGTGGCTCAATTGGTTGAGCATCTGACTCTTGATTATGGCTCAGGTCATGATCTCATGGTTGGTGGGTTGAGCCCCAAGTCGGGCTACGCACTGACAGCATGGAACCTGCTTGGGATTCTTTCTCCCTTTCTCTCTGCCCCTCCCCCGCTCATGCAAGTGCACTCTCTCTCTCTCTCTTTCTCAAAATAAATAAATAAACTTTAAAAAGGAAAACAGGAACTCACTAGATGACAGTAGGAAAATTGATGAAATAATATATCAAAACAATGGGATACTATGTTGCCATATGACTTTAAATAATAATAATTAGGATGACAGTTACCATGCTTATTTGTTGAATGCTTACTTTGTGACAGGAATAGCAATAGCCCTTTATGTGAACCACCTAGTGTTGGGTTCACAACTCTGCGAGACAGGTACTATCATTGTCTGCATTTTACACATGAAAACTGAAGCTGAAATAAATTACTTGCCAAAGGGGACTCAACTAATAAGAACGAGATGATCTGATTCTAAAGCATGGTTTCTCAACTTTGGCACTATTGACATTTTGAGCTAAATAATTCTTTGTTGTGAAGGTGTGTCCTGAGCACTGTGAACACTGATACCCAACCAGTTGTGAAAACCAGAGGGTTTTGAAAACAGTTCTGGAAAACCACCAGTTGTGAACACCAAAAATGTCTCCAAATATTGTCAAATGTCTCCTGGGGAACGAAATCTCCCCAGGTTGAGAGCTTCCACTCTAAAGCATAGGCCTAACCATTATGTTATGTATATACATTTATAAATACACATATATATATACATACATATATAAATATGTGTATTCATACATTCTTCCTATATATCTTCATGCACAGACATAATCATAGATGGGGTTCCCTGAGAAATAGGTTCTGAGACTCTCAGATTTGATTGCAGGAGATTTTGGAGGGAAGAAGGGGAGGGGGGTCAGGGTTCCTGGGAACCTCAGCTGTGAGGGAACAAAGGAAACAAGATTGGGCAGAGGGGAAGTTGAACTGCAGTGCAAAATCACTGTTGAGACCGGCCCCAACAATTCTATAGGGGTGCACCCAGGTGGCTCAGTTGGCTGAGTGTCCAACTCTTGATTTCAGTTCAGGTCATGATCCCAGGGTCTCGGGATAGAGTCCCATGCTGAGAATGGAGCCTGCTTAACATTCCCTCTCTCTTTCCTCTCTCTCTCTCTCTCTCTCTCTCTCTCTCCCTCTGCCCCTCCCACCCTGTTCCTGCACACTCTCTCTCAAGAAAAAATTTTAAACATTAAAAGAATAAACACCAAAAACCAATTCTATAGGGAGCTATAGAATTTTCAGAGAAAATTGCCTTCAAGCTAATCACTAGGTACCATTTCTCATCCTCTGGGGGGCTATGGAAAATTCAACACATATTCATTAGCATTCTGGAAGCTAGTTGTTTCATCAAAAGATCTTAGGGAATTACTATCTTCTTTATTAAAAACTCCCAGGTAATTTTTCAAAAAGAATTCCCAACCTTGAAAACGGTCCTTTTCTTCCCAGAATGGCCATGGCCTTCATAACAGCCAAGGCCTTTAGAACTTTTCTCCTAGGGGGACCACACTGTACGCACCACGTAAGGCCGCCAAAAGATGCACAGATCGGTCATCTCCATAGATACTTTATTTGAAATGGAATGCATTTTGAAAATATGAAAAATAAATCACATCTCTCCAAAATCATTTGAGACATATTTATACAAACTATGACCACACTATTGAGTTCACAAATGGGATACTTTCTAAAGCATTTGGTACCTGGTGATGCTTGGTTTTCAGAAGCTGACATCTGCATATTCTAAGACTTTAAGATCGACAGCGGCATGTAACAGACCATCGCGTCCTCTTCTCAAAATAAATACAGTGATCTCGAAGAACCACCTCTTATTAAAATCTTCCTCAAAGCCTAACTGATCACCGACAGGTCGGCTGAAGAGCAGGCTGGGGAAGGTCTCACAGCTTTTCTGCTTTTCTGCGGATGTTTCCAGAACCCTTCCGCTGCCCTCACTGGACAATAATGCCCTGGCAGGAAAACCCTGTTGGCTCCTATCCTCCATTCGGCAAATGTCCTGCCAACAAAGTCACAGACCACTTTGTCATCCAATCTCCTGTAAATCTAGATTGGCTGCTCAACACCGCAGATGAAAAAGTCACCCTTCGAATTGTGTCAAGAATTTAGAAAACAGTTCTTTAAAACCCATTCACCAGAATCCCACAATTAATACATCTTAGGTTGCTTTAAGTGAACAGGTATATTTCTCTCGGGAGAATCGCTGATATACTCAATATCAAGCTCTGTAATCCCCAAATTTAAATATGATTCTGCTGCTGAAGGCAGTTTATTGGTAAAGCAAAAGCAAATTAGTTTGACCCAACGAAGAGAGAAGGGATGTTCATAGGCCTGGTTTCACCTACAGAGCTCTGGGATCCATGGGATTGCTGGCTCCAGCTTCACTCAAGCCTCAGACCCTCTTCTCAGCCTGCAAATGATTGGAGCCAAGCTAAAACCAAGTCGCTTTCCCCCGGGGAACAGAAAACAAGCCAGTGTGCTCCCACCCACACACTGGCAACAGGCTCGCGGAGCGTCAGATTTAAAGTGAGGGGTCTGTAGGAGAAATACAGCATTAGTACACCAGAGCAGGAAGGAGTTAAAGCAGGCCTTTGGGTTTAAGCCAGATTTCCTCACGGTGTTTACGTGGAAAGGGATCTCCTTTAAGCAATGAGTTGAGGTTGAGTTTTTTGTTGTTGTTTAAACCTCCATTGGAAAAAAAACATGTGAAGTGAAATTATACAGTTAGTTTGGTTTCTGCCATGATGAGAGAATCCCAACTTCCTCTATGACGAAAATGTTCATTTTGAAAGGGTCCTTTATAACCGTTTACTCCCTGACCTCAGCACTCCCTGTAGGGCATACGCAGATAGATCTACGTGCATTTCTGCTAAGAAAGTATGTCTAAGGAGCTTCGTCGTGAGGCTTAGCCTGCCCAGTATTACTTGTTCTTGGGGAATGACAAGAAAGCAAGTGAAGGAAGCACTGTGTGAGGCAAGAGAAACCACCTCCTGGATACTGGGAGTTACATATTTTTTCCTTCTTTCATTAATTTGTCTCCACAAATAGTTACTGAGCTCGCTGTGTACAAGGCCGCGGTGTCAACCCAAGTTCAAGGACAAAAGTTCAGTTTCCAGATGGGGACATTCCTTTTAGTTTTTCCAACTTTTTACATTGTGTTTATTTAAGGGGTGCGTCTTCTATGGACCTGCCCCTTCCCCTTTCCTTGTCTTGGATTGAAAGAATCATTTTTACCTTTTCCCATGAAGGTGATTTGTCAGGCCTCAGAATACCTTAAGTGGTTTGTATCGTTTTCTTAGAGAATATGGTAGAATTCCGCCACTGCAAATCACATTAAGTGATTTGCATTTGTGTTTTGTTTTGGTAAGCGTGTTTTTTTTGTTGCTGTTATTCTGAAAAAATTATTCAGCCACAATCATTTCAAAGTGTCAAACAACAAAAAACATCCTATTCCTCTCCTTCCTAATTTCTGAGGTTTCACAGGTAAATGCTAAGAGGGGTTCAGACTAGAGAGCCACTAAGAGGGCCAACTCAATGTAAATATCACAGCAGACCAAGGAATAAGGGCTGTGGAAAGACAAGATAAGGAACCATGATTCTGGTGGCCCCGTTAACAACCATAGCCATTGTGGTGGGGGAGGGGAGGGAGTGCCAGAGGAACCCAGGAGCCGGGAGGGAGCCCGGGCAGATTTTTTTTTCAACAATACTACCTGGCCTATATGTAATCTAACAACGTAACAAATGTCTTTTAAAAGCCCACGTGAATCTCAATGTTTAAAATATTTGGTATGGACTTTACTATTTTTATAGCACAAAACTTGACATAAAAAACTGCGGTTTAATTGGGGGTTATATGATCTGCATGTATTAAAATGACAGTACAAAGAGGCATTCTCTAAAATGCACAGCAGTAGTTTCTCAGAAGCCAAATCACACTTAAGAACTCTTCAGATTTGCTGTCTGAGTTGCCTGTATCCTGTGTATATAAAATCTTTACAGCGTATTTTCACAACCGTGCCTTAGCCACTGAAAGCGAGAGCCCAGTTCAGTTCTGCATGCCATTTGCCTGACTTGTAGTCTTGCCCCACAACTTTTCAGATTCGGGTTGTGATCTCAAAGTTTCATCATTTCAATATTGTGCTAAACAGGAATCTGATCTTGAGACTCCTTTCTAGATGGAAGGAGAATAAAGACATCTCTAGCATAAAATTCTATTTTCATTTCTTGACCACATAACATAGCAATCGCCTAATCCTGACCATTCCAATTTGGGTGCTGGAAAAATACTGATCAAGACTTTGCAGAAAAGGTAATGGGAAACAGAGACTGTCAGTAAAGCCATGCAGATAGGAAGTGATTTTCAGCCCCAGGAAGATTTGGTATCAACTATGCTCTTTTTAAGCTTAAGTAGCATCTGCCCTTGTGAATTCTGACCATCCTTTTGATTTGACACAGAGGAGGGCTTGTTCTACCTTTAAAAGCACATCCTCCCCCCTCCACCCCGCCCCTCAGACTCCTGAACAAGTGGCTGCTAAAACAAGACTGGGTTGTTTTCTCACTGAAAATCCAGTGTTTATCCTGTCCTTCCTTTTTCAATTTCTGAGTTTAGCTAACCTAACTACAAAACATAGAACCCTCAAATTTCTCACAGAGCCATGAAAAGTAAAACAGTGATTTTCTCTGATCAACGTTATTTTCAGTATGAATACCTAAAAGCAATGACCCCTGGTCCTTTGAAATATTTACAAACTGTATTTTAAGCTATGAGATTCTAGGGTGTATTTCTAGACCCTAGGGTAAAAGGGTCAGAAAATGTGGTTCAAGCGGAGCGTGCGAAGATCTTGGAGAAGGGTAATCTCTCGTGTGGATAAGAGCACAAATGTTCTCTTAAGCAAGCTGAATGGTTTTCTTTCCCCCCACTGTGTTTTTTGAAAGGAAACACCTAAGGCAGTCATACTCAGAAACCATGGAAATCTCCTTACTAAGCCCTTCAAACGGATGATACAAGCAAAGCTTTTTCTACATTACACCCAGCCCTACCGTACATTCAAGATATGCTCATCCTGCTGTCACCTTGGGTTATGGTTTAAATATTTGGAATTAGATATCACTACTATGAATTTCCTTTTAGAAAAGCAGTTAGATTTTCATAATTACACAATTTTGAACACTTAGCTTTCTTAAACTTCTACAGAAAATATATGTCTAAAGAAAAAATCTCAAAAAAAAAATGAAGTAATATCAGAGTTTAATTTCAACCACCTGGCATAACAATGAAAGTGTCAGACCTTCTGAAAATGCCTAGGAATAACGAATGAGTTCTTAATGGTTTTCCCCTCCACCGCCCTTCTACTTTTTTCTTTTCCAGGATTAGAACTTACTAGGGAATAGGTTTTTGAAAATAAAAGTTTCCCTTTTGGAAAACGGCCTACATTCAGAAATGTCTTAAAACAAGCATTAAAAAAAACTAATAAATAATCATAAATCAAAATACATTAAAATAAAATTACAGTACATCATCGCTCCTAGAAGGTCCACCATACTGGAAGAGCCTTTCAAAGGTTCATAAATAAAGCCTTCTGGACTGAAACCGTCTCCTGCATTGTGATGAAGAGTATGCAGAAAACTAAGAGGAATCTCAAGTTATCAGTCGGGTGAGGTCCAAACTACTCGATCTCGTGCAGGGCGGGGAGACTTTTGTTTTCGATTCAAGTGAAGACAATAGACAGGTGTTCGTCCCACTTCAAGTCCTCAAAACCTGGAAAGAAATGACAAGCAATGAAGTAAGTGGCTCAGAATCCTCCACGACCCAGTTCTCTTCGGGCCAGTCCGGTGCACAGAGCGTGCTCGGAAAGACACCGGGGTCTCTCCCTCGAGTGCCCAGACACAGCGAAGCGGCGCACGTGGGAAGCGACGGAGGGAGCCCGCGGCGTGGCTGGGAAGCGCACCACGGACCCCCGCGCGGGCCAGGGTCGGGAGGAGGCCGGTCCGCGAGGCCTCCCAGCCTGGCCCGAGTTCCCCATCCTCCCCTCTCTGCCCGGCCTTTCCAGGCTCCAGCTTGCTTCCCTTCTTTCCGCATCTGCAGAAACTTGTAATAATTTCTCATCTTCCTCTTCAAGCGCCAAACCCGTGACTTAGGCTTCCTACTCCTCTGCACAAGACCTACTCCCCCCGCCCGCCCCGAGACCGACTCCTCGGAAAGGCCCTGAGTAGCCCGCGTTGCCGGGACCTTACCTTGTCTGGCCCGGGTGCTGCCCCCTTCAGGCAGAGTTGGAGGTGCTGCGGAGGAGCCGGTGGCCGTGCGGCTGCGAGAGCGGTTGTTGGTGCGAGTGCGGTAGTTGGTGCGGGTGCGGGTGAGGGTGCGGATGCGGATATGGGTGGAGCGGCTGGGGCTTGGGTTGGGGCTGCGGCTGAGATTGTGTCTGGGGCTGAGGCTGAGGCTGAGGCTGGGGCTGGGGCTGAGGCTGAGGCTGGGGCTGGGGCTGGGGTTGGGGTTGGGGCTGCGGCTGCGGGGGCTGCTGCTGGACCAGGTGCTGCTGCTTCTGCCGCGTGGACTTGACCGCCAGGATAGCCTGACGGTTCTTGTACTGCACCATCTGCAGCGTGATCTCGGCGTTCCAGCCCTGGTCCTGCGGGCACCGAAAGTCGATCTCCTTGCCCTCGGCCATCACCACAGTGAAGTACATATACTTGCCCTTGCGCTCCACGCAGTCCACGGTCTTCATGTTGGAAAAGTGCAATTCCTTGAGCTTGACCGGCGGCTCGAGGCTGGCCACGGCGGGCCCTCCGGGTTGGGACGGTTCGGCCGGCCCCTGCCCGGGCTGTTGCTGCTGCTGCTGCTGCTGCTGCTGATGTTGGAGCTGCTTGGGCGGGATGAGCAGCAGCCCCTCCTCAGTGAGGATGCAGCACTTTTTCTTCCAGAGCTGCAGCAACCCGTCGCTGCGCTTCTCCAACACACCCTCCTTCAGCGCTTTGCAGCCGCTGCTCTCCAACATCCTCCCGGCATAGGGAGGGTCGCCGATCCGCTCGGCCTCTCCACTTCCAGCCGCCCGGGCCGGGGGCAGCAGCAGCAGCCGCGCGCCGTCCTCGCCCCAGCGGCTCCCGCGGCCGCCTGCCCGGAGCGCGCAGAGAAGGCTAACGCGCAGGAAGCAGAGAGACGGCGGCGGAGGCGGCTCGGGGTCCGGGCAGGAGGGCAGCCGCGTCCTGATGCGCCACAAGGTCCCGGAGCAGCGAGCCTCCGGGCCTCTGCCGTCCTCTTGCGAGCGCTCACTGAAAGGCACTGGCCGGGCCCCCTCGCGGCGCTTTTGAATGGGCCATCCCCCCCACCCCCGAGTGACACCCAGCGGAAAAGGCGGCTCCTGGCGCCCGCACCGCGGGGGAAAGCCCAGCTCGGAAAGGCGCTCTGCCGCCGGCGCACGCCTCATTAACTTGGGGCCTTTCCAAAGCGGGCCGCGTCCACGCCCCCCGCATCTCTTGCTCCGCCTCCCGCCGCCCACTCTCTTCCGCGCTCGTTCCCTGCGCTGGCTGCAGGGACTCCAGCCCCGGAAACTCCTCGTCTGTGCGTAGGGCGACGGCCCTGGGCGCCCCAGCTGCCCGGCGACGAATGCCGACACCCAGAGGGCGCCGAGAGGCCATCCTACCTTCCCGCCTATCCCGGCCGGCGGGGCTCTGTGCTAACAGCCTCAGAGAATGAACATAGGGCTGCGAGGGTGGGTACGGCTACCAGACAGTGCCTGGAATGCCGAGCTGTCTCGCTGCCTTCGGGGACCAAACCCAGGCATTCGCGATGAGCCCGGAGATCTCGCAAAGCCAGTGTCGGAGGGAGGAGGCTGGGGATAAGGCTCGCGAGCCGCGGAGTCCCGCGGAAGTGTGAGTCCCCCGGACCCTACGTAAACAGCTCAGGGCACAAAGACCCCAGAGGACACGCTGTCTTCACACTCCTGTTTGCTCACAGTCATTAACTAGCTCTTCTTGGAGCAGAGAGGGCGATCAAGGCCATAGCGCTACGTATGTCCGGTTTGGAAGGGTTAGAGAAGGGGGACTCACTTCACAGGACGTCTGGCCTTCCTTTTCTCGACCCGGGACCTCCGGCACTAGCCAATCTTTACCCGGGACACAAGCTCTCCGGATTCCTTCTTGACCCATCCGTACGGCCTGCAACACCTCACAAAATTAATTCAACTCCAGTTACAAATCCGGGAAATGTCCGGGGCTGAGACACCTCACACTTTAAGGCACAGCTTAGCGCTCCAAACAGCCGGTTGGCCTCCACGGGTCTCTCTCTTTGGGAACGCCTAACGGGCCAGATCTGTTTTTGCAATCTCACTTATCTGTGACCAGGGGGAGGTAATGCTGTACTCGCCCGTAGCTCCCTCCTACTACACTCATTTTTAAAAAATTCTATAGAAATTCTGGAAAACAAAATAGAGCACAAACCGAAACCAAACCTCTTGGTGGGGAAATTCATCCATTAAGTAAACAGACCCAACTGTGAATCGACCCTGAGGATACAAAGAAGAAACACACGAAGAAATGAGGAATGGACAAACCCGAGTTGGCCAAAGTAAGAGGAAAAGACTGCTCCTTGTGCCCAAGAAAGACGGGAGGAGTTAGCTCATCAGCTAGTTTCCTATGGCTGAAACAAAGAATTCAACAAGGGAAGAAATGAGAGATGAGCTTGTGGGAGGAAGAGTCAAATCCTTTATGTCATGCGAAAAATTTCCAACTGAATCCCAAAGTAATTGAAAATACAGGATAACTTTTAAACACGGGAGGGTCCTGAATCTTAATGTAAGAAAGTCTTAGCAAATGAGACAATTCCAGCACCGTCCTTAGTCCCACTGAACTGCATTTGGCAGGTTCTCAGCGCCTTCCAATTGTTAATGGAGAAAGGCAAGCATTCGAATCATATAAAGATTTCTAGTAAGATTGTTTAAAAATGAACAATTCCGTGTACCAGTGACAAACCCTGCACCTCACAGCTCGCTTCTCTGCCTGCCTTCGCAGGACAAGTGAACATTCCAGGGCATTTCTACATGACCAGCTGTTCATCTTTTTAACAGAATGCCATTCTTCTGCTCATTTGGGAAGGATAGGGTGCAATTCAGAGTCTCTGAGAGGTGTAGTTGAGGAAGACGTTTCATGTGGAGAAATGATACAATACAAACCTTGGGTAAAAAACTAAGATGTAATCTTGAAGTGGCAAGCCATTTTCTTAGGAGAAGGGATATTTGGTGTTATCTAACCTTTCGCAGCTAATCAGGATGGGGCAGATGCATTCTGAATTACTTCAAAATGTCTGAAAACCAGCATGGTTTTCAAAAGCACTTACTTTAACTAGATACCTTACCACTCCATTTCCAGCTGGGTATTTCACAATGATTTAGTCAGTCTACAATGTGCCTTCTCTGACCACAGTGCATCGATTATTGGAAATCGCAAGTGTCTAGGAATCTTGGAGCTCAGTGACAACTTTGCTTAGTTTACTTCAAAAGTCACCACCAATTCACAAAATGGCCCCCTTGGCCATTTTTTAAAAAGACCATGAAATAAATTCGCACACACATACAAAAATAAATTACAGGAAATAACTGTAACCCAAATACTGCAACTTTAGCCATAGATATAATGAGACTCTACAACTGTCACAAGTTACAAAAGTTGAGAAAGCACACTAATGAAATCATTGCTTTGGTAACCAATTTGAAATGGCAGATTTAAACTGTCTACATCAGGTTGTACATCAGCCAACACCTGACCCAGTTGATGATTTTCCCCTCTTGGATAGCTCTTCACCTGGCTTCCAGAACATTGCTCTAGTTTCCCTTCTACCTCCCTGGTCACTGTCTCCGGATCCTCTGCAGCTGCCTCCTCTTCCCCCATCTCTTAGTCTTAGAATGCTCCGGAGCACAGTCCCTGCTTCTCCTTATCTCTACTCACTTATTGGTCTCGACCACTCTCATCATTTTCAGTGACATGCCAGACTCCCCAATCTGTATCCAACTACTTGTTGCTAAAGAAGAAAACAAAGGCCACCACACTTAAAAAAAATAATAATACTAACATGCCAGGCAAGAGAACAAATACTGGTGAACACATTCATGAGAGTTTACTAGAAGGAAGAGTCTAAGGGGATTTTTAGGCTATAGAAAGTAGGGTTCACAGAGCTTTTGCTAATAAAAAAAAAAAAATAGAAAAATCTCTCTCTGGGTAGGATGAAGTCCACCATAGGTTTATATACAACTGGTTAAATTCCTGGATGGAACTGATTCAGCAAGGATCTGGGGTTAAAGCCATGGTGTGTTTTTTAAGTTTGTTTTGTTTCATTTAAAAATTTTTTAATGTTTTATTTAAGACAGACAGAGACAGAGCATGAGTGGGGATGGGGCAGAGAGGGAGGGAGACCCAGAATCAGAAGCAGGCTCCAGGCTCTGAGCTGTCAGCACAGAGCCCAATGCGGGGCTCGAACTCACGAACCGTGAGATCATGACCTGGGCTGAAGTCAGACGCTCAACCGACTGAGCCACCCAGGCGCCCCTATTTTGCTTCATTTAACAGCCTTCAGTTTTGATATGTTCAGGCCATGGTTACTGTAAATTGAAATTTTTTTGTTTTTACTCTTCTGTACAGTATCATTTGGATGTCTAGTAAAGGACTCAAATATATGTCCTCCCAAACTTGTCTCCTCACCCTGATCTGTTCTACCTGCAGCCCTTTTCTCAGCTGATGGCAATTCCACCAGTACAGTGGCTCAGGCCAAAACCCTTGAAGCAGTATTGCCCTTAAAAGTTGAAAGGCCCTTATCCAGAGCCCTGAGCTTTAGACGAGTCAAAATGACATGCGTATCTGGAGTTCATACTCATTTTAGACCAACTCCAGGTACTCAGGATCCCAAATACCCTGCCTAAATGGCCTCAACTATCGCAGAGAATGCATTACATCACCAGTGTGTGTGCACTGGTGTGTTAAAGGGGTGGACAGATTTTGAACATGCAGGCTAGTATATCGAAACAGATGTGTAGGAGGCCCCTTGCCACACAATTCAGACAGGGAAAGGAAGAGAAGGAAGGACTGAGGATCCGCTCTACTCTCAAGTAATGTTGTGGCACTGGACTTTAATAAATCAGACCTGGCTTTTCAGGTGCTTATGTAGATATAATTGTCAAGATATGTGCATTGAATATATTTTCATTCAATGAAGCTTTTAAGTATTTAACCATTTGTGTCTCCATTGCAGTCTCGCCCCAGGACTGCAAATATATAGAAGCGTGCCTCCCTTGTAGTATATCCTTCACTCATGTGGATTGATACTCAATCCACAAATTTAGTCAGGAAATTCCATCAACTAGGCCTTCAAACTATATACCTTGTCCATATCTCTCCACTTCTTTCATTACTGTCTTATAGTTTTCAACAAAGCAGTCAGGGTCATCTCACTTCCTCCGTCTGCTCAAGTATCATCTCAATGAGGCCTATACTATCACTCTAAAATTGCCACCACCCCATTCCCCTTTTCTCCACAGTATGTATTACCTCTTAACATCTACTGAATAATTTATTATGCCTATAACTTCAGTTCCCCTTCCTATAGAATGTAAGTTCTTCAATAGAGCAAGGATCATTGTTTTAATGTGTCTCAATCACCTCATACAATTCTTGGCAAATAGGAGCCCAGTATATGTACAATTTAAACTGAATCAGAAGCCCCTATCTGTCCTAAAAAGAAAATCAGGGGTGCCTGGGTGGCTCAGTCGGTTAAGTGTCTGACTTTGGCTGAGGTTGTGATCTCATGGTTCGTGGGTTCCAGCCCCGCATCGGGCTCTGTGCTGATAGCTCAGAACCTGGAGCCTGCTTTGGATTCTGTCTCCCTCTCTTAAGTAAGTAAGTAAGTAAATAAAACATTAAAAAAGAAATATAAAAGGAAAATCAAGCTCTTCAAAGGCTTGTAACGGATTTTTCATAATGCATCCCCTTCAAAAGCTTTCAAACTGTAAAAGACTTTATGGAAAATTTTCCAAAACTTTCCATACCAATATGTACTTGGTATAATCTTTTAAAATGGATAACTACTACACACACTGGGCCTCTCTCTAGATCTTACATGCTTTTATATTCTATAGGCGCTATCTAGAAGTCCTACAAACTTTTCTGAGCAACATGCAATTTAACATTATGAGAGGTATTTATACAAACTGTCATCCTACTGGTTTCTAATAAGAGTAATCAAAAAGAGGGAAAAATAATGGAACTGAGTTGTAGCAGTTTCTCCTATTTGGCATATAGCCAACTACTTGTTTAAAAGTCCATTAGGGGCGCCTGGGTGGCTCAGTCAGTTAAGCATCTGACTTGGGCTCAGGTCATGATCTCACAGTTCGTGGGTTCAAGCCCCGCATTGGGCTCTGTGCTGACAGCTTGGAGCCTGGAGCCTGCTGCAGATACTGTGTCTCTCTCTCTGCCCCTTCCCCGCTCACACTCTGTCTCTCAAACATAAACAAACATTTAAAAAATTAAAAAAAAAAAGTCCATTAATCAATATTGACTTAAAGCCATTTAACAGAACTTGGTAATTTAATAACAAAAACTACTTACTTTCACTTACAACTTGATTACAAGGTTATAAAATCTATGAACTTCCTAATTTGCAACACACAGTAGACTCTCAGCAATGATTAAAGATTTGGATACGGCAAAGTTCAAGTATCTTTCAAAAAATAGCTAAAAGTTCAATGATCTATGAAAATGTCTGGTCACTCTAACACCTGAAGGTCTTACACTGTAATTTAACACTTTTTAGCCATTCAGTTCATTTTAAGATACTACTCAGCAGAAATCCTTTATTGAAGACTCTAATCTCCAAAATGCAGTTGGAAATGTTAAGTATTCTCAATTAGATACAGGACTATCCAGACTTCATGGGTGCATCTGCCTACCTGCCTTTTTCAGCTTCTTAGTTGATGAACTGATGCCTCCTAGTGATCAATTTGTATAACACAGCTTAGAACAAGTGGGAATTTGAAAAGGGTGTTTGGTGCCCTATATACAAGGGTTTTAAAAACTATTACAACCCATTTATGGTTAAAACATTGCCAATCAGCTGTCTCTGTCCTTTCTGCCAATAGCCCAATTCAGGTTTTTTCTCTCATCTACTCTCGTAATAGCCTAACCACTTGAATCTATACCATTCCTGATGTTACATCGCTACTAGTTCCATTCCTAGAATGATAGAAAACTTTTAATCGCCTCCCACTGTATAGAACATTCCAACTCCTTACCCTGGCATGGAAAGCCAGGCTTTCTCAGACTAAGTCCTACCTGCCTTTACAATTTAGTTTCCTTCCAATCAACCCTACATTAGGTCGTCACTTACTCGTGCCGTCTTACTTCACCAAGTCTTTTCCAACCTTGTCAAGTCCTTTGTTCTCCAAAGCCCAATTCAAATCCCACATCTTAGATTTCTTTAGGCTGAGTTGATTCCTTCCTAATCAGATCCCTCTACTTGTAATCAGTAGCTAACATCTCAAATGAGTGTTTTTAAATTGGACCTAGTAGCACAATGGATCATGCTAGAGGTTGGTGATGGTGCTGATTGACAGCACTGGCACCAAAGGTCTCTAAACGTTAGATCTGGTGGAAATATATTATTCAAAATAGAGAAGGCAGGCTGAAGACACTATTGACGAGGTCCAACAAATAACTGAGTTCAGGACTAATTTACTTATTTTAGCTTTGAAGCGACGAATGAAAATATGAGTGGGTGACATGGAGCAGGGATCCAGCTCTTTTTACCCTGAATCCAGAACGTAGGGGATATTAAATCTGAGCAGAGAGGGAAGTAGTCCAATGAACTCTAAGAGGATATGATAAACTTGCTTGGGTACTGTAAATACTGTCAGAAAACTGCTACTCCTCAAAAGTATTGATACTCTAGCCTTTAGGGTGGTAGTAGGGAAGCATCAGGTACTCTAATGATTGACAGTGAGAGCACTGTCGAACTTGCTTTAAATTTACTTTAAGCATTGCCCTAGCTGAATAGCATTCAAGTCTCTGCCCTCCATTAGCACCTAATATCCTTTCCGAAGTCTGCTTCTATTCAAAGGAGGTAAACGCTCTTGTTCGCAACTCAAATATTTATCTCAGTCACTTGGACTAGATTCCGAAGATGACTCCTTCTTTTGCAGTCTTCTATTACAACACAGCACATAGTCTGAGAGAATATTCAATTTGACCATCATCGATTATCCATTAAAAAAAACACATTTAGTAAATGAGCAAAGGCCTTTGTTGGGCATTAGAGGAAAAGAGAAGCAGTATAGACAATGCTTTCCAAAAATTGAAGGATGAAGGAAAACCGATATGATAAACTTGAGTGCTGTAAATGGCAGGGTTACTTTAGAAGAGGAACTCAGGCTATAGGCCAAGACTTGGAGGGCAGAGGTTGTGTCACAGATGACAGGATTGACAGGATAACCGACGGAAGACAGGTGAGTGAAAGGGATGAAATGAATTCTGTGGGGTAGCCAAGCCCCCCAAAACGGAGGTGCTTTTAACTGACAGAACCCAAGAAATCTTTTTATGGCAAGCTTTCACATTGCCATTAAACCTAAAAGCAACCTCATGGTTGGAGGAAAACAAAATTGCTACCCAACTCCTAACTACATGAGAAACTACATTTGAGTTTTTAACAGGTCAGAATCTAGATCATCAATAGTTTTTTTTAATGAGATCCCATTTACACTTCTGCTAAAGTCATTGTCTCAGCCTCATTTGTGTACCCAGTTCCAAGGAAAGCATCATGTGAGATCAAGTGAAAAGCCTCAGATGAAGTATAGGACTCTGGTCAGAACGCAATTCTTTGGACTGTATTCCTAAATGTTAACCTTACCAGGGCCCATTTACCTATGTAGTAGTTACTTGCCTCATGTGCTCAGGATATACATGATCAAACAATCCTTTTCTAAACCTGAAACTCTTTGGTGTATGTGACCAATGTGGCTATCTTAACCTCCCTCCTCCCAATTCCTCACAAACTCAGCTTTGGCTCTAGATGTCCAGGTCTACCCTATTTACCAGTCTCCCTCTGGAGCTCTAAACCAGGAATCACAGGCTCTTTTTTGAAGATAACTGCCGAAAATCTTTTGCCTACTTTAGCCCCACTGCTGCCTGAAACCTGGACATGATGGATAAGAGCCTCAGAAGCCATTTCAGCCAATAAAACAATAAAACAAACAAAAAAGATGGAAGCCATATGCCAAGGACAGGAAAGCAGAAGCCTGAGAGCTATGAAGCTCTCAAACCAGCCCCAGCGTCTATGTTTACACCTAGGAGAAAACGCTTTTTAACTCTCATTGCATTTGGTTTGTTGTTTGGCCAGCATGTCTATGCAAACCAGGTACATATCTGAATGCTGTTTAAAATTAAGTCTGGATTAATCTCTAAAGTACATATCCTGAAATCTCCAGCTTAATTAAAGTGCTATATAACCACTAGTGCACACATAATACCTGCAAGGAAGCCAGTGAAGGCTTCTCAGTGTGGGTAGGAGCATAGACAGAGGCCAAACAAGTGGACATCAATTACTGGCTCCAAAAGAGCCCAATGGTGAGAACTTGTTAAAGTTACTTAACCATCCTCAATCAAGTATAAAGAGTAAATAAAGCATTATTTCTATTATCTTGGTTTTGGATCTTTCAAAAATGATTAAGATTTATGCTATAAAAACAGTCGCACCTAGTTTTAAAACAGTATAGCAATGTTCTTCTCTGAACTCCTAATATATTACACCTAACCTTTAGAAATCTATACTTAACAGTCACCTTATACTTGCCATTTAAGGTTTCTTTACTCATCAACCTTGACGATTTTATAATTAAGAATAAGCTAATTATGGGGCACCTGGGTGGCTCAGTCGGTTAAGCATCCGACTTTGGCTCAAGTCATGATCTCACAGCTCGTGAGTTTGAGCCCCGTATTGGGCTGTGTGCTCCAGGTCCAAGCCTGGAGGCTGCGAGTTCTGGGTCTCCCCTCCCTCTACGCCTCCCCCACTCACACCCTGTCCCTCTCTCAAAAATTTAAAAAAAAAAAAATTTCTTTTTAAAAGAGCTAATTATGTGTATGTTTGGGAACCTCAATTATCAAGAATAAAGTCAAATGATAAAAGATTCTAATATGATAGAATAAAACATTCTTTCTCCATTAACAGGCATACAGTATGTAATTTAAACTTTCTAGGTTTCTGGTCATTTTGGAAAACTGTTGTAGCCAACTCTATTTTCAAAACATTAAAAAAAAAAACCATGGCCATTAAAAGATTTGTTCATTTACTCAAAATCTTATCATTCTTCCAGCAAGGTGTAGAGTCCCCTTCCAGAATTAAACCTGGGTGGACTTGTGACTGATTCTATAACCAATAGCGTACAGAAGTGATGACCTCCCAGAGTAGATCATAAAAAAGATGCAACTCTTGGAACCCAGGTATGGTACTAGAAAGCAGTGATCCAGCCACATCCCAGCTGAGGGCTCATCCAGCATCAACCACCTGCACCTGTGCATGAAGAGCCTTCTGATGATTCCAGTCGCTATCCTTCAAAAGCTGCCCCTAATGTTGCTCAGTACAGCAGACATGAACTATCAAGCAGAGTCAACAAAATGAATCTCAATGTTTAAAGTTTTGAGAGTGGTTTGTTATGCAGTACTAGCTAACTGCAACTACCGATACTCTCCAGGATCTCCTAAAACCCAACCCAACACAACCCAACTTTGTCTATTTTCTCAATATAAGCCACCCAGCATGTAAGAATTTCACTAAAAAGGAACTTGGGAGTATCTTGATTGACTTAGGGAGACTGAACTAATGAGAACCCATCATTATCTTGCTATATGACCTCATACAATAGAATGGCTTGGTATAATGGAAAAGCGTCCTGATAAATCCTACTTGATCTACATGTACAAAAACTTACTGTACACCTACCATCTTCCAGGCCCAGTACTACAAGTTGGGAAATTCAACAGTGAGCACGCATCCCTAAATTTCTTAAACTGGGAGAACCAATTCAGAACTGAAGGACAACCACAGTAGGTATTAAATCAATGCAAAGAGACTCTATGTTGAGTAAGATACATGCACAAGACTAGTGCCAGGAAAAAGGTGAAAGAAAAGGTAGCCAAGCAGAGCTGACAGACTGTGCAAATGCAGGTTACATAGGCTGGGCTGTTGATATCGAAGTTAATCCTAAAGGTTGTAGGCCCACTCACCAAGCCAAGTGAACAGCAAGGAGTTTTTGCTTTTAGTTTTGAAACTTACATTGACTAGCTTAACTGAAGTCTAAAATCACATCTGATTTCAAAACAGACACCTGTCTCATTGTCCACCTTTAGGTCCTCTGTTGCAATGTCCAGAGTCCCAGGTAAAAGTCAGGGCTGAACAGTGACAACTTGGGTGTTTTGGAGCATTATCTAAATACTATCAGACTTCATAAATTTTACCCTAGTTTCTGGATGCAGGCCAAGGCAAAAAAATCAGCATATGAAAACAAAATATAGGTAATGAGATTTTTTAAAAACCTACCTGATTTCAGAAAACAAATTTTCTATTTTAATTTTTACATCGAAAATTTTAAAACGGGGGAATAGGTTTATTGTCTATCATCCAGTCTTAGCCTCCCTGTTCTTTTGTAAACCAAGGAGGGCACTTCTTAGCCAAGAGCCATTTTGCCTTTAGAAAAACAAAACCACATCAACTATTTCTAAAATTAAATGCCAAAAATCAATGTAAAAGGTGATCCCAACTCTAAGTCCTAGATTTTCTTGTTTAGGAAAAAAATTTACTAAATGCTTATTACATACGTATCTATATGTAGATAGACACCGAGCACTCCAAGCACAAACACGTTATTAGTGCTCACCACAATCTTCACAAATCAAAACAATGAAGCTGGCTGAACAGTGATAGATGAACCTCAAAGCCTGTATTTAACCATTCTACTACCCAACTTAAAACTATTTTATTCCTACATTTATTTAAAAATGAGTCACTAGGGGCGCCTGGGTGGCGCAGTCGGTTAAGCGTCCGACTTCAGCCAGGTCACGATCTTGCGGTCGGTGAGTTCGAGCCCCGCGTCAGGCTCTGGGCTGATGGCTCGGAGCCTGGAGCCTGTTTCCGATTCTGTGTCTCCCTCTCTCTCTGCACCTCCCCCGTTCATGCTCTGTCTCTCTCTGTCCCAAAAATAAATAAACGTTGAAAAAAAAAATTTTTTTAAAAATGAGTCACTAGATTAGGGGCTTATAAGGCTTTACTCTAAAGTTAGATCTTTTCCATTTTTATCCATAGTTTCTTATTCCTACAAAGCAACCTCACCTACAATTCTCATTCCTAGGTCCACCTATTTGATGATGGTAGTTACAAATATGGGCTGGAGAAAGGGTAGGAAAAAATACTGTGTTGGAATACCTTACAAGTATTCAGTGTGCATTCAGTTTTTAAATCTGTTTTCACTGGCCAAAACAAATTTTACTGCACAGTAACATTTCCTGATTTTGATTACTTGTACTGTGATTCTGCAAGAATGTCTTCATACTGAGAAGATAACAGCATTTGGAGGATGTAAAGGACAGGATGTCTACAAACTCTGTCAAATAGTTTAGGAAAAAATGTGTATACATGTGCGTAAGAATATGGAGCTATGCAGCAAAATCAATAAATGGTGATGTAAGAATACACAAGAATTCTTTCAACTATATTTTCAGAGAGTTGCACGACCTATCATGTCTTAGTTTAAACACTACCTTAATGGAAAGGTCATCCTCACTTGGAAGTACTCAACAAGTGGTTTTTAGTGTTTTTAAATCGCTTAAAAGGACTTCTATGGCCCAGTCTTCCATGGCTTGGACCCTTCTATCTCCATCCATTCTTTCAACACCTTGAATGTGCCCTATATTATCCTATTTCAGGACCTTCAGTGTATTTCCTCCAGTACCTTCCCCTGAACTGCTCTGCTCAAAGGCTCCTTGTCTCACTACACAAATGAAATCCCAGCTAAAAGCTGTCACGTTAAGTTTTGAGTCTTCTGGTAGAAACTCTACCACTCCATGAAAAATGTGTAAGAGCCACAATTGCTTAACTTCATTATGAATACCAATACCATTAAACTCTTGATATGAGGTCTGTCAACTTCTGGCACTTCCATTTTTGGTCATTTATCTCCATTTCCTTCTTCTTGGCTTAAGTTTAAAATACACGAAGAACTAAAAACTACTTTTAACAAACATCTTCTCCTGAATTTCAAAATAATAAAACAAGCAGTTAAGAAATCTACAAAAGCTACAAATTCTCAATTTCCAAAATGAAAATTAAGCAACTGGATTAATGACTTATTTCCTGCTGGCAATTTATTATTTCTAAATTGTTATGCTCCATTTCTCATCTATTTTACACTTAGTCAATACCTTAATTTTTTAACGGAAAAACCTAAAAGTACAGAATGTCAAATGGAAGAAACACAAGATACAAAGTGTATTGTATTTTTTTAAATATAATTAATACATCAATTAAAAATTTCTCATGGATAAACACTCATCCTTAAAGTAATTTCACACTCCAAAGATGTTTCCATTTCTCACAAGTCACATAAGTGATCCCTAAATTAGCCCAAGAACTTGGCTTTTCCCAAGTTATATTCTGATACCTGGATTTTTAAACCAGTATACAAAATCACCACTATACATCTATAAGTTAGTTAATTTCACCATTATCATTTACATTTACTTTTCAGCTATGAGACTTAGTGCTTTAAGTAGTAAATTACCTAAATTATGAACACATATTTTCAAAACAAAATCCAGTTCACAATTACGAAGTGTGTGTGTGTGTGTGTGTATATATACATACACACACACACACACACACACACATACAGTGCAGAAGATTAAAACAACTAAAGTAGCTTATGATTTCTCTTTCCTAAGGTTCCTATTAAGAACATATGCTTCTTCTAACCTATCCACTTACTCTATACATTTAAAATTAACATTTGGCTTGACTTAGTCAAAAATATAGACTAAAATTTTTATAAGACTAACCCATAAAAATGGACTCAAATTCTAAACCAAGCCCTGAAATCAAGCATTCAAAGGATATCTGAATATTAGTTTAATATTTCTGCATTGTATAAGGTTTTTAAACAATAATTCAAAGTTTTATTTTTATTTTTAATAATGGAAATGGCCTACAACTCAGATAAACCCACCAATTCATACTGTCTGACAAGCAGCAGCAATAAGAACAGTTAATTCAATTATCATAGGGGCCTTATCATATACCAATCAGTATCATTAACCTATTCACAGAATAATGAAAATGTTTCTATCAAAGCTAGTATCTCCCCCCTTTCAGGTTATTAAATGAGCTAAAAAGGAAATAGAGGTAGAATCCCATTTTTCTTAAGTATTACTCTGTAAGCCAGTTCCACACTATTAAGAAATACTAATAACTGCTTCAGTGAACTAGAGAAAAGAATTCTGAAAAATTACATAAATTTAACTTTCAGACATCCGTGTTAAACTAAAAAACTAAGTGATTTATGAAACTGTTTACTTACCATATTTTGAATGACCATAAAATGACAAAAAATTTTTTCTAAGTATTATATATATATAAGATTTTGCCATTTCTAGACAGGAAAAATAGAACTTCTTGGTAATCAGTGCCTGAGCCAGGGGAAACTATAAACTGAAACTGTAAGGACAAAATTCAAAGTGTCTCAAAAATGTCTGTAGTTAACTAAGGGTAAAAATCTTTCTAGTCGTCCAATAACAAACTCCATTTAGCAAGGCTTGGGAGGTTGCTCTTGAAATAAACAAATTCACAGGTCATCCTGGCCTAAGCACAGAATAGCATACTCTAAACATCTCTACTCTCTGCTCTTCCAAAAAAAGTATATATAAATATATTCATATTTTTAAAAACCACCCAAAATATCACCAGTACATTTTATAAAATTAAATGCAAATTTTATTAAGGATTTCAAATTACATATTTCAAATTTCTAGAATGGAATAGAACCATTTTGGAACTGGAGAGATGGCATAGATGAACACTGATACCCCTTGCAATGCCAACTTTAATGAGAAAACAATTCCTCTGCAAACCACATCCCCTTTATATAACAAGATGAAATCATATCTGCCCCTTCACTTTGGCAATAGCTATTACCTAAAGGAGTGAAAGAAAAAAAAAAAATAGTGGTTTTGCTACTTAAGTTCATTAAAAATGGGATTCTATCTTTAGATTAAAATTGGCTGAGTTCAGAAAAGGCTGTGATCAGATGAGCTATGGGTACAAAAAAAAATTCAGCAAGGAATGTCTAATTAAAGCAACCAAAAGCATTTTGAAAATAAAGAGGAAAAACACAGGATGTTTTCATGGCATTTTTTTCTCCTACAAACTATTGCAACTGGTTAAGGATTTCCAGTAGTTAATTAAATTCTCAGGAGAGGAATGAATAGTATTATACAAATAACAAAATGTATTCACATTCCAAGATCTTAATACTAGATTTTCAAAAAGGAAGCTCTGTCACCTCTAAAAACAAACTCAATATAGTTTTATTAAGAGCAGGAACTCTAGGCCATCCTCTAGTCATAATCCATTTAATCCACCCTCACTGTCAAAGCTTTTAGGCTTGTCACAAAAAATTAACAGTAATTAGCCTGAGGTATTTTAAATGTGGCTCTGTAAGTCTCAAATTTAATGGCATTTTCCTCCCTAAAAATGGTCTTCTTTCTACTTCAGTCCCATGATCTCTGTAGTATTTCACTACAATATGGTCATAAACTAAAATACCTAAAAGCAATCGTTGGACCTTTTGAAAGAGTTGTTCATCCATCCACTTATATTAAGACAGGAGCCACACAAAGATCTATAAGAGTGTTTGTTGCCTGACCAGATCCAGAATAGAGGTACTTAAACCTTTGTTTTCCAGTTGAATTATCAAACCCTGGTATGAATAAAACGTGAATATTATACTTGTGGTACAAATAGGTTCATATTTTTGAGCTTTTAATGAGATTGAGAAACATTTCATAAAACTTAACTTAATATGCCTTAACATATCTGTGAGGTAGTTAGGTAAACAGTACTACCCATTTTAATACACAGTAAACAGAAGCATGGGTAAATGACATACTCATACTTTAAGCAGTAAGAATTGGAATTAACTATAGAGGCGTGGGGCCTTCTCTCTAGTTCTAACCAAATGAAATAAAATTTTAATCTTTTAATCTTTTTTTTAAAAAAAAACATTACATCATTTAAGATTTTCTCTTTCTTTTCTATCCTCTCATATTAGCAGATGTAGTACCTCTCCCAAAGTTGACACTCTCTTCTTCCATAATATGGTAAGCTGGGTACAATGCTTATTAATTCAAGCTAGGCCTCTGTTTCTACCTGAATTAGTACAAAATTAAGACATTATCTTGTGAGAACTAAAATTATATGACATTTTTATTTTAGGCTGCAAAAACAAAAACAAGCAAACAAACAAATAACAACAAAAAAACTTGAAATAGGCTTGTCAAATGATGTAAATTCATCCTTTCCAGGGAAGCGGAAGGTAGACCCTACCATAAAGAAAAGATGCTGAGTTAATGGAGGTTAAATTTAAAAGTACAGTTAAAATAATGAGGCTTAACTTTTGAAAATAGGTTTTATTCACCTCCCTATAGTAACCAATAACCACACTATGAGTTAGGTTTCTTTACTGTGGTTTCCTTACTAGGTATCTCTAGCTATGTCACCTAGAATACAAAATCCATTAATAATCTAAGTTATCAGTTGTGGTCTTACTGGAAATTCTTAACCATATTTGTCTTGACAAGTTCTGTTTTTTGTTTTTTAAATGATGAATTGTCTTAGTCTAAGTCACTGCATTTCTGCAACAAAGTAATGAAAGGCACAGCTAGTGCAAGCAAACTTAAACCCAATTCAATTACCAGCTGAAAAAATATTTTGGTTCTTCAGGGAAAAAAAATAAGCGAATCAAAAAAACTGTTCTTTTAACAGGGCTGTTCACTTTCATAGCTATAATCTAAATTCTTTGTTACATGATAAAAATTACTCCAGAAGAACCAAACCATGTAGTGATGAATGAACATGCATGAAAGAATTTATGCAATCGATAGAGCTGGCAGAAAAACTACAGTTAAAATGCTAAGTAGAACAAATTGGTCTTTAAAATTATCAGTTCCTTTCCTTTAAAAAAAAGTACTGAGTCTACCAAGAAAATACAAAAACATAAGGCTGTAAGAAAATAATAGTTGTGTTTAGGCTATTACAGTGCAGGTTATCCTCAAGGCCACATACATCCTGCTTCACTGCTGCTTGCACTCTGCTGGGTTTTGATCCTTCTGTTAAAGGAAAACAACAAGTCAATCTATCTTTTTCTACCTGCTTCAGTTAATTTTCAACAGTAATTAAACTATCTTAATTATATTATCTCACTGTGCTACCAAAATTTGTGCCAAATTAAAGAAATAGTATATAGCAATGATGGAAAGTTATTTATTCAAATATCAGCAAGTCACACAAATGCTAAAATAAAGCCCAAATTTTACATTGTAGAATGAATTCCATAAAATAAAACACACTAAGCCATAACCTTAAAAAATAAAATAACCAAGCAATTTGTTAGTCACATTATCAGTATTTTCCTTCTTATGATCAATTATTGTTAAATCCTAATTCCATTAATATTAACTTTCAAGAGTAATTCATACCTGTTAGAATATTTAAGATTATTTTTAACTACCCCGTCTCTTACCTGCTCACTAAAATATCTTCTGGATATTTTACAGAATTTAGCAAATGAATGAATACATTTAACAGAAACCTTAAGTTTCAAATGAATCCTGATAAGGTACTTTGTATTTTGGGGGAGACAATGGGCTTTACTAGCCCTGATATGACAAATTCTCAATAACAGATTGGGACTCTCAGAAAAAAGGTGGTTGGGAGAATCTAACACAGTATTGCTTCCCTATTCCCAAGCACTTTTGCATTCAGGTTACTTAAAAACTGACCTTTGTTTATAACCTATCCTTTGGAGGAAAAACAACCTAAGAACACTAATAAGTAATTTTAAATGCTTTAAAATTGTGAAGAAGAAAAAAAAAAAAAAGCCCAACATAAAGTGCATTAGAAGTAGAATCTTAGGGTTTATTTAGCCTGAAACTATGAAAAATACAAAGTCAGAACCAAAAATAAAAGTTTCTTAAGAAAGGTACACTGGCATATCATGTACTATTGAAATACCAGTGAAGATTAAAAAAAAAAATGTTATGTATGTATGTATGTATATATATATCTCCAGTCAATAAGACTTACAAAATAAACTTTATATTAAGAAACATCAACTCTCATGTAACTTGCCTTAAATTTAATAGAAAGCAGCACTAATTTTGCTCACCTTTGAGTCATAGTCTGGATCATTTTCCTCATCTCCTTCTTCTTCCCCTTCCTATATTAAAGTTCAAAATGCATCCATGAAGTAGGTACACAGTAGGAAGAAATGGCTCATAATGTATGGAGAAATTTTAATACAAGTTACTCTATAGGTCAAAAGATTTTCATGATTACAGAGTTTGGTGACAATGCAATTTAATTTGAAAGCTTCTAATATGAAAAATTTCCCAACACAACTTGAGACATCCAGAGAGCTTTTATTGAAAAGATTTACTGCAGCCAACGTTGAAAAAGTTTACTGCAGCTTTTGACTTCTTCAAAGAGCTGATAACCCTGCAGCAGAACAGAATTATTTGAAATAAAAAAAATGTTCTGAGTTTTGCAATTTATTTATTGAAACCTTATACATACATTGTTTGGCTGTAGAATTCTAAAACCGTATTTTTTTCCAAAAAGTTTTTATCCCGTATCACAGAATAATGATTATAGCAAAGGAATACATAAGTCACTCAATTCGCTTCTCAATGTGTTAAACAGAATTATTTGCTCATTTGGTAAACATTACCTCATCCGCTTCTTCACCTTCTTCATCATACTAAAAAGGGAAAAAAGGATGAAGTGTGAATGTAGCTAACAAACATTTGAGAGTAGCATTACTTACAGCCATCACTGTCTCCACTAAGATCTAAAAAGAGGAAAATACTTTCCCTAAGGTGACTAATTACAAATTACATAGCTGTAGGAATCAGTTCAGTGCCATTATCTAAATCTGACGATCTAAAAAATTAAAGAACACAGTACAATCGTGGGTGTGGTCAGACAACTATTACTATAAATATTACCTGCCTGTACTTATGTGAACACATTGCACAAAAAGGACCTAAAGCCTACTGGAATGATTGTCATTTAGCAATAAAGATATCCAAAATATTTGAGGGGAGCCTAATTTTACCTTAATTGTTGTTTAATACTCCTTTGGATAAAAATTCTATGTTTCCTAATATTTTTATGTTAAGTAATAAAAAACATCTTAGGCATGTTTTTTGTTTGGTCAAAGACAAGGGCATTATAGACCTCCAACAATGACTAAACACAATAAAGTTTTACTAATTCGGAGAAGTCTAAGATCCTAGGAGGACATATTTAAAGCAATTCAGGAAAGTTATCTAGAGGACATCAGTAATTAGCCTTTGAATTATTCTGTCTTTTAAAAAATCACAACTATTCATTAAACCTCTCATCAATTGTGACAATCACACCCTCACCAAATTATTTCACTGCAGGATTCAGATTCACTCACATCATCATCATCGTCTTCAATAGCTTCTCCAGTAAAGTATAACACTGATCTTGGGATTATACGCTCACGTAAAAAGTGACCAATTTCAAAGTCTGCAGCAAGGATAGCTTCAGCATCATCATCCTTTAAAAACAAAACAAAAAACAAGCACAAAATTTAATAACTGCTATTTAATTAGGCACATGCAAGACTCTTGAGTTTAAATCCTACGAAGCAACACTCAACTTCACTTTTCGTCATTTTAAAATTAGCTTCTGTGTGTGATTCAGTAGTCATCTACATATACCTTAGGTCTACAGATTTTTTTTTTTTCAACGTTTTTTTTTTTTTGGGACACAGAGAGACAGAGCATGAACGGGGGAGGGGCAGAGAGAGAGGGAGACACAGAATCGGAAACAGGCTCCAGGCTCTGAGCCATCAGCCCAGAGCCTGACGCGGGGCTCGAACTCACAGACCGCGAGATCGTGACCTGGCTGAAGTCGGACGCCCAACCGACTGCGCCACCCAGGCGCCCCAGGTCTACAGATTTTTAATAAAAAAAAAGGTAAGCAATGCAGTGTACATACTCAGAGAAATTTGGGAAGTAAAAATTAGAATTGGTTATTGTTTAGTTTTTTTCTGGCTTAAAATTAAAATATAAAAGCAACTTTGTTATGGGACTGTAATTTTCCTTTTAAAATATTAATTACTGAAAACACCCAAAGGAATAATACTAAGATACTAAGAATCTAAGGATTTATAACATTAGGTGTATGACACATAATGAAACAACATGGAGAATCACTACACACTTCCTAAAAGTAGTACCCTAACAGGTATATAATGCCAAATGAGAAAGAATCCTACTTAATAAATACAAAGTCAATCCAGGATTTCTATTTAATGACAAAGCACAACACAAAACTGGTACTGACATTCTTCAAAATTAAAATAATTCCATTCAAGTTCTACGATACCAAACAATGAGTAAACATTCCATGAATGTTAATTTTGATTCATCAACATAATCCACTATAATGAACATCCAAAAACACACAAAAGGGCCAGTGGACTTTGAAGTAAAGACTTCTAATCACAGGTGGTAGTCTATCTGTAACTACTCAAGATTGTTTTGTTACCATCAATATTTGGAAATAGAAATTAAAAAAAAAAAATCACTTGAACACAAACTCCAACCCATTTGCTGACATGAAAATAGCATGAAACTATCTCAATGCTCACAGGTAGGTCTTTCAACCTAAAATTCGGGTGCTGCTTTATAGCCCCCTTTTTTGTCCTATAAAAGGTATTTTGAGCCAAGCCACTTACTACTCTTTTCAGGCAGAAATACTTGCTTTTTACACATCTGGTCCAAACCTTGGCTAAAACCATTCTAATTCGAAAGTATTCAAAATAAAACACACTTTCTAATTCCTTATGTATAAAACTATTTAAACTGAGTTAATTTAAGTTCAAAGATCTGGCCAACAGAAGAGCAAATTCACAACATACTTAGCCTACCCTGCCTGTATAGACCTCTCAGAGGTTGTTCCTCTTTCTAGGCCATACACAGGCACAATCACAGCTCTTGGCATATGGTCACATAATACATGGTCACAGTAAGAAACCATATTTCCACTGGAATAACACAGAAAGAGTTCTGACCAGAATGGTTAGGAGTTTAGTAAAACAGTACAAATGGTTTAATACCTTCTAGTTTCAATAAGAAAACTACAATCTTAACAACTTGAATCCCCTACACAATATTTGCAAGTCTCAAAAGAAAAGAAAGCCTTTAGCCTTTCCATTTTTCAGTGGAAGCACTATAAGCATTTTGAATGAAATAATTTCAGATGCATAATGGTCTTTTCCATGCACTGCAAGCCTCAGAACAAAATTCAAGCAGCAACTATCCAACTCCCCACGTTTGAGAACCAATTCTCTAATTTCATATGTAATTAACAATTCAATAAATAAATAACAATTTAACTTACCAGGTCTCCACTCTCGGGAACTGCAAAATTGAGAAAAGAAATTCAAGTGAGTAAGAAATTAAAGAAAGCTTGTAATAAAACCACCATCAATACCCAAACTAAAACACTGTTTACCTTCAGGAGGGGCAAAAAAATTAAAGAAAGAGTCGTTGGAAACTGTTTTGGTCACAGTACGAACTGTCCCACGTCCCTTGTGTTTCTGCTTCTTCTTAATGGTTTTCAAAGTGACATTCTTTCCTTTTTTCCAATCTATCTGGCACCTTGCAAAACAAAGGAGAAAAAAAAAATCTATCACAATTAACATATTACATTTAATTGATAGAAGAGCTATGATTTATCTAATTAAATATTATATTTAATTACAAATTTTAGAGGGGAAAAATTGGCTCAAATGTTTTTAGTAGCATATAAAGAGAAAATTTTATTTCAACAAATTTTTTCAATAAGATATTGACAATTAGCACAAATTCACAGTACAATAAATTTAAACATGCACTCCTTTGGACAACTATCTGCAATACCGAAAGCCAAGGAGAATTCTAGGAAAATAGGTAAGCTCTTCCCAGAAAACATTTTACTGAAATGTTTAGTGATAAACTATGTATGTCTCTATGTATCACACACACACTAGGAAATACCAAGCATCACAAATTCTAAGTAAAATAAAGAGATAAATTCTGTGAAAGTAGTAAAATTAAACTCACCCTGTACAACCCATAATTTCTGGTCCATCAAAAGAAAAGGGATCAGAGTCATCTGGTTCTGACCTCATCCTGTATGTCTTTGTCAACACTTCATTTGTGAAATATTCATTGGGTTCAAAGTGAAATTCTAAGACAAAACTCTTAAAAAAAAATAAAAAAATAAAAACTAATGAAATTCCTACATCGTAAATATCAGTGCTTTAGTAAATAAAACTTAATCTGTTGATTTGTATAAACATATAAACTTCTAGGTGATAATACTTTTCCCACTCTGGGAAAGGGTCAGATAAACCCCAAATTCTGTTTAAAAAGCAAAACAAGGTACAAAATAAAACTGGATAAAACCTAGTTCAGCTTATAACTTCTATTTAGTAACATGTTTACAAAACAGGTTAAAACAGCTGAATAAACTGACCAAATACTCCCTCCTTCCATCCCCACGAAGAGGACTTTAAATCTTACTCTAACCTGAATTTGACAGATGAAAAAGCCCAACTGTACCACACACAATAAAATAATCTATAGCCTGTAGTAGCTCTGCCCATACTTCACATAATCCTGTTGGTTTTGGGGGAAGTGAGGGCCCCCTTCTGTTTTATGTAATTCTCAGACACATGCCATTTATCTTCATTCATTTATTATTTGAGACAGACACAGAGAGAGAGAGAAACCGTGCACATGAGACCAAGTGGAAAAGAGAAGCAGAGGGCGGGGGAGGGAGAGAGAGAAAGAGAGAAAGAGAGACAGAAGAGAAGGAGAATGGGGTAGAGGGGGAGATAGAAATAATCCCAAACAGGATCCATGCTCAGCTCAGAGCCCAACGTGGTGCTCAATCCTACAACCCTGGGATCATGACCTGAGCCAAAATCAAGAGTCAGATGCTCAACTAACTGAACCACCCAGATGTCCCCAGACACATGCCTTTTAATGTGAAGTATTTTTTTAAATTCTGTTACCTTGCTATTATTTTTTACCTACTTTTAATCTAGTATCAAAGATTTACGAGATTTCAACAATAGTTTTGTGATCAGAGGGAGGAAAAGAAATAAACGCTGCATTTCAATTATCAACATCCAAACATTTATTTCCTACCAACAATTAAGAGTACCAAGTATAAGTTTTAACTTCTTTCTCACCCCCATCTCTAAGCTTTGAGTACCACCTCTTTTCAGAAACTTCCGTATATCTACCTATAAACATCTAATGTTACAAGACTGAAACTATTTCAAAGTTCTTTTACCATGGGCTGGCCAGCATCTGAGAACTTCACTTTAATATCTTTTAAGTGCTTCAGAATAGGTTCATCATGTTCCTGCAAATTAGGAAAATATTAAAATGAATATCTAACATGGCATTTTAGGATTAGTGTTGTTACTGGACAAAAACACTTAGCTAACTAAGACATTTATAGGGAGGTTTTACATAACAGTTGTGAACCATTAAGACCTACTCTCCAGATTATGGCTTATACTAAAGCTAGTTTACTTACAAGCTCTACTTATTTCTACTGCCATTGGTAGAAAAAAAGTGACTCGACAGAAAACTACATCATCATCATCATCATCATCGTCATCATCATCATCATCAGACTGAATGGGCTAAAGAATACAAAACCAAGTCTTAGGCATGTTTGCTTTAAAAACGCTTCCTTTTCCAGCAGCTTCTTTTTCCTTTCATTCTGCTGGGTCCTTTTCTACTTCGCCAAAGTAGAAATGAAGTAGTCATTGTTCCAAGATTTCTTTTTCTTGACATTAACTTCCAACAATCACACTACATGGCAACAAATACTATACCACGCAGGTGGTAGTGGCTCAAGAAATGCTTCTGATTAAGACAGGAAAAGTTTCCCAGAGAAGGAGACATTTAGGTTGGTTTCCCAGAAAAAGTGACAACTGTAAGAGTTAAAGATCTCTATGCTATTCTTTTAAAATGCAAGTGTTCCTTGGAATATTTGTTTCAGGCTGAGAAAGTCATTTTGGGTAAGACAAATGGAATTTTAAGTCTCCTCCTTCCTATCTCCAATACCAAGCACCTAAACACAGAAGGCACAAGACTGTAACAAAACATTGCTCAATGATAAACAATTGTCAAAGGGACCATTTCATTATCTAATTTTTGAAAATGAATTAAAATTTATTTGATTACATTCATCAAAGACACATTTCCCTTCTACAGATAACACAGGTTTCAGAAGACCACAACCATTCCATAAAGGTCAATAACGGAGAGACTAGTGTCATCACAGCCATTTACACTTCAAAAGTAAACTGGTGTTATCATAAATAAAATTACCTGAACCATATCACTGAGCAAGTCAACATTCTTAAAAACAGTCAACCAGAATTCAGGAATTCCCTTGGGGTCTTCTTTTTCTTCATCTTTTTTCTCATCTTCAACCTTGGCTTTTTCTTTCAGCTCCTCCTTGATAAATGACAGCATACATTACTGAATACCTAGATCAGACCTCTGATAAAATATTACCCATCCCCTTAACTTACATCCAGTGGTGAAGTACAGAAACCAAAATATCTTCAATCACCAATTGTAACTTTCAATCAAATTATAAGTTCTGGTCCAATTGTATAAACACTGCTGTTTATTTACCATACCAAACCTTACTTCTATAAATATTGCTAATTACCATACTCCTCCAAAAAAGAGAACCACTAGGAGAGAACCTTATTATAAACCATAGGGAAATAGTTTTAGAGAAAAAAATTTTAAAGCTTCAGGGGATAAATAAATAAATAAATACCTTACCCAATGCCTCACCCCTTGGTGTTCTTGACCAAAACACTATATATGCTTTATCAACCAACATTAAAACAGCAATGTTGGAGAAACAGGGTCATGTAACAGAACACTGCATTTGTGTCACAACCCTGCCATTTATTAGCTGTAGGCAGGTCACTTAGAAGCTTCCATTTCAGGGGTGCCTGGGAGGTTCCTCTTGATTTCAGCTCAGGTCATGATCTCGCGGTCATCGGATAAGCCCTGTGTGGAGCCTGCTTGGGAATTCTCTCTCTCTCCCCCCACCTTCCCCTCCCCACACATGCGTGCACACGCTCTCTCTCAAAATAAACATATAAACTTAAAAAAAAAAAAAAAAAAGCCTCCATTTCATCACTTGAAAAGAACAATCCTTTGCATGTCATCATGAAGTTCAAAGGAAAATTTTATATGGATCTATAAAACTTAAATACTATAAAAACGTAAGGGAAAAATGAATTTTGTATCCAGATGAATTTGGGTACAGATGGTGCCAGGTCTAACAGTGGCTCATCTGCACTCACTATCCATCTTACAATAAAATATTTTCAAGGGATAAAAACACAAAGTTGGTACCAACCGAAATTTCATCCTCCTCATCTGGTTTCCATTCACATTCCTCTTCTGTAGGTTCATAAATTGCATTAATGATCTCAAATCGCTAAAATGATTTAAAAAGAAAAGCTTACATAAAAACACTGATATCCAAGGCAGAAACTAGCTGTTTCTTGTTAAAGACGCTTATAGTTTTAATGAATGCATACCACAACCTGAATTGCTATAACTGATTTCCCAAATACCTCTTAATAACCATCTGGCTGAGAGGCCTAAAGACTTAACCACCTGCAAGTTTGTTTACATTTCCAGAGCTTTATTATAATGTCATATTTCAGATAAATAATAGAAAGCATTACCTTATCAAATAGAGGCTGATAGAGAACAGCATACTTTCTTTCAAGATCATGAACTTCCTCATAGAATTTGGCTTCTATCTGTGCACATTTAACTTGAAGGTTTTTGAGAGCATTCACTCGTCTCTTAACTACCCTAGGCAAGCTGAAAGGTTGGAATGCACCAGTTACACAGCATCATAGTAAAATACAAGTCATACTTCTATCATATTGAAAATAAAGCATAAAAGTCAGTGAATGATAGTTTCCTATTTGAAGCAAAAGGTATACTCAAAGTAACTAAAATAAATACATGGACTTCTTGACTGAAATATTTCAAAAACGAACATTTAAATAGATACAGTAAGTTGATAAGAGAATGTAAATCGTATCAACCCTAAATCTTTCATTATAATCAAGTTCAGCAGTAGACTTGTCAATGCTGGCATCTACGCTGTAAAACAGACTATTTTTTAAGTTCAAAAGTCATGGGCTGATCATCTTAACTCTGAGAATAATGACGGTAACCTTGATTTTAAAAAGAAAAAAAAAAGTATGTGTATCTCACCCATACCAGCTATTTTTAGGGAAAAGGAGAACATATGTATATTAGAAAAAAGGATGGTATCCTACACTATTATTTCCTATTTTAGTCTCTGTATTTAATTTGGAATTTGAAATTTTATTAAAAATATGACTGTTATGTTCCATGAAGGGACTTTTAGTAAGATATAATTCATATATCATACAATTTACTATGGGGTGGGTATAAGCCTCCCGAAGTATGATTAAACTTAGGAATCCCCTACCACTCAAAACATTTCACTCAAAATTTATCTAACTTCAGGGAATCTGTACAAAAGATCCAGAATCCAGATTAGAATTTCCTGCCATAGGCAGATTGTTGTAACTCAAACAATTCTCTTACTTAACCACTATTTTAGTTATGATAATCAAAAGTAGAAAACAAATTATCTACAGATACCATTTTTTTATTTCTTACAATTAAAAGTAAAAAGCTTAATGTTTAGTCAAGGTAGTGAAACAGCATGGTGTGCTGCCCACCCCCACAGCCTATCTTAAAGAAATAAGAAATTAAAAAAAAAATTCAACCCTAGAAACTTTAGAACTAAGAAGGAAACAACTATTTCAGGCACTTGCATGCACACACAGCATGGGCAACTTCTGAGACTAACAACTGCACAGGGTGAACTGCAACCTAGAAAAAGGAGGAAATGGCCAGAATGGGTAGCAGTGAGGACAGGCTAGAAGAAAGCTTTTTAAATTCTGCACTTTCCTTACATCAGTCAGTGCCTGTCCCCTTCACCCTTCACAGAGCCCAGTGCCAACATTTTTAGGAGCTGATAAAAGCTGGACTGGCTGAAAGCTTACAAGCAGCACTCATTCCTCCACCCCTCCACTCCAGGTACTCTTCCCAAAGCAGCCAAAAACAATTGCCTAGAATTGACAGCCAACTTTTGAGTCTAAGTTAACTGGAGCTCTCCTTAGGTTCATCCCATCCCCTCACCTCAAACTCCATGGGACTATCACAAACCAAAGCTTGATCTTTAATAATGATTACCGAGGAGTAACTGTTATCAGCCAACGAGCCTAAGCTCTAAGTCCGAATAACTACACACTTGAGGAGTACAATCTCTAACGAAAGAATGAAATATTTATCATCTGAAGCCGTATTATTAGACAGAACAATGTAAATGTATTTAAGGAAATGACGGAAGAAACAAGACCAAGAAATCTAAAAGTGGAAATATTAAGTATGAAAAATATAGTAGCTAAATTATATAACCAACAAATAGGATAAACTGGATAGGTTCAAGTGAAAGAAGTCCATTAAAGTTGAAAAGGTCTCCAGAAGGCAGCAGGAAAGACATATAGTTATGATTTGGACGACAAAAGTAACAACAGCTAAAAGACAGAAGGGAGGTGGATAGCTCAAGAAATGAATAATAAATTTCTCAGAGTCAAAGTAATATGAACTCCTCACTCTCACCCCTAAACAGGTTAATGAAATTTATGAATATCAAAGACCAAAGAAAATTCTAAATGTATTCAATGAAAAAGCAAATAACATATGAAGAAAAAGGAATCAGACCGACATCAGGCTTCAAAAGAAAACACCATATACAAGAAATGCATTTTTAAGATATTTAAGAATTCTGAACTTACAATTTTATAAACCAAACTATTATTCAGATATAAAACAAAATAAAAACTTTTTATGAGGCTTATCAGGCTTCAGGAAATATGCCACAGATACTCGTTACATTCATTAAAAAGTAATTTTTGAAAAAGTTAAAAAAAAAACTCGGGAACACTATATAAGATATGGGCAGCCAAATATCTTGGTAAATTTTACTGATGTTTTGATGAACAAAAAGAGGACTAGAAGATGTATATTTATAAACAATACAGACATTGGTAAATTTAAGAAATCAATAGGGGTATTAGGTTTTGAGCCTCTTTACCATAATAACAAAAAGTAGAATGCAGTAACTTTGAAGCCAGCAGAAGACAACCAGAATTATTTAATGGAAAGCAGAAAAGGAGGCAAAAAGAAAGTACGATAAATTATAAAATAATAGCAATTAAGTCCAAAAACAATACCACCTTCAAGAAATGCAAAGAGTTTGAAACCACTAATAATGAAGCGAGCAAACTTTCTTACTAGAGATAAGATACAAGGATGGAAAAAGACATGCCAGGCAAAGGAAGGAAGGAAGGAAGAAAGAGAAAGAAAGCAAGCTGGAATAGCTATCTTAATATCAGACAAAACTGAATTCATAACAACAACAACAACAAAAATAACACAAAATACAAAAGAGGACATTTTAGTCTTGTAAACTAGAACATAAGGACAAGATGTATACGTCACAAACATATAGCTAATAATACAGCTTCAAAATATACTAATCCACAACCAATAGAGATTAAATAGAAAATTTTAACACATCCTTCCCAGAAACTGTTAGTTCAGGCAGATAATCAATAAGCAGAAATAGAGAACTTGAACAACACAATTAATAAATTTGCACTAATTCCAGCATATAGATCTTCACTCTACATTCATAGAACATTTATTAAAACAAAGTATTAAGACCATAAAAGATAGATTTAAAAAAAAAATCAATTCAAGCATTCAATTCAAGAAACTGGAAAGAGGAAAAGAACAAATTCAAATAAGAAGAGTTCTCAAACCCCTAAGGCCAAAGTCCATTTTTAGAAGAGTTCTACCAACTGTTCAACGAACAGTTAATTCCTATCTTATTCAAATTGCTTTGAAAACAGGGAAAAAAGTAAAAGCAGCTGTGTCTATTTCATTAAGCAATCGAAATCTTCACTCTAAAACCAGGGCTTGGAATTACCATCCCATTGAAAGTTTCTGTATTGTACATACATACATATGTACATACACACACAAGTTCAATTCACTAATGAATAACGACCTTACATAAAATTATTAAACTAAACTCAACAGTGTAGGTTTATTCCAAGAAAGTAAGGTAAGTTCAGTATCTGAAATATATTTCCAAACTGTATTTAATATGACTTAATAGATTCAAAGAAAAAGTCAAAAGACCATCTGAATACAGAAAAAAAGGTCACAAAAAATCTTACGTAGACACCAAATGTAATGGAGAGATTTTATATCCATTCCAGACTGGAAATAAGACAAAGATGCTCATGTTTAATGCTAACATTTAACACAGTACTGCAAGTCCTGGCCAATACTGTAATGAAAGAAAAATAAACGTGGTGTGACATAACACAAAAGATTAGAGCGAAAATTGCCATTACTTGCAGACAAGATCTTTTGCCTATGGGAGGAGAACAAAGAACAAAGAACAAATTACTACCAAAGTGTAGCAAGATTTCTGGATACAAGATCAACAGCAAATAAATAAATAAAAATAAATCAATAGCACTCTTCTTGACATCAACAGCTAACATGGAGATACAATAAAAGATACTATATTCACAAAAGCAACACAACTAAAGCACACAGGAATTAACCAAGAATAGACTTTGAAAAAAAAATTTAGAGTAAGAGAATATGATCTCAATAAATACAAAGATGTGGATGAGACAACGTAACATTAAAAGGATAATTCCCTACCATGTTAATATGTACACTCAATGTAACTCTTATCAAAAATTTTAGTGTGTTGAGAGGGGCTGTTTTCTGTTGTTTTATGAAAATCCCTAGAAACTTACTAGCAACCATATGTGGGATGAAGGTCTACATACCGTTAAGCCAATCTTAAGAGTGTGTTCCATAGGGAATGAGGGGGAGGGGAAAGGGTGGAAGAAGATACTACAGGGAGAAAGGTTAAATCGTCACCCTGCTAGATATTAAAACATACTAAAAAGCCATATTAATTAAAACTGGTATTAATTAAAACAGAAGAGTGCTGTTCAAAGATAAACACAGATGTTTATAAGAAACTCGTATGTAATAAAGGTGGTATCACAAATAAATGGGCGAAAAATCAACTGTTCATGGTGAAGTGTGATAAAAACAAGCTCATCAAAACAAAACAAAAAAACAAAAAAACCTGAATGCCTAGCTAAATACAAAGGTGAACTCTAGAGGGATTATTGAAGACCTAAAGATGAAAGGCAAAACTAGTCAATAGGAACTACAGAAGGAACTAGGAAGGACTTGCTAAAACTTGAAAAGAATGAGCCACAGGTCAAAACCTTAAAATATAAAAATTAAGGATTTCTGTTTAATGGAGAATGCTAAGGATAAAGTTAATAGAAATGACACGAAAGATTTACAAGTCTAAAACTGATGACAGATTAACACCTAGAATACACAGAAACTCCTGGAAAAGACAGTAAACCCCAATAGGAAAATGGACAGAGGGAACAACAAATGAGCAACCTAAAAAGCTCACAATCATGAAAAAAAGCTCAAAACTCAGTAGACAACAGAAAATACAAACAAAACAAAATATGCCCGTACCTCTTCGATTGGTAAAAAACAAAACACCCATAAAGGTGAATGATACCAACTGCTGGCAGGGACACAAGGATAGAGCAACCTTCAATGCACTGGCTCTAGAAAGCAAGCTAGAAGTATTTAAAGTTTGCATACCTCATATAACAATCCCTATGAGGTAAGTACATAACCCAAAATAATTCTTACACAGTTCTTTAGGAGGGCATGCACAAAGATGACCATTACAATGGAATTTGTGTTGATGGAGCTTGGAGGCAATCTAGATATCCATCAAAGAATAAGCGTATAATAGAACATGGTGGACACAAATCACCGCAAGTGACAACATTTAGAAGCTAGAAACTACTGACTAGAGATTACATACAGAAAGCAATGTGGATGGATCCTAAAACCATAAAGCCAAGTATAAAAAAACAATTATAAGCAAAATAAGATATATGTGCTATTGTTAATGATTTATAGGACCAGTGAAATAAATAAGAAATCATTATTTCTTATAATCCTGTGCACTTCTAGCAAACCTCCAAACAAATCTCAGAAATGGTTAAGATCAGTGTATTTCCTGTGGAGAAGAGTCAAACTTTGAAAAGACCAACTCTAAATTGGTGGTACTCGGCAAAATTTTAAACTCCCAATAATCCTATAATAGATACTAACAGACATTAGCTTTCCACTATTACTAATGTAAGTCCTAGATGGTCTTAAAAATAGGTACACTTGCAATGTTGATTATAGAAGGATAAATAAGGACTATGGAAAAGAAGAACTTGTACCTTTCAATGTATCCTGTTGGTGTTTCTACCAGACCATCAAGTCTTTCTTGAAGGGCTGCAAGAATCTGAGGATTTTGCATCATCTGAACAGTCAGCTGACGCGCTTAAAAAAAAAAAAAAAAAAAAAAAAAAAAAGGGCATCGAAAGAAGGATTTTATGAAAATGTATTATGCTATTTTAATAGGACAATCCAATCATGAAGTTTTCCTGACTAGCCCATAAATCATTGGTCTGAACAGAGATGGGCAGCAAGCAGAGGAAAATCCACTCTAGGAAAAGTTCAGATTCCTAATGATCTAATACATCACCATCTCTCAAGGCCATTGCTACAACTCCTGTGAATAATATCCTTTCTCTTCCTACTACATTGTGTTTCACACACCTTCCGTTTTTGAGAAGCTCAAAGCTTCATCCGGATGCCTATCTATGACTGTAGATAATGCTTTGAAGCAGACAACACAATTAGAAAATTGCAAATACAGTTTCAATCCTGGGACAAAGACTGTGGAGCGAGTAACCTAAATGTTTTGTTTGATGCTTAATAGTATAGTGTGCTTGTGTATGTCTGAATAGAGAATGTTAACAGTTGAAACAATCAAGGTTGTTACTAAAGCCAAACAAAACATGATTCATTCATGGTGTCTAAAATCATACTTAAACCAAAATACCAGATTTAGGTGAAACAAGTTATTTTGCTATATCCTCTCTTCTTCATAAACAGACATTACACAAAATTGATATTAGCCTTCCCAGTTGTGTTTTTAAAGGTCAATTCCTAATACTAATTTGATTATTGGATGATGTCCAGTTGTGATAACCAACATGCCTTTAGAAATGTCAATACGGGCCACTAAGGATACAGACCTATATATCTTTCGAGAAAATGTTGTAAGATGAAAGCTGAAACTAACGTGCAGTGGTCTTTTCACAATTAACCTCCATCTGGCTTAACAATGAAAAGTTGAGTCATCTGGTACTTCAATATTCTTGGCCCATACCCACAGGGCATAACCTGCAGGCATAACCTCCACTACCATTGCTACTCCTCTTCCTTCTAGAATTACTTGCTCAAGAAAACTGTGATTGATTTTTGTTTACATTTAATACTTATCTCTTTTTTGGTTGTTTGGTTGAAATGGGTTTAAAAAAGACTGACATACAACTATAGGTTTTCTACTATTAAATACTGAACATTTTCAAATCACTCTAAGCTAGTGTTGTTTTTTTAGAAGTACCACCAAAAACAACCTGTAACATTTCTAAATTCAGACAAAACTCCTGGGCAGCTGTCTGACACAGTTAGGCCATGTCACTGCAGCAGCAAGAGGGTACACAGTGACTTCTGATGGGTCACTAACTGTATCTATACCTTCCCCTCCCTTACTACCATTCCATCTCAACCCCTCTCTTCCCCTCCTTTCTTCCCCACCTGAATATACACATACAAACTGTTATTGAACTAGAGGTATGGGCTATGTGGGTAAGGCAAACAAGGATCCAAAAGGGAACAGTATTTGTTAGTACCCTCTAGAAGACATGTGCCAGCAATCACTGGCTCCTGAAGTAATTTAAAATAATACCTTTGATTTTTGTTTCTTCACCAGTTTCTTCTTCTTCTACTTCTTCAACATCATCCAAATCTTGATCAAGTTCAGACTGTTCTTTGCTACAATATCATAGTATCACACCAAGGTTCAAATGTACCAATTACCAAAAAATAAATAAAAAATTATAGAAAAACTTCAATTTATTTTCTAGGTTAATATGCCTCTTTCAAAAATATGAAATAGGAAATTCAAAAGGTAATTCAGTTCTCTAACTTCATATGTAAACAAGCACAAACTGGAAGTACATAAAATTTCATTTAAAAGCACATGGTCAAATATAAAGTTTGTATTGCACACTTTTTTTTAAGATTTTACTTTTAAGTAATCTCTACACCCATCCTGGGGTTCGAACTCACAACCTGAGATCAAAAGTTGCATGCTCTACCAACTGGGCCAGTGAGGCACCCCTCTATTTCAAGCTTTAAAAATGTGGTTTAGTAGGTTTTGGTACAGGCAATGAGAGGTCAGGAAGTATGTGCTCTCTACCCAATATCCACTGATATCACTCTGAATAACAGCACCCTGATTTTATAGGACACGGCAATACACCAAGCTTTAAAATCCTACATTTCTCAGCCTACCTCTTAGCTAGGTGGGTTATGTGGCTCTGTTTGGGCAATGAGTTAAAAAGTCGTATAGAACTTTAAGTAAGCCTCCTACATAGGATGGTAGACAGCTGGGAGGCCTCATCTTGCTGCCTCCCTAGAATAGGGATGTGATGACTAGAGTTCCAAAGCCATGTTGGACCATGAGGCATCCTAGAGACAGAATAAAAGTCAACAGAATGAGGGAATTTAGAAGAATAAGGAACTGGATCCTTGACGGCTATGGAGCAATCACATCAGCCTGTACTCATGATCTTTGGACTTTCCTCCTTTTTCTTTACTTCACAGTAGAGATGGGCAAAAAGTTAAAGAGAAGACCCGAGTCTACTGCATGCTTGGAGCAAAGCCAGGAGGATAGCACCATTGAAAGAAAAGGAAAAAGTAGGAAGATAAAATTCTCCCCATTTCATCTTAAAAACCTAGTTTTTGAACATGCAATTTCAACAGGAATTAAAAAGGGAAATAAGGATATCTAAGTTAATGTATAGGTCTTCATATAATTCCTTGTGTGATTTTACATTTTAATATCTGGTTTAGAGATTTAGTTACTTTCATGTTTAGAAAGAGCATTTGGAAAATTAATTTTCATATAGAGACAAATATAGAAAAGGTCAACTGTGTTCTGCCAGCAAGATTTATGTTCCTGTAACTAAGGAAAAAATTCCAGCCTTCTCATCAAATATACAGATTATTCTGAAATTATCTTTTATTATAAACTTAAACATACTCAGACTTAAGATCACTAAAGACCACAAAACTATTCCTCCAGTGTGATTTTATTAATTTACTGAACATCTACATTTTAAGGCTTTAAAACAGGGGTCCACAAACATGGGTCAAATACAGCCCATTATTTTTGTAAATAAAACGTTACCAGAACACAACCACATTAATTCGTTTACGCATGGTCTATGGCTGCTTTCACGCTACAACAGCAGAGTTGAGTAACTACAACTAGACCATATGGCCCAAGGGGCCTAAATATTTATAAATTAGGTCCTTTGCAGAGAAAGTTTGCTGACGCCTGCTTTAATTCTCCTTTCCTCCCATCCTCCTAGAGCTCACAAGCATCCAAAATTAAATAAGGGGATGGTGGGGTATCAAGCTGTCACAACCAATTTCTTTTTTTTTTTTAAGTTTAAAACAGAATGAGGGTTGCAAGGTTAAGATGGCAGACTGCACATACTCCTCTGATCTTAATCCTCCCCAAATCCCTACTACAATTATGATAAAGGGGTTTAAAAAAAAAAAAAAAAAAAAAAAACATTGAAGGACAAGGAGACAAGAGCAGCAACTTCACTGAGAAATGAAATCCTTAAGTTAGCAATAGGAAAAGCTGAAAACCAGCCCAAACACAGAATCTTAAAAAGGACACTTCTAGAACTAGAGCTGGGAGACTGACAGTGGAGAAAATAGGGAGAACTAAACAAAAACAGGTAAGTAGTTAAATCCCCAGATCCTCCCCTTCTATCTAGCAGAAGCATGGCAGTTTCTTCTCTGGAAAGGGTTAAACTGAGAGCTCAGCGTCCAAAACCACAGGTACAGCTAAGAGTATCTCAGATATAGGACTGTATCACTCTAGAATGCTGAATGTAGCAACCCTTCCCTAGCAACCTTTCCCTAATTTGGGTTCCACAACACTGAAAGCCAGATCTTTACCCAGACACTCTTCACTGGGGTATCTGACCAGCCCAGAAATAAAAACAAAACAAACAAACAAAAAAACCCACATCATTCTGATAATGCGGATTCTTACAACAAACGCCTACCCTGATAATCTTACATTACAATCTAAATTAAAAGCCTCCCCCACTCCAAGAGTCAAATTTTCCAAACAACTTTTTTTTAAACCTCCCTCAGTTGCATGTTCTCCCCACCCCAATCTTAGCAGACAATCAAGTATTACCTCCTATTTGAGAAAGGCTCTAACATGGAGACAAAAACAAATAGGGGAAAGAAAAATTTAAGAGTAAACATACTATAAAGAGGAAAAACATCCAGAGAAAAGATATGACAATCCAGAAAAAAGATATTACAATCAATGAAATAGGAACAAGATGCTATAAAAACAGGAACAGAGAGCAGAGACACTCCTGAAAACTAAAATAACAGAAATTTAGAAACTCAATTCAAGAGTTGAAAGATAAAGTTTCTTCAGCTTTGCCCAGAAAGAAGAGCAAAGAGATAAAGATGGAAAATAAGACAAAAGATAATTAGAAGAAGCAGTTCAACAATACAACATAATAGAAGCTCCAGAAAGAGAAAACAGAAACAAGACAACAAAGTAAGTCGAGAATATTCCCCAGAACTGAAAGCCATCAAGTTGCCAGACTGAAAGGGTCCACCAGTGAATGCCTAACACGAGAAATTAAAAAAATAGATATATCAATGTGAAAATTTCAGAACTCTGAAGCCAACGTAGCTTCCAGAAATAAATATATATGTATATATTTAAGACAAAAAGTGTCACATTACAATGATCAAGAATTGACTTTGAACTTCAACACAGCAATACTGGAAGCAAAGTAACAATGGAGCAATGCCTTCAAATTTCTGAAGAAACAGGATTCTCGAATCAGAATTCTATACTCAAACTATCAAAGGTAAGGATAAAATAGTTATTTTCAGTCATGTCAGATCTCAAAATAATTTACTTCCTTTGTACTTGTCCAAGAAAGTACTAAAGAACCAAAAGAAAACAACATGGGATACAGCAAACAGCAAACCTGAGAGAAGGAACCAAAGGAAAGGAACAAAACCCCAGGAAGATAATAAAATAGATCCACAATGACAACTGTATAACCAAGGTTAAGCAATTCAAATTGGAGCAGGGCAATACAGGAGGGCAATCACTTTGAAAGCCATTATCACTAAAATACCTGCTGCCATTCTTTTTATGTGTGGAAGGACTGGCCAGATTCTTAAATGTACTTGAATCTGATGCCCTTGTGCTAAATTTTCTGCCTTCCTACCTCCATGATCTGCTGCCTGCACCTTGTGGATATATCGTCACAGCATATGTCCTCCATCCAGAAGTGTACAGTTTTAATCCATTGCTAAGTTATGGGAAATCATAAGCAACAAATAGTGCAGTTCACCCATTCTCCCTTACCATATTTCTTACCAAGATACCCATCCACACTAGAACCCTGACAGAAGCCAACTTCATTAAACCTGTTTCTAGAGTGCACGGCCTTGCCCAATGAAGTCTTGAGGAAACCTGAAGCCAGAGCATGACCCAGATAATCTTTTTGCTTTTTGTTTTCCTACCTTGGAAACTTCAACTAGTAGTAGTAATATTGCTTTTCTCTTGCAGCTAAGTTTGTGACTGCTTTTCAGATTTTCAAAATTAAACACTGATTAAGAATGTGTAGGTGTTAAAAATTAAACTGGTTAAGAATGCATAGGTGTTAAAAATCTAAAGAAAAACAAAGAAATGAATTAGACAAAAGCCAAGACAGTATTTACATGTCTGGAAAGGTGGGAGGATGCAATTGAGAAGATAGATACTGGGTTTCTTCTAATAGTAATGTTGTACTTTTAAAAACTTGAATGTAAATATCTTATTATTCTTAAACTCTATGCATACATTTTATAAACTTTTTATCTTATATGTATGATACATTACACTGTAAAGTAAAATCTCTGGGAAATACATGCATGGTAAAAATGAATTTCATAAGTATTTCTGATTCATTATTGTGCTCAGCGCTTTCCTAAGAATAACACTAGCAAATGGTTTACTGTATTTATGACAATGATTATATATACTCTATTTTGTCTTAGATATGCCATACCCCACTTTTATAATAGCAGATATTACCATACATTTGCATAATGTTATTAATACTGCTGTTAACCATACCACAGTACAAAGTGAAGCCTATCTCTGGAAAAGGAGAAAAAAAACAACAACAAAAAACCAATTATCTGGCACTTACTTGTCAATGTCTGCCATGTTGTAAGAACTCCAAGTATCTATGGAGAGAAAGGTCAATGTTAACAACAATACCAACAACAAAATATATATATGTATATATATACATATGCCAAAATCTGCCACCTATTGTACTCCTTATGCCCTCCTGGAGATCTCTTTTAAAAGTTTAATAATTCTTGGCGCCTGGATGGCGCAGTCGGTTAAGCGTCCGACTTCAGCCAGGTCACGATCTCGCGGTCCGTGAGTTCGAGCCCCGCGTCAGGCTCTGGGCTGATTGCTCAGAGCCTGGAGCCTATTTCCGATTCTGTGTCTCCCTCTCTCTCTGCCCCTCCCCAATTCATGCTCTGTCTCTCTCTGTCCCAAAAATAAATAAAAAAAAAATAAAAATAAAAAAAAATAAAAGTTTAATAATTCTTGTATCAAATGTCAGCCCTTTAAACAACTTAATGGCAGTTGTAAAGTCCTGAGTCCCAACCTATATCAAGTAAACCTTCCCCATCCCTTCAAATGCACCTCATGTCTTATCACCGATAACCACCATACCCCCAAGGCTATCCTGGATATACTGGCATATTGTCAACAAACTCTTGGTTACCTAATGTCAACACTGTTAGAACTAATCAGGGCATATCCTAAATTCTTTCTTACTATAGATAAGTACTGTATTAACTTAGAGAATATGGGTTTTAGACAAATAAAACTTAAGGTAAAATGTATTATATTCAGGCAGAAAAATGGCTGAATGCCAGAGGTAATGCACAAATTACAAAAAAATAATCTAAACCAAGCTTAGGATCCCACATTAAAATCAAGTTTTTAATCTTTTAAAAATCAAACCACAGACTTTAACTCTCAAAATGCTACAAGACGTGATTCCTCATATCAGCATGTTTTATATGCTTATTACTTACAGAGTTAAGAAGAGTTATTGATTTTAGCAGTCAAGTGTTAATATCTGGAGTAATATTACTGATCTAATATTCAGAGTTTAAACAAATTATGAAGAAAATATTTCTTCCTAATAATGTATCCTACTCTATTTTTTGTTTTAAATAATTTCTACTAGCATTAATATATTTCTCTAGTGATGCTGGGTAATTAGCCAACATTAACAAAATACTTAGCAAACAATAATGAAGAAATACTAATTCAAAAAGAAAAATATAGAATATTAGTCAAAGAAATACAAGTGGGATTCTAGTTTGTCTATCAAATCAAGGATTTTCTTTTAATGCAGGGAAAATGGTGGCGAATATATGCATTTTTTTAATGTTTATTTTTGAGAGAGCAAACGAGCAAGCGAGCGAGACACCAGGCTCAAACTCATGAACTACAAGTTCATGACCTGAACTGGAGGCTTAACCAACTGAGCCACTCAGGAGCCCCGTGAATATGCATTCTTAAATGTGGCTAGTGTTACCATGAACTATTTTCTTTCTGGAGAGTAATCTGGCCATAGGAATATAAAAAACCTTAAAATATTCATCTCCAGCCTTAATTTGAGACCCTAACATGAAAAAAAAACTTATGAACCTAAGGGCCTGTGCTTTTGATGCTGGCCTAGAAGGTTCTTCCACAACTTCGGTTAACACATCTTTTGGCTCTTAGCTCAAAGTTTTATGCTTCAGAGAGACTTCTCCAACCTGTACATTCTGGCTAAATAACTTCTTGGTTGTACAGACTCCTATAAAGCTCTATTTCTTTCGATCATAAAATGCCTTGGAGCGCCTGGGTGGCATCCAACTTTGGCTCAGGTTATGATCTCACGGTTTGTGAGTTCGAGCCCCGTGTCTGTGCTGACAGCTCAGAGCCTGGAGCCTGCTTCAGATTCTATGTCTCCCTTCTCTCTGCCCCTCCCATGCTCATGCTCTGTCTCCCTCAGTTTCTCAATAATAAACATTAAAAAATAATTTTTTTAAAATAAGATGTCTCAAGTTTGTAATTACAGATTAGTGTTATTATTTGACTAACGTCTATCTCTCCCAACTAACCAGTGCACAAGATTCGCATTTAAGGGATTATATGTGCTTTTGCCAATCACTGCATCCTTCAAGACAGCAAGCACATACAGCTTACAGGCACAGCAGCTGCAATCACTTACCTCATCAAAAATAAACTTAGTATTAGCATGGAATGTGCATACAATGAAACGCTCTGCAGCCAAACTGAAGCAGATATGAGCTGATATGGAAAGAGCATAGGGTGTATGGCAAAATCCAACCTGGACAGGAATATATATATGTGTGTGTGTCCGCACATGTATTTATATGAATATGCATACTCTTGCACATAGTTTATGAATAAAACATTTCTGTAAAGATCTACCAGAAACCTAAGAGTAGCTACCTATTAAGACCAGGAGAAAATAAGAACTTATGTTTCATTCTCCATTACTTGCTTTTCCCATATACAAATACATTTTGCTAAAATTTTTGAACTTGCTGGGTTGAATATATAGCCTAATAAATCCAGCAATTATCAAGAATATGAAACTCCTCAAAACTTCTAAATTCAAATTTGTGTAACATTTTAACATGTACTCAGAAGAATGGCTACACTGCTTTGTGGAGTCACATTTAGAATTGTAACTCTTAAAATGAAATTCTTTTGATTCTTTATTAAAGATGATTCAAGACAGAACAGGATGGCATTTACTTCTTCGGAGAGGCCTTCTCCAATCTGCCCACTCTAGCTAAATTAGATTTCTTGGTTGTACACATTCTTGTTTTTTAAAGCAGGCCTAATTTTGTACTCAGACCATTTGGGTTGACACCAGCTTCGTGAAAATCTAGCTCAGGCAAACAACTTCTGGTCTTATTCACCATCTCCAAAAAAACAGGAAAAAAAAATTGTTCCTTCACTGAACTGCTCTTATCAAGATGCAAATTCATAAATGACTTGTGTTTGGTATCCACTAAACACTCAATAAACACAAGCTACTTTTGAATTCTGTCCAGTTTTAATTATCTTAGCACAGGGTCAGTATTCTGCAAAATTAACTGCGGAGATGATTGTTAAAATGTACAGACTGACCAGTGAATGCACCGTGGTAATGTAAGATGTTAACATTAAGAAAAACTGGGTAAGGGGCATATAGGAACTCTCGGGAGTATCTCTACAACTTTTTTGTAAATCTAAAATTACAAATAAGTTCATTTAAAAGAAAAAAGATTGATTCCCATGCCCAGATTCTGAACCAACAGGTCTGAGACCGTGGACCCAAAAATCTGCATTATAAACAAGAAACCCAGCTTCTGAGGCAGGTGGTTCTCAGATAATCAGATCACATTGAAGAACACAGGTTTCAGTCAATACCTACATTAGTTTTTTCACTGCACTCAATATTAAATAATCAATGAGAATTTTATTTATCAGACATAAAATTGCTCTCTAACAGATCTGAAGAATTTCCATTTCTAGTAGTGACAAGCTATATTTTGCAGACCAAGTCTACCAATAAAAAATAATTGAAAGTACAGAATAAGTATCTATTGAAATCTTAAAATCAAGGAAAATTCCAGTAAGACAGCAAGGAATTACTAACCCCAAACTAAATGCAAAATGATAATCAGAAAAAGACCCTGAGAACAAATGCCAATCTCAAATTTGAATTTCAGTTTTAACTACTGACAGGTGAAATCAAAAGCCCTAGACCTATTCAAGATGGGAAGAAACCTTTATAGTAACCCTCCATATCAAGCAGATGCCCAAAAGTGCTGCATTATCAGGGATAATAAACCAGTTCTCTTGGACAAAAGCCCAGATTCACTTTATCAGTTTGGTCCCAAAAACTCAAGCCCTGAGCCTAAAGCGGTCTCTGCCTGATAGTGTTCCTAAGCACCCACATATCCAAATGTTAAGTGAAAGGCACCTTCATCCTAGACCTCAAATAATTCATACAAGTTTTCAAGAGCAGTAAGGGCAAGAGAAAAGAATACAACAGAAATCTGTCCTTATAAAGACCTAAATGTTGTCAAAAGGACTGTAAACAAACTTATAACCATCATAGACAAATAACTAGGCTCAGTATCTGCAAAGAATGGCCATCTATTAAACATGATATGGCAAATTTGGCAAAGAACTAAATAGAACTTCTAGAAATAGAAATAATGGAAATCAAACTAAACGGACAGATTTATCATCACTTATCATCAGAGAAATACAAATCAAAACCACAATGAGATACCACCTCACACCTGTCGGAATGGCTAAAATTAACAACTCAGGAAATAATTGCTGGTGATGATGAGGAAAGGGAAACCCTCTTGCACTGTTAGTGGGAATGCAAACTGGCACAGCCACTTTGGAAACCAGTATGGAGGATCCTCAAAAAGTTAAAAAATAGAACTACCCTACGACCTAGCAACTGCACTACTAGGTATTTATCCAAAGGATAAATACGGATTTGAAGGGGTACATGCACCCCAGTGTTTACAGCAGCACTATCAACAGCCAAATTATGGAAAGAGCCCATATGTCCATCGACTGATGAATGGATAAAGAAGGTGTGTGTACACACACACACACACACACACACACACACACACACACACAAAATGGAATATTACTCAGCCATCAAAAAGAATGAAATCTTGCAATTTGCAATGTGGATGGAGCTAGAGTGTACTATGCTAAGGAAAATAAATCAATCAGAGAAAAATACTATATGATTTCATTCATATGTGGAATTTAACAAATAAGAAGTATAAACATAGGGGAAGGGAAGGAAAAATAAAACAACATAAAAACAGAGAGGGAGGCAAACCATAAGAGACTCTTAACTATAGGGAACAAACTGAGGATTGCTGGAGGGAGAGTGAACTAAATGGGTGATGGACATTAAGGAGGGTACTTGTGAGGAGCACTGTGTGTTACATATAACTGATGAATCACTAAATTCTTCCCCTGAATACTACTACACTACACTATATGTTAACTTGAATTTAAATAAAATCTTGGGGAAAAAAATGGGGGGGAGGGGGAACAGGTTTATCAGTAGACAAAACCAAGCTAGAAAGATAATTGAGGGAAGCAAGCTTAGAAGAAATCTTCCAAAATATGGCAGACACTAAAGGATACAAAATACTGATGTTAAATGATATTTGAGAATACAATAAAGTCTAACAAATATTTAATACAAGCTCTAGGAGTAGAGAAGAGAATGCAGAAAATATTTGAAAAAATTAATAGGCAAGAATTTTCCAGAACTGATCAAAGACAGCCCTACAAATCCCAATCAGGATACATAAAAAAGAAACCCACACTTAGATATGTGAAAATGCAAGACATTAAAGACAAAGGAGTCTTTTAGTCACCACAAATGCACAAAGAGAAAACATTCAGATTAATTTTAAACCCACAAAAAGACAGCTGTCTTCTCTTCAATAGACACCAAAAGACAACAGAATCCTCAATTTGCTGAAAACAGCCAAGGATCTTAGAATATTATACCCAACTAAAACATCCTCTAAGAATGAAAGTGAAACATACTTTCTGGAAAAAACACCTCTAGCACTTTCACTAAGAACACTCTGTTAAGTATATTCTTCAGGCAGAAGGCAAGTGATCCCAAACAGATGTAATTTGCAAGAAGAAATAAGGAGTAAAAAGGATGATTGCATTTATCTAAATAAACATTTTCAAATACCACCACTGCCTAGTGTGTTAAAAATGAAAACCATCACAACACTAAGTTGGGGTGGGGAGAGGGTGGGGGTAATGGATTAAAGTATTCTTACGTCCCTCAGCAGGCATGTTATAATTTCCGGGATGACTTACAAAAAATTAGAAACCAAACATGCAATTTCCAAAGTAGAAGAAAAATAATTTAAATTTATAAGTGTATTTTTATACCAACCTAAAAGAAAAAAAAAGATAGTCTGGACAAACGGAAAGCACATAAAAAATATTTAAACCTAAACATCATAATAATGTTCAATGTAAATCAACTAAAACTCCCATTAAAAATTGTCAGGGAGGATTTAAGAAAATCCAACTACATCCCATTTATAAGAAACACATCTATAACATAGGATATAGAGCTGCCAAGTAAAATATAATCCTAACCAAAAGGAAGCTGGTATCACTGCATTAACATCAAGAAAAATAAACTTCAAGGAATAGCATTACTAGAAATGAAAAGGTCACTCTAACAAAAGATTGAATGAATTCACTACCCAATATATGTAGTATTTGGAAGATCTCAATTGAAAGACATAGCTCATGATATCGTGACTGAAGGCAAATCTTAACCTGAGAACTTGTACACAAAGAAAATCTTCCACTGAACAAAGAGGGAAAACAAGTGAGTGAATTAGACCACTAACTGATCATTTTGTGGTCTTGTAGTAGCTAGACGTCCAGAGACGTGTTATCAAATAACTTCTCACCATTCCAGAAAACTGGATTCTGAATTAAGTCCTCTTTACTTTCAGTAAGAGAGCTAACCTTTATGAAGCCTACTCTGTAAGGGATTATTACAGGCTCCCCTTTACCTGCAGGTAGAATACTAAGCAACTTGCTCAGCAACAAATGTGACTCCCGAAACCCGTGCCCAGTCCACTATTCCAAAAACCAAAGTGCCTGCTCTATCAAAGCCTACGTTACATAGATTATACAGTAATATACTAGTTGTTGTTCCTTTACAGAAAATGACTACTTCATGTGGAAACAGCCAATCACTAAAGATTACAAATGTCTGAAAGCAAGAGTTGAAGGGAACTGGTAATATCCCAAAGATAAGATTTCCCTTTACCTGAGACCTCACATCTCCCTCCAAATACACTTTAAACAAATCTATATTTAAGACACTGTTGTCCTATTAATACTATTTTTAGTGGTCCAGAGGCTCAATAACTTTATTTGACTCCAACACAATCTTATAGTTTGAGTACCATATTCTTTAGGCTCAGTTTTTCAATTCTGGGACGTCAACAGCCGACTTAGAACGGACTTGTCTTTGAGACCCAAGCAAAAAGAACTTCTATTTGAGAACACCGCATACCTTCTGTCCAAGGGAGCTCATTATCTAGAGTATCATCTGATCCAACAGCAGAGAAACATACCTGGGCTGGACTAAAAACTTGCTAAAAATTCACCCAGCATTAATAAAACCAATTTATTTACATGGTGGGGGGAAATACACACACACACACACACACACACACACACACACACACACACGGCAGACAAAAAGCTTAGGAGCCATCACTTTACTATATGAAAACAAATTTCATGTTGGATGACTCCATGACCATAAATACTGTAGCTTTTCTACTGGAGCAGAGTGGAACTTCAGCAAGTGTGCTTTATGAATTCCAAGCTGATATATAGCTAACAGTTTAAATCAAGGGAACCCACTTTAAAAACCAATACAAAAGCCTCATAAGTCATCACTGCTCGGTTATGTAACCTTGGATAAGATCTTTGACTGCTCTGTACTTCAGTTTCCACATTAAAATGTTGATACTACCTACCTCTAGGATCATTAAATTAGTTAATAATACACAGAGTAATTTGTGCTGTTACATTATTTATCCCTGTTGTGTTCTTCTGTACCCTCTTTACCTTAGAAAATTAAACGTAATAGGTAATTAAATGTAATTAATAAGCTCTTCAAAATTACAGCCCCCTTCCCCAATAAAAGTCAAAATGTACAAATTTCTGAACAAGTAAAAATGTATCAAAGTGTGTAGCAGTAAAAGTGCAGTGTTGGTAACCAAAAGTACAGAGACCACTTTCTATGGCAAGTGCAATAATGTGATCTAGTGGTCTCATATCAATGTACTAAATAACTTACAAGGATGGGCAAAAGCAACAACGTTCACCTTCTAACCCCTACTCTGCCCAAGGAGAACTTCTTATTCAGATGAAATTAGTATGAAATGGCGCTTAATATTACTATTAAACAGGTCTTCCATAAAAAGAATGTTATAAATACCATCCCCCACTTTTTCTTTGTAGCCTTCATCACAATTCAACACTGTATATCTATGATTCTTTTTCTCATGTGTTATTATGCCCACATAGATGCTAAAATATTTACTCTAGGAATCAAATAAAAACAATTACAGCTTTGATCAGACTTGAGAATCTGAATAGACTGATCATCAGTTTTCAAAACTGATCAGGATTCATCCTAATCTTCTTTTCATTAACATTTCAAATTTATAACCAAAAAATGAGCAAAGTCTTAGTTCATTTTGACTTCTTCATACCTTAAAGTCAAATAGATTTTGCCTCTTTTAGCCCCTTTTCCTACAAAAGATCTGTTTTTTACATTTTTTTAATGTTTATTTTTTTTGGGGGGGGGGACAGCGTGCGAGCAGGGGAGGCGCAGAGAGATGGAGACACAGAATCCGAAGCAGGCTCCAGGCTCTGAGCTGTCAGTACAGAGCCCGACGCAGGGCTTGAACTCATGAACCACGAGATCATGAGACCTGAGCCAAAGTCAGACAATTAACCGACTGAGCCACCCAGGTGCCCCCCAAAGGGCTGTTTTTAATGTAATGTGGGGAGTTGAGAATCCAATCAGTTACCTGGACACAATAATGAGTAATAGCATTTTGGATTAAGTTAATTCTGGACAAGTGTTGGGTTTGAGTTGTTTTTTTTAATCTCTAGAGAACAAGAACAGTCATGTGCCACATTTAGCATTAGCTTAATATTGTCAATAAGTCCAATATCAAAAATAAGTATTTTGCGGGAGGGTGGGTGATGGGTATTGAGGAGGGCACCTTTTGGGATGAGCACTGGGTGTTGTATGGAAACCAATTTGACAATAAATTTCATATATTAAAAAAAATAAGTATTTTGCAACAGATAAAATTACATATTTTTCAAACTGATACGAATTTAAAATTACATTTATCAAATTAACACAATGTTGACCTGATATGATAATCCATAAAGTCAAGCTTTCATAACAAATGTTTAGTTCCATCTATCCTCCAAAGGACCAGTCGTACTAGAAGTAAATTGCCCATTTTAATTTTGACCATTAATTTGAACTCTTAATTTTAAAAAAATTGTTATTTTATGAATTTGAACAACTTCAAACAAGCATGAGACTTAGTCCCAGATGGTAACTGGAAAGCTTATTTACCTCCCAATAGTTTGAAACAAGTTACTCTATAGGTAAGGTTTCCCCCCTTATCCAAAAGTACAATGTTACTACTTCCTAAGTAAAATAAGAACAAGAGTGTTAATGTAACCTGACAAGAGAACAGGACTTAAATATTAATCTTAAAAGGTATTTTGATGCTAGTTTCAAAAAACAGCAAATTTTGTTTTGTAGCTCTTCTGAAACCAGGCAAAGTGTTACGAGCTTTTAAAGTGCAGTCATTACAGAACTAGTTACTAATCATTTATCAGGCAGTGATGATCTAAACTAGGGGCTTCTTGAGCCGGATTCATTCTTTATGTACTCTGAAAGCCTAGACCTCCCAGACAGACCGCATTCCCCGCCTCCTTTCACTGCCTCCATTTATGGGAAGTAGAGGCATAGACAAGACAGCAAGCTACTAACTTGGCCCATTTAAGTTTACATTAATGCCTCCTTTCCACCCCATACTTCCTCCACCTCCCCATACACCTTAAAAACAACACAGCTAGATAAGTAACCTATTTTGGGAACTTCAATAAAGGAACTAATTTGTAAGAATGCAAAAGCAGTCCTAACAGAATTAAGAAGAGTGCAGGCCAAATCGTTTATTTCCATCTTAGAACCGTTTACAGGATTAGATTAATTAGGATAAATTTTCCCCTAATATGAAACCGTGGTCAAGACACCCGTCCAAATTCTAAGTGTACTGGAGGTACACACACACACAAAATTTTTGATGATAACAGCTACCATGAACCCCATACAGGCGTTAATTCTTTAAGATCCTAGCAGTGGAGGCCCTACTTCATCATCCATCACCTACCACACCAATAAAAAGATAAAGACCAAAGATCAGCAGGTAGAAGTCTGAAAGCCAAGGGCTGCCGGACTTATTTACTCACTATTAGTTCCCACATCCCACCACCTCCAGACAGCTCTCCGGAAAGTAAGGACAAGCCACCCGGGGGTCTCCAATCGAGCCCAGGCGGCGGCCACGTGTCGAGGGAAGCCGCCCGGGGTTTCCCCTCCCAGCACTGTCGCCGCCTCCAGTGGGCGGAGAGCCCAGCAGCCTCGCAGCCTCCCCGCCCCCTCCGGGCCTCGTCCCTTCACATCCCCTCCCTCCCATCGGAATTCGCAGCCTCCGCCGTTCTTTCCATCCCCCAGCGGCCTCCCTCCGGGGATTATTTTTGAGGAAGCGGGGGAGTCGAGGAGGCGGTGGGCTCAGCACTCGAACCCGGCCGGCACGCCGGACGTCGCCCGGCCCCCAGCGGCACGGCCGCCGCTCAGAGCGCCTGAGCGAGACCGCGGCCTCGCTCCCGTCCGCGCGGAGAAGCCGGTGGGGCTCAGGGGGCCGCGGCGCAGCCCAGCACGGCCCTCGGGCTTCCCAGGCCGCACCGACCCCCGCGCCTCCCCGGCCGCCCCCGAGCGTAGCGCCGGCCGCTCCGGAGGCCCTCGCGGGCTACGGGCTACCAAACTCTGCGGACCGCTCGGGCTCCGGCCTCACGGGACGACCCGGGAGGCCCCAGAGGCCAGCGGCCCCCCGCGGTCGGCTCCGCGTCCCTCCCCTCCGCGCAGGCCGCCGGACCACTTCTGCGCCCCCCCTTTCCCTTTCAGGCCCCCATCCGTTACCGGTGGTTAGCACGGGGAGCCAGGCGGCCGGAGCTGCGCAGGCAGTGACTCAGGGCGGCGGCGGGAGGAGCAGGAGGCGGCGCCGCGAGCAGATGGCGCTAAAAAAGACCCGAGAGCCCGCCGCTCGCGCTCATATACAATTAGCGTCAGCACGTAGGGCCCGCTCCGCCGCCCCCCCAGGCCTCGCCGTCTCTTAGCAACGCGGGCGGGGGGCGGGCCCAGGGCGGGTTGCCTAGCAACAGAGCTGTCCTTCTTCCCCGACGACCTCCGCACCCTCCGCGGCTCGCTCGGGGTCCCCGGCTGCCCGCCTCCGCCCCCTGCCGCGCGCCGCGCCATCTCTTTTCTCCCCGCCGCGCTGGGAAAGAACCCGCAACGCCTTCGGCTGCTGGGAAGGGCCGTGACCCGCACGCTAGCCCCTGGCGCACCTCGCTTTCCTCGGCCCGTTGCAGGGCCAGCTGCCGCCCGCCCGCCCCTGGCCCGGCCTGATTCTCGCATCTCCCCGGTCCCCGGCAACCATTTTCTCTCCCCGCTCTTTTTTTTTTTTTTCTCCTCTAAGAACAAGAGTTCTTTCCTCCTGACCACCTTGGCGGCGTCTTCTGCCCGTTTTGCTTCTCCTAAATCGGCGGATCTCAGTGGCTTCCGAGGCTGCCTCCTCATCCCTACCCCTCCATCCTTTTCCCTAACGTGCGGCACGTTAGGTAGCTCGTTCTTGTGACGGATGAAAATGGCATTATTTGTTTACTGTCCGTGTCCGTATGCTTTATAATGAGGACACTGTTGTTTCATCTTGCTGAAAAAAGTAAATTTGATGTAAATCCTCAGGCCTGTGAAACATCATGGCTGTTTTTCAATTGGTGCTGGATTGACTAACGTTAATTCTTAAACCAGTGGTTCTCAAAAGTGTGCTCCCCAGACCCTTTCGAGGGGGGAAGTCAAAAGTATTTCCATAATCGAAAACGTTATTTTCCTTTTGCGTTCTCATTCTCTCATAAGTGTCCAGTGGAGTTTTCCAGAAAGTACATGACATGTGACATGGAAACATTGAAAAAGGAAGCAGATAATAAAATCCAGTCACCTGCAGTTAAATCAGACATTAAGGAGGTTTGCAAAAAACCGAAAACAATGCCCCTCCATTTTTTTGTTTTGTAACGTAGTTACTTTATATATAAAATGTTCTTTCATGTTAATATTTAACTGGTTTATTGTTTTTAGATGAAATAATGAATACTTTTAAAGTTTCTTAATTTCTGATATGATAAATATCAGTATCTAGGATGCACAGAATAGTTATTTGGGGTCCCCAGGTTTTAGCCTATAAAGGGGTCATGAGATCAAAAAGTTTGGGAACCTCTAAATGCTTCATTCCTTTACATTTCAAACTGCCTGGAGTCATCTATTGTAATGTTTACGTTTAGCAACTGTGTCTATTCCATTTTAGAGGGTACAGTTTTTCTTCTTGGCATCCCCAGCCTCATTAAAATTACTTGCCTTTCTCACTCTGTGCTACACATGCCTCGGTTTACCCTTTCATTTTGGTTCTTCATATGCGATCCTTTTTGTTTTTTCTCGATCTTCTTTCTTCATAAAGATCCTATTCAACAATGATGTAAGGTTAACAAGTATTATAATAATATCAGTAATGACTCCTCATGAAGAATCCACAATACATAAACTAGGTAGACCAGGGCCCAACATGTACATATACTTGGCTCTAATTTCAATGGAAGCCTCAAGAGCATTGCATTCCAATCGAAGCTATGCACGATGCAAGGTAATTAGCTTATTGAAAATGAACTAGATAACTTTCACCTCCGTTCCTTAAATCTTTGTGGTGGTAGAACTTCTGAGAGCAAATTGAGAAGTTAGCTGGTTTTCCATCCTGCTTCAGGAAGCCCCACCAATTTCTGTCACTGGTCTAAGGCTCCTAATTTCTGATGCTTCACTTCTCACCCCACTTTATATTCTTTCCCCTTTTCTCCAGCCACCCCCTCCAGCTCTTCCTCCAGCTTTTTCCTTCCCTTCTTCCAGTGTATCTTAGCCTAAGAAATGAAACACTATTATATTGCTAATAACGCATGCCTTTTAACATGATCTTTTGAACCCTAGTTTGTAAATCTAAAACTCTACCATTTAAGTCAAGTGAAGGACAATCATTTATACATTCATTCAACAAATATGTTAGAAACAACTTGAGACTGGAAATACAGCATTGCAGAAGAAAGACAAGGTTCTTGGTTTTACTGAACTTATGTTCTAGTGAGGTAGGGCAAGTAACAGACAAGAAATGAAATAATTTTAGATATAAGTAAGTAAAAGAGCTATGAAGAAAATAAAATGAGACAAAGGGGTAGAAGGTGACTGACTTGTAGATACCGTTGAACTTTTCACATTGACTCCTCTTAGACTCCCAAAACACGTAATGCATTTAACTCATCTAATTTAATTACAATAAATGGTGGCCCTGGTCACTGATCTTGAACCACGCTAAATCTTTCATTTAAAGTTCCTTGTTATGGGGTGCCTGGGTGGCTCAGTTGGTTGAGCATCTGACTTTGGATTGGGTCATGGTCTTGCAGTCTGTGAGTTCGAGCCCCACTTTGGGCTCTGTGCTGACAGCTCAGAACCTGGAGCTTGCTTCAGGTTGTGTGCTCCCTCTCTCTCTGCCCCTCCCCCACTCATCCTCTGTCTCTCTCTGTCAAAAATAAATAAACATTTAAAAAAATAATAAAGTTCCTTTTTACTGTATTCCCCATTATTTTCATTTGGTAGAGTTTTGCATCATTGTAGCCCAGTGGTTTAGAAGAAGTGCGGCTTTGGAGTCAAATAGCCCAATTTTCATCTCGATTTTGTTGTGAAAGTTTAAACAACATGTAAGTTGCTTAACATGATATTTGACAGAGTTAACACCCAATAAAAGTTAACCATCATAAACTTCTTACTGAGCTTTCATTTTGTTTTTATTTTATTTAAAGGTTGAGAGAACTCCCCTAAAGCTCCCTCTAATAATATCTGACACTATTTCTGTGAAATATTTTATCAAAAGCTATCTTATCACAAATCTTAAAACATGTTTTCCTGAACTGAAATAATCCACACGAATTGCCACAAAAGTACTATACTCCACATTTTTAAATATTGGATACAGACACTATAGAAATCAACCTGAAAAACCAATGACAGAGATAATTTCTTAAATGTGTTTATGTCTGTATTTCAACCCCTAAATAATGGAAAAGTGCACAAGCTTGAAAGACAGGCATAGGTTCAACCCAACGTTCTGTGACTTTGCAAAAGTATTTACACTCTTTGACCCCTAGGCTTCTCCGTCTGTAAAATGCATTAATAATTCTATTTTTTAAAGTTTATTTATTTTTGAGAGAGAGAGAGAACAAGCAGAGGAAGGGCAGAGACAGAGGCAGAGAATCCCAAACAGGCTCTGTACCTCCAGTGCAGAGCCCGATGCAGGGCTAGAACTCACAAACTGTGAGATCATGACCTGAGCTGAAATCAATAGTCAGATGCTTAGCCGACTAAGCCATCCAGACACCCTATAAAGTGCAATAATAATTCTAATAAAATCAGGGGCATCTGGGTGGCTCAGTCAGTTAAGCGTCTAACGTTGGCTCAGGTCATGATCTCACGGTCCATGATTTCAAGCCCCACATCAGGCTCTGTGCTGCCAGCTCAGAGCCTGGAGCCTGCTTCAGATTCTGTGTGTCTCTCTCTTTCTGCACCTCCCTTGCTCATGCTTTGTCTTTCTCTCTCTCTGTCTCAAAAATAAGTATTTACAAATAATAATAATAATTCTAACAAAATCAGCCTCTTCATTAGCATGAGATAGAGAAATATATGTAAGTCCCCAGAGCAACAACTTGTACTTTAAGTACTCAATGAACATTTATTGTCACCAATTAATCAGTATGTAAAGTGTCTAATGGCACCAATAATAATTAGCATGTAAAAACTGCACAATATATATATAAATAACTTATTTTAGTTTTGAATCTGGGTCGTTTTTCTTTTTCATTTTTCCCCCCAAAATTATTCTATAAATACAACATAAAATCGATCAAAATTCCAGTGGAGAATTTTGGACAAATTGTCTTAAATTTTTCTATCTCCTTCCAAAAAAAGATGAATAAATTTTCATTTGAAAATATATTTTGCTATCACTTCTAATTGAAGATTGTATAAAAATGACTGTAAATTCACATGCAATTGTACAAAATAACACAGAAAGATTTATGTAAATGTCATCCCGTTTACCACAATGGTAACAATAATTCACAATCTTACTCAGATTTCCCCAGTTTCACCTGGATCCACTTGTGTGTGTTTCTGCCCTTAGCTCTATACAATGTTACAGTGTGTAAGGATGTGTATCTATTATCACAGGCAAAATACAGAATAGCTCAGTCACCACAAACATGGATCTCTTATGTTGCCCTTTGATGATAGTTTTTTTCCTAATTTACGTGACAAATATGGTTCTACCTTCCCAGATTTTACTTTTTTCCCCCACCTGCTTCACAAATAGACAAATTAGGCAGAAAATAGGCCATTCCTTTGTGTGGGTCTTCAATAGTTTTTACCTTAACTATTTGCAATAGCTTTCCAATTGGACTCCCTAATACTGATCTCTCATTCTTCTCTGATTCACATTGCCCGAGTTATGGTTCCAAATACAAGTCCAATCTAATCTACTTTGTCATAAACCCTGCAATGGCTCTTTGATGTCTACATGACAAAATAATGCCAACAAAGCCCATCTTAATCTGAATCCATCCTATTTTTCTAGCCATACCTCCCGCTACCCACTGTCATGAACCCCATACATTATGACTTTGAATTACTCACAAGACCCTCAACATGCCAAGTGTTTTTATACCTTCTGCTCTTCTCTTCGACTTTTCTTTCAAAATCAAGCCCAAGTGTTTATCTTGGGGAACCTTCCCTAACTCACCAAGGCAGATTCTTGTTTGTTTTCAGACAGCTTTTTTGTATGTATGTTCCCATGTTACCTTCTTCCCCAACACACACTATACTAGATAATTAGTTTCTATAGGGCAGTGTCCTTGTTTGTGTATAATGACTAGAAGGACAAAGGCCTTCAATAAATATTTGTTTGATAGAATGAAGTGAAAGAAAGGAAAGAAGCAAAGAAGAAAGCACGTGAAGGAGGGAGAAAGGAAAGAAAAAAGTCATTGAAATCAAACTGGAAATCATAATACTTTATTAAGTGATCTTTTTTTGAAGAAAATTGTATCAATTCTACATTTATGATAGGGTCCATGTAAGACAATTTGAATCTAGTCTATGCAAGAAGATTTTTGGATACGGTTTAGGTGTTGCGTGGATATTTGTTGAGATACTATTTTTCCTTATCTATAAAACAACTTGTTAGTAAAAATAGGAAATATTGAAATTTTTGAGATCATAATGAATAAAGAAAATAAATTATATGGTATTGTTTGGAGATAATGGTGGTGTCCATTATTGGGAGACTAGTGAAATGTGGTGGATGCATATCATAGAGTATTAGGCAGCAAAATGTCAAATGTAATATGGCAACAGGGATAGATCTGTGAAATGCAGTGCTTGCGGAATAAAACTACAATTAGGTACTATTACACACCTCTTAGAATTGCTCAAATTAAAACAAATGGTACAAAATGCCAGTAAAGATGTGGAATAATAAAAACTCTCAGTCATTGCTGGTATGCATACAAAATGGTACAGGCAAGGTACCAGCATGGCTCAGTCAGTTAAATGTCTAGATTCAGCTCAGGTCATGATCTCACAGCTCATGGGTTCCAGTCCCGTTTTGGGCTCTGTGCTGACAGCTCAGAACCTTCGGACTCTGTGTCTCCCTTTCTCTCTGCTCCTCTCCTGCTCATGTTCTGTCTCTCTCTCTCTCTCAAAAATAAATAAACATTAAAAAGAAATGGTACAGTCATCTTGGAAGACAGGTTGGAAATCCCGTATAAAGTTAGATATACACTTACCATTTGATCCAGCAATTTCACTCCTGGGTATTTACCCAAGTGAATTGAAAACTTACGTACACACACACACACACACGCACACACATGGAGGTGAATATTTGCAGCAACTTTATTCCTAACTGCCAAAAACTGGAAGCAATGAAGGTATTTTCCACAGATGAACAAATAAACAAACAATGTACAATGGAATACTACTCAGAAATAAGAAGGAACAAGCTAGTAATTTACTCGACAACATGGATGAATCTCAAATACATTTCTGCTGAGTGAAAGAAGCCATATTTAAAAGGTTATATAGGATATGATTCCATTTATATGACACACGGGAGAGGTGACATTACAGGGATAGAAAACATATAAGTGGTTGCCGGGGGTTGAGGAGGCGTGAAGAATTGATTCCGAAGGTGCTACGCAGGAGGAGATTTTTTAAAGGGAATGGAACTGCTCGGTCCTCTTTTAGTCGTGAATACTTACAGGCTTTACACATTTCTCAAAATCTATTCACTGGGTTCAAATTTTTAAAGATCAACCAAGATGTTGAGGGTGAGGGATCCTAGGACGGTATTCAGACTGACTAAACTAACTGTATTACAAATACATAATAAAGTACCATTAACAGTACAGGTAAAAAAGGAGCTGACTTTGAGAAAACAGAAGTTTGACTAAATAAGGCTAAATAAAGGCAAAAATAGCTGTACATAAACACTGTATTCTGTTTGGTGAATTTGTTTCTTAGAGAGGTAATTAGTAGAAATTCCAAAACTAATTTATCTGTATATGAGGTGTTTGTATTCATTCACCAGGGGTGCGGTAACCAAGTACAAAACCCGGCGCCAAAGCAACGGAAATTTTACTGTCTTACAGTTTTGGAGACTAGACGTCTGAAACCAAGGGTTTGACAGAGTTGGTCCCTTCTGAGTGCCGTGAGGGAAGGATCTGATCTGTTCCAGGCCTTTCTCTTTGGCTCATAGATGGCCTTTTTCTACCAGGAGCTCCACATTGTGTTCCCTCTATGCATATGTTTGGGACCAAATTCCCCCTTTTTTATAAGGACACCAGTCATATTGGATTAGGGCTCTTCCTAATGACCTCATTTTACCTTGCCTTCTCTTACCTCTATAAAGATTACCTCCCAGTATGAGGTACTGGGGGCTAGGACTTCAACATATAAACTTTAGGAGGACACAACTCAACTTGTACTTATTAGGGTCAAACAAATATGTAAATAATCGTAGATGAGGGGAGTTAGGTCTGTCATTATCAGAGAAAAAGATCATAAATAAGCAAGTACAGAAGGCTAATATGAGCCCTGTGGTGGTGGACTAGGGCCAGAGATATCAGTATGACTTCATGTTTATAGACAGATACATACATACATGCATAGACAGACAAAAAGATGTGTACATAGTAGGTTTAGTATATATGCATGTATTTCCTAGCTCTGTCCATTTAGAGGGCCTAGAAGCATTCTAGTAGCAATAAACATGCCCATCACCCAGATTTTGATTTCTAAATACCATTTTTTCCAAGAGAAGGAGATATAGCTGATTCTAGGACTAGGGAGGGAAAATACAAGATAAGTCTGGAACATCCTTACACCATTATAAGTTTGAATAAACATAAAATAGAAGTGATGGGGGCATATCAGAAGGACACAGGAGTCAATCTGAAAGAGTTCCCAATGGCCCAAGCTGGAACAATTCAGGACCAAATTAATGATAGTATTGGATTATAACTCAAAGAATAAAATAAACATCCATGAGTCCATAATGATACAGAAACTATTGAATGAAAAGTAAATAGTGGAGAAGGGACAAATCTTCCTTACAGAAGAATTCCAAAGAATCTATGTAGATACTTCCCACTCCAGGAGGTGAAGATTAATTCTCTCCCCCTTGGTTATGGATTGGATTTAATGACTCACTTCCAAAGAAGAATAAAGAAAGGGAAAAATTTTAACTTTATAGTAGAGAAACATGACAAATATCACCTTAACTAAAACGATCAAGGTTAACATCATCAGTTATAAGTTGTGTTAATATCAAGAACTCCCTGATGGGATGAAGCAGGAATTAGTATTAAACACATTGTAGTGGGTGGGGTGCGGGAGGGGTAGAAGGGAATGAGAATGAAGTATAGAAGTAAAAGGGGACCAATTTCTTGATCTAGAAAGGTCGTATCAGGGATTTAGGAGGAGTTGCAAGATAAGTTTAAAAAAGAAGAAAAGAAGAAGTGGAATGTGGTTATGCATCTTTTGCCAATACTGGACATTCAGCATCTTTCATTTCTCAATATTCTATCTCTGCAAAATCAGATTGTGATTCATATTTTGAAAAGTTAGTTCTTAAAGCTAGAAGAAGCAACGAGCAGTGAAATTAGATTTGTCGTCAGTTGTAGCAGAGTAAATTTGAGCAATTACAGGATACTAGAGATAAAGTATTGAAATAAATTTAAAGTCAACAGTAACAATAATAGTAATCACTAATATTTATTAAATACCTTCTTTGTGTCACACACTGTCCTATAACGTTTTACAAATACTAGCTCACTTAATCCTCACAACAACCCTATGAGTTACTACTATAATTATCCCCACATTGTAGGTGAGGAAATTGAGGTCCAGAGAGATCTGGGTCCTGTCCCTAGCCCACACAGCCCATCAGTGGCAGAGTCTGGATTTACATTTGTGGAACCTGGCACCAGAGCTGAGCCTGTAATGATCTCTTTTCTAGTTAAACGAATAAGATGTCCCAGAATTCAAGGAATTCACTCCAAGAGAAACAGACATGTAAACAAGCAGTTACAACTCAATGTAAGTGCTAATAATGGAGAAGTAGGTATTAGAAAAGACGTCACAGAAGTGACACTGAAACCAAATCTTGAAGAGGAAGTAAGGATTTGCTGTGTGATAAGAGCAGGACAGCATTTCTGGCAAGAGAAAAACCATATCGAAAAAGTTTTGGTCTAGTTGTTCAAGGTCATGTGAGAAATACAGTGGGGCATACAAAACCACTCAATGACTTCCACCTTTGAGCATGGGTTTCATATACAGAAAAATTCTAGCCAAATCTTGTCATGTGTTGGTACCAAGTATTTGTCAGTTCAGTTTGGGTGTATCACTCTCACATATGTGAGGCGTCAAACCAAACCTCTATTATTCCAGAAACGTGACATCTTAGTAATGAAGAAGGCACATTTACATAGTTTCACATGATCAAGGTTGTATTCTTTTTTTTTTTTTAATGTTTATTTATCTATTTGAAGAGGGAAAGAGAAAGAGCATGAGCAGGGTAGGAACAGAGAGAAAGGGAGAGAGAGAGAGAGAGAATCCCAAGTGTGTTCCATGCCAGCACAGAGCCCAACATGGGGCTCAAACCTATGGACTGTGAGATCACGACCTGAGCCAAAAACAAGAGTCAGATGCTCAACTGATTGAGCCACCCAGGCACCCCAAGATTGTATTCTTTATTGGTCATGAGCCAGATTAAATCTATTTTCCAAAATCTTATCAAACAATCTCTTTTAAAAACAATTTCAAAAAGGGGCGCCTGGGTGACTCAGTCCATTGAGCATCCGACTTTGGCTCAGATCATGATCTCACGGTTCTTGGGTTCAAGCCCCACATCGGGCTTTGTGTTGACAGCTCAGAGCCTGGAGCCTGCTTCAGAGTCTGTGTCTCCTTCTCTCTCTGCCCCTCCCCTGCTCGTGCTCTGTCTCACTCTTTCTCTCAAAAATAAATAAATGTAAAAAAAAAAAATTTCAAAATGTAAATCTCAAAAATAAATAAATGTAAAAAAAAAAATTTCAAAAAAATATGTCACAAAAATCCAAGAGAGAGTAACAAACAGTAGGGGCTGAGGCAGCAAGCACTATGACTTAGTATGTGTTGGGCATTGTTCTCAGTTGCCTCCATGTTTCAGCTCATTTACCTCTCACCAGCACCCTGTGAAGTAGCTACTTATTATCACTATTCTATAGATGAGGTCACTGGGATACAGAGAGGTTAAGTAACTTACACAATGTTGCAATTAGTTTAGTAACTGGTGGAGCCAGCATTCAATAAACTCAGGTAATCCCAGCCTGAACAGAAAAGAGTGATGCTATTTCTGTAATTCATTTCTCGATTCAACAAATGGTCTCCAACCCCGCTGCCAGGCCAGGAATGGATTGTGTGAAGTCAGCCAGGTGTAGGACAGCAAGGAGTGGTGGGGACTGTGGACAACAGGAGACCATAGGCTTCGTTTAAAGCAGGCAGCTACTCCTCAGCTCCAGCCAGTTGTTGTCATGTGACTTCGGTATTATCAGATTTTCCAGTTTTCTAAGAGAAACTGACTTTGCATGAAATCTTCCAATTTGGGTGGAAGACGGCATGAAGTGAGTTCAGTTCTGGACGTGCTGTCTTTGAGATGGTTGTGAGATGACCCCAGCAGCCAGAGCCCTGAATGTGCAGTTCAGGAGAACAATTTCGGGGGCAAGTATGGATCTAGAAATCTTCAACACAAAGTTCAGATGAGGATGGCCGCGGAAAAGGTAGGAAGAAAACAAGGGAGCCAGGAACTCCAGCATTTAAAAAAGTTGGCAGAAGATGAGGCAGAGGAGACTAGTATCTGAGATGCCAAAGGAAGAAGGTGAATCAGGCAATATCTCCCAGTCTAATCTTGTTAAGGGTCCGTGTACTGATTTCCCTGGGGGGAGGGATCCCAGACACCGGTCAGAAGAGATATGATTACCAAGGTCAAAGCATAACTTTTAAAAACTCTAATTTAAAAGGCAGAAGTATTTTGCTTCCATGCTCTCCAATTTCTGTGATATTTTATTAGAGCAATCATTACAGTTCTGTGTCTTCAGGGGTTCTTTCCTTTATCTGGTTTGCTCTTAAGACATTCGGAGACTTCTGAAATGCTTACCAAATTTCACCGGAAACACCAATAACATAAAACTGTGATTTTTGTGGGAAAGCGACACCCATTTAGATTTAACAATTACATAAAAGCATTTTTCACACCTACAAGTTAAAACTTGGTTCACACGTCACGAATTATTTATAACTTTGCTCAGGCATGATTTTACAGTGAATTTAGGACCGCTTTGTCTATGAACAAGGAAAGTAAAGGAACCTATCGACCTGTTGGGTTTCCAGGGAGCCAATAAATAAAACCTATTTTCCCTGCCTGAGTTAGAACCAACTGAAAGAGAAATGGAGAAGGCAAGCAAGTGGAGATGAAGATAGTTCCCTTCTTACGAGAAGGTAGGCTGGAGAACATAGTTTTCTATCTACAGTGGACAGGCTTTGCTCACACTTCACCTGTGACTACCACAGGCCTCACTGGCCTTGAAGGCCCTCTGTACCCTTAGCGAGGCAGAACTCAGACCTGGACAGACAAGGTCTGAAAAACAGGGAGCCCGGGAGGAGACTGGGCTCTGCTTGCCCAGTTCTTCCTCCCAAACTCCTCAGTCAGATACATCACTCCTTCTGCCCTGGGATAAACAACCCAAAGGAAAGAGTAAAGCAGGTTTTCTTGGTGGAGTTTCTTCCACACTGGAGCCTGAGGCCAGAGAAATGGAGGCCCTTGTAATACTCCTTACTGCCTTATGTCCTTTCAAGTTCAGCCTACAAGGCATCTCCTATTCTCACATAGCTAGCAAATGACTAAACCTGAACTCAGACCCAGATCATATGATTTCAGAACAGTGACCTTCATATACCCTTGGGAGACTATGTCCCCAGGGTCTGTGGTTAAATATTATTCCATTTAATAATCCCATTTAAATTCATTGGATGGGCAGTTAGGAAAGAGGCAATAATGAAATAGCCAAAAAAGGCAGCGTATGGGGATCCAGGAGACCTGGAGTATGATTGCAACAAAGTTACCAACTGGTTGCTTGGCCATGGTCAAGTCACTAAGTTCTTTATAGCCTAGATTTTTCATCTGTAAAACCAGTTCGGCAAGTCCTGCCTTTCTACCAACGTAGAGGAGCAAATAAGATATTTCATAAGAGTCCTTTGAACAGCATCATGCTATATTAAAAGATATAGTAGTTGCTTCGGATAAAGTTACTATTTCAATAATATTAAGTAAAATAGGAAACCAGACTCTTTTTCTGAATGTTTACATTTAAAAAGCAAATGCTAGGGGCACCTGGGTGGCTCAGTTGGTTAAGCATCTGACTCTTGATTTTAGCTCAGGTCATGATCTCAAGGTTGTGGAAGCAAGCCCGGCCTCCGGATTCTCTGTCTCCCTCTCTCTCTTTCCCTCTTTCCGCCAATAAATAAATAACCTTTAAAAAATAAATAAATAAATCATAAAAAAATGAAAAGCAGATGCTATAGAGTCAGGCAGCAGTAGATTTAAATGCCAGAGTCCTCCATATGCTATCTGAGTAACCTGGAGAACTAATTTAATCTTTCTGAATCTTGAAGGGGATCAGAATATATTACCCCATCATATTCCACTTTGGCATAAGGATTGTTTTGAACCAAAGACAACTGAAAGCCAACAGATATCAGAAGAACTATCTGCCTTTCCCTTGTTCCCTCATACACCAGGACATAACTTTCCCTTTGAGGAAGGTCCCCCTCCTGTACCAAGGAAAGAAGAGTGACTCCTACCATCAAAGATATCAGAGATGGGGAGTCAATACCAAGATGAGCTTGCATAAACAGACTTTCCTAAAATAGCCTCTATCTCCATTATTTCCCCCATATATTCCCTGGTCACTTCCCCGCAGTTTATCATCCCTTGAAGTCCAAATTCTCTTTCCTTAGTTAAGAAGAGTATAAAAGTTCCTGAGTATAACTGTTTGAGTTTTGCTTGTTTTCTGTAAGCTCCTGTGCATGTAGCATTAATAAAAATTGTCTGCCTTTTCACCTGTTAATCTGTCTTTTGTTAGTTTAATTCACAGGCCATCATGCACTGAATCTACGAGAGCAGAGGAAAAGTTTTTCATCCCCAACAAAAGTTTTTCCTCTTCTTCTGGATATGTGAATGCTTATATCTTTTTTACCTAATAGGGTTTTGTGCAGATTATATAAAGGGCCTGTCACACAATTTTCTCAATAAGTGTTAGTTTTCTTCCTTTTTCTTGTTCTACTCTGAGATTGACCTTATCTACGACAGAATTTGCCTTTTTATCGAGTGAATTTTATGTGTATAAACCATTTAACTGAACCATTAAAAAGGTAGTTTTTTGAGTAGCCCCTTTTTTTTATTGTTGGACTGATGACTAAATAAACATGATTCCATGACTCAGCCTTGTCGAAGAAATTAGCAACCATCCTTGAAACCCCTTAGTAGCTGTCCTTAGTACCTGAATTTTAAAACACTAGTTATTTTTAATTTTTTTTACTGTTTGTTTATTTTTGAGAGAGAGAAAGACAGAGCATGAGTGGGGAGCGGCAGAAAGAAGAGGGAGACACAGAATCTGAAGCAGGCTGCAAGCTCTGAGGTGTCAGCACAGAGCCCATGTGGGGGTTGAACCCAAGAACCATGAGATCATGACCTGAGCCAAAGTCAGATGCTTAACTGAGTACCCAGTCACCCCTAAAACACTAGCTCTTACCAAAATAATTTATCTACGTATTAAGAAGTCTGCTTCTGTTACTTTCTCGCATCAGCACATAAATATATGTTCATCATTAATTTAGTCACTCAATTAGCAAAGTTCTGTTAAGCAATTGCTGGATCTAGATGCCGAATTTTGTAATGTTGGGAACATGATTTTGTGATCTAGTTGGAATAGTTCAGGATATATCCCAAATAAACATAATAAAAGGAAGAATGTACTATAACAAGGAACAATAACCCCTGAAAGTTATATAACCTCATGCCTTAATTTTCTAATCAGTAGAACAGGAATAACAATTTTGATCCCACAGGACTGTTAAAATCATTATATAAGTTGAAATTAGAAGAGTGATCCCCACATTCACAGCCCAGTCAGCCTGGGAAGGAGAATATCCCTTGGTGGAGACTATTATTTACCCACTAAAATCCATTCTTCTTTCCTTCCGAGGTAGATGGCTGCCTTCCTAGACTAAATTCCTTAGCCTTCTGCACCTTGAGGTGTGACTGTGTTACTAAGTTCTTGCCAGTAGCACATAAGCAAGACTAACGTGCTGCCACTGGGCTGTGAATGATATGCCTTCTCCGGGTTTGCATGGTGCTTCCGGTTAGAGAGCCTGGTTCGGCGGCTAAGGGTCTTCAAGAATGTAGCTGAGGACGTGCCCCAGGGGGCGATGGAAAAACCTAACAGCCACCTTGCTGACTTGGACCACCCGCTTCATAAGGGTCACGTGACAAAGAAATAAACTCGTTCTCCAAGCTGCTGCGGCGTGGGGTCTCTATCACCGCAGTTTGGCATCATCTGAACCAGTACAACCTGGTCTAAGGTTACAGCTGAGCCCCTAGAAATTCTCAGATGTGTTTTTGTATAACTAAGAGTACGGCCATAAGAAGTAAATGGCTCAGTATTGAATCTGCTTGTTATTTCTGGCAGGCCTAAGCAGATAAAATGGGAAGCTGAGAGGTAAAGGGATGCCCTAAAGAAATTAGTACAACTCTTTAAGCTATCATGAAGCATTCATTCCAAAGTAAGGAAGGCAGCATTGCAAATTATGGGACAATTAAGAAAAAAATGTTTCTATTCCTCCGTACGAATTTATCGGATGTTACAGTCTGGTAACTAATTTGCTAATATATTCCCTTCCTGTATTTGTGTGTATATACGGGGGCAGGGCAGCAGTATTTGTGATTTGCGTGTGTTTGTGCATGCACATGTATATGAGAGAGACAGAAACACAAACACAGAGGCACAGAGACACAGTAAGACCAAGACAGAAAGAGAGACAGAAAAAAAAGATAGAAAAAGAGAGGAGAGACAGAGAGACAGAGGGACTCCGGATCCAATAGTTACTTTCTAGATCATTGGACAAAAAAGTGAAGAGGAGGATCTAGAACTCATTCCAGTGGGAAACCTCACAAGGTATCAGATTTGAAGCGTACACACATATTCTGGCTGTCCCACAGAACTTGGATTGCTGGGTGATGCTCTGGGGATACCACTGAAGGCTGTTTGCATCCCTCTGAAATTTAGGTGTTGAAACCTAACCCCTACTGTGATGATGTTTGGAGGTGGGGCTTTTGGGAGGTGATTAGGTCATGAGGGTGGAGCTCTCAAGAAGGAGATTAATGCCCTTAGAAAAGAGACCTCAGAGAGATCCCTCACCCCCTCTGCCCTGTTAGAACACAGAAGCAAAATGGCAGTCTATCAATCAGGAAGCTAGTCCTCATCAGGCATTAAATCTGTTGGCACCTTGTCTTGGACTTCTCAGTCTCCAGAACTGTGAGACATGACTGTTTGCTACTTAGGTCCCATGGCATATGATATTTTTGTCATAGCAGCCTAAACAGACTAAGACAGACACCAACCTCACCCTACAGACATACAACAGTTCTGTGGGACTTGCAGTGAGCAAATTTACCACTGACAGCCGGAGGCAATGCCTGAATGCTACTCTATAGTAAATAACTCAAATGACTCAGGAGAAGGATTAAAGGATAACCCTGGGGCAGGCTGTGTGGATAAAGAATGAGTATGCAGTGGGGCACCTGGGGGGGGGGGACCCAGTCAGTTGAACCGTCGAGCTTGGACTCTTGATCTTGGCTCAGGTCATGATCTCCTGGTTCATGGGATCAAGCCCTGAGTCAGGCTCTGCACCGACAGCACAGAACCTGCTTGGGATTCTCTCTCTCCCTTTCTCTCTACCCTTCCTGCTCATTCTCTCTCTCCCTCTCTCTCTCAAAATAAATAAATAAACATTAAAAGGAATGTGTATGCAGATAGATAAAGCTCAGAAGAGGGAAATCGGATGAGAAATTAGAGATACGTGTAGAGTCTAGAACTGCCCCATCCAATGCAGTAGCTACTATTTACATGTTACTGAGCACCAAAATTTGGCTAGTCCGAATTAAGATGTGCTGTAAATGTGAAAATACACATCAGATTCCAAAGACAACACGAAGAAAGAATTGAAGATATGTTATTAATATTTTTCATGCTAATTATCTGTTGAAATGATAATGTTTTGGCTATATCGGGTTGAATAAAATACATTATTAAAATTAATTTCTCCTGTTTCTTTTTACTTCTTTAAATGTGACTATTAGAAACTTTAAAATCCCATTTGTGGTTTGCATTGCATTTCTATTGGACAGTATTGCACTAGACTGGGGGTCAGCAAATGTTAGCTCACAGGCCAAACCCAGCCCAAAGCCTGTTTTTGTCAATAAAGTTTTATTGGAACACAGCCAAGTCTATTTGTTTGCATATCATTTATGGCTGTTTTCTTTGAAATAGCAGAGTTGAATTGTTGTAAAAGAAACAAACTATTCAAAGCCTAAACTACTTACTATCCGGCCATTTACAGAAAAAGTTCTCCAGCCTCTGGTCTAGACCACAGGAAAAGTTATATTTAGCATACAGTTTAAAATTATTTTCTCTCGGGGCACCTGGGTGGCTCAGTCGGTTGGGTGTCTGACTTTTGATTTTGGTTCAGGTCATGATCCCACAGTTTGTGGGTTTGAGCCCCACATCGGGCTCTGAGCTGACAATGTGGAGACTGCTTGGGATTCTCTCTCTCCACTCTCTCCGCACCTACCCCACTTGCTCTCTCTCTCAAAATAAATGAATAAACTTTTAAAAATGTATTTAAAATTTTTTAAAATTATTTTTTCTTAGGGGGTGACTGGGAGGCTCAGTCAGTTAAGCATCAGCTCAGGTCTTGATCTCACAGCTCGTGTGCTCCAGCCCCTCATCGGGCTTTGTGCTGGCACTGCAGAGCCTTCTTGAGATTCTGTCTCCCTCTCTCTCTCTCTCTCTGCCCCCCTGCTCACTCACTCTCTCTCTCTCAAAATAAATAAGTAAACTTAAAAAAATATTCTGACTCCTATAATTTTAGTAACTCCAAGTTTAAGTAAAACCTGAAGAAACTATATAGGCTGCAATGAGATGTAGGGAAAAATAAAGTGAAGACAATAGAAAATGTGATTTCCACCCCCTATTCATCCTTCTGCAGGCATGTGCACAGAGACAGCTGTACCCTATCAAGGAATGTTAGGTAGAGATCAAGATCAAAGTGTGTGTGTGTGTGTGTGTGTGTGCTCTGTTTGAACTGAAAACGATAGGGAGTGACCCCACAGTAACAAAGAGTTCAAAAGAAAACCCCAAAAGCAAACTTTCTATTCTTTGTAACAGAGGGCCCAGCGTGGCTCGTCATCAGGGGTGGGGTGACAGATGAACATTGCACACAGGACAGAAGGGTATGCCAAAGGCAACACCTGTGTAAAGGGTGGAGAGATGTGGGTTTGTAACCCTGGTTCTGCCACTTACTAGCAGTTGTGCTCAAGGGCTGTGAAGATAAATTGAAATCTTGCCTAAGTGGCGTGCATAGTGCTTGGCACGTATCAAGCATTTAGAAGTTTACTACTGTTTTCTTTTATGAACAAAATGCAGGTCAATTTAGAGAGAAAGTAGAAATAGTCCTACTTTTAAAAAGTGACGGGTGGGGGGCGCCTGGGTGGCTCAGTCGGTTACGCGTCCGACTTCAGCCCAGGTCATGATCTCGCCGTCTGTGAGTTCGAGCCCTGCGTCGGGCTCTGTGCTGACAGCTCATAGCCTGGAGCCTGCTTCGGATTCTGTGTCTCCCTCTCTTTCTGCCCCTCCCCTACTCATGCTCTGTGTCTCTCTGTCTCAGAAATAAATAAACATTAAAAAAAAATTTAAAAAAAAGAAAGAAACTATCACCACAATCATTAAAAAAAAAAAAAAAGTGACGGGGCGCCTGGGTGGCTCAGTCGGTTCAGCATCGGACTTAGGTCATGATCTCGAGGTCTGTGGGTTGCAGCCCCTCCTCTGGCTCTGTGCTGGCTGCTCAGAGCCTGGAGCCTGCTTCAGATTCTGTGCCCCCCTCCCTCTCTCTCTCTCTCTGCCCCTCCCCTGCTCACGCCCTCCTGTCTCTCTCTAAAATAAATAAACATAAATTTTTTTTTAAATGGTAAGAGTTTTAAAGAAAACTAGAAACGCAATAAGGAGAAAATACAGTTTGGTGTTTGTTCCTAAGTTCCATCTGACTTAATAAATTAAATGAGGCTGTTTAATAATAAACACTTTCTTTGCTAATGGCTGATGCTTTTGATCCTGTTTTCCGGTCCTCTTGCCTGCAACGAACACATGGGTCTGCAGAAAGGACAGTCTGATGGGGACTAGCCCTACATGAAAATGAAATGCTGCTTTAGTTTTGCCAGAAGATTTCCACCTGTGAAATTCTCTCTCTCTTTCACCAGCCTGCTGTGAGAGGCTATTTCATTTCTGCTGAGCCTGAAATCTACCACCATTCCCCTTCTCTAGAATTATTCCAAGAGTTGAACCATATAATTGACTCCAGAAGGTCACAACTACAGTACTTCCAAGGAGAAGAAAAAGAGGTGGCCCAGATATTTATTTTGTTGTGTATGTTTTGGGTTTTGGGGGAGGTTGTTTTCCTGCTATTGGAACTTGATTTGTTTCCTGTTTCTAGTTAAATGGTTTGGAACCCTCTTCCCTGAGGCTGAGGCTATTGCTATGCCTGTGTATGTGGGGCGTGTGTGTGTGTGTGTGTGTGTGTGTGTATCCATCACTGTTAGAACCATGCAGGCACAGTTTGTGTCAATCTTCTCAGCAGGCATACAATGCAGTCTTCTGTCCTGAGTGATAAAGGGGTGCTCAGCTTTGACATTCTGTTTTTCTGTCCCGGTTCATGAAAAATATTAGCCCCCAAATCCATCAGTTTCCTTATGTTTATGAATTCTGAATCCCACCTCTCAGGAGCCAATGAGAAAAGCTCTCCTAGAATCTTGTGAGATTCAGAACTGCAAAATTAATACCCAAAGTAAAGCTCTGCATTTCACAGCAGTATTCACATGGCTCCTTATCTGATAATACTCTTTCCACCCAAAGTTCCCCATCCTGTGTCCCTTTCTTGAGTTCTCCAAAAAGAAGGTTAAATGAAAGGAGACTCTGTCTAGGTTTTGGATAAACTCCTGAACTCTGAGCATTTTCTGCTATTATGCTCAGGTTTTTCGGAGAAGATGCTCTTTTTGTGATACCTCAGTACATTGGCTGCAGCTGGCCACCTTTTCAGGGTGGACATGAGGGATAATCCTGGCCATCCAATCTCTTTGATTTCTTGAAAAACAGACACCATTGAAAAAGCTTTTATTTTATTTATTTATTTTTTTAATTTTTTATTTTTAAGGTTTATTTATTTTTGAGACAGAGAGAGACACAGCATGAACGGGGGAGGATCAGAGAGAGAGGGAGACACAGAATCTGAAACAGGCTCCGGGCTCTGAGCTATCAGCACAGAGCCTGACGTGGGGCTCGAACTCACAGACTGCGAGATCACGACCTGAGCCAAAGTCGGCCGCTTAACCGACTGAGCCACCCAGGCGCCCCTGAAAAGAGTTTTTAAACCTGGTTATAAATAATTAGCAATTGAAATGATTAAAACCCTTTTCTCAATCTCTTTTTTGAAAACACTGAATTATATAATAATGGCAAACAATTATTGAGCTTACTATGTGCCAGGCATTGTTCCAAACTGCCTCCCACATGCCTACAAGCTGGCCGCTATTATTATCCCTCTTGCCTTACAGATGAAGAAACTGAGACCTAAAGAGGTTAAGTTGCTTGCTCAAGGTCACACAGCTACTAAGTGTCAGAATCTAGCTCTAGAATCTAAAGAGGCTGAGCATGGGGCTTGAATATGTATTATTCCCTTACCAGCCAAATTATTTGGGAAAACTCAATGAATCACTCTTAGCTTCACATCTACATTTTGAAAATAACACCTTTCTCACATAACTGTCATGTAGATTAAAAAAAAAAAACTTATTCTTCATAGAGACACCAGTAACATAGCATTATTTTTGGAATGAGAAACTATCCTCCACTGTCAGGACAGAATTATTTGTAGCATGACACCTGCAAGGGGTGTTACAAAAGTATCCATTGCTATTGACAGCTGCACAAATGACTTCTTTCAATTCTACCACCTTAGAATTATCTTGGTATTTTGTAAAGTTCTAGGCACCATCCCAAATTGACAGCCAGTACTTTTAATCATTCTAGGGCAGTATTGTCCAATAAAACTTCCTGTAATGATGGAAATGGTCTGTACCTGCACTGTTCAACATGGCAGCCAGTAGCCACAGGGTAGCTCTTGAGCATGGGAAATATGGCAGTGTGATTGAGGAACTGACACTGTCATTTTATTTAATTTTAACTCATTTTAATTGCTTTTAATTTAGATAGTCACCTGTGGCTGGTGGTTACTGAATTAGAAGGCTAGAGTGCTAGATGATGTCATCAATCACTTTCTTTGGAGGAAAAACCCTAGCAAAGTCTCTAGGCATCAGAATTTTTTATTTTCTGTCCTAAATGCAGGTTAGGAAATAAAATTATGTGACTATTTACCCTAATGAGTGATACAGACATAGCCTGGATCTAAATCGTAGATCGATCAGTGTTTTGAACTCCATCAGCTTTCTTCCATAATCTGCTTGCAAGTCTAAGAAACATTTATGCCTGTATTATCACTATAATGCTTTATTCCATCTTACTGGACATAAAGGTAGGAATGAAAACTATATCATAGAGCCATTTCATTTTGATGATTAATAGGTGATTAGAATAAATGCTTTCCTGCTATAGAAAACAGGAAGCTGAGTGCTCTCCTCCATGTCATTGGTAATACTTTGTTTCTGGTAGCTAAAGCCATTCTAAGAAATGATCACACCTACTGGGCAGTTGATGTCAAAGGCCTTGGTGGTTTTTAACCAGGAACTCAAAGGGCTATACTGGTAGGCGGTTGCATTATATATATATATATATATATATATACATATACATAAATTATATATAGATCTAAATTCATTCAGTGGCTTTGGGAGGTGCAGCTTTTACCCGACTGATTTGGCAGTCCAGGATGACATGTATTCTCCTGCTCTTTTTTTTTTAAATGTTTATTTCTTTATTTTTGAGAGAGGTGGGGAGGGCCAGAGAAAGAGGGATACAGAGAATCCCAAGCAGTCTCCGCACTGACAGCCGTGAATCTGACACTGGCTGAACCCATGGACCACAAGATCATGACCTGTACCGAAGTTGGACGCTTAACTGACTGAGCCACCCAGGCGCCCCTCCTGCTCTTTTTATGTGGCATAAAAAGCGGGAACCTCAATCAAGTACTTACTGATGTTTTTGATAAGAGTTTGGTAATGTCCACAAACATTCTTGCTATCTGCACTTCTCATCAGTTCAGTAAAAATGCTGTCTGGGTCAGAATAGGAGTTGGGATCTTTTTCTTTCTTGACAGAACAAATTTGCTCCCTGCAATGTGGTATCTAAAATATGACTGTCCCTTGGGGCGCCTGGGTGGCTCAGTCAGTTGAACTTCCAACTTCAGTTCAGGTCAAGATCTTGGGGTTTGTGAGTTCGAGCCCTGCATCAGGCTCAATGCTGTCAGCCTGTCCGTGTAGAGACTGCTTCGGATCCTCTCTCCACCCCCCGCCCCCACTGCCCTCCCCCCCCCCCACTCTCTCTCTCAAAAAATAAATAAAAACCATAAAAAATTTAAAATATGACTGTCCCTTTAACCATCAACATAAAATTTCTTCATTTCCCACACTTACTAGAAGAATTCAGTCAAGAATTGTTTGAGATTTGTCACTTCATAATGCTTACTTAAGCCTCTGAGATTGGGAGAAATTGTTTTATCATTATGGTCACAATTTGTTCTTTTAGATTCCCCTAGTTTTGCTTCAATATTGTTAGCTAATAATACTTGCCATCATTTACTGAGCATTTGCTCTTTGTCAGGATTACATAAGTTATCTCATTTAATTCCCACAACAAACTTGTGAACAGGGAATAGTGTCACATCTTACAGATACAGAAACCATGGTTCAGAGGAAGTGAGCAAATTGCCCAGATCACACAGCTCGTGTATAGGATACAGCCAGCAGGCAAACCCAGATCTTTCTATCTCCAAAATTTGAACAATTAAACACCAAACTGTATTTTGTCTTTGTTAACTGATATCAATGTACCTGGCCCATGCAATCTGTTATGTACAAAAAACATTCTCATCAATTAAATGTAATATAAGCTTTCAGGAAGTTTCCATGAGATCATCCATTCAAATAGTATTTGGTTGTTCTGCAAAACACAGATGTGGTCATTTCTGTTACTTGGTGTCTTTGAGTTCAACTCAAGGAACATTGTTTCTTCATGTGCACACTATTTTTAGTTAGGACAAAAGCCCAATGTGTTTCACTTGGGCCTTAACTACCAATAAACTTTGCCAAATTCATTGCTCAGCTATCACAGTGAACTTATCTCAGGTGCCTAGTGATATCATTTGTTTACTCAGTATATAATTATTGTATTAATGAGAACTGTTAAGTGTCAGGGGCTATAATCATAGTGGGGATGCAAAATACGGTGGTGATGTTGAGTTCCTCAGGCAGCCCACAGTTGAATAGGGAAGAAAGAACATAAACATAAACAACAACACAAATAAATAATTATAATTGTGACAAGAGCCGCCAAAGATAAATGAATGGTGGCATAACCCGGCCAGGCAATAGGTCTGATTTAATGGGCTACTTAATAAGAGGGACCTCTAAAAGTAAACTTTGTGATCGTTAGTCAGTAACTCTATTATGCACTATTTCACTGTATATAATTTAATAATCGATACATTAGATAACCCACAAAAATAAAATGCATAAACATCTTTTTGCTTGTCTAGAAATTATTCTTGCATGTACTTTTCTTTCAGTAGAACTCCACTTTTAAAATTGGAAGAATTAAAAATTCTTCTGGAAAGTATACAAAGCAATTTGCAATAATAAAAATGGAAATCGAGTTGCAATGATGTCATTGCTTTTGGCATCTGTGTTATTAATTTGGAGAAGACAAAGATTAATAGGGTCTCAGCCTTCTGCTCAGAAGTTAAGAATGACAAAGACCATGCCTTTGTGAAATAATTAATTTTTACTTCAGATAGTTATATCCAAAAGATGACTAAGAAAAACCAACATCTTCTTCCATTGAAGGCTTTTTTTTAGTCCACTATCATCATGAAGAACTGAGATAAAAAATATCATGGGTAAATAGTCCTAGAAATCAATTTTAGACTTTTCTTTTCTACCTAGGGCTTGCGTGAATAAGGGTAAATGTAAATTAATCTTCACATGGATCAGCCAATGATCAGCAGATATGACTGTTACTGCATAACCACAGTAATAGGACACGTGGACCCAAAGAAGACTCTCATGCTTTCCATATCACTGCCTTTGATGCTCCTGCCTTGATATGTTCTGTGGAATGTAAGAGATAGCACTGCTATCAATGATAGCCAATTATGGAAAGAGCCCAAGTGTCCATCGACTGATGAATGGATAAAGAAGTTGTGGTATACAATGGAATACTACTCAGCAATCAAAAAGAATGGAAATCTTGCCATTTGCAACAACGTGAATGGAACTAGAGCGTATTATGCTAAGCAAAACAAGTCAGAGAAAGACAAATATCATATGATTTTGCTCATGTGGAATTTAAGAAACACAAAGGATGAACATAGGGGAAGGGAAGAAAAATAAGATAAAAACAGAGAGGAAGGCAAACCATAAGGGAAACCATATAGAGAACAAACCGAGGGTTGCTGGAGGGATGGTGAGTGGTAGGATGGGCTAAAAGGGTGATGGGCACTAAGGAGGGCAGTTGTTGGGATGAGCACTGGGTGTTCTATGTTAAGTGATGAAAATAGAGGATTTCGGAGCATGGGGCAGATTGGGCTGTAGAACTGGCCAGGGCAAGAGACAGAGCAAAGAACATGGGACAACACGTGTGCCCTGATAATGTGGAAAGAGGTACTCAGAGAGTCAACAAGGGGTACAGAAGGAAGATGGATGACAACATAAACCAAAACATGTTTGTGTCATTGAGTTACTTTATGTAAAGCAGTTAGAGTAGTGCCTAGCCCCAAATAATATAAGAATAATAAGTATTTACTAGTTATTGTTGTTAGGGTTTGTCAGTTCCCACAACAGAGAGATAAAGTCCCATTCTGTCTCCTTCTCCTCCCTCCTCCTATATTATCATGTTTCCTGTTCCCAGAGCTCAGAGATATGACTTGTAAAATTCCTAATACGGTTTAGTTCCATATTAGGTGAAAAGACTTTAGAGAGCTAGCCCTGAAACCTAGACAGTATTGATTCTATTATGTCGATTGAAAGAGCATTTAGAGCAGAGCAGGCTGTCAACTAATGTTTAAGCAAGAAAATGTTTACTCGATGGGGTTCAGAACATGCTACCCCAAAATATGGTGTCTTGACATATTGAATATTTTAAGTTGAAGGAATTTGAGAGACAGCAAGTACAGGAAAGACTCTCTGACCTTCCCCTGGAACAAGTCATTAGACCTTCCTGTGAGAGGTGCCCTTCCTATGTTCAGACGGAAGGAGCATCCCTATCTCTCTAAGACCTAAGACAGACTGGCAGACAGACAGACAGACAGACCCAGAGAGGTATCTGAATGAGCAGGCCTTGCTAAGTTCCGCCAGGTTATTAGCTTATACCTTTAGTTCAGGCCTTTTTGTGTGTTCACATTTTCCTATGACCTTCCACTCTTCATCAACCCTAGTATAAAAATACTCAGATTTAACTGTTTCCTCACGTCTTCATTTCATTACTAAGGCCACCATAACAATAATATAAAACTTATATTAAATGAACTTGCATGCTTTTGTTCTTGTTAATTTATCTTTTGTCAGTCTGATTTACAGGGCCCGAACAAAAGAGCCTAGCAGAGTAAAGAGAAATTTTTTTCCTCCCTGGTAGTTTTCCAAACAACCAACATGTATACTTTGGGAATTGTTGAGGGCTCCCAATGTGTTAGAGGTATTTTTATTTACCTCTTTAGGATGAACAAGAAGAGTTTGTGAGCAACTGGCAACTGTATTGAAGTTTGTGGTTTTATTTGAATTAACAATATTTTCTATTGAAAGTGAAAGAATTAAACATCCTCATCTTGGACAAGCTGGAGAAGGATGCCCCTTTTCTAAAAATAGAATTAGAAAGACTATTACAGAGACGTTTGGGGGCCTGGGGCAGAACCTGGACAAAGAGACCTGAATGAGTTAAATTGCTCAGTGGAGGAAAATGAAAAGTGACCATAGGTTTTATTGTTGCTGTTCCTGTGACGGAGGGAGCAGAGAAGAGAAGGGTGCAAAGAGGAGAGAGGGTGTGCCGAGTAACAGGGCTGGAACCCAAATTGTAAATAGACCTAACCTGCTTTTTCATGACCCACCTGCCTTGGGGTAGACAAGAGTCAATATTATTACAACCTGTGGTGATTAATGGATTGGGAGCTGTGCTTGGGGTAGGCATCCAGAAGCCAACAGATGCGTAGGGATCTCATAAGTGCAACATGATCTTGGCTTCATAATCAGTCCCTGAGTCAAGTCTATAGACATGTGGCAAAGGTTGAGCATCAGAACCAGAGGTATAGTTAGTTTCATCTAAGAAGAGTGTCAGGACTTAGGAAACATTCAGGAAATTCAGTAAATAATCACTGGTTAAACTGGAAGAGAGCTCTATGTTGGGAATGTTAACCAGTGAATGCTCTTATAATCTAAATTTAAGTGAGATAAATGTGTTTACAAGGACACTAGAAACGAAAGTATGAAAACAACTGTTAAGAAAAAGATCTGTCCAGGGGTGCCTGGGTGGCTCAATTAGTTAAGCGTCCAACCTCAGTTCAGGTCGTGATCTCATGTTTTGTGAGTTTAAGTCAGGCTCAGTGCTGACAGCTCAGAGCCTGGAGCCTGCTTCGGATTCTGTCTCCCGCTCTCTGACCCTCCCCCACTCATGCTCCATCTCTCTGTCTCAAAAATAAATGAACATTAAAAAATTTTAAAAAAAGATCTATCCTTTTCAACTCCCAAGATGGCTAAAAGTTACTTTGTTAGTAGGAGTTCGAGTTCTCAGAATGAAAGGCCCTTGAACAATATTTTCCAGCTGTTATTTCCAAAGCACAGTCTGAATAGTTGCTGCTTTTCTCATAAAGTGACTAAATAGCTCTTTATATCATACCTATGGTGCCGTCCACAATAAAGTTCCTTTTGCCATTTGGGCGCTGTCCACCAAAAAGACTTCTCAACAGTTTTCTCTTCTGCCTTCTCCAGAGATGACTCTATCCAACCATTTTCATTTCACTTGTCCTACACTTGCTCATAGTCTGACTTCGTTCATGTCATGAATCATAAAGTGTCCTTGTTTTTCTCATTAGCAGTCTCCCCTCTCTACCACATCCCAATCTGGTCAAAAAAGAAAAAAAACTCTCAAAAATTTTAAATTCTGCAAAGAGCAACCAAATAGGTCAGAAAACATCCAGGCAGGGACACCTGAGTGGCTCAGTCAGTTAAGCGTCCGACTTCAGCTCAGGTCATGATCTCATAGTTTACGGGTTCAAGCCCCACATCCGGCTCTGTGCTGACAGCTCAGAGCCTGGAGCCCGCTTCGTATTCTGTGTCTCCCTCTCTCTGTGCTCCTCCCCTGTTCACACTCTGTCTCTCAAAAATAAATAAACATTAAAAAATTTTAAAAAGAAAAGAAAAGAAAACATCCACGGAGATTTAGTTGTGCAAAATAGACTATTTTCTTTTGTTTACATGATTTATGTGTTGACATCACCTTGAGCAATAATAATTGTAAAATGTACTGCTTACAAAGGGTGTTTAATGTTTTCCTTTCTTCTAGTCTCCTGAAGAATTCCTTCCTTATCCCTAGCCCAACATTTTGAGACCTATTCCTCCCAGAATTAAGTCTTGCTCTCTTTGCTTTCTGGTTCTCTTTTCACTTGCAAAGTATCTTTTTATTTAACCCTAACAAGATTCCACGTAAGAAAAAGAAAGAAAGAAAGAAAGAAAGAAAGAAAGAAAGAAAGAAAGAAAGAAGAAAGAAAGAAAGAAAGAAAGAAAGAGAAAGAAAGAAACCTCAAAGAAGAAACTTGGAAATTTGGCCATCCTGAAAGGTAGATTCCATGGGGATACAATCTAAGAACTCTAAAAAAAAAACCCACACATTTATTCATTTTTGAGAGACAGAGAAAGACAGAGGGAGAGCAAGGCAGGGGAAGAAAGGGAACACGGAATTTGAAGCAGGCTCCAGGATCTTAGCTGTCAACCCAGAGCCTGACACGGGGCTTGAACTTGGAAACCGTGAGATCGTGACCTGAGCAGAAGTCGGATGCTTAACTGACTGAGTCATCCACCCAGGTGTCCCTTTAAGAACTCTTTAATAAGGGCACATGTACACAGAACAGGAATTAGAAACCTGCAAATCCCAATAGAACAAGCTGTATCCAGCAAACAAAATGTCATCACCCAAAGAAGTTTTTAGTCAGAGAGAATCAACGTTTGTGACAATTTATGTTCCAAAGAAAATGCATTGCAGCGACAAAGAATTTTTCCTCCCAGATTCTGAATGGAACCAGAGAGAGATGATGACTGTCTATAAAATAAAAGCCCAAGGCACCACTAACCCATTTGTGTTGGTGGCCATAACTACCAGTTTGGTTCATGACACAATCGATTCAGCTGTGGCAATTGCCTTCAACACTAACGAGAGCATAAATGAATAGATCAATCATGCCCCAGTCCAATTTGCTAGCCACAGGACTCTAAAAATAAATAAATGTCACCGTAGAGAACTTTAGAAGAGAAATGTTATTTACTAAAAAGGATACATTAGTCCTTTGTGTTTTTCCAAAGTCATTACTGAATGACTAGGGCAATTCATATGCCTCAGAACGGCACTGTTTACTTGTATTTCGATCCCTCAGCAGTATTTGGATTTTAGTACTTTTTTCTTAGAAGGGAGGGATAGGAAACAGCCTGTTTCAGAGTTTCCCGAATGTTCATGCTTAATGGTTGCACACAAGAGGATGAGTATTATATTCCTGGAGGTGAGGCAAGGAGGACCTTTTAGGCCAATCGTGGAGACATATGTCCTCCAAATGATTTGCTAAGTAGCCTTCAGTTCTGAGAAAGGATTGGGGCAGGGTGGGAAATAAGCTTTGACTAAGACCTATTGTACCAGATATAGAAAGAAAGGCCTTTTAAAAATCATGATGAGTTGGAAACAGCCTTAGGATGGGCTGAAGGACACATATTTTGCCTGTGAATTTTTTTAAGTTAAAAAAACCCCTTTTTTATATTTATTTTTGAGAGAGAGAGACAGAGAGAGAGAGAGAGCATGAGCAGGGAGGGACAGAAAGAGAGGGAAGCACAGAATCTGAAGCAGGCCCCAGGCTCAGAGCTGTCAGTATGGAGCCCGATGTGGGGCTCGAACCCACGAACTGTAAAAATCATGACCTGAGCTGAAGTCAGATGCCCAATTGACTGAGCCACCCAGGCACCCCAATGTTTTTTATTTTATTTTATTTTTTAAGAGAGAAAGAACACGCACATGCACACGAACAGGAAAGGAGCAGAGAGAGGAACGAAGGATCTGAAATGGGCTCTGCACTGACTGCTGTGAGCCTGATGCAGGGCTCTAACTTACCAACTGTGAAGTCATGCCCTGAGCCCAAGTTGGCCACTCAACCAGCCGAGCCACCCAGACACCTCTGCCTGTGGAGATTTTTATGGTTACCTTCTGTTTATGCTCATTGATACCAGATTGCCATTCACAGTAGTAATATGCTTTCCTTTTTAAATAAATGTTTTACATTTAAAAAGCAAATTGATTTAAGGTAAAAATGCTTATTAGTATGACATTCAGAGGTACCCAAGTTTCTAAAACTGATGTGTGAATGGCTGACGTTTAGGAGCTGTTAGCTTACAGAAGAGCCCCTCCAGTACTGCCCTGGTAAACTTGAGCAGTTTACTTACTTTCTCTGAACCTCATGATGTTCAACAATAAAAGGCTTGGATGAGAAACACAAACGTCTCAGGGCAATTTGTGAAGAATAAATAATAGGTGCTCACTTAATAATCTCTTTCCTTCCCTTAGTTACTACGTGGAAAAGTAGCTAACTCTCCTTTAGGGAACTCCCCTGCCTAGCCTCTAGATGATGAAGTGTAGTCAGGAATTGTTCAAAGTACTAGTTAATTTTGCATGCAAACCAACAGAGGCTGTATTTGCAGCCCAACATATTACATTTGTAAAGAAGGCAGAAAAATTAAGTATAACATAGCACTGTCTTGTCATAAGCAGTATATTCTGAGGTACTATGCTATAGTGTGACTGGTCTGCAGGCCAGTTCTGGGTATTCCTGAGGAAAACCCAGGACAACAGGATACACACACACACACACACACACACACGCACACACACACACACACACACACATGTATATCTTATTACCTTGGGTTGTGTACGCGTGTTTGTGTGTGTATTTTGGGAGGAAGCAGAAAGCTCTTTAAAAACATAATTTTTGAGGGTGTGCCTGGGTGGCTTAGTGGATTAAGCGACCAACTCTTGATTTCAGGTCATGATCTTGAAGTTTGTGAGTTCAAGCCCCACGTCAGGCTCTGTGCTGGCAGCGCAGAGCCTGCTTGGGATATTCTCTCTCTCTCTCTCTCTCTCTCTCTCTCTCTCTCTCTCTCTCTCCCCTCTGCCCCCCTCCTGTCTCTCTCTCTCTCTCAAAATAAACTTAAAAAATTAATAAAATATTAAATACATATATAATTTTTGAGATAGAAGGAGAATTCTTGTGTCATCATTTTTCTCCCTCCCTTCCTCCCATTTTTTTCTACTTATAAAAGCACACCAAAATTTATGCTGAATATTCTCTTCTATGTAGCTCATAGAACCAGACCTCACCAGCTTGACTACAAAACTCAGTCACCCTTGCTTTTACTGCTCATACAGCAGCCTCCGTCCTTCTCCAATCACCTGTCCTCCCTTCCCCCACCCCTGCCCACCAGACTCAGATAGAAACCAGTCCTTCTCAAAGTATCCCACAGATATTTCTGGGAGTCTCCAAGGGCCCTGCTGGTTGTGGTCACAGCACAGTCACCTACCCTGTCTGCCCCTCCTCCACCTCCCACCTGATGGCACTCACAAAAGCATCACCATGGGCCCTCCTGATGGTGTTAGTAAGAACGCCAAGGTCAGTATCAGGTATAGTCTTCACCAACCGTCTGGACACCCAAGGAGGAATAAAGCTAAGGGCTGGGCTGCATGTGGTCTCCAGTGCTCATCCAGGCACCTGACCTTCAGATCTTGCTCAGAATTTCATCAAGTGTCATGAAAACACTACCATTAATTTTTGGTTGTCTCTTCTTTTATCCCAAGGGTTCAGACCCAAACACAGACAGACATTACCATATCTCTTTTCATTGTCTTCCTGGTCCCTCATCTAAAAATATGGGAGCCTGTGTGACTCAGTTGGTTAAGCATCCAACTTCGGCTCAGGTCATGATCTCACAGTTCCTGGGTTCCAGCCCTGCATGGGGCTCTATGCTGATGGCTCAGAGCCTGACGCCTGCTTTGGGTTCTGTGTCTCCCTCTCTGTTTGCCCCTGCCCTGCTTATGCCCTGTCTCTCTCCATCTCTCAAAAATGAATAAAAATGTTAAAAACATTTTTTAATTAAAAATAAAGACAAATAAGTAATTTCTTACTTGACACATCTCCAAAGGCAAGGGAATTAAAAGCAAAAATGAGCTATTGGGACCTCATGAAGATGAAAAGCTTCTGCACTGAAAAGGAAACAATCAACAAAACTAAAAGGCAACCAACGGAATGGGAAAAGATATTTGCAAATGACATATCAGACAAAGGGCTAGTATCCAAAGTCTATAAAGAGCTCACCAAACTCCACACCCAAAAACCAAATAATCCAGTGAAGAAATGGGCAGAAAACATGAATAGACACTTCTCTAAAGAACACATACAGATGGCCAACAGGCACATGAAAAGATGCTCAACATCACTCCTCATCAGGGAAATACAAATCAAAACCACACTGAGATATCACCTTACGCCAGTTAGAGTGGCTAAAATGAACAAATCAGGAGACTAGATGCTGGAGAGGGTGTGGAGAAATGGAAACCCTCTTGCACTGTTGGTGGGAATGCAAACTGGTGCAACCACTCTGGAAAACAGTGTGGAGGTTCCTCAAAAAATTAAAAATAGACCTACCCTATGACCCAGCAATAGCACTGCTAGGAATTTACCCAAGGGGTACAGGAGTGCTGATGCATAGGGGCACTTGTACCCCAATGTTTATAGTAGCACTTTCAACAATAGCCAAATTATGGAAAGAGCCTAAATGTCCATCAACTGACGAGTGGATAAAGAAATTGTGGTTTATATACACAATGGAACACTATGTGGCAATGAGAAAGAATGAAACATGGCCTTTTGTAGCAGTGTGGATGGAACTGGAGAGTGTTATTCTAAGTGAAATAAGTCATACAGAGAAAGACACATACCATATGTTTTCACTCTTATGTGGATTCCTGAGAAGTTTAACAGAAGACCATAGGGGAGGGGAAGGGAAAAAAAAGTTAGAGAGTGAGGGAGCTAAACCATAAGAGACTCTTAAAAACTGAGAATAAACTGAGGGTTGATGGGGGGTGGGAGGGAGGGGAAAGCGGGTGATGGGCATTGAGGGCATTGAGGAAAGTGGGTGATGAGCACCTGTTGGGATGAGCACTGGGTGTTGTATGGAAACGAATCTGACAATAAATTTCATACTAAAACAATAAATAAAGACAAATAAACGCCCCTCTCCCTCCAAAAGAAACCTAACCTATCCAGATGCAACTCTTCCCCCAAAGATAACCTTTTCTTCTTTCTCACATGCAAATCTGTTTTTGTTTTTTGTTTTTGTTTTTTTTTTAAGTTCCTGGAAGTCCCATCCCCTCAGACTTCTCCCTTGGAGGCTGCAAAGTCTGTGCACCATGGAATAATTTACACTTTCATGGACTGCAAAAGATAAAATTGCTTGAATCAGTAGAATTATATTTCTGCCCTGTTCTCCCCTCCTTGATCGTATTTTTAAAGTAAAAATTTTGGCAAAGTTCATCCTCATTGTATTCATATCCATCAGCAGTTTATTTGTAATGATTGTGCATTTCTCTCAATCCTGAGTCTAGGAATGAAATAAGAATATATCACCAAAAATTATACTTCCTCTTCTATCTAGTTCCAAGGATCACTACTTCTACTTTAATACACGCATAACAAATCTAGATGACAACTCAGAAGACCATGATTTTAATCACACCTAATTTGGAATTAACCAAATGACCTTGACAAACCGTTATATTTTTTTAAGCGTTTCTAACATATTTTCATTACATGTATTTTTCCATAAAAATAATATCTACGGTGAGAGCATATACTGATATAACTTTTTTTGAGAACAATCTAGCAATACTATCTATGAAAATATTAATTGCAGTAACTTTAGAGTTGACATTTTTACCAATTTTTATTGTTATTTGTGTTTATTTTGTTTCTGTTTTTTTACATTGAGCAGGTAGTGTCCATATAACTAAAAATATTGCAAAAAGTTTACAAAATGCAGAAAGAAAAAAGAAATTTATCCAAAACCCCAGGTCAGGTCAGATTAAAGTCTTCTAAATCGCTGTCTACTATTTTCATGTGGAATTAATTGTGATCATAAAGTTACTTAACTTGTGTGGTTACATTTGCTATGGTGCTGACAACTCACCCTATCCATCCCTGCCTAAACTCAGTTTTACTTATGCTGGGAAGGGCTTCTGCAAATTTTCCCTCTTCATCTGTCACTCTGTGGCAATCCTTCCGTTAAGGCCCAAACCAAGTCCACGTCATCCATAAAACCAGCTTCCAGATCCTTCTTTCCCTTCAGTGACTACCTGGTCTACTCATCTGTCACTCAGATGATACCCACAGCTGTTGTAGACCATCCTTATACCTGCCTTTCTGGTCTCCTCCTGGATCTAAGAGCTTCTCTGGAGTCTAGGCTGTGCCCCACATTTTTTGCATTCTCCATAATGAGCACGGTGCAGCAGACATTCAAAACTTGCTTGAAGATATAATAAAGTGATCTTAATCCTATTTATATCCGTTTATTAATACTGCATGCAGCATCTTAGAGGACATGCTTATTATCAAAATATTTCCCGTACTGTGGATTTAAGATGACGACATGGAGTGATGGAACAATGCCTGGCCAGTGGCCACCTTTTCCCTCCCAGCATGGCGGACTTTTAGCTACTTGATATCCTATTACGAAGCAATTTCCTTTTTAGCATTCCTTTAGAGAGATTCATTTCCCTGAGCAATTAGCCATCTCTGAGGATAATTACCTTTTCCTCTCTTTAACAAAACTACAGTGACTGAAAGGCTGACATTGGAAAGTGGAGATAAATTTCTTTACAAAAATATTTGGATCTGGAGTCTATAAAAACTTCTATTTTTAATTTGTGAATATGTGTGTGTGTTTATGCATTAATCTGCCATCTGTGACTATTTTCCTTATAAGTGGTAAAAATTTCAAAAGACATTTTTACAAATGTAAATTATTTTCAACCATATAGTAATTATTATTATAAACAGACTACTCAAATGCCTCTTCACTTGATATTCTTAAATTGTATCTAATTGTCCTTTTCTTTGTAATATTTTCTATCAATTTTTTTAATCTTCTTTAAATTTTTTTAGATCTTCACTACATTTTTTCCAAAAGTAAGAAAATTTTTTCTCCTATACACTTTTCCAACAGCCTGCTGATGGCCAATTTGGATCTTCATCTATTTGTATGTATGTATGTATGTATCTATCTATCTATTCATACATTCATTTAAGAAATCTTTTCACCCAACATGGGGCTAGAATTCACAACTCTAAGATCAAGTGTATCATGCTTTTCCAATTGAGCCAGCCCCAGTGCCTGTGAATCTTCATTTATTTTTAAATAGTCATCTTTTTGGGGTGCCTGCGTGGCTCAGTTGGTTAAGCATCCGACGTCAGCTTAGGGCATGATCTCACGGTTTGTGAGTTCAAGCCCCGCGTCGGGCTCTATGCTGACAGCTCAAAGCCTGGAGCCTGCTGCAGATTCTGGGTCTCCCTCTCTCTCTGCCCCTCCCCTGTTCAAGGTCTCTCTCTCTCCTTCAAAAATAAATAAACATTAAAAAAATTTAAATAGACATCTTTTTGATTAAATAATCTTCATCTTTTAAGGGTGCCTGGGTAGCTCAGTCAGTTAAGCATCAGACTCTTGATATCAGCTCAGGTCATGATCTCTCAATCATGAGACTGAGCCCAGAGTGGGGCTGTGGGCTGAGCATAGAGCCTGCTTAGAATTCTCTTTCTCTCTGCCCCTCTACTCACTCACGTGCATGCATGTTCTCTCTCTCTTTCTCAAAATAAATAAATAAACATTTTTTAAAAATCTTCACCTTTTAAAAATTTCTTGTTCTAAGCACCTGGGTGGCTGAGACGGTTAAGGGCCAGACTTCAGCTCAGGTCATGATCTCACAGTTCATGGGTTTGAGCCCCGCATCTGGCTCTGTGCTGACAGCTCAGAGCCTGGAGCCTGCTTCAGATTCTGTGTCTCCCTCTCTTTCTGCCCTCCCCCCACTCGCACTCTGTCTCTCTCTCTCTCAAAAATAAACATTAAAAAAATAAAAAACATTTCTTGTTCTTGTAAAAATTAGATGATACATGTCCTCTTCAAAAAAATCAGAAAATTCGGATAAATTAAAAATTGCCCGAGTGGCTCAGTCAGTTGAGCATCCAACTCTTGATTTCTGCTCAGGTCGGGATCTCACGATTTGTGAGATCAAGCCCTGTGTTGGGCTCTGCACTGACAGCATGGAGCCTGCTTGGGATTCTCTCTCTACCTCTTTCTCTGAAGGAAAGAAAAAAATTTGACCAGCACTGGAAGGATATGGGTAGATCAAGAAAAACATTCCAGAGATAAGAATGAATTATTTTTGTATAGAAAGTGATATAAAAAAAACTATTGTCGGATAAAGAGGCAATCAATGGGCAGACAGCCAAAAGTGTAGGGAAAAAATTATAGAGGCAATTAGTTAATAAAAACATCATGTTACTTTTCTGGGTTTTGTGATATTTGTGATATTTGCCACCATTTAAAAATTACAGTTTGTTACGATTTCTTATCTTGTTCTAAATAAATATTTGCTTTCATACATAACTTCATAGTTTTGCTTTTGTATTCTTTTTATTAAAAAGTGTTTCCCTATTAAATTGTATAAGATTCAGGCTCCACAAAATCTGGATCAACACCTGTTGGGATGAATATTGCTGTCGTTGTTAACAAAGTATTGCAGTTAGACATCACAAAAAATTGGGCTAAAGAAACATCTGAAGCACATAGGAAAACCACTGGTGAAAAACAAAGCCATAATGCATATTGAAATGAGCTATTTGGGTCATAATAATTCACACTCTACTTACAGACTTGGCATTTATGAAACAAGATTTGGATGCCCCCTCCACCTCTGAGCACTGTCTCCTATGCAAATTCTAAGTGACTTACATTTAATTTCTGTACCTGTCATGGACACTTAGCTTTCTGATTTTCTTCCTTGAATACAATTTTTGGTTTAAATTGTAGAATTTGTACATAGTCCTTTGCTTAAATTGTAAAGATTTGTTGTTTCTTGCCTAGCCACACAAATGACATCTCCTTTAGACTGCACGTTGGAGCAATCAGGGATCACATTGATTTAGCATTCACCCATCCATTAAAGATGTATTAGGCAGGACATTGCAGGCAGTAGTATGAGGGGACAGTGAGAGGGATGGGATTATAGAGATGAATAAGACATTGCCATTTCTTTTAAAAAGCTCACAGTCTACTGAAAGAAGACTAATGATCTAAAAAGAGAGACAGACTTAAATGTTGTGCTATGGAGAGAAAAAGTACTTGATTAGTTGGGGGAGGGGGTCCAAAAAGACTTCTTACAGGCATTAAAATTTGAGCTATATCTTGAAAAATAAAAACAGATAATCACACTGAGATAGAGAAGAGTATTCATGGCAAAGAGTAATGGCAAAGAGGGATGACTAAACATGGTATCTTGGGATAAAAGGAGAAGCTAAACGAGATGTACATAGGGAAGTATCGGGAGTAGGAACAGAGTGTGGGCTGGGCCATGGACTTTCTTGAAAGGTTTTTTTTTTTTTTTTTTAAACGTTTATTTATTTTTGAGACAGAGAGAGACAGAACATGAACAGGGGAGGGGCAGAGAGAGAGGGAGACACAGAATCTGAAACAGGCTCCAGCCTCTGAGCTGTCAGCACAGAGCCCGACGCGGGGCTGGAACTCACCGACCGTGAGATCATGACCTGAGCCGAAGTCGGCCGCTTAACCGACCAAGCCACCCAGGCGCCCCTTGAAAGGTTTTTAAGCAGCGTGTCACAATTATATTTGTGTCTGAGAAAGTTCACTCTAGCTAACTTTATTTGAATCCATGAAAATAGGGGAACTTAATATGCAAATATACTTTTAGTTAGGTGGATCTGAGACAAAACTCGGCATTTTTGAACTCAATTTGCTGAGACATGATCTCCCTTAAATAGGGTTCAAAGCTATATCAGGAGGGATCTGCAGCATAAATGTGTAATTCCTATGAGCAATGATGTCAATGCCAAAATTTCAAATTTTCTGAACAGAGCAAATAACAGTATTATTTACTGGTTGGTCCCCTTTGACTTACAGACCATCCACCTAATTCCCCCACCTCTAACAGACTTGCTTGGTTTCTTACACAGTATTTAAAATCAGGATCATACAGCTGTTATGCTACCACATATACAAAAATTCCTTAGGTTTCTAAATTTGCAACATTAACTTGAAATTTTAGATGAAATAATACATTGCATTTCACAAAGTCTACATGATGGATTCTAAAACAGTATTTTGTGCCAAATGTATACTTATACAGTAACTTTGCCAAAAACTATCACCTGTGTAGGTTTTTAGCTTTTTGAAAATAACTCAATATAAAATTTTGGTTTTAATTTTGAGCTAGTTTTCCTTTAGTAAAGAATTAATCATTGAGCTATTTTAAAATGTGTTTCTATTTTCATGATTTATCACCTAAGCTACAAAAAAAAATGGAGAGATTAAATAAAATCTATATAGGTAATACTTAGTTAATTTACCAGGCTTTGCATTAATTTCTTACCTCATCTAAAACAAATGACTTTTTTAACTTTTAATCTCTACAGCAAATCTACTTTCAATAACGTCTCAAAAAGTAATGTCTTACTTATGAATTAATAGGCATCATCAAATGATAACGATCAAAGGATACATCATGCTTATGCACTAAGAACAGACTGAAAATAAAAATAATTCAATGACCAACACTTTTATTCTTTACTTAAATCTTGCCCACAGAAAGTCTAACCTGATTCCTTCTTTGCCTTGTCGAAGATTCATGCCAATAACAAAACAGAGACAGAGAACCACAATCACTAACTACTCTTCATGAACTTCCCAAAGTAATTCTGTCTGCTTGGTCAATTTTTAAATTGAGTTTACCCTCTAACTCAAATTGCAAATTAAAAAGTACCTTTACTTCTTCTGGTGGCAGAAGACAGACTCTAGTGTAGCACATTGGCTGGATATTCTCTACAAATCAATGTTTAAAGAGAAAAAAAAAGTAATCTTTTATTTTATTTATTTATTTTGTTTTTTGGATACCTCTGTTGAGAGGTAAGGAAATATATGCCACTTATTTTTTTTTATTTTTAAAGAAAGAAGGAAACCAGCTAGATGCGTGACAGCCAAGTGTTTGTAGACATACCTCCCCCACCCCTGCTTCTCACCCGGAAGCTCTTACCCATGTCCGCAGGAGACATGCATAGTGATACTCATGGAAGCACTGTGTGTAAGAGGAAAAATGGAGAGACTTGTGCCTATCAGAATGGGGAATGGGTTTAATCACATGGATTATTTTTTTAGCAGTTACTCAGAATCACAGCTAACAATTAAAGAGTCCTCGCCAAGTGCCCGGTCTTGCTTTGAGTACCTTTTATGTATTCACTCGTTTCATACTGTGAGGGTTAAATGAGCTTGTATGTGTCAGTTCCTTGAAACTGTGCCTGGTCCACAGCAAGCACTCAGAAAATTTCAGCTGGCAATTTTTACCTTGTTTTTATTGCACTAGTTTTTGTTTTTTTTTTTTTAACATTTTTTTTTTTCTTCAACGTTTTATTTATTATTTTTGGGACAGAGAGAGACAGAGCATGAACGGGGGAGGGGCAGAGAGAGAGGGAGACACAGAATCGGAAACAGGCTCCAGGCTCTGAGCCATCAGCCCAGAGCCTGACGCGGGGCTCGAACTCCCGGACCGCGAGATCGTGACCTGGCTGAAGTCGGACACTTAACCGACTGCGCCACCCAGGCGCCCCTATTGCACTAGTTTTTCTACGATATCATCATCATCATAACACTACCTACATTTTTATTCCCATTTACAGAAAAGGAAACTAGGACACAAAGAGATTAAGCTACATGCCCAAAGGGATTGCCTTCCTTGGGATTCAACAGCCAATAGTAACAAAAAGCCATGATGGAATACCTTGGTCCTAGGAGTGTCATCATCCTCTCTGTGAAATACTCCCTCCTTAAACTCTTCTCCTTTCCTATGACCATTCATGAAGCAGGGATTTTTGTTACTAATCAAATAAACTGGACATAAAGCCAAAACAGTTCTTTCTGCAGATCTCCCACAAGAGTGGAGGAGAAATGGGGAAAGCAAAGTGAAGCCCTATTATACATTATTCTTCTATAGATTTGGTTACATCATGAGACAAAACCATCTCATATGTATGGCCCTTCCATTACAACACAGAGCAGAGAGTGGCCCCAGTGCTCTATCAAGGCTCAACGGGCCTTATTTTTCTGAAGGACATCCAGGCAGGGTGATTTAGCATTCTGCCCAGGGAGTGAGGTGCGTGCGTGCGTGTGTGTGTGTGTGTGTGTACACATATTTGAAAAGGTTCCCCCAGATAATTCTGACCTCCCCAAAATACACTACAGGATCAAGAAACTGTAGCTTTCAGAAATTGTAAACTCACATTTACAGAAGCATCACACTCCAGGAAAGGCATGTCACTTCTGATTTGTAAAGCTTACGGGGAGGGAGGGGATCCTTTCATTTGTCATTCCTTCAGGTTCTGAGGCAGGGGACCTTGCCATCAATAGCAGAGAAAAATGAAATTGTTCTTCCTGAATTTCGATCACCATGATGGAGAAGCTGTAGGCTAAAATTGTTCTTTGTTTTCTCTTATCCTCAGATAAAATAATCTAAATTAAAGTCAAAAAGATGTTAAATGTTAGTGTACACATCCCCAAGTCAACAATTAACATAATTTGTTTAAAGAGTTATTCCAGGTGGGGCGCAGGGGTGGCTCAGTCAGTTAAGCGTGGAACTTCAGGTCATGATCTCCCGGTTTGTGAGTTTGAGCTCCACATCTGGCTCTGTGCTGACAGCTTGGAGACCGGAGCCTGCTTCAGATTCTGTGTCTCCCTCTCTCTCAGCCCCTCCCTCCTCTCTTTCTTCCTCTCTCTCTCTCTCTCTCAAAAATAAATAAACATTAAAAAATCATTAAAAAAAAAAAAAAGAGTTATTCCAGGGGCACTGGGGTGGCTCAGTTGGTTAAGTGGCCATGTGAGTCTTAGTTTAGGCTCAGGTCATGATCTCAAAGTTGGTGGAATGGAGCCCTACCTCAGGGCTCCATGTTGACAGTGTAGAGACTGCTTGGGATTATCTCTCTCTCTCTCCCTTTCTCTCTCTGCCCCTCCCCTGCTCATGCACCTTCTCTGTCTCTCTCAAATAAATAAACTTAAAAGAGTTATTTCATACTGAAAGAAAAGAGTTATTTCATATTTATCATAAGCTTTCAGATGCGGTCTGCTGAGGAATGCTTTGACTTGGGGCTGGGGTACAACCATCCGTCTTCATATTACAGAGCAGTGAGATGCCATTAATCATTTAAAAAAACTGTTCAAAGTGATTTACAGTAGGCATGCATTTTAAAGGCATTGACAAAATTTAAAGTTAAGTTACAAACAGAAATATTGAATTCCTGTGACCTGGTAAAGTTCTTTCATTTATGAATTATTAATGATGATATCTAAAAATGTTTTTCCTCTCAAAAGCCCAAAGCAGTAAGTAGTCAAATTCTGGTTCCTCCTTAGAATGCCTGACTCAATAGATATAAAGTGTGTCCATTTCCTACATAGAGAAATCAAGGTATTTGTACGTTCGTCTTACTTTATCCCCATTTGAACCCTTAAAATGCTATTTGAAAATTCATTGATGATCAGAATCTTTTCAAAGGAAACTTTACAAAATAGGGATGCCCAGGCATCACCTGTCAACCAACTGTGTGTTCAGACATGGTGGAGATGAAGAGGCATGGTCTGCGGCTTGTTTAGTAAAGATAGGATTGAGATTATTCTTTGGTCTTTGTAGATTTATCATGTTTGGGTTGACTTGTGTTCTCAGTGTTCTTTGGGACACTAAGCTTAAATCTCTTGAAACTTCAGATATGTTGTAATGTTGAATTCAGAATAGCTATTCTCCAAGTTAAACACCCCAGAGAGCAGTTTTCCAAGATGTTAAGTCTATGCAACAGCATTGGAGAGAAAAGGAAGTTGGTTATTCAGTGGACACTCCATTAACAATCATTTTTTAACTTCTTACCGTATGTTCCAGATTGCAACTGGTACTCTGAAAAAGGAAAGGAAACTCAGATGATCACCTACCTTTAAACAACTGCAATTATAAAATAAGGTACTAAGAAAATTTGTTTGAGTTTCTCCTTGATCTCTGTATTACTTATGGTAGAAACCTTCTAGCAGGGTTATTTTGTTTAAGAAAACATCTTCATGAATTTTTTTTTTGGAAGAGCCCTGAGTTAATCTAAATGAGAAAGATTAATACAGGAGGTCTAAATTGTACCACGTATTTAAATAGTGGGATGTTCTTTTTCCTCAGGACAGCCTGAGATGGGAGGCTTGAAAGTCTTAGGATTTGAAGAAGAGATGAGAGCAGGGTTCCAGACTACTGTACGTACTGGCGTAAGGCAAGATGATCAGTGGGAGCTTTCTGGGGGAGGGGGATGGTCAAAGAAATTCAAGAATTGTGGTAGCTAAAATTCATTTGCTGTGCACATAGCAGGCCTGTGTGAGCGGTTCTTAGCAGCTGATGGAGGGAGGGAGGGAGGGAGGTATGTCCACAAGCAAGGGGAGGTGATATTAAGAAGACAGTATCTAGAGGCAGGAGCAGGGGAGGGAGGGCTGAGAATCGGGTTTATTTGACAACATTAATATTAATATTTACAAGGAACAGGAACCCTTTGAAATATTTCTGCTTATGTTTTAGAATGAATTATTAAATTTTTAACAGATTACTCTTAAATTGCATCTAAACTATGCATGTTTTTAATATGAAAATATCCAAGAGAAGGGGTAATGAGGGCATGGACTTTGAATTGAAACAGACTTTCAAATTCTGGTTCTTGGCCTCAGTTTCCTCATCCACAATATGTGGAATACTTGTGAAGGTGGAATGAGAGACTCTAAGCTCAGCACTGAGCATGTGTTTGGTGCAAGGTAGTTCAATAATGGAAATCATTATTATCGCTTTAAATGAGCTCATGAGAAATACTCTTTTGATCCAGTCCTGAAACATTGGAAGAGTCCTTTTGTGTAGATATTCACACTATCAAAAAAAGAAGAATTACTTTTTTATTAAAAATATTTTATATGATAGACAACTAACTATTGTCCAACACTTTATTAGTCAGGACTCTTTGGGTTGCAAGTAACAGAAAGCCCAACTTAAACGGCCTTAAATAGAAAAGGAAATTTATTGGTCCTAATAAGTAAAAAGACCAGGAGCCTTCAATCTGATTGGATCCATGAACTAAAAAGTGTCAATAATCTCTATTTTATCATCTCTCAGCTCTGTTATCCTCTGTCGGATTTGGCATCAGGCTGACCCTCTTCATGTGGCGATCACTGCAACTGTCAGGCTTAGCTTGCCCAAACTTCATACTGAAGAGACAGAGACCTTCTCCTAATGGTTCTCACTAAAGTCCCAGATTTGAGCCTCATTGGCTCTGAATGAGTCATATACATATCAGTAAACCAACTCATGGGCTAGAACAGTGGAATACTCTAACTGGCAAAGCCTGGGACACATGCCCACCCTTAGAACTACAGTGAGGTGACTCATCCATAATATGTGAGTGTGGAAGGGGGGTGACCCTATAAAAAATTAGAATGTTACAGCAAGAAAAATGGGAAATAGATACTATATAGGCAAAGCACAGACATCTACAAAATCCCTGGATGACACTGGTGTTAGAGGACAAGGACAAGGATACAAAAGCCTTTATGAACCACAAGTACATAAAAAATAGGATTTGACCCACAATGTTGTGAAAGGCACTTTGTAATGAGCATTACATAGCTATCTATTTCATGATAATCTTAAAGAGAAGATGTATCAATATACCATCAAAACCTAGCCAATTATATCCATCATTATAATGAATATTTTTCTAGGTTTCTTCAGCATTTCCTGTTTTGTGTTTTACCTTTGTATTTATTTTTATTTACGCTATTATAATAGGAAGATTTTTTTTAAAGTCTCTCCAAATGAAGCATAAATATTTTTCAAGGCAGCTGACAGAATTTTCTCCCTCTGAAGCATAGATTTCTTTTTTTTTTTTCTTAACTTCTTATCTTTACTCCTCGTATCTCCATCTATTTTCCCAAGACTCTGATATATTCAATGTGTGATAAGAAAGGTCTCATGGAAGGGGTGCCTGGCTGGCTCAGTCAGTAGAGAATGTGACTCTTGATTTTGGGTTTGTGTGAGCCCCATGTTGGGTGTAGAGATTACTTAAAAATAAAATCTTTGGGGAAAAAAAAGCTGTCATGGAGAAAAGATAGTCATCATGGCAGAAGTTTCTATGAAATAATAGATTCTTTTAACAATTTTTTTAATGTTTATTTATTTTTGAGAGAGAGAGAGAGAGAGAGAGAGAGCATGAGTGGGGGAAGGGCAAAGAGCGAGGGACACAGAATTTGAAACAGACTCCAGGCTCTGAGCTGTCAGCACAGAGCCGAATGTGGGGCTCAAACCCCCACGAACCATGAGATCATGACCTGAGCCAAAGTCAATTGCTTAACCGACTGAGCCACCCAGGCACCCCTGAAATAATGGATTCTTAAGCACCCTTAGACCAGGAGAAGCCACAGGATATGGGTAGAATTCAAGGAAGGAGAATATTGGTGTATTTGGAATGTCTATTATTTTCTTTGGTAATGGCATAGCTCTCTATGCGTTTGCTAGAAATTACTTGTTGTATGGTCATAATATTGAAAATAGTATATGCTGCAAGTATGTAATCTCAGTACTATGGAAAGAATTCTTGTCTCTCTGGAATTTTTCAGGAATCAGAGTTCAAAGAGAACAGAGAGAAGAGAATAAGGAAGTAATCTGAGCTGATAAACTCTTTCTTAAGCTCTGGCCAGCATCCCTAGTTTGAAAAGGGAATGGTGCCAGATGAGGACCCCACAGAGGAACTTGGGAGAAAACAGGAGGAGAGGGAGTTTTGAAATCTAGTCAGTGAGCTGACATTTGATAGTCCAGGAAGTCAGGTGAACTACTGTAGCTTCACTCATAGTTCCCGAACCATCAGAATCACCTGGGGAGCATTTAGAAAGCAGACTCGTGGTAAAGACTTGATCTCAAACAGATCACAGCTGATATAAAATTATTAGCCCTTTTTCCAAATTTGATAGCAATTCTAAAATATTTTCAGTACAAAACCATTAATAAATGTGTATGCTGAAATGTATTTTCCTAAACTAATAATAATAAAGTCAAACCTGAAGAGTGTTCCTAAGGGAAAAATTGGAATAATCTTTCTTATCTCTCTATAGAAAAGTGATATTACAGAGTAACTGTCATGCAAGAGGCAAAAAATACCTAGTTGCTTTGTAGAAGAAAAACATTATGGAGGTGAGTCAGATGTTAACTAATACAAATATAATTTTTCTTAAAAAAAAAAAAAAAAAGGAGACTCTTGGCTCCACCCCAGGTACCCTGAATCAGAATGGGCATGGGTGGATACAGGATGGGGTGCTTACTCTCTGCCAAGCACTGTTCTTTTCATTTATTATTTTAGGCACTATTAGAATAGACATTATAATATTATTTAATTCATTCAGCCATCTCATTAGTCAGGTGTCGGTCCCTTTTTACAGGTAAGGAAGCTGAAGTTCAGAGAGGTTAAGTAACTGGCAGCAAGTCAGAAAGTTGTGAATCAAAACAAGGTCTGCTTCTGGAACCTTCTTAACCACTGCACTCTGCCAGATCTGGAAGTGAGGCAATGCAGATACTCTCAAACTAAAAGTTGTATTATTTTTGTTTGTTACCCAGAAAAAATTCAGAAATAGTATCCTTTCGTATGATGTTATTCATTTCATATGTGATCTTTTTAAAAAATACACTTTCATTTTTAGAACAGTTTTTAGATTTTCAGAAAAAATTGTGAACATAGTACAGAGAACTCCCATATACCCGATACCCAATTTCTTCTATTATTAACATCTAACATTATGGTATATTTATTACAATTAATGAACCAATTGGAGTGCCTGGCTGGCTCAGCCAGTAGAACATGAGACTCTTGATCTCAGGGTTGTGAGTTCAAGCCTCACGTTGTGTGTAGAGATTACTTTAAAAAATAAAATCTTAAAAATAATCAATGAACCAATACTGACTCATTATTAACTAAAGTACACACGTAATCTTTTTTTTCCAGGTACATTATTGAGAATCAACAGAACTATGTGCAAGACTCAGGGCTAGCTAAGCTTTTATGACTCAAATGGTCTACAGAATCTTTACTCATCTCTAAAATGGAAATAATAAAAATAATGATTTTGCAGGGACACGTTGGTATGTTTGAAAAGGATCTCATAGCTAATATTCTTTCCCTTGCCAAAGCATTTCCATTAGACTGCTAAAACCTATAAAGAACCACATGACTTTTACCTTCAGTCAAGTGGTTTACAATACCGAATTCCAGAATAAGTAGGTTTACACTACAGGACGCACTAGCCAGGTGAGGTCTGAGAGCACAGAGGAATAACAAGTGAGTCAGCCAGGAAACTTTCTTTCAAGGGGAAGATGCAAGGAACGGGTGGGGCTCAGCACACCCAGTTTCCCCCATCAAAAATCTTAATCAGTCTTAGCCATTTCCCCTTCCCTGGGGAGAAAAGCCAGGTGGTGGAAAGGACAGGGGCATAAAAACGTCAATGGGTAACATTAGAAGTTAGATACGAAGTTAAGAATTGATCTGTGTGTGTGAGCTCAAGTGATTGTGTCTGCTACAAGGTGCAAGTAGACACAGAAAGCATTTGCCCCAAAAACTCCCTTCTGCAACAGATGTTTATTCTTATTTTTCAGCAAAGAAGCAGTATTTTTGCTTTAGAAACAGTCCAGTTGCTAACAGTGAGTAGATACTCACGTAAGATTGTAAAAAAAATGCTGTTTTGAGATGCATCTCTTTATGATAGCTATACAGAAATCAGATGATTACATCCTTTAGTTGCCTTTTCTCATAGTGATTTCTGGCTTATCTAGAGAGTCACCTTTTGTGAAATACACAATCCTAGGTCCCACTGGTTCAGAACATCTGTGAGTGAGATCGAGGTTTCTGTATTTTGGAAAAGACTTTAGGAACCCTGATGATCAAAGAGTTTGGGTCCTACTGGTACACACTAAAGGGATATTTAACAATGAAATCCGATTTGGGGAGAAAAACGTTGACTATTTTTTTTCTAAAAAATTCCAGTTTTGAGTTATGAAAATGTATAAAAGCATCCATTTATTTTCTAAGCTTTTCTGACTTGAGAAATCCTTTCAAATAAGTAAAACATTTTAGTCGCAGCAAAACTATTATATCACATCGTTTGCCTGGCTGTCCACCGTAAACTGTTAGCAGACAGGATGCTGGAAAAGTCAAATCTTTAGGGAAGGTTGCAATTTGGGATGCAAATGCTATACCTATGTTTATATCCTCACCATTTCCTGAGAAGGTATACTCTTTGAACAGACTAAAATATAGAGATTGCCTCCCCAGCATTAAAAATAGGAACGTGTTTGAAATTCACACATACCACTCCCCATACTTCCTGAACCCACCCACAGCTTTCTCAAGTTTCTATCCCTGGCTGCAGTTCCAGCATATCCCCTTTCCTAAACATACTTCCCTCCTGCTCCATATTAATGCAGAAGCCATTGAGGCTGTTTCTAACTGTATTGGCAATAATTCCTTGTCCTTCCTATGTCATCCAAGGAGCCCTGGATTCCTTCCGAACAAGAGTTTGTTAGTACTCTCCACGCTTGCATGGGGCACCAGGGCGGGGAGGCAGCCCACACTTACTTAGCCCATAATCCTGTGGGCTTTGGTTCTCCCTCGGCTGGTTTTGTTGTCTTTTGCCGGGCTTACTTATATTGTCTGTGGTCAGCTGGCAGTTTAACCGGAGGCTGGCTGGTCTAAGATGGCCTCACTCCCATCTCGGGCGCTGGGGCCTGGCTGGCTAGGATACTTCAGATTTCCTTGTGCCCTTCGTCTTGCAGCAGGCCAGCTTAGACTCCTTTAAGTGATGAGCTCAGAGTTCTAACCACAGGAAAAGATAACCAGGCCTAATGCACACGTCTCTCTTTGCTTGCTTCATACTTGCTACTCTCATTGTCTAAATCAAGTCACAGGGCCAAGCCCAGATTCAAGGTATGGTGAAATGGAATCTACCCCTTGATGGAAGAAACTTCGAATTCGCATTGTAAAGGGATGTGGCTGCAGCGATGGGAAAAATTGTGGCCATCTTTGCAATCCAGCACAAGTGCCTTGTTTTGTAGAAAGCTGGACGTCTAAAAAATGTAGGTAAGTCATCTGCCATGGCTAAATGGCTGTCGTTTATATCCTATTTGAGCCTTTTGTTCTGATTGAGTTGCAAGTCAGGCAAGTCCAGAAAAAAAAAATCCCATTCAGCAACACCAATCACTACTTCTCTTTCACAACGTTAGTTTTCCAATTACCTGTGGAACTAGCTGCTACACACAGCAGCTGCAGTTGGACAGAAGTGTGGTGATATGGTTGACGTGTGTGGTGAAGAAAACCTGCCCATGTTCTGTCAGAGTAGGTGTCTCAAGGTAGTCAGGTAAGCCTTTCACCTCCCATGAGGCCTCCATGGACTAAAAGGTGACAGAAATGGAGGAAAATAGTAATATCGCTACTGTCTGACGAGAGCCAATAGATGTGGCCTCACTGGGCAAAATATATGTGCACATGATTTAGTGAGGGAGCACACCTGGTGACTGAAAGAAAGGACATTTAGCCATGACTCTGTCCCTAGGTGAGAGACAGAAAGTGAAACAAAAACTCCAGGAGCAAAGGTGGGCTCATGCTCCATGTGATGTCTGAGAACCCTTCTATCTGAGGAAGGTGGTAATTCTCTTAGCCTGGGCATCACTGCGACATGGCCTTTTTAGGTTCCTTGTTTATAATGAGGGAGAATCAGGTTGTACTTGGGATCTTCTCTCCCTCCCCATCCCCATCTCACCCACAAACAGGTTCTAGGGATTATGGTTCTTCCCCACATGGCCTGCTCACAAAGTTAGCTGTCAGCTGTCAACACTCTTTACTCTTGGTAAAGGCCCCCAGATGGCCATTGAAGATGTATTTCCCTTTCTGACATGCAACCAGATTTGGCTTTGCTTCTTGTCTTTTGAAACAAAGCAAGGTTTAAGTGATGGGCAAATAACAGTGTTGCCTGAATTTTCCATATACCTCTGTTTTCCTCTGGTTTCAGAAAAGTCTGGTAGAGAGGAAATAAACAGTAAAATATAGTATTGGAAGGGAATTTACAGTTATGCAGATCAGTTTCCTAGGCTTTGAAAGGGGCCCTTGTGAGCTATTCTGGGGGCCCTCGTGAGCTATTCCGCCCCCCCCCCCCGCCCAGGAAAAGCATGACCAAGAGCTTCGGACATGAGGCCCTCGGCCCCTCCTCCACCAGAGCACTCTGCTCTTATGGGTTTTGTACATTGGGATTTGCAAAATATTTCTTCTGATAAGACTTCATTTTGTGGGTGAGGAACTAGAGGCCCAGGGACAGGGGGCGACTTGCTCAAGGTCACAGCTTGTTGTCAGGTACAGAGCTCAGGGCAGAAATCAAGTCCCAATTTCTAGTCCACTGTTCTTTGTTCTATCACTGGCCATCTTCCACTTCTCCTTGTCTAAGTCAGGCAACTTCTTTTCGATAGATGCTCACTCACAAGCTACCACAAATACTGCCAAAATGTTTGATATCAATCAGAAGAAAATTGCTATCTCTCATTTGAACAATTGCTACAATATGACCGGGGTTCTGGCTTTGAGTTCTTACTCTGCCTTTCACAAGCTGGGTGACTTAATCTTTCTCTCTTGCAGCTTCCTCACTGTGAAATAGAGATAATAATGCTCAACAACTGAGCTACTGTTCAGCTTTTTGTAAGCAAGCAGATAGCTAATGTACAACATTGTTGATATTGGTTTGATGCTTTCCTTGAACAAAAACCATTTAAAAATTCATGAATTGTAAAGGCCTCTATTAAAATGCATTGTCTCTTAGCACTTTTGAAAGAACCGAAGGTAATAATCAAAACAATCGCCATTTATATGGTACATAGCTTGAGTTCATTAAAGCATGATCAAAGGACCTATGTTCTGTCTGAAAACCATGCACGAGAACTGCTAAGGAATGAGCCTCAAGAAATCGCTGAACCGTTCTGAATCTTACAAAGCCTTGAGTACGAAAGGAGGGGTGGAAAAGGATCACTGGATTTGTCTTGTAAATGGTAAGCAACACAAGCACCAAGAACTTCAGTTGGTCTTGAAATTTTCTGCTTCCCATCTAGGAGCTGCTTCTAAATGTGGCAGTTCTCCCACTGCCTAATTAAAATGCCTTCGCGGAATGGCTTCGAATCTGACAAGGCTGAATCGTTGCCAAATGGGCCCCTTTCTTTGCTGGGCCTGTAGATAATTTGTCTCCAGCTAACAAGAACTAGCGCTAAAAGCCAAAAGTGGGGCATCAAAAGGCTTTAGACGCTGGGGGAGGACTGTTCCGTGTTGCTCAAATGTGGAGTGATCACTGTGGTGTGAGATCAGATTATTTTATCAGTAAATTGGGCAAAGCCATGTTACAAAGTAGGCAAAATGGTATCCAGATGAACACTACTCTACTGTGTGCAATGGCTTCTGGTTTCTTTCACTATTATGTAAAACATCCAGTTTCTGTCAGGTTATGCCTCCATTTATAGATCAAGAGCGGAAGATAACCATGGGGCAATGGACTGGAGTAAGGAGATCCGTGTTCAGGTTCTGGCCCAGTTATTGGGTATCTTTGCTGGATTAAACTTTGGGTCTCTGTTTCCTCATCTGTGAAATAAATAGTGCAGTAGAAAGTGAGATTAAACTTTCTAAAGTACTTTTCAGTTCTAACAGCTTCTTATTTTTATGGCTAAAGGTAATAAGGAGCAACATCTTTCTTTGGGTTATTTAAATTGTCCTATATATCAAATTCCAATGGATTTTTAAATTATATTGATTCTGGGGTAGCTGGCTGGCTCTGTCAGTGGAGCATGTTGACTCTTGATCTCAGGGTTGTAAATTTAAGCCCCATGTTGGGCACAGAGATTAGTTAAAAATAAAATCTTTAAAAAAATTATATTGATTCTGTGGTCTCTAACCCTCAATGAAGCATGTTAAGGAAGCTTAGTGTTTGATCACTTGCAGGACTAGTGATTTAAAAAAGACAAAATCACGGGGTGCCTGGGTGTCTCAGTCGGTTAAGCGTCTGACTTTGGCTCAGGTCATGATCTCGCAGTCTATGAGTTCAAGCCCCACGTTGGGCTGACAGCTGAGCGCCTGGAGCCTGCTTCAGATTCTGTGTGTTTGTCTCTGTCTGCCCCTCCCCCGCTTGCACTCTGTCACTCTCTCTTTCTCAAAGATAAATAAACATTTAAAAAATTAAAAAAAAATCATGCTGCAAGAAACAGATCTGCCTTCTGTGGTTTAAAAACACAAAAGTTTCTTCTCTGACAAAGAAGACCTGGGAGGTAGGAAATCCACAGCAGGTGTTGTGACTTTATGAAGAAATTTTATGAAGAAGTTCCGTTGTATGTGACTGCTAACCTGAAGGTTACCTCCTAATTCAATATGGCTGCTAGGATGCCAACCATTATATCTACATTCCAGGGGCAAGAGGAAATAGAAAAAGGAGAGCTCATCTTTTGACTAGAAAGTGTTGTTCTTTAGCTGAGCACTTTGCCGCCCCAAATAAAATTGGGGTCCTGTTACTAAGGAGAAAGGGGACCAACCGGCAGGCTCTGTCACAGGCAGATATCTCTGCTGGATTCCTTAACTAAACATCATCTCCTCAGCCTAGCACAGCTTTCCCTCAAATACCAGGCCTGGTGGGTGAGGTCCAGGGTTCTAAACAAACCTCTCTGTTTTCCAATGCCTTAAAACTATGAGATGAACCTGGGCAGGGAGACATGTCTTCCTGATTGAGGATCTGGGAGGACTATTTTCACAGGTGAAAGACAGCAAATTTATTCTATTGCAGATGCCTCTTGGGGAAATTGATATTTTTGATTTATTATAATAAAAGTGATTTCCAATTTTGTTTAGGAAATAAGTTAATTTCCACCTTCCAAAAAATATCCCAACAACTGTTTTAAATAACTCTGTTCTTGCTATGAGTAAGTTCCACAGTTAGCAACAGGGAACAGAAGGGAAACATGCAAAGCTTTTCTTTATTTTTAAAATAATAGCTCACCCTTGAGCTTGGATTAGGTGAAATAGTCACTCAGGCAAAAGGATCTCACTTCCTGAAGCTGTTTGCTTCTAAGCTGCTAAGAAACCACAGGCTACATTTTTCACTATGGTTTTGTTTTGTTTTAATAATCTTAGTTCATATGACTAGTCAACCTGCCTAAAGGATATGTGGGTTTTAAGAAATTATAAACAAAATACGGTCAAAACCTAAGCAGTCAAATAGCTCAAGTCAGTTAAGGATAGTACTTCAGCTCAAATATTTTGGTTCTGGGTTCATATTTTCCACAGATCCTTGCTCACCACCTATGATGGTTAATTTTATGTGCCAACATGGCTAGGCCACAATACTCAAATATTTGGTTAAAGACCAGTCTAGATGTCAACATGCAGGTATTTTTTAGGTAAGATTAATATTAAAATCAGTAAACTTCAAGTAAAACAGATAACCCTCCATGATGTGGGTGGGCCTCACCCAATCAGTTGACAGCCTTAAGAGAAAAAGACCAAGGTGGCCTGAGAAAGAATGAATATCGCCTCCAGAGCCTTCAGATTCACAGCTGTGACATCAGCTCTGCCCCAGTCTCCAGCCTACCAGCATACTGGCCTTCCTTGCAGATTTCAGACTTGTCAACCTCCATAAGCGTGTGAGCCAAATTCTTAAACTCTCTCGATAGATAGGTGATCTCAATCTCTCAATCTCTCTCTCTCTCTCTCTCTCTCTCTCTCTCTCACACACACACACACACACACACCCTATTGGTTCTTTTTCTCTAGAGAACCCTAACACACCATACCATCTTTTGGCTCATGGATATTTGCAAATAAGCCCATTTTTGCTGCTTCTCATTTCTGTAATGCATTTATTCAAAGTTGAATAATAAAGATAGTGTGATCTAGAGGGATAAGGAGTATGAACTCTGGTGTGAGATTGGGTTGGAATCACAGTAGCAAGGTTGTATCTCCCAGGTAAGTCTTTCACCTCTCTGAGCCTTAGTGTCCACATCTGTAAAATGGGTAAGGATGCTGGTTTGAGGATTAAATGACAATGATAGTGAAAACAACAACCCAAAATACCTACTTTTTCAGGGCGCATACTGTGTACCATGTGAACGTGGATTCTCTTTTCCTTCCCGCACAGCCTTGGGAGGTAGATATGAGGAAACAGTTTCACAGAGGTTAAGGAGCTTGTCCAAGTTCACACAGCCAGCAAGTGGTAAACACAGAATCATAACCCTGTGCTGCCTCCATGACACATGTGAAGACTCCTAGTTTACGCCTGGCACAGGGCAGATGTACAAGATTAGTTTCCTTTCCTTTTCTTTCTCCAATGCCTATTGTCTGATTACTCTGACCTTTCTGCTAATGTCAGAGCCAGTGAAAGCAGCAAAGTGTTGTACCTTTCAGATTATAGCTGTTGTGCAGTCGGGAACGCACTCCAAGGTGGTTCATTTACCAGGACTGAAATCTGAAAGCAGAGACTGCCTGTTGCCCCACAGCGTTTGGGGCCGCCTTGGTATCACAGTTGCCAGTGGTCAGTTAGCGGAGTGTGGGAACCAGGTGGACACAGCCACTGCCTATTCTGCTCAATTCATCCCTGGAGCATCGCGATCCCAAGCTGGCGCGTTTGAATGCAGACCTCATTGCCTCTGCTTTTCTGGTGTAATTTAAAAGTGAGATGGAAGAGTGGAGGCTGGTCTGAGTCTTCCCTCCTAGCTTGGTGTCACCCAGAGAGCAAGCTGCCTTTCCTCCTTTGGTTATGTTGCTGTGGAACCATGGGAAGTGGGGGAAGGGCCACCCTCTCTCTGTCCCTTCTCTCTCCTCTTTGGAAATCGCTAAAGAGGTCTGTTCCATTAGCATGAAGAGCGCATTTATGCATTTTAAAGTGGTTCTTTGGCAAACCGGAGAGGTGTTCTATGACAGGCCACAGACATCGTGTCTGCAGCCATTCATAATCAAAATAGGCATTCCCACAGTATCGATATGCCCAAACGTAACATCATCCCCTTGAAAATTCATTTCATGCGGGGATGCTGATATTAGTACCAAGTTATTCTATAATTCTAGGGGAAGAGGTTTTGAGAATCCTCTGTACTTGGCATAACACCTGTTATATTCATGCTTGGATTTTCATCAACTTAAATAATTTAAAGTTCAAGAATATGCTATAAAGACTGGTTTCATTCCAGCTGACTACTTCAGGGCTTCCAATATAAATGCTAATGCAGGAACCATTATTTTTGTTATTAAGTTATTGATACAAAACATATTTTTAAAAAGCAATTTAAAAATTTAGGACTTGTATAATGCATTTTCATGGTCTGATGCAATGAACCGTGCTTGGCATCTGTTGTGGGTTTTGTTCTTTATTTTTTGTTATTTTAGAGAGAGACAGTGTGTGTGTGTGTGTGTGTGTGAGTGGGGTGAAGGGCAGAGGGAGACTTGACACTCAGTGCAGGCTTGATACTCAGTACAGATGCGACATGGGGCTCAATACCGTGACCCTGGGATCATGACCTGATCCGAAATCAAGAGTCAGGTGCTCAACCAACTGAGCCACCCAGGCACTCCAGGCTTGGCATCTATTACAACTATATCTATAAACACAATGTATGGCATACGTACAAGGACACAAAGGTTGGGGCTCCAATTCCTTCCCTGTTTCCTAGCCCTCCATGCTTCCCCAAAGATGCCAAACTTGTTCTTGGTCTGCAAACACGTCATTGTTTTCCATGCCTTACATGTGCTATCTCCTTGGTCTACGATGACCCTCCTATCCTTCATCCATCTTCTCCCACTATACTTTACAAATCCTTGCTCATTCTTTTACACCCAGAACAAATGTCATCAGGAAGCCTTTCTGGATTTTCCCACACTACTTCTTTGAAGGTTAATATCTATTTATTTGTTATAACTCTCCAGTTTCTAAATATAGTTATATTTATAGTTATATCTATATTTCTAAATATAGTTAACTCTAAACCATCTTACCTAATAGTCCTGGAAGGCATGTAGAGGTCTTGGGTGAAATCCACACTTCTTGCAATTAGGAAGGAAGAGAGGACTAATTTCTTGCAACAAAGAGGGAAGAGAGGACTATGAATAGTTTGATCCAATGCCTTACCGATGAAACAACATCTTCCAGGGTTCTGCTTTTCCCTCAGTGTCAAGATGAATACAGACACCTTGAAGAGGATTTGGAAAGGCTAGAAAACAGGGGGAAAAAATTACCCTTGATCCAATTATCCAGTGATAACCTTTATTGACATTAAGTGAATATCTTTGTGTTTTGTTTTGAATGTATGTGTCTACATACATTTTGTTTCTATTTGGTCACCTCAGCCAAACTCATTGGCCCTTGTCTTTTCTTAGTTAACTTTTTATTGCAGTGTAGCATGTATACAGGGAAATTCACACATGAATCAAGGGTACAGCTTGATGAGTTTCTACAGTATAAACACACCCATGCAACCAGCAAAAAAGAGTTTTTTACCAATGCCCTAGAAGCCCCCTTTGGGCCCTGTTCTAGTTATTACTCTTCCCCCAAAGGCAACCACCACGCCTACTTCTCACACTAGATTATGTTTCGCCTGTTTTGGAACTCTACATAGATGTAAGCATCCAGTATGCACTTTTTTGTATGCTGGTCTTTCACTCCATAGTAAGTTTTTTTTTTTTTTTTTTTTTTACATTTATTTATTTTTGAGAGACAGAGTGAGACAGAGTGCGAGCAGAGGAGGGGCAGGCAGAGAAGGAGACACAGAATCTGAAACAGGCTCTGGGCAAGCATTCAACACAGAGTCCGATGTGGGGCCCAAACCCATGAACCGTGAGATCATGACCTGAACCGAAGTTGGACGCTCAACTGACTGAGCCACCCAGGTGCCCCCACTCAATAGTAAGTTTATGAGATTCAGTCATGTTGCTGCAGATACTTATAAAGAGTTTGTTCTCAGGTGGCATCAGATTTTATGAATATGCTACAATGTGTTAATCCACTGTACTATTGATGGACATTTGGGTTGTTTCCAACTTTTGACTATTATAAATAGTGTTGTTGTGAGTATTCCTGACCATGTTTTTAGTGCACATACATATGCATTTTTGTTGGGTTTATGCCTACGAGTAGCATTGCTGAGTTACAGAGTATGTCTATGTTCAGTGTTTAGTAGATTCTGCCAAATAGTTTTCCATAGTAGTTGGACCAGTTTACATTCCCAAGAGAATTCCAGCTTCCCCACAGCCTCCCCAGCACTTAATATTTCTTAGCTCTTTAACAATTCAGGTGAGATGTATTTCATCACAGTGCAAATTGCTTTTCTCTAATGTCTTCTCTTATGTCTATTGAACAATTGATTGTTTTCTTTTGTGAACATCTGTCCACATCTTTTCCCCATTTTCTATTGGATTATCTGCTTGTTGGTAGTTCTTCACTAGTCATTTGCAGGATATAAGTATAGCAAATACTTTCTCCCAGTATGTGACCTGCCTTTCGCTCTCTTAATGGTGTCTGTTAATGAACCAAAAGTTCATTAAATTTTAATAAAACCTAATTCATTCATTTGGTCCTCTTATGGTTAACATTTTTGTGTCATGTTTATAAAGTGCTAGTTTGCCCCAAGGCTGTAATGACATCTGATGTTTTCTTCTAAGATCATTAGTGTTTTACCTTTCATATTTATATCTACAACCCAAATGACTTCTATATATGATGTGACGTAGGAGCCAACGTTCATTATTTCCACACGAATGGTCAGTTGACCAGACTACTTACTGAGAAGTTTATCCTTTCCCCACTGAACTAGGTGTCATACTTGTCATAAATCAGTGATCCTACATATGTGGACTAGGGCCTTGTCTTTAAAAGTCCACTTTTTAAGTGGCCTAAGCCCTTATAGCAAAAGTGTATCTGCCTGAGCCTTCCCAAACATTTGGTCAGCTCAGAGCAAGGAACTGGGTTTTGAAATCTGTTTCTTTCACTGTGCCCAGATAATATGTGATAAAATGGAATCATTTTCCATAATCTCCTAAACTCACAATTCCAAAACTGTCAGCTTAGCTAACCAGGAAGCAACTGAACTGGTGCTGAGTAAGTTCTCGTAAATGTATCTGTTGCTATCACTGTAATAACCAACATAATTAATAGCCATAATTCTAGGTGTGCCCTGTTGACCAGGGCAGACCTATGGGAAAGTGCTTCAGGGCAGGCCTGATGTACTTTTCTGTCTGGTCAGAGTAAAAGAGAACAGTGCAGAAGATCTCTGGCCCACTTGAGCCTATACACTGGACTGGCTTTTACTATGAAGTGCTTGTCACCTCTGGTGGGATCATTGCTAGGCAAAAGCAGGTAGAATCTGGTCACTGGTTGCTGGGGTTCTTTTCGGTAGTTTAGCCGGCCTGGGTGCTCATCAGCTGCCTGAGGATCCGAGGAGCATTTGGGTTTTCCTAGCTACATCCGGAACCTTAGCCGGCATTTTGGGAATGAGCTTCTATCACTCTGGAAAATTTATGCCTACAGGCTTAGTCACATGTACCAGTTTGCCGACTGTCACCAAACTTGGGATTAGTATGTTGAATAGACCCCATCAGTCCCAGCTTGTCATGTCCCAGCTTGAATTCATGAAGAATTTAAAAACTTCCACTATTTTTACTGTATTAAGAGAAAGAAGTTCAGCATTTTCACATATTCTGACATTTTACTTAAAACACAACAAAACAAGACAAATGACATTGAACTTCCCAGGAAAAGAAATCAGTTATTATCATTACAACCTTAAAGAGATGGGCAGTGTATAACCCAAGAGCTTTTGATTATACGCTCATACAGTTTGATTCTTGTATGTTGATGTTATCTCTTCTTTCTGTATCTATAGGTAAAGTGTCAAGGGGTAAAATGTTAAGCATCAACATTGGGGGCCCCTGAAACCCCATGAACAGTGGTGAAAAACTCTTTGTAGAGCTTAGACTCTCTGTTCTTTGGTTCATCTTAGAGCACAGACCTACTTTGGAATTATGTCAAATGAAATACCAATGAAAATAAAGTTTACTATAAATAATAAAAAATAGTAATAACCCTAATTCTAAAGTCATCTCAGTCTTCTAGAAATGACCTTTTGTCCCAGGCCTACTCTATTCAAACTGACCTGAATTGGTTTTAGACTTACATCAAGGTAAGTGGTTGTGAGCCTCCCTGTGATTTGTTCTCTAAAAGTATGCATCTAATCCATACCCTAAAACACTAAATGTCTACTTCCCTATTAAAATAAAATTCTGTCAAATTAAAGTTATAGATTTTTGTAATGATTGATCTGATTTTAGGTTGAGGAAGAAACTGGGGGTATCTTCTGGAGCAAATCAGATGATGGGTTAATTTTGCATATACAAATGTGCCCATGATACAAATATTAACTCATTTTTCTCATGGGGAGTGCTTTGTGTTTATAACCCAAGTCCTATCATAGCATTTGGATGGTCTTAGAGCCAATGGATACACCATCCCAACGTAGACTCAAGCAGTGGGAAGTAAGAGCAATTCCTATTTGTTCAAACTGGGATTAAAACTCAATTCTTTAAAAAATAAAATTTAGGACTAACCCAACAAATTATTTTAAGTAGGGGACAGGGCTCGGTCTCCTGGAAAGAGTCTAGATTGAGGTATTGAATATATTTTTCTGTGCCAGAAACTATAGATCTATGGATTTGATGAATCAGATCTATTTCTAAAAGGAAAGAAGATAAATCCAATAATAAAAATAGCTAACTTTTATTAACCACCTCTCATATGTGCCAGACACTGGCATATATACACATCAGCTGTTTTGTATAAATATATCATACAGTCCTTAGGAGAACCCTTAAGAGGTAGATCTTATCCCCATTTTACAATTGAGGAAACTCAGGTGATTCTGCAGTTACAGATCACTGGTGTTGGAATGGGACTGGCTGGGTAAGTTGGTCAAAGGAAGATTTTCAAAGGAAAGTTCTTAAGAATCACAAGCCAGTGAGAACATGAGTGTCTATACCATAGAAGTGATTCTCTTCCTGAAACTGAGTAGGAAGGGATTTAATCTATTCAACTAGTGTGGAGTGAAGCAGATCTCAGTGAGAAAAAGAGAATAGAAGCCTACAAAGGAAACCAGCGTTAGATTTGAGGAGGGAGGATGGGATGTGAATGCATGGTCAAGATGTCCTTCAGGGATCCTGATCTCCCAGAGTATCGTCTAACTCTCCTCTTAACTCAGAAGATCCTATTAATTCTGCCTAATCCCTGGTGTGAGGACTTGTTTTAGAATGGTGGAAGGACCCATGTCCTGTGAGCAGATTGTGAGGGGGTTCTCTGTTACCTCCTAGAAATCCACTCGTCTAAGCCTGCCTCAGTTGATAGGTACAAGATTTAAAATGTAAACTAACCCTGAAGCAAAGGAATGAGTGTTCCTCTTTTAGTTAAAACTCTGTTTGTGAGACTACCCTTAGCCCACACTCTTTAGCTTCTTCTTGCCCTCAGGATGAGGAAGAGAGTTGAGACCAGTCATAACCCAGGAAGATCCTCCTTTCCACCTGCCAAGGAGGGAAGGGAAACATCCCTGGTAGACTCATGAATGCAAGCTGGTTTACAGTGGTACCAAAGCTGTGGATTCTCCATTTGGGAACATCCACTTTGGAACATTTATTGAGAGATTTGTCAGCATCTCACCAGGATGAGGCCTGGAGAGCGTCTACCTAGAGAATCCCCTCCAGGGTTGAATTTCTCCTGGGCATGGAACTGGCACCGTTCCCCCTAAATTCCTCATGTAAGGACTAGATGGTAAGGGATATTAATATGCAACACTGTTCCAGGTAATCAGATATTCCAACTACAAATGAGTTTTGTTTCTCTAAAGAGAATTAGCCGAGTTCACCAACTCTTCCACAATGGGGTTCTTGGGAGAACCATCCTTAGCAAGTCTGAGGAATAACCTGATGAGATAGTCTTGAGAGGCTGATGCAGGGAAAGGTGATAGGGAAAATATATCTTTTATCCTTCCATGTTCATAAAGCAAACTCTCTCCATTGTTTATATTCCTCTGACTTTCAACTTTCTAGTCACAGCAAATACAAGTGGGGAAGTAGAAGCAGGATGGTGGGCAAGAAGGAAGCAGTGGCTTGAAGGAGAGGAAGGGAGAGAAAGAAGGAAGTGAGAACAAATGGGGTAAAACTCCAAATAAAAGATAGGTTAGGGGCCCCTGGGTGGCTCAGTCAGTTAACCATCCAACTCTTGATTTTGTCTCAGGTCATGATCTCAAGGTTCATGAGATCCAGCCCCACATTGGGCTCTGTGCTGACAGCTCAGAGCCTGGAACCTGCTTTGGATTCTGTCTCCCTCTCTCTCTGTTCCTCCGTTGCTTGCATTGTGTGTCCCTCTCTCTCTCTCAAAAATAAACAAAGATTTAAAAAAATTAAAAAAAAAGATAGCTTAGATAGTTAAATAATGTTTCAATCAATCAACTAAATTAGCAATAAGCAAATTAACAAATTAAAAACAGATTAGGAGAGAAAGAATACCTATTTTAAAATTAGATTTGAAATGGGATATAGAAAAAACTGAAGGTGGTGAAACAAACAAGAGTTAAGACCAGAGGCAAATATTCCAAATTAAGATTAGTTGATAAAAGTACAATAAAATACATACTTACAATTTTCAAAAAGATTAATGGCTAGTGAAATAGAGATTAAAGTTTTGGAATGAAAAGCCATAAAATTAAGATGGGGCTAAATCCCAAATGATAAAAAGAAAAAGAAGTAGGGTAAATGTAATTTAAGAAGTAGAAGAAAATAAAAAAAAAGTTGGGGGGACTCATAAAAACAAAAACTCTGAACTACAATAACCTGACCATCCAGGCTAGTCAAGGGAAAATAGAAAGGAAGTTCTTTGGACAGCCAGGCTTTCCTCATAAAGGAATTCTCTTGAGGCGCATCCCTGGGGGCAGGTTTTTCAGTTTGGTTATGTATGCACCTATGCCTACCTCCGTTCATTCATTCATTCATTCCACACGAACTTATTTGCCACAACCTAGGAATTCAATGGTGCAAGTCAAGCAGAGAAGAACTTTGCCCCCATGAAGCTTAGTATATTGTGGTGGGAGAGAACATAGATACTAAACAAATGATTACACAGACAAATCAATACTTACGGAGTTATGAAGAAAAAGCCCAGGGTGCTGTGGGGACTATATGAACTGGTGATTGATTCTTTGTACACTGGGGATGGGTGATGTGGAGTGGATATATAGGTAGGTGGACACCAGGGGAGTTTTTTCTGCCAACATATTTGTTCTGAGATCCAAGGATGTATTATTAGGAATTAACTGAGGCAAAGCAGGGGTGTAGGTGGACAATATGTGTCAAGGGCCTGAAACAGGAAGGCTTTGGTGAGGTTAAGGAACTATAAGGAGGCTGTGGCTGAAGGAGACAGACTCAGCAAGGGAGAAGTGGTAGATGCATTTGGAGAGGATGGTGGGGGCCATATTAAGAATTTCGGTCTTTATCTTAGGAGGAATGGGAAGCCATTTGTTTGTTTCCTTCATGGCACTTACAAGAACAAAAAAATATTTCATCCATTTGTCTATTTACTTTTTTTTTTTTTTTTTTTGGTGGGGGGGTGGGGAGTACCCTTCCTTTGGGACAGGACCATATCTGTCTTGTATATCATTGTATTCCCATCACTTCCCCAGCAGAGAATCAGTATGTATCTTGAATGAATTAATAGCAAATAATTTTGGTAGGGCCACAACCAAAGTCCAGGTCTTCTCCAAAACTTGTGCTTCTTCCAGGATGTCATATTACTACCTCAACAGTTTGCTTCAAGTCTTATCCACTCATGAACATGGTAGATGTTAGATGTCTCCCTCTGTGCTTTTGCTGTCCTTAACTCAGCTTCTGAAATATCCATTACTTCTGAAAGTTTGGAGAATTGCTAAGGAGTTCTATCTTTCATGATGGTAGATGGATGTCATTGCGGGCTATTGGGGACAAAATATGCAAGAGGAAGGAGTTTATTATTGCATATCCATGTGTCCTGGACTTGTTTTCTGGAAGAACTAACACTCATAGTGGCAAATGGCTTTCCCATTGACAATGTTCACAAGTCTCAGGGAAATCTTAGTAACGCTTAGTTCTTAGTAAGTTTTCCCTGCCCCGAGCAATGGCACACCTAGCGTATTTGACTCTTAAAAGTAGATGAGTGTTTAACACCCTCCTGTTTTATAAGACATGGTTATTTTTAGCAATAGTCATGTAATAACCAGGAATGTTAGTTCCTTTCTTGATTTTTTAAGGTTTAAAACAAATGATAATTTAAAAAGAAGAATAAGTTACAGTTTTAAAAAAACTTTAAATTCAGTAAAGTATCTCATGCATGAAGTAAAATTTGCACTTATTAAACAAAAGTATCATACTTCACATTTTCTGCTCATTATCACTTTTTAAAATTTAAATACAAATAAAAAAAACCTCAGCGTGGTCACAGAGAATGTCAGAATTAAAGTGAGACAACTTTAGTTTGTTTTTTTTTTTTAATTTTTTTTTCAACGTTTATTTATTTATTTATTTTTTTGGGGACAGAGAGAGACAGAGCATGAACGGGGGAGGGGCAGAGAGAGAGGGAGACACAGAATCGGAAACAGGCTCCAGGCTCCGAGCCATCAGCCCAGAGCCCGACGCGGGGCTCGAACTCACGGACCGGGAGATCGTGACCTGGCTGAAGTCGGACGCTTAACCGACTGCGCCACCCAGGCGCCCCTAGTTTGTTTTTAAAGTCACCATGCTGTGATTGTTTATTTCAAGTCTACTTGTTTAAATGAGGAAATAAATACGCGTAGTACCAAAGGGTTTGGAGACACAAAAATGCACCTGAAGTGAGTTCACAGGATTCTGAACAATTCAGAATGTATGCTCACAAGACTCTTTGTGGTTGAATCTGCATGGGGATGTACGCTCAGGGGAGGACAGAATAATTGTGAGTTCTTCAAATTAACCTCCATATAAAATACAAGGCTTATTAAAGAATAAGACCAAGATATGCTACTTTGAAGCTTACGTATATTTACTTAAACTCCGCAGTAACCACAGCAATTGTTTAAAACTTAAAATGATTTTGGGGGTGGGGGAAACATTATCACTGACATCCCTTAGAATTGCCAGCACATGATACCAAAGGGAAGACCAACCTTTTGAATTTATTATTCAAGTTATTATTTTTATAAATCCTTTGCAGAAAACATATCACTTTACTGTCTGCACCTAAAGAGGCTGCCCGTGCACCTGCCCTTGGTAAGCTGCGACTCTAACTGCAAACAGTTAAAGAAACAATCAATCCCATCAAAAATGTTACATGTTACTTAAGAAATGGAAGGTTCCCCAACTTCCCCTCCAGCCTCTAAGGATAATTTCTAGAAATTAATTTTCTATCGAGATAACAATTTAGGAAATAAGGACACATCTCCAATGATCCTGTATTTTGGAAAATTAGGTTGTTGCCTGTTTTCCATATCTCAAAAAGCACTTGGACAAACATTTTAGTGTGTTTATTCACTTATTGCTTAAAAACAATTCCAAAATGTGGAATTGCAGGGTGGACAAATGTTTCAAGCTTTTCAAGCTTTTGCTACCTGTCACACAAACTGGCTTATAAATACGAAGAACAACCACCACGATTTCCTATCTCCCAAGTTCGCACTGATGCTACTGTAGAAACTGTGGGTGGAAGATTTAGAGGGTTCTTGGATGGAAAAGTAGACAGGGAAGCCCTGTTGTCAGCAGGGAGGATGTGGGAGAGGCAGAAGCCAGACTCCTGAGGTGACAGCTCTCTCCAGCTTTCACATTTGCAAGGTGACATCTCTCTCCCAGCTGCTTGGGCTTTCCTGCTTCTCTCCATAAATTCCTACTTAGAGATTATATTCCTCCAAAAAATCTAAAATTTCTACAGTGAGAAAGGCAAGTTTTGATTGAAGTTGGGTTTGGATTGTGAGGCACGTGGGAGGAGTTTGATAGATTTTTGTGGCGTATGGCCCCCAGGGGCCTGTGCCATACCAAAGACCTGCTCCACATGAAGACGATGGTGAGGGGGTGGTGCAGGGGGAGAAAGGGGGGCAGCAGAGAACACTGAGACACAGAGAGGGATAATAAGACCGTCAAGACCCCTAATATGCTTATTTCAAAATTGTCCAGGGTAAAGTATTCCCTATCCTCTTATTCCAACTTTATCAAAGGACTCTCTACTCACAGGGCCTCAGACTCAAACTAGCACATTGGTTTCATGATATTTGGGATTAAATAGTGCTTTAGTTGTTTTTTTTTTTTTAATGCTTATTTATTTTTGAGAGCAAGAGAGGCAAAGCATGAGCAGGGGAGGAGCGGGGGGGTGGGGGGGACACAGAATCCAAAGCAGGCTCCAGGCTCTGAGCGGTCAGCACAGAGCCCGACGCAGGGCTCGAGCTCACGAACAGCGAGATCATGACCTGAACCAAAGTCAGTTGCTTAACTGCCTGAGTCACCCAGGCACTCCAAATAGTGCTTTAATAGATAAGCTGGGTACTTCAGCTTTTTATATGTATTTATATGAAATATTTCATATATTTGTGCCTATATACATAATTTGGTTTACATGGAAAAAATATTAATTCTATATGACCAGTTTATTAATAAATAATGAACTGGATAATCAACTAAATGTCAGAATCCACATTGGAACAGTACCTAACACAGTAAGCAATGACTGAGTGTTAGTTACTATTGTGCATGGCCGTCTTCATGGTTATTATTACAAGTCTCTTTGCAAAGGCGGGTAGGCACTGGGAAGTCAGTCAGTTGGGGCCATCAGCACAATGTATCAACTACACTGGTAGATAAAGTTCTTTAGCGTTGCCACCCTGAATAAATGTGAGATTCTCGTGAGGTGGATGCCGGGTGGTCAACTAGCAACGTGGCCACATCAGGGCTTGTACCACTGGGGAGGGCTTACACACTTTGCCTCTGGGGACAAGCCAAGCTTCTTTGAATCAGGCTCTACTTCTCACCTGTGCTCTGTCTGTGGGTAACTCACTTCACTTTTCTAAGCTTCCGGTTTCCTCACATGCAAATAGAGATAATAATAGTGCTTGGCTCCTGGGGTTGTGAGAATTAAGTGAGACATCAAGCGGCTAGCATGAGCCCTGGCGAGTAGAAGGGACCCAGAAAATATAGGTGATTATTATGCCTGGATAACCTTGTAAGTGTTTTATTGTGGGTTTTGTGCCCAGATTAAAGGACTTGTCTTTTCCACAACTTAACAAAAAGAAACACGCCCTAGAAGTTAACGCCAGCTCAGAGTGAGAAATGATTATCTAAGAAGGTCACCTTCAAAGGTATTTCAGTAAAACTCTGTGTCACCATCAGTCTTTCACCATCAGTCTCCACAGCTGTCACTTATTTTCTCCCCTTTTTGTCCAACTGGGTCATTTCATCAAATTTAGTGCCCACTGAAAGCAACAGCTGCCAAGCGCCATTGTGGTTTCACATGGTATTTGACAGCATTGAGAGCTCATTTTTCCACCTGCTGCCAGGCTGAAGAATTCTCAGGATTCGCCCTTTGTTTTGTTCCAACTGTGGTATTTATAAATATGAGAAGAGACGTAGTGAAGGTTCAGGGCAGTTTTCTAATCCTGTGAAGGTTGAGTTTGCAGTTGAATGAAAAATAGCGGGTGAGATGCCAAAGAGCTTGGCAGGAAAAGTGTCACTGGCTTGGTTGCCTGACCCTGAAACATTCCTGTCTCCTTGCTAAGCTCTCAGCGGACCCCTCCAGCCCCCACCCCAAGCTCTAGGACCTCAGCAAGGAAGAACTTGCAGAGCTCAGGTGGCTCTGGCAAAGGTCAGCCACCTCTGAGGTGCTCTCTGACTTTAGGTCCCAGGCTTAGCAATGTCCTCGTATTATTATCCTGACCTTCGATCTTCCTGATCTCACAGCTCTTCTTCCAGGATTGAGTTCTGCCTTGTTCTGACCAATGCCTCGTGCTTCCAAACTGGGAATGGATCCTACTCCTCACGACCAGCCCTGGAGCCTTGCTAATTCATGCCAAATGGTTCTAATGCCAACCAATGGTTTAGCCACAAGACTCTGAACTCACATCTTGCAGACCAGTTTGGATTACTATCCATGTCATGTCCCTTCATTACATTCACTGGAATTGTGTTTTTCCAGCCTGGCTAAATACATATCCCAATTCGGTTCAACATCAAACACTACTGATGGACCGGGGCAGGGGGTGGGGGAATGTATAGTGTTGGCCCCTCTATAATTTTCCTGTCTGTGCCTACTAAGTTTTAATTTTGACATGGGCCCCTACCCAAATCTGTCACGAGCTATATGACTCTGGATAAATATCATAACTGAGAAGTCACAAATCCAGTTAGTTACCTATAGGGGACCAACCAGGGGGGTGAGATTGATCAAACTGGCTGGCTGTGGGACTAGATTGCCAGCATCACTCAGTCCTGGTTGGTTATTGCCAGGCTAGACTATGGGGCTCTTCTTTGTAAAATAGGGGGAAAGGGAAGAAATGGGCATGGGAAGCCAGCTGATTCTGTCAGCTCCACACATTTCTCCTCACCCCTGATTAACTTCAGCCATTTTGTGGCTTCTCTGGAGTGAGTGTTTTCTATCCCCGGGGCTTCTTCAGGATATAGGTGATATACTGCCACCCTGGATCAAGGTTTCTCCTCTCTGTTACTCTCACTGAGGTCCCTGAATGCCTCGGTAAGATTTCCAAAAAACTGTTCTTGCCCCAGGATAGTCATGGATACCCTAAAAGCTGTTCTCTGTGGCTTGTAAGTCCAGTTTACTTAATGTGCTTGCTCTTTTGTGAGAAAGTCATGGGTTTGTTCTAGCTGACTGTATTCTACTTCAAGGACAGAACCCTACTCTCACCGGCCATCTCTCAAGTGGGGTCTGTGAAGAGGAAGAATATGAAGAACACAACTCCATCGTAGCTACCAGGAAAGCTGCTATACATGGTTCTGAGTTCACTCACCATTCTGGGCTCCGTCTTCTAGAATGAAGGTGTTGAGCTCTGTGGTCTCTGGTATAAAACACACACCTGAACACTCTTCAGAGGGAGAGAATGTTAGAATGGAACTTTTCCTTGGTTCTATTTCAGCTGAGAGCCAAGATGGTAGGTATCAGATATCAAAGTGAATGAAACAGGCACTCCCCCTCCCAATTAGTACATTTAAAAGGAAATGTCTCAGGGCACCTGAGTGGCTCAGGGAGTTCAAGCCCTGTGTCCGGTTCTGTGCTTATAAAGCCGAGGCTGCTTGCGATTCTCCCCCTCTCCCTGCCCCTCGCCTGCTCGTACTCTCTTTCTCTCAAAATAAATAAATAAATATATAAAAGTTAAAAAAAGATAAAAGGAAAGGTCTCCAAGAGTCTGTTCCATAATCCTTGAACTGCTCCAGGAGATGAAGATTGAGGAGGAAAATATCTTTAGACAGAGGGACTAGGGTAGGTGTAGAGGATATTATTAATGCCCTTGGCCACTGGCCCACCGTGCTTCCCCACTCATAACAACATCCAGCTGCCTCCTTCCCTGGAGAATGGCCCTCAGCCAGACAACACCTGCAGCCTGCACACTCCCACCCTGAGCACCTCAGCAAACTTTGGCCTAACTAGAAGGAGGATGGAAACTGAACTCCTTGCCTCAAGGGGGATTATCTTTGTGACACACTTTGAGCTATAGTTTTGGGTTTTTCCTCTGGGATCAGATCTAAACTAGTCTCCAGCTGGAGTCACGTTCTTGCTTACCTTCGCCCTTCCCCCAGCTTTATCCTGTTTTTCTTGTTCCTCTTGTAATGAGAACAACGTTTCAGTAAATCACTTGAACAAGAATCCCCATTTCAGGCTCAGCTTCTAGAAAGATTGATCTAGGATAGCAGAGGTGTACCTCCTAGACAGTGGGGGTGGGTTTTGAAGATGAAGCCTTCAGGGCAACTACTTGGACAGCTTTGAAGTGTTCCCTGTGATCGAGAGACAAGGAGAACTGGTCCCTCGCTAAACTCTGAGAAATTCCAAGTGGCCTGTGAATGGTATCTGACTCTCACCTTGGAGATCTAAAGGCAACCAACTCAATGGAGCCAGGAGGGTGTTGCTGCACAGAGATGTTCTGACCCCAGATGGTGGGCAGGCCAGGACCACATGAAGGCAGAATGGATCACTGTGGGTCACGAAGGAGACTAGTATGGGGGTCTTCTTGGTCCAATAAGGCTGTCTGGAGGGTCACAGAGACCTCAGCTAAAACAGCCTCTTCTTTTCAGGTGTGGTGGTCACCAGGAATGGAGATCAAACATCTCAGGTCAAGGGAGCTGCAAGAGCAAGGAACTCAACAAGAAACCTGTGAAGAACCCACAAAATCCCCACATGAGTAAAGAATCAACTGTGACCACCTGCCAGCCCCATCCAGGGATTCCAGCTTTAACTAGTGCCAGGTTCAGCCAAGTGAACTCCCTGCTTTGACCCCAATCAAAGGTAGCTCAGGTGAACTAGGAGAAAGGCGAGAACAGAAGGACAACTCACCCTGCCTCACTGCAGGCTTGTGAAGCAGGCCAGGGCTGGACAAGGGTGATGGTTTAATCTCAGCTTCAACTTTGGATTTTTTATTATTATGTGAGACTGAATGTATTAAATTTCTAAAACAAGACTGCTTTACAACTAAAAGTGACTAACACCAAGAGTGATGCAAGAAAGACTTGATTCATGGACAAGAAAAATTTATCTCCACTGAATTTAGTTTATAGTGATGGAGGGAGACAAAAATAATGTTCGGATCACATTCCATGGGTCAGCCTTGTGCGATATATGGTTACATAAGCAGGGAGAAGCAGTGGCTCCCCACTGTTTCCCAAAGAGAAGTCCTGGGCTGATTCTGTCAGCTGTATCCTCACTCGGGTTCCCAGGATAAAAATATCTATTGGATAAGAATCTGAAACATCAGGTTCTGAAACTTTTGATTGGCCAAGTGCCAGATGACTCAAAGCTGTGCAGTGTAACTAAATGAGTCACCTCATCCTTCTATGGGCCCCGGAGGAATCTGCTATCTTTAAAATGGTGATGACCTGGCTCCACAGCCCTGGTTGGGAATTTGTGTGTTCATTCTATCATTGCATTATTGAACACCTGTCAGGTACTGAAGATTAAAAAACTGTGAAACAAGGACCTAACTGGCAATGACACAATTTGCTATGTGTTCTCCTGTTAGCGCAGTAGAGGGAATGATTTTAACAAAGGCGATGATTAAAATGAGGTTGGTCAGGGACTGCTTAAGGGAGTGGATCACAACTTTGCTGGAACACTGGAATCACCTGGGATGTTTTAAAACTGCCAGGTTCATGGGGCGCCTGGGTGGCTCAGTCAGTTAAGTCTCAGACTCTTGATTTCTGATCAGGTCATGATCTCAAGGTTCATGGGATTGAGCCCCACTGTCAGCACAAAGCCTGCTTGGGATTCTCTCTCTCTGCCCCTTCCCTACTTGTGTGCTCTCTCTCTCTCAAAATAAATAAATATTAAATCAATCTACCATGTTCCATCCTTGGGAGATTTTGATTTGTTGGTCTGGGCCGCTGCCTGGGCATCAGGATTTTTTTTTTAAACCCAAAAGACAAAAACAACTACCCAGAGAATTCTAATATGCAGCCAGAATTGTAATATACTATAGGTAAACATAACAAAACTAAGTACAGATCTTCTTTGATGTCCCAATAAATCCATCATAAGTTGAAAATATCATATGTCAAAAATGCATTTAATGCACTTAACCTACTGAACATCACAGCTTAGCCTACCCTGCCTTAAACATGCTCAGAACTCTTACATTAGCCTACAGTTGGGCAAAATCATCTCACACAAAGCCGTTTTTATCATAAAGTGTTGGATATCTCATGTAATTTAGTGAATACTGTTCTGAAAGTGAAAAATAGAATGGTTGTATAAGGACAGAATGGTTGTGAATTGTTGACCCTGGTGACCGTGAATCTGACTGGGAGGTATGGCTCGCTGCCTCTGTCCAGCATCATGAGATAGTATAGACATTATTGCTGGCTTGGGCAAAGATCAAAATTCAAAGTATGGTTTCTACAGAATGTGTATTGCTTTTGCACCACCGTAAAGTTGAAAAATCATTAAGTTGAACCAACATAAGTAGAGAACCATCTGTATAAGGGTACCAAGATAATAAGTATTAAAATTTTATTTTCATATTAATAGTTCTATTAGAAATTTTAATTTCGGGACACCTGGGTGCCTCAGTAGGTCAAGCGTCTGACTTCAGCTCAGGTCATGATCTCGTGGTTCATGGGTTCAAGCCCCGAGTTGGGCTCTGTGCTGAAGCCTCCTTCTGAATTCTGTGTCTCCCTCTTCTCTCTGCCCCTCCCCCACTCATGCTCTGTCTCTGTCTCTCTCTCTCTCTCAAAAATAAAATAAACAGGGGCGCCTGGGTGGCGCAGTCGGTTAAGCGTCCGACTTCAGCCAGGTCATGATCTCACGGTCCGTGAGTTCGAGCCCCGCATCAGGCTCTGGGCTGATGGCTCAGAGCCTGGAGCCTGTTTCCGATTCTGTGTCTCCCTCTCTCTCTGCCCCTTCCCCGTTCATGCTCTGTCTCTCTCTGTCCCAAAAATAAATAAATGTTGAAAAAAAATTTAAAAAAAAATGGCAGATATCTGCCTTTAAAAAAAATAATAATAAACATAAAAAAAGAAATTTTAATTTTATGAAATGAAAGCCAATGATAAACATTTTAATGTATGTATGAGCCTTTTGCAATCTTTTGTATCCCTCTTAAGATATCTAGTTGATTAATTTTAAAAAACGCAAGCATATGTTATATCCACCAAGAACAATTTGTTTTTCAATTATCATTAGATTACCACTTCTTACTCTTTTGTAAAATCTATTTTTGCCAAGTGACCCTGGTTTCAAACTATTCTATAAAAACAAATCTATATTAAAATGTTGCGTATAATAATAATAGGACACATCTATTTATAAATAATAAGTAATCTCTTGATTTTTCCTAGGGATTTCAACATCCCTGATTCAAAAGCAAAGACTATATTTTTTATTTATTTTACTTTTTAGAGAGTGTGTATGAGCAGAGGAGAAGGGGGGGAGAGAGAGAGAGAGAGAGAGAGAGAGAGAAAGAGAGAATCTCAAGCAGCCTCTACACTCAGCAAGCCCATAACTGTGGGATCACGACATAAGGGAAAATCAAGAGTCAGCCACTCAACTGAGCCACCCAGGTGCCCCAACAAAACTATCTTTAAAAAACTCAAATAATAACATGTAAGATGTCAAAATATTCACATTAATTCCTCAGACAGCTTACTCCTGGGGGTCAGTTATGGAATGAAAAGATGAAAAAAATTCCAACAAGATTTTATACAGGTGCACTATATGTTTTGTTTTCAAAACTTTTATTAAAGGTAAAGGTAAAAGTTATTCAGTAGTAACTTTGGGGTCCGTCATTAGCACCTAACTTATTTTACACTCTGGAGGCAAAGGTATGGTGTGAAATAGCACTGGATATTTAACCCAGTAACTTAATTTTTTTTTGAGAGAGAGTGTGAGTGAGAGAGCAGGGGAGGGGCAGAGAGAGATGGAGACAGAGGATCCAAAGCCGGCTAAGCACTGACAGCAGAGAGCCTAATGTGGGGCTTGAACTCACTAACCCTGAGATCATGACCTGAGTTGAAGTCAGACACTTAACCGACTGAGCCACCTAGGCACCCCTAAATTGTTTTTATACACACATGTACACACACACACACACACACACACTGCAGCCACATGTAGGTGGGATTTTTGCCTATTCCATCAGTGAAATTTAGAAGTGGGGGTGAGAAAAAAAAAGGAATGAGCATGAATTTTTTCCCTTTTTATATCATTATGCACATTGTTAACCTATTTCTTAAAGTTCTCTACATCAATTTTTCTCCCTATTTTTAAGTACTCTCCCTACTCCTTTTTTCTTTTCTTTTTTTTCTTTTCTTTCTTTTCTTTTTTCTTTTTTCTTTTTTTGCTCTTCAGCCTTTCCTTCTATTAATCAAACTGTATTCTTAGTTATAATAGGCCTGTCCACCCACTCAGTTCCCTCATTCATCCCTTAACCCACCATTTGTGTTATGACAATGAATTCTATTGTAGTCATCTGTCACACCACAGATAATGGCTTCAGAACTTTGAAAAGAAAGGACACGTTGATTTCTCTATTGATAGATTGAGTAGCTTGTTTGATAGCCTCACTTTCTGAGAGCAAAGTTTAATCCTCAACAGAGCACCTTCTTAGTGGATAATAAAACTCAAAGCTAGTGTCTCTGGGCAGTCCCTCTTCACACCCTCCCACCTCGTCCTCCCACCTGCCCCCAGCCCCTTCTACCAGGTGGCTGGGAACCTGCTATAAACCAAAGTAACAAACTTGACTGCATTCAGAGGTTGGAGAATCTGAGTCATAAACTGTTCCTCCACTTTCAAGAAGCATTTGCTTTTTTTATTCCTTCCTCTCTTCCATTTTGTTTGCCTCTTCTGTGTTTTTTTCTTTTCTTTCTTCCTCTTTCACTCTTCTCCTGTACCTACCTGTGTCTACAGCCAGGGGCCCCTGAGCATTGTTGACTGTCACCAGTAGGCCTAAGGCCAGCCCTCAGCCAGTCAGTTCTCTCATCTCAGAGCAGTGGAGGCCTGTGACAATTAAAGAGGTAAATCCTGACAGCCGCAGGGGTGCCAGGTGGGAGCTCTAGTCTATGGAATGTGACCAGAAAGGGATACAGATTTCCATCTCAGTGGTTTGTAAGCCAGTTCCAAAAGTGAATATCCCAAAGTGTTTGGGGCATTGGTAATAAACAGGGGGAGAGTCTCAAGTCAACAACTTTGAAATGGACAACACTAATTTGGGTGTGTGTCAGAAGAAAAATAATGTTTGGAAGATCCCTGTCACTTCCTTTCCCCCTGCATCACAGAGAATTCTCACCTGATGGGTTTGGCTTCCTGACCCTCCCCCGAGGCGGGTCCTGGACCTTTCCAATGAACAGGAAGAGAAGGGGAGAGAAGAGGAGAGAAACAGGAGCCCGGGAGTTTTCCCAGGAGTTTGCTAAAATGGAGTCCTAACCCCTGAAGGTGATAGTGTTAGCAGGTGGGGCCTGAGGGATGTGCTCAAGTCATGAAGGAACCCTCATGAATGAGATTAGTGCCTTATAAAGGAGCCTATGGACATTTTGAGGTGGGTATGCAATTTTCCCTTTTCTGGTTACTGGGCCTGGTTATAAGTAGCCCATTGGTTAGTTAGGGCCTATGGAATAGTGCCTTATAAAAGAGACCCCAGAGATCCCTAATCCATTCCACCATGTGAGGACACAGAGAGAAGGTACCAGCTATGAACCAGGAAGGGCACCTTCAAGAGAGCACAACCATAGTGGCACTTTGATCTTGGATATCCCAGCCTCCAGAATTGTGAGAAATAAATTCTCGTTGTTTATAAACCACCCAGTCTGTGGTATTTTCTCTTTCTTTCTTTCTTTCTTTCTTTCTTTCTTTCTTCCTTCTTTCTTTCTCTCTCTCCCTTCCTTCCTTTCTTCTTTCTTTCTTTCTTTCTTTCTTTCTTTCTTTCTTTCTTTCTTTCTTTTTCTTCCTCTTAGTTTATTTATTTATTTAGAGAGAGAGAGCATGAATGGGGTTTGGGGCAGAGAGATTGAGGAGAGAGAGAGAATTCCAAGCAGGCTCTGCACTGTCAGCACAGAGCCCTACATGGGGCTTGAACGCAAGAATCATGAGACCATGACCTAAGCCAAAATCAAGAGTCCAGTGCTCAACCCATTGAGACACCCAGGTGTCCCTCTCTGGTATTTTCTTATAGCAGCCTGAACAAAGACAGGAGTCCTCAAATCCATCCTCCCTCCGACACACCCTGTTTCAGTGACTCACTAGGAGGACAACAGGACTCAGCATACAATCTTACTCAAGGCTCAGCTTTAAAAGGATACAAAGCAAAATCAGTAAAGAGAAAAGACCCAGGGGTAAATGTGGAGAAAACCATGTGTAAGCTTCCAAAAGTCACACAGGCTGTGCTTAATTCCTCCAGCACTGAATTGTGACTATACATGTGAAGTGTGAGGGAATCTCATTAGAGACTCAGTTTCAGGATTTTTATCGGGGGGCTGGTCATGTAGGCACCCTCTGCCCATCATATTCCGTACATAATTCCAGACTCCTGGAAGAAAAGCAGAGGTTTGTCCTAAACCACATTATTTTACAGACAGTGTAGGCAAAATGAACCACACTTACCATTTAGGGAACAGTGGGAACCTTCCCAAACACCAGACAAGTTCCCAGACGCCAGGCAAGAGTCAACCTCGCAGTCAAGCCTTTCTGATGACAGCCGTCTCAGGCTTCCTAGAACTCTTTTCCATACCTTAAGAATGTTCTTACCCCCACTTTATCAGTGGAGAAAAGGAGGCTTAGGAAAACCAACTGCTTAGCTCGTAAGTGGTGGAACTGAGACCCAACTTAGGTCCCTGACTCCCAGGCCTGTGCATTAGCCTGTGATTCACAGTACGCTGGAATTTTATACAAGAAATGTGAAAGGGACTATTGTTCCGGCAGAACAGGTGGGTACTGAAAAGTTCAGGGCATGCCACCCCAAAATATGCTGCTTTGACGTATCAATTATTTGAAGTTAAAGGCCTTTGAAAACAGCAGTTGGAAGAAGAACACTCTGACCTGCCTTTTTTTTCCCTGAAAGCTCGAGAGAAAATTCCCAAGAGAAAGGCGCCCTCCTTGTGCCAGGAGGAAGAAACATTCTTGATCACCAGAGAAGGGTGTCTAGGCAGCTGAAATAACTTAGCTTCCTTTCATCTCCTCATATATTTTAGTTACTTTTCCACAATTACTACCCTTTGTTCAATCTGGTATGTAAGCACTTAGGTCTCCTCGTTTCTTGGGGTCTTCATTTTTTTTTTTTTCTGATGAGGGCTTTCACATACACGTAAATAAAATGTGTTTGCTTTTCTCCTGTTAAACCTATCTTAGGTTAGTCCCAGCCAGAAACCTTAAGAGGGTAGAAGAAAAATTTTACCTCCCCTAGCGTACGTTCAGAGAAAAAATTGCTTTTTTTTCTTTAAAGAAAAAAATCACTATTATGGACCTTTTTAAAAAATTGCGTAGAGTTACATTAGTCTCAGGTGCACAACTCAGTGATTTGACAAGTTCATACATCATGCTGTGTTCACCACAAGCGTAGCTACAATCTGCCCCATTACATCGTTATTATAATATCATTGACTATACGTACTCTTCATGCTGTGCCTTTTTTCCCCGCGACTTATTCATTTATGCGCCTCTTTTTAACTAGGCTTGGGTACTCAGCAAATGCAGGTTACATTTAATGAACGCAGGAAATTTTGTCTTGAATGAGGAATGAAGAAAGAAGTCAGGGTGATACGGATTTCAAAGAGAGCGCGGGGCCTTGATTTGTCCTAGCTCATAAAGGTAATAGAGAGGCTCACCCAGGAAAATCAAACCTGTTCCAGGTATATGGAGAAGAAAGACATCAATACAGGGAATTACTAGTTTGACACCTATTGTGACTGTCTCGTCTCTCACTGCCCTGGGGCTGCCCTGAGACATCCTCAAGGTAATGCTGTTGCCCATTCTTGGGAGAAGAGTCCAGATTTCCTAACTCTCTGGTTTTAATGCCATTCAGGCACAATCCTTATAAGAGAAGTGTCCTTTCTACTCAGTCTTTTTTCCAAAAGTGTGCTAACTTGACTTCTTTCTCTCTACTGCTTGTGAATTCTGGCCAGAACACTACATATTTTGAGTAGAGGGAAAAGGGAAGGAGATAAGAGCTGCACCCCCCCCCCCCCCCCCCCCGCTGGTTCTGTCTGCTAAATGTTAGTCTCAAATCTGGTGGAGAGAATGAAACAAAGGACAAGATGAGACACACAGAGCGCAGCAACACCTCCTGATTCTCAAGTTGGGATGAAAAACTAAAGCTGTCTGACAAAAGGGACTTTTGCAGACTTGAAAGGACTTCACTGAATTCACTCTGCGCTGCTAACAGCTCCAACAAGATGATGCCTTTCTTGTCAGAGTCAACAACGGAGGCTGCAGGAACCCATTCCTGCTCCGGGGTTCCTCCTCCTCCTTCCCCTCCTCCTCCTCCTCCTCGTCTGTCTTTTGTTCACTTTGCTGCTTTTAGGGCCAGAGTTGTGTACATCCCCCATATTTCCTACATGTAGACCATCAAACTGAGTCAGAGTTGTCTGTGGATTTAATATAGTTCACAAAATGTAAAAAACTATATGTCAAAATTAAATATTTATGTAACCACTGTCTCCTAAGGCCACATTCAAGAGTGGGTGGGTGATATTCACAGCAATCTCCAAGTGCCTCAAGCTCTTCTTCCCCAAGGTGGCTAACATTTTTTATGGGTGGTGGTGCAGTAAGTTGAATTGTGTACACCCAGAAGTTATGTCCAACTCCTAACCCCCGGTACCTGTGAATGTGTGACTTTACCTGGAAAAAGAGTCTCTGCAGTTGTGATTAAGTTAGAAACCTCAAGATCAGATCATCATGGATTTAAAATGGGCTCTAAAGTCAATGATGTGTCCCTACAAGAGATAGAAATGGAGAAGGCAGAGAGAAGGCAATGAGAAAATGGAGGCAGAGACTGAAATGATGAGTCTACAAGCAAAGGAATAGCATGGACTGCAGGCAGCCACCATGGAATCAATTCTCCTTCAGAACCTCCAGGGAGGGGCGCCTGGGTGGCTCAGTCAGTTAAGAGTCCCACTTCGGCTCAGGTCCTGATCTCGCAGTTCATGGGTTTGAGCTCCATATTAGGCTGTGTACTGACAGCTTGAAGCCTGGAGCTTGCTTCAGATTCTATGTCTCCCTCTCCCTCTCTGTCCCTCTCCTGCTGTCTCTCTCTCTCAAAAATAAGTAAACATTAAAAAAATTTTTTTTTCATAAATAAAGAAAAGAGTCTCCAGAGAAATCGGTCCTTACAAATACCTTGATTTTGGATCTGTGGCCTCCTGAACTCTGAGACAATAAAGTTCTGTTGTTTAAGCCACCCAGTTTATAATGATTTGTTGTGGCATCCTGATAAAATGAATGCCCTTGTCATTTCTGCTATTCCTCATGGCTAGAGTTTACTCTCTGTACCCAGTACTGCTGCTACAATTTTATTATAACAGCGGTTGGCATTTTTTTAATGTAAAGGGCAAAACCACTAAATATTTTAGGCTTTGCATGCCACACAGTCTCTGTCATAGTTACTTGGTTCTGCTCTCACAGTGCAAAAGTAGCCACAGACAATATGTAAACAAATGGACATGACTGTTTCCAATAAAACTTTATTCACAAAAGCAAGTGGTGGGCCAGGTTTGACCTATGGATCATAGTTTGCTGACCCCTGCACTATGATGTTCACCCGAGATCCTGGTGCCCCAACTCTTGGCAGTTTTCATAGAGTTTTCTCTGTACCATTTCTTCCTGAAGCGCTGGGAGGTCTTCATGCAAAAAGGCTTGATATGGCTTGTTTGGGTTTTTCAAATCGTCTGATATGTAGATTTGCTTTTAGTTCTCACTCTCAACCACTTGTTATTTTGGTCATGAAATGTCATTTTTCTTTTCTCCTTACATCCTACAGAGCCGTTTTCATAGCGCATTTGACAAACTAATGGTGAAGGCGTTGTGACTGTCATTTGACTGTGTGCAGTCGTCAGCTGCTGGGGACTGTGCTTTGAAGTGTGTGGGTGGCTTCAAACACTTGGGGGCAAGCAGCCCTACAGTTCTGCACCGCTGAGTGGAGGAAATAACCAGAAAAGAAAGAAGAGGCTGTTTATTGTAAGTAACTTTTATTTTAAGATCCAGCACAATAGGAGAGGAGTGGGGAGGGGAGAAGAGGGAGACAGACAGAGAGTGATGGACTCTTCCAAAGTGATAAGTGATTATCTGGAGGCAGGGAATATAAGCTGAAGGGGAAGGAGGCAACACAAACAAAATGGGACTTTATACTTAGTATATCAAAATCGGTCTGTGTGTATAGAACAGCGGAGCTTGAAAATACAAGTGTCAAGGTGAGAGAGGAAGGTTTACTTGGATTCCGAAAGAAATATTTGGGGTTGAAAATGAAAAGGAGGCCAGAAACTTTCATCAGAAATCGGAGAGCAACGGTCAGGCTGTGATCTAGACAGTTTGTCCTCTCTTCTTTTGTCTCGATTCGCCCCTCGTTTCCTACGGCTGCTGCAACAAATTACCACAAACTGGACGATTGAAAACAACAGAAATGTAGTCTCTCTCTCCCAGTTCTGGAGGCCAGAATTCTGAGATGAATATCCCTGGTGTCACAGGGCTGTGCTCCCTCTGGAGGCTCTAGCGGAGAATCTGTTCTTGCCTCTTTCAGTTCTGGCAGCTGCGGGTATTCTTTGACTTGTGGCCACATCGCTGCAAACTCTGCCTCCAGGGTCACATTGCCTCCTCCTCTTCTCTCTGTCTTCCCCTCTTCTGTCTGTGTCAAATCCCCTTCTGCCTCCCTCTCCTGAGGGTACGGGTGATGGCCTTTATGCCCCCCCCCCACCAGATAATCCAGGATAATTCCCCATCTCAAAACCCTTAATCGCATTTGCAAAGATCCTGTTTTTGGCTGTGGGAGGTAACATTCATAGGTTCCCGGGACTAGGATGTGGATATATTTTAGGGAGGCATCTTCAGCCTACTACAACCCCAAGCTTTATACCCAAGGACAGTGAAAAGCAGTACAGCTCACAGGATCAGTTTCCTCCAAGCGTAGTTTAGCAAGAACCTCGAGCAGGGTGAGGGGAAGGGGAGCAGAAGGCTGGCTCGGTTTGTCAAATACTTTTTTCAGCCACAGTACAACATTTCCACCCCTCTTCGTAGACTGGCCCCCCAGATATCCACAAGGCTGGCCTTCTCTTTAATTAGGCTCTACAGTAGGGAATGATTACGAAAAGGACCTAAAAAAATACACAAAGGGTGGGTCATATTTTAAACAGGCAGAAATCCAGGAAAATTTTCTACAAGCACATTTTTCTAAGGAAAAAAAAAATTCTAAATATGCACACAGGTGAACCTGGACTCTAGGGATGGGGCCCATTGTACTTACTGTTACATACCCACCCACTCCCTCTTAATTCCAACATGCTTATAAAATCACACAAAACCAGGAAGCATTTTAAACTGCTTTCCAAGTGAACATCCTGCCACATGCACCTCAAACTCATTATGTCTGACGGAGGACCCAGCACCTCACAGCACCAACATGTTCTTCCTTATTCGTTGCTCTAAGCTTGAAAGCTGCTGTGTTCATCTGAGCTAGCAGATCTTCAGAATTTGAACCCCCGTGAACTGTATGCAAACATTTTTGCATGTGTGCATTTGTGCCTTTCCCAGGGGAGAAATCCCTAGGCTTCATCAGATTCTCCACGGAATCTTTGAGTTCAAAAGGGGAAGAAAGGTCTGCCCCGGCCCGGCACTCAATCGGATCTACAAAATGCACACACATAGGCATGTGCGTTTGCAATAGAGAACACCCACTGCTTTGTTTTTGCGTGCGTTTGTCAAATTTTCATGCATTGTTGTCATAAATGTTCAGGATAGCTGGCTGGGAGTCATAGTAAAATTTGCCACCATTCCCTTCCCAAGTAGGGCTACGTGGCCAGGATCAAGTATAAAAGTAAGGTTTTGGTCTCTCTGAAGAAATGGATTTTGCCCGTAAGAACAAGGAAGCAGGGGACCATGATGAGTACTTTTTCTGTGTGGAAGGATTATCCTGATGTGCCAACACATACCAAATAGACCTTCACATTCCGGGAATGCTTGCCTCCACCTCCTCCAACTTTGCCTAATTCATCCTTAGGTCTCAGCTTAAATACTTCTTCCCCCCCAGGGAAGGCTTCCTCAATTGTCACTGCTGGGAAAAGATTATAGACTCAAGTTTTGAAATATGGGTCTCGCTGCTCACGGAATATCTATATCCAGGGAAGGAAACTGACCCCAGCTGGAGACTGGAGACTGTCCCTTTGGTCTTAACTCTTGAAGTACCCCAAGATTTCCCTCTAACCCCATCCTTTTCTGGAATCACTTTGGTTGCACAGGAAAGGTAGCGCTGGTACTCAGCATTAAACCGAGTACTTTGTACATTTGAGTTTTAGTTTGTGTTGGGTTTGCAACTTCCTTCTTTGTATATTCACACACTTCAGTAGGCTATTACATCAGAAAAGAGATTCAAATAGGCATTTAGAAAACAAGGAGAGTCACAATACTCCTTATGAAAACTAAGAAGACAAAAAAATTGTCGTTGAAAACAGTCATGATGAAGTTTCAAGGAATGAAACATTAAGATTTTCATTAAATTGTTCATAGTTAGAAACTGTTAAGTTCTACTGATATTAGAGGGACCAGTTTTCCCTTCACAATACGTTCTTTATATCAGCCCATGTATTTTGTTTATGGCATTGTCACAATTACCATTATAATACATTTGCATAACTTTATGTTTATTGCCTTTCTTTTGCACTTGTCCACAGCTCTGCAAGACAGAAGCTGCCCACCTCGCTAGTGCTTAGCAGTACCATTTTCAGTAGATACTAACAAATATTGGATACACAAGTGGATGGATTAATTAATTCAGAATTGTGATTGTTTCCCTTCCCCAGAGAGAACCATCCTTTGACCATAGCAGGTAATTGTCACATTGGGTAGCATTCTCGAAATGGGCTTGTTCCACATGCCTCTTATTAAAGCAGGGTTTCTCTACCTCAGCACAATTGCCCTTCTGGGCAGGATGGTTCTTTGTTGTGGGGGCTGTCCTGTGCACCGTACGATGTTTGACAGCAGCCTTGGCCTCTACCTGCTAGATGCCAATCTCACAACCCTCCTTAAGTTCTGCCAGCCAAAAGTATCTCCAGACTTTGGCCAATTGAACAACAATGCTTAAAGACAGAAGAGAAGCACAAGAGGTATTTCTGAATCTAGGACAAGATGAAGGATGAAGAAGAGGAAAAGGCAGCTGCGGTTGAATGCCCTTAAAGCTATGCATCTGGGGCTCTCCTTGAAGAGGGATTTTGTTTTTGTTTTCATTTACTATCATAAATCTGTCCTCCCAAAAAACCTTTGCTTTGTATACTTTGATTTTTTTCTTTATTATTTCTTCATTTCTTTCTGAAAATATCTTTTGAACAATTCCAACTTTATTTGTATTGAACTAAGAATAGGAATTTAATTTATTTATTTATTTATTTTTTTTTTTTTTGTAATTCAGTAGGACAGTTACCTGAGGCTGAGACAGATGGGAGCCTAGAAAAGATTACAGAATTGGGTCAGCTCGGATGTGGCTCCCGACACACCTGGGCCACTCTTCTCAGCGTGTTCAGCGACAGCTTCTGCGGGCCTCCTTCAGACAAGCAGCAAACCACATGGAAAGGTGACTGGAGGAGCTACCAGGAGTCAAGTTCTTTAGAGGGCAGGTGCTAGAAATTGCTTAGTAATCTGTCCGAGTTTCAAGTTTTCTCGGTTCTGGATCTTTCTAAATAAAGCATGAGAGAACAGGGAGTTTAGAAGGGATAATGGTTTCTGATGAAATAGGAAGAAACACTTTTGCTTTAAAAATTAATGCAGCTGTTTCTGCATCCTGGGGTCCTGCATTTCAGTGTAGGAAATGTAACTGTTAAAGAATATGCAAAGAATGAAGTTGCAAACCGAACACAAACTAAAACTCAAATGTATAAAGACACATCGCTTTTCATTTTCTGGAACAGACCCAAGTTTCATGAGTCCCATCCCACAGGGTGGCAGCCAGTTTGGTGGGTGGGGAGAGCACATGAACTTTTCTAATTAATGGTGCGTTTGACTTAAAATATTCTGTGTTGACTAAACATTCTGTTCATTGAAAGTTGAACTTCCTGTGACAGCTGGGTTTCTCTTTTCCCTTCCTTTCCTCACCGTGGCATCCAGGTGCAGAGGAAGGCTGATATCTCACTGGCCCTAGGGAGATGGGGCTGGGGCTGGACTGGGGCTTGTCTGTCTCTACTGCGGGCCACCTGGTCCTGTCCTCGGGTATACACTGGCTGGCACCCACTAAGGTGGGTTGGTCCGACCCGTAGGACACTCCCTGTGGGATGGAGGCTGTGCACTGTAGAAACAGGGTGTATGATGTCTGATTTCCTCAGAGCATCCTGCAGGGGGTGGGTTGCTGAAGTCTGTAACTGGGGAACTCATCTAGTCTATTCTCTGAGTTTGATTAGGATCTCCCTTGGGACTCAGCCCTACCTCACCCCCTTGCTTGGTGGCTGTGCATCCACTGGAAGTCTAGCCACTAACCCCAGATGTTTCCCATCCCACCTTGAGTTTCCAGCCACAGGACTTCTTTGCCTCACCCTCACAGTGGTATCTTGTGGCAAGTTCCTCAGCCTGAATCTCCTCTATTTTCAGCAGCCCCTAAGGGCATTTGAGAACTTCCAGATTCCTTGCATGCCACTCAGATCCTGAGGAGTCAAGAGCTCTACCTCAGGTGTCTCTTTTGTCCCTCTCTTCTTTGATATCTAGTCCATGCATGGCACTGCTAAGCAGTAACGAGACAGCCTCTACAGAGCTTAAGGACAGTGCAAAAGAAAGTCATTAAACATAAAAGTATACAAGCGTATTATTTAATGGTAATTACAATAATGCCATAAACAAGGAAAGGACAAAAGCCCCTTTGCTGTCTTCCCTCCTCTTACTGATTTGATGACCCCCTTCCTTCAGAACATCAGCCTGGGAGAGGATAGGCCTGTCACAAGGTTCTCACAGCCTCACTATCTATTCCACAACCTGTGTCTCCCTTCTTCTTCCCATAATCCCTCAGGGTAGCAGGTGGGCTGTTCACACCATCACCTCCCAACCCCCCTATACCTTTGTAGCAGGGACTAGTCTCGCTCTGAGTCCTCTCTCTCTGGAATAATACTTACTCTTCAAAAAAAGTTTTTCTCAATGTTTATTTGAGAGAGTGAGACAGAGACAGGGCACAAGTGGGGGAGGGGCAGAGAGACAGAGGGAGACACAGAATCCAAAGCAGGCTCCAGGCTCTGAGCTGTCAGCACAGAGCCTGATGTGGGGCTCGAACTCATAAACTGAGATCATGACCTGAGCTGAAGGCGGATGCTCAACTGACTGAGAGGCGCCCCTGTCTGGAATAATACTTCTATTTTAGCCCACCAGACTCTGTTCTTGATATGTTAATACTGGCTCAAAAAATTTAGAAAATCACTTCACCTCTTGAAAAGACTGTCTTTTAAGACAATTAGTTAGTCTCCAACCACTCTGGAAGTCAAAAGCTGGATGTTGATTTCCCCTTCCTTTTGCATTCCTAGTGGTATGATCCTAATCCTCCCCAAAGCACGCAGACATCTCTGACAGAACAGACAAGAGGCCACATATAAAAATTATAAAAGTGTAAGTCCATTAATGGGGCCTTTAGGTGAGGGAGACAAGACCCAGGGCCAGTACTGTGGAGTGGGGAGGTTGAGATAAGGCTCAGCACGATGAGCCAAAGTGCTTCTCACTGGGCTCAGGAGATTTTTCTAATGTAAAATGACTTCTGGTCTTATCTGGATAGATATAAAAAGTAGAAGTTGTATAATACAGGAAGTGGGAAAAGGAAACCTAGAGAGTTACGGTGATCCTCAGCAAGTTGTCAGGAAAGTGCTCTTGAGGGGGAGCAATGGCTACCAGTAGGATACCTCCTGTGGGGTGGAGGCTGTAGACAGTAGAAATAGGGGTGTCTGATGTCTGATTTCCTCTTCATCTGCTCCCATCTCCACCCTTGTAATAGCACTGCCTTGGAGAATGAAGGTGCAGCTCTGGTCCTATCTGGGGAAGAAATAAACCAGAAAGAAATGGAGACTTGGTCATAAAATGACCAGAAGCAACTGAGAAGGATCTGGGAGCAGGAATTTGGGGTGAGAGTTGACAGGTTATGACTCGGACAGGTATCTTCCCCACCGGCGGGCCAAATCTGGGCACCTCCAGGTCTACGTGAGGAAGATTGAATTTTCTAATGTTAAATGCAAATGTGGTAGATTAAAAATGGCCACCAATTTTTGTCACTTCCCACGTCGAGAAGCGGTGTTTATTTCTCACCGTCTGGAATTTGGTTTGGCCCTGTCGCTGCTTGAACCAAGAGAATATGGTGATAGCTATGCTGTGCCAATCCTGAACCCGAGTCGTTAAAAGGCTGGTGGTTTATGCTTTTCAAAACTTTGTGCCACTACATCGCCATCATAGAGAAGGAAAATCCTCCTAGGAACCTTACCCCAGTGGGAAGCGCCTCATCTCATAAAAGAGAGATTAACACAAGAAAAGTAAACAGAAATTTATTAACATATGCATCTCTCTCTCTCTCTCTCTCTCTCTCACACACACACACACACACACACACACACATACACACAATCATTCAGTAATGAATCACTTGAAGAGATGCTTAGAACTTCGGCTTATATAATATCTTAACAAAGGAACAATGAACTTTTAGAGAAATGACTAGACAATGGAAAGAGACTTTGTTTCTAGGGCAGCAAACTGGGGGAGGTAAATTATATGGGAAACTAATGTTAGATAAGGGCTAGCTGTAGCAAGATTTGCTGTCTAGATTCTTTTGGTGTAGTCTATGGGCTGATAAAAGCGTCTAGACTTGCCTCTGGTGATAAACTTCTGTCCTTCCTGATAGGAGAGGGGAGCCACCTTTGTAAATTTACATCCTGCTTTTAGGCAAATAGGGACAGAGAAGAGAGTTTTTCTTGAATCTAGGCTTCTCAGTTGCCTTTAGCTCAAAATAATGCTTATGCTGAAGTGGCATATTCTGGGGTAGCATATTCTGCTACTCTTCACTATGCTCTAGAAAGATCACATAGAGAAACCACATGAAAAGATCAGATGGAGACTGACGAGCCCTGGGATGACACGGAGAAAGAGACCCAGCCAAGCTCAGCCTTCCAGGCATCCTTTCCAAGATGCCAGACTTGTGAGTGAGCCACTCACAGCAGCCCTGACCACAACCTGATAGTACCGACATGAGGAACCTCAGGAAAGACTAACAGAAGCACCTTTTAACTGATTCCAATCAACTCACAGAAGCATGAGATAGTAGTTGCTTTAAGCCACCAAGTTTTGGAATGATTTGTTATGCAGTTGATAAGTGGAACCACGGGGTAGGGCCAAGGTGACACCCGGGAAAGAGAGTGCGATGTCCTGCACATCAGCTCTTACATGCCTCCATCCAGAAGTGACAGGTGAAATTTCCATTCATATTTCCTTAGCTAAAGCAAGTCATACAGCCATGGCCTAACTTCAGGGAAGTTATGTCCAGGAAAGAAAGGGTATGAGTGACTTCTACCGCCCCACCTCTAGCAGCAGGGAGGCCTGGGAAGCCGAGAAGTTTTGTAATGATTTGTTGTACCTTATCATGATTCATTGCCTCGGGCTGGGAACGTTGCAGCCCTGAACACCAATCAGGATACTGTTGTCAAGGGTGAAGGCAGAAGGAGGAACAGCGTTTGCCCCAAGAGGGGAGTGGATAAGTAACAGAGATTGCAATGGCTGCCACCTGTGTTCACACCCTGCACTGACCCTGGCCCTACTCGCTGAAGTTGAACTCTCCATCCTTGCACTTTCAATCCTTATATTTGGAATTTGAGTTTGGAACGAGTCTGGATGGGGAAAAAAAAAGGGAGAGAGAGAAGGGAAAGAGGAAGAAAAGGAAGGATGGAGAAAAAAGGTGGCAGTTGTGTACTTGGGTGTGAAATAAAAGACCTTGAGGGCTCCTGACTCTGACTTCAGCACTTTTTCTACCACTTACAGGAACAAATAATTAATGTTTGCACAAAAATGTCAAACAGAAAGACAAAGGGAAAGGGAACATTGCGAAGAGGTGTGAAATGTGTGGCAGTCTGGGTGGTCTGGTTGAAAAAGGAAAAACAAAATTCTTGTCAGGTTGGGCTCTGGGAAACTCTTGGAGGAATGGAATGGAACATTCTGATCTAAGGCTTATGCCTTGAGCACGGCTCTCTCTATTCATGACTCTAATGTAGGTAAGCTTTGTTTTGTCTCCCCTTTCTTCCAAGTTCCAAACTCAGCTCACGGATTCTTCCTCGTTGGTCAAAATTAAATCCAAATAGCAACACTTTTTGTCATTTCTTTAATAAGTGAAGGACGAAATCCTAGGAAAATGTTTAACCATCTACAAAAGACTTTTCATATATTGTCCTCACAAGAACTTTATTTACCATCCTTATTTTACTTGTTAGAGAATCAAGGCTACCAGAGGCGAATTTATTCAAGGTCACTTAACACATCTGAAACTAAGTCTGTCCACCTTTATAATCCCTTACGTTAACCACCAAAATACTTAGACTTTCAAGAATTTATTTAGTGCATTGTTCTTAATTGAACCTGGGATCTAGAAAATTTCTAGATAGCTTGGCCAGCATTTGTTGCCTCATTCAGGAATACAACTTCTATTTCCTACTTCTGATGGAACTGTCTTTAGTATCCTCCCACATCTGTATCATTTTTGCTTTCTCTCTACTTTTATTCTCATCCAAATGTTCCCCACTGTACTCCCACCTAGCAGTTACGGGTTTCCACATACGTGGATATCTCAACTTATGCCCATTTGCAGCCAAGTCTGTTTATGCTGATTCTACTCACTCAATTTTATGATGCCTATTAGTTATATTTCCTGCCTTATATTGAAGCCTCAGATTCACCTAGTTTTTGCCCCCTGCTCTGCTGTCTCTCCCACTCCAGCCCCTTCAAATAAATCTCACTACCCACCGCCCTGGGCTTGAGTAAAACCTCGATGGAATTCTTCATCGTTTTGCCTTGATTTTCAGATCCATTGCTCTTATATTTCCTGGTTCTTTGGGGCCCTGAACCTAGCTCCTGTTTTCTGCCTAGTCCTGTTGGTTAGTGGCATAAAGTTGCTCTCCCAGTTTTGTCTCTCTCCATACTAATGAATGCTTTATTAGAGCGTCTGATGTAATGGGAACCGCCATTAGTTATGGGCCTACCATGTGTCTACCGCTGAACTAAATATTTTATGCATTATTGCATTTGCTCCTGCAGGGGAAAAAAAAAAATTTCCCTCTACTCTTCCAAGTTCTCTGCTGAGAGCTCTGTAACAAATAACAGACAAACAAAAGAGATAGAAACAGAAGTTTATTAACATGTATACCTCATATATGCATGGGAGACACTCAGTAACTCTTAGAGGTCCTTTAGAATTCAACTTAAATACGATTTTCAGCTAAAGACAAAAGAGAGAAAGGTGTGGGGGAAGTCAGTTATGGGGAGATGAGCGGGGAAAATATGATAAACTAGAATAAGTTTTGCTACGCAGAGTTAAGTCAGTGCCTTCTCCATTGCTGAGTTGAGTTTCTTGTGATTTAGTCATTCTCTTGGCACACAGAGGGAGACACCCTTACAAAAGGAGATTTCCCTACAAGTGCAAATTTCCGTTACAAAAGGGTAACTTCGAATCCATTTTCAGAGCTCCTTCTTCGCCTGCTGTTTCTCAAAATAATTCTTATGCCAGAGAGGTAGATTTTGGGGTGGCACATTTTGCCACCCTTCACTCCTCGTGACAAACCAGTGATGTATTGTTATTTCCTTCCTTTTCCCGGAAGACACAGAAGCAGTATCAGTGCCAGGAGACAGCCTTCATATTTTAATTAAAGCTCTTATATGGATACCTGACACTGGCCTTCACTACTTCATCTGGTCTTCCCAAGAGTCCTGCAAGCTATACAGACATTCTCGTCTCTACTTTTTGGGGGGTTGGGTGGTGGTGGGGGAGGTGCTGAAGCTTAAGAAGCGTAGGTGGCCTATGAAGCACACCAAGGTTTAATCTCCAGTCTCCTCTCTCACCACACTGGCCTGCTTGCCAGACCCACTTCAGGACTTTTGTTTCAGCCATTCCCTCTGCCCCAATGCTCTTCCCCCATATCCACATGGCTCCCTTCCTCACCCCCTCCACATATTTGTTCAAATGTCACCTTTCAGTGAGGACTTCCCTAACCCTCCTACCAGAATTGCATCCCCACTCATGGCTGTCCCTCACCCCTGCCCCACTTTATGTTTTTTTCATAGCACTTATCACTCTCTGACACCACACATTTTAGTTACTAGAATGCAAGTTCCAAGATAGAAGACTTTTTGTCAGTTTTGTTCACTAGTATGGGTTCATTTTTGACAAATATTTGTTGAATGAATGGATGAATACATAGCTAATTCCAAAGCCTATTCCCCTTTCACCACAATATTCTCAGATCCTTTGTATCTATCATATCTTCTTTTTGCCTCTAGGCTGCTTTATAATGCTAAAGAATTTTTAAAAAAGAAATGCCTACATTCAATATTATCAAGAAAAAGAAGGGGCGCCTGGGTGGCGCAGTCGGTTAGGCGTCCGACTTCAGCCAGGTCACGATCTCGCAGTCCGTGAGTTCAAGCCCCGCGTCAGGCTCTGGGCTGATGGCTCAGAGCCTGGAGCCTGTTTCCGATTCTGTGTCTCCCTTTCTCTCTGCCCCTCCCCCGTTCATGCTCTGTCTCTCTCTGTCCCAAAAATAAATTTAAAAAGTTGAAAAAAAAAAAAAAACAAAAAAAGAAAAAGAAGAAACAAGTCCGACCTATCCTGGGCCTGGAAACCGTGCTAGCAGCAGTTCTTGGCTTTATCAAAGAACATTTATTATGTGCCTTCCTGTATGTGATGCTCTGCTATGCACTATGCAGAAAAAACTAAACCAAAGTGCTTATCTTGGGCTCTGTCTCCCCCTCCAATTGGCTGATTATTGGGCGAGCCAGCACTGGCACAGATGCACAAATGGAGTACATATGGCATGTACAACACAGACTTGAATGACAGGTGTTGGGAGCCAATATTCACAGGTCAGTCAGAAAGAAAAATTTACAGGCCATCAGGGAGAAAACCCATGGGAGTTTCATTATTAGACAGGGTGGGGTTTGTGGAAATCATCCAAAGAGAACTCTTGCATCCAAAATCTGTTTGGATTTGAGGGGATATTGCTGAGAAACGATTTAACTCATACACAGTGAGCTTCTAATTCACAGCTTGTTTCCTGGATGCAAATATTTGACCGAGGAAGCCACAACAACCATAATGCTGGAAGAAGAACTTGCGGCATCCTCTGTCCTTGGGAAGAACCCATTTTTCCGATCTTGGGCCTGATGCCAACTCTTTTTTAAAAACTAATTTCCTAATGATGCTATAAGCTCCTGGGACAACTGTCATCATTTAGCATTCTTTAAGCATCTTGAGGTGAATTAGAGATTTTTAGCTGCATTTACTCTGTGTATCACTTTTCTGTTTTATGCATATACTCCATGTGTATATAAACAAGACGGTATGATAAAAGCATTAAAATTGTAAGCAAATTAAAGTAACATGAAGCCAGATCGATTGCCAGCAACAAATACAGCTACCACCAACATAAGTTAGAGCTTTTTAGCTGCACACCAGTGCCACAAGGTCAGTTATATGAAAAGTAAATTATGCTAATTAGCATCTTACATGCTTAATTCCAAAATTAATTGTACTAGACTTTAAACTCCTTTAGAACAAGAATAATATTTTACTCATTTCTCATACACTCTCTATTTTAATGCTCAGTAAGTATACCCTCTCCCTCCAATAGATGAAGATTCATTAGGACTGAATATTACATTAAACAGTGTATCCAGTATCTATTATGCATTTGGCACAAAATAACATTCAATAAATATTTTTTTAGAAATAAAAAAAGGGGTTCCTGGCTGGCTCAGTTGGTAGAGAGTGAAACTCTCAATCTCTGGATTGTCGGTTCAAGTCCCACGTTGGATGTACAGATTACTTAAAAAAACAAAAAAACAAAACAAAACAAAAAAAACAACCAACCTAAGGCTTATAAAATGCAAGTCAAGGGTCCTACTCTATTTTTAAAAAAAGAAAAGAAAAAAAAATAAATTAAAAAAAATGAATACTGACCTGTAAAAATTAAATTTAATTCAACATTTGGGTACATGTGAATTATCAGTAAAACAAACCATAAGCAAAAGATCATGGATTCAAATATTTTATGAAAAGATATTAGGGAGGAGGGGTAAGTGGAGGAAGGTAGTCAAAAAGTACTAACTTTTTCAGATCAATGAAACAGAATAGAGAACCCAGAAATGGACCCACAAACGTATGGCCGCCTAATCTTTGACAAAGCAGGAAAGAATATCCAATGGAATAAAGACAGTCTCTTCAGCAAGCGGTGCTGGGAAAACTGGACAGTGACATGCAGAAGAATGAACCTGGACCACTTTCTTACACCATAGACAAAAATAAATCAAAATGTATGAAAAACCTAAATGTAAGACAGGAAGCCATCAAAATCCTAGAGGAGAAAGCAGGCAAAAACCTCTTTGATCTTGGCCACAGCAACTTCTTACTCAACACGTCTCTGGAGGCAAGGGAAACAAAAGCAAAAATGAACTACTGAGACCTCATCAAGATAAAATCTTCTGCACAGAGAAGGAAACAATCAGCAAAACTAAAAGGCAACCGACAGGATGGGAGAAGATATTTGCAAATGACATATCAGATAAAGGCTTAGTATCCAAAATCTATAAAGAACTTTTCAAACTCAACACCCAAAAAACAAATAATCCAGTGAAGAAATGGGCAAAAGACATGAATAGACACTTCTTCAAAGAAGACATCCAGATGGCCAACTGACACATGAAAAAATGCTCAACATCATTCATCACCAGGGAAATACAAATCAAAACCACAATGAGATATCACCTTACACCTGTCAGAATGGCTAACGTTAACAACTCGGGCAACAACAGATGTTGGTGAGAATGCGGAGAAAGAGGATCTTTTGCATTGCTGGTGGGAATGCGAGCTGGTGCAGCTACTCTGGAAAGCAGTATGGAGGCTCCTTAAATAATTAAAAATAGAACTACCCTACGACCCAGCAATTGCACTACTAGGTATTTATCCAAGGGATACAGGTATGCTGTTTCAAAGGGACACATGTACCCCAATGTTTATAGCAGCACTATCAACAATAGCCAGAGTGTGTAAAGAGCCCAAATGTCCATCGATGGATGAATGGATAAAGAAGATGTAATATATATATATATATATATATATATATATATATATACATACACACACAATGGAATATTACTCAGCAATCAAAAAGAATGAAATCATTTGCAATTATGTAGATGGAACTGGAGGGTATTATGCTGAGCGAAATTAGTCAGAGAAAGACAAATAGCATATGACTTCACTCATATGAGGACTTTAAGATACAAAACTGATGAACATAAGGGAAGGGAAGCAAAAATAATATAAAAACAGGGAGGGGGACAAAACATAAGAGACTCTTAAATATGGAGAACAAACAGAGGGTTTCTGGAGAGGTTGTGGGGGGGCGCTAAATGGGGAAGGGGCATTAAGGAATCTACTCCTGAAATCATTGTTTCACTATATGCTAACTAATTTGGATGTAAATTGAAAAATAAAATTAAAAAAAGTACTTTTAATTATAATATAAAAAGTACTAGGGATGTAATGTACAACATGATGACTCTAGATAACAGTATGTATGATATATAGGAAAGTGGTTAAGGGAGTAAATCCTGAGAGTTCCCAGAACAAGAAACATTTTTTTTCTTTTTCTTTTCTTTTTATTATATTGAGATGTATGTTAGCTGACCTTATTGTGGCAATCATTTCACAATATATGTAAAGGAAACCATCATGCTGTATGCCTTAAACTTATATAGTGATGGATGTCAACTATATCTCAACAAAACTGGGGAAAGGCATGCCTGGGTGACTCAGTTGGTTGAGTGTCTGACTTCAGCACAGATCATGATCTCACAGCTCGTGGGTTCGAGTCCTGCGTGGGGCTCTGTGCTGACACCTTGGAGCCTAGAGCCTGCTTTGGATTCTGTGTCTCCCTCTTTCTCTGATCCTCTCCTGCTCATGCTCGCGCTCTCTCTCTCTCTCCTTCTCTCAAAATAAATAAACATTAAAAATTGAAAAAAAAAAACTGGGTGGGGGGAAGGTACTGACAAGCCCAAAGATTAAATTCTGCATCAGCTCTTGAGGAGAGGGTGGTTTGGGGCATTACTGATACATTCTGGGCTTTATTTCCCTATTCTATCCTGATGAATCTTAGACAAGAATGAGGGTTGGGTTAGAGGATGATCTCTACTGTCCCTTTCATCTCCAAGTTCTGGGATTATGATTTGTATAATCCAAAAGGATATAGGTATATTTGCAGAGGCTGGCCCATTACCTGGCAGGGTTGAATGATTTTTTAAAAGTGAATAAACTGTAAACAGAGCCAGCTCCAAGACAGCCTCCAACAATCCCACCTCCTGATACCCTTGTGTGGTTCCCTCCCATGTCATACTAGAGGTGATCTGTTTGACCACTAGCATACAGCCGAAGTAGTGGCACACCACTTTCTACATTAGAGGTTATAAAAATAAAAGTGAGGAACTGAGACCTTCTGCCAACGGCCATGTGAACACATCTGAAAGTGGATTTTCCTCAAAGCTCCATTCAAGCTTTCAGGAGACAGCAGTCCCTGCTGACAGATTGACTATGACCTCGTGAACCGGAACCACTTAGCTAAGGTGGTCCTGGATTCCTGATCCTCAGAAACTAGGTGAGATAATGCATTGTTGCTGTTTTAAGTTGCTAGATTCGGGGGGGAATTTGTTACACAGCAAGAGATAACAAAGACATTTTTCATCCCAAAGTCCTCCCTTCTCCTGGGGGAGATATGATTAATGTCAATTTCACCATTCCTGGAAATTATGCACTTTTTTTGGCAACATACATTTCATAAGAAAAGACACAAGTTAGTACCAGCATTTTCCTAGCTACCTAGTTTTAAAAATCAGCTTCACTCAAGCCACAACTTTAAAAAGGAAGAAAAACTACCTTATTGCATGTAGTAATGGTCTCATTGTGATCTTTTTCTCTAGAGTTTCAAGATTACGTGTTGCCTTTGCCAAAATTCCCCTTCTTTCATGGCCATCCAATAGGTACATCATTCTCTTTCATACTTTTCTTACTGGGTCTTCCTATGAAACGACTTTAAAAGAAACACATTCATAGGGCTTGTTTCTCTTTCAATACCTCTTTAATTCATAGATTTGCTCTTTACTTCATGACAAAATGGCCTTTGAAGATCTTCAAGGACTGTTTTTATGTCTAAGAATTTAAAAAAGTTAGAATATGGAATTCAACTGCTTTGGGCATTCAATATTTCACCTTGGAGGTAATGTATACAAAGACCTTAGAACAGATTTATACAGAAGTTATTTATATAGAAGTACAGATTGACACCCTGTTATGTAGATAAGGAAATGCTTTATGTGCTTAATACCTAGAGACCAAAATGGAGAAGAGCTATCCACTAACGCAGCCTGGACTCTACAGTGGATGCCAAGTTCAGAATAGCTCTCATAATTCTAATTAAGGACCCCCTCCATAGGATGGTTTTTATGATTTCTCCATCATCTACCAGAGCTGTGAACAAAACTGTTGTCTCTAAAATGTTTCCTGATAGGTCATTGTAAAATGATCTGGCACAAAATGACCCAAAAACTTCTGTGGACAGGAATGTTTATTAACACATCACTGTGCCTTTGAGCAAACACATTTCTTAGATCTAAACATCAAATTGCTGCTGCATGCCTCTAGGAAACGGTGTATACATTTTACCTGATCTGCAAAGGTATGGGCCTCAAACAGTATGCTAGATCTGTCTTACATCAAAGAGGCACAGGGACTGACAACGCAGTCTGGTTAATAATCTAAATTCTGTAAAACTAGAAGTGACTAGATTTAGGGGCACCTGGGTGGTTCAGTTGGTTAAACATCTGACTTCGGCTCAGGTCATGATCTCACAGCTCATGAGTTCGAGCCCCGCATCTGGCTCTTGTGTTGACAGCTCAGATCCTGGAGCCTGCTTCGGATTCTGTGTCTCCCTCTTTCTGTGTCCCTCCCCTGCTTGGACTCTGTCTGTGTCTCTCTCAAAAACAAACACACATTAAAAAAAAAAAAGTGACTAGATTTACACAAAGAAAGCACCAGCAAGGGCATAGTGTTTCCTGATTCCTCTGATTGTGGGATTTTGAGGGCAATGGGGGAAGGGAGAGAAGGGAGGCCATGGGAATCATGACCTGTGGAGAACCACCATGTCCTCACCCTACAGAAAAGAGGGAAAAGAGAAATGAATACAAGACAAGAAGTTTTGTGCTTAGAAACTCACTAAGGTGTAAGATGCTGTAAAAGAGGTTTTTGCTCCTGACTTGCTTATACTCCTGGTCTCCTAGATCTGGATTCTGAGAAAAAGAAAAGAGTTGCCTAGAAATCTATTCCTAGCTTCCATTTTTAGGTTTTAGTAGTTATAGCCAAAAGCTGATGAGTTGGTGGCCATCACAATTTTTCTTGTACCACAGTCATAACATTCTCAAAGTGAGTTTGCATGGTTACTTGTGGGTCAAAACTAAGGGCAATTAAAGCTTTGGAAAATGACCTTCCCTCCTCCCTCCTTCCCTTCCCTCCCTCCTTCTTTCCCTCCCTCCTTCCTTTGATAAATTTACTTTGAAGAACCAAAATTTATTTTCTTTTTTCCCCATCTTTATTGAGGTATAATTGACAAATAAAATTGTCCATACTTAAGGTGTATAATTTGATGTTTTGACATACATTGTGAAATAATTGTCACAAGTGAGCTAATTAACATGAAAACTGATGTTTTTAAATAACAAATATTTGAGTTGCAAATGATTCCCTCATGATTTTGCACAGGAAATGTGACTAAAATGTAAACTGTACAAAATTAAATTACAGAATATTAGGGCAAGAGAAAACAGTTCCTGGGCACTGTCTAGACAAGCATTCAGGAAACAGTGAGAGTGTTATTTATTCTTATTTTTTGCCACCTGTCAAGAGAAAGAATATCAATGTTCAGGTCACAAATAAGTCAGTGAAGGGGCGCCTGGGTGTCTCCATCAGTTAAGTGTCTGACTTCGGCTCAGGTCATGATTTGGCGGTTTGTGAGTTAGAGCCCCTCGTCAGGCTCTGTGCTGACAGCTCAGAGCCTGGAGCCCGTTCGGATTCTGTGTCTCCCCATCTCTTGGCCCCTCCCCTGCTCATGCTCTGTCTCTCTCTGTCTCTCAATAATAAGTAAATGTTAAAAAAAATTAAAAAATAAATAAATAAGTCACTGAAGGTGATTACATTCCCTTTATTTTCCCCAGAGAAAAAGGAAATTGGATGTTTAGCATAGAATAGTCATTATTACACCTGGGTTGACCTAGAAGGGCAAGTTTTCTTACAACCTCATTACAACGAAGCTACTAACACCTCTTGCATATTAATCAGTTATGATCTTGGAAGTTACATGGTCACTTGTACCCCGAACGCATGTAGCTTAATTTGGCCCAATACCCATTATCTTTTTCTGCATAACAACAGCCTATAAACTTTTTAGCCTAACACAGCAACCCCTCATTAAGCTCACAATTCTCCAGGTTAACAATTCGAGTTGGGCTCAGCTGAGCCATTCTTCTGGTCTTGGCTGGGCTAACTCACGAGTACTTACTTGGTCAACAGCTGGTTGACTAAGCGACTCTGCTTCTGAGGGAGGGCTTGTCTAGGATGACCTCAGCTGGGACAAGTCATCTCCGCTCCGCACAGTCATGTGAACTTGAGCAAATTTCCTAGCCTCTCTGGTCTTCCCTGCTGGCTCATTCTCATCAACACACAAATACGCTGTTATTTCTCTAACCCACAGCCAGAAAGGCCTCTTTTATCTCCAGCTATCGCCCTATCTCTCTGCTCATTGTTACAGCCAAACTCTTTAAAAGTTATTTGGACTCACTGGCTCCAAGTCCATTCTTCCCATGTTTTGCTAAAACCTACTCCAGAAGGTTTTAGCCCACACCATTCTGCCCAAATTGCTCCTGTCAAGGCCAACCTTTCCATTGCTCAATCCAAAGATCCATTCCTACTCCTCATCTTACGTGACCCGTCAGCAGCAGTTGACACGTGTCATCACCCCATCTCCTCGAAACACTTCTTTCACTTGGCTTCTGGGCAGCACACCCACCTGGTTCTCATCCTCCCTCCCTAGCTTCCCCTTCCAGGTCTCCTTTACTGGCTCCAATATCAGAGTTCATCCAAGCTCAGTCCTTGGACTTTTTCCCTTCTGATTTTACTTATTTTCCTGGTGATCTCATCCAGTCTCCTGATTTTTAAGTATCGTCCATATGTGAATAACTCCGAATTAATGTCCCTATCCACGACCCCAAGTCCAGACATAAATATCCAGCTGCCTACAAGCAATCTCCACTTGGAAATGTTATATTTTCCTATTTCCGCTGCAACAAATGATCATAAACTCAGTGGCTTAAAACAACATGAATGTATTATCTTACTGTTTTGGAGGTCAGAAGTCCAAAATGGGTCTCAGTGGGTAACATCAGAGTGTCAGCACGGCTGCATTTCTTTTCTAAAGGCTCTAGGGGAGAATCCATTTTCTTGGCCTTTCCAACTTTTAGAGACTGCTGGCATTTGTTTGCTTGTGGGCTTCTTCCATCTTCAAAGCCAGCAATGGCCAGTGAAGTCTCTCTTGCATTGCATAGTCTGACACTGACTTCCACATTTAAAGACTTATGATTACATTACATCCACCTGAATAGTGCAGGACACCTTCCCTATTGTAAGGTCAGCTAATTAACAACCTTAATTCCATCCACTAATTCAATTCCCCCTTGCCATATAATCAAACATATTCACAGGTTCCCTAATTCACAGGGAATTAAAAGGATCTCAATGGGCCTTTTGGGGGATCCTTATCCTGCCTGCCACAGATGTCTTATAGTCATGTCAAAGTTAGCATATCCAAACTGAACTCCTGAGCTTACCAATCCTGCCCCTCTCTAAGTCCTCCTCAACTTCAATCACCTTTTTCTTCTCTTCTCTTTCTAGCTCATATCCAATCTGTTAGCAAATCCTGTGGACCCCACCTACAGAGATGCTTAGAATCTGATACTTCTTACCGCCTCCCAAGCAACTACATTGGTTCATCCTCCTCCATTACTCTCTTGGGTTATTGTTAATGGTCTCCAGATCTCCCCGAGTATTATAATAGTCTCCCAACCCATCTCTGTGGTTTCTGCCCTGTCTTACCAGCACCCATTTCCCACCTGCCCACACGTAGTCTGTTCTCAATATAACATCCAGATATTTTTACAACAGAAGTCAGACCATGTAGCTTCTCCCCTCACAACTCTCCCAAGGCTTCTCAGCTCCATAAAAGTCAATATCTGCAAGGCCCATAGGATCTGGCCTTTCCTCCTACTTCTCTGACTTCTGTTCCTCCCCAACATACTCATTTTTACTCCACCCACCAGGGCCTCCCTGCTCTGGCTGCAACAGTCCGGGCACCTCCTCGCGGCTTTTGTACTTGGCAGTTTACTCTTTGTGACACACTCTTCTCCCAGAGGTTTATAATATGGGTCTCTCTTCATCTCCCTCAATCTTTGCTCAAAGTCCCCTTCTCAATGAGGCTTTCCTTATTCATCATCCTTTATTTTTTAACTTTTTTCCCCCTTTCCTTTTATTGAAGTATCGTTGACACACCATGTTATGTTAGTTTCAGGAATACGATGTAGTGATTCGACACATCTTCTTGTTATGCTATGCTCGTCACAAGTGCAGCTACCATCTGTCACCATACTACACTGTTCTAATACCATTGCCATATTCCATATGCGTACCTTTTATTCCTGTGACTTATTCATCCCATAACTGGAAGCCTGTACCTCCCACTCCCCTTCATCCACTTTGTTTATTCCCCCAAGCCCCTCCCCTCTGGCAACCATCAGTTCTCTGTATTTATGAATCTGTTTCTGCTTTTCGTTTGTTTCTTTGAGATCCACGTATAGGTAAAATCCCTATGATATTTGTCTTTCTCTGACTTATTTTACTTAGCGTAGTAGCCTCTAGGCCCATCGGTGTAGTTGCAAATGGCAAGAGCTCATCCTTTCGTATGGCCAAGTAAAATTCCGTTGTATGTACATACCTACATACGGTGGAATCTATACTAAAGCTTCTTTACCCACTTACCTATCAGTGGACACTTGGGTTGCTTCCATATCTTGGCTATTATAAAGAATGCTGCAATAAACATCGGGGTGCATCTATCTTCTCAAATTAGTGGTTTTGTTTTCTTTGGGTAAATATTTAGTAGTGGAATTACTGGATCATATGGTATTTCTCTTTCTGTTTGAAGAGCATCCATACTGTTTTCCACAGTGGCTGTACCAATTTACATCCTCACCAACAGTGCAACAGGGTTCCTTTTTCTCCACGTCCTCGCTAACACTTGTTATTTCTTGTTGTTTTGAATCTAGCCATTCTGACAGGTGTAGGGTGAGGTCTCATTGTGGTTTTAATTTGCATCTCCCTGATGATTGGTGACATTGAGCATCTTCTCACAACATCCTTTAAATTGCACGCACATGGGGGTGTTTGAGTGGCTCAGTCAGTTTAGCGTCCTGACTTTAGCTCAGGTCATGATCTCACAGTGTGAGTTTGAGCCCTGCGTCAGGCTCTGTGCTGACAGTTTGGAGCCTGGAGCCTGCTTTGGATTCTGTGTCTCCCTCTCTCTCCGTCCCTCCCCTGCTCGCACTCTCTCTCCCTCTCCCTCTCTCTTTCAAAAATAAATAAACATTAAAAAAAAATTTTAAATTGCATGCACATGCACACACACACACGTACACAGAAACCTTTCCTTCTTTAATGCTTTACTTTTCTCAGTAGCATTTATCACATTCTAACTTACCATATAATTTACATTTTTATACTTTATTTTTATCTCTCACCACTAAATAGTAAATTCCACGAAGGCAGGGATGCTTTGAGGTATTCCTAATTCTTAGGCCATTATCAAGTACATGGTAGACACTCAGTAGATATTAGACAAATAAATGATTCTGCATCAGTTTCTTCATCAGTAAAATGGGAATACTAGGAATGGTAACGATATCGTAAAGTTATTGGGAGAATTAAATAAATTAATATATGTAATGTGTTATCACAGAGCCTGCAACGGAGAAAGCATTAAAGAAGTATTTACGCTTATAATCTCTCTACCATTTACACTGATTCTTCTCTTGTTACTCAGTGAGCACCAAACACTACCCCTCAAGAGGTAACGATAGTAACATATCGAGAATACACTGTGTCCTAGTAAGGAAGTCATATGTAAATACTTGCTATTTTATATAATTTAACAAAGCCCTCAGCAAGTAACGATCTTACATTAATTACTACTGGACTCTCTAGGTGTGTATGTTGAGGACAAATGTTCAGTATCCCTGTTTTTCTATTGGATGCACACATGTTAACACGGACAAAGGAACCTGAACTTTAGTCCCTCACCCGGTCAGAACTAACCACCAACGGCAGGCAGATGAGCTAAATCCTCATGACTGTCGTAGTCCCACGTTCCTTTGTTATTAATTGGATTTAGGTGATGACCTTCAAGTCTAGAATCAGCACCATTCTTTCCCAGTTTGAATATTGGCACAAGCCACAGACCTTATTAATCTTATTTCAAAATGTCAGAACACCAATATTCAGAGCATTTGAAACTGTGCAAATAACCTTCTAGAATACATTTTCAAAATCAAAGTATCATTATTGGTTTTCTTCCTTCATCCTCTTGCAGCATATACCAAACTGAATCCCAGAGATTCCATCAACTTATTTCCATTTTTATACCAGTGAGGCCAAAGGGAAAAAAGCATTATTATCTGGATGCAGAAGCTCCGTGAAGAGCCAAACCTCAGACTTGCACATCTTTGAAAATTAAAGTCTCTCCTGACAAAGTAGGCCAAAAATTTCTGGTGTGTAGCTATTGGATGGTCAGTTTTATTCACTCCCTAATAAATATGAAGCACCCAAAAAATCAGTTTTATAAGAAACCGGACCATCGCTGGCTGTTTGTCTTTGATTAAACATCACCTCTGCGATTTAATTCAATCACTTCAAACGGAAGTCTATGATGTTTGACTCTGAATAAAACACTTTAATGTCAAGTTTAAAGATGGCCACGTGCAGTTGTACAGATCATTCATTGCACCTGCCTATCTAGCTGAGGGGGCAAGTGAGGCTGAAAGATTTTTCGCTTTGTTTATTTTCAATTCCAAGGCTTGACTGTGAGTATTAAGGATGCAACCTGGAAGACTCAGCATATAGTGACATCACAAACCTTAGAGCTGGAAAGAATAGGTGATAATATTATAGGAGAGGACAGAGGACGAGAGTGAATCATATAGGACCAATGCCTAGATAATTCATAAGACCCTTCAAGAAATTTAGATCAGGCCTGGAGAGAAGGGGAGAAAGGGAGAAGAAAGTAGAAGAGAAAACAATGACTGTGGCAATTTATCAAAAGAAGATGAGTTATATCTAAAGAAAATGAATTATAATGATTTGGTAAGATTATGTTTTCTGCAATCTACTCAACAGAAATTGGGGACTTGAGATCCAAACTCAGTTTTTAAGCAGTTTTTTAGAAGCTGAATATGTGTACACCTGAGTAACTGGGGCTGGGACTATAAAATGTATACCCAGCATATTGCATTTATTGAGCTTCCAAAACACAGTGGGCTCTAGGCTAAGAGCCTTACACGCATTCTCACATTTAGTCAATCCAGGGGAAAAAGGGTCTGGGAGGCTGGCTGGGTATTTTCTACTTGCCTCTCCAGATCATTATCTCCCCTGCCCTGTGCCAAAAGAGGCTGACTGATATGAACTACCACCACCAGCCACCTTGTGCTACTGCTTCTTATTGGGTTTGGCCAGTGGTAGGACTGGTGGAGAGTGCGATCAGGGTACTTACTCCCCTGGCTCTCTATGTCATATTGCCTTGAATTGTCTTCATCCCTCTATGGAAGGTGATAGCTCTTATCAGGCAGCCCTCTCCATTGCTACTGATGTGGACTGAATGTTTATGTCCCCCCGCCCCCAAGTTCATATGTTAAAGCCCTAACCCCCAAACTGATGACATTTGGAAGTAGGACCTTTGGGAGGTGGTTAGGTTTAGACGAGATCATGAAGGTAACCCCCCCGCCCCCCCCCCCCCCGCGATGAGATTAGCTTTTTTATAGGAAGAAAAAGACACACCAGAGCTTGCTCTTTCTCTGCCATGTGAGGATATGTGGGAAGAAAGCTGCTGTCTGCAAGCCAGAGAGCCAACTCTCACCAGGAACCAGATCTGCCAGCACCTCGAGCTGGGCCTTCCCAGCCTCTATAAATGTCTGCTGTTCAAGCCGCCCCATCTATTGTATTTTGTTATAGCGGCCCCGTGCACTGACATAGCTACCCTCTCGGAGTTCCAGGACCGCTGCCTCCCACTCCCAATGCCCCTTCAGGCACAGGGAAGATAGGCGACTGCCTGACGCCACTGGTCTTAAATCCTGCACTATTCCTTTCTGGTTTCCGTAAAGCCTGCCCGCAATCTAGTGAACAGCCACTTTCTGCCTACCCAGTGGGAGTGCGCCCTCTATTTCCTGCTAGGACACTCTCTAATATACATGTACTTCCTAAGCAGAGACTGGGTGGCCGTTTATCAACAGGACTTTGCTCATCTGTGGAGCTATAGGGATCTTCACGCTTCTCCCAACTCTGAAAGTTGCTATGCTGCTTATAGTTACACTAATAAAGACATTCGTTACATTTTTATTCAATTATACATGAAACAGCAAATATTTCCTGTAAAACCTTTACATTGTGTTGAGCGAAACTGTTCTGTCTATCCTCCCAGAAGCCATTCCTTGTGACCCCTGCACTCGATTTAAAAGAAAAAGGAATGGAGAAAAAGCGAGTGACAGTCCAGTGTCAGTGCTGGAGGGCAGCCATTGACTCCGAGTCCCTGGAGACAGAGGTCCTGGAGGTCCTGGAGAGTTTGTGGCTTCTCTACCTGGGACAACTAGTTTTCTAGAGATGGGATTGAGAACCCACGAATGCTGCTCACCAGATGAAGAAGGACAGCTAGTTGCAGGGCACAAAGCTTTTGTTTGGAGTTACATCTTGATGCTTCTGAAAGCAGCAACATTTCTCAGTGTTTCCTGTGTGTTCAGCTCCTCAGGAGAGGCTGAATATGCAAATGCTAGGATAAAATATAGTAAGAAAAAATAATGAATGAAACAGTCCACTGCATCTCAAACAATTTCGCATCATCATCCCGTCTCCTTTTGTCTTATGACCAGGAATAATCGCCAAATTGTTGTTCATGTTGTGGAATTTCTGCTAAAAATCCCTCATACTTGTCTAAGGCTTTATAATTTATGGAGCCTCTCATTTTATTCTCATAAGGATCTCCTGTGCGTGTGCATGCACAAACACACACACACACAATTGTGAAAATAAATAGGGCAGGTATTCTCTTTTATTTTTATTATTGGTGTTTTTTTTTAATCTCATAATATCTTATCTTTTTCCATTCCAACCCCTCAAAGTCTTTTATGATATATTGTAAATGTGATTTTTCTTGATCTTGGTCATAATAATCTTATTAGTAATACTATGTTATTTGCTATGCTATATTATTTGTTACATATTCATTTGTTGATAATCTTTTTTTATTTTAATTTTTAATTTGTATTCTGTAAAGTTGCCGATTCTGGAGATTTTCTCTGTTCCTTTCTAGTCTCTGTTGCTTTTGGTCTTTCTTTCCCACTCAAAATGTCCCCTTTAATATTTCTCACAGGGCTGGTTTAGTGGTCACGAACTCCCTTAGTTTTTGTCTGACAGGCTCTTTATCTCTCTTTCTATTCTGAATGACAGCCTTGATGGCTAAAGTATTCTTGGCTGCATATTTTTTCCACTTCGGGCATGTTGAGTATATCATGCCACTCCCATCTGGCCTGCCAGGTTTCTGGGGAGAGATCTGCTGCAAACCTGACTTGTCTTCCCTTGTAGATTAGGAATTTATTTTCCCTTGTTGCTTTCAGGATTCTTTCCTTATCTGTATATTTTAAAAATTTTACTATGATATATTCTTGGAGTGGGCCAGCTTTTGTTAAATTTGGTGGGAGTTCTCTGTGCCTCCTGGATTTCAATGTCTGTTTCCTTCCCCAGATTAGGGAAGTTTTCTGCTATAATGTGCTCATTTAAAACTTTTCTGCCCTCTTTCCCCTTTCTGGGACTCCTATGATACAAATGTTATTATGCTTTATGGAGTTACTGAGTTCCCTAAGTCTACATTCATGATCTAATACTTTTCTTTCCCTACTCTTTTCAGCTTCATTACTTTCCATATTTTTATATTCTATATCACTTATTCATTCCTCTGAGTCGTACATCCTCACTGTCACTACATCCTGTTGGTTTTGAATCTCAGTTATAGCATTTTTCTCCAGCCTGACTAGTTTTTAGTTCTTTTATTTCTGCAGTAAGGGATTCTCTGGTGTCTTCTATGCTTTCTCAAGCCCAGTCAGTCTCCTTATGATTGTTGTTTTAAATTCTGGTTCAGGCATAATTACTTATATCTGTTTTGGTTAGGTCCCTGGCTGTGACCTCTTCATGTTCTTTATTTTGGGGTGAATTCCTCCATTTTGGCACTTTGTTTAGGTCACTATTTGTGTGTGTGTGTGTGTGTGTGTGTGTGTGTGTGTGTGTTGGGAAATCCTGTTATATTTCCTGGTCCTGAGAGTAATGGCTGTATTAAGAAGAGGTCCTATACTATCCAGGGCCTCGTGCTTCAGGAAGTATTTCAGAGCGTGCACTCCGCTATTGTGTTTTGGTTGCTCTTTCCCTCAGATCGGTCCTCTGCAGAGTTTCTCCTTGCCTGCAGTGGGGAGCGTTTGGACCTTTCCAGTGTGTGGCATTTTTAACTAGGTGTACTTTAGTATGCTTGTTAAAATGAGCCTGATCCTATTTCCACGAGAGCTGAAGCTTTGCAGAGCTCTATGATCAGTAGTCTTGGTACATGTTGGGGTTTGTGCTGGTTTTCTGGGGAAGAGGCCTGCTGCTTGGGTTCTCAGCCAGACCTGCCCTAGTAAAGATGCACCTGCAGTGAGCAGTGGGGCAGAGCTTGGTGTATGTGGCTCCAGCCTCCACTGGGAGGCGCTGTGTTGTTCACTGAAGTCTGTCCCTGCTGATGGGAGGCAGGAAAAATGGCATTGCCCCGCTCTCGGAAGCGGGGAGTTTGTGCCCACTGCTATTCAGAAAGCCCTCACAGATGAGTGAACAATCTCCCCTCTTGTGTCCCAGGTTTCTGTCAGAATCCTGCTTTCACCCTGTGTCTGAATCGTCTGCCTGCCTTGCGGCCAGTACTCCTGTGTTTTATCTCAGTCACGCAGCTAGGTTTCAAAACCTCCAAATCTTAGGGACTCAGAGCAGTGCAGACCCACGCTGATCCTCTGGGGGAGGGTATCGCGGTGCTGTGGCTAGTGCCAGTTCATCCCAGAAAATCCGTCCCACGACTGTGCAGAGGCTTGGAGTTTGTGGTAAAATGCAGCCAAGAGTTGGCTTCTAGGTTAGCTGCCCTCTCAGCAGGTGCCCCTACTGCTATGCTAATTAACAGGCCGCTCAGTGACCCCCTGTCTCTTCTGTCCCCTGAAAGGTAGTGCCATCTCTCCCAAATGCATTCCAAGAAGGGGAACTGTTTCTCCCGGTGAGACCCAGGAGATCCTCAGACCATGCTGTCCATTCCAGGGCCTCTGCTCTCCTTCCCCATAAGAACACCGCTAAGGCCACCGGCATGACCCTGGTGATGGTATGACTTCTAAAACTTCGGACTTCGAGCTCCCCTGCTTGTAAAAACTTGCCACAGTTTCTCTCCTTTTCCCAGTCAGTGGTTTTGAGGAAGAGTTTTTCTTGTGCAATCTCCTGCATGCTGCCTTCTGTCTTTGTTTCTCTCCCTTTCTCCCTCTTTCCTCTTTCCCTGATCAGCTCCCCCCCCCACCCCGCAGCACCCTCAATTCTTTTCTCTCCCTCAAATCAACTCTCCGTAGTATCTCCCTCCATGATGTAGCCACTTTTCTCCCTCTAGGTGTGCAACTTGTTCTTTCAGTCCTCATATTAATTTCTTGGGTGTTCAGGATGATTTGATATTTATCTAGCTGTGTTCAAGGGACAAGGAAAGCATAGGGTGCCCCTACTATTCTGCCACCTTAACTCCTCCTCAACTATCTTCTGTAAACAGTGAGCTATGATAGGTGTTATGGGAAATATGAGAAAATTCCTGTCCAGTAGAACTTTCTGCAATGATGAAAATATTCTAAACGTGTTATTGAAAATCATGGAGACAAAATATAATGTGAAGACAGAATGTGGGATAAAGAGGAACAATAGCTTTATTGCTTTGCGGGCAAAGGAGGGTGTAGTGGGCTAAGGCCTTCAGAAACTGCAAGCCTGCCGGGAGGAAAGGGGTGGGAGGTTTTGTAAGGAAATACAGGATCTACGGGCCCCCGGGTGGTTCAGTTGGTTGAGCATCCAACGTCAGCTCAGGTCATGATCTCACTCACAGTTCGTGAGTTCAAGGCCCCTGTCAGGTTCTGTGCGACAGCTCAGAGCCTGGAGCCTGCTTTGGATTCTGTGTCTCCCTCTCTCTCTGCTCCTCCCCCACTCACACTCTCTCTCTCAAAAATGAATAAACATTTAAAAACTTTTTAAAGATAAGGAAATACAGGATCTAGCCAGTTTTGACAGGAATTGTGTAGGCACTGCCAGCTTTGTTCATCATGTCTTTAGGGTGGTACCAGGTTCCCAAAACAAAAGGCTAAGAAGGGAGGAGGGGAGGTTTGCAGAAGAGAGGAAAAAGATTACTTTAAAATCGAGTTTGGCTAAAGTATTAGTGCAGCCATTTTGATTTTGGTTCAACTTTATGCTTTTAAGCATTTTCAAAGGTTCAGTTTCATTTTTGAGAGACAGAGCACGAGCAGGGGAGGAGCAGTGAGAGAGAGAGAGAGAGAGAGAGAGAGAATCCAAAGCAGGATCCAGGTTCAGAGCTGTCAGCACAGAGCCCAATGCGGGGCTCGAACCCACAAACTGGGAGATCATGACCTGAGCCAAAGTCAGACACTCAACCGACTGAGCCACCCAGGCACCCCGGTTTCCAATATAATAGCAACTAACCACATGTAGGCAATGAACATTTGAAATCCAGGCAATAAAACTGAGGAAATAAATTTTTAATTTTATCTAATGTTAACTTATTTTAATTTAATGTTAATTTTTAAAAAAACCTAAATATTTGAACTTTAATAGCTACTGGCTTGGGCAGCGCAGCTCTGACACCAAAGTAGCTACTCCTATTTTGCAGGAATTTAGAATCCAAAGGGATGATGTCATAGAGTGGGTAGCCAACAGGAGGCGAGCTTGAGAACAATTACAAACTATTGCATAAAATTCAAAATTATAGAAAATACATCTAAACATTGAGATCATCTAATGAAGTGATCTGTGTGGGATGAGGTTAATGGAAAGAAAGCATTCAGAGAAAATAGGATTTCAGGAACTGTTATGGTGGAGAAAGGAAGAGCAGAGGCAAATGAAAGAAAAAGGACCATTTGGAGGAATGTGAGTGAGATGTTGAGGCAAATCTGAAGGGAATGTGGATATTGACACTGATTAGTGGCAGAATATGCCATCCCAATGATACCTCTTTGGCATAAGGAGTACTTTGAGAAGGAGCAGACACAGGAGAAGCTCTGAAAACGGAGTAGAAGTTACCCTTTTGTAAGAGAAATTGATATTTATAAAGAAATCTCTATTTGGAAGGGTATCTCCCTCACTGTACCAGGAAGAGAAGGATGACCAAACCACAAGAAACTCATCAATGCAGAAGTCCCTGACTTAAATCTTCATGGCAAATCTTACTCTTGTTTACCAGACTTGTGCTGCCCATCTCCCCGTAACTGACTTCCCCACACCCTTCTGTCTTTTGTCTTTAGCTAAGGATGGTATTTAAGCCTGAATGGTATATCACCTCTGAGAGTTACTCAGTTTTCTGAATACTTCCCTTGTATACAGTAGGTATACATTATAAACTTCTGTTTGTTTTTCTCTTATTAATCTTGTTTTATAGGGCTCCAGCTGAGAACTTAGAAGGGTAGAGGGAAAATTATTTTACTCTCCCCTACGTTGGTAACATGGAAAGCCATTATCGGATAGTGTGGACACTGTAAAGGATAAACAAATGGAGAGAGAGCAAGTAAATGAGAGAGAGAGAGAGAGAGAAGAAACAAACACTAAAAATGTTCAAGTACTGTGACCTGGCACATCTTTTGTTCTTTCATTTATTCCCTAAAAATGTTTTCAAATAATAATAGAAGATTAGCTAACCCATTTGGTTTATGAATTTGTGTAGGGGAGGAATTTTTATTATACCCTTCTAGATTCTGTGGCTGGTCCAATCATTAAAATGACATAAGACAGATTAACAGGAGAAAAACAAATCTAATTGCGTACATGTGCAGGAGACCCAAAAGGCAACCAGGCAATTGAGGTTTATAAAACATCCTGAGCTAAGGAAAAGGTCTCAGAGGAGGGAAAGCAATTTATAGGGAGGGGAGAGGAGGAAATGTTTGGCAAATCAAGGTTATGCAGATCAGTTTCTTAAGTAAAAATGGTTTATCTCTGGCAGTAGCTCTCTTCTTGGTAGAGGCCCCCTTTCCAATGTAAATTTCCTTTATAATTGCATATTTCCCCCACAAATGAAAAAATTACATTTCTTTTAGGCATTTAAGGGGGAGGTTACAAGCTTCTCAGGAGTCTTCTGGGTCTTGATTGCCTTCAGGTCAAAGTAATCCTCCTGTGAGAGTGGCATGTTAAGGAGGAGCAGTCTTGTTCTGAACTCCTTTGTTTACATCGTATTTGGAAATATATATAGTCTTTTATTATTTAATATAAACCTCTTCTGCAAATGATATTGCATTTGATCTAATGACTTTCCACTTCACCTCTCTTTTCTTTCAACCCTATAAACACACACACACATACACACACACACACACACTTCACACTCCTGCCAAATACCATGTTCAGAAGTGCTTCTCAAATTATCTGAGGTGAAAAACCAGTTTTTCTTTTCCCAATCCATCATGAACTCATACTTATATAAAAATACAACAACAACAAGAAGTAGAAAGATGGAATAAAAAGATATACAAAATACAAGCCAGGTTTTCTTTTCTTGGATTCAACATGTATAAAGGTGCTCTGACATACTGCTTTGAAAGTTTCTAAATGCTTCCTTTCAATGTATTACTTGTTTCCTCATGGACTTGTTAAAAAATGATTAAAGAAGACAAACCAGGTGATAACACCTCATGAAGCAGATAGCCTCCATTCAGAGAATTGTTAAATGGGGAGAGAGAAAGACTGAAAGCTTTTACAGGACAAAGAATAAAGAACAAGGAAGAGAGAAAGAGAAAATATCAGATTGGCTGGGGCTACGTAGTCAACTTTGCTTGGGGTGAGAAGGAACAAGGAAATAAGGAGGAGTCCTAAATTGGCGGGGCATTTGGGGACTGGCTGCCTGGATAGTCTGTTTCTGGTGAAGCCGAGCATTCACAGGGACATGAAAGTTATCTAAATTTCAGTTCACTGATGTGGCACCCAGGGAAGGAGCAGTTCCATCGTGGGACTCGAAATTTATTTCAAAACTGGTTACAAATAATGTGCTATTTGGCACCTACTCATGCATCACACTTTCAATAGCATTGACTTAGATGCATGAAGATTTGTCTATGTAGAATGTTGTGTAATAAATAAATAAATAAAAATTTATATACACAACACACTGCATAGACAATATTATTTTTCTGATCTTCAACTATTTACACCTTTAAAATGAAGCAAATCATTTGAAGTTCATAATCTATAAGGAAACAAGATTTTGTTTGAAAAGTCCTTTTTAATTCTTTGCTTATTTTCTTGCACTCATAAATATTTTTAAAATGTCAGTTTTCCAATGAACTCTTGTGTTCAAGAGTCTTGTGTTCTTGTGTTGGACACCCCAAATGATTACATAGGGGTATTGATCTCTAATACCTAATGTTTGTCTGTTTAATGTGTTTCTTGTTAAGAACATTTTTACTCTTAAATGAAATCTTATAGATAGATGCTTATAACATTAGTTTATGGCCACAAAAACGAGTGAGTTATCATAAAATGGCTGAGTTTTCACAAACATCAATGTCTTCCTGCTGTACATGAGGACACAGAAAAAGTCTGGCCAAGAAAGGGGTGAGAATATCAGTGTTTAGCACTGAAGGATTTGCAAATGTGCAAAGTGCATATTTGTTTATCAAAAACATGTGAATACAACTTGCTTAAGGTTTTATTTACTTTAAAAATTTCTTCATCTAGAGGCACCTGGGTGGCTCAGTCAGTTGAGCATCTGACTCTTGATTTCGGCTCAGGTCATGATCCCAGGGTCATGGGATCAAGCCCTGTGTCAGGCTCCAGGCTGAGCATGGAGCCTGCTGGAAATTCTCTCTCTCTCTCTCTCTCTCTCTCTCGTCCCCCTCTGCCCCTCTCCCCCACTCACACACACACTCTCTTTCTAGGATAATAATGAAAACGTTCCTTCATCTAACACTGCATTTATTCCTCTGAAAATTTAGGACAAATATAAAATCACAGTAGAAGCCCACAGAAGAAAAAGCAGGTGCATATCATTTAGGAATAACAGCCTCAGAAAAAACTGAAATTAAAGCTCAAAGGCTGTTGCATTTATTCTCTCTTCACTCCCTTTAAATCTTGAAGACTTTGTGTTCTATTTCCAAAAAATGTGGTTAGTGTTTTAACATTTCCACCAATTTTGCCAAGCAATCTAATTTGACCTCCATTTAAGAGAAAGCCTTTCTTGGTCTTTTTGTCATTACCATACAACATGAAAAACAAATATTATGAGTGATCCTTGATTGGATCCTAGATTAGAAAAAAAAAGAACAAAAAATCTTTGACAGGGAATTAAGACAATGGAGAAAATTTGAATATAGGCCACATTTATTAGATAATTTTATTATATCAACATTAAACTTCTTTGGTGTGATATATTGTGGTTATATGGGAGAATATCCTTGTTCTTAAGAAACACATGGTAAAGTATTCAGAGAGAAAGTGCCATGATATCTGCAGCATACTTTCAAATGCTTCAGCATTAAAAAATAAGGCCCATTGATATAGATAGATAGATAATAGATGATAGATAGATAGATAGATAGACAGATAGACAGACAGATAAAACAAGCCAATATGGCAAAATGTTGATAATTGGTATAGTTAAGCAAGACTGTTCCTAACCCTGAAGGGTCTGGGTCAAAAGTATGAATGGAGACTCATATACCATGCCTAAATATTTAAAGTTATAAAGCAAACTCATAAAATAATAAAATACATTCTATTCTTTACTTTGACCAATGCATCTTCATAATGATCTGGAAACCAAGTTCAAATTTAGAATTCACAAACACCTGTAAGTTTTATGTTAAAACATAGCAATTCAAGGAAAGCCAGCCCTGGTCTCCTGGCCTGCAACCATTTCTCACCCATTCCTAAGTCCATCCTGCACCATAAGGGGCTCTATGCACACCTGTGTGGACACCTCAGTTCATGAATTCAAGCACCACCCGTGGGGTAGCAGAATGTGAAACCCCAAAACATGCCCATTTGGCAGAAGATTATTTGGAGCTGAAGACAACTGAGAAGATGCAGATATAAGAAAAGCTTGCTGCCCTCCCTCTATTTGCCCAAAACAAGGACATAAATTTTCAAGGATATCTCTCTTCCCCTCTCTATCAAGAAGGACCAAAGTTAATCACTAGAGATAACTTTAGATCCTATCAGCGTGGAAATGGTACTGGAAGAATCTATATAACAAACCTTACTATCCAGCTTTTATCTACCATTAGTTTCCTATATATCTGTGTGCTCATTATTTGCTGCCCTTAGAGACTCAAAGTCTATTTCCTTTGTCTGTGACTTCTATAGAAATGTGTTGTTCCTTTGGTAAGATACTGTATGAACTGAGGTTCTAACTAAAACTTTAAGTTACTGATCTTTCCCTAGGTATCTCCCATCCATACAAGAGGTATACATATTAATAAACTTCTCTGTTAGTTTTTCTCTTACTAACCTATCTTTGGCTATAGGGGTCCATCCAAGAACTTAGGGAAATTACTTTCCTCACCTTCACATCCATGTCACGCAGCTCCCCACTCTCAGAAACAGATGTTTCTTGGCCACCATTGGGCCAAGGGCTATGCACAGTGGAGATGGTCTAACCTCAGGAAAATGGACCCCAAAAAAGATGAAAGTAATAGGAATTCCAGGCTCTAGGACACCTGAAGCATGGAATAAAAGTGAGGGGTTGTGGCAGGAGATGAGCTCCAGATGGGCATACCTCTTGGCTCAGAATACCTCTCATCCCTTGAGTAAGGCCAAGGCTAGAGGAGAAAATAGGGGGCCCTCCAACATATGGGTAGTGTTGGATATAAGTGAAGAGATATGGATTTCCAATGAATTATTCTTTCAATTAAAAAAATTTTTAATGTTTATTTATTTTTGAGAGAGAGAGAGAGATACAGAGCATGAGCACGAGAGGGGCAAGAGACAAAGGGAGACACAGAATCTGAAGCAGGCTCCAGGCTCCAAGCTGTCAGCACAGAGCCTGACATGGGGCTCAAACCCATAAATCATGAGATCATGAGCAGAGCTAAGGTCAGAGGCCTAACCAATTGAGCCACGCAGACTCCCGTCTTTCAATTTTTGACTTTAACATTTGGGCATATTTTTTCCTACTTTCCAAAAATGCATTGGAGATGTTTTGGAAAAAAACAATTTTGTGTCCTATTCTTTTTACATATCTTTCTAATAATTGTAGGGGGGGGGATTAATCTTCCCTCTACCCTCAAAGTTCTTAGCAAAGACCTCTGTAATAAAAGAAGTTTATTAACGTGTATACCTCATGTATGCATGGGAGATGACCAGGGAAAAATGAGTAACTCAGAGGTGGCTCAGAGTTCAGGCTTAAATACCATATTAAATGGGGAGGGGAGGAAGGGTATAGGCCTCATAGGGGAGAGTAAGTGATTTTTAGGGAAGATGAATGGGTTCTTAGAAAAAAATAGATGGAAGATATGATAATTTGTGGTCAAGTTTGGATGTGGTGTCAGTGATTCCTGGTTGATGAAACTCCTGGGGAGGGATCTGTAACTGAGGTCCTTTTGTTGCTCTGTCTTGAGGCAGATAGGAGCAGTTCAGAGATAGCCCTCCTTGCATTTATTGCTTTTTCAAATGTCTACAACTCAAAATGCCAAAGCAGCATATTATGAGGTAGCATGTCCTGAACGCCTACATTCATATTTTGAGATGGCATATTCTGTTACCCTTAGCAATAATCATTTACATGACTAAAAACTCTTTGCAAATATTATTTTTAATATTAATTAGATCCAATCTGCGATATTGTGACTTACAGTAAGAATACATTTTTGGTCTTCATCCTTGTTCTTGGCCTGGAGCTCCTCAAACCCCTGGAATTTCCTAAGTGTTGAGAGTGAAACAAAGTGTCTTTTGTTATGTTAATGAGGTGACTAGCTGCATTGCACCCTGGGAGGGGGGCTGGTTGCCAAGGGAAACAGCCAGGTGTTTAGAAGGCTGGAACTTTTGATCTCACCCCCTGATTTCCCAGGAGGAGAGAGGGGCTGGAGATTGAGCTTAATCACCAATGGCCATTGATTTAATCAATCATGCTTATGTAATGAAGTTTTCATAAAAAACCAAAAGTAGATTTGGAGAGCTTCCTGGTGGATGACCCCATGGAAATTTGTTTGTTTAGATGTTTATTTATTTTTGAAAGAGACAGAGCATGAGTGGGGGAGGGGCAGAGACTGAGGGAGACACAGAATCTGAAGCAGGCTCCAGGCTCCCAGCTGTCAGCACAGAGGCTGACATGGGGCTCGAACTCACGAACCATGAGCTCATGACCTGAGCTGAAGTGGGAAGCTTATCAACTGAACCATCCAGGTGCCCCAGAACTCATGGGAATTTGAGGATTGTGGTATGCTTAGAGAGCATGGGAGCTCTGAGCCTTTTCGCACATGTATTGTTTTATAGTATATCCTTTTATAATAAACTGGCAAATGTTTCCCTGAGTTCTGTGAGATGCTGTAGCAAATCACTCGACCCTAAGCAGGGGGTTGTAGGAACCGCCAATTTATAGCCACTTGGTCAGAAGCACAAGTTACAAACCTGCACTTAAAATTGGCTTCTCAAGGGGGTGGAGGGGAGTCTTGTACAACAGTGTCCTTAACCTGTGGAATCTGGTGCTATTTTCTTTTTTTTTTTTTTAAGTCTATGTATTTATTTTGAGAGAGAGAGAGAGAGTGTGCATGAGCGCACAAGTTGGGGAGGGGCAAAGAAAGAGTGAGAGAGAGAATCTTAAGCAGGATCCCCACTGTCAGCACAGGGCCTGACTCCCTGCATCATGACCTAAGCCAAAATCAAGAGTCAGAAGCTTAACCGACTGAGCCACCCAGGTGCCCGCTGATACTATTTTCTAGGTAAATAGTTTCAGAACTGAGTTGAATTTAGGCCACCTGGACGGTGTCCGCTGGGAATTTCCCATTGACAGCACTCAGGCCTGTGGCTACATGTGAGTCCTGGGAGAGCTGGGAAAGTCAGTCTGACAGTTTCCCAGAAGGAGAGGGAAATAACATGACCCAACCTACCTGAACTCTTCCTTCTACTAACAGAGTAGACAACTGCAGGTTGTACAGGTAATTTACGGTGTCAGCCTGTCAAGGGAGGAAAGCAAGAGGCCTCTAGGGTTTTGTTTTGTTTTGTTTTGTTTGTTTTTCCTGGTGGACTCCATGAACCTCTACTCTGCGAAATGTGGCCACAGATCTCTTAGAATCCCCCTTCAATCTTCAGCCTGCATAAATACTTAAGAGATTGAAAACCTTCCTGAGGAATTCATATTGCTAGCAATCCCTTTCAAATGTGCTTTGTGACAACAGTTCTGTTAGACCTTGTGTTTGAGCCAGTTTGGTGGTAGTGTTCACTGTATACACTCTATTGTGTATACTGTATTCACTCTAAATGAGGAGTCCTTGGATTTGTGGAAATTGCTTCCCAATGGTTTCTCTGCATTTTTTAAAATGATGAATTTCTTATAAAGGAGGTCCAAGTTACTTATTTTAGTTTAGATTCATAGTGTTATTTTTACAGCTGGAGCAGAGAGTGACTGTGTGCTATTCACTAAAATTTTGAGAAAATGTCAGGCCTTAATGGATTTATATTTCGAAACTTCTGACTTTACTTTTTTTTGCATTGATTTTAGGTATTGACTGAACTCATAATCAAGTTGCATGTCTAGCAGAGTTGGGGAATTCAGTTGCTGTCATGCTAAATAAAGGCCTTAATCTGTGGAAGGGGAGATTAAAAAGATCATTTTAAGTTAAAGAATGGGCGTTCATTTAAGCATTCCAAAAGAAAGTATCCAACTGGATACGTCCTAAGGAAGTCTTATTGGATGTGATTTTAGCTAGTAGGACTACCAGTTAGGCTAATTGCCAATGTTTGCCCCATGAGCAAGAAGGTTGCAAATTGAATTCAGATGGTTAGTCATTGATACACACACACACAGGAATCTGCCAAAATATTGTTGAGGAACAGAGAGAGACAAGGGTTCAGATGGCCTCAACCTAAATTCCCAAAATATTAGGGGAACACGTTAATAGGACTAGTGAGAATACTATTTGTGTTCCTTAGAGGTAACATTAATTCTGAAGTTATTTTTTTTTTCTGTTGCTTCAGGAAAAAAGCAAAGATAAAAGATGACAGAAATATGTTGCTGTTAATAAACCACTACCGTTGGCAAAACAATTAATCATTTACTCAACAAGTGTTTATTAAGCATTGGCAGTAACTAGTGAAGATGCGAAGCTAAATAAACAGAAGTTTCTGCCCTCAAACAGCACATAGCTTAGAGCAGAGGATGATATTTGCAAAACCATGCTATAAGGGCTGTAATGGCGGCATGCGTAAGGTGTGGAGGGGGCACAAAGAAGGAAGCAGGTTTGGAGAGGGTGGTCAGGGAAAGATTTACAGAAAAGACCTTCTGGACACACCTCAAAGGATGCATAGGAGGGGCACCTGGGTGACTCTGTAGGTTAAGCATCCAACTTCAACTCAGGTCATGATCTTGTGGTTTGTGAATTCAAGTCCCGAATTGGGCTCTGCATGAATTCTCTCTCTCTCTCTCTGTCTCTCTCTCTCTGCCCCTGTCCTACTAGCACTCTCTCGCTCTCTCAAAATAAATAAATAAACTTAAAAAAATTATTTTTTAAAAAAAGGATGCACAGGAGTTTGCCAGTGTAAGTAGTGCTTTTCTGGGAGAGGAAAAGCATACCAAAGCTTGTCAGAGCATAAAGGGACTCACCAACTTTCACATCAATTCCTTAATAAGCTGTTTTCATAGCAGAACTTTTTTTTTATTTCAAGGTCTTCTCTTTTGATTTGCTTTTCTTTATATTTTAGAGAAAACCTGTGTGTTGGAATGTCTAATGGAGAGCCAAAGCAATCTCGCCATTGTGGAGTCCAGAGCACCCAGGATGACTTCTGAATCTCTTCTGCTGCCCTAGTTTCCCTAAAAGATTCCTTGGCAAACCATGTGAATGAAAGCATGACCATTAGAAAAAGGGCATTTTAAATCTCTGGTCTTTTTCAAATTAAAAACATACAAGGGGCACCTGGCTGGTTTAGTCGGTTGAGCATCCAACTTTGGCTCAGCTCATGATCTCACAGTTTGTGAGTTCAACCCTCATATTGGGCTCGCTGCTGTCCATGTAGAGCCTTCTTCGAATCATCTGCCCCCGTCTCTCTCTGCCCTCCGTCTCTATCTGCCCCTTAACCCCCCCCCTCTCTCAGAAATGAATAAACATTAAAAAAAATAAAAATAAAACATACAAAACACTTTTCTTTAGCCATATAGTTAAATTTGATTACTCAGGGACATAGGGATAAAAATTGGGATAACCAAACCAAGAAATAGGGAAAAGAATAGAGGAAACAATGGCAAAGTTCATTTTTAAAAATCAGAGTAAAGTTGAAATAATTCAAATCAAGTATACCCATTTTACACTAATTATGAATGGACTGATTCCCCATTAAAGTCAGACACTGAATGAGCTTAAAAAAAATAGACTGCCTTTAGGGCACGTGGGTGGCTCAGTGGGTTAAGCGTCTGACTTCGGCTCAGGTCATGATCTCACAGTCTGTGAGTTCGAGCCCCCAGTCGGGCTCTGTGCTGACAACTCAGAGCCTGGAGCCTGCTTCAGATTCTGTGTCTCCCTCTCTCTCTGACCCTCCCCTGCTCACACTCTGTCTGTCTTTGTCTCGAAAATAAGTAAAAAAAATAAAAATAAAAATAATAATAATAAAAGACAAGAAAAAAAGAGACTATCCTTAATGCTATTTACAAGAAACACTTGACACACGATGACAAAAATAAAATAGGATAGTAACTAAAATCTGTAAATTATCTCAAAATCCACATTTGTTCATGATTTTAACTGCTTTCTTCCATCAGTCTTCTTGCCTCAATTGAAGATAGAAAAGTCAAATTGGCAGCTTGAAGTATCCTTAGTATTTATGGACAACACAATTCTCCGACAGAAATATAAGTAACGAATTTATCTTAAAGCAAGTTGTATCTGTCAGGGTCCAGTCAGGAAAACAGAAATTGCAACAACAGAGACAAGTAATTATGAGAAACTGGGTACACAAGTGTTAGAGACACCGTGAGGTGACACAAAGACAGCAAGTGCAGGAAACAGCCACAACTCCCTCATTTGGGGGGAACAAAAGGAAAGTTGAGTCTGTCAGAATCTAGAAGTCAGTACCCTAACTTGCCATACCTGAAGCCTAGAGACTCTTGAACGATTGCCATGTTATGTCAGCAAGGAGATACACAGTAGGCATGCTACAACAGGAAACTTCCCTTTGTTTCTTACTGCAGGCCTCTCCTTCACCCTGTTTCCTGGTGAAGACGATACTCCATGCAGAAGTACAGGGTCTCCTTTTTCTAAAGAAGGTAACTCTAAGTCCTACAACCCTACTAGTTGGCCAAATGGCCTCCTTGACACCATTATGTTAGGACAACACCAGAATTTCAGGGGTGGCAAATAGGATCATGCCAGTGGCAAAACAAACAAACAAGCTAACCCAAGGAAGAAAAGAAAAAACAACGGGTGGACTGGGGCTTCTTCTATAGCCTAGAGCAGAGTTGATCTTGATCATTGTAGAAATCAGCAATTACAACCTTCTAAGACATGGTATATTCTCCCAGGAGAAGACACTTTTTCTGAATTCCAGATAATAGAAAACAGCTTCTATCAATGCAAATTAAGAAGGGAAGATGTCACTTTATAGAAGGATAAAAACTTCTACTCAAGTCATTTTTGACCCTCCAGTCGAAAGAGCTTCACTAGAAACGGGGCTTCTCTAATTACTGAGAGAACATCTGGAAAGATAATTCAAAACCGGAGCTGTCAAAATATAACTGCTGATGTGTGCATCATCTTGGACAAGGGTTTAATTCATTCAAGTCTCATGTGCCGCATGAGAACTGAGCCCTGTGCTCGAAGTCATAATAAGATTACCTGGCTTTCTCTATCCCTGTGCTATCCATCAACTCTGTGGTTGATGAAGTTACATAAAATAATCAGATAAGCCTCTACTGCAATGATGATGATGACAGAAAGTCAGTGAAATGAAATAGGGCCAGCACAAATCCATCCCCTTGCATAAAAGTTAAAGTTAGAGATTTGTGAACCTAGGACATTGCCATTCAATGTCAGGATTTATCATTTATAGCCAAACACTGGATTATAACTATTCTGTAAGGCAAATATTCTAAGAATCTCAGGTTTAAAGTTACCTTAAACATTACCAGTTGCAGAGATAACAAAGTGACCATAAGCCAAACGTGTAGACGTGTTATGTGGCCCATAGTGTTATTTCTTTCCCCAATGGAATTTGATAGCACATTTAAGAATTAGAAGCTTTTATATAAAAAGGAGAATTCCTGGCTTCTCTCTAAAAATGGAAAGATTTCTTGAGGCACCTGGGTGACTCAGTTGGTTAAACATCTGACTCTTGGTTTTGGCTTAGGTCTTGACCTCAGGATTCATGACTTTGAGCCCTAAGTCGGGCTCTGCGCTGACAGTGCAGAGCCCGCTTGGGATTCTCTTTCTCTCCCTCTCTCTCTCTCTCTGCCCATCCCCCACTAGATCCTGCACACACCCACTCTTTCTCTCTCAAAATAAATAAACGTAAAGAAAAAATAGAAAGGTTTCTCAAAACAGGATCCATGTCCCTGCGTGAAAACTATTGGTGCTGAAAAACAATTGTGCATTAGAAGGAATATGACCCCATTACTCCCTATTGTGTCTCCAATTTAGAGGTTGAGAGTCAGCAACTGCTCATCATGATGCTGCAACTGTTTTTTTGTTTTTTTGTTTTTTTTAATTAATCAATTTATTTTGGTGGGGGGAGAAGAGGGAGAGGGAGAGAGAATCCCAAGCAGGGTCCATGCTGTCAGCACACAGCTCAATGCTCAAACCCACGAAGCCTGAGATCATGACCTGAGCTGAAACCAAGAGTTAGACGCTTAACCGACTGAGCCACCCAGGCACCCCGCTGCAACTGTTTTATATGGAGTAAAGGGAGAAGTGAAGAACTTCTTACACTTGGCCTCTTTTCTCATTTAGGCTCCTTGCCTGGCCTCTGTGGGCATCTGAGTGAGGGGCTTTGGTCTGGCTGACAGTCCCAACCCACCTGATGCTTGAGTCCCTATATAACATCTTCCGCCTACGCATAGTCACAGGGAATTCATCCTCCCTGACACAGCTGGCTCCATGTTTAGTCATCTCTGAACATTACGAAGCTCCTAATATTGAACAGAAATGTATCTTCCTATGGTCTCTGCTGGTCCTAGTGCTATTCTTGTAGTTACCCACCACACAGAACACTAACAAAAATACCAAAGTATGCGAGAACTTCTGCAAAGCACTTAGTCCAGAGCTTGGCATGTAGCAGGCACTCAGTAAGTGTTGGTTTCCTTCCCTGCTCCATTTTTCCATTGAACAAGTATTTGACAAACACTTGTTGAGTGTCTACTATGTTCAAGGCACTGTCCTGGCAGCTAAAAATAAAAAGGTGAATAAAACAGTCTCTGAATTCTAGAAACTAAGAGTCTAGTAGCTGAGGCTCATCTGTGTGCATTCTGTTACAACTCTAGGTTTGGAATATGTACAGGGCTCCCAAACTAGAGTGAGACATTCTACTGACTTTTGTGGGGAAGTAGGGTAGCTCATGTGTATAGTTTGACCATTATCTGTCTCATGCCTAAAGACTTACATGTACTTTGGAAGCAGAATCACACTGCCCATGACCCGAATATATAATAAATTTGGCTTTGTATTAGGGAATTAAAGACCTAAAGAGACTTAGTATCATTTAGAATATTCCCTCACTAATGCTTTTATTTTAAAATATTAGAAATTTATAAATTCTGAGATAGTAGTAAGCATAGTGAGCTTTAGGAACAAAGAGGAAGAGCACCTGACACATTTTGGTTATTTACAATAATATGAAAGATAGCAGGCAAGGGCAGGGAGATGTAAAGATTCCCTCTCCAGAACTTGTGGGATATAATGAATATTCGGCTTGGTAATTTCCTCCTTGTCTCCCTGGGCCCCGTACCTTGTTTTCTCTCAGCAAGAGTTTAGAGCGACTTCAGTCTATGTCCTCTTCAACTAGGTAATGTTTAAAGTAAGATAACTTACCTTAGGGAGGGAATTCTGGCAAGTGGATGGGATGAGAGGTTTTTAAAATATATATTTAGGAAACCCTCTGACATCAAATGCACAGGGAACACAAGCAAAAATCAACAGGTGGCACTACATTAAACTAAAAAGCCCTGCACAGCAAAAGAAAAAGCAACACAATGAAAAGTCTACCTAAGTAGTAAGAAAAAATATTTGCAAACCATTTTTCTGACAAGAGGTTAATTTCCAAAATATACAAAGAACTCAATAACAAACTCAATAACAACGAATCGTGTTTAAAAATGGGCAGAAGAATTGAACGGGCATTTGTCCAAAGAAGACATCCAAATGGCCAAGAGGTACACGAAAAGGTGCTCAGCATCACTAATCATGAGGGAAATGCAAATCAAAACCACAATGAGATATTACCTCACATCTGTTAGAATGGCTATTATCAAGAAGACAAGAATAACAAAGATATGGAGGAAAGGGGACTCCTGAGCACTGTTGGTGTGAACATAAATTGGTTCAGCCATTATGGAAAACAATATGGAGATCCTCAAAAAAATTAAAAAGAGAACTACCATATGATCCAGTAATCCCATTCTAAGTATATATCCAAAGGGAATGAAAACAAGATATTCCACCCCCATGTTTATTGTAGCATTATTCACAATAGCCAAGATATGGAAACAACCTAAGAGTCCATCAGTGGATGAATGAATAAAGAAGATGTGGTATGTATACATACAATGAAATATTATTTAGCTATGAGAAAGAAGGAAATCCTGTTAATTATGTGACTATGGAGGTGTTAGCTAAGCTACAGTGGTAATCATATTGTAATATATAAATATAGCAAATCAATGGGTTGTATGCTTTAAACTTAAACTATGTTTGTGTTAACTATATCTGAAACTATGTCTATCTATTGAAAGAAAGAAAGAGTGAAAGAGCAAAAGAGAAGGAAGGAAGGGAGGAAGGAAGGGAGAAGGAAGGAAAAGAAAGAAAGAAAGAAAGAAAGAAAGAAAGAAAGAAAGAAAGAAGAAAGAAAGAAAAGAAAGAGAGAAAGGAGAGACAGAAAGGAAAAAGGAAAAAAAACTAACTCTGTGGAGAGTTCCTCTGCTCCACTTTGCTGAAGGACAGGAGGGCGCCTGTTTTACTTTGCCACCATCGCCCTGCCAAATTGGCTGGCAAAGGTTGTGGGAGAGAGGGAGAGCAGTGCCACTCAAGAGCGACAGGAGACAGGCAGGCTTCCTGAAGTTGCAGGTGGAGAGAGTAGATCAGGGCAGGCGCCGCAGCTGCAAACTGCGTCCAACACTCTTTCCCAGAGTGGCCACATGCCAGGCCACCAGCCCTCGACCTGATGGGCTCTGGAAGCACATTGATGCACGGATAGACCGACACCTTCAAAGGAACAGTGTTGAACATGGAGGCGGGGCCTGATCGTGTGTCTGCATACTCACTCACTGTCTCCTGCACTCCACATTTGTCTTCTTGATATCTATACTGTATAAAAATTGGATTAGCCCTTAAACCTAAAATTCAAGGGCACAGACGTGCCTAGTCCTGATTGTTTTATTCTGTATCACTATGGGGTGGATAAACTGTTCAAGCTTTCTATTTGGACTGTTAAGAAAATATTTTTGGGGTGCCTGGGTGGTTCAGTTGGTTAGGTGGCTGACTTGGGCTCAAGTCATGATCTCGTGGTTCATGGGTTCAAGCCCCGCATTGGCCTCTTGTGCTAACAGCTCAGAGCCTGAAGCCTGCTTTGGATTCTGTGTCTCCCTCTCTCTCTGCCCTTCCCTTGCTCATGCCCTCTCTCTCTCTGTCTCTCTCAAAAATAAATAAACATTAAAAAAAATTTTTAAAAAGAAAGTATTTTCTCAGATTCCTTTTGGAATATTTATTATTTCAAGACTCAGGATCAAATTATTAAGATTGATGCCCTCAAAGTGAACACAATTCTTTGCCATCCCTAGAGGATGGGCTTCAGAACAAAGAAAGTGAATTGTCAGCTTAAATATGTCCTGTTTAAGCTTGCCTAGGAATTTTGTGTTTCAGTTTGAGTGCTACACTTAAAGAAGAACTTTAAGTTATTTTTATTTTTCTTATGTCTCTACCTTTTCCAAATAGGATTTATATAATTAGACAAGCTGAAACATATTAAAAGCTGGTAAACAGAATAGTGAATTCACCCTGAGCCATGTCATATGAAAAAGGAACAGAAATTTGTTGTCTTTGTCCTGGGTGACATACCCTATAAATTTGTCTTACTGAAATAAAAACAATAGCACATGAAGATAAGTCTGCTAGATATTTTTTGAAGCATTACCTTTTCTTCTGCCAATGTTTTATTACATCTATAAATGTTGATAATCAATATATAGTTTTATTTTATATGATTAACAATTTACATAACAGATAATTTTACTCTGTATTTTTTTTTTTAAATTTTTTTTTTCAACGTTTTTATTTATTTTTGGGACAGAGAGAGACAGAGCATGAACGGGGGAGGGGCAGAGAGAGAGAGAGAGACACAGAATCGGAAACAGGCTCCAGGCTCCGAGCCATCAGCCCAGAGCCTGACGCGGGGCTCGAACTCACGGACCGCGAGATCGTGACCTGGCTGAAGTCGGACGCTTAACCGACTGCGCCACCCAGGCGCCCACTCTGTATTTTTTTTTACTCAAGTTTGTTTTTAAGATCTAAACATGTTGTTACATCTGGTTCGTTCCGTTATCTGCCTACGTCATAATTTATTTATTGGTGCTCACATTATGAAGCATTATCTTTAACAGGAAATAATTGGAAATAAAAGGCATAGATGCTAACAGAAAAAGTGTTGAATAGATAATGTATATCTATATCATAAAATATATGCAACTCTTATAAAGAGTGAGAGAAAGGCACTAACTTGGAAAGATGTCCATGATAAATTACTAAGCATATAAAATAATTTTATTTTTGTAAAAAAAAAAAAAACCCTATATATATATATATATATATATATATATAGTTTTTTGTGTATATATATACATACTAGTTTTTTTGTATATATATATATATATATACATATATATATATATATACTATACATGCATATATGAGTTTGTATAAACTCAGTGAAAAGATACCCAATAAACAAAATGTTAGTACTGATTTACATGGCCGTGGAAATGGATGGGGGAGGAAAACACTATACATTTTTATTTTATATCCCTCTGTATTGTTTGGTTTCACATGTTATTTTGATAGTCTGAAACAACAATGATAATAAAGTATTAAATTTAAAAAAATACATTGTTAACACTTAATTTTTGCTTCAGACTCTTCTTTCTAGATGATCAGTGTTAAAATACCATCTCCCCAACAATCCCTCCCTTCCCACCTCTGTCAAAAATGTCTCTCAAAGTCTCAGTGTTTGTACTAATTCCTCATTTTTGTGCCAGAGAATAAACTAATTCACACTGAGGTGTGAATGGTTGATGTCATCTTAACTGTTACTCTTGCCTGGGATATTTGAATTTTTTAAAGGGCTGTGGATGGGCTGGAAGCTGTAAGTTCATCAATCTAAATGCGTTTCTAATTTCAGACAAGAGTGGGATGACTGGAGGAGTGGCTTTAGGGAAAGAAGTCTTTCTGGTAGTTCTTACTCTTGGACCCATCACAGACCAGTTACTCCAACTATATGTGCTGAGGCCCAGTCATGAGAGAGGCCCCTCACAATGACAATCTCAGAAAGCTTCTTTTCATTTCATTTTGAAAACCTAAAAATGGCTTCCACAGTTGAATCATCCTGTGGAAATTGAATCATCCAAACAGATTATTTAAAAAAAATTTTTTTTTGATGTTTATTTTTGAGAGAGAGAGAGAGAGAGATAGAGCACAAACAGGGGAGGGGTAGAGAGAGAGAGGGAGACACAGAATCCAAAACAGGCTCCAGGCTCCAAGCTGTCAGCACAGAGCCCAATGGGGCTGGAACCCACAAACCTGAGCTAAGTCAGACGTTTAACTGACTGAGCCACCCAGGCGCCCCTAGTCCAAACAGATTCTAAGAGGGCATACTTCATTTTCTGGGTAGCAAAGATGAGAAGATTATATCTGTGTTTTCTTCTTCCTTGCTACCACATAAAGTTCCTGAATCTCTAGTGAAATCAATGATCAGTTATTTATCTTTCTCCAAGTGGCCTGGCCACCTGGATTTATCCTGCAAGGATGGAACTGCTTGGACAAGTCTCAGCAACTTGAGGCAAACTATTAATAACACGGGCAATATCTCCTGTGCTCTCAAGTCTTTTATCTGGGATCCCCCGAGGTCCCAGAAATCCCAGGTCCTGCTTCTGACGGTAATAGTTACAGACAGGCCTATGTAGAAGCACCTGCACACTCACAACACCTGAAAACTGCTCCTGGAAATGCTCCCATTGACAAGGTAATGCTTTCAGTGGTCTAATTTGGGAACTTTCAGTTGTGACAAAAATGGGCGAGAATGATTCCGTCTCCATTTCAGGATCACATTAAAAGCTGGGAGGGGGGGGTGGGGAGTTCAGGCAGCAAAGTTCTCTGACACCATCCTATCCGTTGAGGGACTCTTCCTGGAGTTCCAGAAGGCACCCGGTGGGTCAGAGGAAGATCCAGCTGTTTGCCTTGACCTCACTGTTGCCTTTAACTGCTCTCTGTTATTTGCATAGAGCATAGTTCCCCCACGACGTAAAACCAAGGGGGAGAAGTATGCAGAGGGGAGATAATAACAGGATGCCTCACTGATTTCCTTTAGAGCAGTGGTTCTCAACTGGAGCAGGTTTTGCCTCCAAGAGAACATGGAACCATGTCTGGAGATGTTATTGATTTGTCACAACTGGAGGCAGGAAATGGGTGCCTGCTACTGGCATCTAGTGAATAGAGGTCAGAGATGATGCCGAACATTCTACAATGCACAGGAGAGCTCCCCACGAGGAATTATCCAGTCCCAAATGTCAATAGTGATGAGATTTAGGAGCTCTGCTTTTACATTTTGGATTTATTGCAGAGGAGTAACTCTTGATGAAGTCTGCGGGGCACTAGGGATTTTCGGTACTTCTTTTCTTTCCATTTCAGAAACCGAATTGGCCTGAGTCCTATTGAGTTCTAGGGCACAGAATTAGCATTAGAATAAAATCTTTGCAAACATTAGACATGGCAGCTTTAGAGAATGTAAATTAGACATTTCTGAATCTGAATAAAAACATACCATTTGATCTTATTGAAGTGTTAGACTAAACAAAGTGGAACAGTTCAAAACTGCTTTAAGAGCATATTTTGTCTTGGGGCACCTGCATGGCTCAGTGGGTTAAGCATTGACTCTTGGTTTCGGCTCAGGTCATGATCTCATGGTCATGAGATTGAGTCCTGCGTCAAGCTCCACTCTGGGTGTGGAGCCTGCTTGGGATCCTCTCTCTCTCTCTCTCTCTCTCTCTCTCTGTCTCTGTCTCAAAATAAATAAATCAATTTTTAAAAAGAGTATATTTTCTCTCTCCAAGGAGAAATCTGTGGACCACCTGACTTAGAATCACCTAGAGTGTTTATTAAAAATGCTGATTCCTTTGCCTCCCCTCCCCCATCTATCTACTAGAAGAGACTCTCTGAGGATTACACATTCTCTCCATCTTCACCCTGTAGGCCCTTCCCGTACAGCAGTGAGCAAATACCTGCATGCACTCAGAACACTGTCTGACGTTCTCAAATGCAATGATTGGTATTGTTTATCACGATCATTTGGGGGCATGATACAAAATAAATATTTGGTCTTTGTCACTGATTCCTGGCACAGAGCTCCTAAAATTCTTAAAATTTCCTTTTTTAAGCTAATAAGATGACTCATGGAGGGGTTCTCGGTAGCTTCAGCACAGGGGCTGTTTGCCACAAAAACCAGCTATGTGATTAAAAGGTTAGAACTTTTAGCACTGCCTCCACCCCTCCCTCCCGGGAGGGGAAAGGGGATAGAGATTGAGATCAATCACCAATGACTACTGATTTAGTCTATCATGCCTACATAATGAAGCCTCCATAAAAACCCAAAATGATGGGGTCCCTAGAGCTTCCTGGTTGGTGAATACATCAAGGTGAGGGAGGGCAGAATGCCATAGAACCTCCACACCACCCCCCTCCCCATTCCTTGCCTTGTGTATCTTATCTCTTCCATTTAGCTGCTCCTGAGTTATGTCCTTTATAATAAACAAGTAATAGTGAATAAATCACTTCCCTGAGCTCTGTAAGTCATTCTAGTGAATTCTTGAATCTGGGAAGGGATTGTGGGAATCCCAGAACTGGTAGTCAGACAGGCAGAAGCGTGGGTAGGCTGGGGACCCCATTTGCAGCTGGGGTCTGAAGTGGGCAGCCTTGTGGGACTGAGCTCTTAACCTGTGGGATCTATGCTAACTCTGGGTAGTTCGTGAGAGAATTTCGTTGAATTGTTGGACACCCAACTGGTGCCAGAGAATTAGAGATTTGCTTGGTGTTGGAATGATATATATCAGGGAAAACTACACAATTATCTTACCTTAAAGTAACAAAGAAACCATGGAAAGAGAGAGTAAATCAGATACCAAAATAGTAATAGCATCTTAAAATCTTAATACCATAATGTTTCAATGATATTTTCAATAAGTTAAAGTAGAAATTTTCTCTTAATTTCTGATTCCATATTTACATGGTGTTTAGAGATATCAATTGTATAGATATTTCTGTATTACTATGTTCAAAGCAAGATATTTAAAAAATTTCCACCTCCCCTAAAATGTCCCAAGATACTATGTGTAAGGCAGTTAATAATAATGCTCAGAATTATCTGTGCATTGTCTGTGGGAGGACAAGGAGAGTTTCTGTAGTCTCTACTTCCCCCCTTATTCTACTTCTTTTTAAAAAAAAATTTTAATGTTTATTTACTCTTGAGAGAGAGAGAGAGAGACAGAGTGTGAGCAGGGGAAAGGCAGAGAGAGAGAGGGAGACACAGAATCCGAAGCAGGCTCCAGGCTCTGAGCTGTCAGCACAGAGACCGACATGGGGCTCGAACTCAGGAACTGCGAGATCATGACCTGAGCCAAAGTCAGGCATTTAACCTACTCAGCCACCCAGGTGCCCCATCATTCTACTCCTTAATGGCAAAATGACAACATGTGAATAGCAAGAGGGAAAACTGAAGACTCATTGCTTTGAGAAAAATAACTTTGGTGTTGCCACTTTGCCTCCAGGGACAAGTCTTAGAGGAGAGCCTCCTGTTCATCGTGCATTGAAAGACAAGTTGATGGGAAGGCAAGCTGGTGCAGCCACTCTGGAAAACAGTATGGAGGTTCCTCAAAAAATGAAAAATAGAACTACCCTATGACCCAGCAATTGCACTACTGGGCATTTATCCAAGGAATACAGGTGTGCTGTTTCGAAGGGATGCATGTACCCCAATGTTTATAGCAGCACTCTCAACAATAGCCAAAGTATGGAAAGAGCCCAAATGTCCATCGATGGATGAATGGATAAAGAAGATGTGGTATATATATATGCAATAGAGTATTACTCGGCAATCAAAAAGTATGAAATCTTGCCATTTGCAACTACGTGGATGGAACTGGAGGGTATTATGTTAAGTGAAATTAGTCAGAGAAAGACAAAAATCATATGACTTCACTCATATGAGGACTTTAAAAGACAAAACAGATGAACATAATGGAAGGGAAACAAAAATAATATAAAAACAGGGAGGGGGACAAAACAGAAGAGACTCATAAATATGGAGAACAAACAGAGGGTTACGGGAGGGTTTGCAGGAGGGGGGATGGGCTAAATGGGTAAGGGGCACTAAGGAATCCACTCCTGAAATCATTGTTGCACTATATGATAACTAATTTAGATGTAAATTTTAAAAAATAAAAAATAAAATTAAAAAACAAAAAAAAAAGAAAGACAAGTTGAAGTCAGCAATGTACTCTACTCCCTGTTCCCTGTGGAGGGGTGGGGCTTCTATAACCTCCTCACTGACTTGACTTTCTCTGGATCCCACTGACTCACACTGGTTCCTATGAATGTGGCCACTGAGTCTGAGCAAATGCCTCCTCTCTGTTTGTTTTTGTCTTTTCCTGTTTATTCTCAGGAGCCAGCTTCCCTGCACCCCATCCTAGTCCTGCTGAAGGCCGCTCGGCTTCCCATCTCAAAGCCCCCCTCTCTCCTAGAAGACAGAAGCTGGAGAGAGAGATTAGAGATTCTAGGACACCAGGATTAGAAACTTGGGTGTCGGGGCGCCTGGGTGGCGCAGTCGGTTAAGCGCCCGACTTCAGCCAGGTCACGATCTCGCGGTGCGTGAGTTCGAGCCCCGCATCAGGCTCTGGGCTGATGGCTCAGAGCCTGGAGCATGTTTCCGAGTCTGTGTCTCCCTCTCTCTCTGCCCCTCCCCCGTTCATGCTCTGTCTCTCTCTGTCCCAAAAATAAATAAACGTTGAAAAAAAAAATTTATAAAAAAAAAAAAAAAAAAAAAAAAAGAAACTTGGGTGTCTTCTTCCTTTTCACATGTCAAACCATAAGTACCATTTGGCCAACTCACTTCACGGCATATGACAAGGACAATGTCAGCAGGGATCACCTCTCTTTCTCCGACTCTCTTCTGTCCTCCTTAATCTTCCAGACTTTGTAGTCTTTAGTAAACAAAGAGGTGATTTAGGCTGCTTACTGAGAGACCTTGAGGGTCAGGGGAAAGCATGTAAGGTGTTAGTAACCCCTCAAATTTAAGTATTCTTTAAATGTACACATATGTTTCACTAAAAAAAAAAATAACTAGAACTCTCTATGGTAGCTCTGTCCAATAAAAATATAGTACAAGCCACATATATAATTTTAAAATTTCTAGCATCCACATGAAAATAAGTAGAAAGAAACCAGTGTGATTACTTCAAAGGTCGCCGTTTCCACACTACAGGCCCTTCTATTTATTCCAGCTTAAAATCTCACACAGTATTCACAAGTGGGTATGAAGGACATAGCAGGAAACCCTAAAACAGGAAATCAGCGGAGCTGGGATAGATCATCGATGGCATGATACAGGAAGTAACTCAACAGAGCTTTGAGGAAATGGCAGAGATCCTTCTAGGCAGGTCTCAACATGCTTGGTGGCTGTTCTCCTGACGCCTAAATCAGAGCATTCCATTACAGAATAGAAGGCAGTTGTGGACTTTATTTTTACGGAACTGTCATTCCATGGATTGATCCTATGACAAATAAGAAGAGAAAGATCCAGAGCTCTAGGAAAATAGCTGTGAAGCTTCTGGGTGACCCCGAAAAAAAATCTGCTGTCTAGGTATTTTCAAGAGTGAAATTAACCCCAAATTTCAGAGGAACAAAAATGCCCACAGCAGATGTGATAGTGATGGGTAGGCGCTCGGAGACACAACTAGTGGTCAGAACTGTATTTGCCCCCTCCCCCAGATGACTTTTGTCCCTGCACTTCCAGAAAGCCCTTTTGTTTTTCACAGCTTTGGGGATTTTGTAACTGCAGAGAAAGGACCGTGGATCTGTATCTGCCTCCTGCCTAAATGACACACATTTGAAACGTACTTGTCCTTGTTTGACTAAGCAATAAGACATAGTGTTCTCTGGAAAGAGAGCTCTGCCACCCACTTTTATTACACATGGGACATTAATAAGGCAACGGTGAGCTCATCCTCCTGGCTTCAGTTCCTTGGCTGAGCCTCCAGACTAGGGACGGTCAGAGCCTCCCTGATGCCCTGGTCTTCGCTCTCACAGCTCATTGCTGGCCTAGCATTTTAAATCTTGGACAAGCCGGCACCCAAAAGAATCCCTTTTTCTGCTACTACCAAATCCTACAAACCTTCCCGCACTCTCTGAGGACACCTACTCCCCAAATGCTCTACTTGCCAGTGAATATGCTTTCTTGAGCCACCAAATTTACGCCACCTGCTAGCAATGTAGGGCGATGGAGGGATTCATGCTGAGGAACCCTGTACACCTGAATTCTGTTCTAGAGTGAAATACACACACAGACAGTGACACAGGCAATGAAGCGTGTTATATTTAGCCGGGCTCTGGCCCAAGCCCAAGCACATACCCTTGAGACCTAGAGTGGACCACAGGCAACGGTGAATGTAATTTAGCCAGGCTAGCCTGAGTTCTTAGGCCAATTGTCTTAGATTTCGATGCTATCAAGGAAAAGGCATCCAGAGCCTACAGTATGGGAGTGAAATGAGGGGATGTGAGGGGATAGAGAGGAGCTGCGATATCTCCTCGTCAACAACATCCCTGATTTTTATTCTTTGACCCATTGTCCTATAGACTTAGCTTCTGGGCCCATCTTATCTGGCCCTTTGGGATGAAAGGCACCCACAGAGTCAGTATCAGCAGAACGTTTTCCCCAAAGCAGACTAATTTAAACACTTCCAATGACATTGTACCCCCCAGAAACCTGTCACGGTGATGCTTCTTGCCCTTGAACCTGTTGAGGGAAGATCAAAGACACCGGGAAGGGTGGAACTCTGAGCTTCACATGGCCAACACGGTGGATGTTTTCCAAAGTGATGGTCGAATACACGAAAATGGAGCAAGACTTCTTACACCCACGACCATGCCTTTCTTGGGAATGTGACCTAGAGGATGCTGTCCAAACCATTAGCTTACTTACCACACCGGAGGGAAAAATAAGCTCTTCGGTCTTGGGCTAATGGCTAACTAAGGCAGTAAGAGATACAAATGCAGAATATGCTCTATTTGGAAACAAGGAGTCCAAATAAACCCCAATTCCTCTTCATTTGTGTGTCTCTCTCTGCTTTAGGAAGTGAATCGAAGCCACTGAAGATGTTGGCACTGCTAAATGTGTATCACTCTCAACACATACTTTGTAATAGAGGTCACCCTTTTAAGAAAGGACAACCCCACAAAACATTTATTCTCCTTCTACCCTCTGAATTAAAGTCTTGGCCTACCGTACTTGTCTGCCTGTGTTGTTTTCAGAAGAGTCTAGACCTGATATCTAATTGTACTGCATATTAGAACACTAATCTGATGTGATTCCATCAAAGCCTGTCTTCCTTTATAGGCTATATCCTTGTGGCCTAGATTTGTCTCCCTTCACAGTACTTGAGCCATCCTGACTAAATGCCTTGAATTAGTCCAAGAGAAATTCATTCTGCTCTGAGTCTGATGTGTGTTCAGAACCAGACCTATCTTTAAGTCCCATTGGAAACTCATTGGTAACATGAAAGTCATTTTTTGATTGAAATACTATCACTGATTAGCCATTGTAATAAGTTATCAGTGCTATTAGTGATTAGTACTATCACTGACTAGTGAAATGCTATCACTGATACTCTTTTGTCAATTATTTCATGATAGAAGTCTGAAACACCACCCTCAGTATAGTTAATAAAAAGTCCATCTTGGGTATTTATGTGAGTGAAGGCTTACTACTTTCCATGGATCAGAAGTTCAAAAGAAGAATGCTTCAGTTTCAGCTCTCTACCTGGATACCAAAAAAAAAAAAACAACAAAAAAAACCCCCAGAATTTGCTCAGGCCTAATTTGATATTATTAACACTCTTTTGCAGGTGAGGAAACCGTACAGATAAGGCACAAAGTGTACCCATTGTACAGATGAGGCACAAGGAGGAGCCATAATGCTCAAGGTCATACAAAAATAAAACTAGTATTTGAAGTTAGAGAATTTGCTGACAGAAACTATGTTCTTAATTACTATGTAAAACTACCTGTCACTAATATCCTCCATTACCAAAGGCCTAACGCCTTCCATGATCTGACCCCACATACTTTTGTGATCTCATTTACTGCCATGCTCACTCCACTCCAGGCATATCAACCTCCTTGCTATTCCTTGAATATTTCTTTTGTTTTTTAGTGTTTATTTATTTATTTTGAGAGAGAGAGAGAGAGTGTGTGTGTGTGTGTGTGTGTGCGCGCGCAAGAGTGGGGGTAGGGGGTGGTGAAGAGAGAGGGAGAGAGAAAATCCCAAGCAGGCCTGCTGTGGGGCTCAATTTTCACGAACCAAGACATCATGATCTGAGCCGAAATCAAGAGTCAGGCACTTAACTGACTGAGCCACCAGGGCACCCCTCCTTGAATGTTTCTGATATATTCCCACCTCAGGGCCCCTGAAACTACTGTTCTCTTTACTTGCAACCCTCTGCCCCCAAGTATCCTCATAACTCTCCCCCTCACCTCTTTTGGTGTCTATTCAAATGTCACCTCAGAAAGCATCGTGCCTGATCTCCCTATCCATAAATAAGTTCCTTTTGCTCCCTGCCTCTTCACTCTCTATTATTTTAACATGCATTATTTATCTTCATAGAACTTATTAATATTACAGTTACTGATTTATTTATTTATCTTCTATCTTCTCCAACCAGAATGTAAGCTTCATAGGGCAGAGAGGTTGACTGCTGTGTTCACTGCTGTGTCACTGGCTCCTAGAACAGGTCTAGCACAGACTAAGCACTCAGTAAATATTGACTGGGTAGAAAAAGAAGGGAAGGATTGGCAGAATGGAGGGAGGAAGGTTAAGCAATTCATTGAAATTATGATACTGTGTGTGGTGCAATCAGTATTTCCAACTCCAGTCACATCAGCATGTGATATCCATCATTTTCTCACTGGTAACAAAAGATTTCCTTATATCACTTCCTGGAGTGGAGAGGGAATGCAGTTCTAGCTTTCAAAGAGCCTAGGGTTGAGGATAATACAAATTAATTCTTTGATTATCATTGTATTCATAAATCCTAATATATTAAGTTCTTAACAGAGTCTAGGCACTGAGTTCATTAAGCATTTTACATGGCTTATCTCATTTTATAGTCAGAACATGGCTTTTGATTTTTCAATAGGGAGAAAGTATGCACAGTGTTTACATACACGACCCCTGGGGTCAGCCTGCCTGGATTAAAATCCTGAATCCACCAACTGATTCGCTCTGTGGCTTTATTATCTGCAAAGAGGAAAGGATATGATATTAACCGCACCTAACTGATAGAGTTGCTTTGAGGCTTACATGATATTATGCAAGTAAAGCACTTGGCACAGAGCCTGGCACATGGTTAACACTCCAATATCTTAGCTACTATTATCCACATCTTCTAGATCAGAAACCACGGCTGAAGGCAATTAAGTAACTTTCCCACAATCACAAACAACTAAAAAGTAGCACTGAGATTTAAACCTGGCACTGTTGAACACCAGATTTTTTTGGCAGACGATCTCTTCTGCCTTTCCTAGTCTAAGGGCTTCCAGAGAAGTAAATACAGTATAAGAAACTGTATCGACTTGACTAGTATTCTCATTTAAGATATTAAAGGTAAATGTTTGAGAACTTACACAGGGTATTATTATGTATTTGTAAATAGAAGTAGGCTGAACGTTGGTGACCTGGAGAGCCATAGATATTTACATGCCTGTCTAGAAAAAGTTGATCACATCTGATTATGTAAACGTGAAAAAAAAAATAATGCTTCTAGAAGAAAATTTAGGAAACTATCTTTAGATTTGGGGCTAAACAATCATTTCTTAAGACATAAAGAACACACTAGCCAAAGATGATAAATTGGACTATAGTAAATTTAGGACTGTCTTTTCACCAAAAGACACCATTAAGAGAATGAAAAGAAAAGCCACAGAGTGAGAGAAGGTATTTGCAATACTTATAACCACAAAGAATTCTCATCCAGAATATATAAAGAATCCCATAAATCATTAAGAAAAAGCCAAGTGACCTAAGAGAAGAGTAAGCAAAAGACATGGACAGGTACTTCACAAAAGAGATCATCAAAACGGCCAATAAACGTATCCATTGTTTTGAAATCTACCATGTATGTGGCATTTTAAATTAATGTCCAAAGACTGGAAAATCCAGAAAAGTCAAGTGCTGTGCTGATGCTGTCAGAGAATCAAGTGTTAATAAGACAGAATTTGTGTCCGCAAGGATCATCTCATTAAAATACACAGCACAGGGGCACCTGGGTGGCTCAGTTGTTGTGTGTCCGACTTCGGCTCGGGTCATGAGCCGACAGTTTGTGAGTTTGAGCCCCGCATCGGGCTCTGTGCTGACAGCTCAGAGGCTGGAGCCTGCTTCAGATTCTGTGTCTCTCCCTCTCTCTCTGCTCTTCCCCGGCTAATGCTCTGTCTCTCTCTCCTTCAAAAATAAGTGAACATTAAAAAAAATTTCAAATACGCAGCACAAGAGAGTGCAAGGTACAATGTATAAAGCTAAGGTTTACATGTAGCTCATGGTGGTGGGACATCTGGGAGGCTCAGCTGGTTGAGTGACCAAATCTTGAGTTTGCTCAGGTCACATGAGTTCAAGCCCCACATTGGGCTCTGTGCTAAGCTCTGCAGCGTGGAGCCTGCTTGGGATCCTCCCTCTCCCTCTCTATCTGCACCTCCCCTGTTCCTGTTCCATCTCTCTCTCAAAAAATAAATGCAGGGGCACCTGGGTGGCTCAGTCGGTTAAGCGTCCGACTTCAGCTCAGGTCACGATCTCGCGGTCTGCGAGTTCGAGCCCTGAGTCGGGCTCTGGACTGATGGCTCAGAGCCTGGAGTCTGCTTCCGATTCTGTGTCTCCCTCTCTCTCTGCCCCTCCCCCATTCATGCTCTGTCTCTCTCTGTCTCAAAAATAAATAAACGTTAAAAAAAATTTTTTTTAAATAAATACATAAACTGTAAAAGAAATAAAAAAAGTAAGGCTCATGATGGTAACACAGCTTAATGCTGCATAAAAGGAACAAGCAGCTTTCAGAGGAGGTGACGCTGTGACACCGAACTGTGTCCTGACGGATGGTCAAATGCGTGAGTTGATAATGAAGGGGACCCGCAGGTGGTGGTGGAAGGAAAAGGAGGGCAAGTGTGCACAATTGAGGAACCTTTTCCAGGATTGGTAAGACATGGGACTGAAAACATCAGGGGTAGCTTTGCAAGCACTCAACCCCGGAAGTGAACAACAGACAGTAAGTACCTCTTCCGTGAACTCACTCCGTCTACCAGCGGAGTAGGCCCGCTTCTGTTGCGATTTTCACTCTCTGCGTCCCTCCTCTCAATTTTTAGACAGACCTTGGCTTGCAGGCCGCTGAAACAGATTCCTCTCGGCTGTTCACATTTTCTTCAGGGGGCAGTTTCGGTCTGATATCATCGCAGACTGCTTGGGTTTTGTCTGTACATCTGTAGTGAAGTCTCCTTTATATAGGTCATCAGCCGTTAGCCTCTGGAAGTGTTGGGACAGGTAGAATATGCACGATGTTAGCTGACTTGCCCTGCTTGCAGGACACAAAGCGCTCCTCCCATCAAAGGTTTCCAGTGTCAGGCTTCACAGAAATAATGAAAATACTGTCAACTGGACGGCCAGAATTTCAAAGCAGCCCTTTTATCTCTGGTTCAGGGCAGGAAGGTCGGCCTCCTTCGCTGTTAGTCATTCCAGCTTAAGGCACAATAGCTTTACTGTTCTCCAGAACACAGTGAAACGCTCCTGGAGCCATTTGGTAAAGGGATTCTGGAAAAAAGAAGTTGCATGACCTTCCAGCAAAAATAAATCATTTCCAAGTGAGTCTTCAATAGAATTGCAAGGACACCCTCCTCAACACAGAACCAAGCACAGGTGTTTGAGACTTACTGGGAGACTTACTCCAATTCAGTTGGGTTGTAAGGGTTCAGGTAGACTATTTTCTTTTGGTATTTCCTTTTTTTTTTTTTTTTTTTTGGAGTCATAATAACTTATCTGTAAATAACAACTCTCTTCCCTAGGTTTTTTGTATGGGCTTATATAGCAAGGGTTGCAAGCAGGGAAGAATGGCAAGACTTTAATAAAGATTTTAATTGGATTCCTCAGGAAAAAGAGGAAGTGAAAGCATTGGTTTTGTTTATTTGTTTGTTTTAATTTTAGAGAGAGAGTGTGAGCCAGGGAGAGGGGCAGAGAGAGAGAGAGAGAGAGGGAGAGAGAGAGAGAAGCAGGCTTCACGCTCAGCACAGAGAATGAACCCACAACCCTGGGATCATGACCTGAGCCAAAATTAAGAGTCTGATGCTCAACCAACTGAGTCACCCAGGCAGCCCTAAAAAAGTGTTTTGTTTTTGTTTTTTTTAAGTGGCTTAAGTTCTTCTAGAAACTTTCAAAGCAGATTAGAAGGCACCACGGGGAGATATTAGTAGGTGGCTGCAATCTTCATAGTGGGGTGAACAGCAAGTCAGCCTTAATATCCACCAGCAGCCTCTTCTTTACTCTATCTTTTAAGTTTATTTATTTTGAGAGCGAGAGAGCATGAGCAGGGGAGGGGCAGAGAGAAAGGGAGGAAGAGAGAATCCCAAGCAGGCTCTGCACAGTCAGTGCAGAGTCTGATACAGGGCTCGAACTCACAGACTGTGAGGTCATGACCTTAGCCAAAGTCGAGTCAGGCGCTTAACCAACTGAGTCACCGAGGCGCCCCAGTCTGTTCTTTACATACGTGGGTTTCAAACTGTGTTCCGTGGAGCCCTGAGGTCTTCCTAGGTGTCTCGGGGGTAGGAATACTGAACACGGGCTGTCAGCTAGATTCTGACGCCTCATGTCCCAACTTCATCTACCACATCTGAGCTTGTATCTGTTTTACACAGATGTTTGGTGTTCCATAGAAGATTTGTTTGAAAAAATATTTATGTTCAGGATGTGGAGAAGAGTTTGGCAATCATTGTTATGGTCACTTCCCTTAGCATCTTCTAAGAGTCTCTCAAACGAACCCCACGTATTTATTCTGGTGCCCTTTAAAACTGCAGGAACTGCTCTTAGACATGGGTAAGCAGGCCACCTGTCTAAGGTCCTGTGACAAAGCAGGCCACGTGTTTTAAAGGGCCTTCCTCAAAGGCCTCAAAGTTTTCTGAGTCTCCTCTAGTACCTAGGACTGGCGTTCTTAGCCCACACGCTTCCTGGTCCCTGTTTCTCCTCTTCAGAGAGCTCTCTGTAACTCTACCTGGTGTGTGCGGTTGGCAGCCAATTGTCCCAAAGGACTTTGGAGCCAGCCACTGCGGGATTGTTCTGGGGCACATGGCTGGGTCTCAGTTCCAGAAGTGCAGCCCGACAGGCAGAATGTTCCTACTGGCCAGTGCAGTATTTCCTTCACAGGATCATTTAAGACTCTGTTGCCAGAATAGCGCTGGTACTCTAATTTTCAGTTACGGACACTAACAGCAGACATAAGAATTCAGGATTTTTGGTTACTGACAGTCCACTGCCTGTCTTTGGACTTGAACTGCCCACGTGAGCCCGTGCTTTTGCTCCTGAGTATCTATGCTCCAACTGCAGTCCATCCCTGGTCCCAGCATCCAAGGTTATTGGCAGTGGTGGTAGGAATCCATTGCCCCCGACCTCTCTTGCTTCTGGCATCCAAGGCAGTTGCCCTGTTCCTTTTTCAGGTTCTGCACCACGTGTCAGAGAGTCTCCTAGTAATGGCCAGGCCTGTCTCCTCCAAGGGCTTTTGAAATTGTTGCTGTGCAATAACACTGGGCCTTCTGATCAATGTCCTTTCTCTCCTTTGGATTGATATGGTGGCATTGTGCTCTCCCAGGTTTTTCTTAAGGCCTGCCAGATGAGGGATGGACATTGCATGGCTATTGGGACTATGCTCTTCCCGACAGGCTCGGAGGCTCATCTCCTATCCTCTTTGCAGGTGGTGGTGGAAGACAGGAGTGGGATCAACACTAAAAGAGATGACATTCTGGGAATGCAGGGGTTACAGCCTAAAGAGTTCAAAGGAAAGCATGGTTAAAATATGTGCTATTTTACATTTAAGGTATAAAATTCTTATCAACAAATTTAATATGAGCAGAAAACAAATTATCGTTCACATTTTTGTGCATACCTTGAGCAAAACTTGCATTTGTGGTCATCGCCAATGACACAGAATAACAACCCATGACAGAAACATTGCAAGCCAGTATTCAGAGCAGCACAATGGATGATGTCACATCATGAGTGATGATGTAACAGGCATGAAATAACTGATGTTAATGAATTATAGGAATAAAAAGATCTGTATTGGGGTGCCTGGGTGGCTCAGTCAGTGAAGCATCTGACTTCGGCTCAGGTCATGATCTCACAGTTTGTGGGTTCGAGTCTCGCACTGGGCTCTGTGCTGACAGCTCAGAGCCTGGACCCCGCTTCAGATTCTGTGTCTCCCTCTCTTTCTGCCCCTCCCCGGCTTGCACTCTGTCTGTCTCTGTCTCTCAGAAATAAATAAACATTTCAAAAAGTTAAATAATAGAAAAAAGATCTGTATTACTTCTATATAAACAGCTCACCAAGAGTCATGACATTGTAAGAACTGTGTTGCTACCCTTTCTTGCCATGGGAGATATAAATTAGCCAGGAACCTCATATTCAACACAACAGAGCATGAAGAGATACTTCCTAAACCTGAATAGGAGCAGGTGGGGCCCAGGATACTAGAAAGAATCTTTTTATGCACTGATTGGATAGAAAACAATTATGAGAATCTCTACTTCACCCATTTCTTAAACCATAAGTTAATCATCTTTTATGGACTCATAAGCTTGGTAATACATTTTTAATCAATTTTTTTTATATAGACAGGGTTCCCCCAAAATATCTTGCCCAGGGACTCATGCACTCTAGGGACAGCCTTGCTAAGACCTTCAACATGTCTTACCTGATAGTTTGTAATAACCTCCTAATTGGTATCTCTGTTTTTTAAATCTCTACAGTCTCTACTGCATCTCCCAAAATCCCAAAGAGTGTTCTTTCTAACATTCAAATCCAATCAAGTGTTTCCTACCTACAACTCTTTAATACCTAAGGAACCAAACTGAAATTCTTTGGCTCGACACATAATTTTCTGTCAGCTGGCTCCTCCTTGTCTCTTTTAGCCTCATCTTCCACAATACACCATTACCTACTCTATGTTCTCACCACATGACTGGTAATTTTCAAAATCTTCAGCGCTCTTAAATGTTTTAACCTCTCTTGGTATTCCCTTACCATTACTTGCCTACCTAAATGATTCCTACATGTCTGGCAAGACTCACTCAGGCTCCCGCCAATACCTCACTGAAAGCTTCCTTCCATCTGTCTCAGGCTGAAGGGGGCCAGAGGAGCTAGAGAGAAGTGAGGGAAGGAGGGAGGATGGAGTTGAGGTCAGACACTGTGGGAGGTAGTTCACAGAGGTCCTCAGAGGACTGTATTCTTTTTTTTTTTTTAATGTTTATTTATTTATTTTGAGGGGAGAAGGGTAGAGAGAGAATCCCAAGCAGGCTCCATGCTGTCAGCACAGAGTTCTAGGCAGGTCTTGAATTCACAAGCCATGAGATCATGGCCTGAGTCAAAATCAGGAGTTGGACTTAACTGATGGAGCCACCCAGGCGCCCCCCAGAGGACTTTATTCTGAGATAGAAGTGGGGACATCCAATGGCCTGTCAATTGTGCCTCCCAATATTCACATCCTTGCATAGTGCCTTCCCACTCTAAATCTAGGGTGGCTGCATGACTTGGTTTGGCCAATACGAGGCAGAAGCAACTCTGTGCCAGTTCTGGGCCTAAGTCATCAGAAGCCATGACAGCTTCTGAATTGTTCTTTGGAAATCCCTCGGTGCCATGTAAGAAGTTCAGCCAACCTGCTACTGCTGGAGAGACCATGTGAAGGAGCCACAGGGAAAAGGAGAGACCTGAGACTACACAGTGAGAGCAAGAGACTCAGCCATCAGTAGCTCGGCTTATGGGCTCCAGCTTCCAATTGTCCTTGTCAAAGGGCCAGACATGTGAATGAAGCCTCTTGGATATTCCAGCCCCATCCATAGCTTTGTGAGCATGCTGTGAGACATCTACCTGAACCCCAGTCAACCTATGGATCATGAAAAACAATAAAAAGGTCATACCAAGCCACTAAGTTAGCTGATAACTGAACCAGGACTCAGAGCCAGGTGAGAATAGGTCTTGGCATCAAGCATCAGTGAGAAGATGCTGGGTGGGAGATGTGTAGCAAGTACCATTAGCAAACCCACCATCTGGCATCATGAAGCAGATCTCAGAGACTGGATGGACAGGCAGGGTGAAAAACTAAGCATCTAGCAAGACCGTATGCACCCACACTTATTGACCTAGCATACTTCTCCACTCCCCATCATGCTCATCCAATCAATCTCACACTGGATCAAGAGGGATGAAGCATCAAACAAGTGCAACAGTGGGACATCCATCCATACTTGTGCCAGGCAATAAGGCAAGGTGGCCGTCCAGCTGGCAAAGTGTTGAGGACAGGAAGCCAATACCTGATTAGATGCCGTAACAGAAATGGCTGAAGGTGATTACCAGTTAGTCCTTTGCTCTTCTGGTCAAGGGCACAGATTTCATCCCAGTTAATATGGCTTCATTCCATGGCCACAAACTAAACCTTTAACCTCAGCCAGCTGTCCAAATCGGATTCCCTCCATTAGTCTTAGGAAAGATAAAACAAGATACCATGTTCAACCTACAGCTTTTCTCAAGGAAATGTTGTGCTGTGACAAAGACCATCTGTAACAGTAACAGCATCAGAAAAATAACTGGGTGCTAAAATTCACCTGCTCATCTGCTTCTTCTCCACATTCCAGTCTAAATTTATTCTTCTACTTGAATTCCCTATTTCTGTTAATGGTATCACCAGTCTCCAATCAGTCCCAGGTGTATACTTTGACATCATTTTGAAGTCTCTCTTCTCTCCATCTCCTACACCCGACCTACACCTTGATATCACTTCTACAACATCTCTTAGATCACTTTTTATTTCCACAGTTCTAGGTTAGGTATGCATGTATAACTCTTAGATGGAAGGTTCCAGGGACTTCTTTAACTAGTATTGAAGCTTCTGTCCTTTCCCCCCCTCCAATCCCTCTTTCACATCTCTGCAAGAATAATCTTCCTAAAGTATGTTCTGAGCGTGTCATTTTCCAACTCACGATCCATCAACTATTCTCCAATTCCTGCAACAGGGCTGCAAACTCAAATACCTTCAGGTGATTTAAGTGTAAGATGTGACTGAATGTTTAGGACAACAGGGAGCAATGTAGGCCTGCTGACAAGTGGAGAGAATGAATCTTGCTCAAGGCATTTACATTCCCTATTTTTAGAACTACTGTTCTGAACAAATGAACCACAACATTTCTCAAAATAAAGGCCAGACTCTTTGGTCTAATATTCAAAGTTTCCCATGACTCAATTCCAACCTATTTTTCTAGACCCAAAAATTTCAATATCAGTGTGCGGTTCAGAGATGGTAGGTATATGGCACCTGGCCATTACTCTTCCATCCCTGGTCCATTGTAGATATTGCCACACTGTTCACAGCCCTCTTTCCTGTTGGGCTCAATACAGCCTCAGGATCCTCCTCAACGCAATACTCCACTGAGCATTTATGAACTGGGTAGGCTTACAGTGCCGGTAAAAACCTATTTGCCATTGTGTGCAACACATGTCTGATCAATTCCAGCCAAGGCCAAATCCCTTAGGTTTACTGCACTTTGCTCATCAGGCAGCCCAGAGAATTTCAGCACTTTGAAACAAACAGCCTGGTTTAGCTGTTTCTCTCTGCCACACACTCTGTGTTACTTCCACAGACTGCTCTGCTCTAGGCTCAATCCTATTTTAGGTGAGTTGCCCCTGCAACAACCACAGGTCATGGCAGGAGGTTTGTTCCAGAGAGAGGCCTAGAGGAGGACCCCTCTTAGTAAAAGCAGATTTCTTGGAAAGTCTTCCATTCCCCATATCCCACCTATACCCTTGCAGTGGCGAATAATCTCAGACCCTACCTCCACTGTTTTAGAGGAACTCTCTAACAACACAGTTGGACCACAGTATTCAGTCTGTTTATAGGTTGTGTACATAGATTCAAGCTCCCTACAAGCATCGTAATCTCATTTGGATTTGGCTCAGTGGTGTGTGTGTGGCTTATGGGAGACGTTTATGCGATGATGCCCACACCAGACAGAGTCTAAGATTTCCCTGTTGAAGAGTTTATCCATTCTATAACTACTGTTTCCATGACTCGGGGTCAGCTCCATTTTTTCCCATTTAATTGGGCCATGCACATTCCAAGAAGCTCAGTTTTCCTCTTTGTTTGGCAAGATGTTTATACTTCCTTCTAAAGCAACTGACTTTATTCTTTGTCCTAAAGGAGAAAGTAAGACAGATGCTAATAGTATGACAGACTAATTAAAAAAAGCCCAAGGGAGGGGAAGTAGGCGAACCATTTATTAAAAAAGAAAAAAAAACTTAATGGACCCAGTTTGTCTTCATTTGTGATCCTCCTGAGAGGTGTTTAGCCTGGTACCTGCTGTGGCAGACATCATCCCCACTCCGTGTAGATATCATGCCCTAACAACAGGTGTGTAAAACAAAATTTGACATGAAAAAGGAGTCCTGCGTCACATGTGACCCTAAATGCTGCTCTGACTGCCTATATGGTTTAACATGCCTCCCACAAAGCCTTCAAATGATTGGGTCTCCAGGGCAACCACAGACAGTGATGCAGCAGGTGTGAGAGGGAACAGGAAAGGTAGTCAAATACACGTCACCTCATGGATCTCCATGTCCCCCATGGCCTTAGCCCACTGAGAGTCTCTTATCTGTTCAGAGCTCTGGGTTTGTTTTGTTTTGTCTTGAGTTTTTGTAACTCAGGAATAAACTCTGCTACGGACTGAATGCTTGCGTCTCCCCACAAATTCATATGTGGAAGCCCTAATCCTCAGCATGACAGCATTTGAAGGTGAGACATTTGTGAGGTAATGAGGTCATAAGGGTGGAGCCCTCGTGAGTGGGATTAGTGCTCATACAAGTAGAGACGTGAAAGGGATGATCTTTCTCTCTGTCATGTGAAGACACAGCAAGGAGACAACCATCTGCAAGCAAAAAAAGAGGGCCCTCACCAGACACAGAGTCCATCCACATCTTCGTCTGGGACCTCCCAGCCTCCAGAACTGTGAGAAACAAATGTCTGTTGTTCATAAGCCACTCTATGGTAATTTAATAGCAGCCTGAGCTAAGAAAAAAATCCCACAAGAATGAGTTATATTTGAAGAGAGGGAGAGAGGCAATTCCATGCTAAGGACCACTTGCCAAAGTGTCTCCCAAGGAAAGTGATTATTTCCATCTATTCCATCTGCACAAAAGGTAAAAGAAGGCATTATATGGGGAGAATCCCCCAACCAGGTTGGGAATGTGTTTAAGTTGGGTTTTCATCTTTAATCAAGACAAAGACACCAGTGAGACTGTGTTTGTAGCTGAGGTGGCTTCAGGCCGAAACCCTGGGGAAATGAACTCTCAAGGAACCACCTATTTTCTTTTCTTTTTTTTATATTGAATATAATTTATTGTCATATTGGTTTCCATACAACACCCAGTGCTCATCCCAACAGGTGCCCTCCACAATGCCCATCACCCACTTTCCCCTCTCCCCCACCCCCCATCAACCCTCAGTTTGTTCTCACTATTTAAGAGTCTCTTATGGTTTGCCTCCCTCCCTCTCTATAATTTTTTCCCTTTTCCCCTCCCCCCTGGTCTTCTGTTAAATTTCTCAAGATCGACGTATGAGTGAAAACATATGGTATCTGTCTTTCTCTGACTGACTTATTTCTCTTAGCATAATACCCTCCAGTTCCATCCACGTTGCTGCAAATGGCATGATTTCATTTTTTCTCATTGCCAAGTAGTATTCCATTGTATATATAAATCCCATCTTTATTCATTCGTCAGTTGGTGGACATTTAGGCTCTTTCCATAGTTTGGCTATTGTTGAAAGTGCTGCTATAAACATTGGGGTACAAGTGCCCCTATGCATCAGTACTCCTGTATCCCTTGGGTAAATTCCTAGCAGTGCTATTGCTGGGTCATAGGGTAGGTCTATTTTTAATTTTTTGAGGAACCTCCACACTGTTTTCCAGAGCAGCTGCACCAGTTTGCATTCCCACCAACAGTGCAAGAAGGCTCCCGTTTCTCCACATCCTCTCTGTCAGAAACAACCTATTTTCACCAAAAGCTTGTTCATCATTGGGATTCACCTCACCTGAGATGGTAGGGTCAGCCCAGGCTGGGTGGCTAGGCCTCCCCACCCCCCCCCCAAATCCCTGCCCTGGCTCAATGAACACACCGTCCCCAGAGCCTGAAGTCCAGGTAGAGGGCGTACTTTAGCCTCAAGGTCCCTAGTGCACTTGGGAGTTGCATTTTATAAAAACTCATGAAGGATTTTAAAAAAGATTTTTATTTTCTTAAGCATTTTTCCCAGTTTAATGGATACTATCACTTTTTTCGTGGAGAAAAAAATACAATGTTAAAAAAGAAAGATACTGTGTCATCCATACTCTCACCCACCCACCCCCCAACTATGCGATCGCTGATGGGGTGACTCCAGGTTCTGGCACTACACCACCCAGTAAGAAGTCCTGCCTGACATAGCCTCCCAGCTGAGGCACTGTGGGCGAAGGGTGATGACAATGACTAGAGAGGAGCCCTGTGGGATTTAACAAGACGTTTGCAAAACAACAGACGTGTAAGTATGTTGGAAAACCGACAAGAGTATATCCCTCTCCTGATTATGAGAATTTTAGGTGGTTTTTCATAGTGAAAATTTTATGAGGAAATAGGAATATTCAGAAAGACTAAACAAAATCCTGGGGTAGCATGAAGAATTAATGACAAAACAACATGGAGAGAAGGCCATAATGAGTAGCAGCATATACAATTTCTCTCATGGCCTCAATAGGCAATCTCTTGACACTTTGACTTTTCTTTTGATCATCGTTCGATTTATTTCTCAGCAAATATTTAGGTTCCTTATTCATTGCCCTTATATAAGGTTAACAGCACATCTCACGTGTTCTGCTTGTCCTTTCTGCTCCCCCCCCCCCCATGCTTCTTTAAATGGCAGGCCAGGGTGTAGGATGTTTGATGTTCTCTGAGTTACCATGAGTTCTGGGCTGTAAATAAGTCATGAAGGTACCACATCATTTATGAATTATTCATTTTTTCTTGTGCTTTCTATAGGAGACTATGCTTCAAAATCGAATTCAAAGTACGGAAATCTGAGGTAGTTTCAGATCATTAAAATGGCTGGTTATTCAGCCTTGCAGAAAGATTTTTTAAAATCTATGTTAATGTAAAAAAAATTATTTTTTTGAATGTTTATTTGTTTATTTATTTAGAGAGAGAGTGCAAGTGGGGGGTAAGGCAGAGAGATTGGGAGAGAGAGAATCCTAAGCAGGTTCCACGCTGCTAGGACAGAACCTGACACAGGACTCGATCCCACAGACTGTAAGATCATGACCTGACCTGAAATCAAGAGTCAGACGCTTAACTGACTGAGCCACCCAGATGCCCCTATGTAAAAAATTTTTACCAGCTGGAAGAAGTACAGCCTTCCCTACATTTACCAACACTACAGAGGTGATGCCTCAGGTCACAGAGGGCACAAGGGGCTTAAAGATACGGAGTCCTAGTGTTGTGTGGCATAAATGTCAATTTTTTAATAGAAAATTGTGTTTCCCCATAACATGCATCTTTTTCAGTCTTTGGCCTTGCACCCCAATTCCATGATTGTTCAAGAGGATATTTTCTCCTCTTTTACAAAAGGAGAACAGGCTGTCCACAACTTACTAAGTACCCAACCTACTACATTCCAAATCTTCATTAAGGAATTATTTGGTTGAAGCAGATGAAACACATTCTCCCAAAGAAACAAGGTGAGTGGTTCTGTCCCCAGGTGAGCTCACAGCCTGTTCACCCATAAGGTAACAGAAATGTGGACCTAATGATAACCCAGAATGTGATCAACAGACAGAAGCATATTTCCGCAGAAAACTGTGTTCAGTATTTCATCCTGGGTTAGGAGGAACAGACCTCCTGACATTCCTTCAGTTTTGATGTCACATAGGCTTGAGGCTGTTCCAGGGCTGGGAAGAGCAGGGAAACAGCGAGGAGAGGTATGTTCTATACATAGGTGTATATATAGATTGCACCCATGTGAATGTTTGAATCTTAATTCTAGGGGTCTTTGAATTCAAAATTATGTTTCACATGTATTTCATGCATATGGTGTATGTACACAAACATGTATTTTCTAGAAAGATAGTCTGTTTATTTCATTAGATCCTTCAGAGGATCTCAGACATTCAGACTCAAAAAAAATTAAGAATCATCCCTCTAGCAGATATGAACAAGGAATTGGATGGAACCTGTTGCCAGCATCATTTCTCCATGCTATCAATCTCCCGAGACATTTAGAATAAACGAAAAGGTCCTCCTGCTCTCTGGGCTCCACTAATATCTGATTTTTAAATCAACATTCCTCTCCCCTCTGATGCACTAGGAAACATGACCTCCTGTTTTGGAAGCAGTTTTTAATACTTCCTCCTGCCTGTAAAAATATGGAAGTGTATGCAGAATTAATGTCTTCTTCCTTCTTTCCACCTTTCCTCTGTTTCTCTTTCTTTCTGTCTCCCTCTTCTTTTTGTTTGTCTGTCCATCTCTCTCTCTCTCTCTCTCTCTCTCTCTCACCTGGTCTAAAGGAACAGGTCAAAGGAAGGTTTGAAACACAGAATACTCAAATTAGACCCATTTACATTTCAGAGGAACATGTTCTCAAGTCTTCTGTGATGTGTGTTTCTTGCTGGTTTTGTTTTGGAGCATGTCTGTCTGTCCTGTCAATGAGAGTCTGTGTGGTGTCTGGAAGTCTGGAGGGTGGGGAGAAGGTGGGACCGAGAGAGGAGTTACTCCAGGTAGCCTGAATCAGTGCTACAGAAGCAGAGACTTCAAATTGTTCATTCATCCATTAGTTCATTCTCTTCAGTTACTGAGCACCTCCTATACACAGAGATTATTCTGGGCTCTGAGGAATACAAGGACAGAAAGATCTGGTCCTCTCCTTTAAGCGACAGTGCCATAGGAAGATGGACATATAGATGCACAAATACAAGTCAAATTCAATTGCTAGAAAGTAGGTATATATATATATATATATATATATATATATATATATATATATTCAAGCAGTGGAAGCCAGGAAATAGAAATAATTCTGCTCAGTTGGGGTGAAGGTGGTGGTGGAAAATTCTATTTTGACAGAAGGCAAATGATAGCCAGGAAGACACCAGTTTCAGGGCAAGATGTTAGCTCTGCAGCTTTTTGGTCTTGAGTTTTTGCATCTGAACATGATACAGTGACCACCTCTAGGGTGGTGGTCGGAGAAAAGGGGATCTAGACAAACTGACTAAATTGACCTGGGCCTGAATTCAAGCCCTGCCTCTTACTGTGCCTCAATTTGCCAGTCTTCTCAGGGCATCCATTCTCTGACTGTTAATGAGAAGGATAATGACTACTTTTCAGGACCCATGTGGGATTACATGGCAGTTCTCTTTCCTCCTTCTCCTTTTTTAAAAAACAAAAATTTTGTTTTAATGTTTATTTATTTTTGAGAGAGAGAGAGACAGAGTGCAAGTGAGGGAGGGGCAGAGAGAGAGGGAGACACAGAATCCAAAGTGTGCTCCAGGCTCTCAGCTGTCAGCACAGAGCCTAACGCAGGGCTTGAACCCACCAACAGTGAGATCATGAACGGAGCTGAAGTCGGATGCTTAACCGGCTGAGCCACCCAGGTGCCCCTCCTCTAGCCTCTATATTAGTCAGCGTTCTCCAAAAGAACAGAAGCAAGAGGATGTATGTGTATATATATTTGTCATAGGGAATTGGCTTACATGATTATGGCGGCTGACAAGTCCACAATCTACAGGGTGAATCAGCAAGCTAGAGACCCAGACGAACCACTGGTGTAGTTACAATCCAAAGGCCAGTAGGGTTGAGATCCAGGGAGAGCTAATATTTCAGTTCTACTCTGAAGGCAGGAAAAAGCCATAATCTCAGTTCAAAGGCCATCAGACAGGAAGACTTTCCTCTTACCAACAGGTAGGGTAAACCTTTGTGTTCTATTAAAGCTCTCAACCGATTTCACATTAGAGAAGCAATCGGTTTTACTCAAACTGGTCTCAGGAATCATCCCCCAACTACGCCTCCCCAAGGTCCAGTTACTGAAGAGTTAATGTCTGGCACAGTGGTGGACCTCCAGGAGCCAATGTCTGATTGGCTGGTGCCTTGGCCACACTTGTGATTAAATATGCCAATGTCAGCCCTGGCTCTCCCATTTACTCACTACATTGGTTCGAACATAAATGGCATAACTTACTGGCCTTAGTTTCCCTTCTCACTGAAATGAGGAGTGAAAATACCATCTAGCTTGCTGACATGATATGAGGATTAAATCAGAATATAAAGTAAGTGTCCAGCATAGACAAGGTACTCAAGAAACAATAGCTATTACCATTATTAAATGAGATAATCCTAGGGGCACCTGGGTGGCTCAGTCAGTTGAGTGTCTGACTTCGGCTCAGGTCATGGTCTCGCAGTCTGTGAGTTTGAGCCCTGCGTCGGGCTCTGTGTTGACAGCTCAGAGTCTGGAGACTGCTTCGGATACTGTGTCTCCCTCTCTCTCTGCCCCTCCTCTGCTCATGCTCTGTCTCTCTCTCTGTCAAAAATAAATAAACATTAAAAAAAAATTTAAATGAGATATTCCTTGCAAGGCACTTAGCACTGTGCATAGAATTAGTGCTCCATAAAGATGAGGTATTGTGACCTCCTTACTGTTTAGAGAATAATAGAAATTATTTCAAAAATAATAGAAAATAAAATTATCTAGAAAAATTCTCCACTGATTGAGAGGTGAAAACAAAGGACTCCTATCTACTAACTCAAAAATTCTGCAACTCTATGGCAATCTTTGGCAGACACATGCCTCTGATATCCGAAACTGTCATGCTATCTGAGATTCCTTCCAGAAGAAAATTCTCTCTGAGGATTGTTACGTAGGCTTTTCCACTGCTGATGGAATAATTTCAGATGCATTTGCACACTTAAGCAGGGTTAGCCATTAGAAAACTGACTGAATATTGTCTGTGTTCCAAGAGGGCAAGATCAGGAATACCCTGATTGTGCCCAGATGGTTTTGGCTACTTATGTGAGGCTACCTAGCTGATGCACTATGTTATCAGCATTGAATCAGGAAATGTTAAGCCAGCAAAAAGAGAATTCAAATCCTTCTTTGCATAGCCTTATAATGTGCACACCCCAATCTGGACCCTTCTATAGAAAAGTGGGATGATCTTCCTTGGCCTCCAACTCACTCCATGTGATTGTCAACATCCCCATGGCCATGACTCCCACGTGCTACTGTCAGCAGTGATCTTGTATTGGCATCTACGTTTCCTGATGGAACAATGGTCTCTTATTTAGGTGACCTTTTTAATACAATTGTCCAAAAATAAACATATGATATATAATCCCATATCAAATTCTAATTACTATAAACTTTCACCTTGCTTTTCATAGCCCAAACAAAGAGCCTAGACAAATTTCCTCCCCGCTTGTGACAGTGTCCCTGTTCCCTTGTGACAGTGTTCAGGATATGCTTTCCCAAACAGTGGCACCTTGATGTATTGAATATTTTAAGCTGAAGGAATTTAAAAAGTGACATGAGCAGAAAAGATTGTCTGCCCTTCCCCTGAAGCAGAATACAAAACCCTCAGGCAAGAAGTATCCTTCTTACAGCTGGAGGAAAGGAATGTCCTTATCTCGAAGACACAAAGAGGAATCTGAACCCACAGGCTTTGCTGCTTCCCCATGTTTACCACTGAGTTCACACCCCTTTTCATTCTGTCACATTTTCCCACGACTTTTCACTCTTCATCAGACTTATCATAAAAACACACCCAGGTTCTTCGGGTCTTCGTTTCCTTATGAAGTCTCCCATGTCATGTAAAACTTATGTTACATAAGTTTATATGATTTTCTCTTGTTAACCCGTCTTTTGTTACAGGGGCCCCAACCAAGAACTTAGAAGAATGGGGGAAAAAGATATTTTTCCTCCCCTACACTTGCTTCCCTCACATTCCCGAGATTTCTTAGTAATTTATCTTCAGCCAATCATTGTCTCCCACACTGAACACACTTCCCCTGCCTAAAACTTTTGAGATCTAATACGTTTCATACCTCAGACTTTGCTGGACTTTAGAAAGGTAACATGGTATATATACTGTTTTGTTTTGTTTTTTAAATGTTTCATTTATTTTTGAGACAGAGAGAGACAGAGCATGAGCAGGGGAGGGGCAGAGAGAGAGAGGGAGACACAGAATCCGAAGCAGGCTCCAGGCTCTGAGCTGTCAGCACAGAGTCTGACGCGGGGCTCGAACTCACAAGCCATGAGATCATGACCTGAGCTGAAGTCGGACACTTAACCGACTGAGCCACCCAAGTGCCCCTATATACCTTATTTTAAATAACATCTCCAAATGGGTCTGGGGAAACAACCCATAATTAAACACATTTATATTTTAGTAGCATATGAATATTCAACCAAATGGCATAAGGACCATAGGTAACCCCATATCATTTCAGGTCTGATTTTGCTACCATGTGAGTTTTCCAAAAACTTACAAGAAAATGTTTTATTTCAGGATTTTGACTTTGGGAACACTGATATAGATTTTGGTTCATAAAATAACGGCAGAAGAAACAACTCTTGCATTTTATATTTCCTTTCAAATTAATGGTGTCCTGTTAGTTACACTCCCAGCCTCTCTCCCTATGGCCCTACAGTCAGCCATGGGTATGGGGGAGAAGGCAGGGATGCTGGGCAGTGATTAATCTAATTGGTACACTTGGCAAAAATAAACTGGGCATGCTCCACCCAGCTCCACACATTTTGCTCTTGAGAAGAAGTTGGCGCTCTGCCTTCTTAGGCCTTGGCCCTTTGCCTAATTCAATTATGATCCTTATTTCAGCTTCCGAATTTATTATTACCATTATTTTTATTATTATCTAAACATTTTAAAAGTGTTTTATTCATTTTTTAGGAGACAGAGATAGAATGTGAGCAGGGGAGGGGCAGAGAGAGAGGGAGACACAGAATCCCAAGCAGGCTCCAGGCTCTGAGCTGTCAGCACAGAGCCTGGTGAGGGGCATGAACCCACGAACCATGAGGTCATAACCTGAGCCAAAGTCGGACGCTTAACTGACTGAGCCACCCGGGAACCTCTATTACTATCATTGTTGTTGTTATTATTATTTTAAATTGTATTTATTTTGAGAGAGAGAGAGAATGTGTATTTGTGCATGTGTGAGTGGGGGAGGAGCAGAGAGAGAGGGAGAGAAAGAATCCCAAGCAGGCTCCATGCCACCAGCACAGAGCCTGATGTGGGGCTCCACCTCACAAACTGAGATCACGACCTGAGCCAAAATCAAGAGTCAGAAGCTCAATCGACTAATCCACCAGGCACCCCTTCGTATTATTATTGTTAATGATGATGATATTTTGGCCTCCATCTGCCTTCCTTTGTTTTGCTTCTCAATTGGCTAAGAACTCAGATGAGAAGAGACCTGACCCCTCAAAGATTCCAGCGTTTGGTCCTTGTCTGGGAATGTTGAGAAATGAAAACAGTGGCATTTTTGAGAAATTAAATAATTGAGAAATTAAAACAGTCACAGACCTGTGACTCTGGGGCTTGGATTTGGATGTGTGGGCGGGGCCTTTGACTTTAAGGTTTCTAAAGGTTTGAATTAGGCCAGGCAAGTTTTCACAGTTGTGCATGAAATCAAGTTGTAGAACTTGAGAAGTAAACGTCAAGTATATGTCAAAAGTATTCTGGAATGTTGTAGAAAAAAAAAATCCCAGTCATGGAGTACATCTTAGATCAATCCTGGCCAGAGTGCAACTGATTCAGACAGAGACATGAGAAACAAACTATATGATTTCCCTAAAAATGGAAACATAAGGACTCGATAAACTCAATAATTCAACATGGTTGACTCAATAAAACTATGATCTCAATGAATTGGGAGTGGGAAGAGTAGAAGACAGGAAATGGAGGAAAAAAAGACAAAGAATCACAGACTAGTAGAGGACCACATGATACTATTTCAGGAAGACAAGGCACCAGGAAAGACAGGAAGTTGAAACGGGGGTTTTGGTGGTTTTTTTACAAGAAGACAGACAGCCCTCGGCCTGAAACCTCTCTGAGGTGCCTGTGCCAACAAGGAGAGTGAAACCTACAGGGATTCTAAACTTGAGAGGCTGGTGGACCCCATGGTCCTGATCAGGTATCTGCATTTACACGTGCTCTCTAGTTGATTCTGATACAGGTGGTCCATAGTCCACACTCTGGGAAACACAGATAAACTCAGGATTAATGATTTTTAATGATTGAAAGAACAACATGTTACACATGCAAACACAAGCACTTCCTCCAGATCACAAGGTTAAATTCCAGGCCCTTGCAGAGCCTGCCTGTGGGCTCCACCCACAACCATTTGCCAATGCCCGCAATCTGAGGTTCTGACTCTGCCGTTGGATGGGCTTCTCAATTTCATAAGCCACTTGGATGGTAAGGAAGGTTCTCCCTGAATCTAAAAGCTATTTTCTCTCATGCAAACAGTTCTTCTAGAACACTGTGTAACTGTTTTTTTCTATGTTAGGGTAGGAAATAGGTGAATGCAATAGTCCTTTTTCTGGGTTCAGAAAAGAATCAGCACTTGAGTATAAGGAGAAGCTTAAGTTTTCCAAATGCACCTCAGCTTTTAAAAGTAAAGTTTTACAAATATTTTTAAAAATACTTCCCCCATGCAGTTGAAATGTAATTACTTATATCAACATTTGCCATGTAATAAATTAAAATGATCAAGGAAAGACCTACCATAGGTGATAAAGAAAGGTTATTCAATAGGCCTCTTTCCAACACTTAAGGGGCTAGGAGACAGACAACCTGCCTAATCCAACTGGTGCTCAGAATATGTTTACAAGGATGAAGTCCACTTTTTTTTTTTCCATAGTCATTTTCTTTAATTACTATATTGTGTTCATGTACCCAAAGAAATGAATGGATTTGAAGGTTATTTAATACAACAGGTATTTCTGTTGTCTCAGAATTTCAGCTGAAATCCAAAGCTGAGAAAAATAGCTAAGGAGTACAATAAGTTCTAAAAAGAGATGTAGGGCACTTCTACTCAGGACTTGTTAAAAGTGGCCAGATGTGATCATATGGCCCTTAGCCTGTCACCACCTCCAGCTTGTCTAAGAGAAAGCTAGGGATTTAGTGGCAGAAAAAGGCTTTCTATAAAGAGAGTTGCCAAGGGGCACCTGGGTGACTCAGTTGGTTGAGCATCTGACTTCTGCTCGGGTCATGATTTCACGATTCATGAGTTCGAGCCCTGCTTTGGATCCGCATTGACAACCTCGAGCCTAAAGCCTGCTTCAGATTCTGTGTTTCCCTCTCTCTCTCTCTCTCTCTCTCTGCCCCTCCCCAGCTTGTGCGCGCTCTCTCTCTCTCTCTCTCTCTCTCAAATAAATAAATAAACTTAAAAAATTCTTTTAAAAGTATAAAGAGAGTTGTTGGTTAGGAGAGCAGGTTCTGGAATGTTCCTCCATCCTAAGCCAAGTGAAGGAAACATCAAGAGAACCTCTCAAATCTGCCAAGGGAAAGAGACAGCTCACCTAGTCCTCAATTAAATGCTCACTGGGATGCACCAGTTCTGCCACGAGAGCAGGAAATCTACATGTAACCATGAGAGTTTAGGTGTGTACCTGATGAAGACAGAGGTTGCCACAGATGGCCCCTGGTGGCAGGGCAAGGCGAGTGGCCTGATCTTGCGTGGTTTCAATGGGAGCAGGGGACAAGGGAGACAAGCCTGCACAAAGAGTTCTGGGCAGGCCAAGTGGACACCAGGGAAAGAAGGTGGGCACAAGAGAAAGAGCTGCATGGGACTTATCCAAAGAGCGCATGACACACATGATACAGCACTGTGGAAGTCTGGAAGTGGGCATGAAGAGTGTCCTCCAAAGAATCCACAGACATTCCTCACAAGAAAAGCAAGCCAGCATTTAGGCTTTTTCCATAAGAGAGAAGGCATTCAGTAGCCAAGAGAGATGTTCAAATAGCACTGGCTAAATAATCGCATCTTGCCCCATTTCTTGCCATCCGTCTTCCCCTCCACTCGCTCTGAATGTTGAAGAGTTAGTAGCACCCGGGATACAGGAGAGGTTGTGGAGTCAGCACAGACACAGGCCCTCTCCTGAGTCCGGGATTCTGAGTGCAGGTTAGGCATGAGCAATGGAAAGGGAAGGTGCTGTGAACTACAGGAGACAGCAAAAGTCTACCATTGGATCGGTCCAGATTTCCAAATTACTGGAAATAGAAGCGTTTTAATACTTGGAAGTGACAGGAGGTAAAGCCAAGAGATCTGCCAGAGATTTTGTCCAAGGGCAGAGAAAGGAGAACCAACAGGACGTGTGATGGTTGTGGTAGAGGAAAAACAAAACCAGACCAAAACTGGACATTTCCTGATGATTGAATCCTCCTGAATCCTGCCCATTTGTGAAGCCAGATATTTTTGCAATGTGCACAGGCTGCAAAGGATAGAAACCTGAGAAGGCTATTGCTGTCATCAGGTAATGTAGACAAGTGTGGCAGGATTCCGGATGGAAGAACTCGTGTTTTGTTCTCTGCCTCTGCCAGGCTGAGAAGGTCGCTGGGCTCACTGGCTCCTTTGCCTCAGGGAGGTTTATGTTACAGAAATACAGGAAGACAATCTTTTCTTCAATCTTTTGTGAAAGGCTTTATGATTTTTGTGAAAATATTGGATAACCAGTAAGGAGAGGCAGAGGATGAGGATTATCTTTGAAGGCCAAGAGAGCAGAAGGATTCCCCACCCCCACTCCTATAGAAGGGGAATAGAATTCAGCTGGATCCATGGGAGGCAGGAGCCTGTCCCTCCTTCTACCAGCACCATAAGCAGGAGGACAGACCTTAGCAGGGAAGAGTGGGCCATGGAAAGAAGGTATGTCCCAGACAATTGGCTTCCTTCAAGGAATTGCGAAGGCTCCGGTCACAGAACCAAACGATGGGCTAGAAGCTAAAGGCTCTTAACCTTCATTACCTGTGGATACCATGGCTTCTTAGATTCTCACTCATTCCTGGAGAAGACTGATTTTTTCCCACTCATCTGGAGGCATTGGGACTCAGAGTCAGATATATATGGTGTTCGAACTGACATTTATTGACATTCTGAATTTTATTTTATTTTATTTTTAATTTTTTTAAATGTTTATTTTTGAGAGAGAAAGAGACAGAGCATGAGCAGGAGAGGGGCAGAGAGAGAGGGAGACAGAATCTGAAGCAGGCTCCAGGCTCTGAGCTGTCAGCACAGAGCCTGATGCGGTGTTTAAACCCACGAACCCTGAGATCATGACCTGAGCTGAAGTCAGATGCTTAACCAACTGAGCCACCCAGGCGACCCTTGCCGTTCTGAATTTTAGTTGTACATTTATGCCCACTACATAAGAAAAGAAATAACCAAACTATAATTGTCTTGATAAATGTCAGAGAGAGAGAGAGAGAGAGATGCTAAAAGGCTAAAAATACAAACAAAAAGGCTAAAAACAAGAGAACCTTTAAGCTGGGGGTCATTAGAAAGTTACTTTATGGAAGATCCAAGGTTGCTGCATAGGATTCCAAATGACAGCAAGGATGGAGAGATGAGCATAAGGCATATCAGTATCAGCAAATGCACAGAGATAGAAAGGCCAGAGGGAAACAGTATATGAAAGTGCTTTACTGTTTTTATCTGTAGGAGATATTACATGGGAGATCAGGGATGAGAAATGAAATTGGGTGAAGCTTGCATGGGAGTCTGAGCATTTGTATTTATTTGGGCAGCAACAGGAAAATATTACTGGCTTTTAAGGAGTAATGGGACATGATCAGAACAGAGCTTTAGAAAACTTAATCTGTTAGAGATATATGGGATGGATGGAAAGAGAAAGTGATTGAGTGAGATGGGATGGGAAACAAGAGGCTATTGCTGTAATCCAAGCAAGAGGTCATGAAGGCCATGACAGAGCAGTGGTAGTGACCTTGCATCATAGAGAAGGCTGTGAAAGACATCAGGGAAGTACATCTTAGACCTGTATGGGAACAAGACAAGAGGCATTTCTAAGTGTTGAGCCCAGCTGATGAAAAAAATCATAATGCCATCATAGAAATGGGAAATAGTGGAAGAGGAGCTAATTTACAATGAACACACGTTCTAAATTTGAAGTTCAACATGATATCTGACTTTACAAGTAATAGAGATGTCAGGGGAGAGGAGGAGGCTAGAGACAGAGTTAGCAGTGCTTTCATAGCCAAACTGCCCATCTCCATAGCTGCCCCATAGTGCATGGAGGTCACCGTGATTTGGGAAGAAGGAGGGAGGGGTTGGGCTGTGGCAACAGAAAGAGAGCTGAGGTACAGTACTGGGCAAAGAATGAGGCTCAGTCCAGATAATTATTCTGAAAAGAACAAGCTTTAAAGAATTTTCTAGTTTACTTGAGACTTTCTCTCATTTTCCTCAGTGCTTTCTTTAGCCCTGGGCCTTTATCTTTCCCAGAACCTTTCAAGCTTCCTGCAACACTTTTCTCAAAAATCAGGTGAATACACCTATACCTAAGAGCCAGAGAGTTCCTGAATTTGGAAAGATTCTGCCACTTTCAACTTGGTGGACCTGGGGAGCATTTCTTAACCTAATTTGGTCTCAATTTCATTACCTAAAAAAATCTTTTTATTACAACAAAATGAAATTAAAAGGTTTTTTTGTGGAGAAGAAATGCAATAATGCATAACAAAACACCCAATAGAGTGACTAATAAATATTAAACTCTCAACAAATGGTAGCTCCTTCTCTCCCATCCTGCACATGTCAGTAGTAATTCCTAGTACTGATAAGGACCCTTCAGTGGAGCAGTACTGAATTCCAAGCACCAGGATGCATCAAAACCTGCATCCTAGTCCTAGGTGAGCTATTTAGTCGGTTATGACCCTGGCTAGCTTCTCAACTAGGGCCTTCATTAGCATGACTGTTGGCCAAGAGCAGTGGTTGCTAATTTCTACCACCAAGGAATGTTTTGTCCTCTCTTCATGCCCTCCGTCTTTTGAAAGATTTTTCTACTGATCTGCAGTTTGTTAAATCATTGATTCATTTCTTATGTGATCACCAAAATTACAAAACTGGATTGATAGAGGTATCAAAGCAGATTAGATAGACTTGATATAAGAAATTGTGCAATAGCTATTAGGATCTTAAAACAAGAAATATGGCATATGGACACAATGACAATAGCTTGGAATGTTAGATTCCAGGTGGACACCACTAGACAAGATAAGTTGATCTCAATGTTTCCCTCTAATGCTCTCTGAATCCATAAAGGAGTTTAGGGTTCCTGCTATATGCCTTTTGGAGGACTCAATTATTGGTTTTACTCTTAAAGGCAGTAATTTAATGTAGTAGACAAAACATCTAAACATTCAGTATGATGGGCAATCAGAACAGATATTAGTGTGGGGTAGAGTAGTCAGATACAATAGATGTTTACAGGAAGTAGAGTTTTCACCAGTTTTTTAATGATGGTTAAATTTTAAGTAGCCTGAAAAGGAAAGGGAGGCAAAGACTGGGGAAGGAAAAGTATCATAATAGGATGTACAGAAAAGAGAGGCCAATGGGAAAGAATCATTGTTCTCATTCTCCCAAATAAAAAAAAAGCATCTACCTCTGCACCCTTAGTTTTGGACTCAGAAGTCCTTACTTCTGGATTCAGAGGAAAAAGCCCCAAATGCTTTGTGATTGAAGTCATTCTTTCTCTCTAGCTTCATTTCTAGCCTCTTTCTTCCCAAACTCCATGCTCTAGCCATGTCAGAAGATAATAACCCATCCACCAAGTATCTCCAGTCAATACTAGGGGGGGTCTTGATTGGAGGGGACTGGATCATCTTGATTCCTCCCTTACCCTATCCCCTCCTCCCCAATCAATCTTCCAGAGAGACCTATATATTCCATCTCTAGAATTTCCACCTCATGTTTATAAAATGCAAACCCGATCAGTCATTTCTCTGCTTAAAATATTTAATGGCTCTCCATCAGCTACAGAATTAAGTCAAAACTTCTTATCCTGGCATGCAGACTGTTTATAATCTAGTCACTGATTACCTTTCCAACATTATCTCCTTTGATTTCTTTGCTCCATGGAAAAATCTATTGGATAGGAAGCTTGAAATGTCTGGAAAAGACATAGGGGCTAAGAGCTAAACCTCTTCAAGTATCATACTTTCCAAGTATTAAAGAGACAATGAGAGCTTAAAGTAACATAACAGTAATAAGGACAGTGATGAGAATATGGATTTAAGAAATATTTAGAATACAGGGTAGAACAGAGATGATTTAATGATGAGTTAGATTTAAGGATAAAAAGAAAAAGGCAAAGCTGGGATGATGACGATGATGGTGGTGGTGGCGATGATGATGATGGTGATGATGGCAACATCCAGAGATGTCTGCAACAATAACATTTTCTGTGCACTTACAATATACAAAGCATTATTCTAAAGGTGACATGTGTTAACTCATTAAATCTCCAAATTACTCCTATCAGATAGAATCTGTTTTTATCCACATTTTACATGTAGGAAAACAGAGGCACAGAGAGGTTAAATAACTTGTCTAAAATCACACAGGGAGTAAGAGCCAAATTTGTACCCATATAGTTTGGCTTTGGATCCTGCACAATTAAGCACAACACAAAACTGCCTATTTTGTCTTGTCAGACCAACTGCCATCTCCAAAATATGTCATACTCCTTTGGGTCTTCAAGTCCTCCCCATTCTTTGTGTATGAAATGCCCTTATCTTTTCCTTGGAGTAGAAAACTTCTGTAGGACACAGATCGATTGTTACTTCCCCTGAGAATCTCTGTGTTCTCCCCCAAGTGCAGCTATTTACTCCTTATTCCATTGTACCATAATACAGTTTGCATAATTCCACTGGTGCATTACATGACGTGGCAATTACTTGTTAATGTGTCTATCTCCCCTAACTATACTGTGAACTGCTCAACAGCAGAACCTGTGTCATATTCATCTCTCAACCCCCAGGCTCTAGGATCCTACTATGGCCTCTGGTTCTTGATCCACAGTAGGCATTCAATGTTTCTTTTTTTTTTTTTAATTTTTTTAATGTTTATTTATTTTTGAGAAAGAGAGAGACAGAGCATGAGCAGGGGAGGGGCAGAGAAAGAAGGAGACAGAATCTGAAGCAGGCTCCAGGCTCTGAGCTGTCAGCACAGAGCCCAACACGGAGCTTGAACCCACAGACTGCGAGATCATGACCTGAGCTGAAGTCAGTTGCTTTACCGACTGAGCCACCCAGGCGCCCCAGCACTCAATGTTTAAGTGAATGGATAAGTGAATGAATATATGAATAAAAATATGGAGGTGAGAATTGCTCCACACTGCCCTGTACTGATTGGTGATGGTGTGAGCTCTTAATGCAAAACTGGGCCAGAGATGGATAGTAGTGTAGTGATCAGTTAGAGTGGAGAGGTCAGAGATGAACTTGAGACTGGGCATGCCTGAAGAGATTAGCAACATGACCTCCAGAATAGCCAAGTAGAGGAATATTTTTCCATTTTTTTGTGTGTGTCTTCTTCAATTTCTTTCATGAGCTTTCTATAGTTTTCAGTGTATAGATATTTCACCTCTTTGATTATGTTTATTCCTAGGTATTTTATGGTTTTTGGTGCAATTGTAAATGGGATCGATTCCTTGATTTCTCTTTCTGTTGTTTCATTATTGGTGTATAAGAATGCAAACAATTTTTGGGCACTGATTTTATATCCTGTGACTTTGCTGAATTAATGGATCAGTTCTAGAAGTCATTGTTAAAATGTTGATACTACCCAAAGCAATCTACATATTCAATGCAATACCTATCAAAATAACACCAGCATTCTTCACAGAGCTAGAACAAATATTCCTAAAATTTGTATGGAACCAGAAAAGATCCTGAATAGCCAAAGCAATCTTGAAAAAGAAAACTGAAGCTGAAGAATCACACTCCCAGACTTCAAGACATATTACAAAGCTGTAATCATCAAGACAGTATGGTACTGGCACAAGAACAGACACTCAGATCAATGGAACAGAATAGAGAACCCAGAAATGGACCCACAAACGCAGGGCCAACTAATCTTTGACAAAGCAGGAAAGAAGGCCCAATGGAATAAAGACAGTCTCTTCAGCAAGTGGTGCTGGGAAAACTGGACAGCAACATGCAGAAAAATGAACCTGGGCCACTTTTTTACACCATACACAGAAAGAAACTCAAAATGGATGAAAAACCTGAATGTAAGAGAGGAAGCCATCAAACTCCTAGAGGAGAAAGCAGGCAAAAGCCTGTTGACCTCAGCTGCAGCAACTTCTTACTCAACATGTCTCTGGAGGCAAGGGAAACAAAAGCAAAAATGAACTATTGGGACTTCATCAAAATAAAAGCTTCTGCACAGAGAACGAAACAATCAGCAAAACTAAAAGGCAACCGACGGGATGGGAGAAGATATTTGCAAATGACATATCAGATAAAGGCTTAGTATCCAAAATCTATAAAGAACTTTTCAAACTCAACACCCAAAAAACAAATAATCCAATGAAGAAATGGGCAAAAGACATGAATAGACACTTCTTCAAATAAGACATCCAGAGGGCCAACTGACACATGAAAAAATGCTCAACATCACTCATCATCAGGGAAATACAAATCAAAACCACAATAAGATACCACCTTACACCTGTCAGAATGGCTAACATTAACAACTCGGGCAACAACAGATGTAGGTGAGGATGCAGAGAAAGAGGATCTCTTTTGCATTGTTGGTGGGAATGCAAGCTGGTGCAGCCACTCTGGAAAACAGTATGGAGGTTCCTCAAAAAATTGAAAATAGGATTACCCTACGACCCAGCAATTGCACTACTAGGTATTTATCCAAGGGATAAATAAAACAGGTGTGCTGTTTTGAAGGAGCACATGCACCCCAATGTTTACAGCAGCGCTATTGACAATAGCCAAAGTATGGAAAGAGCCCAAATGTCCATCGACGGATGAATGGATAAAGAAGATGTGGTATGTATATACAATGGAGTATTACTTGGCAATCCAAAAGAATGAAATCTTGCCATTTGCAACTACATGGATGGAACTGGAGAGTATTATGCTAAGCAAAATTAGCCAGTCAGAGAAAGACAAATATCATATGACTTCATTCATATGAGGACTTTAAGATATAAAACAGATGAACACAAGGGCAGGGAAGCAAAAATAATACAAAAACAGGGAGGGGGACAAAACATAAGAGACTCTTAAATATAGAGAACAAACAGAGGGTTACTGGAGGGGTTGTGGGACAGGGGTTGGTCTAAATGGGTAAGAGGCTTTAAGGAATCTACTCCTGAAATCAATTTTGCACCATATGCTAACTAACTTGGATGTAAATTAAGCAATAAATGAATTTAAAAAAAAATAGCCAAGTAGAGGATGCTAAAGTCTGAGGAGGCAACTTGGGGAAGTAGGCGCATTGAGAGCATCTTAAGATCAAGTCTGAAAGGAGGGAAAAAACTGATATTATTCTGGTTTCTGGACATTGGTTTCACCAATTCCCCTGCCATTTACTACCTGGAATATGACTGTCGTTTGCTTATTTCCTCTTTTCCAGAGCTTCTGAAAATATGTGAACTGTGGAATAGACACCATTACCAAAATTATCTGGAGAAGAAATCAACCAACTTTTGGAACTATCATGTAACAACCATCAAGTCAACATTTCCAGATGGAAGCCAAAATTGCTTGGATCCCCAAATATAATATCTGATCATTCATTTTACTCTCATGGCTGAATGGGCAGGATGCTCCTTTGGGCAGTCTTTATCTTCCATATCTCTCCACCCACTACTGTGGACACCATCTTATAGGACTTTCTAAGATCTTAAATGACCATTGTTTGTGAAAGGACCTTCCTTGTGTGCTTGGCTGCTGGAGCCATTTTGTAATCTGTTTCTCAAACTTTTCAGAAGAAGTAGGTTAGCTCCCTTTCTCTGTGCGTGTTAATATCATCTTCCTTTCTCTCCATCGATTTTATCAGTGCTGGCAACAGAGTCACTTTGGATCCCCATTTGGAACTCTCTTCTGTTACTGGAATTCTAAGAATTTTTCTGCACAGCCCTCTACCCAAATGCCCCTGTGTAGTAAACATGTCTGTGCAAGAACTAGGGTTTAGTCCTAGTCCAGTGGTTCTCAAAATGAAATCCCTGTGCTAGCAGCATCAGTATCACCTGAACTTATACAACGGAATATTACTCAGCCATCAAACAGAATGAAATCTTGCCATTTGCAACAATGTGGATGGAGCTAGAGTGTATTATGCTAAGCAAAATAAATCAGTCAGAGAAAGGCAAATATCAGATGATTTCACTTATTTGTGGAATTTAAGAAACAAAACAGATGAACATAGGGGAAAGGAAGCAAAACTAAGATAAAAACAGAGAAGGAGAAATATCATAAGAGACTCTTAAATACAGAGAACAGACTGAGGGTTGCTGGCAGGGTGTTGGGTGGGGGGATGGGCTAAAAGGGGCCCTTAAGAAGGGCACTTGTTGGGATGAGCACTGGGTGTTATATGTAAGCGATGAATCACTAAATTCTCTTCCTGAAAAAAAAAATCAAAAGAAAGAGAGAGAGGGAGAGAGAGAGAGAGAGAAAAAAAAGAAAGAGAAAGAAAGAAAAAGAGAGAAAGAAGGAAAGAAAGAAAGAAGGAAAGAAAGAAGGAAAGAAAGAAGGAAAAGAAAGAAAGAAAGAAAGATAGAAGGAAAAGAAAGAAAGAAAGAAAGAAAGAGAAAGAAAGAAAGGAAGAAAAGAAGGAAGGAAAGAAGGAAGGAAGGAAGGAAGGAAGGAAGGAAGGAAGGAAGGAAGGAAGGAAGAAATGTCAATTCTCTGGCCCCATCCCAGAGACATGCCAAAGACAGGGACAGGTGATTCTGAGGTGGCCTAAAATTTGACAGCTGCTTCCTTCATCAAGGTACTCTCCCACTCTCTGAGACAATTTTACACTTTTCTCTCTCCTCCAACGTCAAATAGCCCCTCCCTCAATGCATTCACAACTTCTTAGATTCTTAATTCGTTAAGAAAATTTGAAGAGAACTTTCGCGTGCTCCCAGCCCCAATTCCCCTGAGGAACCTGTGCCAGTACTCACACGTGGCTCCCTCCCTGCCACGGTGACCGGCCCAGCACTCACCAGTTCTGCAAAGAGGACCCCAGCCTCACCTGCTTGAGCTTGTAAGGTCCTGCCTTTGTCCTTCTCTCCCTTCCTACTGAGATGTTCCTGTCAGCACTGTGTATCTCCCGAGCTCTTTTTAAAAAGAAAAGGAAAGAAAAACAGAACTGTTCCCTTAACTCCACATCCGCCTTCAGCTACTGTTCATTTCTGTGATGCCCTTTAAGCAAGACTTCATGGGCTTATCTTTGACACAGTGGCTTGCACACAAGAGGCTCTTAATAACCCACTGTTAAGTGAACGGCTGTGTGAGTACACGTGAACCAACTGGGAAGGGGGAAACTGCCATTTCAAGCAAACAAAAGAAAATCTGGCCGTAGGTGCTTCCAGCTTCTTAAGAGGTGGCGTATTCTTTATTACGGAAGAATAGACTTTTATCCTGCTCCCTTCCCACTTAAGAAGACTGATGTGCCAACGAGTTTGATCTTACTCGAGCAAAGACTAATTTCTCAGCCTCTATGGGTACTCTGTGCTACTAAAGGGCAAATATCCTGAGAGAATGGTCTTTTGTTTAGAAAAGAGGCTTAATGAGGTTAAGGATTTACCAAGGGAGGCTTTCACGAGTTCAGAGCAGTGAAGTGGAGAATAAAACTGTTCTACATTAAAATGAGCGGTGTCTTACTTTGCTCGGGCTGCCATAACAAAGTAAAACAGACCGGGTGGATTTAAATAACAGAAATTTCTTTTCTCACAGTTCTGGAGGCGAAGTCCAAGATTAGTGTGCCAGCAGGCTTGGCTTCTTCTGAGGCCTCTCATCGGCTCGTACATGACCATCTTTTCGCTGTGTCTTCACATGGTCTTTCCTTTGCATATGCCTGTGTCCTAATTACCTCTTCTTATAAGGACACCAGTCATATTGAATTAGGACCCACTTTAATGACCTCATTTTAACTTGATTGCCTCGTTAAAGACCCTATCTTGCCTTCTGTGACTGGCTTATTTCACTTACCATGAAATCCTTCAGGTTGACCATATGAACCTGGATTTGGTTGTTGCATATGACAGGGTTTCCTTCTTTTAAAAGGCTGAATAATATGCCATTGTATGCATATGTTGGAGGAGGTCATCAAGAGGCTGTGACTGTCAGTTGACCCATGAACCGGCCCTGGGCAACTGGAGGCTTCTTACAGCCCTCTCTGGTTCTTACAACGTGGGTTCTGCTTGCCTTCCCTGCTCTCAGAGGCTTCCCCAAGGACATACCCTTGTGATAATGTTGTGCTATTGAGACCATCTGGATGGTATATATGACTGAACCCAGTTAAGCCTCTATATAAACTTTAAGGATTTGGTAGGTGGGTGCAGAAATTTAGTTATCTTGCTGCAGCCCAGGACAAGCCTTGTATGTAAGTTTCCGTGCTTATTAAATCTGCCACCTACCAATCTGAAGTGGCCTGCCTCTTTTTTCCCTCTCTCCCTGCCCTTCACTATGGGGGCCAATTTCAGATTACACCTGGGGAGCTTGCAAATCAACAATATAAACAACATTTTCTTTATCCATTCAACCATCAGCAGACACTTAGGTAGTTTCTGTATTTTGGCTATTATAAATAACGCTGCAATATACATGAGAATTTAGATATCTCTTTGAGATCCTGATGCCAATTCTTTTGGGTATATACTGAAAAGTGGGATTGCTGAATTATATGGTAGTTCTATTTTTAATTTTGTTGAGGAGCTTCCATACTGTTTTCTATAACAGCTGTAACCAGTTTTACATTCCCCCCCCCACACACACCATACAAGCATTCCAGTTTCTCCACATCCTCACCAACATTTGTCTTTTGGTTTTTTTGTTTTGGTTTTTTTGTTTGTTTGTTTTTTGTTTGTTTGTTTGTTTGTTTGTTTTGGTAATAGCCAACCTCACAGTTGGGAGGTGATATCTCACTATGATCCCAGTATATAAAGAGTCTAAAATAGTCAAATACATAGGAGCAAAGTAGAATGGTGACCACCAGGGGTGGGAGGGAGGAGGAAATGGGGAGTTGTTGCTCAAGGGGTATAAACTTTCAGTTATGCAAGACGAATAAATTCTAGAGCTCTGCTGTACAACATAGTGTCTGTAGCTAACAATACTGTAATATACACTGAAAAATTTGTTAAGAGGGTAGACTCAAGACTGTTATGCAAGAGTGTAACAAACATGTACCTCATCAGTCCTGTGTTTTGGAGACTGTCGTGGCAGTCTGTTACCTAACTGACAAAGACAGCAAAATATCTTCATGATCTCGTGATCAATGTATTTTTTAAACTCTTATGAAAACTATATAACTTAAATAAAAATCACAAAAATGGTATAATTAACCCTATGTAACCATCTAGTTTTAGACTTTATCAACTTTTCACCACATTTACTGCATCTATTTTTCCCCCAGGTTTTTTAAGAGGAGGATTTTTTTTTTTTTTGAGAGAAAGCGAGAGCATGAGCAGGGGAGGGGCAGACAGAGAGAGAGAGAGAGAGGGAGAGAGAATCCCATGCCCAGCGTGGAGCCCAACGCAGGACTTGATCTCACCACCCCGTGATCATAACCTGAGCCAAAATCAAGAGTCGGATGCTTAAGTGACTGAGCTGACCAGGCACCCCAAGAAGAAGCATGTTTTATCTTGAAATCATCTGCTGTGCTGTTTGGCATCATGCACGTACTGGTTATCTTAAACTTTGATAAATGCCTTGCTACATATGAACTTTTGGCATTGATGAGAAAATCAGAGAAACGTGTACTGTTTTTCCCTTATACAGTAACAAAGGATGGAGAGGAGAGAAGAACCACAGAAATGGAATGTAAGGTGGACTGAGAGTTTAGTGGGACCAGGAAGTCTGGGCAAGGAGTGAGCACAGCAATGGTTGCAGCTTGGGGTTTGCAGAAATCTTGGGAAAGGCACTGAACTCTCCACAGTGTAAGATAGAGACTCGAGCCACTTCTGTTTCAACATTAAATATATAAGCAACTACATAGACTAGAGGACTTAGGGACACCAAGATGACAGTCAGCATGTGTTTAGGATGTACACTAATGAAGAAATGGATGATAGAAAGGACCTACTGGTGTGCTACTGAGTACCATACCAACTTTGGTATTTAAGCCCAGAGGGCCATCCCAGAACAAGAGAAAAGCATACTAAGTGGGGCATACGTGTACAATTCCTCTCAGTATGGAGACCTGTAATCTAGAATTTTATCTGATGCTCCTTCACCTGGGTCTGTAGTGAAACTTCATTTGGCTTGGCCTTTGCAATCACTGACCCTCAGCTTCTGTCTCCACCTCTGTCACAGCTATGAAGTGGGAAGCTATCTAGGAGGCTGAACTTCCACCTGTTTGTAATGTTCAATTTTCCTCATTTGACCAATTTATCTCCCGTTTGCGAGTAAATACATCCACCATGAGCTCTCAGGAGCAATCCCACCAGATCATGAATATTTTTATTTCCTTTTTTTTTTTAATTTTTTTAATTAAAAAATTTTTTTAATGTTTATTTTTGATAGGGAGAGAGAGAGACAGAGCACAAGTGGGGGAGGGACAGAGAGAGAGGGAGAAACAGAATCGGAAGCAGGCTCCAGGCTCTGATCTGTCCACACACAACCCCACGCAGGGCTTGAACTCACAAACTGTGAGATCATGACCTGAGCTGAAATCAGATGTTCAATGGACTGAGCCACCCCATGAATATTTTTATTTCTCATCTTTACTGAACCAAAAGTGATACATCAGGCTTCCTAATATAAAGTGTTAGGATGAAATATCCAAATAGAAGCACAATGTGTCCAAGAGACAGGTGGGGGCCAGATAACAGGGGTATTGGTTTTTACAGGTTTTTTTTTCCCCATGATTTTCAGGCTTTCCTACTTGGGGCTATAAAGTCCATAATCAGATGTGTGTTTGTCTGATTTTGAAATCCAAAACCGATTCCTTCCTACAGAAACCCTAGCTTCTGAGTAGCAGCCCATTTGCACATCCATCTCAAGTTGGGGAGCCAAAGGCTTGTGACAAGGTTTCCCGGACGACGCGCCTGGCTAACCTGCCACAATTACAATCCATGGGGAAAACCAGAAATTCCAGTGCCTATTATGTTGTTCCAATGCCCACGAATTGGGTTGGGGGACTGTCTGAAAACAGTATTTTTAGTTTGGCAGTAGTTTATAGTGTCATTTGGCAGGAAATGTCTGAAATTCAGTTATTCAAATTCACTTTTTAAGCCAGTCAGTAGAGCCTGTGTAGAGGATCAGATTGTACAGATGGAATTCTTGGCAAAATCTCTGGAAACTTCCAGGATTATCTGATTCTACAGGGGTCTGTGTCTTTCACTGCCCTTGACTATTTTGCCAGTCTGTAGAGACTGAAGTTAACCTGTAAAAGGCTGACAGAGATGCAAATAATTCCCACCTAAGGAATGCAAATGAATTTTGTCCAATGAGGATGTATTGATTTCTACTTATTGCAAGAGGCCAGTTTTGCCTCTATCAGCAAATTCAATTCAATATTCCAGATTACCTGTAGATATGTTTTCCTTGGAGTCTCCTTAGAATGAGTTTTTTATTTTTATTTATTTTATTTATTTATTTATTTTTAATGTTTATTTATTTTTTAGAGAGAGAGAGAGAGAGAGAGAGAGAGAGAGAGAACATGAGCAGAGGAGGGGCAGAGAGAGAGGGAGACACAGAATCAGAGGCAGGCTCCAGGCTAGGCTCCGAGCTGTCAGCACAGAGCCCGACACGGGGCTCGAACTCACGAACTGTGAGATCATGACCTGAGCCAAAGTCGGACACTCAACCGACTGAGCCACCCAGGTGCCCCTCCTTAGAACGAGTTTTTATTTCTTACTAGTTTCCTCATTAAAGAATGAGTAAAATAAAATCTTTGACACGTACTCATTTCATATTTGTATGAATCACATTTTTATTTTTTTTTATTTTTTTAATTTTTTTTTAACGTTTATTTATTTTTGAGACAGAGAGAGACAGAGCATGAATGGGGGAGGGTCAGAGAGAGAGGGAGACACAGAATCCGAAGCAGGCTCCAGGTTCTGAGCCATCAGCCCAGAGCCCGACACGGGGCTCGAACTCACGGACCGTGAGATCGTGACCTGAGCTGAAGTCGGATGCTTAACCAACTGAGCCACCCAGGCGCCCCTGTATGAATCACATTTTTAAAAATTACCTTTAACACCTTGGTTCTCTAGCAACTTAGTTCATCCCCAAAAGTGAGGTCAAGGAGCACCTGGGTGGCTCAGTTGGTTAAGCTTCCGACTTGTGCTCAGGTCATGAGCTTGCAGTTAATGAGTTGGAGTCCCACATTAGGCTCTCTGCTATCAGCGTGAAGACTGCTTCAGATCCTCTGTCCCCCTCTCTCTCTGCCCCACCCCACATCCACTTGCATCCTTTTTCTCTCTCTCAAAAAATAAACTTAAAAAAAAATCAAAAGTGGGGTTGACAAGGAGTGAGGGGAGAACCCTGAATTTTTGACTGAGTATTTACCCAGAAGTGACTAGTGGAATGAGCTACTTGAAAAAATAAGATAATATTTACCCTTATTCCTGGATATAGAGGTTCTAGATTTGGGTTGATTTCAGTATAGAATTATAAAAGCATTTTATGTTTGTATAGGCAAATTTGAGGACTGCTGTGATTCTCCTTTTTTTTTTTTTAAATCCTACCATTTTAACTTGTTCACTTATATAACAAAAAAAAAATGGTAATAACAGATGTGCTAGGCTTAAGAAGCAGGATGGAAACTTGAACACCATTGGATATCACTCTGTCTCTGCCTCCATCTCTGCGGCCTGCCCCCCCTCACCTCTCCAGCACCTGTTCCCGTGTTAATTTCACTCTCCCAGGCTGCCTTCTCCATCAGTTGTGGTCCGGCTGCTAGCATCTCAGCACCTCTTACTCATATTCTCTGTGGAAAAAAACAAGAGCACCATTAGCATAAGTCTTTTTCAAAACTGTCGGCATGAGAAGGAGCGTTCTAACTTGAGAAGGAGGTGGAATCTTGTATAAGGCTTCAGCAGGCAGGGTCAGCTGAAGTTCAGCTAGTTTCAAGAATATTTGTTCAAGGGTGGTACTCAGGGAAGGGAGCAATTATTCTGGTTAATGAACAGCCGTGTTTGGACAATTTGGATTTTACGAAGAGAAGTGGAAGGAACAGTGAGGGGCTGAGGTCATGTGCAAGAGGGGGTGCAAGCTACAGTGGACAGGGACACGGAGGGCCACAATGGACACGTTAGAGTTCTTCAGTGTCTCTTACACCTCATAGTCCTCAGACCAGAGAGACCATTTTCCCCACATGCAATTGGCTAAATCCTAGGGATGAATTTTGATTGATCGTGCTTATTTCTGGACCACTCACTGTGCTCAGGGAGTCAGAGCCAAGAATGAAGAGGCTGTTCCTAGGCAGATCCAAAGGCTAGAACAAGGGAGGAACAGCTCTTATAAGGAAGGAGTAGCCCAGACCTGGCCCATGGGGGCATCACAGTGAGTGGGACAGCCCCCACCCCTCATCCTCATCTGTGTTCACAAAACCTCCTTTTCCTCCTTCCAGGTGAACAGCTCAATTTTGCCTTTAGAGGACACTGCTTAGGGGAGGACCACTCAGAGATCTATTTGCCTAATGCGCAGAGATGAAAATCCTTCTGAGAGCAGCCCTAAGCATAAAAGCTGGACTCGGCCCTCATGCCCAGATTTCTTCCACAATCCTGAGAACTGTCTAAATGATCACCATGGACACTTAGGGAAGATAAACAAGTTTGGTTTAAATAAACATCCCAATATTGGCAGTGTTCCCCGCCTCTTCATTCTTTTCTCTCTCCCCTTTCAGGTATTCAGTGCCCATAACCCCTTCTCTCCTATTATAGGGGCCAAGGGCAGGCTGCCCCAAGATGGGCCACTTTGGCATAAAGATTATTTTGAGTTAAAAGTAATCAAAACCCAACAGATGCAGGAAAAGCTCTCTGCCTCCCCCTCAGCTGCCTAAATTTATATTGAAAAGGAGAGTCTGTACCAGGAAGAGAGCTATTAAGAGACTCTCCTTTACCTAAGAAACTTATCTGCATAATAGAGCAAACTTGCTTTTCCAAACATCTTTCACCTTCCTGCTAATGGGTTTTCTCCCCTTTGCATCCTCAGACTCTACCCCATCTTTAGCTCATATAAACTCCACGTTGCCTCATCGTCTTTGCAATTTCATGTTTGGGTGGATTCCTTATATGTGTTCCTATTAAATTTGATTTTCTCCTGTTAATCTGTCTCATGTCAATTTGCTTCTAAGTCCAGCTGGGGCAGAGCAAGGCCTTCCTTCCCAACACGGTAAAAGTAAGACAGATCTACCCTACAAACATAGTTAAAACAATTAAGATTCAGGGGAAGGAAATATTTGTCCTTATTATTTATATTTTGCTAGAAGAACAAGTTGGTGACATATCATGGACTTTAAAGTTCAAATCCCCAGAATATGAATCTTAACTTCCCACTTACTTGCTCCATGATTGTGGGCAAATACTTAACCTCAGTAAGTTCCAGTATTCTCATTTGGGAAATGGATAGTAGTGCCCACCTCACAATTTAAAGGGATTATGGATATAAAGAATATATGGAGTATATTAAAATCCAGTCACTATCATTTTTTTCTGGTGATGATGTGGTGATAATTATGAAGGCACTAAAACCTACTCACCTATATGTTTTCATCCCCACTTACTATTTTTAAAATGGAATTTCGGGAATAGAAAGGAACTTGCAGATGACCTCAGCCAGTGGTCAAGCCTTTCTCAAGAGATCTCTGTCGCTCCAGGGCCAGGAAGGAGGGGAATAGGGTAAGGACTCATGGATGGAGAAGAGTAAACCTCTGTCCTGCAGAGCGGTGCTAGTGAGCCAGGGACAAAGGAATGCTCATTTTAGAGAATTGGATCCAGACTTGCTCTGTGTGTGTGTGTGTGTGTGTGTGTGTGTGTGCGCGCGCCCACGCGCGCACGTGCGTGATCATGGTGTATGTATCCATGTATGCCTGTGTGTCTGGATCTGTGTATGTTCACAGGACGTGGCTGTTAAATGGAATAGGACATCAAGAAGTTATCAACACTGACACTGATTACAGATACTGGCAAATTAGCAGTATAGAAAGGGGAAATGAAATTTGGCTTAGCTGTGTAAAAGTAATACTAATTATAGTCACTTACATCAGCCCCTCACCATTTATGCCTAATTACTGTGCAGCACAATCATAATCATGTGTGACATTAAGTATATGCCCAGTTAACTTTCATGTAACCTGTCTTGGTTAGGATCAACATATCTGTTCCACTTAGACACCTGCTTGGAGATACACCGCCTATAGTCTTTGCTACTTTCGGGGCTAACAAGAGGGACTTGACTCCCTGGAGTTCTAGAACTGCCTACCAGGTTGTACTGACAGTTACTCTAGTTTGGGAAAGCAGTCCTCTCAAACATACCCGAATGCAGGAGGAGGCACAAAGGATCTGAGGTTTTTTCCCTCTCCTTCCACACCAGAAGGTCTTCAGAGGGCCCAGGGAGTTCATCTCCCACAGCTGAGGGGACAGAGACAGAGAGAGTGAGAGAGTATGAGCAAGAGATAGCAACAGAGAGATATAGAGATAAACAAAGACACGCAGGCCAAGAAACAAGGAGCCGGTCAGAAAAAGGCGAAGGAGATTCAGAGACACAGACAGAGGTGGCGACAGAGGAGAAAGTAGACAGAGATAGATATAAAAAGTGGGGGTAGAGGCCCAGAGTCAGTTCAGTGAGGAGAGTGAATTCAGATGCCTCTGCAGGCCTGGTTGATTTTCTCTGATAATTTATGATACAAAATAGTTCCCAGAAGCAGGCTCAGACAATTCATTGGAGGGTCCCTCATTGTCCTGGATGGTGAGGAAACAGGAGGAGCAAGGTGAAAAGAAATGGGAGGTAGAGAGAAGATAGACAAAGACAGAAAAACAGAGAGATGGGGTAAGACCGATAGACATGGAGGGGTCAGGGAAAGGGAAGAGGGGAGTGAGGGGGTTAGTGACTCTTCTGGATGCTTGGTCAGTACCAGGCTGTGGAGACAGAGAAACGGGGATATATTCATGACTTCCTTGTGGTGATAAAAATTTCCATGTCCTTAATGCACAGTGGGGATATGATTCGTTTATTGGGCATCAACTATGCACTGGAACCAGGCTAAATGTTTTTACCTATACTGACTCATTGAATCCTCAAAATGACACTAGCTGGCAGGTACTATCATGATGCCCATATTATAGAAAAGGAAACTGAGGCATGTAACCCGCCCAAAGTCACCCAGGTAGTAAATGAGATTCAAATCCTGCCATCTGGCTGTAGATCCTATGTTCTCAGCCATGACGTATCACCAGCAAAGCTAGCAGTAAAAACCAGTTAAGGGATCCATGATTTCAAAACATTCTTGCTTAATGATAATTAATTTTTAACTTTTAGAGAGAAAGAGCTAGTGGGGTAGGGGAGCAGAGGGAGAGGGAGAATCTTAAGCAGGCTTCACGCTCAATGCAGAGCCCAATGTGGGGCTCAAACACAAAACCCTGGGATCGTGACCTGAGCCAAAATTAAGAGTCAGATGCTAGGGGCGCCTGGGTGGCGCAGTCGGTTAAGTGTCCGACTTCAGCCAGGTCACGATCTCACGGTCCGTGGGTTCGAGCCCCGCGTCGGGCTCTGGGCTGATGGCTCAGAGCCTGGAGCCTGCTTCCGATTCTGTGTCTCCCTCTCTCTCTGCCCCTCTCCCGTTCATGCTCTGTCTCTCTCTGTCCCAAAAATAAATAAACGTTGAAAAAAAAAAAAAAAGAGTCAGATGCTCAACTGACTGAGCCACCCAGGTGTTCCAATTTTATTAATTTAATATGCAAGTCAATCAACATTTCCAGAATGTAACATTTCATTCGCATGAAGACTTCAAATCTTGTTAGCAAGAGAAGCAGGGGCAGAACCCTAGTGTTGTGGCTGACAAAGAAATAGAAGGCTGTAGGGGTCTTATTCCCTCATGACTTTCACACAGTGAGATGGGCAGATTGCCGTGTCTCACCTCGGTAGGTCCTACTTCCGCAGTGCGTGTGGCTCCTGTTGCTTTTCCATTAAGTGACCTTGAAGAGACTGGAATTTGGTTTCTCAGTGACTCCAGTTTTCCCTGTGGAAACTCAAGCAAAATCTCTTCATCAGCTTTCTGATCTGGTAATAAATAATGATAATTTGTAAAAGAACTCATTTGGTTATCATCCTTGGAGATTGAGTAATTAATTTTAACCAAGTGCTTATGAAATATAAAGTGCTTCATAACTCTTAAGGATTTATGCTCCAGTGTTCTTATTAGGCCGGCAGGGCAGAGATCCTCTGCTTCGAAATGAGAAGCTGATTATGAATGCCCCTGATCAGGGCTGTTTCTCACTAGACTGCACCAATCCCCACTCAAGAACTCATCGGGAAGGCAGATGATTGTCATTTTTTACTTGCCAGACTGAAACTCTGAGCACTGAACTGCAAATTGGAAGGAACCAGAGAGAATTTGGCTTCCTGGTTACTCAATTGCTGGTCGCGTGTGCACCATATTGATTTTTCAGTAGGGGGGATCTTTTCTGGGAGTGGTGGTGCTGGTGTAAATGGCTTCCTATGTCCGCGGAACCCTTGCCACACCAAGCACCAGGGGATACTGGCATGATTGTAGCCCGTGCTTCCTTTCCATCACTGCTCACTTTTGAACATACTGACAACTAACACACACAAAAGGCAAGAAGGTGACCGTATTAGTTAGTGATTGAAACATAAACTTTGGAGTCATACAGGCTGGGTTTGAATCTGGCATAACTGTTCCCCACCTCCCACCGTTTCTTCTGTGCAGATAACGCCTCAGTTCAACTTATATTATTGTAAAAAATGACTATGCTAGAATCTTTAGAGAACTTGGTGACTGTGGTAGACAGAGCCAAAAAGATCTGTCCACGTCTGAATCCCCAGAACCTGTGAATATTATACGGCAAAAACATATATGGGTTACCCGATCATGGCAAACGATGTGATTATGTTAAGGGTTTTTTTAAGGAGGTGTTTACCTAGGATTATCCACGTGGGCTGTAAATAATCCAGTGGCAAGTGTCCTTATAAGAGTGAGGCAGAGGGAGATTTGACAGAAGAGGAGGAAGCGGCAATGTGACCATGGAAGCAAGGATTGGAGTACTGTGGTCACAAACCAAGAAAGCCCTGGAGCCACTAGAAGCTGGAAGGGGTAAAGGACAGATTATCCCTGGAGTCTCCAGAGGGAGCACAGCCCTCTTGCCCCCTTGACTTCAGACTTCTGAGCTCCACAGCTGCAAGACAATACATTTCTGTTGTCTTATGCCATTCAATTCGTGGTAGTTTAGGGCAGCCACAGGAAACTAACACGGTGACTAATGGGATGAGGGAAGTGGTAACAGGGAAACTCGTTTTGCTTGGTACCTGTTAGTGGCGTTGCAACGAAATAGTGGTCTCTTAAATACGCTGTGAAGTATTCTTGTTGATCTTAGAACGGCATTCACACAACAATGTCTTTTCAGAATAAAGATAGAGCAACCAAAAAGTCAGCATTTACATTAGAGCGACTTGATTTATTACCTTTGAAATTTTCCCTCCCTTCAGGCGTCACATCGTTGTGAGGACATGTTCCTTAAAATGCCAAAAATGATACTATATGTAGTTGACTTTGATATGTGTTTATTCCCCCTGCAGAACACACACACTCACATTGAACTCACTCCTACGGACTGTGTGCAGGGTTTAGCTACAGCACTGCTAGATAGGTTAAATTTCCTTAGGACACTCTTCTGTTGATATTGCAGGCGTTAAACTTGTTGGGGAGAAATCCAAACCCATATGGTAGAAAAATTCAATGTTATGGTACCCCTCCATTAAAGTGCCTGCATAAAAGCATATTTTTTTTAACTCAGGTTTATTGAGATGTAATTTATATGTAGCAAAACTTACCCTCTTTAGTCTACAGTTCTGTGAGTTTGAACAAATGCATAGTCTTATAACCACCACTGCAATCAAGATACAGAACAGTCTGTCATCCCCAAAAGTTCTTTCACACCCCTTTGCGGTCAGCTCTGCTTCCTAGCAACCAGGGTCTCATGACAGACACAGATAAGCAGGTGAGTTACCTCTCCTGCCTTCGTGCACAGTGCTTCCTTGGCCATGGCCACACCAGCCTTATTGGGTCCCTTGTCCTCTCCACGCCTCCACCCTCAAGTTTTACCCCTCTTGTCCCTTTCAGCTGGAATACTCTTCTCTTTCTTCTGCACCTAGGCAGCCCCTACTCATCCTTGAGATCTCAGCTTTGACACCTTTTCCTCAGAGAAGGCTTTCCTGAGTAGTTCCAATCCCTCTCTGTTGCACTGAACACATGTCAAATGGCGATTTCACATTTGTTTGTGTATTCTTTGGTTAGTCTTCCCTTTAAACCGTAAGCTTCCTGAGGGCGGGGACTGGGTTTTGCTCACGATCTAATGCTTAGCATATAATACAGTAGTAGGGGGGCACCTGGGTGGCTCAGTCGGTTAAGCGTCCTACTTCAGCTCAGGTCACGATCTCGCAGTCGGTGAGTTCGAGCCCCGCATTGGGCTCTGGGCTGATGGCTCAGAACCTGGAGCCTGCTTCGGATTCTGTGTCTCCCTCTCTCTCTGCCCCTCCCCCATTCATGCTCTGTCTCTGTCTCAAAAATAAATAAACGTTAAAAAAAATTAAAAAAAATACAGTAGTAGGTACTCAATAAATACTAAGTAAATGAATCCATACTTTGAAACTAGTAATGTTCTAGATGTTTACTTTTGATTCTTTAAGATCAATATTATCATTGCTGTTTCATGATTTTTTTTCTGATGTGATGATCTTAAACCATACATTGTTAGACATTCCTCCTTTTACAAGGTGGACTCTAATTCCTCTCCCACTGGATGTAAGCTGACTCAGTGACTCACTTCTAATAAACAGAATACAGCAGAAGCGACAGTATCATAAAAGGTATGGCACTTTCTCCTTGCTTCCTCTGGGGACACTCAGCCTGCGGTAAGCCAGCTGCCATGTCATGCAGACAATTCAGCAGGCTTATGAAGCCCGCGCAGTGAGTAACGGAGGCCGTCTGCCAACAGCCATGTCGGGGAGGGAATTGGATCCTTCAGGCCCCCGTCAAGCCTTCACACGGCAGCCCTGGCTGTAACCTCACTGTCACCTCATGAAAGACCCTGAGCCAGAACAACCCAGCTAAGGCCCCTCCCAGATTCCTAACCCAAGGAAACTGTGTGAGAGGATAAATGTTGGCTGTTCCACGCTAGTAAGTTTGAAGATGATTTGTTACACAAGAGAAGCTGAAAGAGGTGATGAGGGAAGAAAAGAACAGCAAGCGTAAGTAACTTGTTTTAAGGTCACACAACCAGTAAATGGCAGGTGCGAGATCCAAACACAGGTCACGTGGCTCCAAAGCGTGCTTCTCTGTGTCACACCATGCTGCCTCCTAAAGGTGCTTAGCATGACAAACGCAAAATCGTTGGGCTGCTTTACAAAATCTTTGCAGATTTGTTCATGTTACAGTTTCAGGAGGCTGCTTTCTGGATTTCCAAAGAAGCTGCTGACTGGAGGAGTTTCTCAGAGAAGAGTAAGTCAAAAGGCAATTCTAATGGAGAAGTTTAAGTGTACTGAACTATTTAAAGACGTTCTGTTGGATGAATGAATTGAAGCAAGTTTGTTATAAATTTAAAAAGAGAAAGTTTAAAAACCTGAAAGTAACTTTTTTTTCCTTTAGCTCACTATTGTGGTGTAGTAAAATAGTTTTCACACTGTGAATGCATTATACTAGATTGCTCAATTTTTCATATATTCTACGTATTGATGTGTTTAATATTTTATATACTACACATCTTTAATAAATATTTATAAATATATATGGTATATATGATATATATATATGGTGTATATATATATGGTGTGTGTATATATATATATATATGATGTGCATATATATATGTATATATATATGGTATACATGAGGGAGTAACTGAAATTTGGTATTTCACTCAGATTTCCTAGTTATTATTCCAAAGGTCCATACCTTGCAGTAGGCAAAGATTTCTTCAACAGGACACGAAAGCAGGGATCTCAACATACAACCTTATTTAGCCATTGCAAGCTATTTACATGCCTGGTGCCCAGTGGTTTTGCAGTCTATGCTGATTAGAACTAATATCTTCATTCCATCACCCTGGAACAACTCATTTCCCTTTCTCCTTCTATTCCTTCCCTCTTCTCAAATTAACAAAACATTTTTTTCATCTAATCACTCCACTCATCTTTACTGTCTTTCTTTATTAAAGCATTGTCACTAGTTTCCTCCTCACGAGTATTGGACTCTTTAAGCTAATTTATGACGAGATCCCCTGGCACCTGAAGCAGGAATGTTGCTGCTCCATGGAAAGTTCTGCAATTGTGAACCAGAGAGATGTCTCTCTATCCCTTGTATGTGATGCCATCTTCATGTCTGTGCAGGAGATTTAACTTGAGAATTGCTCCTCGGTGGCAAGGAACATGGAACACTTTGGTTCTCCCAATAACTTTGCTTTTTAAGAATCTCAAATCACCCTGGAGCTGGAAAAAAAAATTAATAATGCCAAGTAACAGCACCTAGGTCTCCTTGGCTAAATAAAGCCCATTCCAGTGGTTGCTTTTTTTTTAGTTTTTAAAAATATTTTACTTATTTTTGAGAGCGAGAGACAGAGGCAGAGTATGAGCACAGAGAGGGAGATGCAGAATCTGAAGCAAGCTCCAGGCTCTGAGCTGTCAGCACACTGCACAATGCGGGCTCGAACTCGTGAACTGTGAGATCATGACCTGAACTGAAGGCAGACGCTCACCCGACTAAGCTACCCAGGCGCCCTCCAGTGGTTACTTTTGGAGCCGATAACTAAAATCTCAGAATCCTGTCCTCTTCACAGCCCATTCCCCAACGGGAGCTCAGTTGTCTGTGACGTGGAGTTTGGCCTCTCTTTTCCACTCCTCTCCTGGGGCCTACTTCCCAGCTGGTGGGGTGAGGAGAGGTGGGAGAGGGTTCAGGCACGTGTAGATGTGAGTGCTGGCACACTGGAGGTGATGGTGGGGACATGAGTAGTTCCAATTGGTCCTCACTGCTTATTTACTGACCCTTGGCAATAAAAAGCTGGTGATGTCTCTGGCAGGGATGGGACTTTTGGGGACTCAGTAAACAACTCCCCTCTCACTGGGAGGCAGACCTGGGACTCAGGCTGGGGGAGACAGGAACACCTGATAATGCTTATACTGGTCTGCAGGGCTTAAGGAGCTAAGTGAAGCAGACGAATGGATACTCCATCTCTGCCTCAGACACATGGACCCAGTCTCGATCCCCAGCCTTGCCGATTTCTGTTGCAGGCCTGCAGGGGTGAGGCTGACCATGCTTCCTTTCTCATAACCAAGAGAAAGAAAGGGAGTGCTGAGTAAACACATAAAATTCTTCTACCCACACTCACCAGTCGGGCAAGTCCCTCTGCCTCCTGGGATGGGCAGTGAGTGAGACAAGAGCTGAGGGAAGTCTCAACCAAGAAAGTAAAAAACAATCCGAAGGCACATGTAGGAATATGTATGCACATTTTTATCTGGTTTTGTAAGCAGCAGAGTGAGAGATATGGAAGTATACCTGGTAAGTAGTTCATAGGATTGCCCAGTTTGGCGGGTGGTGGCTGGGATACAATGTGAAAGGAGAAGAGGAACAGAGTATAGAGAGATAAGCAAAATGGGAAAAATCACCAAAACCCAATATTACGGTGTCACCACAATATATATATTATTGTAGTAAGAAGTGATATTCAGGGCACCTGGTTGGCTCAGTCAGAAGAGCATGCGACTCTTGATCTCAAGATCATGAGTTCAAGCCCCATGTTGGGTGTAGAGCTTAAATAAATTTTTAAAAATCTTAAAAAAAACAAAAAACAAAAAAAGAAGTGATATTCACAATATTTCAACCTGTATGGCATGATTAATACTCTACCAATTAAAGTAGATACCAGGGGCGCCTGGGTGGCTCAGTCAGTTAAGCATCCAACTTTGGCTCAGGTCATGATCTCATGGTACATGAGTTTGGGCCTCACGTTGGGCTCTTTGCTGTCAGCGCAGAGCCTACTTCAGATCCTCTGTCTCCCTCTCTCTCTGCCCCTCCCATGACCATGCACACGGTGCTTTCTCTCTCTTTCTCTCTCAAAAAATAAACATTAAAAGAATAAATAAAATGATGTTTAAAAAAATAGAGTAGATACTGAAAAACTGGGGCAGGATCCCTGAAAATTCCCTCACTGAACCAGGCGTTAATCTGAATTGTAGGGTGCTCCAAGGGGTCCTGGGAGGAGACCGGGAGACCAGGGTGGTAGGACGTGATTTTAAGGATTGCAGGGAGGGTGGCAGCACTTGAAAGGCTCAAGACCATAGCTATTTACTAAACCACTTCAGAAGCACGTCAATGTTTTGACAACGTGTACAGCTCTATCAAGGCATTCCACTTAAATAACATACTTGTTGACTTACTCATAAATTAACAGCAAATCCTTAAAATATAACTGGAAAGTTTTCTTCCTATACTATGTTATCTAATTCAACTGGGAATAGGCATAGCTTGTATGAAGAAAACCTTTGAATTCTGGGTGCTGGAGGATCACTTTAAAGCCTCACTCAAATGACTGGAAAGTTGATGCTTCGCTGTTGGCTGGAAACTTCATCAGGGCTGTGGATTAGGCCTTAGTTCTTCTCCATCTGGGCCTCTCCTCAAGCTGCTTGAGCTTCCTTACAGCATGGTGGTTGGGTTCCAAGAGAACCAGGAGGTGGCCTTTTATAATCTAAGAAGTCACACAGTGTCAGTTCATTATAGTCTATTGGGCAGGGTAATCACAAGGGCTCGTCCAATTTTTAGGGGAGGGGACCACTCCATGGGAAGAGTGTCAAGGTCTTACCATAAGAAGAGCATATGGCTTCAGATTCTGTGTCCCTCTCCCTCCCCACCCCACACACTCTTATCTCTCAAAAATAAATAAACATAAAAAAAAAATAAAGAAGAGCATATGGCAAGGAAAATATGGGAGGAAATACAATACGCCACAACAAATTTCTGCTATGTCTGTGATATCCATAGTCCATGCTGGCATGGGTCCCAAAAGTCTCTGCTTTTTTCCATGCTGCCACATGAAGGGCAGCGATTAGCTTGTATAATTGAAAAATTGGAGGAAGAAGGGAAAAGTTAGTATTTTATAGTCAACCAAAGGAAGAAATAAAGTTAACATTTGTTAAGTTCCTATTTAACAACATGGCAGGCTTTGTGTTGGGCACCTGTCATGGATCTTTATTAATTTCAAGATCCTTATTAATCTTTACCATATAATATGTACTATTACTACTTCATAGATGAGGAAATTAAGATAGAAGAGGTATTTAGCAACTTGTCCAGCTATACAACCAGTAACTGATGGAGTCAGGATGGCAATACTGGTCTGCTTGACTTCAAAGACTATGTTCTTTCTGCCATGCTGTGCCTCAGAATGTAGACTATAAACACAGTCTGTAAAATGTCCCTATTTTGTTTTTTCTATGTAGTTAATTTTGTTTCTTCTTATGCATACATAAAAGATCTTTTCTTACTTCTCAAAAGGGTTAGAGTAAAATATGGCAAATAGTATAAATGTATGAATGGACTTCTTTTTTCTAAATAACCAACAAAGTCTTCTCAAGGAGCATTTAATATAACTCCCTTCTCAATTAATGCCCACGTTATCATTTGTCCATGTAGGAAAGTAGAAATTACTACATGGGGGAATTCTATGAGAAACCCACATTAAGGGCACCTGGGTAGCTCAGCTGGTTAAGTGTTCGACTTTGGCTCAGGTCATGATCTCATGGTCAGTGTGTTGAAGCCCTGTGTTGGGCTCTGTGTTGACAGCTCAGAGCCTGGAACCTGCTTCAGAGTCTGTGTCTCCCTCTCTCCCTGCCCCTCCCCCACTCTCACTCTGTCTCTCTCTCTCAAAAATAAATAAACATTAAAAAAAAAAAATAGAAACCTATGCTAATTATTATGCTAATTATATTGTAAGGTAATGTAAATTTTAAGACATATAGAGGAATTCAGTATGGGAGTTAATTAAGTACAAAATGATGGGTAAATTGAGATACAACTTCCACGTTTTGTACATATGTACTTTAGGAATACATATTAATATTAAATATACCATGGGACACCCTGTGTAGAGAAAATGGACATTTCTGTTGTTGCAGCAGAGATTTCCCTATAGTGGGGCACAGATAATGGAGTTCATCATAATTAGAACCCCTCAGTCATCAATTAGGTGTGTTTAATCTGGGTGTAAGGACCTCTGTTGCAATGATCAGGGAGGTTTTCACTCAGATATCTATTTATAAGATCTGGCACTGGTGATGGCGGGGATAAGAATGCCCCTCTCTTACGTGGTGCTAAATCCAAATCTAAAGGAGTAGTGAATGACAGAGACTGAAAGAATTACACATACTTTACCATACTGTTAACCCAAGCAGGAATGCGATTCAACCGTAACACAGTATGTCATCAATCCATGCTGCTGAGAGGCTTTTGACACTGACTTGGAAATAAAATTTCCTACTGAAACCTACTCTTTATTTTATTTATTTATTTTTTTATGTTTATTTATTTTGAGACAGAGAAAGAGAGCAGGGGAGGGGCAGAGAGAGAGGGAGAGAGAGAGAATCCGAAGCAGGTTCTGTGCCATTAGCACAGAGCTCTATGTGGGGCTCAATCTCACACACGGTGAGATTATGACTTGAGCGGAAATCAAGAGTCAGACGCTTAACCAATGGAACCGTTAGGCACCCCGTGGTCTACTCTTTAAAATGAATAAATGATTGTTCGGAATGGCGATATGCTAAGTCACTTGGAGGGAACAGAATGGCTTCCAGGCCAGCAGGGCTTTGCGGTGATTTACTGTTTTACGAAAACACCATCGTCCATCAGAATTTAGGCGGCTTTGAACACAAACAAAAATGGTCATTGAGGCAAATGTTGGTTGGGTCTATTTGATCATTGTTCAGGAGGAGGAAGCCTTAGTCTTTTAAATGGTCCACTCTTATTCATTCATTAACTGAACTTTATCAAGAGCCTACCCGGTCAGGTATTACCCTAAATGATGGAAACATGGAAGTAAAGAAGTCAAAGTCCTTATGGAGTCTACATTCTAGTGGGGAAGGCAGTCAATACAAAAAAATAAACACACATACCAATAACATGTGCTCCGAAAAAAAGCTTAAGAAGGTAGGAAGACTGTGAATGAGGGCAGTGATGAGGAAGGAAATGGCATTATTTTAGATTAAAAGGTCAAGAAAGGCACATCTGAACAGGTAACCTTAAGGCAGAGATTCTTGAATTAAATAAGAAAATGAGCCATATAAAGATTAGTGGGGAAGAGAGTTCTAAGTAAACACAACAGCAAGTAGAAAGCTCAGAGGTTGGAATGAATTTGTATGTTCAAGGAACAGAAAGGCCAGTTTGGGTACTCATTAGTGCTATTTGCCAAATGTGCTGGTTCTCTCTCCTTCTAGGTACAAGGTAAGATTGCATTAGCTAGTTCTTCTGTGCATAGGTAGGACCATATGACTTATTTTAGACAGCGAATCATGAGCAGAAATGACATGTGCCATTTAACGGACAGGGTGAATGCAAGGCTGTCTACAACTCTTTTTTCTCTTTCTGGCATGATGATTGGAAATACTTCAGACAGTGACTGCTCCATCATCCAGAATCTAAGAATGAGGAAGAAAACAATGGGGGCAAAGTTCCCAGCTGACCCCTAATAGACATAAATATGAGCAAGAAACAAATTGTATTGCGCCAAGCCTCTGAGATTTGGAGTTTTTGCCTCAGTATAGCATAACCTGTCCTAGTTGATATAGTCGGCATAACTGATGGAAGAAAGCTAGAGGGAGAGAGGTAGGAGATGTCATCTAAAGGATAAGCGGTGGGCAGATCATGTGGAGCCTTGTAGATTATGATACATTTGGATTTCATTCTGCATGAAAGAAAACTCTTTGGAGAGCTTCAAGCTGGAGAATGACATAACGACTTGCATTTTAAAAGAATCATTGGGAGCATCTGGGTGGCTCAGTCAGTTAAGCATCTGACTCTTGATTTCAGCTCAGGTCATGATCTCACAGTCATGGGATCAAGCCCCACGTTGGGCTGTGTGCTGAGGGTGGAGCCTGCTTGGGATTCTCTCCCTCTCCATCTGCCCCTTCCTTCCTAAAAAAAAAAAAAAAAACAAAAAAACAAAAACAAAAAGAACCATGCAGTCATGTAGGGGAGTCCTTATTCATGGGAAATACATAGTGAGGTATTTAGGGATAAAGTATAATGTCCTCAACTTACTTTCAGTATGTTCAGTATGGTTTAGTAAAACGTGTGTTTGCATGTATGTGCATGTGCACGTGGACAAAGGGGTAAAATGGCAGTTGGGAAATCTAGATGAAGGGTATGTAGGTGTTCATTGTATGGTTTTTTCAACATTTTTGTGGATTAAACATTTTTAAATCAGGGTGCCTGGGTGGCTCAGTCGGTTAAGCGCCAACTTCGGCTCAGGTCATGATCTCGTGGTTCATGAGTTCGAGCCTTGCATCAGGCTCTGTCCTGCAGCCTGCTTCGGCTTCTGTCTCCCTCTCTCTGCTCCTTCCCTACTTGTGCTCTGTCTCTCTCTGTCTCTCAAAAATAAACATTAAACAGAATTTTAAAAATAAATAAAAAATTTTAAATAAAAAAATTGGGGGGAAATAACTCAAGAGAAGTACAAGATGAGACAGAAACAAAGGCTGTAGGAGGCTGCTGCAGGTCAGAGATGAGGTGATTTGGGCCGCACCAACAATTGTGAGGATCTGAAATCTATTTTATATGTGGAACCAGAGGATTTGCTGATAGACTGGCTGTGGGATGTGAAGTTTAGAGTCAAGTTGTCTCTTCAGGTTTTGTCCTGAGCATTGTGGACAGGTGGTGGATACCATTAACTTACGACAGGACAGCAGGGAGAGAACCAGGTTTAGGGGATGGGAAATAGCAATCCTGTTTTGGACAAGTTAAGGGTGAGTCTTCAAGTAGAGACTAGGTTGGCAGTTCAGTGAGTGAGCCGAGGCTTCAGAGAAGAGGCTGGCTGGGAAAACAAAATTTGTAATAACCAGCACATAGTGGCATACTGAGAAACTACCTTTCTACCTCTTCCCTATGTATGTTCCTCCCCAAATTACTGCCCCTACCCCTTTTAGTTTGTGTATCCACTTAGAGTTTAGATTGTCACCAATCTCTTTCTTACAAAGCTGCAAGGGGTAACTATAACATGATAGACAGACAGATAGATGGCTCCTGAGCTGTAGTTTTTGTTTTCTCTGCTGCGCTGTGATGATGGGAAAGACATATTCTATTCCTTTTGAGAGGGGGTAAGTAGTATCTGATGAAAGTTCAGGCTGCAATTGCATTCCTCTTCCCTCCCCTAGCGTGACACATGGACACCATGCCACTCCACTTCCAGTGTAAAGTGATTAAATAGCTCCCTTGGCTTCAAAGAGTTAGGGCTATTCAACAATCTAATGCCTATTGTTTAGGGGATAAAAATAGCTTGTGCTGGCCCAGTGGAAAAAAATCAGGAGGTTCACAAAAGTTATCAGGGAAATGCATTTGTGGGAAGGGGTCATGTAACTTCAGGACACAATAATAAAAATCCCAGTTGAGAAGTTAGCACGTATTTGTCCTTTTCTCCCTTCCATGGTGTGGCAGATTGTATTTTCCAAAGATAGCTGCCTCAACGTATCTCATCCCACATGATCTTCTAATAATGTGACATTGACACTCTTGCCATTGAGTGGTGGGGCCTGTGTTCCCTCTCCTTGAACTTCAGCTGAACTTTGTGATTGCCTGAACCAACAGAATACAGTGGAAGCTGTCCAGCTAAGGTTGGGTAACCCCCACAACCATGGGAGGTAATAATATAGTAGTTCAAATCTAGTTAGTTTTAAGTTATTCACTATGCAGCAACAGAAAATAGGAACATGGGCTTGACTTCATCTTTGATATTTTCTTTGGTCTTGATTCTTTAATTTATATTCAGATTTTACAGTAATTTTGTCTGCTCTTGCTGCAGGCAGGCCATCTCAAATTCTTTGTGGAAGAGGGTTTAAATACAATGTAATTACATTTTTAAAAGTGCTCTCCTGTCTAACCCGGTGATGTAAACTCCCTGGTGTTATTCTGTTAAACGATAAAGACAACCCATGAAAGCTCTATCACCATTTTTAAGGGATATTTTTTTAAAGAGATTAGAAGAGATTTAAAAGAAAAAAGATTGCTTCGTGTAGACCTGTTCTACATTTTCTGCTCTTTCTCCCCCAAAACAGATTCTTTCCCATGAATCTTTGACAGAAATAATTATGACCTCATCTATGAGGATCAAATGACTGATTCAGTCAACAAATAGTTCTTCAACAGACATTTATTGGCTACTATTGTGTGCCAGATATTAGACCAGGTGCCAAACATACAAAGACCCAGGCCCAGCTTACAAAGGGGCTTCTGGACTCCTGATTATTTATAGCTATAAAATGCCTACCATATGCAAGGACATATGTCTGGGCAAGGACATATGTCTGGGCACGGCTAGAAAAGCCTTTGAATGCCTTCAATGACGGTGTATTTAAAATAGCAACAATAAAATAAAGTAAAACTATCTAATGATCTAACAGGCAATTTAAAAAGTGAATGGAAAAAATTGTACAGCAATATTACAGTAGGTTCATACATCTATGAATTCAGTACAAGAAACAGAATTAATTTACTCTCTCCATCTCAGAAATGAAATAATGCTATCATATGGCATAAACCTTAAAAAAATGAAATTACAGTTAATTTAAAAGATCATGAGATACTGCAAGATGTTAGTTTAATATGTTCTTAGTCATCGCTTTTTCAAGTTTTACTGTAATTAAAATTTTTAAATCAGGTTTCCTAAATTCAGTATCAATCCAAGATAGTGTCATTACCTTTTCAGGAAAGGGGTATGGAGGCAGGAACTACAGTTTACCACAGTGGAGTCAGCATTTGGCACATGAAAAGCACTCATTAAGAATTTGTTGACTTTGTGAGGTGCCTGCGTGGCTCAGTGGGCTAAGTGACCAACTTCAGCTCAGGTCATGATCTCGTGGTTCCTGAGTTCGAGCCTCGCATCTGGCTCTGTGCTGATAGCTCGGAGCCTGGAGCCTGCTTCAGATTCTGTCTCCCTCTCTCTCTGCCCCTTCCCCACTTGTGCTCTGTTTCTCTCTGTCTCTTGAAAATAAATAAAAACATTAAAAAAAAAAAAAGAATTTGTTGACTTCATAAGTTGGAAACATGTACTTAGGAGAATGGATTAAGGTAACAGTTTTATTCAACAGGCACTTCTGAATACTTGGTATAAACATAGTGGTGTTTTGGGTGTTACAGAGAACTATTAAAAGTAGAGGACACTGTCCTTATCTACGGCTAGATGCACATCATTCGCACTTATAAACCTTTATAATAAAATATAAATATATGAAATTCACATTAGAAATAAATAATTTTCAAATTCTTTATTACAAATGAACTCTGGCTATGCACCAAATATAAGAAAAACCAGCAAATACGTGAATTATTTTTACAAGCTCTTAGAGAACAGGAGAAAATACAGTATGAATTTCATAAGCTTTCTGAAATTAACTTTTAACTACAGAAATGAAAGCAAGTTTGCAATGCACAAAGTCATATTTCTAGTTACATATTCAGTGGTGTATGGACAGTGAAAAAAATATATCCAGGCTTTTCCACATAAAACAGAAATAAATAAGGGGATATATAAAAGTAAAAACTAATTTAGTTTATATGCTTCTTGAGAAAAGAAATCAAGACTTTTTATTCATTGCTTTTTAGAAATTAGGAATAGAGAAAATACATTATTTTAAATGAAGCAAATAATGTTTAATATTATAAACAATTAGAATAGGATGACATTTGAAGACCTTATCCAAATCTCAGATTAAATAATCCTATGAACTAAATAAATACAGAAAGGCAAGGAGGACAGATGAAGAGAGTGAAAAAATGTACAGAAAAGTAAGAAGGACTATAAAGGAACACCCTCTCGCATATACACGGACTAACACAGAGCTGAGACACAGGGAAATTTAAGGGGAAGAAAGACACACAGTCATATCTTGGCTTCCATCATGTGGAAGGCTTCCTCCTCAGAACAGTTCCAGAATGTTGTCTAATATTTGGTCTGAATGTCTGCTAGCCTCTTACTGTAGTTCTTCTAAAGATTTTTTTTAAGTTTTGATGTTTTCCTAACTAGACCAAATTGATTTGAGAATCAGTGGTCACATTTTGTACTTTATGGCTTGAGTTGGGTTAAAATTTTGGTTAATAAAAAAACTTCCAATTTTATACTTCCTCTTCTGAATCTTGATCATAAACTTCCTGAGGTTGTCTCTTAATATTGATTACCAAATCAATGGTTAAAATTTTTGTTAAACATTGAAGAACGGAAGTTAGTAATTGGTATTTACTAGCTACCGATTCCAAACCTGTCTGACTGCTTACCATGGGTTGATGGGTTTGTATCGCATGGAGAGTTCTTACATATATTTGTGGAAAGCTATAGTTTCCCTTCTTAGACTTATACAGGATTTTGGGAATGCCTAAAAGAGCATTAGCTATTATCACGCTAACCATAGTTTCTTCTGATTGGTGACATTTTTTGGCGTAGTTAAGAAGATAGTAATGTAACAAAAACTCAAAATTACCACCCGCTGGCAAAACACAACCTGCTGGTATAGATGAGAAGCAGTAACCGTGGGATGTACACATCTCCAGTGACTTCTCTCTCACTGCTAACATGCTTCCCCTTCCAGCAATTTCTGTGACTTGTAAATTTTCATAAGAAATTTCTATTCTAGTGTTTTCTGTTGTTGAATTAGCAGAATTACTCTCCATAAATGGTTCACTGTCATCAACTATCCTGGTTTTGGCTAGAGATAAATATCTCAATGTTTCATCTGTCTGGTATGTATCTGTTGGTGTCACTTTTGGTATTGAACGTGGAATATGTGTTTCTAATTCTATACTTGGAACTACAAAATTTGAATAGACTTTTAAATATGTTTGAGTTGTTGCCAGCTTACCTTTGTTCTCTACAACTGTGCCCTGATATGGGCTTTGCATTGAGCCATTAACAATTTCTGGCAATGGCGTACTTTCTCTGTTATTCTTGTAGGTAAGAGGACTTGATGCATAATTTTGATCACTGGCTTGTAACATGTAATTTAGATCAAGGTCTTTAAATAACTGCCGAAGCATTTTAAATGCTCCATGTAAAGCACTTTTATGCTGTTCCACAAGACCCTGCACTGGTGCACAAAGTACTATACAGTGTGGTATAAACGAACATGTGCCAATCAAGCCAAGATGAACATACCTTTTGGATCTAAGGATAAGGGGCTTACAAAAATTCATCAAAGCAGTGTTACAGATTTCATACCGCAAAGAGGTATGCGGCAATACAAAGGGAGAAAGACCAACAACCCTCTGGATAAGAGATACTTCTTCAGAGGATAAACACTCCACGACAGATATGCCATTCAGTCCTGCATAATAAATAACTAAATCTGGTTGTTTCACACTAGACAGCAGCAATTTTACATTCTGACTCTGTAAATGTTTCATGATTGCTTTTGTCCTTTCCATAATCCAAAACTGAGATGTCCGAAACTGTGCTTCTGAATTTAAAATAAACTCTGATCCAGAAGTTGAAAAAGGGGGCTGAATAGTCTCTGTTACTATCACTATTCTTATGTCACCATCTGCTGGACAGTAGACAGAAAAGTCTCTATGAAGCACAAGCCCAGCTATGATCCTGGAATCTGAGACAGGAAGGCCAGTGACACCAACGTTCAACTCTATAAAATAGTCATCCACTAACTCAAATACTTCTTCACATCCACTTTCACAAGCCATACACTTGAAAAAGTAGTCACACATCAATTGTGAAATAAAGTTTTGATTATTTCTTCCCACTCTTCCACAAAAGTATGCTTCTAAGAGCAACTCTAAAGAGCTTCTACACAATGTTCTCTCTTTAGTGGATGAAGAAAAGATGGACAAAAAGTGTTTGCTTAAGTAGTGGCCCATAATATAATCTAATACTTGTGTCTGAAACTTCAGAAGAGCCTGAGAAATAAATTTCCACTGACAACAATTTTTCCAATGCCTTCTATGGGTTTGAATATTTTTGGAAATCAAAGAATCCTGTTCTTTGTCTGTTACTGCATGAAGTCCTCTGAGTAAGTGACAAAGAAAGATAATAAATGTTTTAGCACCATCTCCTGTTTTTCTTAGATGACTGGAAACACAGGCTACCATCATCCTGTACAAAAAAAGAAATAAAGCAACTCAGAATTTCAGCGGGCTGCCTTCTTACAAATAAATCAAGTCGAAACCATGGCTTCACAGGTAAAGGCATAAAATAATACTGTCCTTTTGATGTCTTTAGTATTACTTTTTCCTTTTTTTCAAGTTACTTTGTTCTATTTCAAGATTCTGGGGTTAGGTGGAACAGGGAGGAGGGGGAATCAATGTTCTTGGAAGTTTGGTAAGATTTGACGTCCCCAAGAACATTCCATTGCACACCGCTCGAACCCTGAGCATACAATAGTCTCACCCGAGGTCAGTCTTCCCAATAGTACATTCTAAGGAAGGGTCAGGAGATAGGCTGCGGTGCCCGGCTCTGGGCAGGAGAATGGGACAATAGTACCTGGCTAAGGGACACTATAACGAGCTGGAACGCGGGACACGGGTACCTGGCTATGGGATGTTCTAAGTGTAGCGCCTCCAGAAGGCAGCCTCCATCCCGACTGATCAGCACCTCGCCGGTGGGCTTCGTACACAGAACTTGCCGCCCCTCAGGGCCCACGCAGCAGCTCACGATGGTCTCCAGCACTTCCGCCACCCGCAACGCCACCTTCGCGGACCCCGCGGCGGCCATAGGGCGTAAGAGCTGCGTGGCTTCCGGCCGCCGGCGGCGAAGCCCTAGCACCACCAGGAGGGAGGAGCCCGACGGAAGCGGAAGGGGCGGGGAGGGGGCTGTCAGCTGGCCCAGCTGGGCTCACTCCCCCCTATGACCCACTAGCGGAGTAGCCTGCTGTTCGGCCACCTGGGACTAGCGTTCCAATAGCTCGCGAAGCTAGGAAAGAGGTCAAGACTTCCCGGGAGCTAGCTGTTCCTGGAGCGGAAACTGCTGGCCCTTTCCCAGTTCCCTGGGTAAATTCATTCCCTGCAGCGGCTTCAGCTGCCACCAAATCTCTCCGTCTCCCAGGAAACGTCCTTCCTCTCTGGAAGTCGGCACGCCTGGGGAGCGTATGTGAAGGAGGGAATGGGCACCGCGGGCGGACCTGGGCTCGTGCCCCACCCCTGACAAAACCTCCGCGTTGGACTCATGAATATTATGTCCACAGTATCATCAGTTGCTTTTCTTCCCATCACAGAGGCCGGCTCGGGATGCAGGACGGATGGGCAAAGGCCTGGCCTTCACGGTCACGAGCTGCAGGCTTCATGCTTTCCGCAGGGGGCTTTGCCAGATTTCCTTGACGTGGATATCACTTTAAGTCCCCCAGTCACCACAACTTACTTTTTCTTTAGCAGAAGGGATAGATGGGAAGACTTAGCTACACTAGTGATCACTAGTATGCCTTTAAAGCACATAAAGCACAGGGGCGCCTGGGTGGCTCAGTCGGCTCAGGTCATGATCTCATGGTCCGTGGGTTCAAGCCCCGCGTAGGGCTCTGTGCTGACAGCTCAGAGTCTGGAGCCTGTTTCAGATTCTGTGTCTCCCTCTGTCTCTGACCCTCCCCTGTTCATGCTCTGTCTCAAAAATAAATAACTGTTTAAAAAAAAATTAAAGAAAGCACAGTGGCCTAAGATTGTTGGGTGCAACTGCAGAAGAAAACAGGCAGAAAGAACATACACCTGGGTTTGCGATGACACTTATCTGCGACATTCAGTAAGTAACCTCTTCCATCTCCAGTTTAAAAAAAAAAAAAAGATAGTAGTATATAAAAGAAAACCTCACGAAGAGTGACAATGTTTGCAAAGAGCTTTTTTTTTTTTTCATGGTGCCTGGCATATATTAAGCACTCAACGATTATTTACAGCACCCTCCCCCCCCAATAACTGTGATATTCAGTCGCGTATTGACCCACTCTCTCTACAAGAAAAGGATATTTTGTAAATTGCAGAAGAGCCAATTAGGATGATAGCACAACACAGGACGCCTATTACAGTGCAGTCAATATTAGTAACAAAATTACTTACCTTGCAGCTTTTTCATTGAGGTTGAAGAATGAGGGGCTGTTCTCCTTTCCTCTCATTCCTATACATAGGCTAGGGAAAATCTGTAATGCCCTCCTTTCCATTCCCCCCAATTAGTAAGACAGAACCAACTATTAGCCAGAAGCAAGTGGATTCTGAGGAGAGAGCGAAAATGGAAGGGGAGAAGGACAGAGGAAAAGAGAGGAAAACCAGGCAGGAATGATTTGGAACTCACCTGATGTTGACTCAGTATGGACTAGTAAGTGATTTGAGGGGGGTGGGGGGAGAAAAAACTTCTATATAGGTTTTGTATATATACTTGTTTAATGGTAACATTTTTTCTGGTTCTACCCACCACAAAGCAGCAGTGGATATAGCTAATAGTATACTGATTGAAGCAGTGGATTAATCTAAACATTTAAAAGTGCTACCATCAGAGTTCTACTTAAGCATACAGTGGAAGGAGAGTGGATATTGATGTCAGACATGGACTCAAACTTATGCTTGCTATCACTTTTACTGTATAGCTTTTGGAGTCATTTAACTTCTCTGAGTCTCAGACTCTTCATCTATAAAGTCGGGCTAACTTCCACTTAGCTTAAGGTTATTATGAGTAGTTAAGAAGAATGAATATAAAGCACCAAGGAAAGCATACAGTAGGGATTCTAACTATTAAATCCCTTCCCAGCCCTTCACCCTCCTTCACAACTACCCCTACAAAAAAAGATTTTTTTTTTCAATTTAAAAATTAGGATGAAGTAATTCAGTCACTATATGTTATATTCAAAGTCATTTGATCACAGTTTACTCTTTTTAAGAATTTTATTCAGAATGCCTACCTGTAGAAGTTAGCATAATTTTACAGATTAGAAAAATTCAATTCTTTTGTCTCTGCAAACATTTATAATAGGTTAGGAATAACAGATTAGAAATGTAATACATTACAAAACAGTTGCCTATGACTATCTGTACATCTACTATGCACCTTAGGGAAAGGATGTGACAGTGTGCTGTACTTACACTGCAGATAACACACTTTTTATTCTATTATACAAAACTGACCAGTGGTAGTGTCTGAATTTATAAATGGCTATTAAACAGGATATTTAACTTAAATGTATATTTAGCATGCTAAAAAGTGAAAAATTTTTCAACTGAAGTAATTCTGTGGCTCATCAATTCAAATGTTTCATGGCATTTTTCTTTAAATAAACATCAATATTGTAATACTAAATAATTTTACATGATAAATGCAAAAAGATAAAATTTTCTAAACATTTTAGAAAGTATGTTCACATTCATTTTGTCATGGGTTTCTTGTGGCTCTTCTAAATATGTTAATCATATTAAGGAGACACTGGTCCTATACGATTTTAACAGTCCATCTTCAATTAAAAACTGTAACCAAACAAACAGTATATTAAAGAGTAACAAAAAGTAACTTAAATACACTAAATTCACACACTATACGTAAACAAAATCAAGTCAAATTACATAAAGTCAAATGACACAATAGTGGCAGGTTATACATTTTAAAGAATTTCTTTATCCATGTAGTCACATGAAATAGAAGCTGAAATGTAAACTCAGTGATTTGTGTGGTGTTACCCCTTACTGGTTCAAATTGGAAAATTTGGTATAAATGCTAATATTAGTATTTTATTTCTGTACATTTAACATAATTCAAAATCATCTACAGCATCAGGTATGGCTCATCAATTTTGCCATCATCACCGTATATCAACCAAAAAAAAAAAAACTCAAAAATATATTCATTGCTCGTTAGAAATGCTAAACACCGGAAAAAAATGGAATTTTGTTTTCTTAAATAGTTGACTAAGATATTCTTCAAAAAGTTAAAACTGCCTTCCACAGAATTTTATGTGTAGTATGGCACAAGTTGACACCCAAAACAGTGTGAATTCCATCAAAAAGGCACTGTTTACAATACTCAGAATAATCTGACAAATCTACTTCAATGATGTCTGAGAGTGAAGAATATACTTGAAATAGTTAAATAGACAAACCCTTATAAAAGTACAGCATTACTGTTTAAATATACTATAGCTATATAAAAGGAAATAAAATGACACAGAGAAATGACCCTTTATGGCAGTTAAGCCTATAAACACTTAGAATCATATTGTAGTTCTGTAACACAAAAATAACAAAAAGTAGTTTCTTAAAGGCACAAAAGCGTGAATACTAAATGAGTGTTGTATTTTACAAGGCCAACTTTTTCAATGGAATGGTGACAAAGATTACACTGTACCTTTATAAGTGATGCAAAAAAGTACTGACATGAAATACAAGTGAAGTAGCTATTGCTGAAACTTACTTATTTCACATGCCCTATTTATTATCTGTTCCTGGGCCAGCTACACCTCACTAAATGGTGGATAATTGAAGGCATAGTACATTTCATAACTAAAACAAATGCACATGTCGATAATTATTACTCATGTAAATTTTCATGTGAAAAAATAAAATTTTTGATCAAATGAAAAAAAAAGTGGTCATAAGATCTTAAATCCTAGAAACCATCATGAGGCTCTCAAACAACTGGGAACTGTAAATCACAATTTTTATGAATCCATGTTTGAAGGAGTATTAATCTCAGGTAGGGAACATTCAAAGTCAATTACATATATGGCTACATACAAAGTTAATTACGTGTCTTAAAGGATTCACATACTAAGCCTAGTATAACCACTGATCTAAAAACTAAGCCACCAATTCCTGAGTTTTGTGTTCAGTTCACAGAAAGGAACTCATACAACTAAAAGCATAAGAAGACTATTAGATTAGATGTATGCTTTCAGTGTATAAGAAACAGTCATGAGTAACCCTGCTCTTTTTCATGAAAGTTTTTGACTCCTTGGGTAATAAGAACCCAAAACATCTGCTCTAAAAAGAAAAACATAAAGAACATAACTACCTTCCCAGTCTTAGAAGATACCTATACAAATAAAACACTATTTCGACCAAATGAAAAGAACACACAAGTGGGTAGGACTAAAACCCCAAAAGGGGGTTATCAGCAAAAAATTTTAAGTTTTCAGGGTTTAATGATGAAATTATTTTTGTGATCAGCCAATCAACTTATATATAAATACTAATTGAAACCATAAAAAGGATCAAATTGTACAATATTTACAAAATATCATATATCAATCAATAGGCAGTTGAGCATGACATTGGTAACAGAGTGAGGACAAAAACGACACAAGTATGAAATACAAACAAATCTCACCTGTTCTAGTGTAGACATATCTATACTTATACCAGGTATAGGTATCTTATTTATATTTCAGTCAATTAAAAAAAGTGCTTTCACATGTACATATGGAATACAGCATTATTTTGCCCAAACTATATGGCTCTTCTTAAAACCGAAGACTATTAAGATAGCTAAATTGGTAAGGGAGAAAAAAAGCAGGCTCTTTATCACTTTCAATTTTTGTAATTTAGCAATCATTCCTTGACTGTATATATCTTGGCATAAACAGTTGATTGTAATTTTGCTAGTGTCTCACAGTCTCTTCTTAGTCAAAGGCAAATGTAGTCAGAATAATTATTCTGACTTTTCATTAATAACCATTCCAAAAGGTATACTTTCAGGATTCTAAGACATATCTTAGGACAACATGTTCCTAAACTTAGCTACATTTGCAAAAATTGCTTCTGAGGGCTATAAATATTTATGACAAACATTAAAATATTAACCTGAAAAAAAATTAGGAAAAAGTGTGCCTGAGTTCGAACAAAAAAATCTTGAAGTGTGGTTTGTCACAGAATGAAGTTACTGAGAACAAAGGAATAAAGAATTAAACCTCAGAACTTGATGCTCTTCTTAGATGCTCAACTTATTGCACATTTTAAAGAAATAAATTTTAATGTACACATAAATGCTACGACACAAAGTTTTTCTTACTGCCTTTCTCTTATTTGGCTTTTGAAGTAAAATATTGGTTATAATTTTTTCTATTCTATTTACTCACTGAATACACTAAGTTCTAAACGAAAGCTAAAATAAGTTTTTCATAATGAAAAACATAAATTATCATATGCCCTATAAACAACTCTAGAATTTGGCCTATGCTACTGGACCAACAGGGTTACAAGAAACAAAAATAAGAAAAAAGGACAGCAATTTTGACCACAATTTTTTAAGCAAGTGCTTAAGGTGGTATTATATAGGTATAAGAAAGATATAATCAATAGATCCAAATAGCTGCATATCGGTTTTTTATGTCGATAAACACACACACAGATTTATACCTGTCTCTATAAATATTAAAATTCTAGGGGTTAAAAAAACTGTGTGTAAACCTTTAAAAAAGCAATCTGCCACCTTGTCTCTCTCAGTACACCAATTTCGACTACACTTTTTTCTTGCTGTTTCTAAGAACACAATTGAGCTGGGTGCTTTGGAAATGATATTTCTAACAGGACAGTGTTTTGAACTATTTATAATATGTCTATTATGCCATCATTTCCCATTCTGTAATTCCTTATTGATAAAAGTCTTGTGCCTGTTGTATGAAGAAAATAGATTGCTATGTATATATTTTATAAGATTGATAGCATTTTTGTTATGAATGTTAATGTTATATCTCAGAACACACTATAGAATACAAAGACTACTGTCAGGTATACATAAGACACAATTGTGTATACATGTGGACTTATTATACTCACATGTAAACACACTGTCACAAAAGCTAGAAATGTTCTGGCACTTAACACATAGCTCACTTTAATGACCAAGAGTTCTTATTTCAGGTTAAGGAAAAAAGGTATGAAAGGTCAACACCTCTACATTTATCTCTAAATGTATTTTTGTTTTAGAAATATTGTGACATTTTAACAAAGACCAAACCAACTTGAACATTGGTCCCAGGCCAAATTTGATCATTCCAGTTCATTGATTCAACTGTAAGGAACTTCTACTTAAACATGAAGTTTATTATGACTTGAAGCAAAATCAGGAGGAAAATGATGAAGTAGTCTTTTTGTTGCAGAAAATAATCTGTGGCAGGTGTGCTTGAAACTAAATGATTTCGAAGAGCCATAATATTTCTACAAAAATAAGAAACAATAAATTTTAAAATTATTTGTCAAAATGTTAGCATATAAATCACAATTTGATACGTGAGACTTAATTAGTAAAGTCTTAGTTAAGAGAACACTTAATTACATTATCTAAGGTAACTTGTTTAATCAATTACTACTACAACATCAACAGGAAGCTGATTATGTTACGTGAAGCCGTTATTAGGTCTTGTCTAAATCTACATTCCACATTGTACCAAATATATTACTCGATGATGTGCATCAAACAGAATTATTAAAGTTAGAGGATATAAAAATATACCACTTTTCTCTGTTATCACAGTGGTTTTAAAACAAAAATTGTGTTTCTTAGTTGGTCTAGTAAAGTTCTTTTATCTTTACTTTGGGGAAGATAGAAGTAGATTTGGAGAAAAATTCTAAAATCTCTAAGAAAACATAATACAACAGATTTCATGACATTCCTAATTTGAAAAATGCTACATAGGCATTTCATATACTAATGAAAATAAAATGTTAATTTAGTCATTAAATGAGCTTACATTATCCTCATGCCATCCTAAATGCTTTTGGATAAAAAAAAAAAAAAAAAAAAAAAAAGCTGATTTCATTCCGCCCCCCCTGACTTCTACACTGGTATACCAGTATACCAGAAAGGAGGCAAATGAACAAGTAGGCTCATTAATTTATAAAGATGATTAAACTAGGAAATGAGCATTTTATATAAGGGCTGATGATATCAAGATGCAGAAGACATGTTCCCTCCTCTAAAGGAGCTCATTGTCCAGTTGCGGGAGGGGGTGGTGGTCGTGTGGTAAACAGACACACACAATAACAACTCTGTAATCCAATAAACGCTCAAAAGTAGCATGCATAGGGAACTGTACAAGGACAGTGCAGGGATTAATAACTCTACAGGGCAATGTGGGTAATTAGAAATGTTACAAAAAGGGTGGCATTTGAATTATATTCTGAAGGATAAACAGGGATTTTCTTGATGGGCAGGGTGGGAGGAAGAACAATCTAAAAAGTGGATTCAGTGTGGGCAAAGCTCCAAAGATGAGACAGTACAGTATATTCTGGAGGTGTAAGGAGTTTCACAGAACTGGAGCATGGGCCAGGCACAGGGGAATGGCAGGAGATAAGGCTATAAATGAAAAAAACAACTAAATGTAAGCTGTAAGATCACTAAGAACTGAGAAAATCTTTTTCTTTTTTTTAATCCTCTAATATAGTAATGGGAGGAAACCAATCTACACTCCTACTAGCCTTAGCAATGGGGCAGAAAGAATCAGGAGTTCTCCTCCAAGGAGTTTTCTTTTCTTTTCTTTTTTTTTTTTTAATGTTTATTTATTTTTGAGAGAGAAAGAGAGAGAGAATATGAATGAGTTGGGAGGGGCAGAGAGAGAGGGAGACAGGGAGTCCCAAGCAGGCTCTGGGATGTCAGTACAGAGCCCAATGTAGGGCTCGATCTCATGAACTGTGAGATCATGACCTGAGCCCACTTAACTGACTGAGCCACTCAGGTGCCTCCTTCAAAGAACCTTCCTAAGTGTTAATGATTTTTTGTTGCTGGATCTGGGGAGGAATGTGTGAGGAAGGGTCTAGGACTACAAAAAGAGCCCTCAAAGGTCTCAGGGTGGTGGCTATTTACCCCTTGCTATGGAAGCATTTCAATATGTCAACACATGATGCACTCCTATTAAATATTAGCCAGGTACAAAGGGACTGCAGAAACCTTTGCTAGCCAACTTTCTCAGAAACCACCCCTCTACCACATCCAACACACCTACATTTCTAGGTATGCTACAGCAGTAAGATAAAGAGATTCCACTTGTATAATCACAGAGGAGAAATCACCACTCTCCCCCAATATTTGAATGGTGATGGAATTTCACAAGTTGCAGTCGTCAGGCGACAGAAGCCAATCTATCTTAATAGCTCAACAATGTTATAAAAATGTAAAGTTTGCATATGATTTCCTACATAACAGATTCTTAACTACCTCTCTAGACTTAAATAGCCACTGTCCATATATATTACCTTTTAATTTCTTCCTGCGTTTGTTTTATAGATTCGATGGAATTTTGAATGTCTCCCAGTTCTATCCCTTTCTTTCTTCTCGTATTTGGTTTTACTGATTGAGCTAAAAAGACATTTGGAATAAAGTTGATGAAAATAGCAAACACATTTAATTATAAACAATTTACATTTCAGCTTAATGAGTCTTATATAATAACATTTTTCCTAGGCATTATTTTTATGGCTTAGAATGTAACATAATAATAGTAATACTCTGCATTTAAAAAAAATGTTTAGTTTTGAGGGGGTGGGGGAGAGGGGTGGAGAGAGAGACAGAATCTGAAGCAGGCTCCAGGCTCTGAGCTGTCAGCACAGAGCCTGATGCAGGGCTCAAACCCACGAGCCATGAGATTATGACCCGAGCTGAAGTCAGACGCTTAACTGACTGAGCCACCCAGGCACCCCAATCCTCTGCATTTTTAAAGTTTCAATCATTAGTTGAATTTTTTTGTGGCATCAGTTTCATTTTTTTTAACTAAATGAAATAGACAACAAACAGTTCATTAAAAATACATATATTAATTTGGGGGAAGGTATTATTCTCGTGTCTCTTGTCCATTTGCTTACTTCTGAAGAAGTCAGCTTCTTAAGTTCCCTTTTCAGTGTTTCATTAATTGTTATCTTTATTTCCCTGGTCACCCCAATTTTAAGGCTTTTCAGTTGTTTTGCTACCTCTTCTACAAATTTTTACCTTCAACCAGTAAACTTTTTTTTTTTTTTTTTTTTACCTTCAAACCTCTCATATCATTCCTTCCTTTCCATTTTTGTTCGTTTTGGTTCTCATTTGTAAAATAGGGATAATAATACTACTCAAACTCCACATGGTTGTGGTATGGTATGTTAAACATCTAGCTTGGCACATGTTAAGTGTTATTTACCTTATAAATTACAGGTAAATAGTGCAGTGGATAAGAGAGTGAATTAAGGAGCCGAAATATCTTCATATATTACATGTATATATACTGTCTTATGGGATATGTGACCTTGTGCAGGTTAACCTGTATCTCAATTTCCTTTTCTGTAAAATGGGAACAAAACAGCGTAACTAATATTCCCCGTCTAGCACATTGGTTCCATATGACTCCTACTTTTAAACTTTTATTCCTTTTTGACTGCAGTATCTCTTGATCCCACCCACATCCCTCAAGCTTAGACTGCTGTAATCCATTAGAAATCCTAATAATTCATCAGGGTTCTTTTAAAAACTGCCCTCAAAGTGAATTCAGCTCCCTCTGCTTTAAACTATTATTTGTTATCTACTCATTTCCCGGCATTTATCATGTATTCACTTCTATTGTCATCTCTGTAAAAATAAGCTCCCAGCTTAGAGTGAGCTTAGTAGAGAACTATGGCTTTAAAAAACTGTATTTTCTCAGACATTCATTACTTTAATCCTTTCTTGATTATATGTCAGTGTAATTCAAGACATTTTACACATTATCTGGCTTGTACAAGAATGGCATACTAGTTAATCTAGTTCATAATTTTGATATATTTTTACTTGTCTGTGACTTATAAACACTACAATAATTTAATCTAAAAGTGAAAATTTTTTTTGAAGCATGGAACTGAGTTCAAAGCTCAAAAACTGGTCCCTGCATTGAATCTAGGAAACCATCAACAACTTTTCAGGAGCTAACAAGATGTAAAAAGAACTAGTACTACAATGTGGTTCTTGATTTGCATGTTTTCCCTCACCTTTCCCTTGTGGCCTGGTCTTGCAATTTATCTATAATCTAAAACTGCTTTTTAGGCACACCATCTCTGTCCCCACCAAAACTCCCAAATTATCTTGAGTTAATATGAAAAATGCTTTTTTATACATTAAACATAATACAGTAATATCCTTTTAAAAGTTTAGACGCTTATAGTGAATAGTCTGCAGTAAACATTTTTACCTTCACTTCCAGATGAGTCTTGGATATCAGGTTCTGGGGAAGAATAGCCTTTTGCCACTTTCTTCTGTTGCCTGGTTGGCTTATGTTTCATTTTTGGGACACTAACCTGAAGAAAAAGCCCAAACTATAATGTGAATTTGCAATGAGTTTTGTAATTAAATACCATTGTTGTAAAACTGTCAAAACTATCAGTTCATGGGCACTTTAAGTATACTGAAATAAAAACAAAGATGAAATAGTCTAATTAAAATCTAACAAGAGGTGGTAACACTTATACAATCATTTAATCTTAATAGGAAATATTAATTCAGCACAAACAAGAAAAATATTAAAAAATATACAATGAAGAGTTTCCCTTCACTCCTGACCTCTACTAGCAATGCAGTATCTCCATCACAAAATAGATACTGCTATTAGTTTGTATATCCTTCAAAAGACAATTTTATGTACAAATGTGAATACAGATGCCACCCCCCCCCCCCCCGCCAAGCTTCTAATTGCACCAGTCAGTACCTTTTTCAGTCATACTTATCTTATTCCCAACATTAGAAACATTCCCATTGGATGATGTTGGGTTTCCAATAAAATTATTTATTTACTTTTAATAATATCTGGATATTGCAGAAAGCATCTTATAATAAATAAAAATATTATTTGGCAGAGCATGATTTAAACCTACAGAAAGCATTTGAGTGCATGCACAAGATTCAGAAGTATATTAAATGTTCAACTAGGACTAAATTTTTCTTAAAATAATATACTTCAGAGTCTACCCTATTAATAGGCTTGCAATTCTGAAGGTCAATCCTAAATATAAAAATTCAAATTCAAGAGGAGAAACTAGAATTAGAAGGGTAAGGTAATTTACATGCTTAGAAAGAGGGAACCAGTCATCGTAAGTCTTTAACTCTATTCAGACCTGTTTACTATTCTAAATAGGAATTATCCTCTATTACCTATTCTTTTACAAAATTTTATTCAAAAGATTGAAATTAAAATAAAATTTCTATAATTTTATTATAGAAAATAAACAATGAGCAGGTAAGTTCTGGATTCAGCCTGTATTATGCCCTGTTACTTCAAGTCATAGAGACCGAACACTGTTACATTAGAATCCAAATCCACCTTAGAGTAGGTTCAAATTGGAGATTGATGAAGACCGGTGAGAAGTATTTAAAATGGCAAAGGGAGTCAATAAGCTATGTCTCTGTATGCAAAGATTTACTGTCATCAATAAACTCTACTTTTAGGAGGAAATACAGAAGCCCTGTCTGTCTCTACCATGTTAGTGTTGTTGAAGGAAGAAACAAAATTTTAAAATGTTTTAAAGTTTCTAAATTGTCATTAACATGTGTGTGTGTACATATATATATATATATATATATATATATATATATACGTACACACAATAAATTTTGTCATCTTAGCCATTTTTAAGTGTACAATTCAGTAGTATTAAGTAGATTCACAATATTGTGTAAATATCACAGCTACTTCCAAAACATTTTCATCATCCCAAAGAAAGACTGTTAACAATTAAGCAATGACTTCCCATTCCCTCTTCCCTATAGTCAATAGTAACCTCTTTTTCACTTTAGTTATTGTATTTTTGAACCTCAGAAGTTGTTTGGTTCCTTTATATATTTTCTCTTTGTTGATATCCTAATTTTGTTTATGTATCTTTTTCTTGATTTTCTTTTGTTCTTTGTTCCTGTTTCATTTAACTCTTTGGCCACATTTAAGACAACTGTTTTTGAAGTCCTTGTCTGCTAAGTCTCGTGTCTAGATTTCATCAGGGATGGTTTCTGTCAATTTACTTTGTCCCGTTTAATGGGTCATGCTTTCATGCTTCTTTCTATGCCTTGTAATTCTTCATGGAAAACCCTGGACATCTGAGTGTGATAATGTGGTAACTCTGGAAATCAGATTCTCCACCTTCCCCAGGGTTTTTCTGTTTCCTGGATTGATGAAAGCTATAGTACTCCATTTGTTCACAGAAGTTCCTAAACTATTTCTGCAAAGACTGTAATGTTGTTCATGGTTACTGAAATTTCTGTTCTTTAGCTTATGTTCGGTTAGCATTTTGACAGAAACTTCCTTGAACACCAGTAGCCAAATAAACCAAAACAAAAGACAAAAACGAAAACAAAAAAATACTCTCCCACTCTTAGCAGACTGTTCAGTGTAGGGGCACTAAGCCAGGCTTGCACTGAGCTTAGGTGTTAGCTCAGTGTTCTTTCACTGTTCTTTTCTGAGCATAAGCACCTTACCTTGGACATTTGGTTTTCTAAAATCCCTGGTGCCCCAGTTTTCCAAACAATCTCTCCCCAGCTTTTGTTCCTAGGCCTTACACAGTCTATTGTATTGTTTCAACGACAGTCTTTTGCCCCAAGTGTGTGCAGGATGTCAGTATGGTTCATAGCACTTCCAAGAAATGCCTGCAGCCTTTCTGCCTGGGCTCTGAGTTATCAGCAAAAACAGAAATGCCTGCCCTGTCAGCATACTTAAAGTAGCCCCTAGACAGGTTAAAATAGACGTACACAATTTGTGAATAAGATCTACTCTGTTCCCTCTGGAGCCAGGGCTCTCATTGAGAATGTGGGGGCCCTTCAAGACAACCAGTGCATCAGTGAGGAGTTGGGGCAAGGGCAAGTAAAAATAACTGCTTTGAAGTCACTTCTCTCTTGATTCATTATTCACTCTGTTGCTGCAAACCTGACTATTTTCCATAGTTTTGGCAAATTTGGTTCTGACAGCTCCTGCTTGCTTTTTTGTTTCTTTGAAGGGAAAAGACCTTGGAGCTGCCTATTCTGCCATTTTGCTGACTCAACATTTTAAATTTTGAAGTTAAATTTTAAACATTGGCTGCCAAAGATACTATGGGTTTGAAAAGTTCATATGCCTTGCAGATCTTGTTATTTTTTTTATTACATACCATTGGAGTGCGATGTTTCACTTTGGTCTGGATAACACCATCTTTTTCAAACTGTATCATATCATTAAGTGGGTCCCACGGTCTAGTACTGCATAAATGAAAAAAAAACCATTTATCTAATAACTAAACACTCAAATACTTTTCCAAAAATGTTGTCTATAATTAGATTTTCATTAGTAATTATGAACCTAGCTGTAAGATTAAGAATTGTCATATCTAATCTTCTGATCCTCAGCTTACTTTATAGACCACTCTCATGGCATCAAATTTACAATGAATGAAACATCAAATTTAAAATCTCATACTAATTTATAGATAGGGCTTAATAAAAAAAATACCCCAACAGTAAAAATTCTAGAAATAAAGGCAAAAAACAATGCTCATATACTGTTTGTTATTTATGTTTTAATTACTTACTCTGCAAACTTGTAATGCCATTCTCCTGTGAGTGAATCAAGCTCAAATAACTTGCACGCCCACTCTTCACTTTTTGTTTTCCGATCTCTGGCAGCTTGTCTTTGAGCTTCTTCTAAAACGTACTTCTCTTGAGTAGCTTCTGTTTGGTCTTTGGCATTTATGGCTCGAGTTACCCGCTGCCAGAGTCTAATACGTGTGCAAAAATAGCATTAAAAAAGCAAAAGAAAATCAAATCTACATAGAATAGACTTGAATCTCCTTGAGAGAAAAATGATGCCTACGTGGGTTTTTGGTTTTGACAAAGCTTATGCTCACAGGCTTAGAAATGAGTCAAGATATAAAAAGTGGTGTCTTGAGTAGAAATACACAGTGGAAACTAAGTTTCTTCTTGCCAAGGAAAAGTTTTTACCTGGGTTCTTAAACATATGGTGATGAATGGTGCTGATCCAAGATAATAAGAATGTACTGAACGCTCAAGAATCTACATTTTTAAGTTCTTTGGATGATTCTTATACACACTGTGTAAGATCCACTAGCCTCACTGTAATGCCATGCTTTTCAACTTTGAATGTAGGAATTATCAGAGAACTTTAAAAATCAGAATCTTGGAAGTAGGCCCAAGTACTGGTTTTTTAAATGTTTTCTGGGTGATTTTAACGTGTAGCCAATGTTGAGAATCACTGACTGAGGTAAAATCTTTTCCCCTACTAAAGTTTAGTTTTTTATTAGACAAATAAAACTATGACATCTATATTACTCTACCTGTGAAGACAGCATGTTGTGACTGAAAGAACACAGGTTTTGGAATCAGACAGACTTGGGTTGAATCCTGTTTCTGTCACTGCTTGGCTGGTGAACTAAAAGTTACTTATCCTAAGACTTGTTTCCTCATCTTTAAAATATGTGAAATTACATTCACACCTCAAAAATTGTTGTATGCTTTGCAAAGCTTCACCCTGGATAGAGGGCATCATGTGGTTACAGCTGAAACCATTTTTAGAAATGCCGCATGCATATTCTTTCATTTCTGACAGCCCCAATTTTGGGTGCAAAAGAAAAGTACACAGACTTGAATCGCCATGACAAAGAATGATATGCATGTGAGAACATGTAGTGAGGACTAAACTAATGTGTAAAAAGTACCTGGTAGAGTGTGTTTTACACAGAAAACTTCTAACACAAATAAATATAGTAAGAATAAAACTGGGCAATATTCATATAATTTTTTGGTTCAAAAGCATAAGAGATCCAGCAAGAATTCCATGACTTAAGAACAGAAACTATGTCTTTAATTATTGCTCAACTAATGGAAGTCCTCTAGAAGCCTGCATATCCAGTGACATAGTTCATATATTTTGCAAATCAAGAATAGTGGCGCAGTCGGTTAAGCGTCCGACTTCAGCCAGGTCACGATCTCGCGGTCCGTGAGTTCGAGCCCCGCGTCAGGCTCTGGGCTGATGGCTCAGAGCCTGGAGCCTGTTTCCGATTCTGTGTCTCCCTCTCTCTCTGCCCCTCCCCCGTTCATGCTCTGTCTCTCTCTGTCCCAAAAATAAATAAACGTTGAAAAAAAAAAATTTTAAAAAAAGAATAATTAGTCCCATAATTTTATACAAACAAAAGCTTTTGTTTTTAAATAGGCCCTGGAGCAGATAAGAGAAAGGAAAAAATGGGAAGTTTTAGTTTAGAGCTGCAGAAAACCAGTACGATTTTTTTAACTAGTATGATTTGCATATTTATTTGACATTCACATATACAAAAAAAAAAAATCCTGTCACATCGCACAAATGTTAAACTATTTTTGCTGAATTAAAATGTGACTGAAAAGTGACAGAGAAAAGTGGCCAACTATTGAGGGGTTAAAAAATACTCTTCGATGCTCATGAAGTTGGCTGAAAAATGGTATACTTACTTCTCTGATTCAAAATCTCCCTGCTCTTCAAATTTTACAGTGTGCCTTATTAATCTCCACTGCTTAATGTCTGGTGTTGGATTCCAGAAGACCTCTGAATTATCAGTCTTTTTGTCATTAATAAAAACTTCACTGTCCTGTATTTAAAGAAATTAAAAATTAAAGAACTATCATTATTTAAATTAGGATTATTTAGTATAGTAATATAAAAATTTTTTCCTGTATTTAATCCCACAGTTAAACACATTTCTAAAACAAATACAACTAGCACTTTTCTAAAAGCTCCAAATGTCTTGTCATTTCATAAAACCATTAAATAAGTACTTCTAGTCATTTAAAACTTTTGGTTGAACACACAAAAAAGTTCAGGAGATTTCACAAGTTTTACTTAATAAACAAATTTCCAACAATTACTTGCAAAACCTCAACAACGATTTCTGAATTGTCACAGAGGAGCACAGTATTTGCTAACAGCTACAATGAGATGCTGCTATCTACGTACTCAACACAAACCTCAAAGAACCTTTCTTAGCATTAAAAATTTGAGTACAATGTTAGAAATTTCATTTTTTAAAAAAAGATAGTTCTATCTTTTTTTCCAAATGATTTTTAGATAGAAGTAAAATTTTAAAATTACAGAGCATATGCTACAGAGCATATGCGGCCTCTTGGTTGAATCTCCAGATCCAGTTTCACTTTCTCATCACATTTCTCATCATTTTCTGATTATAATGCAGAAAACAGCATACACTCAGTGTTCACAGTGACAGTGCATCTAGGCAGTACCATGATATACCCTTTTTCATTTAAAATCCTCTTAACAAAATTAGGTAAGTGCGAATTTAGGTCAGCAGAGAAATAAATAAAAGCTGTTGCTTCCAAATACCACTATACCCTTTCCATGTCCCTGAAAAGGAACTGTAACTCTAAATGGAAATGCCTCTTTCTTCTAGGTGAGGGGCAGGACACTGCTCCGAGAAGCAGCCAGCCCTGGAGCCAGAGTGCACAGGCTGGAACTCTTGCTCCATCACTTTGAGCAAACTGTTTAAACTCTCTGTGCCTCAGTGTCCTCCTCTGTAATACGGAAACAGTATTACCCACTTCATACAGTTATTCAGTATCAAATGAGTCAATACGAGTAACATTTTTAAACAATGCAGTATATTCTAAATGATAAGTGTTAGCTATTTTTATTGAATTAAACTTTTGGAAAGGTAAAGTATTATTACAAGACACTAAATATTGTTGATAACAGATCAATGCCAAAATATTTGTTAAGCTGAAGCTTATAGTGAATAGTGATGTTTTTAGCAATGGAATAAGTGAACTTTTAAAATGTGATTTTTAATTTTTTTCACAGAATAAAATTCTTTTTGTTAAAGCTAAAATAGAAAAATACTTACCCAATGGCCTTCCAAAGTAGCTAGGACTTCTTTTCCCAATTTAAGTTTCCCTGATATTTGATTAACACAGTCACTACTACCTAGAAATGGCTTTTAAAAGAGAAAATGTTACAGAAAGAGTTTACTTTTATCTTATATTTACATATAATGTAGACAAAAACAAACAAAAGAAGTAAGTATATAGTTACAGTGCTACTAAAGCATGAAGGGTGAAATGCTGACTCAAATTTTAGTCAGAAACGTTCAATGAAATCGGAATTTGTTGCTGTGGAAAAAATAGGTAAAAATAAACAGACTGTGTGAAGTCCAAATAAACATGTTGAGAAAGATCACAAATGATAACTCATGCTCTCTGCTCTCTCCTGACTCAACTGAGCTGTCAATGCTACGGTATGTTTAAGCAATAACAATTCAGTAGACTTAAGGGACTTAACTCATCTGTTAGAAGTAATAATACCCCTGCCTTCAAAACTAAACAGTAAAACAATACTTAACCAAAAATCCTCCAAAATTAAGTTATAAGGAAAACACTTTGAGTTACTATATTGCCTTACTAATGTCGCTCATCTGTGACAAAATTTTTTTTTTTTTTTTAATTTTTTTTTTTTTCAACGTTTATTTATTTTTGGGACAGAGAGAGACAGAGCATGAACGGGGGAGGGGCAGAGAGAGAGGGAGACACAGAATCAGAAACAGGCTCCAGGCTCTGAGCCATCAGCCCAGAGCCTGACGCGGGGCTCGAACTCCCGGACCGCGAGATCGTGACCTGGCTGAAGTCGGACGCTTAACCGACTGCGCCACCCAGGCGCCCCTGTGACAAAATTTTGATGTTCCAATCTAACCCTTAAAAGTATCATAAATTACTTAAAACATCTTTTAGTCATGATTTTCAAATAACACTATCACCATACAAAAAAAAAATTGCTAAGATTAAAAAAAAAAAAACAACAAAGGGCACTGCACCAAATAATACTTAAAAGAGATACTTTTTATTAGAATAAAGTTGCTGATCGGCTAGATAGCAACATAGGAGAAATTTAACAAATATTAAACAGTTCATAGAAATATTCTTTGAATATAATATATTGTCCTATACCAATAGCAGCCATGGTGAAAAGGTCTTAAATTTCCCTTTCACTCAGAGGCAGAGAGAATTTTCCAAAGATGGCCATCTTCCCACTGAGAAGTGGGGTCCATATCTCTTCCCCTTGAAGTTTTTTTTTTTTTAATTTATTTATTTTGAGAGAGAAAGTGCAAGTGGGGGAGGGTCAGGGACAGAGAATCCCAAGCAGGCCCTGTACTGTCAGCGCAGAGCCTGACATGGGGCTCAAACTCATGAAGCGTGAGATCATGACCTGAGCCGAAGTTGGATGCTTAACCAACTGAGCCACCCAGGTGCCCCTTCCCCTTGAATCTGAGTGAGCTTATAACTCTTCAACTAATAGAAAATGGTGGAAGTGATGTAATTTGACTTCTGAGACCAGGTCATGGATGGCAATACAGCTTCCACCCTGGTCACAACAACACTTGCACTTGGAACCCTGAGCCACCAAGTAAGAAGTCTGACTACCTTGAAGCCACTATGCTGTAAGGAAGCCAAGCCAAATGGAAAGGCCATATATACTAGGTGCTCAGATCAGTAGTTCCAGTCTTTTAGTCTTCCCAGTCCAGGCACCAGACATGGAAGTGACTGAGCCTTCAGATTATTGGCCCCAGTTGCTGAGTCACTCACAACCTGCAAGGCTTCCCAACTAAGGCCCCAAACATGATGTGGCAGAGATAAGCCATCCGCAATATGCCCTGTCCAAATTATAGAACCCCTATGGATCAGAACAAGGTTGTTTTTAAGGCTGTGAGTTTTGGAGTAAATTGTTAGGCATACAATTCTTAGTGTACACAACTATAGCTCAAGCTGATACATGCTTGGTGGTATTTTGTAATGTTTTAATTTACTGAGAAATTTCTATCCATTTACTCAATATATCTCATTTGTTATATTATACCAACAGTTTTATTAATTAAAATTAAAACAAAAAAAAAATGATGGTTTTGTGTGGATTTGGATCTGCCACGGCTGTCTTTTGATGAATTCTGTGTTCTTATATTTATTTATTTATTTATTTATTTATTTATTTTATTTTTTTTTTTAAATTTTTTTTCAATGTTTATTTATTTTTGGGACAGAGAGAGACAGAGCATGAACGGGGGAGGGGCAGAGAGAGAGGGAGACACAGAATCGGAAGCAGGCTCCAGGCTCCGAGCCATCAGCCCGGAGCCTGACGCGGGGCTCGAACTCCCGGACCGCGAGATCGTGACCTGGCTGAAGTCGGACGCTTAACCGACTGCGCCACCCAGGCGCCCCATTATATTTATTTTTTAATAAGGAACTAAACTGTGCTCTTTGTTCAATATTTATAGCACAGATCTTCTTTAATTGGGTGATACCTTTTATCCCTACTAACCTTTAGTTTGAATTCAAGTATTGCACTGTATCCAGTTTTTTGACACGTAATATTGACTATTCCACCAAGCTCCAGTGTCATTGTGCCATAAAGAATTCCTAAAGAAAAAAAACAATTTCGACAAAAGGTTGGAGAGACAGCAACACTGGCTAGTAACCAGCAGAACTTTATAATCTAATCTCCTTCTAGGAAAAACCAATAATTCAAGAGCATTCTGTCCCACCCAATAACAATCAGTAGCATACACATAAAGTTGTTTCTGTAGGACTTAAATACAGGATATAATTATTTACAGATTCCATTCCATTTGTAGATGGAACTATTTCAGAATTCACATTCTTACTAAAATATATTAGCAATCCCCAAATAAATACTCACAGCACTTTTGTAATCATTCATGGACATGCACAGAGTGGTGAAAAATTTGAGTTGTCCAATGTGCAAACTGCCAGCTGAGGTTGAACAAGGTAACACTGCCTTCTGGTTTCATCTCTCATTTGGTAAACAAGTGCCTTTTTTGCAGTATATTTAAGTGCCACATTTTTCACATTTTGGTGCTTTTTGTTGGGGATTTTGTTGTTTAAAAATGACCCCCAAATGGAGTGCTAATGTACTGTATAGCATTTCTAAGTACAGAAGGCTATAATGTATCTTGTTAAAGCTTGACTCAGGCATGAGTTATAGTGCTGTTGGCTGTCAGTTCAATGTTAATGAATCAATAATATACAATAAGGTGTCTTTGAATAGAAACAAGGTTAGGTATTGACTGATTGATGAAAATGTGTCAAGAGGCTCACAGGAACCTAGCCTTGCGTTTCCCCTAGGATCAATAGTTTAGTATTCTTTAAAACAGTGTTTGTGATGACTTTATGGAACATAGCTATTACAAATAACAAGAATCAACTGTATAAATAAGACAAACATATAAAAAATTCCCTCAAAAATAGGTTCTGTGGTGAAAAATTGAGAAAATTCATTTAACTCTGTTAAACCGTGTGTGTTCTTGTATGAAACTGTTAAAGCTGCCTTTAATATGCAAATGTACAATGTTAATTTCCAAGAGGGGACCAGACTATGCAACGTTTCTCATACTTATTTGGCTATGGAACTCCTTTTGTAAAGCAATTTGTGAGATTAATGATTTGGGGAACACATCTTAGAAAATACACAAGGATAGAAAGCAATCATTATTTCCTATGCTCATTCACAAAGGGGTTATTATAATCTCCTTTTTCATGCCAAAAAAAAAAGCCACTGGCATTGGGTATCTATATAAAATATCATTTTGTTTATTCTAAATGATATAAAATTTAAAAATATATTTCTTATCAATTCCATTCATAATTTCAGATATTTCACTTCATGTCTATTTTAAGAATCACACATGAAGCTCTAAGAGTTATCCAGCCTGAGGCCACAAGGTGGCCACTCCTGTACTTCACACAAAGTAGGTCCATGTTACAGTTGATAGGAGTCAACAAGCCTAGAGTTTAGTCTCAACGTTCTTACTAAGTAGCTGATTTGGCCTTAGGTAAGATTCTTAAAACTCTCGGTTTTTGTTTCTGTGAAATGAGGCCACATTAAATAATTTCCATGTTTACATGAATCAGTCCCTAAAAGAGGATAAGTACCCAAAAAAGTTATTTTTAAAAAATGGGCTGGAAAGGAGTATACAGATAATGACCAAGCTGATGCCCTATAGTGTAGTAGTGCAGGTCACAAAGATCTTGACTCTGCAACATCCTAGCTATGTGATCTCTGGCAAATTAACTTCTGTGTGCCTCATTTTCCACATCCATAAAACAGAGACAATATTATCTACTTTATAGGGCTGCTGGAATGATTAAATGAGTTGATAAATGTAAATGCACAGAATGGCCGGGTACCTGGCCTGTTGTAAATGATAGTTTAGTATCTTTATTTTAATTTTAACTATCTTTAACAATGGGGGGAAAGTATAATACATTAGTTTTTAAGAAATTGCCAAATGAGAATAAGAAACATTTTTAAAGTATTTAGTACACTGAGAAGCAGGAAATTAAAATTTTAATAGGGGGTGGTAGTACAAGAAAATGAAAATCACTTTTGAAGATTTTGAAATAATGGGCAGTTTCATCAATTTTAAAACCTGCACATTAGGCAAATGAAATTCGATTATTATAAATCAGCCTCTTCCAACTAGGTATGTTTTATAAAAAGTCTGATGTAGGTGAATTAATTCACCACAGAAATATTCAGCAGATGATAGCAATAATCTTCAGTACCTATAAACCAAGGACACTTTCAAATGAAAGGCTGACTCCATCAATCAGAAAACACAACAGATTACAGCCATATACATTTACTTAAACAGGTTTAAGGAATATCTAACTCAAGCATGGGAAATACTTACCTTTACAATGAGCATACGGCATTGTCATGACATAATCTTCGCCTCTATTCAAGAAAGTTAATCGTGCTTCTCCTTCTAATATTGCGGATAATGAATTTCCTAAATTAAATATTATTTATTAAATTTAACAAAACCAATGCAACCAATTCAAAATAAAATATATTTAGGACACCCTTCATAGATCTACAGTGGAATGTCTTAAAAACGTCTCAATCTCAATGTGCCCAAATATATATTTGTTATCTTATATCCAAAACATACATGACCCATATTCCTGGTCTTATAAAATGAGCACGTTAAAAAGGTACAGTTATGTGCTTATTATGTTATTTTATATGAGGCTCTTAAAAATCTTAGAAGTGTGGGACATGCAATAAAACATTGCTTTATGGTATGGCTTAATGTATCTAATATTTAAATAAAAACATTATTACTTATCTGCAAGTTACATAGTTAAGTCCCAAGCTTTAAGTACTAAAACGGACACAATACTACTATAGATAATTTAGAAAAAGAAAACATAAGCACAAACCATCAAAATGCAATTGATGATAGAATTTCATGGTATTTTCTTCTAGCTTTTCTCCCAAGTGTATTTTTCTTTTCCCCTATCATCAGTTTTATTGAGGTACAATTTACATACAATAAGTGACCCACTTTAAGTGTGTATTTTGATACTCTTGACAACTGTATACAGTCACGTAACCATCACCATCACAATCAAGATATGGAACTTTGCATCAGCCCCATAGAGTTCCCCCTTCCTCCAGTCTCAGGAAAAGACTGGTCTGTTTTTTATCACTGTAGTTTTACCTATTCTAGAATTTGTATAGATGGAATCATAAAATAGTTTACAGTGTCTGACTTCTTTTACTTAGCAAAATGTTTCCCAGATTCATCCATGCTGTCGTACCAACATTTCATACCATTTTAACAACATTTATTTAAATTCTCTTTAATTTCCTCACCAATGCTTTTTAGTTTTTCAGTGTACAAGTCTTATACATCTATTATTTTATTCCTGAATATTTTATTTTCACATAGTATTATAATTAATGAGTTGTTTTTTAAATTTCATTCTGCAAGTGTTCATTTTGAGTATACAGAAATACAACTGACTTTTTATTTTGGCCTTGTATCCAGCAACCTTACTAAACTCATTTATTAGTTCTAGTAGTGCTTGGTATACTCTTGAGAATTTTCTATATAGATTAGGTATGCATATGGTTTTTAACTTCCTCCTTTCTAATCTGTATGCTTTTTCTTTAACTTGCCTACTGCATTGGCTACAACCTCTAATAACAATTTTATAAAGAAGTAGTGAGAGTCAACATCTTTGCCTTGTTCCTGGTCTTAAGTAAAAATTATTTAATTTTCACCTTAAGAGTATGAAGCTGGCTATTATTTTTCACAGATACCTTTAATCTAGTCCTAGTTTGTTAAGAGATTTGATTATGAGTGGGTGTTGAAATTTGTCGAATGCTTTTTCTGCGTTTATTAAAATATAGTTTTCTTTTATTCTATTAACATGAACTACACCAATTTTCAATGATATACCAACCTGTGCCTTTAAGATAAATCCCACTTGATAAACTGATCACGATATGTATCATTTTAATATATCCTTTTATGTGTATACTACTCTTCATAAATACTGATTTGTTACTAATTTGGTAAGGATTTTTGCATGTACTATATATTCATGAGAGATAATCATATGTACTTTTCCTATAATATCTGGTTTTGGGATTAGGGTATATAGGCCTCATAAAATGAGCTGAGAAACATTTCCTCTTATTTTCTATAAACAGTTGTATAGAACTGGGTTTTTTTTTTGTTTTTGATATTATTTCTTTGGTATATATTTTGGCATTATATACATTAAAATTTTTTAATGATTTTTAATTTTTTTCTTCCAAAAATTTTTTTTTTTTTTTAAATTTTTTTTTTTCAACGTTTATTTATTTTTGGGACAGAGACAGACAGAGCATGAATGGGGGAGGGGCAGAGAGAGAGGGAGACACAGAATCGGAAACAGGCTCCAGGCTCCGAGCCATCAGCCCAGAGCCCGACGCGGGGCTCGAACTCACGGACCGCGAGATCGTGACCTGGCTGAAGTCGGACCCTTAACCGACTGCGCCACCCAGGCGCCCCTCAAAAATTTTTTTAATGTTTATATATTTTTGAGACACAGGGTGCCAGTGGGGAAGGGGAAGAGAGAGAAGGAGACACAGAATCTGAAGCAGGCTCCAGGCTTCAAGCTGTCAGCACAGAGTCTGATGAGGGACTCGAACCCATGAACCATGAGATCATGACCTGAGCCGAAGTCTGATGCTTAACTGACTGAGCCACCTAGGTGCCCCATAATGTTTATTTTTGAGACAGAGAGAGACAAAGAGCATGAGCAGGCAAGGGGCAGAGAAAGATGGAGACACAGAATCCGAAGCAGGCTCCAGACTCAGAGCTGGCAGCACAGAGCCCGATGTGGGGCTCAAATTCATGAGCCGTGAGATCATGATCTGAGCCGAATTCGGATGTTCAACTGAGCCACCCAGATGCCGTGGTGTAATTTCTTCTTTAAATGTTTAGAAGAACTGAAAACATCTGGAACTGGAATATATCTCTGAAGGAAGACTTTAAATTACTAATTCAATTTCTTTCCCTGATTTAAGACTATTAAAATTTTATGCCTTTTTTGGGTCAGTTTGGTAATTTTTATTTTTCAAGGGATTTGCCCAATTCATCTAAGCTGTTCTAAGGAACATTATTGTTCATAATGTTTCCTTATCATTCTTTCAGTATCTGTAGGATCAGTAGTGATTCTGCTCATTTATTCCTGATTTGTACCTTTTTTTTGATCAGTCTACAATCAACTCTTATAATTTCTGATTTTCTGTACTGTTTGTCTACATTCTACACTGACGTCTGCTCTTATTTCCTTTCTTCTACTTAGTTTGAACTTAACTAGCTCTTTTTCTAATTTCATAGGGTAGATCACTGATTTAGATCTTTCTTCTTTTCTAACTTAAAGTTATAAATTCCCCTCTCAACACCACTTTTGCCGCATCTCACCAATTTTGGTATGTTGCATTTTTATTATCATTTAGTTTAAAATACCTTCTAATTTCTCTTGCAATTTCTTCTTTGGTCCATGGATTGTAGAAGTGTGTTGTTGAATTACTAAATATTTGGAGCTTAACTTGGTATCTTATTATTCATTTCTAATTCTATTTCCTTGAGGGGCGCCTGGGTGGCGTCCGACTTTGGCTCAGGTCATGATCTCACAGCTCATGAGTTAGAGCCCCATGTCGGGCTCTGTGCTGACAGCTCGGAACCTGGATGAAGCCTGCTTCGGATTCTGTGTCTCCCTTTCTCTCTGCCCCTAACCCACTCGCATTCTGTCTCCATCTCTCTCAAAAATAAACATTAAAAAAAATTAATTCTATTTCCTTGAGGTTGCAAAACATACTCTGTATGAATTCTTTTAAAATTTATGGAGAGTTATTTTGTCATCAAATATCATCATTACCAGTGAAAATACCATATATATACTTAAAAATAATGTGTATTCTGTCATTGTCTGTTGTAATATTTTAGAAATATCAATTAGGGTAAGGTGGTTGATAGTGTTCTTCAGGTCTTACATGTCTTTGCTGATCTTTTATCTAGTTGTCTCATGTTCTAGAATTGCCTATTTCTCCCCTTAATTCTATTTTTGCTTCATGTATTTTGAAGTTCTGTGGTTAGGCATACATTTATTATTATGGTGATGTATTAAACCTTTTATCTTTATGAAATGTTCTTACTCTGTTAATACTTTGTCTTAAAATGTATTAATATAGCCACTCAACTGTACTTAATGCTTGCGTAACACACCTTTTAAATTTTTCATTAACTACAAAACGTCAAGAAAGAAACAGAAACTACATGTTAAGAGGAATACACTCTATCCAGATTTAGATGGAAAATAGCTAAGAAGAAATATTGGGATGGGAGAATTAAATTTAAAAATAATGAGGCCAAAAAGTACAGTATCCGGTTACCTAGTTGTGAATGCACAGACAGGTCTAATTACTGCCAAAGGTTCAGAAAGGCATCAAATTTGAGATTAATTTAGAAAGATAAGGAAGACCTTGAATGCCAGACAAACAGGTGTAAAATCTGATTTAGGGACTAGGAAAAAAAAATGAATTCCTAGACCAATATAAACTATCAACTCACCTAGCAGTTTCTGTACAAACAATTCAAAAACCAAATGGAAGAAGGAAGTTATCAAAAAAGTGCCCCTACAAGGCCTGAATTTTGTAAATTTTTTCAAAATATAAAGTAACAGAGAGCTCTGATATACACAAATCATAATGTAACAGAAAAAAACAAGGCTAACTGCTGAAGTAATCCCAGAAAGTGAGCGATGCACTTGGTACTCATAAAAATTTCTCAAGTGCAGAACACATGCTCATAAAAGTCATTTATGTTATAATCAGAGGAGGGGCATGGAGGGACGGGAGGTAAGCGGGGAGAGAACAACCTAAATATAGAAGAAAAAAAATCATCTTCTGAAACAAGCAAAATGTAAAACTAGGCAAAAAACCAAAATCAAGACCCCAAACATCAAAACACATAAAGGATACCTTAAAGAAAAATAAAGGCATATACCATATTCTTTTATCAAAAACTATTGTTAGATTTCCCTGTTATAGACCCATCTATGGTTCTCCACTCTATCAGGTAACCAGACCCTTAGTTTCTGTTGACATATTTTCCCAATCTTACAATAATTATTTTTTTTCTCTCAGATTTAAAATTCTTCATTTAATTCATTGATTTTTCTCCATTTAAAAATTAATTTTAAAAAACAAAAGCAATTAAGGTTAAATACGTTCTACTAGTATACAGCTTTAGCCATTTGCTTGTTTGAATTGTCATAGTTTTTAGATTAAGGTTTCCTACAGTAACCATATTTCACTATTTTCCCTTATACTAATGAAAGTTTTTATTAGTATGTTGTTTGGTCCAAGATTAATTATCATTACTGACTGACCCTGGACCAAGTATTCTAACTGTACTTGTATTCTTTCCCTCTTTATTCAAAGACTAAATAGAATGACCAACCCCTCAGATACAATGAGATAGAACAAAAACCTTCAGTGGGACTAAAAGCAAAAAAATACATTATGCACTAAAATGGCTAAGAGTGGTCATTCTGTCTTTTGATAAATGGTGCTTGTGATGAATTTACATATATGTGAATACTTAGACAAAATGAGTCCTATTTATGAATCATACTTATGAATGGGCAAAGAAAAACACTACAAAGGAAAGACCATTATCCAAGTAAAGATGATACTTAAAATGACATATAAATTCCTTTCTGAAAACAACCCAAGACATTGTCTATAGAAAAGCTCACCAGGAAATACTACCTTCCAGAAAAAAGGGGCAGACTGAGACAAGGGGAAACTCACCATAGAACTTGGACTTAGCCAGGATACTACCACTAAGGCAAAATCCATCCTTTCGGTTACTAACATAAAAGGCAGATATTGGTGGATGATGGGACACCTATTGAACACAGAAAAAAACATAAAATACAGTAACATAAGCATATTATTGTACTATTGTCAAAGTTCAAGTCTTAACTGTATACTCTAATAATTAGTACGAAGAAATGTTTGGTAAGTGGTAAAATTAAACATTGATTATAGTAACCAGCCTCCAAGATATCTCCCAAGGAAACCACCTTCTGGTATTCACACATTAGATAGGCTCCTCTTACAGTGTACCAAACCAAGTTTGTATAAAAGTGATAGTATGTCACTTCTGAAATTAAGCTATAATGCACCATCCATTTTGGTCTCTTTCTCTCTCAGATCATTAGCTCTGAGCAGCCAGCTTCCATGTTGTGAACAACTCTACAGAGAAGCCCATATGGAGGGGAACTGAGTGCTCTTGTCAAAAGCCACATGATGAGCTTGGAAGTGATATCTTTCAGCCCAGCTAAGTCTTTAGATGACTGCAAAGCTGGCTGACATCTTGACTGCACACTCATGAGAGACCCTGAGCCAGAACCACCCGGCTAAGCAGCTCTCAGATTGGTAAACCTCACTGTAGGAGCTAATAAATGTTTGTTTTGAGCCATTAAATTTTGGAAGCCATTTATTTATACAGCAATGGATAACTAATACAGTGGCTATTTTTGTATAGATTACTTAATAGGCTGTAGGAAACAAAAGTTTTAACAAATGTTACTTCAGTAATCTAATATTTTCAAATATATATACACATTGTTTTCTGAAATGAGTCAAAGCTAAAATCAAACTCTTCTCAAGCTTCTCAATTTAGCAAGGATTTACAATGAACTAAAATGCAAGGTGGCATAATCAATAATTAAAAAATTAATACACAGATAAGTGGTTTCAATTTGAAAGGTATATCAAAATTTCTAGGGAAGAGGAAGGTTTTTCAAATGAAACATAGTCTCCTCATTCTTCTTAAACTTCTCGTGAGAATTATTATAGTAAGGGGTCACTGTTATTGAGAAATAATGTCATATTCCTCAGGACCAGGGAGCAAAGGGGAGGACAGGGGAAAGATTGAGAATCATGAGTAAGATGTATATATGTCTAAATTAATGAAAGATTAAAACCAAGAAAAAAATTTGAAAGATATTTTATCTCTACCCTCAACGTGGGGCTCGAACTCACAACCCTATGGTCAAGAGTTGCATGCTTCACTGACAGAGCCAGCCAGGAGTCCCAAAATTAAGAAATATTTTTGACTCCCTACTATGTATACAACAAAAAGAGAGATTTGTAGGAAGGGCATTCCTTCGAGGAGCTGACAATTTGATTAGGGAAATAAATATTCTGCAAAAAGTTAATGTAAGTGTTAAAATAACAGCTTAATGGAGATCACAAAAAAGAATACAGAAGAGAGAAATCAGTGGTAGGTGTAGTCACTTGGATCATGAAAGAGGAGTAGGTTAGGGTTGATTTAGATGGAAAATAGCTAAGAAGAAATATTGGGATGGGAGAATTAAATTTAAAAATAATGAGGCCAAAAAGTACAGTATCCGGTTACCTAGTTGTGAATGCACAGACAGGTCTAATTACTGCCAAAGGTTCAGAAAGGCATCAAATTTGAGATTAATTTAGAAAGATAAGGAAGACCTTGAATGCCAGACAAACAGGTGTAAAATCTGATTTAGGGACTAGGAAACCACTAAACAATTTTGGTCACAAAGAAGACAAAACCAGTGTGGGAGGATGGCTCAGGAAACATAAAGATTTATTTTTGGTCACAGGATTCCATGACCATAATAGTAATACCTGTAAGTATGGTATTTAGTCATATTCAGTACTAAATGATTAAATGCTTACCAAATGTTCACTAATAAGAAAGGTTAATAATCAACAGTGAGTTTACTGAGTTAATATTTTTTATTAAAATATCCCAGTAACTTCTGAACCAGTTTTGTTTCTGTAACATGCACTTCTAATACCTGTTCAGCAATATAAAATGTTTTGCTGTTTGTTCTGGGATGAATCCATAAACAACGGAAAGTCTCACCAAGTATAGGATTGTAAGGTTTCTTCAGTCCCTAGGAAAAAAACATACAAGTTTCAAAATACACATCTGGAAGATTTCACCTCCTCCCAGTCAAAATGGGTTTAACTCTTATCCTTATAAAATTTCACAGTAGAGACAGGAAATAAAGTGAAGTAACTTCAATCATAATATAGGTCTAAATGATTAAGTATTTTACAATTTTTCTAACTCAGAGGCCCTGAAATGCTTTTCAATAGATAAAGATAACATAAAAATAAAGAACTCATATTAGGCTAAAGAAAGTTAAATATAAACATTACCTTTGGCTTTTTATAGAATCCTGACAAATACCATTTCACTACTTTCTTCAAACGGAAGTAAGGATTTTCTTCAAGGGCAGCCCTAAAAACACAAAATGGTATAAACAAAACCTTTACAAAATATCTCACAAATTCTCCCTCGTATTTATCAAGTAAACCAACTGAGTATATGATTGGAAAGTGTAAGTCATATTTAAAAAAAATTTTTTTTTTTTAAACATTTATTTATTTTTGAGAGACAGAGGGAGACAGAGTACAAGTGGAGGAGCGGCAGAGAGAGAAGGAGACACAGAATCCGAAGCAGGCTCCAGGCTCGGAGCTGTCAGCACAGAGCCCGATGCAGGGCTCAAACTCACAAACCATAAGATCATGACCTGAGCCACCCAGGCGCCCCAAGTATAAGTCATATTTAAAACAGATGGCAAAAACAACCATGTAAATCAGTCTGTAAGAATAACTTTTCATAATCTGGTTATTTTTCTCCCCATTTTTCCCCATTGTTTGATACACTGCCCAGGTCTTTGTTCAAGTAGTTTTTACAAATTCTCCAAACCAAGGTTTTTCAAGTGGGGTTCTGGAGAGCCTTAGATATTGCCAGGGGTTCTGTGAGAAATTATGATTGAAAAAAATGAATGTATTTTGAGATTCAAGAACTGCGTGATGCCTAGTATTTGCAATGATGGGGCAATGGCCAAGCAGCCTCATCAACAATTTTGTGAGAGGTGTTCAGTTCCATATGTCAGAGAAGGATCACGTTCATTTGATTTAGTCTATTCTCAGTCACTTATTTCAATTAGAGGAGATTAAGGATAACTGGTGAATGCTGCCCTACAAGAAGGGAGGACAAGAGGTTGATATTAGCCTCTCCCATGCAAAATGCCCCCCTAGGAATAGGACTGTATATCCCTTGAGCTCCTATTACAAAATAGAGAAGTTTCAAATCACAAATATGAAGTTTTAAGATAATTTAAGTCAATCAGCGCTATTTTTAGCCTTCAACCCTAAGTGCTACCAAATGATTTTCCAGAGTAAATAAATTCGATCATTGTAACAGATAATCAAAGAACAATTTTCATTTTAAAGAAATTTTTAGAAGCCATGACTCAGCTACCCCTTTACCCTTTTGCTATTGCTCTAAACTGCAAAATGTTGCAAAACATTGTAGATGTCAGAAGTGAATTCTGAGTTTTCACATGTATACGTATGCATATATAATACATATAATATATACATTACAACTTCGTACATACGTATATTACAATTTAATTATTTATTATTTCCTTCAAGCATGTCTGAAGGTTCAGTGTGTGATTTTTGAAGATGAAGTGTGAAATGGAAGAGACCAGGCTTAGGTTTACTGACCACTGTGCCAAGTTGAAACGCTTCTCTTTTTTTTTTTTTTTTTTTTAAAGTTTTTTAACGTTTATTTATTTTTGGGACAGAGAGAGACAGAGCATGAACGGGGGAGGGGCAGAGAGAGAGGGAGACACAGAATCGGAAACAGGCTCCAGGCTCTGAGCCATCAGCCCAGAGCCTGACGCGGGGCTTGAACTCACGGACCGCAAGATCGTGACCTGGCTGAAGTCGGACGTTTAACCGACTGCGCCACCCAGGCGCCCCGAAACGCTTCTCTTAAAGGGAGTAGCAACCTTCTGTGCTCTTCCTATCTTGATTTAAATTCTCTTGCTATTCAACTTTACTTACTATTTTGTATTTGCATAGTTCAGAACGCAAAGCAACATGGAGAAGTATACATGTCTTGCTATTGTCCCATCTCTGCATATAGGCAACTTTTTTCTTTTTTTAGCTTTTTTTAATAAACAGTTTTCTTTAAGCATAAAGAAGCAAATAAAAATACGCAGCCTTCCTTTTCTTAAAAAGATAAAAAAGGAAACAAACCACGTATTTTTTGTACCTTGCCTTTTTCACATACACATAATCCTGGAGATCCCTCCAAATCAGGTTACAAACTTCTTCCTTATATGTAAATGCACCGTATGTTATTAACCCACCAGTCAACTGTGGCTCAATACTTGAGTTATCTAATCTTTTTCTATTACAAGCCCTACCACAACAATCTTGTATATATGTCATTTTGAATATGTAGAGATATATTTGTAGGGGCTATTCCCAGAAGCAGAATTACTGGAGCAAAGGACTGACTGCATCTATAATTCTGGTAAATACTGCCAGGTTCTTTTCAAAAGCACTGTGCTGGTTTGTGTCACGCAGCGTGGCAGCAGCAGCAGCATACAAGTGCCTGCTGCCCCACAGAGCCTTGGCAACAGGGTGTGTAGCCACAAAACTGCAACCTTTCAACTTAGGAAAGTGGGCATCTCTCAGGAAGATCTCACTGTCATTCATAGGAACCTGCCTCACACTCAGAGAAATGAATTTCTACAGAGATAAAAGAACTATAATATATAAAGCAAAACTGGGGTATAAAAGCTTTTGGATTTTGGTCATTGTGATTGATAAAAAACTATCTTTTTGTTTGAATCTGCACTTTTCATATTTTGAGTGAGATTTACACATTTAAGCACTGTTTCTATTCATCTTTGAAGTACCTGGTCATTTCCTCTACTCCTTTTTCTATTAGGTTGCTGGTCATTTTCATTAAATTTCTAAGAGCCCTTTTTATTTTAGGGAGATTAACAATTTGGGTATGCCTTAATTTGCAAAAAATCTCCCAGTTTTTCAATTATCTTTTGATTCAGCTTATGACTTTTGCAACGTTCACTAATGCAACTAATAGCCTAATAAAGCAACTAATAAATTTAATACAGATATTGATAAAGAATCTAAAAGCCAGGCCACAGGACCAGAACCTAGCATCTCAGAACACGCAGTGTCTTGAACAGCTGGAATGGGGGCAGCATGTGAAACCTGGAAAGGTGTACATAAAGTTGATGTCTTTTACTGGTTCCCCAAGAAACCGCTGGGAAAGAGATCGGCAGCTCCTCCTCCACCTCCTTTACGCCTGCCTTCCCCAGAATTACATCCAGGATCAGCTGGCAGGAAACAAAGCAAAGATGAAAGTGGGGATTTATACTGTGAGCCAGCAACTGGCGGAGAATTCTGGTTGTGGAAAGCAGCACATCCCTCATGAGCATGCAGACAGGATAAGCACAAACAGAAGCACAAGCCCCAGGATGGGACCTGAACAAGAGCTTAGGTGACCTGGGGGAGAACAAGGAATGCTACCACCTCTCCCCATGTTAGGTCAGGAAACAGGTCAGGGAGCCTGTGAAAGCAGTACTGTCTGTCAGGTAAGGGACAGACTCCTTGTCTTCCTCACACTTGTGATCCCTCAATTCAACTGCATAAATGGAAACATTAGAGCAAAGTATTAAGTATTCTTCTTATTAAGGTCAACTGTAGAACTGGTGGAGAGAGGGACATCTCATTAGAGCCTAGTTTTGGTAAGGCATAACCACTGTAATTTGCACTCTGAAAAAAAAAATCTCTTAAAACCATGAAACATCTTTCATTTTAAGAAATGAGAATCTACTTACTCAGATAAGAAATCTGCATGATAGTAATAATCTGAAAGTTTATCCAGGAAAGAACGAGGTTCCAAAATAAATGTCGGCAGAACCACCCTGGACAGGTCCATGCCAGGACGGACTTGTTTCAACAGTGTCCAGATAAGGCTTTTGTTTTCTTCAGACACAGTTTCTGTTTGAGAAGCCTCACCCGCCTTTAGCAATTGACAAAAAAATACTCAAATATCATATTTATCTCAGACACATTAGATATGTAAAAAAACAGCTGATGTTGAAATATGCATATGTAAGACTATCCCAAGCATTCTTAAAATGGGAAATAACGCATTAGGTAATAAGTCTATAGCTATAAAACTTAGGTAAAAAGAGTAGTCGTTAAGAGACATCAAAGTGAAGGATATACACAAAGAATTCATTACAAAAAATATTACATGCAATTATTTTATACCATATTCACTTCTAAGAATTAGCGATACCAGGAACATTACAAACTCATGTGTCCTTGCAATTCACATTGTACCTGGCAATGACATTAAGGAGTACTAGTACTATCCTATTTCAAAAACAAACCTGAAGAAAATGTAAACTTTAAATTTAATAGAATTTATTGGTACTCATGTGAGTACACATGTTATTTATAAATCCTGAGATATTTCACGTGTATGCAATTTTTAAAATAAAATAGGTATCATCTAAATGTTCTCTTTCAGAAAAATAAGCAATAGGTCAAAGAAACGTCTTCAATTTCAGCTGAAAATTTCCAAGGATCAGAAAACCAATATCCCTGAAAATCATAGACTTTTACCTCTCCTAGTTCTTCATGGCTCTGTTCAGTGTAGGTAGTCTCCTTTAAAGGCTCCACGGGCTCAGGTTCGATATAAGAGTCATCTTGCCTTTCGGATGTATCTGTGTCACTTTCTTCACTTTTCCCCATCACCTCATTGTCAGACTCATCATGTTCTTGATCATTTTCTTTATCAGATTTATCAGAATACATATCTTGGTCCTTAAAATGCTGCCGTTCAATTTCACTATCATTTAACCTTGAAGGTAAGAAATATTAAGAGAAAGAATAAAAGAGACAAAGAATATTTAATTTATAAATCAGAATGATATGAACATTTATTCAGAATTTGAGTGTCAGGCACTGTTCTGTGTTTTAGATAATTTTACTCAGTTAACACTCAAAAATAATCCTATGAGATAAGTAATATTATTATTCTCACTTTACAGATTAATAAATAAAAGCACAGAGAAATTAAATAACCTGGGAAATATTACAAAAGAACACTCTGAACTCTGCCTCTTTACCATTTAGGGCAAAAAGCTTTCAACAGTAAAGTTTTGGACTTTGCCTTGCTAGATTTTTTTCTTGGTTTTACAAACATCATCACTTGAATCAACCTGTCACTTCTGGCCTAAAGAAAAACTTCCAAGTCAAGATTATCAGATTCTCAAGTGAACTCAAATGAATTATGACTTTCCCTCTGTAAAGGTCTCTCCAAAGTCACTTGAAGTGAGTGAAAATGTAAAAGGTAAGTAATTATATCTCTTTAATACTTGACTCACAGGTTTAATCTTGAGAAAAAAAATCCAAGGAGAACTAGAAATGGATATTTCAGTTTATGGAAATAAACCTATAGCCTAAACAGATTAAGATGCTACCCCCACCCTATTCATACAGTGATTAGGGTTAATAATCTGTACAAAATAGAACTTATAAAAAAACTCACTTCCAGCTTCAAAAAATTAAAAAAACTTTTTCCAAAATCTTCATTTGGATTCTAACCAAAGAATTTCTAATAGAAATTCATTCTTATGGTAATTATTTTCTTTCTTTCCCTTTATAATCATGTATTTTTTTTAAGTTTCTTTATGTATTTTGAGAGAAAACAAGCATGTGTGTGAGGGAGGGGGAGAGAGACAGGGAGAGAGAATCCCAAGTAGGTTCCTCGCTGTCAGCAGAGATCCCAATGCAGGGATCGATCTCACAAACCGGGAGATCATGAACTGAGCCAGTTAAGAGTCGGATGCTTAACCCACTGAGCCATCTAGGCACCCCTATAATCATATATTTTAAAATAGCAGTCTAAAATTGCTGTCTCTGCTTTCTTATCACCTATTCACTCTTTAATCTCTCATGATCTGGTTTTCACTCCCCTAAATCCACTGAATCTGTTCCTTTAAAGGTAACTAATGACAGCTTAGTTGACAAATCCAGTGGCCTTGTATAATCTTCACCTTCTGTGACTTCTCTGCATTACAGGATTGTGACAATTATTTTTCTTAAAATGGTATTAGTGCCTCGGTTCCATGTAACTGTGGTTTGACTTTTTGAGCTCTCTGATCCTTTTTACTTCCTTCCATCTGTAAGGTATTTTAATCTTCCTTGACCCTCTTTTATTTTCTCTGTCCTCTCTCCCCTTTGGCAGGCTTGCCAGTTGCAAGCCTTCACCATCATTTGTTTGATTTTCAAACCCATGCATGCAGAAATAAGCTTCAGACCCATGTTTTTAAACGCTTGGCTGATATCACTTATATGTCCTGGGGCCAATGCATCCTCAACATGTGCAATTATTTAATATATTATCATCTCCCAACATGGTCCTTTATTTTACTATCATCTGAGATTTAAAACTTGTAATCTTCTTTAATTTTACCCACTCCCTGTCCCTTACATCTAGGCAGACTATGTATCTCAAAGGTAGGCCTCCACTTCCCTGGTCTCTGCATCTCTTAGCTCATGTTTTGTCATACAGCCAAATGAAAATGTTGCTATGTTGACTACCTTTGTAAAAATCTGTTATACTGATCTTCCCTCTGATTCCCTAGCTGAATGTTATCTTTCCAACTTCTAAATTCTCCTGACCCTGTATTACCCTACAGCATCTCTCCTTTGGTTGTTTGTGTCATTCTTATCTTCCTATCATTTATAGTTGCCTGGCATTTTATAGGTTTTAAACAAAATAAAACATCTCTCCAGGATCAGAAAGCTAGTATGCTGTTGCACTGTATTCAAATTTAGGATCATATCTGATACATCTCCCTATTTATAATGCAGTGAATAATACAGCAAAGTGTATGTCTCATACACAAAAGAGGCTCAAAAATTTAAACGAATAAATATGTGCAGATGAATTTTTAAGATTCCAAAATAAGAGCATTTAAAAATTATCTTGTATTCAATAAAAATAATGGACTATTTACAGCTGAAGAGCTTCAAGGGAAAAATCTTGGGAAGGGGCGCCAACAAACACCCATTCCTAACTTTGAGGAAAGTAACCTCAGTGCTGTTGGGAATAAGTAGCTTCAGAGCAGAGGCTGAATACTGGGGCAAGGGAGGAGAAGTCTAAGTTTCCCTCCAAAGCAACAAAAGAGATTTGAACCTCAACTAAGGTACTTGTTTGTTTCCCAAGGGAAATATTTTTTTTTAGTATTAACTACAATGAATGTTTCAGGGTATAAAACCACAAATAGGATACAGTTCCAACTTGAAACACCTGTGGTATAACAGGAGCATTCCACAAATACCAAGCAGAGCAAGTCAAGTGTCATTACAAAAAAAATTAAAAAGTGCTACAAAACAGTAATAGAAGAACAGATTATATCTCACTATTGTGAAGCAAGAAACGCTTTGCATTTGATGTAATATTTGAGATTGGTCTTGAAGAATGGGATTATGAAAGGAAAAAAGAGCAAGGAGGACTAGAAAACATTCTTTTTTTTTTTTAACGTTTATTTATTTTTGAGACAGAGAGAGACAGAGCATGAACAGGGGAGGGGCAGAGAGAGAGGGAGACACAGAATCGGAAGCAGGCTCCAGGCTCTGAGCCGTCAGCCCAGAGCCCGACGCGGGGCTCGAACTCACGGACCGCGAGATCGTGACCTGAGCCGAAGTCGGACGCTTAACCGACTGAGCCACCCAGGTGCCCCTAGAAAACATTCTTAATGGAGGGAACACCATGTATAAAGAAAAGGTATGTATTTGGGAAAGAACAACTACTTCACATTAGCTGAAATAAAGGAAATAACTTTCTATACCTTATTACAGCAAATAAGCAAATAGTAAATCAGGCCTCAGACCATATAATGGGAAGAAAACAGCCATGTTGAATTCTAGATACACCATAAAAATTCTAGGCCTGCCACTAACCTAGTGAATAACATCGTCCCTTCTAAAAACCACCAAATTAGTGGCAATAGCTACTTACTGAAAGTTGTCACCACTGTGGAGATTGTTAGCACGTAATAAGCCATACAAAGTCACATGTGTGCTCTCTGATGAAATGCTCAGGTCATGTTCCTTTCCTTCTCTGATCATTGTACGTTTAAGAAGACTAGAACATTTCAAGGCCAACTCCAAAGCATCCATCCAGCACCTTCCTAGAAGAACACAGATTCATAAGCAATATAGTTCAAGAAACTATAAAAACAAGGATCCATCTTAATTTACTACTGTTAACCTTTAATCATACTATTATTTCTTTGAGAAACATTCACTGGAAAAGTTCACGTGAATATAAAATCTTGCAAGGATTTTTTAATGCAGTTTTTCAGTTTAGCAAGTGCTTTTCACAGACCAAGCATCTAAAAACCATGGGTAAATGAACAGTATATAGAACACATTAGAAAGTACACCTAATCTAAAATAAACACACTTTACTTCTAAAATCTTAGAACATTAACAGGTAGTATAATTCGTAGCTACCAACAAAGGTACAGAAAATACACTAAAGGGGTTATGCTTCTACTATAAACAAACTTATCAAATTAATATTTTGTTTCTGATAAAAGGTCTAACCTCAGGTTTACTACCATCCACTTTACTTATAGGTACGAAAATCTGAAGTCATGGAAATAAATGCCTGTACAATATTGTCATTAACTGCTGCATTAGTAGAAACACTAGTAACTTTATTTTTAAATTAAAATTTAGAACTGTATTAGCAAAATAAAAGTTAGTTGCTCTTAAAATGTATATATATATTTCCATATCTGTTGAAAACATCAGCCAAGTAAAGCGCTTTTCATAACATAAGCTTGTGCCTATGACATTTTAAAAATAGTCATCAGGTAAAAGTAAACTCTAAAAGGCTACAAGATTCCCTAGGTTAAGTTAGTCTAAACTATAAAACATAAAAGTGAGGAAGAAATCCATTATCAATTATTAAGGTTTTAAAGTTAGTGTGGCTTTCCCATTAAATAAGTTTTACCCTCTCCATATTGCTTCAAGAATTAAATATTAAGTTACTAACTGCAGAAAAATTTGTATTTGAATCTTCTATATAAAAAAACTCAAAACAGTATATACGTGTATAAATGTTAATTTTTAATAACAAAATACAAATAATATTAAATGTACCTCTAAAAGTACAAAACCTAGTGAGTTACCACAAAGAACACTAACGAAAGTAAAAAGAGTGTTAACATATCAATGGAGGATGAAGAAGAAAACTTTCGCTAATTCATCACTCAATTATACAGTGCTTCCTTCCTATCAGATTTTTGTCTACAAAGTTAATGTTTTTAGTATTATAAGCAATTTATAATTACAATATGTCTGCTCCAGTACCATACTAAAGAGATTTTCCCCAAAGGAAAATACACAGTGGCATATAAAATAAACCCTTAAAAAAAATGAGGGCCAAAATCAAATCCATCAAAATCTGTATTTACCATCTGACTCTGAAGTAGCTCGGATGATCAAGTAACTGCTAGGTAAGGGTTGAGTTATAGATCCAACTGCTTCGCCTTTGGGGCCCTGCAAAGCAAAGCAAAGCAAAGCAAAGCAAAGCAAAGCAAAGGTGTACAGTTCATATTATGAAATCTCAACTTCATATTATCCACTATTACCTACAATAATCTAAAAGCAAACAAGCTTTAATTTTATGCTTAAAAAATATTAGGTAAAGTTTTAAGAAAGTAAGTATTAAGGAAAGTTTTCCTCCTCCAGCAAGTATACATCTTTAATAGAAAGTTGAACAACTTAGAGCTATCATTAAACATGATCTCTATTTATGGTTCACATAGTAAAGAAAAACTTGCAACTTATTATACTAGACCAAAGTTTAATTTAACAGAGAATTTCCATCCAAAAGATACTAAGTAACATTAAATTTCTAGAGGCCTAAAAAAAAGCTGGAAATAAAATTTATAAGAAAAAGAGAAATGAATTTTGAATAGGTCTAGGGGAAAAAAAATCTCTGTTTTACAACCATTGATATACTTGTTATAAAATACTTGTTATGAAATACTAATTAAAAAAGTTAATTTTATTTTTCCAGAAATAAAATGGAATTTTTTTCTTTGTTGTTGTTGGCAAGGGTTATTTGTTTTAGGAGTATACAACACCAAGAACCCTAAATAATTAGTATCACCAAGGCTAATCTTAGGTGAACACAGTTATTCTTTGGGAAGGAAATCTGAGGATGAACTCACAGTATAATTTTGATAGTAAAGCATAATTTTAAGTTGTAAGATCAAAGAATAAAATGAATTTGAGAAGCATAAACATAAAGAAGGTAAAGATTCAAAATGAAAAAGTAGAAAAAGTCAATTTTAACTAATACTGTAATATCCCTTGGGTATTTTCAAATAGCTTTCTAATTTATGGGCCAGTTCCTAGAACCATCACAGAGTAGGATTTGGTCACACTGCTTAGGTTTCAAGCTGTTCCATGCTAGAAAAATTTCTTAGGTAAACTCTTTAGGCCTTAATCTCTTTACCTAGGTAACAGGGGAAAATTATAACCTCCTTAAAGGTATGAGAATTAAAAAAGAGTCCATATAAAATGTTCGAGTCCCTAATACAAAGTAAAAACTCACAAATATTACTTTTACTTAATCATAGATACTGACTTTGAAGGTGTTTAAACAATATCCTGAGCATATTTTGCTTGTGGAAAATATTCTGATGATTGTCTAACTGTACAAATTTTCCTCCCACCAGTATTGGGAATTCAATAAATTTGACATTAAAAATTTTTAATAATTTAAAAATTCATTAAAATTCTGGGGCACCTGGGAGGCTCAGCTGGTTGAGCATTCGACCTTGGCTCAGGTCATGATCTCACGGTTTGTGGGTTTAAGCCCTGCATTAGGCTCTCTCTGCTGTCACCAGAGAACCTGCTTCAAATCCTCTGTCCCCTTCCCCAGTCACATGCTCTCAAAAATAAATAAAACATTAAAAAAAAATAAAAATTCATTATAATCCTTACAATTCCTAAGAGTAGTAGTAAAGAATACTGTACATAAAAGGTTTTGAAAGTGGTTTTTTTTTTTTTTCTTACTTGAGAATCACATGATATATAGTTAACAGAGGTTCTATGGGTTAAATTCTTTCCCTATGGGAAGTACCTAATTCCAGAATGAAACTAACTCTCTAATCCTAAATTTATTCCTGGTATGACTACAGACTACTGAAATAAAGGTTAAAAGTCCAGGTTTTTAAGAGGTGTATGTATACTGCCTAATTAAGCAACACTAAAAAAAAAAAAAAAATTAAGCTGAAGCTATTTTAACTCTATATCTCAATTAGGTGGTTTTCCTTAAGGGAGAACATCTAAACCCTTTATTCATGTATAACTGATCTTCTTAGAAACTGAAACAATTATTGCTTTGTAAGAATTTAACTAAATTCATTATTTCCGTTAGCGTATATGGAATGTCTAATGTTTGTAGAATCCCTTGGTAGTTAATCAAATAAGGCGTTTCTATTTTCCTGATTAAGTTTCTGCTTTTATAACACAGGAGGGATCACAGTTATGATTTTAGCTTTATTATTTTTTAAATATTTTTATTTATTTTTGAGAGAGCATGAGTGGGGCAGGGGCAGAGAGAAACCAAGACACAGAATCTGAAGCAGGCTCTAGGTTCTGAGCTATCTGCATAGATCCTGACGTGGGGCTTGAATCCACAAACTGTGAGATCATGAACTGAGTCGAAGTTGGACACCTAACCAATTGAGCCACGCAGGTGCTCTGGTAATTGCAAATTTTTAAAAACACACTACAAACTGAATCCCCATGGATAAGAGTTTATAAGGTACAGAGTAAATTTGGGAAACATTTTCCTCAAAAAATTTTAAGTCAGATCTTTTTATAGTTTTTTTTAATGCTTATTTATTTTTGAAAGAAAGAGAGACAGCTTGCTCACATGCAAGTGGGGGAGGGGCAGAGAGACAGGGAGACACAAAATCTGAAGCAGGCTCCAGGTTCTGAGCTGTCAGCACAAAGCCCCATGTGTGGCTTGAACTCACGAACCACGAGATCATGCCCTAGCTGAAGTCGGACACTTAACTGACTGAGTCACCCAGGTGGCTTAAGATCCCTTAAGTTAGATCTTAATGGTAAACAAAGCCTTTTGGTACACAATTCATTGTGGGTAGAGAAAAAAGAGGAATAATGCACTTGAAAACAAGCAAATTTAGAAGTGCTTGCAGAGGTTAACAGTCATTAGGTTAATTGATTTATCTCCATTCTACTCACAGATTGTCATCTTTACCTTTCACCTATATAACAGAGTGCTTACCTTCACTGCCCAAATAGACTGCTCCAAAGGATGAAAAAGTTTGAAACAAAAGCCGTCCTTTTTTGATGGACGCTCAATGATTTCACAGGCATTCAGAAGGACTGTTCCTACCCACTGACCATTTTTCTGGGTTTTATAAATCAGTAGCACCCCAGGTTTCAAAACACACCACAACTTGGTCCAACTCTTTAAAGTACCACGAATCTACAGAAAGATAAGTTAATTTAGGAAATAAAGCTGTTTTTATCTTTTTTGCTCCACAAGATACAAATTCAGTAATGGCAAATATCTAACATTTCTACAACATATACACTTAAGATTCAATAGATTTTTTTTTTTAAGCTACTAGATGTCAAGGACTGCACAGAAAGACAAAAAGCATGGCTCCTGCTTCTGAAGAACTTAAAGTCTACCTAGAGGCTAGGTCAACAGTTTCAAAGTAATGTGCCAAGTAGAATAGAATGCTTTTCCTAACCCTCCACGCCAGCTCAGGGGCCATTAAAATATACTTTTCCTAGTCCCAAGATTCTTTTCTTCTTACCGTCTATTGTAATTTTATTTGTGGGAGTATAAGATTATTCCATCTTTTAAGATTCTTTCCCCTTTTACCCCCTACATCGACAGTACTGAAGTCACTGCCAGCATGCACACCAGGCATTCCCTAAATATTCACTGAGTGGTAGGAAGAGGGAAGAACCTCCTTCGAGCCCCTAAAATTACCTTTTTTAAGTTACTTTGTTCTTAGTAATTACATAAAATGTGCCATTTAAGTTCTTGGAAAAATTTTAAAACACAGTTACATGAATCTCTCTCTAGTCTCAAAATGTTCCTCATCCCAGGGTTTAAGGCTATGTCAATAGTAGGTCTATAATTGGTTTTTCCTATCAATGTCTATTTCTGTCATCCGTCAAAAATGTTTCTATGCAAATCACTGAATTCACAATACTGAAAAGAATGCTAATCTACTTAGAATAAAAACTAGGATTATCCTCACTTTTATTTACTATAAAACATCTGCTCTCTCAAAGCACTTACCTGAATTATGAAATAAATATAGGGCTCCCTAACCCCTGAAATAGGCATACCACAATAACTCTAAACAAGAAAAAGTTAGAAATGGGGAGTTTGGAGTCAGGAATGAAGAAGAGAGAAAATCTTTGAGAAAAGTACATGTTTTGTAAAAGAAACGGAGAGATAAGAGAAGCAAATGGAAGAGTTACCCTGAGATAACATTTTGTATTTGGGACATGTGACAGTATAACATGGATGGAAAATGATCAGAATGAAGGTTATGATTTAGAAAGTCAGCCAGGGGATGTGTTAGGGACACTTTAGGGGGTTGGCTGCAGAAATCCTATGTCAGAAGAGGAAGCTTAGCTCTGAAAAACCCACATGAGATATACAGCATAAAGATTTCCAAGTAGAGTCAATATAAGTCAGAACGTGTCTTTAGCACAACACTGAAGAAGATCCCAGCACTACCTGAACTAACAAGGAAACTATCATTGGGCTCCCATTTTAGTAAGAGAACTTTGACAAAAGATCTCATAAGGATTATACGTTGGAGGCTGGACCAATGTTTTGGGAGAATAGAAAGCTTTCAGGGCTGGGGTGACTTTTAGATTAATGCCAGATACTAAAATTTGCTGGGAGACAGAGTCTCATTAGATCATTCTTACACTTTGCATTTAGTCTGAAAGATTCCTACCAAAGAAGAATGAGAAAGAAAGAGTAGGATGATAAAAAAGTAAATAAAAGTAAGTGGAAATAACCAGAGGCCAAAACAAGGTATGGAAACAGCAATATGCATGTTTTTCCGAAAATTAATCCTTTCCAAATAACAATTTTTATATTAACTTTGTTTCATATCTTCTCAATAATGCATGCCACACCTATAAAAATACTAATAATTTAAACAGCAAAATTAGATTATATAAATGTCACACAAATCAAAAAGCCCTTTAAAAAGAACTGCTATCCATTTTCAATGTTAAGACAATATTAAGTTTCCTTCTCCCCATTATGACTAGAACATAGAACCTCTGGGATACAATTCATAGTTTGCCAGTGAAAAACAATCATCCCAGGAGTTGTTTTTGTCTCGTAGGCTGTAGGTGCTCTTTGGGCTTTCCTATTCCTGTAGGTAAACATCCAGCAATTTGAATTCAAGCTTCAATACAAACTGACCTTCAACCAATCAGCCATAACAATAACAGAAGGATCTGTGATTGTACTGAGTAACTCCTTTGTGGCTCTTTTCTTTTCTTCTCGGTAATTTTTCTTTTGCACCTATTTTACAGAAATAATAGAAAAATTAAAAATTCACTAGAAATGGGCAATTTCTTTCCAAATTTTTTTAGGTCTATAGAATGTAGAGCATACAATTCTAAACCTCTTTTAGAATTCTAGCTTCTTAGGATAAAAGAACTTTTAAAGAGCTGATAGGAATTTTTAGAGTTTAGAATCTTGTTTTTCTGATCACTAGCTCTGTATGTTTTTGAGGAATTTTACTTTTAGTTACACAATACTACATGAATCCAATCTCATGGTTAGAATTTCAAACAACACAAATAAAACTAAAGCTGTCTTTATTATACCCTATCCTATTCCAATCCTCAGAACTGACCACTGTTAACACTTCCAGAAAACACTATCCTTTCAGGCTTTTTCTATGTATACAACCTAAAAAATATACAGCTTTTGTGGTTCTGCCTTTTTAAACACATTTTTTAAAAAGGTTCTTCTATTCAATATTTTTTGGAGCATTTCCATGCCTATCTCAGTAAGAGCTAATATTTACTGGGCATATTCTGTGCACCAATAACTGTGCTAATAAGCACTTTACATGTACTACCTCATTTAATCTTTGAAATAACCTCGGAAGTAGGCCAATTATTATCTTTATTTTACAGATGAGAGAACTGAGGCACAGAGAGTAACTTGCCCAGGATCACACAGCTAGTAAGTCATGCAGGCACAACTCAGAGGCAGACTGGCTCTAAAAGACATGGTCTTAACCACCATGCTATACTGCTTCTATAATTTTTCTTAGTAAGTTCTCTCACTGATGGAAATCCACTCTGTTACCAGTTTTTCATTTTACAAACAATGCTATGATTATTTGCAACTGGCAATTTTGTTCTTTCTTTGTACTATGATGTAAGAAATAATTAAGAAACCACAAAGTGGTATTTATTCAATCAAAATATTAAAGTTTTACTTTCAGAAGTCACCTGTGAGATAGTCTAGGAAGGCAGGAGTGGATTAACATAGTCTCATTATTGCTCTGTTGTTATTACACAGATGAGAGAAGAGTAGTGGAAAACTCCCAGTGATGAACTTCTCTTAGCTATAAAACCTTCCTAGTTGCACTTAATAGTAAAGAAGTTTTAATAATTATACAACCAAAATACTTCAGACTTTGGTCTTTATTAATATTCATATCTGAATTAACAGATTTAATATGGGATTGCAAATACAAATGCATATAGGATCAGATATAAGGAAAAAAAGGGGGGTAAAATAGACCATGCAGGGACTTAGAGTGGACTGGAAAGCATGTTATTTCTTAAGGTCAAGGATCTGTGGTCATTCTGGAAGACAGTCCAAAGGCAGTATTTCTTAGACAGGGGCTGGAAATCTGAACTTGTAACTGTTACTGCAAATTTTTAAACCATTGTGTGGGTCAAACAAAATATCTATCTGTGGGCCAAATTCAGCCCATGACTTTTAGTAAACTTGAAAGTCAAAAAGCATCACAGCTTCCCATCATGTGTTCTACAACACAGTGATATGCCTAACTCAGGTACAATTGTGCAGATACACCAGTCCTCAGCCTCTGGACGGCAAGGTGAGGCCTGAAGCGGCACTGGATGGTCATCAAGTAGCCTTTTCAGTTGACTCCAGTGTGCCACACAAATAGTAACAGTTTTTATGTGTGCCTGTCTGACATTATTTTTCTTTCTTTAGGAGATACATCTCTTTCTGTTATCCTACTTTCAAAAGCACATGCAAAGCATAATGTTATTTATGAAATAGCTGTAGAAACTAACCTTGAGAGATTCTTTTTTTGTGAGCTTGCTTGAAGCTGAACTATCCTTCTCCGAGCCATTATAAAGTTTAGATTCAGACTGAAATCACAGGGAAATGAACAAAAAAGAAATAATAATTAAAACCTTCACTTATTCTATACATACAGCATATAAAAATTAATGTTAAAGCTATGTTTGTGACATTCTTCCCATTTATCACTGTGATACAGCCTATACAAATTATATACATTATACACAAATTATATACAGCATATACAGCCAAATACAAATTTTCAAATGTCAATTTTCCCTATAAAGCATTTGTGTTTAAAAACTAATCCATGTTAAACCCACAAAAGTACTAAAATAAATGCTAATCAGGGGCGCCTGGCTGGCTCAGTCAGAAAAGGATGCAACTCTTGATCTTGGGGTCTTGAGTCTGAGCCCCACATTGGGTGTGGAGATTACTAAAAAAACAGACTTAAAAAAAACCTAGTCAATAAATTAAACCACAATATAAGATTAAATAAGATCATTTGTAAATTTTTGCATTCTATTTTCTAGACAATTTCTAGGAAACATATGCAATTATTTATTCTTAAAACAAAAGTATCCAAAGGAATGTTAATTTTTTAACACTTAAAATATTCCAAATCAAAAAACCAAACCACGTGTATTCTAGCAAGTTACCGCACGTACTGCCCTATTGCTACTTCTCCAATGGAAAGAAATATATAGATCTTCAGAAATTAGTATTAAAACACTATCTCATTTGTAGTGTTTAAAAACCAATATTCCTAACATCTATTTCTTCCTACCTATCCAGTGCCCCTTGAGTATTATGGTCTTAAACTTGTTTCCAGACTTTGTTTATATTTGTTTTCATTTGATCTTCACAAGAACCTTGAAAAATACATTTAACAAGTGGTTTTATCTCCATTTTACAAATCATGATCTTCTAAACTAACAATAAAAAAATATACAGGGATATCTAGGTCTCTTAATCCAACATTCTTTTAAGGAAACTACATTCTTTAACCAGAATAAAAGAGCATAAACATGAAAACTGCTTCTGTAAATCTTGGAACAATACAATTAAACATGTTTAGTGCTTTGTGTTCTATGATTTTCATTTTTATCTATTGTTTTATCTATTGTTAGACACAGGTACTTAAAGTTCTAAGTGTGACTCCTAGTGCCAAGAAAGTATGGGGGGCTTGATCCAAATGGTGGTTTTCAAATGCTGAATTGCCAATGTGCATATCACTAGGTGTGCTCACGGATAAAAAAAAAAACAAAAAAACAAAAAACTTGGGGTATAAACTCCCTCACTCAATTTTAAAAACCATGAAGGCAGGGACCATATTTTTTCACCAATGATACCCAGGTAACACCTGGGGAAAAGAAAGGGCTCACCAAATACCTGATGAATTAATAAAATGAAAATTAAACTAGCATTTGCAACTCACTTCTTTTACCTCTCCTGAAAATGCTTCTGCTACTAGGTATAAAATATGGGTTATTACAGTGGTGGTAATAATAACTGGCTGAACTAGACAGAAGAGAACTACAAACTACTAGAGGTGGGGGTTAAACCAATTAAATTTTTGTTGAAGTCACTCCTTTCAGGACTAGACTTGAAACACCATACAATTTACTCTGAGAATGGCACAGATTATGATATCAAAACAATTTTACAAAATTCCTCAAGCCAAACAGGTCTCTGTCTTCTTCTTGCCACTGAGAACCCAAGGATGGCAAAGGTACTGTCAGAAGAACAGGATGATTTCTATTTCCCACAGTTTAAAAGGAAAATGTGTATTATAATGTACTTCTTAGATACTGGTAAATGAAGAATAAATGCTAATGAAAATTAATGACTACTTATTCTTTACCAAAAACTATTCTAAATACTTCATCCTCACAGCAACCCTATGAGATAGTAGTAGTATCTCCCCTTTGCTAATAAGGAAACCAAGACTAACCAACTAAAAATAACTTCTCAAAGTCACAGAGGCAGTAAGTAGATGAGCTGGGATTTGTTCCCTGGTCTACCTAATTCCCAGTCTCAGGCTCTTGGCCACCTTTTTAATGATTTCTCACCTTTTAAAATTATTCACACAGACTCTCAGCCAGACTCAAATTTAAGATTTATCTTCACGAACAACAGGAATTAATGATTCCTTTGATGATTAAATGAGGTAGTGTATATGATGTGTATAGCGTAGTTGTATGTACTGTGTTTCAGGTTTGTGACTATCTCCTAGATTGCAAATGCTGTCAAAAATTTGACCTTTAAATGAACATTATATGAGAATACTTTCAACTTGCTTTGAAAACTAAAAAATACTACATATATAAGGGATGATGATGATGATGATGGTGATGATGATGATAATAAGTTACTATGACTATATCAGATATTCTGATTTGGAAAGTCCTTTTAAATGTCCAAGTAAATATATTTTTTATAGCAAGTGATAGATGATTCAGAGTATCTATAGATGGGCAGATGTACGGCTGAGGGGAACATCAAGTCAATAAATAGATCTTGGCTCAAAAACCCACTATCCTTGTAAAAGGATTCCTTTTATCCCACTAGACACAGTACCCTTGCTGGTAACTCCTTCTGTTGAGATGGACAACATTTCTTTTAGGGGCGCCTGGGTGGCTCTGTCAGTTAAGCACCTGACTTCAGGTCAGATTATGATCTCAGGGTTCTTTAGTTGAAGTCCCACCTCTGGCTTCATGCTGACAATGCAGAGCCCGCTTGGGATTCTTTCTCTTTTCCTTCCTCTCTCTCTTTGCCCCTCCCCACTCCCCCTCTCTCAAAATAAATAAACTAAAAACAAATTTTTAAAGTAAAAATTCTTTTAAAAATGCTAACAGGGTGGCACCTGGGTGGCTCAGTTGGTTAAGCATCCAACTTTGGCTCAGGTCATGACCTCATGGTTCATGAGTTCAAGCCCCACATCGGGCTCTGTGCTGACAGCTCAGAGTCTTGAGCCTGTTTCAGATTCTGTGTCTCCCTCTCTCTCTGCCCCTCCCTCACTCGCGTTCGGTCTCTCTCTCAAAAGTAAATAAACATTAAAATAAAAATGCTAACAGGAAGATGGGATGACTTCATTAACTGACTTTTCCAATTCACACTCATTTACAGAATGCATGAGAAATAGAAACCGTATTTTTTTAAATGGGGGGGTGTAAAAAAATGCGGGGGTAAAAAAGGGTGTATTCCAAAAAAAGGGTATATTCCATTGTGCTCACTGGTCTTAATCATGTATTTTAAGAAATAACTTAATCCCAAATCTTATGATCAAAATGGCAGCATTATTACTTTTTGTATCAAGTTCAGAAAAGTATACAGTTAAAATTATGATGGGCTCAGTTACACATACTGATTTTTAAAAATTTTTTTAATGTTTATTTATTTTTGAAAGAGAGAGAGAGACAAAGTGCAAGTGGGGGAGGGGCAGAGAGGGAGACCCAGAATCCAAAGCACGCTCCAGGCTCTGAGCTGTTAGCATAACTCATAAATTTAAAAAAAAAAAATTTTTAATGTTTATTTTTGAGAGAGAGAGACAAAGTCAGTTATGCACACTGATTAAAGAAGGAATAACAAAACTTTAAGACTAAAATGTTCAGAATTCCATGTGAATGTAGTTTAATGACAAATGTATAAATTTTAAGATTGTTGTGAAAAACAAGAGAATAGGTTATGTGTTAAAATATTTAAGGACAAACTAGCAATTATGCATCTCTTCAGCTAACAGAATTAACAAGTATTAAACCTAAAGATGGAATCAATAGGTTCCAGCTTGGAAAATAACAGGATGAGTGTAATCTTACTTACACTAGTTATCACATTAAGAATCCCCAGTCATTCACTGTAATTCTTTTTTTGTTTTTTTTCTTTTCAAGTAAGCTCTATGTCCAAAGTGAGGCTTGAACTCACAACCACAAGCAAGAGTTGCACACTCTACCTACTGAGCCAGCCAGGTGCCCCTCACTGTAATTCTTATTCAAAGAAAGAAAATGAATTCTCAAATACCTACTATTAGGTACTCTGCCAGGCCCTTGCGGTATCACAGTCTGGGGTGTGGATCTTATTTGCCTTGCACAGGCAAGAAAACTAAAGCCACTTTGACTCTTGAGAGTTACTTAATTTCTCTAAGTTTCAGTCTGTTCACTTATAAAATGGGGCCGATAATACCCGTATCCTCAAGTATCGTTATGAGAGTTAAGAGGACACACAGTAAGCTCTTAATACAAAATAGCTATTAATATCACTGTAATTAGTATCTATATAGGTAACGTATGTAAGATTCAAACTCACACTTTTTATTCTAAAACAGTTCTGTCCAACAGAACTTTCTGAATGACAGAAATGCCATATGTGGCTACTGAGCACTTGAGATGTGGCTAGTGTAACTGAGGAACTAAATTTCTAATTTCAGTCCATTTTAGTTAATTCAAATTTAAAGAGTCACATATGATCAGTGCTGTTGTTCTCAAAGTGCATTTCTAAAGCCTGTGCTTTTTTCATTAATGCACCCTGCTCCAGTAAAGTATGTAAACTTTCTTTTCAGGCTCCCTGCGCTCTCTGCCGCCCACCTCCCAATTTAGAGACTTCATATGGGTGACTGTGATATGTAAGTATTTAAGTGTTTAGGCTTCTGAATAGGAATCCTGCTCTGCTACATATTCACCAATTCTGGCATTAACTGCCTGAAAATAGGTCTTTACAGTTCTATAAATTTCATTGTATTTCTAGCACTGAAGACCCAAGATATATTATTTCCTCTTTAATTTTCTTTAATAACACATCTCATATAAAATGATCAAGGAATTTCTCATTCATATGTTTTATATATATATGAATTACTATTAAACTTTCATCCCGAGTACTTTTACACATATGATATTTATGTAATGAATACTTGAAAAGTGTGGATAAAATTTATGTAAAATTATATATACATATCATGGACTCCTCCCAATCATTCCCATGAATGGAAACAAAAATGTAGGGTTTTTTTCATCTTCTGTTTGTCACACATATGCCCACTTCAATTTTGCTAAGAAAGAGGTGTTTAATCATGAAACAGTTTCTCTCCCACAGAGGTATGTCACAACTGCTACATAAGAACAGCTGCAGACCAGTAGCTGTGGAAGAAAAATAAGGGGTTTTAAAACCAAAATCCAGTGCTGAGAATAGCAGAGAATTTACTAGTTTAAGAAATAGGTTTTCTTACAGTCACTGAAGTTTGATTCCACAAACAAAAGCTGCTTCTGCTATTAAACCTGACCAGAAATAATAGTCAGAAGTCAAATTCCTTAACAAATTATAGCAAATCTAGTGAATTAAGAAAGGAAAACCAATGTGTTACACAATGTTTCTCAAATTTGAATATCTACCCTTTAAAGAACAAATTCTCAACAGTAAGAATATGCACAAGTATCCCAGTTTGAGAATCATTAATTTAGGAAACTTGATCTTATTCTATCTAAGAAGAGATCTTTCAACTGAAGGCTACTGCAGGAGATATTCAGCCTTTGGTAAAATGTATGTATTTTGATAGTCATTCAGATAAACTCAAAACACTTAAGAATTAAAACAAAACAAAACCACACACAAATCCTGAGAATTTACCTGAATGGAACCCTCAGACTTCGGTCTGTTACTATAATAGACATACCAGAAACAACAGAACTCTGGAGAGAACACACTGGTTACCAACAGACTGTATTCCCAAGTAATCAACAGCAGCCACATCAACCCCAGTGGATCATGGTTTAGATAAACCAACATAAAAACATGTCATAAAAATTGGATAGGATTTTAGTGTTAGTTCCTCATCCTAAATATTAGAAAAATGCCATAATAATGTATTTGGGGACAGCATATGCTTACCTTGCTCTTTGACATAGAAAGTGAAGATTCATCTTTATTTTGAGAAATGTCTTCCTTTCCTCTGTCAAAACCTTTAAAACACATTGTCATCATTTCAATATTACTATATAGCATGTAGGCATTAGAAAGTAGAGGCATATAAGTCATCCAATTTCAAATATACATTATATTTTATGAACACTGGTATAAAAAGCCTAGATCAAACATAGCGTTAAACTATTATAGTTTAAAAGATTTCTAAGGGATCGTACGTAGCTTAATAACTCTTTAAAATAAATTAAGGCTTACAAAGGCAATGAAGTCTTTTCCTGAATCCATCAACATCAAGCTCAAGACCTCTTTTCTGTGATCTCAGAACACTTTGTATAAATTCAGGCCTCGTGGAGCTTTTATTCTAGTGAGCTGTTTTCTAATGAAGAATCCTAACTGACAGAAACAACCCAACATACTTTTCACACCTCTTGCCAAATTGGAAACAACTCCAGAACTGGTTTTGAGAGACTAGGGAAATAAATCTAGGTTGAGGGACAGACTTAAAAAAATCTAACAATGTGCTTACTGTGAGAATTACATGAGGATCCATTAGAAAACACTTAGCATTAAAAAAAAAAAAAGAAAAAGAAAACACTTAGCATAGCATTTTCCACATAGTACACATTCAGTTAATATTGACTCTTAAGATGATTGTTGGCACTAATGCTGCACAAATTGTAAAAAGATAAATCTAAAATACACCAATGCACTGGGATGAACATGCACAGATCCCTGCACTCATGTAACACATTAATGTAACACTGTGCCAAGGCAATTAACAAATTAATGTTATTATAATACAATGAGAGAAATGTTAATACTGAAATTTTTGTGTCAAGTAAAAGGAGTACTCATTTTAATAATGTTCTTTCTACTTTTGAGGGAAAGTATTATTAACTCTTCCCTATAATTATTTGTTCTAAGTCCAATAAAAGCCTGTATTAAATAAATATATATATATAATTATTCATAAAGCAGCACTTAAAAAATCATCAGTAGCACCACTGCCTGAAGCATTTAGAAATCCGTTCTAACATACCAGTGATACCATTTATTCTGCATTTGGTTTATATTAGCTAACAACAAATCCATTCCAATTTCCTAATCCAGAGATTTGGTTGAATTATTTTCTGTAATATGAAGAAGGAATCTCCCCCTGTCCTCCCAACTATGGTAAGGAGAAGGATCACTCAAACCCAATACTAGGGGGGAAAGAACTTTCATAAATGCAACATGAAATTTTAAATAACCAAAATTTTAGACTTGAGTATAAAGCAAACTGAAGTTATATATTTACTGAGAATAATAACATTTTGTTAATATGTAATCCTTAATACTAACAAACTCACATAAGTTACTTCAAAGATTTTCTACATATATGTACAAAAGAACAAAATTTTCTAAAAGTATATATTATAAATATTAAAAAAAATGACGTCATTTATTCTCACAAGAACAGACTTTCACTTCAATTTCTCTACTGAGATCTTGGGTTTCAGCTGAATGTAGCCCAATCCATTTATTAGATTAACACCCATTTTGAAGTAGAAACCATTCTACTTTCACACATTATTTTAAAAGCGTAATAGTAAATTAAAACAAAAGTAAAAGTTATAAATCTGAATAGACCTTGACATGCAAATAAGTCTCACAGAAAGTTTCTAATGTTAAAAAAGGACAATCATAAACCTTTGTTGTATATTACCTGCCAAACCCAGTAAATGAATATACCACTTTAAAAGATTCTCTATACCTCAAACTTGCCAATCATTATTTTAAAAGCTGGCCCTGATGACTCCCAAGTTACTTAAAATTATAGCGGGATAAAGCAAGATGCCAAGTCTGGTCAAATACTTGGGAGTTTCAACTAAGGATAAATACAAGTAGATAATCAGCATAATGTGCAAGGAACATACAAAAATGTTCAAAAGCCTTAAAAAGGAAATATTGCCAGATTGTACACTAAGTTTTCAAGGGTAATTCCAAAATAAGCAAAGCACAAAGTGTCACTCTAGACACTTTAGTCTGTATAAAGCTGGTTTCCTAAAGATGTGTAAAATAAAAGCATATTTATTAGAAGCAAAAAGGGGTCTGCCAAAATACTTCTTAGGCTTTTATTTTCCAGCATGTGTGGTGATTCAAAATACTTTAAAATTACTCCTTTATTTTTAATATTTATTTATTTTTGAGAGAGAGACAGAGTGCGAGCGGGGAGGAACAGAGAGAGAGGGAGACAGAATCTGAAACAGGCTCCAGGCTCCGAGCTATCAGCACAGAGCCCATCGCGGGGCTCGGACTCACAAACTGTGAGACCATGACCTGAGCCAAAGTTGGCCGCTCAACCAACTGAGCCACCCAGGCACCCCACTCCTTTAATTTTTTAGAGTGATATTTATAGACAAAATCCTAAAGCCTATGACACATTATTATTGACCATAATTATTAATAATGCAGAACAGGGGCGCCTGGGTTGCTCAGTTGGTTAACTGTCTCACTCTTGATTTTGGCTCAGGTCATAATCTCCTGGTTTGTAAGATCCAGCCCAGTGTCTGGCTCTTCACTGACAGCACGGAGCCTGCTTGGGATTATTTCTCTCCCTCTGCCCCTCCCCTGTTCCTGTGCACCCACTCCTCAAAATCAATAAATAAACTTAAAAAAAAAAAGCAGAATGGTTTCAGATCATGACTTTTTACCAAGTTTGTGTATCAGTGACTTTAGCAGTAAATGATCTTCCTGCTATTCTCCCTACTGCCTCAATGATACAGAGACCTATATCCCCATCAAAATGCTAAAACTAAAAAGGCTAACACTTTCCAAGTACAGATGAGAATGTGGAGCCTCTGGAAGTCTACTTGTCATTGATGAGAGTATAAAGGGGCATAACTACTTTGGAAAACTATTTGAAAGTATGTACTTAATCTGAATATATGGGTATTCTACACAAACCAATTCTAATCCTAGATATACCTGAAAGAAATGGTTGTATATATATCAAAAGAAAGTACAAAAATATTCAAAGCAGCTTTATTCATAATAGCCAATATCTGAAACCAACTCAAATGGTTATTAATAGAATATATTGCAGTATATTTACACGATGGAATGCTGCACAGCAATGAAAAAGAGCCAATTATTATTACATAAAACAGACATAAATATTGAGTGAAAGAAGCCATGTCTTCCCATTAAAAAAAAAAAGCACACATTGTATGATTCCATTTATATAAAGTTCAGGAAATGGCAAATCTATAGTGTTAGAGGTTGTTACAGTGGTTTATCTTTGTTGTAGGAGGAACTGATTTGAGGGGCATGAGGGAGTCTTCTGCGGATTTGGGAACTGGTTACATGTGTCTATGTGTAACTTAAAATTCAAAAAGCTGTGCATTTAACTATATGTAAGTTATGCCTCAATTAAAAAATAAATAGGGGCACCTGGATGGCCCAGTCAGTTGAGTGTCCAACTCTTGTTTTCAGCTCCGGTCATGATCTCACAGTATGTGAGATCAAGCCCTATGTTGGGTTCTGTCGGGCTCTGCACTGACAGTGTGGAAGGAGCCTGCTTGGGATTCTTGCTCTCCTCTTTCTCTGCTGCTCCCCCACCAGCATTCTCTCTCTCTCTCTCTCTCAAAATAAATATTTTTTTTTTAATGGGGAAAAATAAAAATGAAAATAAAAACTCACTCAGCCTTCTCTATTCTATTAGTTTATTAGACTTCCACTTTGACATCCTTCCTCACTTAGTCTATATCCCTTTAACCAATTTGTTACCTGCCTAATTCTGATTCATTCATCAATAATGATAAGTAACACAGTATTAATGAAAACAATAAAGCAACCAATATCCATTTGTAAGAACATTTGTGATTATGACACTTATGCTAGTGCTTTAGTTTCTAATCTTTAAAACACCACAAAAAATTCCAAATGTTGGGGTGCCTGGGTGGCTCCATCAGTGAAGTGTCCAACTTCAGCTCAGGTCATGATCTCACAGCTCGTGAGTTCAAAGCTCACGCTGGGGTCTGTGCTTTGGATTCTTTGTCTCCCTCTCTCTGCCCCTCTCCTGCTTATGCTCTCTCTTTCTCTCAAAGATAAACATTACACAGAAAAATTATTAAAAAATCCCAAATATTAACTATTTTATAGAATTGAGGAAATCAAGGCTCCCAGAAATTAAGTAATTTGATTAATGTCACTAAGTCAAAGTGTCAGAGCGGATAGAAACTTAGGTCTAACTTTAAAATTCGTGCTGTTTTTATGGGGCACCTAGGTGATTCAGTCAGTTAAGTTTCAGACTCTTGATTTCCACTCAAGTCATGATCTCACAGTCATAAGATAGAGCTCTACATCAGGCTCTGCACTGGGTGTGGAAACTGCTGAAAGTCTCTTTCTCCCTCTCCCTCTGCTCCTCCCCTGCACGCACATGCCTCTCCCTCTCTCTCAAATTAAAAAAAATAAAAATAAAAAAAAATAGTAAAATAAAATTCATGCTGTTTTTAGAATGCCAGGGTACCTCTGAAGACCTAAGGCCACCTCTTCTGATAGGCCTTGCTTTGACTGTGTAGGCATAGTTAGCAGTCCTCTTCTCTGAGACATAGAGCATTTCATACATTTGTACTACCATATTTATCACAATATGCTTCAATTATTTTTCATGTTCATATTCCATACTTGACTGTGAATTCCTGAAAAGAAAGGTCTAATCCTTATTTACCCTTTCAAACACAGAAATTTGATAAATTGATCCAAAAAATAACAACAGTGTACTCTGTTACTTGCAATTATTTTATTAAATATGTGAAAGACAGCTTCAGAAAAATGCATAAAACATAAATGTGTAATTTAATGTATATAGTGAATATCTGCATAAATACCACCCAAATAAAAAAAAACAGAATTGTCAAAATCCTGTAAGATCCTCCCCACCTCCCAGTGCCATTCTTGATCACAATCCACTCTTCTCAAAAGTAACTACCTTGACTTTTGCAAACATTCTTTACCAGCATGTCAAGCAGGTATTTCATTCATTTGCATTGATGATTAGAATCCTATTGCATGACTATATCACCATTTATCCATTGATTGTAGATAAACATTTGGGTTGTTCCCAGTTTGTCTCTTTTATGAACAATGGTGCCACAAATATACTCTGAAATGTATCCTAGTCAACATATGTGTGTGTGTGTGTGTGTACACACACACACTGTATATATATATATGTATATGTATATATGTATGTATATATATACACACACAAATATATCCGTGAGTTTCCCTAAGTTTAAACCTAGAAGCAGAATTTTTGGGTTATAGTATATGTGTGTCTTCAATTTTAAAGATAACAAAATTGTTTATTTTTCTACTAATAGTGTGTAAGAGTTCTCCTTTCTCCTTATTCATGTCCACATCAATATTGACAAACATTATTTTTGCTAATCTGTTGGGTGTGTATTATCAATGTGTACATATATGTGTGTATATATGTGTGTGTGTATATATCCGTAAGGTTCTAGTTTGCAGGTCCCTGACTATTAACAATGTTGAGCATTTTCTCACCTTAGTCATTTTAACTTTCTCTTTGTGAAGGACCTCTTTAGATCGTTTGTGCATTAAAAAACAAACAAACAAAACACAACTTATTGCCTATCTTTTTCTTATTGATTTATATAGCAATTCTGATGTATTTCAGATACTGCCCTTTACCAACTGTGTTTTAAAAATAACTTCCTATTCTATGGCTTGTCTTTTTATTCCATGTATTTTTTTTTTTTTTATAAACAGCTCTTAATTTTAATGTAGTCAAATTTAGTCATCTCATCCTTTAATGGTTAGTGCTTTCTGGTCTTAAAGTCTTCCCTAAATCTATGGTCATAAAGATATTTCCAAGTAGTGTAGTAATACACAGAGTTTACTTCCTCCTACTAATCCAATGGAATATTCTTTTTTTTTAATTTTTCTAAATGCTTATTTATTTTTGAGAGATGGAGTGTGAGCAGGGTAGGGGCAGAGAGAGAGGGAGACACAAAATCCGAAACAGGCTCCAGGCTCTGAACTGGCAGCACAGAGCCTGATGTGGGGCTCAAACCCACAAACCGTGAGATCATGACCTGGGCCACTTAACTGACTGAGCCACCCAGGTGTCCCTGGAATATTATTCTTAAACAAATGAACACGCTGTCCTTAACTTCTACGTTGTTAACAAAATACAAGTGTTATCACCATTGATAAAGTATAATTTTTTACATACTTCCATAATAATTCCATATAATTCCAACATATTTGTTAAGGTACAAGTGACAAAAAAGTAATTTTTTTCCCAAGGAAACTAAAATGAAAAGAAGGTTATGCTCAAAATAGTAAGACAAAATTATCTTTCAATGTCACTAGTGGAGAACCTCTCCTCTAATAATGTCAGATAGACATTATTATGCATCTAATTATAATTATAAATGCATCTAAATTTATTTTTCAGTACAATGAAATGTCCCAGAAGAAATATATGTTTTGTTTTGTTTTATTTATTTATTTATTTATTTATTTATTTATTTATTTATTTATTTATATTAATTTGAGAGAGAGTGCATGTGCAAGTGGGAGAGAGGTGCAGAGGGAAGAGAGGCAGAGACAGAGACAGAGACAGAGAGAGAGAGAGAGAGAGAGAGAGAGAGAGAATATCTTAAGCAGGCTCCGTGCTCAGTGCAGAGCCTGACATGGGGCTTGATCCCATGATCCTGAGATCCTGACCTGAGCCAACATTAAAAGTCTGACGCTCAACTGAGTGAGCCACCCAGAAGCTCCTATGTTCTACTCTTGAACTGGAAAAACAACAACATAAAAAGCCACTTCTTTGAAGTACCTAATTCCATTCTATTTCTTAGCTGATAAAATATATTGAAAATTGCTTTCTATCATGGCTAGTTGCAATACAACTGTTGGTTGTAAAAAAGGGATGTGGAAGCATCCCTATGAATATGATTTTCTCTATTTCAAGAATCAGAAAACAAAGATAACCATTTACTTTTTCTTTCAAATAAATCGATCCAGGGTAAACTTTAGCATATTCTTTGACAAGATAAACAGACAATTCTGCCTTTAGTTACCTAATTAAGTAAATACCAAACTTTTAAAAAGTGAAGTTTTCTGTTGTTTAGTAGAGTCACATGATTATTCTTTAATATTAAGTAGACTCAGTGCATGAAGGTTAGCAAACATTTGCTAGCAACCTTGCTGGCTAAAAAATGAAATAGACAAATGCAGAAATAGAACTAAGTCACACTGTAAAAGCAAATAGAGCATTTAATAACATTAAAAAATTTCAGTACGTTGTATTTTAAAAGCCACTTCTGATAAATACAAATACTAAAAGGTATTTGTACACCATTTTGAGAACATAAGAAGCATGACAGTAACCATGCTATACTGAGAAGACTAAACACAGATTATGAATGCTATTTACAGCTTATGCTACTTAGTTCAGGCCTATGGTTTCCAATTCTTTTTTGAAACACTGTTGGACAAGAAAATGAAATCAGTGACTTTATAATAAGTTAATTGTCCAGGTAACACCTTCCATAAGGTATTTCAGTATTTCAAAATGATGCATATAACCACCTGTCAGCATGAATCTTCACAAAAAGCCAAGAAAAAATACTTGTGTGAAAGTAGAAAATATAATTCAAATTTAACAAAACGTGTCAGAAAAATATATAAATGGTCAAAGCAAGCACCAGTTTCAGTCAGTATTTCTTTGTCAGGAGTATTAAAAGAATATTTTTATTTTAAAAGAAAAATATAACCTCAAAAGAATAGATAAAATTATGAAAGGATTTAAAATTTTGAAAGGAAAACAAAGATTTTTTAAATATTTTAAAATCTATATCCAAATATTTGCTACAATAAATCTTTTTCATACAATAAAAGTCCAATTTATATCTACATCTTATTAATCATTTAATGTCTAAATCTTAACTGTCAAATGGCTAATTGCAATATTAAAAATATTACCTTAAAAATAACAATTTCTTAGCAAAACCTAATTATACACAAACACATCTAACAAGAAGGGAGGCATTTCAAAAATTATACTCAGGTAGAAAATTTCACTTTAGTCAGGACTTGAGCTAATTAAAGTTTAAACTAAACATCAATTGTAACGTAGCTACTATTCTGCAGAAAACAGCCAAACAAGCATCAATATTAAATATTTGGGTTTCATTTGCAAAAGCCTCAGAGATATTTGTTTATTTATAGAATTTTACATTTATCTCAAGTCCAGAAAATGTTTAAATTTTATCGAAGGGTCATGATATTTATTTTTACAATTAAACAAAGATTCATGCTATCAGCATGCCAGATTTGTACTTCACTGAATCACTAGTTCTCAAGTTTGAGATTAAGAGATTGTAAGAGAAAAAATGGAAAAGCCAAGCCATATAGCAGCAGTCACTAAAACTGAACCTTTCACTACATAATCTGTTTCATTTAAATGAAAGCAGTTTTTAGACTTTAAAATACTAGTTTAATGAAAAGTCGGCAAGAAATTAAGAAAAAAGTGCAAGATTAAACAAACAAACCTGGCAATGAAGGAGAAAGTTCATTGTATCCTCCAAATGAAGCATTCCGGACAAGCTTTCGGCCATCAATTCGTGGAGGAAATAAAACAGGCGAAAACACAGTACAAGAAGAAAATCTACGTTGTTGTGAGCTCTCTTCTTTCATGGCTTAGAAGGTCTATTTAACGTATACGTTCACCCAGAAGGCTAATTAGATCAGTACAGCAACAAGAGGCTTTTCTCTCAAATCCAAATGTAGCGAAACCCACCAGCACAAACAAAGGACACACACATTTAACAGCAAAGGAGAAGGACCAGAGACTGTCAGATCAGCAATAAACAGAAAAGGCATTAAGCCATGCTAGTGGGTTTTTTCTTTTTTTAATGAACTGATAAACAAGAAAGGCTATTCCCCTAATGTTTCTCCTTTTTATCAAACCAGCAATGCCCTGAACTGAATTGGTGTCTTAGTAAAACAAAGCAAGATCAATACTTAGAGATTCAGGATGAAGTAAAATGCAACCCTTTTCTCACATCCGTTATGTTTTTGTAGTATCCGCCACACTTCCCACCTCTTCCGATTCTTTCTAGTTTTTGCTTACTTTAGAAATGGATATAAACACAACACTGTTTATCTTTCCTGACACCTCTAGATCTATATCTAACCTACTGCTTGCCTCAGCCATGATTAAGAATTCATAAGGAAAGATACTCTTTCAAGTGCAATTTTGATGGATTCTAACAGCTAAAGCAGAAAATAAATATTTAAGTTTTACCTCTAGCAAAGATACAGGAGTCACTGACAGCGTTACTGCAAACCAATCAACAGAAAAGATTGAAAAGACACCATAATAATGCTGAATGCTCCAATACATTTTCCTTGAAACAGATAATGAGCTGCTATAGTTCGTCTTCACTGCATTTAAACTTTTCAAAATATATCATCTACCAATGAGGATTTTCCACTTAAAATTCTCCTATTTAAAGTAAAATGCAGCTTTATTATCACAATAATAAATGGAAATATCTTTCTTTACTAGGTTAATACTAAGTTACTAGTATTATCTCACATCATTAAATCTACAGGGAAGTACCAACAGCCAAAACAATACACTATGCTCTCTTTATAACTAACCTTTAACATTTCAATGAATTCTTTCCTAGTTATATTAAAATCCATTTTCCTTATTCTACCTTAATTGAAATTAAAAAGCTCTAGTCAATTACTTCCTCTACATATCCTGAATTTTTTCTGGTCAGAGTTCCAACCTAGAAATACACTCTCTTAGTTGAAAAACTAACTCAGTTACAACTGACTTAGTGGTTCATTTTTACAGGTACTTTACCATAAGATCTCAGTTCCCTTCCTTTTATTATGCATATGGCTCCAGGCTAGTTCTCCACTCCTATACAACAGCATCCTGTATAGTCCAAGACTGTTTCTCTTTACTAGACAAGACATTTAACAACAAACAAATTCAATTTCCTTTATGTAACGTGATCTTTCTTGGGCAAAGGCATTTCAAAATCAATTAGTGGTAAAAATAAGTTAATGGTTGATAATTACAACTACAACAGGGATTTGAGGGTTTTTTTTTCTTTTCTCCATGTCATGAAATATAAATGACCATTAATTATAGACAAGAGAGAAATAATTATAATTAATTCATGCAGTGGTGCTTGCCTCTCAAGGCATTACAGTGTAATGGTTAAGCAGGATTTGAAATTAAATTGCCTGGGTTCAAATCCCAGCTGGATGCATTGAAGCAATTAAGTTAATTTATGTGGGTCTCTGTCCTCTCATTTATAAAATACTACTACCTATATTATCAGATTGTTATAAGGATCAAACTGGAGAATATATATAAAATCTAGCAAAGTTCCAGATTAAAATGGCAGAATAAAGACACTAACCTAATGTGTTCCCTCCTAAAACTCAACTAAAATTATAATAAAGGGTTAATTTTTTAAAACCATAAAAAAGTATAGGTATGTATCCCACAAGTATGTATCCAGGACAGGATACATCAACAACATATATTTGACACTGGAAAGCATGAAATTAACAAAGAGTCATTGTTTTGCAGATCACACAAAGCTTAAATCACAAACCAGCAATGACAAAAACTGAGAACCAGCCCTATTTATGCCAAAGAATCCTTTTGCACATAATTGATAACAACAAGTTCCTCTAGATCAGAAATCAGATTAAGCTACTGACATCAGCAATTATTCTGGAATTAGGACAAAAATACAGTATAAGCAATGGTTTCAAGTTGGAAGGAAAATGACTTTCAACTTAGAATTCCATACCCAGCCAAACTATCAATTACATATTAGGGTAAAATAAAGATATTTTTACACATGCAAGACCAAAAATTCACTTTCCATGCATATTTTCAAATAATTTACTAGAGTAGTCCCTCTCACTTAGGGTTCATTAGGGCTAGTGCACTAAAATGTCCACTCTTCAAAATGATGTAATTTTTCTTCCATACATCTATAATAGCTCTAACCATGGACCATAATCCTTGGGAGAACTTAGAAAATACTCACTTAAATTATTTTCCACAGGCCTTACTTCCCTCAAAAGACACCACTTGAAAATGGCTGTACTACAATACATATTCTATCAAAAAGTGATAGCAAAAGGTGATACAAGAAACAGGATACTCAATATAAAAGAGCTGTCATCACCCAAAAAGTCCTGTACCATTGTACTATTTCTTTGTAAACCAAGGAAAAATTGTTTGGGTGAACTCTGCCCAATTTTTTTTCTGAATTTGGCTCTTGTCTTGATAGTACACTGGTGAAGTTTCTCCTCTTTGCCCCATGCCGTGATGTTTGGGTAAGGTGAGTATACTTCCAGTACACTGATTTTTTTTTTTTTTTAAGATTTTATTTTTTAGAGTTTTAGGTTCACAGCAAAATTGAGATCTCCCATATATCCACATGGCTCTCCACATATGTAGTCTCTCCTATTATCAATTTCCCTCACCAGAGTGATACATTTGTTATAACTGATGAACCTATATTGACATATCATAATCAAAGTCTATAGCTTATCTTAGGGTTCACTTTTTTTGATGTACATACCATGGGTTTGGACAAATGCATAATGACATGTATCCATCACTACAGTATCATCCTGAGTATTTTCACTGCCATAAAAACCTTCTGTGCTCTGCCTATTCATTGTTGCCTCCCTGCTAACTCCTGGAAACCAAGGATCTTTTTACTGTTTCCATAGTTTTGCCTTTAACACAATGTCATGTAGAGCTCTAACGAATAACATTATTTCTAAGTCTCTGTTGTATTTCATTTGTCTCTATTTCAGCACCAACACCTACTGTCTAACTTACCAGAGCATTATGGTAAGTACTAAATAACCCCTGACCCTTGCCTGGCTCTGATTCTTCAGGAGGGTCTTCACTCTTCTTTGCCCTTGGTTATCCTTAGACAGTTTAGGATAATCTTATCAAGTATCATGAAAAAATCCTGTTGAGATATGGATTCAAAATACATTGAACAGATAAAATCAATTTGGTAAGTGCCATACTAAATAATACTGAATTTTCCTACTGGAAACATGGTATGTCTATTTAACTGAAAATATATCTCTCCATTTATTGAGAATACATCATCTTAATGTTATACTTTTCTACATAAAGATATTCTGTTAGATTTATTAGATGTATGCCTACGTACACCTTATTTTCTGTTGTTTTAAGTGGCATTTTTTGAACTGCATCTTTCCAACCATTTGTTACTGGTACATAGAACTGGAGTTAACATATATTCAGTAATTTTTTAATGATTTTAATAATTTATCTGAATTTGGGAGAGGTTCTATATAAACAACTATACACTAGCTGCAAATAAATTTTGTTTCCTTCTTTATTTTTTTTACATTATTCACTAGCTAAATTTCAAGTACAATATCATAATGAAGTGTAGATGGTACACACTTTTTCCTTGTTCCTAATTGTTACTTTATAAGGTTAAGATAGCATTTGTTCCTATTTCTAATTTGCTACAGTTTTTTTTTTACCATAATGGATGTTAAAACTTTCAAATACATTTTGTTAATGGGATGACAACATAGTTTTTCTCCTATAATCTGTATGTTAAATGACAATCGCAGATTTTCTAATACCAAAGCCATCCTTATAATGCCTGAAATAACCCCACTGTGGTTATAATGTATTATTTCTTTATATCTTGCTTGATTCAACAGTTTGCTAATAATTTGTTAGAACTTCATCTAAATTGATGAGCAGGAATATCTTGTAGCTTTTCTTTGTAATGTCTGCTTTCCATATACAAGAATTTTTATTTGTCCATTTCTATTCTAAGATGCCATCAACTATCAGCTACATTCCTGACTTCAGAGATGTCATAAAAATATGAGGAGAAGGAGACTGATGGATATTATTACATTGTAAAAGAGATCCCAAATTCAGAGATGATATCAAGTGTTTAACAATTGCCAATGGAGATTGCAAAACACTATCAATTAAAGATCTAACCCAATTTCAGAGATGTTAAAGTCAGAGGACGGGTACTGTTTTAGACTTAATGAAATACAGTATTAATGTGATATTGGAATTATATTTTTCCCTAAACATTCAGTAGAACTTGTTTGTAAATTTATCTGAGCCTATGATGTCTTTGTAAAGATAATATATATTAGTAATTAGATAATAAAAATCACCAGAATTTCCTATTACTGAATAAATTTTGGGAAGTACTCTTTCTAGAAATTTGTTCATTTAGGGGCGCCTGGGTGGCGCAGTCGGTTAAGCGTCCGACTTCAGCCAGGTCACGATCTCGCGGTCCGTGAGTTCGAGCCCCGCGTCAGGCTCTGGGCTGATGGCTCGGAGCCTGGAGCCTGTTTCCGATTCTGTGTCTCCCTCTCTCTCTGCCCCTCCCCTGTTCATGCTCTGTCTCTCTCTGTCCCAAAAATAAATAAACGTTGAAAAAAAAATTTTTTTTAAAAAAAAAAAGAAATTTGTTCATTTAATCTAATTTTTCAAATTTATTGGCTAGAGTTGCTGCCTACATTTTTAGTTGTGTCTTTTTTTCCTAAAAATATTTCTACTTTTTTTCCCCTTAATCCTGCTCATTTTGATATTTCTTATTAGCCTTTTCAAACAACCAACTTTATCTTTCCTGATAACTCTCACCTATGTCTATTACCTTTATTATTTCCTTTCTTCTACCTACTTCAGGTTCATTCTATTATTTTTCTAACACTAAGTTAAATGCTTGCTTCATTACTTTTCAGCATTCCTGCTTGTCAAGTATTAGCATTGAAACTATTATTGTTGTTTAGATTTCCTGCTTGGGAATTGTGAGGCCTCCTTAATCAGAGGGTTGTTGTCTTTCATCAATTCTGAAAGGTTCCCAGCATTATCTTTCAATATTGCCTTCAACCCAGTAAATCACATTCTGTCATTTATAATTCCAGTTGGTGCAGATATTGGTTTGGATGGTAGGTAATTTGTGTAGATTCTGACGGTGCCTTGCCTCCTCATGTTTTTCCTCATTTTTCCATCTTTGCTAGCATTTGGTACTGTCAGTGTACCGGATTTTAGCTATTCTAATAGGTGCATGATGATCTCATTGCTATTTTGTTTACTGATTTTTAGTTATGAGCTCATATGTAATTTTTGGAGGCTTGTGCTTAAAACTCTCCTGTAACAAGTATCTGTGTTGATTCTTCTAGGCCCCTTTGAATACTAAAAACCCAAGATCATTTTAAACTAAATGGAGGGATGTTTTTGTTTTTGCCACAGAGACAGTGTGAATTCTGGCTCCAAGCCTACATGAGTATATTGTGTTTCTCAAAGTATTGAGTCTCTCTCTCTCTCCCCTGTTCTATCTAGAGTCACATCAAAGAAAGGCAAACACACTAGTGTCTTCCTCTATGGGTATGTTTTCCAAGTTTGTTTTTGTTTTTTGTTTTTTAACTAAGAAGGACTTGTAATTTCACATGGAGAGATCTCCAATCCAAATTTCCATCATGAATGGGCTGCAGGCCTTTTGTCCCTTTTTCTTGCTAAAACTCAAGTTTCAGACCTTCAGAAAACAGTAAGTGCTAGTCAGGACAAATGCTGGTTGCAGAGCTCATCATTTCTCTGGATTCCCACTCTCAATAACCCTGCCCCTCCTACTAATTCCCTTACTTTGCTGACAGTTCAATCACACATTAAACATAGAATTTTGAAACACTGTATCCGAGTCTGAAGGGGGTGGCCTGAGAAGGAGATATGCTACCTGGTAAGCGACAGCCTCAGCCAGCCTCAGCCTCTTCTCGGGTTATGCCTGGGACCTGCTGCCAGGGAGACTTTTATCCCCATGGCTCCGCTGGTGCAGTTTCAGCTTTCTTTACATCCAGAAAGAAAAAAAGTTGACACCTTGCATCCTGGAAGTTCATTTAAGACACTGAAAATTAGGGCCTTCTTTCAAATCTGGACATGGCTAATTAAGGAGCAACAAGACCCAACGGGCCAAATACTGGAAATAATATATGCCAGTTCACACTAGTACTTCTGGGAGAGTCTGCTGTTGGCAAATCAAGCCTGTAACTGCATTTTGTGAAGGGCCAATTTCATGAATTTCAAGAGAGTACCATAAGACACTGTTGTGCCTTGATGACACAACAGTAGAGTTTGACATATGGGATACAGCTGGTCAAGAACGCTACCATAGCCTAGCACCATGTACTACAGAGAAGCACAAGCAGCCATAGTTGTATATGATATCACAGATGAGTCCTCTGGCAGAGCCAAAAACTGGGCTAAAGAACTTCAGACACAAGCCAATCCAAGCAATGTAATAGTTTTATCAGGAAACAAGGCTGGCCTTGCAAATGAAAGGGCTGTCGATTTCCAGGAAGCACAGTCCTACGAAGATGACAACAGTTTATTATTCATGGAGACATCAGCTAAGACATCGATGAATGTAAATGAAATATTCATGGCAGTAGCTAAAATGCTGCCCAAGAATGAACCACAGAAACCAGGAGCAAATTCTGCCAGAGGAAAAAGGGTAGACCTTACTGAACCCATGCAGCCAACCAGGAGTCAGTGTTGTAGTTACTAAACCTCCAGTTTGAGCTTGCTGAAATAGTCTTCTGCTTCTTAAATGTTAAGGACAGTGGAATTAGAGCATTTAACCAGCCCAGTATGACTTTCAAAAAGAAGAGACCTATGACAGAGTCAAGTTTCTAATACAGAATTATTTTAAGTGTTTTGAACTTAATTTTTAATAACATGCAAGTGACCCTCTAATGTTTCAGAAGGAGGAGGGGGGAATGAGAGCTATGTATGTGCATATGTTTCTGTGGATGGTTAGGGGGAATCATTTCTTACCACCATGGATAGAGATAAATGATGATGTAAACCCACAGTTAACTAGCCAGTTCTATGAAAAAGATTTGGAACTTATCAATTAGGGTTTTTCAAAAAACTTTTTTTTAGAAAAGATTCTAAAAACATTTTTGTTTAACTACAGTATTCAGGCAACTGGTAATTTCTCTTAGTATGCACATTTAAAATGTACATTCCATATTTTAACAAATTAACCACAAGAAAACAAACCCACGTCTTTAGGGGGAATAAACGAACATTAGTGGGATCTAAATTATAGCCAGTCCTGGTATTTTTAATGGGGTAAAAAAAAGTCTAATGTAACCTCATCCTGTTTTAGGAATATGAAACCTAATAAATGCATCTTAACGGACAGTGTTCCTTTCAAACATGTGAACTCTTCAACAGAAATGCAACAAACCAGGTATCTGTGATTTCTGTTCAATCATTGTTGGCCATTATACACAGGTTTTGTTGTCTGGGAGCAGAGAAGGGGCTTTTGTTCCCCTTGGACATATTATTGTCAATGCACTAACAATTATGTACATTCAAACTTGATTATTTGAAATTTGATCTTCAGCCATACTATAAATAAGGTACTGCACTATAGTCTCCGTAAATGTTTATTACTCTTCTGTGATATTTACGAGTTGCTTAAAAGTATACAAAATTATGAAACAACTAATTTTTCCTTACTCTCCCTTTGAAAGGAAGGGGCTTAATTTGTTCCCACAAGGACTAGAACCATGATAAACAATGTACCAGTAATTTGTAACGTAAGTATTGCAGTATGTTAGCAAAAATCTTGCAGACTTGTTTTCCAAAGTTCATTTTACTTTGATCAGTTCAGTATTTGCACTGTTTTAGGTATTTTCCTTATAGTATGAAATCTACCATGTGTCAGAGATGATTTAATCTATTTAAGTGTTGAACTGGTAGCACAACTTGTACATTTATAGTAATTCAGAATTAGTAAGGAAAACCATTCACCAGTGTTTAGTTTTATATTGAAGACAACTCATGTTGTCCCTAAATTCCTAATTATAAATTAAACTCAAGGCAGGGGCTGAAAATATCATTTTTGGTTTGTCTTGTTTTCTAGTATAGAACTCTGTACCAAACAGAATAAATAAAGGCCAGCTTGATGGAGGAGACCCTTGGAAAATCCTGTACTCCATAGGAGGAAATGTCCATTTGTCACAAACATCCTTCCTTCACTTGGAAAACAGGAGTTTGCTAAACTTTCACTGTTGCATTCTTTCTTCTTTTTTAAAGTTTATGTATTTATTTTGAGAGAGAGAGAGAGAGAGAAAAGGAGAGAGAGAGAAAGAATGAATGAATGAATGAATGAGCAGGGGAGGGAAAGAGAGGGTGAGAGAATTCCAAGCCAGGCTCCACACTGTCAGCATAGAACCTGATGTGAGGTTCAAGCCCAGGAACAATGAGATCATGACCTGAGCTGAAATCAAGAGTTGGATGCTTAACTGACTGAGCCACCCAGGCCCCCCTTACTGCTTCACTCTTAAAACTTATGTATGTTCAAACTTACAACAACCAAAATGAAAACCGAAAAATTTCTATGAAACTGTTTATTTTCTCTCAGAAATTATGCAAATATTCCTTGGTAAATTAAATTCATATCATCTTGCTATAATAATACAGAAACGTGCCTCTCCATGCCTCAAATTAGGAAAGGAAAATTGTAGCAATCAACTCTATAGGTGAAACTATTTTACCAGTCTTGCTAAGAAGGTGATCTCAACCTCTCAGACTTTGGAAACAAATGGGAGGAAATCCCAACGGAAAAAGCACTGAGAAACTAGTGCAAGTAGTACCTTATAATTCTTTAATGTTATCTTAAGTAAACATACACACACACACACACACACACCTTTCTAAATATTTTTCTAGTTTTTATTTATTTTTGAGAGAGAGTGAGTGTGTGAGCAGGGGAGGGGCAGAGAGAGAGAGAGAGAGAGAGACAGAATCCGAAGCAGGCTCCAGGCTCTGAGCTGTCAGCACAGAGCCCGACATGGGACTCGAACTCAAGAGCCGTGAGATCATGACCTGAGCCAAAGTCGGGTGCTTACCCGACTGAGCTACCCAGGCGCCCCCACACACATACATATCTTAAGTAAATATAAATATGTACACACGCATGTATTTTAATTAAATACACACATGCATACACAAACACAGAGAACATTTATAGGAAAAACAGTGCTTTAGTACTCTTAATGTTAATCTTGCTGCTTTGTTAAAGAAGCAATTAACAAGGCCTGGCAATGGTAAGACAGACTCGTCTCATCTTTGCAAAGATGCTTAAAACAGGGCTAAATTATTTTCAATAAATGTTTTCAAACTATTTCAGTTTTATCTACAGGAGCATAGGAACATTTGAAAAACACAGATATAGCAACATTTCACAAGAGGGATTTAGAAAAACATTGCGTTCTCATTTTTTTAATTTGCCAAATATTTTAATTTTTTAATTATTTAATAACTTCCATACCTCTGAAGCAACTATCTGAACACAAGGAATTTCAAACAGAAAAGAATTCTGTCTTAAGAAATAACTTCAAAAGTCCAACAGTGAGGATTCAAAAACTCAGAAGAAAATTAACATAACCTCTAACTTATATACTATTTGTAATGAAAATGACCTATGTCTACTAACCAAAGCACAGCATTTAGGAGAAAAAAAAAAATAAAGATAGTGGGGATAAATTCAAATACTCCTTCAGGTAAAACAATTTTCATGAAATACAGCACATACGTTCAAGACACATTTGTTACGTGTCTTGAGTCTTATCAGTGTTTCAGAATTGATCCTAGGAATAGCTTACCAAGGAAGGAGGAACTGCTTCGATTCATGGAGGAAACTGACTTCTTGGTCTCCTTTCGTCTATAAACCACTTAAATGAAGGTGTCACCTGAGACTTATACCAGCGATGTCTAAAACTGTCACCCTGGGGAATACGGTACAACATCTTCGCACTAGTACACTCTGCAAAGAAAATCCCCCTTTACTTTGAAGTCTTCTATTAAGTAGTAGATATACACCCATCACATCATGTTTAATGCTACCAGGGCATTCAAGGTGAAGGGACTTTGAGGTTTAAGAGAATTTACTAAAGGATAACAGAAACTCATTGTACCTTTAATTCAAAGCATGTACCTTTTAATTCAAGTCTAGATAAACCAAGCATGGTCTAAATTATTTTAGCTAAAACTAGTTAAGCAGATAAATGATTAAATAGGTAACTTTTAGTTTTAAAAGTCTTAAAATTTTTAACATTTAAAAATTAATTTGAAACCTACTCCTTTAAGTTTTGACAAAACAACATTTCATATTCTCTCACAAAGCACTACAACTGAAAGATGGTTTTATAAAACTAAAAGTATGCAAAATCGCTTTTTATGACCAAAGAATGAAAGGGTAGCTACAGGATGAACTACAGTTAACTCATCAAGCTTCGATAACAACTGCAACTGCAGTTGCAACATTGCAGTTAATAACATTGCAACTGCAAATGTTCTCTAGAGGGAACAGAGTATATGTGAGATGAGCTATAATTTAGTCTCTAGGCTCCCTGGGCACTGTTCTTATTCGAAAGTAGAAAAAGAAAGGGGAGACAATAACCTAATAAATATACATATTTCTCTTTCTTGACAAACAACTGAATTACATAAAATATGTCAAAGAAGTCAGCATAAAACAAATACCATCCTATTTAAGAGACTGTAATCATTCTAAAGTTCAAACTATTTTTAAGGAAACTGGTATACTTAAGGTAAAAATCTGGCATGTAAATAAGTTCTGGAATAATCTCATTACCATAATTTAAACATATAACAAATAAAAGACTATCCTGATATGTGTGGGCTTTAGTGAGAAGAATCAGTCTCCCTAGTTTCTTCAAAAAAAAGAAAAGAAAATCCTAAATCAATGGAAGGAAACCACACCACAAAAAAAAAAAAAAACAAAAACAAAAACAAAAACAAAAAAACAAAAAAACTAACAACTTAACTGTTTTTAAGGGATAATGACTTACATTAAATTGGTATGAATCAATATGCATGAAGGAGACTCAGCCAGAAAACAGGAACAATCAGACTCTTTGCCATTCTAAAGTACCAGCAAAACAAACTTCTAACATGACAGCATGTATAAAACAAAAAGAAAACAGCTGACCCTGTAATTTACTCCTGCAGAGTGGAGTAGTAAGACTATAGGCTATGACAGTCCTGAGATTGAAAACTGCCTCTGACATTTACTAGTTTTGTGAATTTGAACAAATGTCTTAACATCCCTCCCTGATCCTTAGTTTTCTCATTTGTGAAGCAGAGTAACTGCTTCTATGTTTTATTGAGGTTGTTTCAACAGTTAAATATAATTTTGCACATAAGACTTTTAGCATATTAGCCAAACCTGGTAAGCGCTCAATAAATGGTAGCTAATAGCAAGAGTTCAGCAAATGGCACCAATATAATGCCATTTTTTCCTGATGCATTGTCATCCACTCTCTTGTGGGACTTTCTCTTTAGCAAACATGGGAACAATATCATAGATGAGATTCATGTTAGAGAACAGGTTCAAGTACATGAACATTGCCCCCAGAATTGCATCTATTCAGTAAAAAAAAAAAAAAAAAAAAAAAATGAGACTAAAGCTTCACAAGGGCAGGGACTAACACATAAAAGGTGCTCAATATAGGCATTCATTCAGTTATTCAACACAAAAGTACTTACCATGTTCAAGTTACTATGTATGCTAGGAACAGATGAGTATTTTTTTTTTTTTTAAAAGGACAATCTCTTTCCTGAGGAGCTTACTGACAATGCCATTTACTCTCCATACCTTTCTTCCATTTACATTAACCCTCCATTATTCTATCAATTCAGTATTCATCTGTTGGAGCTTGCCTCAGCCCCCAAAGTCACTTACTTACACACTGAGCTGTCCACTAATTCTGACATTTCCTCCTACAGATCCCACCCCCTCCACCGAAGCAATTAACCAAACTCATCCATTAAACCTCCACTCCCCTACCAGCATCCCATGCTTACTCTGCCACTTTTATTGCACACACCTAGTAAAGCCTAACCTCACAGAAGACAATCTCACACTGAGGCAGGTTAATATCAACCTCAACTGAGGCCCAAACACTATCTGGCACCCCACTACCATGGTTCTTCCACCTTCCAGCTGTGTTCCTAGGCCTGTCAACACCTCACCTTCACAATGAAACCCATCATGGTTGCCTCCTCTGAGACCTGCCCAACTAACTATGTATTTCTCTTTACTGACTTTGTCCTGTCAACATTTGGACATGCTCAAATATCGCCTTTCTTAAATCTCCTTTTTGCCCCATTGTCTTTCTCTAGCTACCATACACATTCCTCCCCTTCAAAGGCACAATTCCTGAAAGAGTTTGCCAACTGTCTTCAATTCCTTATCTTTCTTACTCATCCTATTGCTCTCATCTTCTGCCTTCATCACTGTCCCCAAAACTGAATTCACAAATGTTAGCAATGATATCTTGTCAATGGATCATTTTTCTTAACTGGCTTGACTTCTGAGCTGCACGTAAAACTACAGGTCACTCTTCCTCCCTCATAAAACCATCTGTTTCATTCTTCTGGGATACAACACTCCTTTACAAAGCTCCTCTGCCAATACTTTCTCCATCATATCCTTAAATGTTGACATTTTTTAGGATGGTATTCCAACTACTTTTCTCAAGCTTCAATTCTTCCCAAACTTTTTACAACTTACAATGAGAAATATATTTTACATAAGTACACGTATGAGTGTATGAAGATAAAAATTTCACAGATCACACAAGCTTTGATCTTTTGATTCTATTTTACTTCATTTAAAACACAATACTGTCTGGGAATCTCTAAACTGATGCATATGGTTATTTTAACCATCTCAATTACTCTATGCTGATGACTTCCAAATCTACACTTCCAGTGCAGAAGTGTCTACTAAACCCTGAACTCATAAAGCCAATCTCCTCCTTAACATGCCATGTGGATAGCTCTAACACACTTCAAACTCACCATGTCCAAAACTGGAATCCTCAGCATCTTTCCCCCAAACTTGGGTCTTCCTCCATAGTTCCCTATCTTGGTAAACTTTTAAACTAGTTTCCCAAGCAAAATATGTAGGAGTCATTGCGGATTCTTCCTTCCCTCTTTCCACTGTCGCCTCCACCCAAATCATTCACTAATCCGGGACAAATTTTCCTTTTTTTATTCCCACAACTGTCACTCCCATCCAGGCTGTATTCACCTTACCTAGATAGTACAGTCTAGTAGTGAATCTTCTCATTGGTACTATATTCTTCCCAATTTATGAATATAATTCTAATCACTGTGTTGCCTACTATTATAGTTATCTATTGCTGTACCTTAAACTACACAAAACTTAGTGCTTTAAAACATTAAATTATTTGCTCACAATGCTGCAATTAGGCAAGTTGAGGTTGGTGGTGGCTTGTCTCTGATCCACACAGTATCTGCCAGAACACCCAATATGGCTTGTCACTCTTACGGACCTTCAGCTGGGATGACTATAGCAAGCTGGGGCTAGCTATTTTGTGCTTCTAGATTAGCATGTTGAAAGGGTAGGGGTAAAGGAAGAATAAACTCCATTTCTTGATGGGAAAGTTGCAAGAACGCATAAAAAAAGGCATGTAAGATGAAAGATATTGTTGCAGTCATCTTTGAAAACGAAACACACCACAGTCCACTTAATTCACATTCCTTCTACATCCAAAATACACTCAATGTCTCTCCCAAGCCAAAATGTCATTCTATTATAGCACTGACTATAAGGCTGGGTCTAATTATTTAAATCAGGTGCAACTGCAAATGGTACTCCTTGGGTTTAGTTCCTCACATGTAGCTTCTCAGATGTACCTCCTCTGAAGCCAAAATCCCATCACCTCAAAAGATAGCTTCTCTGCCCCACTGTAGTAAGCCAGGGGTAGGACTACAATGGACACTGGGGTTCAAAAGATGAAGGGGATGAGGAGTTACACAGAAGGCACAATAAACAGTCCCACAGCTATTGTGAAATCTGCTTGGCACATGTCATCAGCAGTTTGATTAGAACAGTTATGGGGGTGCCTGGGCGGCTCAACCAGTTGAGCATCTGACTCTTAATTTTAGCTCAGGTCATGATCCCAGGGTCATTGGATCGAGCCCTCCATCATGCACTGAGAGTGGGGCTTGGTTGGGATTCTCTTTCTCCTTCTGCCCCCTCCTCCACTTGTACACTCTCTCTGAAAAATTAATTAAATAAAACAAACAAACAAAAAAGCACAGTTATGTTCTTTGAAAATAGTCCTTTGGGGCTCTTGACTCTGCCTTCTGGGTGGGCTCCTGGACCCATCCCCTGAGTCAGTCTTCCCATTTCATAAGAAATGGTCCATGTTTGCAACAGTGTAGTTTTCTCAGCCTGCTTCATGCCCACACAAGATTGGGATTCTCCCCACACACAAAGGCTCTTTTTAGTTGAACTATCCTTTTCCATCTACGCTGGTGGTGTTTCTATCAGCACCATTCTTGTAAAAACATTGTGAGTTTCTTATGCATTTTATTAGAATTAACTCAATTTAACAGATGCCACATCCACAGATTTCTTTGAGATAGCCAGTTCACTACTCTGGGCTATGTCATGGGGCTGTGGGATAGTGGACTTAAAAGCCTTAGAAGCTCTTCTGGCTAGCGGAGATATTCTGAAAGGTACACTTTTTAGACTCTTTAAAGCCCTTTTGAAAGGCTCCAACAGACATTGCCTTTCTGAACTCTCAACACAGAATCTTACAGAAGCCTGATCTTGATTGGATCCTTATTCTGAGGCCATTTTTTACTAATGGCACCCTGGGATTTGAGAAGTGTTTAGATAAGTAAAGGGAAGGGAGAAGGCATTCATTCCATTCCATAGTGGAGGATACCAGGATAAATAAAAGCACAGTCTTGCGGGAGAATAGCAAAGAAAGTCATCCCGCTGGGTTCATGATGAGGGGAAACACAAAATGAAATTGGAAAGGTAGAATAAAATCAGACAAATTAAGAGTCCTGATTACCAGATTATGGAATCTGGAATTTAAGCTCTCGACGGTTTGTCCAAATGTTACTACATCAGAGACACCTGGAGAGTTTTATAAATACAGAGCCTCACCCTAGAGGAAAAAACAGCTCCCAGAGCTTCTGAAAGGCTGGAGTAGAAATCTGTATCTAAGCAAAGCTCCCAGGTGATTGATTTTCAGACACAGCCAGACTCAGAAGCCACTGCTCTAGGCAATAGTCAACTGGTGACTTTTTGAGAATGGGAGGGACATAAATGCAGTTATCTAGTGAAATTTTTGGTTATAAATCTGAATAATAAAAATAAATTACCCTTACCAAGTGCTCAGTTTCCTCACTTGTGAAACAGGGAAAATGATTTATACACCATAAGGTTCTTGCAAGAATTCTAGGAGCTAATGCATGTAAAAAATCACTTAGAGACATGAAGAGCATTAAAAGTTAGTCATTATTACTGTAAGTTTCTAGAACTCTTAAGTCTTTCCATTCACAAGCTGATAATACAAAGCAAGAGTATTTGAGATATTGTAGACAAATCAAAGAGGTTTATAGAACATTTGTTAATCTCCTCCAGCAGTTTATCTTCCTCATAATCAAGAGTTAATGAATCTACCTTATTTCAAAACAAATCTGACACCTGGAAACTCTGATATGGAATTTCAGTAGGTAAACCCAAGATATTTTGCATTACACAAAGCCAATAGGTTGACTTTAATAAAAAGTATATTCAGCATGTAATTCACTCCATAAATATTAATCAGGTGCAAATCAAGATATAACTGACACTAGAGCTGCTTTAAATGCAAAAATTAGAGGTTTACATGGGTCACTAAAATAATTTCTAAATGAGCTTAAGATGCTTAAGTACAGCAACAGCTGAAATATCAGCTTACAACTCAAACAATAATTTATTTAAAATAATCATAATTATTATTTATTAAACATTTCCCACTGAAATAAAGTACAAAATGATCATGTAACTTACTATTTACCAATTAATATTCATTTAAAAAGAAGTCACTAAAGCCTACTTTCAAAGAATAATTCATAGTCACAATACCAAAACCTGAATAATTATAGAGACATTGTGATAGTTAAGACTCCAAATTAAATTTTTAAAATATTTGATAACCTAAGTATACATTAGCTTTAAAACACCAAACTTAAGTGCTTAGTTTTAAAAGCAGAAATCTTTCCACCATTGCTACTGTAGTACCGCAAGAGAGTTCAAAGCATCTGATTAAATAAACTGTGCTAAGAAGCAGAATTCAAGATATGAAATTTATCAAATATGAATTAGGAAGTGAGATCCATAATCCTTAGGAGTCCCCAAGACTCTTTTAGAGAGTCTGCAAGGTTAAAACTAGTTCCATAATAGATTTTCATTGTACTGACATTTGCACTGACAGCACAAAAGCAATGTTCAAAGTGCTAACACCTTAGCACAAATCAACGCAAAGAGACTAACTGTTGTAGGGTCACTGATTTCTTCACTGCCATGCACTTACAGTAAAAGGCCAGTTTCACTTACAGATGTTGTTGATTACAGATGAAGCATTAAAAATTATTCATCTTAAACCCTGATGGTTTTAACATTTCTGTGTGACAAGATGAGAAGTATGCATAAAGTACATCTTTGTATTGTATTTTAAAATGTGTCAACACTTAGTAGGTCTACGTAATTCAGTAACTATTTCCCAAATGACTAATGCTTGATGTTAAAAAAAATCATGCATGAGTAAAGAACCATTCAAAGTTCAAGAGAGATGAATGGACTTTAACTTAAGAGAGTACGAAAAGATTATTGATGCGGTTTCAGATTCTACTTTGCAACCAATATTTAAGAAACTACCACTTGTGGGGTGCCTGGATGGCACACTCTGTTAAGTGTCTACTCTTGATATAGGCTCAGGTCATGATCTCATGGTTCATGGGATCGAGCCCTGTGCCAGACTCTGCACAGACAGCACAGAGCCTGCGTGGGATTCTCTCTGTCCCCTTCTCTCTCTGCCACTCCCTCCCACCCTCCCTCCCTCCCTCCCTCTCTCTCAAAATAAATAAATAAACTTAAAAAAAAAAAAAAGAAACTACCACTTGTCAAATTTTGGTGTGTATCAAAGACTATTTGCATTTATGTATAAAGCTATTAACGTAATCCTCCCTTTTCCGACTATGTATGTGTGTGAGGCCAGATTTTGTTCATATACTTCAATCGAATCATTACATCATGATTGCAGAAGCAGATATGAAAATCTGGGTGTCTGTTTGTAAACTAGATATTAAAGAGATTTGCAAAAATTGTAAATAGTAGTTCTCAACCAATGACAATTTTGTCCCTCAAGGGACATTTGGCAAAGTGTCAGCTATTTCTGGTTGTATACAACTGGAGAAAACGCTATCGTCATCTAGTGGGTAGAGGCCAAAGATGCTGCTAAATACCCTACAATGCACAGGACATCCCCCGCAAGAATTATCCAGCCCATAATGTTAATAGTGGCAAGTCTGAAAGACCATGAGGGAAAAGAATACCACTCTTCTCAATACTTTTTTTTGAGGGAAAGGAAGGAGGAACATAGTTATTTTTAATAAAAACGTTATTCATATTAACCTGTAAAAGGCTTATTATTATAAATTTAAATGATTAAGTATAAACATTTTTAAAATTTCTTCCTTTATTTTACGATAAATACCGATAGGTTAATCCACATAAAAGTTCTTTGAGGTCTTCAATAATTTTTAACAGTGTAAAGGAGTCTTGAGACCACAAAGTTTGAGAATCACTCAATTAGAACAGTATAACTAACCAAGTACACTGGGGAATATAAGAGGAATTAAAAGGACTCTAAAGGAAAATAAACTCATTTCAAGAGTAAAATAGATGACCAAAGCAAACAAAAAACCCATAACACCAAATAGCTACAAAGAAAAAATTATGATAGACCTAAAATGTCATTCTCCCCTTATAACCACAACTAAATTAAAAGCACAATTTCTTACCCTGACTATGAGGACTTGCTGGACTAAAAGACGGCTGATACAAATCTTTGGTTGGTGTTGGATAAGCTTCTTTCCCTTGGCGCTGACTCATCTTTCCTGGTGTCAGATGTTGAGATTCGTCACTGTTTGCTACCACAGCTCAAGGAAAGAAGAAAAAAAGAATTAGTACTGATGTTACACATTTACATAATTACACAGTTAATAATACGGTATAGAACTATGATTGAAACAGCCTCAATAGTTATATTTGTTTTCCAACTCTGTACTTTAATAAATCTGCATAACTTTTATTTTCTTTTAATTGTAGTTTGCCATCAATCCAAGAGGAACTGATTGCTACGTATGGGTCCAATTACACAAAATTTAGACATTATAAAAATGAAAATAGTCAACTAAAAATGAAAGGTACTCCAAAGTTTACTATGGCCTTTTCATTTTGCTATTAACTCTTTACATTTGCCAATAAACCAATAAGCAAGAGACAAAGTCATTTCATTAAAAAAAAAAAATGGGGGCACCTGGGTGGCTCAGTCAGTTGAGAGTCTGACTTCAGCTCAGGTCATGATTTCACAGTTCGGGAGTTTGAGCCCCACATTGGGCTCTGTGCTGACAGCTCAGAGCCTGGAGCCTGCTTCAGATTCTGTCTGTTTGTCTGTCTGTCTCTCTCTGCCCCCCCCCCACACTCTGTCCCTCTCAAAAATAAACAAACGTTAAAAAAATTTTTTTTAAAAAGAAATACAAACGGTCACTAAACATATGAAATACTCAACCTTCATTAGTAATCAGAAAAAATACAAATTAGTAGCAATATAAAATATTCATATTCACTAGAATTTCTACTCTAATTCCTAATTTTCATGAAAAATAGGTATGATTCTTGTTTTAGAAATAGGAAAACTTGAGGTTCATTCAGAGACTGCTTTACCTAAGACTCAGTAATAGAGGTAAGATGTCTAACTCAGGAGCATTTGGTTCCAAAGTCTAATCTCTTAAAAGCTTGCTACCCCAATAATCAATTTAAATAGTGTTTAAAATCGTTATTCACCCATTTGCTAATGAAGAAGAGCAATGCCCACTTGCAGAGAGGGCAGAAAAGAGAAAAATATTCAAATGAAGGAATAGGGCAAATTGTGACAAAATCCACAGTGCCCTAGCCATCTCCATGTCCATTCATTTTATGTTTCTGTGCTTTCTGCCTACAAAAGCTTAGCTTTATCTTGAGAAAGAATGATTCTGTGTTCACTACAGATTTAATTTGTAACTTAACCAGAACATCATGTTCACATTTTTACCACTGTACCTTTTAAATCAACTCCTTTAAATTAAATTGTTTTCTATTGTGCTCAAGTTTTCAAGATCTATATTTTAGCTCTGTACATTTCAATGTAAAAACAAAAACAAAAACAAAAACAACAACAAAAAAACCCCAAAACACAAAAACCTTTCACTTAACATCCAAGTAAAGATATAAAAAGTCTATGTTCCCATCAAGTCCATAAAAAAAAGAATCTATACACTGAGGACTCCTGACTTTATCTCTTCCTGAACTAAACTCACCCGTCCAATTGCCTGCCTTATACTAGCCTCTACTTTTTAACAGGCATCTCAAATTTATCCAGAGCATAATTCTTGATTCTGTTTATCCTCCAAACCTACCACTCACTATTCTCCTCCACCACTTTCTCAGGCCAAAAACTCTAGATATATTCTTTTATTTTTCTCTTTCTTAAACACTTCACACCTGATTTATTTGTCAGATCTTTATAGTTTACCCTCAGAATTTATCTTGAGTCTTTTTACTTCTTCGCACTTCTACAACTATCACCCTATTCTAAGCCACCATTACCTGTCCACTGGATCACAGCAACAGATTTTTACCTAGTCTCCAGACTTATTGTCTTGCTCTTTGCTTGTTTAGAATTCATTCTCTACACAGAAACCTGAATAATCTTTGTAAATCATGAATCAGATCTGCGCCACACAGAAATATCCTCAATGTTTTCCATTATACTTGAATCCCATGGCATACGAACTGAAAAGTGTCTGGCCTCTGCTTACCTTTACAATCTCATTCTCTACTACTCTCCTTAGTCACTTGGCTACTTGGCTCTAGCTAGAATGGCCTTCGTGGTATTCCTTAAAACATGCCATTTTGCTCCAGTGTCTGGGTCTTTCTATCTCTTGTTCTCTCAACCTGGAAAACTCCTACTACAGAGGTTCACATTATTGACCCCTCTCTACGTGTTGTCTGTGCTCTAATGCCCTATCTTCAACAAAGCTCTTCATCATGCCTATGACATTTATCAATTCCTTTATTATTTTGGTTAGTGTGCACTCTGCCACGATTATACTCTATCACTTTATCATACATGATTTTCACTGTTGCTCTTATCACTATCTGAAATTATATCATTTGTTTATTGTCTGCCTTCTACAGGAGACCATTAAGTTCCATAAGAGAACGGAGTTTTATCTGCCTTATATTTCCATAAATCCTCAAGTCCTGGTATGGTTCTGACATAATGAAGGTGTTCAACAGAGTCTTGCTGAATGAACCAATCAACAAATTTTATACCTTTATCAAACTTTATTATCATAAAGTAAATGGCAGCTCCTTTGGTTACTAAATCCAAGATCCACTTAATTCCTAAAAATTACTATTAAAATTAAAGATGTATGGTATAGATGTAGGAAGAGACAAACTGACCTAAAGAACAAAACAGAGAGATCTCATAATCAAACACATGCATACGCTGAGCCTAGATATACAACAGAAGTAGGGACTACCTCCATTAATGATACTAGGAAAATTAAGTATTGGAAAATCAGGTCCCTACCCTCATACCATGCACAAAGAACAGTCTTAGGAAAATTAAAGACATCACTGTAAAAAGCAAAACTTAAAATCTTTTAGAAGAAAATATAAAAAAAAATCTTTATAAACTTGGGATAGGGAATGATTCCTTTAAAAAGACACAACAAAGCACTAACCAAAAATAAAGAACTGATAAATTCTACTATATTAAAATTAAGATTTTAATCAAAAGGTACCATAAAAAGTTAGAAAGAAAAACAGGATATTTGCAACATATATAATTAACAAAGGGTTGGTATCCAGAATATGTTAAGAAAGATAACAAGCCTATAAATCAATTAGAAAAAGACCAACAACACAGTAGAGAATGTAGGGATACATCAAAAAGAATAAAATACCTAGGAATACATTTAATCAAGAGGTGAAAGACATGTACAATGAAAACTATAAGACAGTGAGTGACAAAAGAAACTGAAAACACAAATAAATGGAAAGACAGTCCATTCTCATGGATTGGAATAATTAATACTGTTAGAATGTCCATACCACCTAAAGCAACCTACAGATTCGATGCAGCCCCTATGAAAATTCCAATGGCATTTTTCACAGAATTAGAACAAAAAATTCTAAAATTTGTGTGAAACCACAAAAGACTCTGAATAACCAAAATAATCTTGAAAAAGAAGAACAAAGCTGAAGGCATCATGTTCCCTGGTTTCAAACTATAAAACAGAGCTACAACAATCAAAACAGCATGGTGAACACATGTAAATTAATAAAACTGAATAGAGGGCCCATAAGTACACCTATGCATATATGGTCATATTAATTTGGGACAAAAAGGTCAAGAATATACAAGAAAATGGCAGTCTCTTCAATAAATGGTGCTGGGAAAACTGGACATCCATATGCAAAAGAAAGAAACTGAACCACTATCTTACATCATATATAAAAATTAACTCAAAATTAATCAAAGACTTGAATATAAGACCTAAAACCCTAAAACTCCAAAAAGAAAACATAGGCAGTAAGCATGAGACTTGGTGATGGTTTTCTGGACCTGACACCAAAAGCAGAGGCAACAAAAGCAAAAATAAACAAGTAGGACTACATATCAAACTAAAAAGCTTCTGCACCACAAAGGAAACCATCAACAAAAGGAAAAGACAACCTCCTGAATGGGAGAAAATATTTACAAGTCATATATCTGATAAGGGGTTCATGTCCAAAATACACTAAGAGCTCATATAACTCAACAGCAAAAAAAATAAGCAATTTGACTTAAAAATGGGCAGAAGATCTGAATAAACACTTTTCCAAAGACAGAATGGCCAACAGGTATATGGAAAGATGCTAAACATCACTAATCATCAGGGAAATGGAAATCAAAACCACAATGAGCTATTATCCCCTCACACCTGTTAGAATGGCTATTATCAAAAAGAAAGGAAATAACAAGTGTTGGCAAGGATATGGAGAAACATGACTCCCTGTGCACAGTCAGTAGGAATGTAACTTGGTGTAGCCAATTCACCACTGTGGAAAACAGTATGGAGAGTCCTCAAAAAGTTAAAAGAAACTACCATAGGATCCAGCAATTCCAGTTCTGTGTATTTTCCTGAAGAAAATGAAAACACAAATCTGGAAAGATATATGCACCCCTATGTTCACCATAGAATTACTTACAGCAGCCAAGACATGGAAACAACCTAAGTGTCCATTGACAAATGAATGGAATACTCAGCCATAAAAAAAGAATGAAATTTTTGCCATTTATGACATGGATGGACCTTGAGGGCATTATGGTGAGTGAAATAAGTCAGACAGAGAACGTCAAATACTGTATTATCCAAGTTGAAAAACCAAGTTCATAGATACACAGACTGGTGGTTGCCAGAAGCAGGGCGGTAGTGAGTGGGAAAAATGGGTGAAGGGAATCAAAGGTTACAAACTTTCAATTATAGATAAATAAGTCATATTAATGCAATGTACAGAATGATGATTAATAATACTATACTGCATATTTGAAAGTTGCTAAGAGAATAAATCTTGAAAAGTCCTCATCATAAAAAAAATTCTGTAACTATGTGTGATGATGGATATTAATTAGACTTACTGTGGTGATCATTTTGTAATATATACAAATATTGAATCATCACTGCATGCCTGAAACTAACATAAATTTGTATGTCAATTGTGTCTCAATAAAAGAAAATTTTTTTAATTAAAGAAAAAGAAAAATGGGGCAGGGACCTAAACAGTGAATTCATGGAAGAAAAAATGGAAATGGCCAATAAATATACAAAAAAGATGTTTATCCTCTTGGTAACCAGGAAAATACAAATCAAGATCCCAATGAAATAAATATTTTACACTCAGTAAAACTGACAAAAATTAGTAAGCCTGATAATACTAAGTGCTGATAAGGATGAGAATCAATGAGACATTTAAGCACTGCTGCTGGAGAATAAACTGATCTAAGCACTTTGGAAAAGAAATTTAGAACTACCTTATAAAACTGAATACCAGCATACCATAGGGATCCAACAATCCCACTTTTAGCTTTATACCTAGAAATAATACTCTTATATGTGTTTACCAAGAGACAATAAGCATGTTCAGAGTAAAAATCAAAACCATTTCAATATTCACCAACTGAAAATAAAATAGCTTTGTATACTGTGGTGTATGCATTTAATGGAATAGCATATAGCACTGAAAAGGAATGATCTATATCTATACCCCAAAACATGGCTGAATCTGGAACATAAAATATTAACTACAAAAAAAAAATCCTAGAAAATGACATACAGCACTCTCATAAAATTAAATACCAGCAAAACTTAGTGACATATATGGAATTTAAAAATAAGTGCCTGCTGCTAGGAATTTACCCAAGAGATACAGGAGTACTGATGCATAGGGGCACTTGTACCCCAATGTTTATAGCAGCACTCTCAACAATAGCCAAATTATGGAAAGAGACTAAATGTCCATCAACTGATGAATGGATAAAGAAATTGTGGTTTATATACGCAATGGAGTACTACGTGGCAATGAGAAAGAATGAAATATGGCCCTTTGTAGCAACGTGGATGGAACTGGAGAGTGTGATGCTAAGTGAAATAAGCCATAGAGAGAAAGACAGATACCATATGTTCTCACTCTTATGTGGATCCTGAGAAACTTAACAGAAACCCATGGGGGAGGGGAAGGAAAAAAAAAAAGAAAAAAAAGAGGTTAGAGTGGGAGAGAGAGCCAAAGCATAAGAGACTCTTAAAAACTGAGAACAAACTGAGGGTTGATGGGGGGTGGGAGGGAGGGGAGGGTGGGTGATGGGTATTGAGGAGGGCACCTTTTGGGATGAGCACTGGGTGTTGTATGGAAACCAACCTGACAATAAATTTCACATATTGAAAAAAAAAATAAGTGCCTGGCATCTCAGTCGGTTGAGCAGTCCGACTCTTGTTTTTGGCTCAGGTCATGATCCCAGGGTGGTGGGACGGAGCCCCGTGTTGAGCTTTGGCTGGGCGTAGAGCCTGCTTAAGATTCTTTTTTTCTCTCTCTCTCCCTCTGCCCCTCTCCCCCACTCGTGTACTCTCTCTAAAAAAACAAACAAACCCACAAACAAAAAACAAAAACACCCAAAAATAACAAAAAATACACTTTTTAAAAAAACAAAGAATGATGAAAAATAGAAACTAGTCATCACCTCTTGGGGGCAGGCACAGGGATAGACGAGAGAAGAAGTACATAGTTGAACATGAGGGATTTTTAAGACTCAGGTTCTTAAGTTGAGTAGTAGGTTCAACACATACTGGATGATTATGCTTTATAATCTACATATGCTACATAGATTCATTTGTAGTATCAGACAATACTTTTTAGGCTAATTTAAAATACATTATGAGAAGAACAACTAATAGAATTAAAGTATGTTTCAGGATTCCATCACTAAGATACAGGTATCTGTATCTTAAGTAACTTCACTATATAAAAAAGGAAATAGTCTGAGAATTGTAAATTTAGTTGTATTCACTTCTAACTCCTTACTAGTTGAGGTATTACTATTTATGATTTTGAGAACCTTGAAGTGGGAGGGTTTATAAAAGTACTTAGAAAAACAATTGTTTCCTACTTGTTCTCTCTTGCCCCATTCACAAGTATTAACAACTATACAGACAAGTGGATTTGCAGAATAGAAAAATCATTTTGATGTCCTACACCATTTGTACAATCTTAGACTATTTGAATGTAAGCTCAAGTAGGGAACTCACGGTTTTGATTTGTACCCTTTGGCATAAAACTGACAATAAATACTTGCCAAATCACTGGACAGATTTTGATAAATGAATCACTGCATGATTCCAATACAGTTTCTGACACTACAACTGCCTCATCCACTAAAGACAGCATAGCAGTGCCCTCTCCTGGTTCTACTTTGTAGTAGAAATAAAGTAACCTATTTTGCTATTCATATTGCATTACTATCTTAACTACTGTAGAAACTAACCACGCTGGAATAATTAATAGTAATATAATTAACTTACCAACTGCAACTTCTAAGGAGGATATGATTCTATAACTACTATCTTTACTTTCTGAATTCAATACATCAATATAAAATCTGAAGAATTTTCCAAGCTTCATAGCCTGGTATTGGTCCTTAATCTAAGGAAGCTAAAATCAAGTTAAGTAATTATTTTAAAGTCATAAATAATTTCTATGTAAATCCTAATATTCCCCTTACAGATGATGTATCTTTTCTCAAATACTTAAAGAATTTAAGTATGTTTGTATATATCGTTATAGCTTTTTCATTCAGGACAAATCCTAATATTAATGAAATTACTTTTCACTCTAAAAGATACGTGATCTCTAGTAAGTAATTATATATCCTCAGCTTTTTAAGAGTTGGCAGAATACGATATAAACTCACCTCTAATATATATTGTATATTTTATTTGTGTATCCAGAAAATGTATAACCACAATAAATTTTCTCTAGTCCAAGCAAAAATTAAAGACCTATTATAAAATCCAATTCCTAAAATAGGATCAATGTAGTTGGTATTAAAAATGCAACTGTAGGGCACCTGAATGATTCAGTCAGTTAAGCAACCATCTCTTGATTTCAGTTCAGATCATAATCCCAGGGTGATGGGATTGAGCCCCACGTTAGGTTCTGTACTGAGCATGAAGCCCACTTAAGATTCTCTCTCTCCCCAACTCGTGTGCATTATGTGAATGAATTAATGAATAAATAAAAATTATCTTTAAAAAAATGCAATTCTACTGGTCAGTTCATCACTGCCAATCAGTTCACCTGAGCCAACATCTAAATACATAAGGTAACTAAAGGAATTGAAAAACCCATTGAAAATATCTGCCAGGTATCACAAGCAAGGCTGACAAGAAAACATAAAAATGTTTTCATATTTGTATACTTTTTTCAACTTTTAAAATTTCTACTATTCTAGGGGTGCCTGGGTGGCTCAGTCAATTGAACATCCAACTCTTGGTTTTGGCTCAGGTTATGATCCCAGATTTGTGGGATCAAGCTCTGTGTCGGGCTCTGGACTGAGGGTGGAGCCTGCTTAAGATATTCTCTCTCTCTCTCTCTTTCTCTGCCCCTCTCTCCCACTCATGTGCTCTCTCAAAAAAAAAAAAAATTCTACTATTCTAATAATGCTGGTTGTATAATAAAAAATATATTTAAAATACTATGAATTGTTAAAATTAAGAATTTTAAAAAGGAATTTTAGCATATTACTTTAAATCATCTCTTTTTAGAAAAAAAATTACATTATATACTATAATCAATATTAGAGACAAATAGCAACCAATCCATACCAAAGAATTTTACAACTAGAAGAAAGCTTGCTATTTCACCTTGTTTAGTCAATGGGAAAAAAAATGAGTCCCAAAGCATTGAGCTGACTTACTGTGGTCAGATAACAGTTTAGGAAGAAATACTAAAACTTCCTAAATCAATATAATTTCTACATTATGCTTCAATAAAGTTTAATTTTTGTCTGATTTATGACAGTAATATTTTAATTATTTGGTCAGATTTGAATTTAGCAAACTGATGGTTTCATTATGATTTTTGAACTCAAAAGAATCTTGCTGAAGACACAGTGGCATAGTACCCATTTCTAACTCTTTTTGGTCATGTAAGTTCTTAGCTTCAGGCTCTTTGTCTAGAAAATTAATGCTTGAAGGGAAGTGGAAAAAATAGTTTCAAACAGAGAGGGAGGCAAACCATAAGAGACTCTTAAATACAGAGAAAAAACTGAGGGAGGGAGAGGGGAAAATGGTGATGGGCATTGAGGACGGCACTTGTTGGGATGAGCACTGGGTGTTGTATGTAAGTGATTAAGCATGGGAATCTACTCCCAAAGCCAAGAGCACACTGTATACCCTCTATGTCGACAATACACTCTAACTTGACAATAAATTATATTAGCAAAAAGATGATATTTTAGGTTTCTTTCACCTCAGTAATACTATGATTTTTTTTAAAAAAAGTTGTCCCTGTCACAATGCTCTAAAATTATCTATTCATGGGTGTAATCCCCCTGCTAGACTATAATGTAAGGGTACAGGCAGGGTGCATATTTTATTCATCATATATTCCCCAAAGCTAGCACAGTGTCTGGTCAAAAAAATTTTTTTTCAGACATAAATTTAATGGGTACATCTTTTAAATCACTAAGATGAAACACGCTTCACTTATAAAATCCCAGAGTAAAAATAAATGTGTTTCATAACCAAATTATCTATTATGTAAAGATTGTGACAAAATAAAACAATATTTCTCATTTTCATATGAAAGTGAATTTCTTTTATCATGTCTAGTCTCAAAGAAGTCTGATCTATGCTTTATGATGACTATAGAAAGGAAAACTATGAAGAGGTCTTTTTTTTTTTAACCCCTCCCACCATGCCTGAAGATGAGGTCTAAAATTATGAATTAGATAATTTAGCTAAGTATATAATCCATCTTTAGACAATCAAGAAGCAAATACACAAACATTATCAATCTCATATGGGCACTGACAACAGATGGGCACTGAATCACCATTTATATTCTTTGCATTTCAGTGCTTGGGGAGAAAAGTAGAAGACTTAATAAGAGAAATACTGTATGCCTTTTAGAAGTACACATCAAAACATTCTGTCTCCAAATATGCCATTCAAACTTTGGCTACTTACTTGATGGCCCAAGGACATCTTTGCTATCACCAAGAAGCTTTTAATGCAGGGTAATTGAGCAGCAAACAAATATAATCCAAACCAGGAAGAAGCAAAATGCATCAGGATTGAAGCAGCAGTGAAACAAAAGGACAAGGAAAATAAGCATTAGTTTATAAGTAGAAAGCACATGCAAATCAATCCTAATAATCATAATTCACAAGGAATTTCCTCTGCCACACATAAAAAGATCTTGGCTTAAGCATTATAAAATATTTGTTTAAATTTTGGAAAATAAAGATGGAAAGGCAAAACCAAAATCAACCAAGTACTTTGTTTTGAAAATTATTCAAGTCAAAAATTACTTTCAAATTTTAACTCATGATATGGGTTAGGAGTGGTAAAATTATTCAGAAATGTAAAGGACAGCCCAAAGTTATTCATTCTTTAAATGTAAGTGGTTTAAAAAATCTGTAACACCCATGCACTATTAAATATTAGTTCTGCATGCCATGAAAGCACTTAACACTACATAGAAATTCAGTCTGTTTCTTACATAAAAAGAAAGGAACATTTACTAAGTGCTTATTATATGCCAAGCATTGTGCAAAGAGCTTTTACAAAGACATCAACAAAGTAAATTTTTTCTCAAATACCAAAAAAAGAAGAAGAAAAAAACCGAAGAGGAATATTGATTAGAATGATACAATTTTATTGTCAGACAAAATTTTCTTGGGACCCACTAAATATGAAGTAAAGTAGCCCTGGAGCTACTGGGCTTTAAGAAGGAAGAAGACCCAATTCTTAAATGAATAACATGCAATCACCTAAAAGAAACTGGGAAAGACTGGTGACCTTTTGTCTGGAAACTGTCTTAACATACAACATTATGCTAAATGTTGCTTAGGCATAAGAGACTCTTAAAAACTGAGAACAAACTGAGGGTTGATGGGGGGTGGGAGGGAGGGGAGGGTGGGTGATGGGTATTGAGGAGGGCACCTTTTGGGATGAGCACTGGGTGTTGTATGGAAACCAATTTGACAATAAACTTCATATATTGAAAACACACACACACACACACACACAAAATTTAAAAAAAAAAAATGTTGCTTAGGGACAAGTGTTTTGGTCTCCCTTGGCAGAAACAGAGTCTTCAGCTTTGGGGTGCCTGGGTGTTCAGTCAGTTAAGTCAGTCTGACTCTTGATAATTGGCTCAGGTCATGATCTCGCAGTTTGTGAGATGGAGCCCCACATCAGGCTCTGCGCTGACATTGCAGAGCCTGCTTGGGTTTCTCCCTCATTCTCTGCCCTGCTCATGCGCTGTCTCTGTCTCTTTCAAAAATAAATATAAACTTAAAAAAATAAAAGAAACAGTCTTCAGTTTTACTTCAGCTCAAATACCAAGTACAGTAACATCAAACCTAAAGTAACATCAAAAATAAAAAATTCCCACTGATTACATTATTGCTTGCTCTTATTTGAAGGGAATGAAGCAAAATTATCTGTGACCAAAAAGAAAGGTAGCAGTTGTTCACTCTGCCTCCTAGGAAAAAACTCTTGGCCCTGTTGCTTCCCTAAAGTGATGGTTATTTCACAGTGCTTTAAACCATGTTCTAATTCCTTTAAATGCATTTGCTCTAGTCATTTTCTGTAGTTTCCTATTCTTCTATAGACTGGTTTCAGCTTCACAGATAAACTAAAAAAATACAACTGGAATGACAACAAACTAATTGTGCTCAAATCCTTATTACTGATGACCATGTTACCACAACTCTCAAGCATGTGGAAAAAGATTAAAGTATTTGTGGTAGGCAATCTCTGCAAAGGCTCCAGTGATCCCCATATCTTGGTGCATAATCCCCTCTCTTTGAGTGTTTCTGGACTTACTGAGTCACTTCTAATGAATAGAATATGGCAGAATTGAATGGATGTCACTTTCAAGATTAGACGGTAAAAAGACTATGACCTCCATCTTGTTTATAGTCTGTTACTCTCTCTCAGATAGATCACCCTGGGGAAAGCCAGCTGCTGAGTCATCAGGCAGCCTTGCAGGGAAGCCCATGAGGTGAAGGAATGATGTCTGTCAACAACCAGTGAGTTTGTAAATGAATCTCCTGCCTTGACCTTTCCTCCCTCCCTTACACCCAGTCAAGCTTTCAGATGAGACTGCAGCAGCCACACTCCCCAGTAGCTTGACCACAACCATAGAAGAGATTTTTGAGCTAGAGACACCTAGTAAACTGCTCTTAGATTCCTGACCCACAGAAACTGTAAAATAATAAATGTTTATTGTTTTATACCACTTAAATTTTGGAATATTTGTTATGCACCAATAAATAACTACTATGATATTGGAAAACTGAAAGAAGTTAGAAAACTGACAGAGATAACCATGGTAAGCTTGACAAATATTTCATAGACATCCTCTAAAAATATCTTTCTCTATTGATATGAATAATTACTAATTTCCCTGAATTTACCAGTAAATCTAAATTTCTTAAAGGAAAGCAATGGTTCTAACCATATATGCAAAGTTTGGAGTATTTAATTTCACAAGGCCAGTCATTTTTGAAGGTTTTTTAGTTGGTCTTCTATTTAGGGTAAGTGATTAAGTTCACTTTTATTGTACATATTCTCAAATTTTGTTAAGTAACAGCATTACGTCAACTTCTTTGTAGCTGTACTCCTTGCCTGTTTGCTCCCAGAAAATAATCCCTAGCATATACAGCAACTTCTGAATATTTGTTTCAGATTATGCTTTCAACATTATATCTTCAAGCATGTTTGGGTCATGTAAATCTGATTCTAATTTTTTTTCATATTGAGACACTGGAGAATAATCAAAATAAACACGGTCTATTCCTATTATTGAGCCATCCATTCAAATACTTGTGATATGATAGGTATCATATAGACAGTAATCATTTTAGGCACCAAAGGATACAGTGAACAAAAAAGACAAAAACTTGCCCTTTGTGGTAGTTATGTTCTAGTGGAAGATATGAGTAACAACATAGTAACAATTAAAAATTTGTTACATATTATATAGTAAAAATGCTAAGGAAAAAAGCAGAAAATGAGGACACATAAAATATTAAGGAAGGGGGGGTCATAATTGAAGATAGGGTGTCCTAAGAAATCTTCACTACAGAACTGAGTAAAATAAGGGAGTTCAGCATAAGGACATAAAAGAGAAGAGTATTCCAGGCAGAGAGAAGAACAAGTATAGAATGGAGGATTGGGATGAGAGCAAGTCTGAAGGGCTTGGAGAAGAGTAAAAAGGCCAGAGAGGCTGGACTAGAAGTACGAGAGAAGCAGGAAATAAAGTCAAAGAAGTAAATAAGTGCCAGATTGTGTAGGACCCAGACAGGACTTTGGCTTTTTTTCTGAATGAGATGGGGAGCCACTGGATTTCTGAGAAAAGGAGTGACATAATTTGAATATGTTTTAACAGGATTGTTCCAGCTGTAATGTTAAGAATAGACTAGAGGAACAAAGGTACAATCAATTAGGAGTTACCATAATAATCTACGGGAGAGATGAAGGAGACTTGGACCAAGGAAGTAGCAGTGAGGGTGAGAAGAAGTAGTTGAGTTCTGAATATTTTTGAAAAGAAAGTCAACAGGATTTCCAAACAGAGCAAGTATGAAATTAAAAAACAAAACAAAACAAAACAAACAAAAACCCTGGAGAAATCAAAATGGTGTCAAATGTTGGGGTCTGAGCACCTGGAAGGATGGAACTGTCACTGTCGGAGATGGAAAGGACAGTGAGAAGGACTAGTTTACAAAAAGAAATGTAAGTGCTAAGTTTGGGACAGGTTAAGTTTGAAGTGTTTGTTAGACATTCAAGTTGAAATGTCAAATAGGGAGTTGGACACACAGACCTGTACAGGGAAAGGTTCAGGTTTGTAAGAAACAGTGTAAATTATGATATGTATGAGAGTTAGGGTATATGACCTGAATGGCTATTCACAGAAGACTGAAAAATGCCACAGAATAAAAGAACAGGCAGGAACTAGAAAACATACGTTATAATGGAACAACGGAACTAAGAATTAAGCTGAAACACTCCAAACAAAAGTGGAAAAACTATAAAAAAAAATAAGCAAGACTTCAGAAACCTTCCCCAGAAGATTGTGGATGCAAAAGCATTAAACTGAGATACAAGTGAAATTATCTTCCCAGAATTGCCTGTAAGTGATGCCAATAGGAAAAGTGATTTAAGTAATTGAAGATTACATATTAATTTTACCATATAACTTACATCACTGGTCCTGTGTGCAAGGCTAAATCGCACGCTACACTTATTTTTACTGCTTTTAGGACATAGGCCTAATTCGCACAGTCCCATGTTGTGTAACACATGAATAAAGACAGTGTGAAGTTACTGATGTGGAAACATTCCATATAAGTATCTTGTAAGATAGTTTAAAAAATATAAAGCTAGCCAACTCTTCTTGGCTTTTGTTAGAGAACCAAAATACTACTAGAATCTTGGAAGAATCCAGGAACTTTTCCTCACCGTGTTCAAAAAACAAACAAAAAAAAAGACCATTAATATATGATGGAAACATTTCCCCTAATTGAGTAACATCGTATTTATCATTATCACTTCAACAATGTCCACACAGTCATTTCAACAATTTGTGTATCATATAAACAGATTCTCTATTTTGGCAGAAACTATGGATTGAAAATAGTAAAATAATACTAAGATGCCTAGCATTTTTCTATTTATTATTAATGAGTACACTATCAACTACTTTTAACTAAAAGCATGAAATATAGCCATTACCTAAATCTCTACCGGTTTTAGTCTACAAATCTCAGGAAAAGAGCATTATGCAAACATTGGGATTTTATTTTAATGTGCTTCTAAATATTTACCACGCCACCAACAACTAGCATACACCATCTTTCAGAAGTGTAAAGGAATAGGCAGAAAAAGTTCACAATCACACACTCATCCTGGGAAGCCCCTTAATCCCAAGCAATTCAGGACAGATGACCACCCTAAAACACAGAAACAATCCCATAAGAGCTAGAGCTTGAGTCCACTGCCAGTAGCATAGCATCTCCCTCTTAGCATACATATTGATGTGACTTAAGTCATCCTGTGAGCTTAAGCCAAAGTACAGCTCATCAAGCATTGATACAACTTGAAAATAAAGTTTCAAGCAAGTAGCGCCTCTTCCCTCAATGAAGTTGATCGAGCTGTACTCAGAGAAGCAATCCTGCTGCAGCTGGCTCTCAGGAGCCACAATTGGGAAGGAGGATTATATAACACATCCCAAAAGTACTGTATTTATTGTTATCTTTGGCCCTTAGAATAAGAATCTTCAGTGAGAGATGTTTGTTTGTTCTTCTGACAGGAGTCATCTCTCTCTACTTAACAGAACTTCTCCTATTCCTACAATCATCAGCAAAACACACACTGTGTACATTTTATCCCTGAGTTTTACAGGAGATATTTTACAGAAGTGCTTTTCTAGGAACTAGAGCTTATCACTGTTAGATAGAAAATATTAACTGGCCTGCCAAGCAGTTATTTTAAAATAACCTAATCATCCTTTTGACCCAGCAAATGCACTTCTAGGAAAGTATACCAAGATGATCATCTGAAATATCCAAAAAGATGTATCCATAGGTATTTATCACATCATTTGTAGTAATCTCCAACAGTAATCTATTATGAAATAAACAATAATACCTTCACACAATGAAATACTGTGTAGTCGTTAAATTTTTTTTTCACTGACTGAACAATTCATTATATATTAACTTTTAAAAATAGGCTACAAAAAAGTTTGTAGGACTCTGCTTTTATAAAATTACATATGTAAGATATACACATATGAATAAACTTAGTAAATTACAGAGACCACCAGAATATTAAAAGTAGTTGCCTCTAGAAAGTAGAATTTTATTTATTACATTCTTTTGTATTGTTTAAACATGCCACATTTGTATGCATTATTTTTACAGTAAAAAAAAAATTAAACCTATTTACATTTTGGAAAAAATGAAAATTTTAAAGCTGATCTTTTTAACTTATATTAGCTACCTTGTATAATGACATAATCATCTATGATAAAATACAGTGAAAAATATATTTTAAGAATCCAACTTTAAATCCTGAAAAAATATAAAAATGTTAACATTTCAAACATAGCACCATATATTACTCACTGTCTCTTGAACTTCAGCAACTTCTGAATATGGCAAGATCTAAAAAAAAAACAAATTTTCTCAGCAGTGATTTAATGTCATATACTTGAATCTGAATTTAGAGAGCACCCATGGTTTATCAAATGAATTAAGTGGTGCATTAATCTTTTAAGAAGTAGGAAAAAAGTGCAATAATATGTTTATATTGGAAACTAAATCCTTTAAAAAAAAAATTCTGAGGCTCCCGTAAATTCCAGTCAATCTGCCAATCTGTGAAGTCCTCTCTGGCCTGTTCTGGAGCTTTTCACAGTTCTGCCCTCCCGGTAGGCATATAATTCTACCAGCCTTTTCCCCATGCGAGCTTTCTCTTCCCTTGGTTCCTAAAGTACTCTACTCCTCTGGCTTCCCTTCTCCTATTTTCCTGCCTCTAGTTTGTTTTCTCATTTGGTAAGTGAATGGCCATCATCAGTGCTCAGTCCTCAACTATTTGTTGTTTTTTCTCTACCGCTCTTTTCCAGCAGACTGCATTCATTCTCTAGGCTTATTTATTACCTTTATTTAGACAACTGTCAAGTTTCCTCTTCAGACCTAGTCTATTTCCAAATCTTCACTCCAAAATATTGCTACCTGTATGTTCAAACATTGCAAATTGACTTCTGGTTCTAAAATTCTATAAACAAGGGCACCTGGGTGGCTCACTTGGCTAAGCATCCAACTCTTGATTTCACCTTAAGTCATGATCTCATGGTTTGTGACACTGAGCCCTGCATCAGGGTCTGCACTGACAGTGTTAAGCCTGTTTGGGATTCCCTCTCTCTCTGCCACTTCCCACTTGTTCAAGCATACTCTCTCTCAAAATAAATAAACTTGAAAATAATAAAATTCTGTAAGCCAATTTTAGAAATTATTTAGCTTGTTTTAGAAAGCATCTTTAAGTCAAAAACAGCACTCAGTAGCTTCCCTCTGAAATCAGCTTTGATGCCAATCTGCCCAAGTTTTCCAATGATAGCCTCTTTCTTTCATTCAGACCTAAACCCTTTAATAATCTGAGATTCTCTTTCCCCCCATCTTACGAAGTCATTATGTTGTGATGATTTTTACCTAGACAATGTCTACCTCACATCTAGTCTTTTCCTTCAATTCCCATCAATACTACTACCTAAGCCAGACCAATTATCACCTTTTCTCATATCCTTGCATTCAGTCTTACCTCCCTCATTCATTTACTATGCTAGGTACAGGAATTCAAAAACACAATAAAAACATGGTCCCCACTGCCAACAAGATCACTTGACTGAGGAGGTGAAAGACACTTCACTCACCTTTCTCCCTCGACACTTATAGCCTAACCACCATAGTCTGCCTAACAGACCTGCAAACTCCACACTTGGCTCTTATCATTGCCTAGAAAACTACTTTTAGGACTCTGTTCAAAAGTAACTTCATCAGAAGACTTTCATAATATTCCCAGAAAACAGCAATACCCATCCCCTATTCTGCCATTCTCTATCCATCTTACCATCACAACAATCACCACATAACAGTATATATTTATGTATTTTTTTTTTTTTTTTGTCTTCCTCCACTGGAATGTTAGCTCTACTGAAGTAGGAACTTAGTCTGTTTTGGTCACTGTTGTATCCCTTAAGACTAGAACAAAGCCTGGCACATGGCAGACACTCAACAAACACTGAATGATAAATGCACGAATGAAAAAAAGGTTTAGTCATTATTGTAACTCTAATCCCTAGCAAAGAATTTCTTGTATGTGGTTTGCTGAGTTCCTTTGTTTATGATATGAGTCAAATTCTCTTACAGCAAAAAGAAAAAAAAGAAAAAAAAAGTCTTACACATCTTTGTATTTTCCAAACTATGACATTCTGCATGCTTAATATACACAAAGAACTAATATGGACTTGAATTCTGAAATCTCAGTTTTAAGCCTAGCTCGATTCCCTGGGTAAATCTGAATAAATATTTTGAATTTAGTCTTCTTATTTGCTTATAAGATCTGTTCTAATCCTAAAATTCTGTTATACAAACAATTCAACATAGAAAATCACCTCATTACCTCAATTCTTAAGATTATTTTTAGTTGTAATGTAGAGCATATTCATATTTTCTTCTGCTATTAGTCTCTGGCCATCATAAGCCCAAATACCTTTGTTAGGAATTCCCCCATCCTTTTTCTTAAATAATTCTGTCCTTCATAAATAACACTATTATAGACTCACCACTGATTTTTGGTAATGGAGCATAAGTTATATTTCTTCTGGTAATGGTGGTCTCTTGTTATGATTAAAGCAACCTCCTTCATCAAGGACTTTATATACAAGGGAAGTTCAAAATCGACTGTGTCAGCTGTAACTAATGTCATGCATCTGGTGAGACTGCTTGGTGAAGTCTGTGGTTATAAAACCAAAAAAAAGTGAACTGCCCATTAAAAGAATGAAACCCACGACCTTGGCCTCTGACCTCATTAACATACTCTATATCTGACCTAACCATTCTTAATCACCTGAAAAGCACAAAAGAAACCATGTTAACACATCACAATCATGCCAAGTTAGATATGACAACTGGTTATAGGAGACAGCTCATATACGTAAATATTTCAGTATATGGCACTTAATCTTATGACCTATTTAAATAATTTTAATTTTCAGTCTGAAGTAAGAGTTTATTTTACTTGAAATTTCATTTTGGTCAATTCCTTACACAGATACATAAGCCTATATTCTATACTGAATCATGACTAGGATCTGAATTAAGACATAAGAACCATATAACAAATACCTTTTTTTCTTCTATAGTTCTATTTCTAACAAATCACTGATTAGGGTATCATGCTGTTCAGTATCAAGCCACAGGAAAGACTGATAATAATATTATGGAAACATCAATCTCCATGACTCATAATATCTACCATACATAAAAATGTAGTTAGCAACTGTTCTTTATGTTTTAGCAACAATATACTGCCTAAATGCCAAAATATGCACCCCAGCCAGAAAAATCAACATTAGTTACAGGAGAACAAAGCTTTGAGTTAAATAAAATAGATCACAGGGTGCCTGGGTGGCTCAGTCGGTGAAGTGTCTGACTTTTGGCTCAGGTTATGACCTCTCGTGAGGTTGAGTCCCGTGTTGGGCTTTGGGATGACAGCTTGGAGCCTGCTTTGGATTCTCTGTCTCCTTCTCTCTCTCCCTGACCCTCCCCTGTGTGCACGCTCATTCTCAAAAATAAACATTTAAAAATCAATAAATAAAATAGATCATGTATCAGATATTTTTCAAAGTACACATTAGGTAATGCACATACAAATTTTAAAAGGCTAGGTATGACACAGATCAATTTTTAATATAAAAACATTAGCCTCATTCAATGACAAGAATAACAAAATTAAGAGTATCTGTATTTAAATCCTAATATGTCCCACTGATTAGCTATGTGATCTTAGAAAAATTACTAACCCCTTCAGAGTCTCAGTTTCTTCATTTCTAAAAACAATAATATCTATCCCACAGTATTATGAAGAAGATTAAATGAGAAAGCATGTGAGACATCAAGCCAAGATCAGGATAACACAGTAAGTGTGCAAAAACTAATTTTTTTTCTCTCCACACTAATAAAGTAACCCAAATATGGAAAGTGCAAATTCTAGAACCAGGGAAAAAGGCAAAATCCAAAAGGGACATATTTTCCATTCAGCTACTACTACCCTACAGGTTAACCTAGATTATACAACTGCTTGCTTACTTGTTCTCTGAGCTAACTACCTCTATTTCTATAGATCTCAATTTTGCCCATGCATTGAAATCACCTAGGAGACTATAAAAAAGTACTGATGTCTGGGGTGCCTGGGGGGCTCAGTTGGTTGAGCATCTGACTTTGACTCAGGTCATGATCTCACAGTTCATGGGTTCAAGCCCTGCATCAGGCTCTGTGCTGACAGCTCAGAGCCTGGAGCCTGATTCGATTCTGTGTCTCCCTCTCTTTCTTTGCCCCTCCCCCTGCTCACACTCTCTCTCTCAAAAATAAATAAAAAAAAATAAAAAAATTTAAAGAAGTACTGATGTCTGCATCTCACCCTCTGAGATTTTAATTTAATTAAATAGGGGTGCAACCTGAGTACTGGGATTTTTCAAAACACCACAGATAACTCTATAATGTTCAGCTGGTTACCACTGCAATAGTCCATAATTCTGCCAAGATCATTTTCCCAAGTCACAACTCTAAACAGGTTGTTTCTTAGCTCAAAAACACCAAATTCAATGGTTTGACATTACATTAAAAAAAGAAAAATTCCAAACTGTAAAAATAGTATTCAAGGATTTGTATATGCTGATTCTAACATGGTTGAGTTGTAGTATAGAAAAATAATTAAAGCTTGGCCTGTGGAGCCAAAATGTAACCTAATTCTGCCACTTACTAGTTGTATGACCCTGAACTTATCTCTCTGTGTTCTCCTATATTAAATGAGGGTAGTAATACTACCCTATAGGGTTATGAGAAAATTACATAAGTATGCCTTCAAAGAACTTGCAATCGCTTCTGGCACATGATAGAAATTTAACAAATGTTAGTTGCTATTCATTTCCTATAGTTTTATTTTCTACTAATTCCCCTAAAGCAACAAACAATATTGCCTATGATCTTACCCAAGTGCAAGGTACCCTGTGCACAGATGTGCTCTGTGAAGGTAGGTTAGTTTTCTAAACCCAGTAAGTGTTTGACCAAAAAGTAAATTTTAGGTGTACACACACACACACACACACACACACACAAATTCATCTCCCCTCTCCTTTTCCTCATTGCTCCATCACTATTGTTTTTACCATATTAGACTTCTGAAGTAGTCTTAAGTTAATGAAAACCTACTAAGGTGATCTGAGGTCTGGATAAAAATCCTTCAATTGCTCTATTCTCCTAGACAGTTGAACAGGTAGAGATTTTCTTGAAATTTTAATCAAATTTCATCTCCATGTGTCTCTAACATGCTAAAATTCTAATCCTTCACATTCTAATCTGAGGTTTGATGGAACTCTCAGCTTATTTTTCTAAAAAGCAAGAAGAAATGTAAGATTCTTAATGGACATAATTTTTAATTAAGAGTTAAGTGTAGAGCAGTGGCTTTAATTATATTGTTTATAAAAAACTTAGGAGAAACAGGAAGTAAAAACATTCATGAAAAATCTCCAAACCACACTTTTAAAAACTGAATGACTAAATTATTTACAGATATTGAATAAATTATAAATTTTTAAGCCAGCTTTCCTCCTCAAGTCTAGTTTAGCAAAATAAATAGCTTTCTTTTTTGTTTATTTGTTTATTTGGGGGGGGGGACGAGCAGGGGAGGGGCAGAGAGAGAGGGAGAGCTGTCAGCACGGCTGATGTAAGATTCGATCTCATCACCATGAAATCATGACCTGAGCTGAAATCGAGTCAGATGCTGAACCTACTGAGCCACCCAGGAGACCAAAAACAAATAGATTCCTATTGGGTAAATTACATAATCTATTTACTTGTGAGTTAGTTGCCTTAATCATTCTACTTTTGCTTTTTAAACTATGGGCATGTCACAACTGCCAAAGATCTTAATAGGAAAGATAAGTTAAACAGTGCTGCTGTTCTTTTGATTTTTTGGTCCCGATTCAGCCACCACCTCAGCCATTCTACATACAGAGAACACAAAACCACAAAGAAAGTAACCAATTTATTTTGCAAATGGGAACTGAGTTACTTACGGGTGAAATAACCAATACGGTCCTTGAACCCATCCTTAAAAGTAGATAAATGCGAAGCAACCTCAGACTAGAAAGAGAATACAGTACGACAGATGGAGGTAAGACCAGGGGTCTGACAGTAGGAGGGAGGGTCGGAAGTCATCTTCCTGTGCCCTTTTCTCTCACTAGTAATAAGCAGACCATTATCTACCCTGTCTTTACTACCAGGGCAGAACATGATTTAATACCAACCAGAGACATTAAACACAGTTCGAAACACTTTTTTTTTAAACTGTGCATGTCTATAGAGTTGTAGCATGCACAAAACAACACATGCAGGCAAAAAGGCTGACCACTATCTCTCACTGCCCTTTTGCCCAAATGAACTGATTACAACTAGGGAGGCAGAGGAGATGGACAGAAAAGTTCCCTAAGAAAAAGAATATATTGGTGGGAGGAGCAAATGAAAAATAATGAAGCAATGATTTTAACAAGAGATTCTCTATCCTAAGACATATATTCCTAGATTGACCAAAAGAGTCCCTAGTCTCTTTCCTTTCTATCTAGATCAGTGTCAATCAGATAAAGCAATTAATATTCCTGAGAGAATATTATTTCCAAGGAAGTATAAACTCACAAAAATAATATCCTAAGGAGTCCAAATGCTATGAAAAAGAACTGAAGAATCTCAGCAGGAGAGAGAATTAGTGAACCAAGCCCATCAAAAACTTAAAATAACCATAATAAATATGCTCAAAAAGATGTGAGAGGATACTGAAAACAGGAAGTCTGACCAAACATCCACAGAGAAAACAGCTAGTAATACTGAGTATAAAAATACTATGATGGAATATATACCAGGTTTGAACAGCAAAACATGTACTACAATAAATGAGCTGGAAAAGTGATGAAGGAATTCAACACGAAGGCATAATGAAAAGAAAATATGGAAAACATGAGAGATAAAAGAAGCAAAAGGGCTACATTCCTAAAACAGGAGACCCCTACAGAGGACATGATGGATTTTAAAAAGTAACAAAATAGTCTATCTTAAATAATTTTGAAAGTTACACAAAACGGATGAGTTTCTGGAAATTAAAAGACTATATATAAACACTCTTCCAATTCCCACCCATAGACATACATACTGTATAAAGATTGGAAAGAAATAAAGTATTATTTGTAGATGATATGAATCAGACAAATCATTAAAACTCCTGAAGACAAAACACATGTATCTGTAAATGCCAAAATGAAAACAGCAACAAAACAAAAGCTCCTTGAAAGGTACAGCTCAGGGGCACCTGGGTTGCTCAGTTGGTTGAGTGTTGGTTGACTTCTGATACCAGCTCAGGTCATGATCTTGCAGTCATGAGATCAAGCCCTGCATTAGGCTCTGCATGGAGCATTGAGCCCGCTTGGAGTTTCTCTCTCTCTCTCTGCCCCTCCGCTGCTCCTACAACATGCACTAGCAGGCTTGTGCTCTCTCTTCCTCTCTAAATAAATAAAAACTTAAAAAGAGAAAGATGTAGATCATGTCTTAATGCTAGGTACAATTTTCAAATAGTCAAAGTTTAACTTGGTCACCACTCCCTCATTCCTGAAGGCCCTATCATTTCTTCTTCCTACCCTGCTCCCAACCCCCATCACCTTCTGGATCCCTCTTTTCCTATCAGGTAACAGTCAATTATTCTTCTTTAAAGTGCTAGTTCCTAAAGGTTTAACTGAGCAATTCTCAAACTTTTGGGTCTCCAGATCCCTTCACTCTCCTAGAAATTACTAAAGACTCCAAAGACCTGTTGTTTATGTAGATTATACCTACTGATATTTGCCCTATTATAAATTAATACGAGAAATTCACCATCTCAGCCAAGTGATGAAACTAACATCAGAAATGACAAGTCAGGTTGACAGTATATACCTTGACAATGATGTGATGAAATGGCATTTTACCTTTGTGGTCTCTTCCCCCAAACCCATAAGGACCAGTTTAATTAGAGAAAAACAGACAAATCTCAATTGAAGGACACCGTGCAAAATATCTATACCAGTACTCCTGAAAATTGTCAAGGTCATCACAGACAAGGAAATCATAGCCAAGAGGACCCTGAGCAGACATGACTACTAAATATTATGTGTTATTCCAGATGGGATCCTGGAACAGAAAAGGACACTAGGTAAAAACTAAGGAAATCTAAATCAAGTATGGACTTTAATTAATAATGTATCAATCTAGATTCATTAATTATATCAAATGTACAATAAATGGGTTAATAATAGAGGAAATTGGGTACAAAGTACATGGGGACTACAATTTTTCTGTATGCCTAAAGCTATTCTAAAAAATAAAGTTTATTTTAAAAAAACTGGTTAAGAAAAGAATTAAACTAAGAAAACCTGAAGACTAAGAATACACAAGCACACACTCCATTTCATTAGCCAGCAGATTATGACCTCATCACCTCACATAGTCTCTGGAAAAGTACACCATATACTCATGACAGAATGAGAAAAAAGGCAAATAAAATCAAATACCATTGTATTACTCAAAAAATTATTCTAATATCACAAACTTTCTGAAAGGGTCTTGAGGAGTTTCATAGTCATGTAAACATACTTGGACAAGTTCTCCAAACATAAAGGAAATACAAAAGATTGCTGGGTTAGAATTCTGCTAATGTACTGTGTAGATCACTGTTTATTTTTCTTTTTCAAAGATAACTCTTTCTCTGACTCCCATTAGAGTTTATTACAGTTCCATTATATCTGCAAATTTTTCACATTATATTATTCAAGCTTCTAATAAGTACAAGAATATTTAGCAAATCAAAAAAAAAAGATATAATAAGAATCTAAGTATTCATACAATAAGAAATAACTAAGTGAGGGGCACCTGGGTGGCTCAGTTGTTAAGCATCTGACTTTGGCTCAGGTCATGATCTTGTGGTGAGTTAGAGCCCCACATTGGGCTCTGTGCTGACAGCTGAGAGCCTAGAGCCTGCTTTGGATTCTGTGTCTCCCTCTCTCTGCCCCTCCCCCACGCATACTCTGTCTCTCAAAAATGAATAAATGTTAAAAAAAAAAATAGAGGGGCGCCTGGGTGGCGTAGTCGGTTAAGCGTCCGACTTCAGCCAGGTCACGATCTCGCGGTCCGTGGGTTCGAGCCCCGCGTCGGGCTCTGGGCTGATGGCTCAGAGCCTGGAGCCTGTTCCCGATTCTGTGTCTCCCTCTCTCTCTGCCCCTCCCCCATTCACGCTCTGTCTCTCTCTGTCCCAAAAATAAATAAAAAAAAAAAAAAAAAAAAAAAAATAGAAAGAAAGAAAAAAAAATAACTGAGTCATATTTTCCCCACTCAGGAAGTTCAAACATTACAAATATTTAAGTACTAATTTGTAACTTTCATAAGTAAAAGAAGATAATAAAGCATAAAGTATACTAATCACATTGTTTTATCCTTTTAAAAACTGTCTCCCTTTAGAAGTTTCAATAAAGTTGTAAAATGGCAAAAAGATTCATAGTCTAGAAGACAAAATACCTAACAAAATATAGGTTGGCTAGTTTGTTTGCTTGAAAAGTATGGACTAGGAGAGCCTGGGTGGGTCAGTCACTAAGCCTCAGAATTTAGCTCAGGTCATGATCTCACTGTCCGGGAGTTCAAGCCTCACGTGGAGTGCTGTAGGGCGTGGAGCCTGCTTCTGAGTCTGTGTCTGTGTCTGTGTGTGTGTGTGTGTGTGTGTGTGTGTGTCTCTCTCTCTCTGCCCTTCCCCTACTCACTCTCTCTCTCTCTCAAAAGTAAGCATTAAAAAAAAATTAATCAAAAAAAAAACAGTATGGACGAGTCACAGTTATTCTCTCGAGCCCCCATTTTTGTAAACCAGTTAGGATATTAATTTATACCTTAGTGAATTAACATATCTAGGCAATGATCATCAATGGCTGCTATTAATACAAGAAGAATGACTGACATCATATGCCTCCTGATGGTAACACACAATACCCTTAATGTATTCTTGTCAAAAAAAAAAAAAAATTGAACCTGAATTTGAGGAAGCCGTTCATTCTAATGACCAATTTGCAACAAACACAAGAGATTGATGAACACATGAAATAATCACCATAGGGGAAATCCACATTGTGGGAAATTTAACAAGACAAACTACCTTATTTATGTATTTCAATAAGTTGAAAAGGAAAAGTTAAAAAGAGATGCAAGGGAAACTTAAAAGATTAAAAAAATCTCAGTGACTTATCAACCAAGTCCAACATAAAAATTATAAAAAAATACTTAGGAGACAATCAGGAAAGTTTAAGCATCAATTAGTTATGTGACTAAAGAATTACTCATTTTTAGGATTCTAATGTTGTTTATGGTTAAAGTTTAAAGAAAAGTCTTTAGATTTTAGAGATACATACTGAAATACTTACAAATAAAATGATTTGTCCATAATTTGCTCCAAAAAAAATATGGAGTGGGAAGGTGGGACTACAGATGAAACAAGACTGACCTGAAATATTAATTGTTGAAGTGATGGGTACATGAGGATTCATTATATTAGTCCATCCTTTTCTAAATATATTTGAAATTTTCTATAATAAAAAGTTCAAGATAACACCATTCATGAATGTGTAATTAAAATACAAATTCTTATACTTAGCGAGCAGCTATTGGAAAGAGACAGAGCTGTATTAATATGAGAGAGAATGAGTACGTACATGACCAACTGGTGACTAAAATTTCTAGTTATTTTATTACTTCATAGAAGAAGATCTCTGGCCAACTAATCTTTGACAAAGCAGGAAGGAACATCCAGTGGGGGGTAAAAAAACAGTTTCTTCAGCAAATGGTATTGAGAAAACTGTGCATCAACATGCAGAAGAATGAACCTGGACCACTTTCTTACACCATACACAAAAATAAACTCAAAATGAATGAAAGACCTAAATGTAAGACAGAAAACCATAAAAATCCTAGAGGAGAAAACAGGCAACCACCTCTTTGACCTTGGCTGCAGCAACTTCTTATATGACATATATCCGGAGGCAAGGGATGAATGAAGCAAAAGCAAAAGCAAAAATGAACTACTGGGACCTCATCAAGATAAAAGTCTTCTGCACAGCAAAGGAAACAATCAGCAAAACTAAAAGGCAACCAACAGAATGGGAGAAGATATTTGCAAATGACGTATCAGATAAAGGCTTAGTATCCAAAATCTATAAAGGACTGAACAAACCCAACACTCAAAAACAAATAATCCAGTGAAGAAATGGGCAAAAGACATAAATAGACACTTTTCCAAAGAAGACATCCAGATGGCTAGCAGACACATGCAAAAGGTGCTCAACATCACTCATCATCAGGGAAATACAAATTAAAACCACAATGAGATACTACTCACACCTGTCAGAATGGCTAAATTAACAACTTGGGCAACAGATGTTGGCAAGGATGTGGAGAAAGGGGAATGCTTTTGCCCTAATAGGAATGCAAACTGGTGCAGCTATTCTGGAGAACAGTATGGAGGTTCCTCAAAAAATTAAAATCAGAGCTACCCAAGGCCCAGCAATTGCACTACTAGGTATTTATCCAATGGATTAAAAAAAATGCTGATTCGAAGGGGCACATGTACCCCAATGTTGAGAGCAGCACTATCGACAATAGCCAAAGTAAGGAAAGAGCCCAAATGTCCACCAGCTGATGAATGGATAAAGAAGATGTGATGTATATATATACAATGGAGTATATTACTCGGCAATCAAAAAGAATGAAATCTTGCCATTTGCAACAACATGGATGGCACTAAAGTGTATTATGCTAAGCAAAATCAGTCAGAGAAAGACAAATACAGGATTTCACTCATATGTGGAATAAAGAAACAAAACAGATGAACATAGGGGAAGGGAAGCAAAAACAAGAAAAACAGAGGGAGGCAAACCATAGAGTCTCTTATACAGAGAACAAACTGAGGGTTGCTGGAGGGGTGTTGGATGTGGAGGTGGGATAGATGATGGCCATTAAGGAGGGCACTTGTTGGGATGAGCACTGGGTGTTATATGTAAGTGATGAATCACTAAATTCTAATCCTGAAGTCATTATTACACTATATGCTAACTGGGATTTAAATAAAATTTTAAAAATTAAAAAAAAAAGTTTACTAATATTTTAAAAACCAGTGCATGCAATTTTTAAGAACACTACTAACTCATACTGACATGCTGCTCATATTTTCAAAGAACTTTCTGGTTTCACTAGATCATACTGTCCCTATCAAGTAGTCAGAATGAGTATGCCTGCCTATATATTTTTCTATTGTAGTAGAATATTTGCCTCAACATTTTAGGAAGGAAAACTGAGATTCTGAGAAAGTATAAAGCCAAAATTACTGAACAGCCTAGGCTTTTTTCAATGTTTTATTGCCTCTCCTGCCTTGTATTTACCTTTTTGGAGAGAAGGGTTAATATAGCTAGTTATATCAACAGTAGTAGCTTTTATTTATTGGATATTTATAATGTCTCTGACTTTGTAATAGGCACTTTATAGATATCTTATCTCAATTATAACTTAAAACAACTCTAGAAGGTAGATATTACTATCACCTTTATATAATAGATGAAAAAACTGAAAACCTGGAGAATTTAATTAATTACCCAAGTTATACAACTAAGCAACCGAGGTTAGATTTTAACATGCAGCTAAATGTCTACAGAGCCCATGTTCTTATCCACTTCTCCTAGATCTAATCAGTAACCAGCTTAGGCTGTGCAGTTCAAAGGTGATATTTTATAAATAGGTAATTCAAAAGTAACTCTCAAGATTAGTTTCAAAAACAGAATATTTCAGTAGTTTACAATGAAATTATTGGTAGTATTCTCCCTAAAATAAGCTACAATATTTCACAGAAACTTAATGAAGACAAAGAAAACTGTCTCATTGCTTTTTAAATATCTTGCTCAAACCTCTCAGTATCAACAGGAATTAGATTAAAAATGAATAAAACTTTATTAATACAGCACCAGTGTTCAGTACAGAATTTAATACTACCTGTTTAGATATTAGCTTAAAAGATAACAAATTTAAAGCAATTCTATTCAGAAAGACAGGTACGGAGTCAACACATTAGTGGCAAAGTACTCAGAGACACCTCTTAAGCTGTGAGCTCTTAGAGAAGATAATTAACCTCCAGCTTAGAGCCCATTTCTCTATCTACAAAAGTAAGGATAAACAAATACCTACCTTTAATGGCTGTTGTGAGGACAGTCTGACAAAGTATACACTTAGAGAATAGCAACTGTTGTTACTACTGGCATTTTTATTATCACTAAGAGATTAAAAATATTTCAGCTAAAAGAAGTTAAGAAAGCCCATTAGTTTTAAATAAAATATTTATGGCAAAGCAAACATGTTCTAAGAGAAGGCTTTAATCTTAACTTTTTGCTGAAATCATAGCGAAAATAAAATAAGCTACCATCAGTTTTCCTTTTATAATCGCTGTGATAATAACCTTCATAAAACAAATTACTTCCAGGTCCATTTTATTTTCTATTAACAAATTATTTTAAAGTTTAACTTTTTTTGACCCTTTAAGAAACTAAAACAAGTTTAAACCAGAAATCCAAAAAAGGCTGGGAACAAAGTAACACAAGTAAACAAAAGTGCATTTTGCTACCAATCATTAGACTATTCTTACATTTGAGCCTGAACGAAGGACATTCACTAAATTAAAATTTATAAACATCTTAATATAATAGTGACTTTCAATTCCACAGCAATATGAAACACAGAAAAATCAGCCTCTGCATTAACCCAAAGAACCTACCGTCCCAAGAGCTGGAACCAAGTCAATATAAGTAAGCAGAGAAAGATATAGGACAGAAATATCAGAAAACTGGGTTATGCTTCAATAAGTTTTAAAATATGTCATTTTCATATGAGCATAAGAGTTAAAGTGTTACTTTAAAATTCTTTTAAGTTTGTTTTAAATACTTTTTTAAAATAAAACGATGGCTTGTATCAAACACTTTACAGCTAGATGATAGTACCTTATTATGCTGTATTTGAACCACTCACCGAAGTTTGATCAGGTTCTCCATCAGCCAAACCTGCATCCATAGTGAAAGAAGGTAAGTTTACGCTTCTCTTTCCATTAATCTTTAGCCATCCTGTAAATATGGAAATCCTAGAAGAAAAAAATTACATATATTAGGACTAGTATAAAACCGTGATAAATGAGAAAAAAAAAGGATTAAGTATTTTAGGAGAGAGAAATTATTTTAGGCTGAGGTAATTGGGAAATCCAATAATGGGAAAAACAGATTTTGACATGGGCCTTGAAGAATGGTGAAGATTCAGAGAAAAATGGAAGAACGACAGACAATATTCCAAGTGAAGAGGCATAGCAAGAGCAAGGTTACAGGCATAAGACTGTTCAATGTTTAAAAAGATGTTTAAATCTACTTTACAATTAAGGAAATAAAATGTTCTTTTTTCATGATTATATTGGCAAAAACTTTTAAAAAGTGTGCTAATATCCAACACTGACAAGAATGTAGGAAAACAGATATTCTCATACTTGTGTGAGAAGAATATAAATCATAACAATTTTTAGAAAGATAATTTAAAATATGTACACTTTAATCCAGTAATTTAGAGGCTAATAATTATGCCATATGTACTTGTTTATATAAATGCACAAAGATATATAAATACATCCAACAAAGTAACAGATTTGATGAGAAGAACTGGAACAACCTTAATGTCAATCATTAGGAGTTTGCTTAAATTATACTATATACATACAATGGAACATCATGCCAGCAACTTCTAAAAATGAAGAAGGTGTTTTTACATACTCTTTATGTATTTACTTCATACAGAGAGAAGGCCACATTAGGTGGAAAAGGCAAATTACAGAACATTATTGATAAAATACTCTGCATTTTCCCAATTTTACAATGAACACGTATTACTTCATAGTTATTTTTATTTTGAAAGTCTTACAAGCATGTCTTTATCACAAGTCTTTTTCTTCCGAACTTTGTAAACAAAACCTCCAAGTTGAAGTCTTTTTTTTTTTAATGTGTATTTATTTTGAGAGAGAGAGCAAGCACAAATGGGAGAGGGGTAGAGAGGGAGAGAGAGAATCCCAAGCAGACACCATGCTGTCAGTGTAAAGCCTGACGCGGGGCTCAGATCTCACCAAATGCAAGATCATAACCTGAGCCAAAATCAAGAGTCAAGATGCTCAACCGATTGGGCTACCTGTGTGCCCCCAAGCTGAATTCTTATCATATAAAACTACATATATTCAAAAGCCTCTAATAAACTCTCTAATAATTCTTCCTTAAAAGAGCTAACGAAACCAAAATCAACAAGTCAGCAGAATTCTAGTCATTTCTTGAAGTTCTAAAATCATTTTGTTTCTGCGAGTATAAAAAAGCTTCACTGAAGCGTAAATGCTGGTGAAAATACTTCTTAACTGGGCTTTGGAGGGCTGTCATTTGGTTTCTCTCATATAAACAATACAATTAGCCCAAGCTAAGTGAACTTGCAGTTTATAAACCTTAAGTATACTTCCCCACTATATGTATTACAATGCACTGTAATTATTTATTCTCATGATCTAATTCTCTTCAGGGACAAAGACTGCATTTTACTGATCTGTCTACCCAGTGCTGGTTCATGGCAGACATTTCATAAACATTTGTTGCACTAAACTGTCACTTCAATTACCTGTATGAATAAAAAATAATCCAAAACAGATGATACAAAAATTATTTATGTCTATGTGATGCACACTATAATTCATATTTGAATACTGACACACATATTCTAGAAATTGGCAATATTAAAAACAAAACGATAAGACACCCACTGGAAGCTTCAACTTCAAAAATATTTTACTGGGGAGCCGGGGTGGCCCAGTCAGTTAAGTGTCCAACTTCAGCTCAAGTAATGATCTCACAGTTCGTGGGTTTGAGCCCGCATCAGGCTCTGTACTGACAGCTCAGAGCCCACAGCCTGCTTTGGATTCTGTGTCTCCCTCTCTCTCTCTGACCCTCCCCTGCTCATGCTCTGTCTGTTCTGTCTCTCTCTCTCTCTCTCTCAAAAATAAGTAAATATAATTTTTTTTTAAATTTTACCAATTTTTTCATCTTATCCATTCCATTCTAAGGATTCCTTTATTACTAGACATTATATTAGGCACTTAAAATGCATCAATGAAGGAGTTCCCCTCTACTTGGTAGATGGGATACTGCCTGATTCATAAATCATTTAGTAAAGCCAATTAGATCTATAAAATAAAATTAAAATAGAGATGCCCAGGTGGCTTAGTCAGTTGAGCATCTGACTTCAGCTCAGTTCATGATCTCACAGTTCGTGAGTTCAAGTCCCACATCAAGTTTTGCACTTATACTGCAGAGCCTGCTTTGGATTCTCTGTCTCCCTCTCTCTCTCTGCCCCTCCCCCACTCTCTCTCTCAAACATATATATTTTTAAAAATTATGTAAAATAAAAATACATCAATAAACAAAACAAAGCCCTACTCTCATGGAGCTTATATACTAGGAGACAAAACAATAAATACAATAAAAATAAAAGTTATATGTTAGAAAGTGATGCTATGAGGAGAGGCTTGGTGGCTCAGTCAGCCAAGCATCCAACTCTTGATTTTGGCTCAGGTCATAATCTTACGATTGTGAGATCAAGCCCTGCATCAGGCTCCAAGCTGGGTGTGGAGTCTGCCTGGGATTCATATTCTCTCTTTCTCTCTTTCTCCCTCTCTCTCTCTCCTTCTGCCCCTGCCCTTCTCTGGCACGCTCTCTCTCTCTCTCTCTCTTACACACACACACACACACACACACACAAGCACGCGCACGCTCTCTCCCTCTCTCCCTCAAAAAAGAAAAAAAAAAAGGTGATACTAGGAGAAAAAAATAAAGCAGGCTAAGAAAAACCAGGGAGGAAAGGGTTACAATTTTAAGTCAGATATTTATGGAAGGTCTCATTGAAAAGATGACATTTGACCGAAGATTTGAAGTAGGGAGGAAAATAGCCACGTAGATATCTGAAAAAGAGTTTTCAGGTCAGAGGAAATAGCCAGTGCAAATGTTGTAAGTGACTAACTTGTAAGTCTGAGGAAAAGCAAGAAAACCATGTGGCTAGAACAATGTGAGCAAAGGGAATAAAGAGCAGCAAGAGATATGATCACAGAGGTAAGGCCTGAGGGACTGAAAAGGTGGCCATCAGACAAGACGACAGATGGGAAAGTAAGGTTTTTTTCTTTGGGGGAATTTGGGAGGGGGTAAGCAGGTGTTTGGTTTGGGGCATGTTAAGTTTGAGAGGTCTATTTGATATTCAAGTGGGTATGTTGAGCAAGCAGTTGGAAAAAATATAGCACCGTGAAGATTCAGATAGCAAAATGAGGGGTAAAGTTTTTGAACACGTTTAGTTTTTAAAGACATGAATGTATTCTTGGTATCAGGTATGTGATAAATGTTTGTTAGCCTGTGAATAGCATATAGATACTATACTTCTCAAATGACTTTTTTAAACCAGTATTTGGTTTTGCAGTAAGTTTATAATGAGGAGATTTGATTCCATGAGGAGTATTTTATACTTTAGCAATAGGCAGCTCTCGAAAGCTTTATGAAAACAAAACAGTAACAAAACCATACATGACAAGGAATATGTAAAACAGAAGTCACAAAATGTAAGGCAACTGGCTGTGGTTTTGGTTCTTCTTTCCAAACCAGTATTTCAAAATGTATACATAACAATGGAGTTTTAAGACTAGTCCTAACACTATGGAAAATGTGGCAACACTGAGGAATGACTGATTACAGCTGAGCAGCAGCCAACTACTTGACACAGGTAAACATTCTCCAGTTTGCACCCACCTCTCACACAATATTTGCATCTGTACTTTTCATTGCTTCCCTCATTTTTTGCTACCTGCCTAGGTTCTGTAAGTGCTTGAGTTCTGACCACTCATTTAAGGTAACCTGTACAGAATCTTTGCTAACACAAAGAAACACATTCAATAACATACACAACTGCCTTTAGTAGAGCAATTTTATAAGCTCCCATTTTGGATTTCTTCTATCAGCCACCATCCTTTCTGTGACTAAGTTTTCTACCTATGCTTTCTGAGCTATCCCTTCTAGTACCTAATGATAGTAAAAGCCTTTACTTATATATCAAGAACTTGTCCTGTCAGTCCTTCTGCTTGTCCCCAATGCTCAAACCCCACTGATTGTTAAAAAGTCCTTTCTCAGTCCTACCTCCCTAAAAGCTACCCTCCTCTATTTTACCTCCATTGGAAATTTTCTTAAATATTCATGCTTCATTTCCTCTATTTCGTTCCCCTGACTTCATGACTACATGTATTATGTTGGTTCTACACCTAGGTTAATCTGAAGCACAGATGTATGTGCATATATGTGTGTGTTGTACGTATAGCTTTTGATGATTTTAATTAATGTTTTCTTGACTTTATCCCAATTTATGATTAAAACAAATACTATGCCTTCCTTGACCATCACTGCCTGGAAATATGGATTTCCTGCCAATATAATTTTCACTTAACTGTACCTTCCCATGCTATATTAAATAAAAGGGCAACAATGGACATCCTTGTCTTGTTGCTGATCTTAGGGGGAAAGCTTTCAGCTTTTCACCACCAAACAAGATGTTAGCTGTCGGCTTGTCATATATGGCCTTTATTATACTGAGGTACATTCCCTCTATATCTGCATGTTGAGATTAAACGGATGAACTTTGTCAAACACTTTTTCTGCATCTATGGAAATGACCATATGATTTGTATACTGGAGTTTATTAATATGGTATATCACAGTGACTGATTTGTAGATGTTAAACCATTCTTGCAGCCCTAGAATAAACCCACTTGATGATAGTGTATGATCCTTGTGATGTATTATTTCAGTTTGCTAATATATTTTTTTTTTTTTAATTTTTTTTTTTTTCAACGTTTATTTATTTTTGGGACAGAGAGAGACAGAGCATGAACGGGGGAGGGGCAGAGAGAGAGGGAGACACAGAATCGGAAGCAGGCTCCAGGCTCTGAGCCATCAGCCCAGAGCCCGACGCGGGGCTCGAACTCACGGACGGTGAGATCGTGACCTGGCTGAAGTCGGACGCTTAACCGACTGCGCCACCCAGGCGCCCCAGTTTGCTAATATTTTTTTGAGGATTTTTGCATCTATGTTCATCAGGGATATTGGCCTGTAATTTTTTCTTGTGGCATCTTTGTCTGGTTTTGGTATCAGGGCAATGCTGGCCATATAAAATGAATTTGGGGAAGAGTCCTCTCCTATACTTTGGAAGAGTTTGAGAAGGATTGACATTAACTCTTCTTTGAATGTTTGGTAGAATATACAAGTGAAGCCATCTGATCTTGGACTTTTGTTGGTAGGAGGTTTTTAAATCACTAATTTGATCTCTTTACTAGCAACTGATCTGTTCAGATATTCTATTTCATTAGGATTTAGTCTTGGTAGCTTGTATATTTTTAGAAATGTATTCATTTTTTTTTTCTAGATCGTCCAATTTGTTGGCATATAATTATAATTGTTCCTGGTAGTCTCTTACAATCCTTTGTATTTCTGTGGTGTCAGTTGTAATTTCTCCTCTTTCATTTCTAATTTTATTTATTTGAGTCCTTTTTTTTCTTAGTAAGTTTAGCTAAAGGCTTGCCAATTTTGTTGATCTTTTCAAAGATGCAGCTCTTAGTTTCAATGATCTTTTCTACTGTCTTTTTCAGTCTCCATTTCATTATTTCTGCCCTAATCTGTTAGTTCCTTCCTTCTACTAGTTTTGAGCTTACTTTGTTCTTTTTCTGTTTCCTTAAGTGTAAAGTTAGGTTGTTTATATGAGATTTTTTCTTATTTCTTCAGTGAGGCATTTATCACTATGAACTTCTCTCTTGGAATGACTTGCTGCATCCCACAAATTTTGGTATATTTCTGTTTTTGTTTCTCTTAGGTATTTTTTAATTTAAAAATTTTTTAAAAATATTTATTTATTTGAGAGAGAGAGAGAGAGAAAGTTCAAGTGGGGGAGGAGCAGAGAGAGAGGGAGACACAGAATCCGAAGCAGGCTCCAGGCTCCCAGCTGTCAGCACAGAGCCTCACATGGGGCTGGAACTCATGCACCATAAGATCATGACCTGAGCCAAAGTTGGACGCTCAACCAACTGAGCCACCCAGGCGCCCCTTGAGGTATTTTTTAAAATTTCTCCTTGACTCAAATGGTCAGTCAGTAGCATGTTGTTTAATCTCCACATATTTGTAAATTTTCCAGTTTTCTTCATGTAAATAATTTCTGGTTTCTAACCACTGTGGTAAAAATAATGCTTGATATGATTTCAATACTCTTAAATTGATTAAGACTTGTTTTATAGCCTAACATATGACTGATTTTGGAGAATGTTCCATGCGTACTTGAGAAGAATGTGCATTCTGTTGCTTTTGGATGGAATGTTCTATATGTCTACTAATTCCATCTGGTCTAAAATGTTTAAGGGCAATGTTTTCCTATTGATTTTCTGTCTGGATCATCCATCCATTGATATTGGAGTATTAAAGTCCCTTATTATCGTATTGCTGTCTACTTCTCTTTAGGTCTTGTTAATAGTTGCCTTTTACATACTTAAGTGCTCTCATGTTGGTGTATAAATATTCATAAATGTTACATCCTCCTGTTAGATTGATCCCTTTATCATTATATAATACTCATCTTTGTCTTATTACACTTTTTGTTTTAAAGTCTATTCTAAGTATAGCTACTCCAGTTTTTAGTTTCCATTTGCATGGAATACCTTTTTCCATCCCTTCCCTTTCAGACTCTGTGTGTCCTAACATCTAAAGTGAGTCTCTTACGGCAGCATGCAGATGGGTCTTGTATTTTGTTCTTTTTTTTTTTTTTTTAATCTATTCAGCCACTCTCCAATCTTTGGAGAATTTAATCCAATTACATTTAAAATAATCACTTTTTTAATTTTTAAAAAATAATTATTGATAAGTATTGTGCCTACTACCATTTTGTTAATGGTTTTCTGACTATTTTCATAATTCCTCTCCTCTCTTACTCTTCCTTTGTGGTTTGGTAACTTTGTTTTAATGGTATGCTTATATTCTTTTCATCTTTTGTGCATTTACTATCATTTTTTGCTTTGTGGTTATCATGAGGCTTACATATAACAACTTCTAACTACAGCAGTCTATTTTAAGTTGATAAGTTTGATCCAATTGTAAAGCTTAACATTTTTATACTCTTCCACAACCCTACCCCCCAAATTTAAAATTTAAAACCATGAGACTGGATGATATCTCCTGGGAATCTGTGCAGACAGAAATAAGGACCAAGGTCAGATCTCTGAGGTACTTCAATATTAAAGGATCAATATTTATAGAATGAATCCCATTTCAATTTGCAGAACTACTCACATAGTTTATGTAAAGACTGAATTAACTAATATAAAAGGCAAAGAAGATACATACACACACACACACACACACACAGTAAAAGTCAAATCATAACATGACTTTTTAAAAAGTGGGGGGGGGCACCTGAGTGGCTCAGTTAGTTAAGCATCCGACTTTGGCACAGGTCATGATCTGGCCGTTCAGAGTTTGAGCCCTGTGTTGGGCTCTGTGTTGACAGCTCAGGGCCTAGCCTGTTTCAGATTCTGTGTCTCCCTCTTTCTCTCTCTGCCCCTCCTCCATTCACTCTGTCTCTCTCTTTCTCTAAAATAAGAATAAACATTAAAAAAAATTTAAGGAATTAGGAAGCAGGAAAAGAAAGATAAAATTAAGGATAAGTGCCCTAAATTCCTTACCTTTGATAACAAGAAGTTGAGATAAGAGACCCTGCTAATAAGTCAAGAAACAAGTTTTTAGTGTTTTCTTTCAAGCCAAAGATTACAACTAAAAATATAAAACAAAAATCCTAGAGGAAAGGTTGACTGACTAGTGGCCTAAAGTATAAGCACAATAATTTTCTCATCGTTCAGAGGTGAAAGTCAAAAGATGTTTAAGTGATAATAAGTCTAAGAATTACAAAGTTTAGTTTTTTAAGTTAAAATGGTAATTAAACACAAATTTAATGGCAGGAGGCCCTAGGGAATAGGTTGAGAAGAAAGGCAATCTCTCCTGACACTTAAAAAAATTTTCAACAGTGTATGTTACTACTATAATCAAAAAGAAAGTCTAATAATTTTTTTTGCAGAAGAGTACAATATATCAAAATCCTGAAGGCTCCTTTCTCCAAATTGCCAGGCTAGAGGTAGGCCTGCATCCAAATTTAAACATAATTACTAGCTAAATTCAAAGTTTAAAGAAGACTTTGTTCTCTCTTTTGTTCTTTTTGTTATCAGTACTTTAGATGTTGTTTGGAAACCTGGTGCCTCGTTGTCTACACTTAAACTAAAAAAGTTCCTAGAAAAGGTAATTTTTATAATAATTCTTCTCTATTTTGGGCTTAAATTGCTATTTCAGTCACAGAAAAAAGGAATGATCAGCCACTAAGCAAAGCTAACATCTTTAACACATGTCATTTAATCGTTAACAACCTTCTGATGCTATAATGAATGATGGCTGCTTCTGAAGGCATTGACAGGTTGTGTACGATTGGTACGATCTCATAGGATGCCCCCAAGGTTTTTTGTTTTGTTAAAAATGTAGCAAAAACAAAAATTCTCAAAAGCAAGAATGCTTATCAATGAATACACCATACTTCCAAAGAATAACACACCGAAAAGTAGGATTGGATTCAAGAATTTTAATTTCACTCACTGCCAATTTGGCAATAATAGGTTGCAAATAAAAACAATTTGGTTTGGGGTGCCTGGGTACCTCCATCAGTTAAGCCTCTGGCTCTGGATTTCGGCTCAGGTCATGATCTCAGCGTTTCTGAGATGGAGCTCAGTGTTGGGCTTTGTGCTGACAGCGTGGAGCCTGTCAGGGATTCCCTGTCTCTCTCCGCCCCTCCCCTGTTCTCACTCTTTCAAAAAACAAAACAAAACAGAAAAACATTTTGATTTAGTTAGTTTGAACTAATCTACAGTATTTACACTAAGTCAAATCCTTAAGGTAAGCCTAATATGAGAAATTCATTACACAAATGTGATAGTTCCCCAAAAGCACGCCAGCACCAACACCCTATTCATAAGTACTTTGACAAGGATGCCTGGCTGGCTCAATCAGAAGAGCATGTGACTCTTGATCTGCGGGTTGTGAGTCCAAGCCCCACATGGGGCATAGAGATGACTTAAATAAAACTTAAAAAAAAAAAAGTACTTTGACAAAAAATAAAAATCATGTAAGTGAACTGCTCAATTAGAGCAGTCTGATATATCCAAATGGCTTTCATCTAAATTATTGCAAGATAGTGTAATATATACATTTCTTACAGTGTAATAATATTTTGGCACCTATGAATTATGTTAAAATTCCTTCCCCTCTAAAAATAACAAGAACAACAATGATGATGATGAAATACACAATATATAGAGTTCAGCCAAAACAATACCATTAGCAATTTGCCCAGAGGAAAACCAACAGCGTTGGACTAAGTTCAATGAAAAACAGAAAATCACTACTACCAAATTTCTAGCAAGTTACGAACCAAATTCTATTTCCCAATTTCTCTAGACCAACCATTAATATACCAACCATTAATATAATTCATAAAACTTATGGCTTATAAGCCTTTACTTATGTTGCTTCATGATCAATTATATGCCCTTTGTAGGGCTCAAAATACATTCATCAAATATTTATTTACTTCTTGTCACGTAGAGACACTATTCTGGATTCTGGACATATATAGAACAATAATCATCATTCCTGTCCTAGCTGAAAGAAAGCAAAATATACTGACTAGTACGCTACAACATAATGAGCCTATGACAAAGCTACATGCGTGATGTTACCTATAAAAACACATAAGGATATTAAACTCAGACTTTTGGAGGCAGTAGAGTAAGAATACAAAAAGCAAAAACAAAACAAAACACTTTGCAAAGCCTTTTTATATTAAATAAAACAAATTAACTACCAGAAATAGAATATATAAATAATCCTAACTAGAATTAATTAATGCAAAATCTTTTATAAATCTTATAATCTAATGGCTTTTTTAATTTATGCAGACTATTTTGAACTTAAGTTTTCTTTTTTTTTTTTTTTTTTTGAGATTCATCTGTTTGGCTTTGGACTTAGGGACAAACAAAACTAGTTTACATCATCTCCCAATATATACTTAATTCTACAAAAACAAACAAAAAAGAACTGAAGTGATCTCAAATAAATTACTATACAGTTTACAATCCGCCTAAAAAAATACATGTGGGAAAGGAATATATCAGAAATGTAACTGCCTAGTTTAAAAATAAATAAACTTTGGTTACAGCAAGACTCTATCACATATAAATCCCTGGACATTTTGCACAGTTGGATACAGGGAAGAACGTATGGATAGAGCTTGATACTTCCTTAAAAGTATCAAGCCAACCTGCAGAAAACTGCATAAGATACCTTTTACTATACATTCATACTTCCCTTTTAAAACTTCAAGAAAAAACTATTCTGAAGTGAAATATCTAGTTTTATAGGTTTTAAAGGAAATAGCAAAATAGCACCCAGTAGCAACCAGACCCACCACCCAGTCTGTGATCTCCAGTACTTCTCATTAAAAGACACCAGGGCTTCCTGGAGAAATGGCATATTCTAGGTCTAAGACAACAAATGTACAAGGTGAGTACATTCCAGTATCTTGCATATCCAAGCAAGAATGCTATGAAAGTCTACCAGAGTTATATAGTGAAGACTCAGGAGCCACCTGAAAAGGGCTCCCAGTAGCCAAAGACAGGACCACTTTGCAGAGAAAACTTATACCTACATAAGACAGTATGAAAGTCAAGGGGCTAATTATCCAATTCATATAGGGTTCAAAAACAAGACAAACTAATGGCATAGAAATCTAGATAATGGTTTATCTTTGAAGAAGCTGTAGGGGATAAAGATAAGGATGGGACAAGGAGGTTTCTGAGTGCTATCAATGTTCCATTTCTACGCTCTCTAGAATATGCTTCTGGAAATAATTACAATTTTAAAAATTTAGGTCTTAAAAACATTTTACGCTGATTATCTAATAGCTAAAATTCTAATGATAAAGCTGAGTTATTAGTGTTTTATCAAATACTACAACAAATATTAAATGTAAGTATTATCTACTTGTTGATGTATTCATTTATATTCTTCTATCATCTGGTACTTAAACTGTTTTCTAGTTTGTTTGTTTTTAATTTTAGAGGGAAAGAACATGCAAGCAAGGCAGAAGGGCAGAGGGAGAGAGAGAATCTCAAGCAGGCTCCACACTCAGCACAGAGCCCAACAGGGGGCTCAATCCCACGACCCTGGGATCATGACCTGAGCTGAAATCAAGAGTTGGACACTTAACCCACTGAGCCACCCATGCACCCTGAAACTTGAACTGTTTTAAGAATGGTAAATGATATCTAATTGTATATATAGTACAAAAAGGTTATTTTTTCTGAAGCAGATGAATATGGTAAATTTCAAATATTTGGCTTCAAGAACCTAAAAAAATCAAAATGACATACAAGGAGCTTGCTTATAAGTTTAATAAAGACCACTAAGAAAAAAGTATCAGTTTCCCCTATTACTTACCTTCCACATACTGTTCTATAAAATATCTCCGAGACAACAACTCAAAACAAAAGGCTACAAGACCCAAAATATGGGTAATTTGATCATTTTGAAAAGCTTTGTGATAAACTACTTGGCATTAACAGATACTATAAATGTTTTCAAATGAATTAATGCACTTGAAAAATACATACTAATATCACACTAATTTTAAAAAAAGAACAGACAAGACCAAATGGATTCCACTTCTTCTCTATTACAGAGGTATTTCCTCCTCTTTGCACTCAAAGTGCTTCTAGTACATCTGCCTTCTTCATTTTAGATCCAAAGCCCCATAAAGACAGTTTATACAGAGCGCATGGTAAGTGCCAAGCATTATACTACCCCCAGGAGAGCCAAAGTACACAAAATACCCATGGTCCATGACCTCAACGACTTTACATGAGGTTATGGAAAATTTCTCATAGAAAATGTTTTAAGTTGGGACCTAAAGCATTAGTGGCAGTTAGCTAAGTAAAGAATGGCAAGCAACACATTCTCACCAGAGAATATGCATAAGCCCTTAGGCAGGAGGCCACTCACATATTCTCCCATACTTCCAGTAATACAGTGCATAGTAAATATCTCACATTATTGATAATAATCTGATAGAGGAGCAGTGTGAGAAGATGGAAGGGGGCAACGTGTATTCTGAATTTGATAACTGACATTTAAACATGCTATTTAGTTAGACTTTTTAAGAAATGAAAATCAACTATTGGTTTGGGTCCATTCAGTAGCTATTTCTATTCGCCACAAGGTAATGTGGAAGAGAAGCAATTACAGTGGGTAAAATTTTGATGTTTTTCCTTCTCCAGAACAAGAAAGTTGTCAAAAAAATAATGTGTGAGGCAAAAAGAACTACATATTTCTTTCCATCACCTTATTCATTTGCCATTTTCTTCCTAAAAGCATTTCTTGTACTTTAAGAATCCAACAACAAGGTCCAAATCTTTCTTACACCTACTAAATCAGCACTTAAAATAGTGTGAATAACATCCTTAACTGTTTATAATACACACCTTGGGTTTTCACAGCGGCCAAATTCAATGCCTAATTATGCAAACATGCTGTGACTGTAAAGGAGTGTAAATAACAAGGCTAATGCTTCTGCCTACCAAAATGAGTTATTAAAAGTGGTGTGTGGCAGGGGGCATGTGGGTGGATCAGTTGGTTAAGTATCCAACTGTTGATTGTGGCTCAGGTCATGATCTCATGGTTGTGAGATCAAGCCCTCTGGCAGGGGCAAAGAGCCTACTAAGATCCTCTCTCTTCCTCTCCTTCTGCCCGACTCCCCAGCTCACGTGTGCGTGCACTCTCTCTGTCTCTAAATAAATAAATAAAGTGGTGTAGCAAATGTATTGAAACTGGAACCATTGTGCACCATTTGGTGAGAATGTCAAATGGTACAAATGCTGTCACAAAGAATATAGATGTTCCTCAAAGACATTAAAACTAGAATTACCACATAATCCAGCAATTCCTCTTCTGTGTATAAACTCAAAAGAACTCTAAGCAGAGTCTTGAACAGGTACCTGCACACATCCATGTTCACAGCAACATTATTCACAACAGCTAAAATATGTAAGTGTCCACTGAAGAATGGTTAAGCAAAATTGGTATATACAGTGGCCTATTATTCAGACTTAAAGAAGAAGGAAATTCTGGTACATATTACAACATGCATGAACCATGAAGACATTATGCTAAATGAAATAAATCAGTCACAAAAAACCCACAAATACTGTAGGATTCCACTTATATGAGTAGTCAAAATCATAGAGACAAAGAAGAAGGTAGGATGCAAGGAGCTGAGAGAAGGGGAAATAGAGAGTTACTGTTTAATAGTATACAGTTTTTGGTTTTGCAAGATGAGTTGTTCTGGAGATGAATGGTGGTGACGGCTGCACAAGCACTGAACTATCATACACTTAAAATGGTTAAGACCAGGGACCCTGGCTGGCTCAGCCGGTAAAGCATGCAACTCTTGATCTCAGGGTTGTGAGTTCAAGCCCCATTCTGGGCACGGAGCCTACTTAAAATACATACATACATATAAACATATATACAATTTTTTTAAAAAATGGTTAAGACAGCAAATTTTAGATCATGTGTATTTTACCACAATTTTTCTTAATTTGGTGGGAAAAAGCAGTGTGATTCCTTTCTTCCTATTTAGAAATACCTTAATTAGAGATCAGATTCAAGACCTATCAACTTTCCTCAAAGATGACAGGTTTGACTGGTTCTATTTAGAAAGAAATCAATTATGGTGGCACTGTGATCCCTTTCCATGATGCACTACTTATTCACACTGAATCATTTAAATCTAATGATCTCTTATCTCATTTGTGCACAAAAGATCCTCCCCTTCCTATTAACAGGTTAAATCTTAAATCTTTCAAGTAAACTGGACTGTAACTTTGCTGCTTTTTAAGGACTGCTCATAAATTAAGTATTTCTAGAACTCCTCAAGTTTTAGAAGAGAAAGAAAAGTTCTTAATAAACTAACACCTGAAAAAAAATGTCACAGGGTTAACGTACACTGATAAAGTCCTAAGCCACTATTTGACTTATGTGAACTTTAAAATGTCTACTTCCGGGGCACCTGGGTGGCTCAGTCAGTTAAGCGTCTGGCTCTTGATTTTGTCTCAGGTCATGAAGTCATGGTTCGTGGATTTATGCCTGGCAGCAGACTCTGTGTTAACAGCATGGAGCCTGCTTGGGATTCTCTCTCTCCCTCTCTCTCTCTCTCTCTCTGCCTCTGCCCTGCTTGTATGCACACACACTCACTCACTCTCAAAATAAACAAACTTTAAAAAATAAAAGTAAAAAAATAAAATAAAATGTGTACTTTCAAAGTGAAAAAAAATTGGGACCACAACAAAATTAACTGCAGATCGAGTAAGACAAACATTTTACGTTAAACTATGAGAAGAGGAATGAAAATGGAATATTTACCTAATGCATGAATAACTTATCTTTAAAGGTACATAAGAAATACAGGAAAATGGTTAGATGTTATAACATTTTAAACATTTAAAAATATATAAAAATTATGTAGGAAAAAATACAAAAGGAAAACAAACTGTTAAGTTTAATAATAATGTACAAAAAAATCCCTTCAAGTATATAAAATCTTAAGGCCTCATTCATTTAATTAACTAATATTTTTGAGTACTTACTATGTGCCAACCACTGTTCTAGGAGCTTAAGAATTAGAGTAAAGTGATTATCTTTGGAGGGGGAGTTACTGACAAGATGGGACATGAGAGAACCTACTGGGGGACTGGAAATGTTTTGTAGCCTGACCCAAGTGGTGGTAACCTGGGTTTACACATATGTAAACATTCACTGAGCTGTACACCTACAATTTGTGCAATTTAGTATATGTAAATTTTATATCAGTTTTTTGTTCAAGTTTATTCATACTGCCTTCCATTGTTGCTAACTGTTCTTATATATACTACTTCAATTTGAATTCAAAGAAGCTTGCAACAAATTCCTGGCATAGCCAGAGTACTACATGTTTCAGTGTGATGACAGATGTTTTAAATAACACAAGAGGAAAAAACAGATGTATATATTAAAAAGAATATTACTATTAATAGACAAATAATTAAAGCATTGGGTTCTATTAACAAATATAGCAAACAAAAGTATTAACTGAATTTTTTAAAATGTTTATTTCTCCATCAGCCACATAATTATGCTGCCAGATATGAACTTAACTATTTTTCTATCAGTGTTTCTCAATAGCCATTCGTATACCAACTTCACAATTTCTGCCAGTACTACTACCAGCATACAGTTATTTACTTAACTTTTTTACTTGTCTTTATTTTAAATCTAATTAGCCTTATCTAATAAAACCCATAAATCTATTGATTTGAGTCACAAGTTCCCATTTTCCTAATACACATAATACATAACTCTAAAAAGGTAAAATGCTCATCCATATACCAGTTGAAGTCATCCCACACCACCATACCAAATATAATGACATAATCACTGCAATACACTGCAAAAGAATATAAGTTGTAAGGTACCATCTCCACTTTAAGGTCCATACTAGAAGTATCTTCGGAGTGATTTATATATAGGGGAAAAAAGAATGTGAGGCATCTTACAATAACCTCAACCAATCAATAAAACTACATTACAGTTTTCTAAGTTTTTTCAAATTCACTTAAAAACTTTTTACCCTACATAAAAAAAAAAAGTTCAAGTAGGTAATTAGAGCAGTATTTATACATCTTAAATATTTTATTACAAGTGAAATACACACACACGCATACATCTCTAGGCTTCGAATGGAAAGGCATTTTCATTGAGTACACATGTGCATATTAAAGTTGAGCATCACCTTTCTTATTTAAATCACAGGTATGATACATATTATCTGAGATCTCTAGTGTTAGTTCTACAAATGAAGGAAAACTTAAAAATACTTGTACAGCAATCAATTTAGAAAATCCTAAATGTTTATCATTACCTTTCATATCTTTTCTAGTTATCTAAGCCCTACCAAGTCCCAAGGAAGCCATGTGCACAGGTCCAGAAAGATTCCTATAGGAACTGTGGGTTACAATGCAGGAGAACTCTGAGCTTAGAAAATCCATATTTTTTATAATGGTAATAAGTATGCCTGCCCTTTCCTTGGAAGACACTAGCTCTGTCTTCCAAGATTATTCACTACCAAAACATCCTTAAACAGTCCAGAACAAAGGGCAGTTAGTACTTAACTTGCAAGATATGTAAAAACACAAGACATCGATAGAGAATTGTCTTCTGTCTGTTCATCCCTATCTACTTCACTACTATCCGATACAATACTCTGCGCTAACATTTCACCTTGTACTATCTAGCTATCCGTAAACAAAAAACAGCTTTAGGAGAGATCTTATGTCCATTAAAAAACTTCAGCAACGAAACAGAAAAATGGAGAATAACTGCACAAAAAGGGAAGGTTTTATTTTGCCTGCATCACCCATTCCCCCAGGACAGCATTGCTCAGTACAAGAGGGAACTCCCTAGCTAGAAAGAGATCCCCTTGCCAGGAAAGGGAGAGCAAAGTGAACTATCAGGTTCCCCAGTCCTTCTGGGCACTGCACAAAGGGGCTGCTTCTATTTCACCCAAGTAGAGACCGGAAAAACTGAAACACATAGGCATGGCTAGGAACATAGGCATGGCTAGGAACATAGGCATGGCTAGGAACAAGGAAGAAAAGCAGGGGTTATCCAGCAGCCATACAATGGAAGCAACCACAGTTCCCAGTGACCTGCTGTGCAGAGGACCCTAGAAACTTTCTCCATTGAAAAAAACCAACAGTCAGCACAGATACCTGTCCCCTCCAGAGCCTGGAAACCACACCAGCAGCCAGCCCAGGCCTCGGTGGCTGCTGAGTGCAAGATACCAGCCCAGACCCCCAGTGCTCACCTCTAAGATTTGCATGTGTTCAGATTAGCCCCTCCAGTTGTGTACTTGCATACGACTGCCCTGACATCTGGTACCAGCTTTTATTACCATGTACAAGTACATGCACATTTGGGAGGAGATTGTAACTAAAGAAGAGCACACCAATAGCCAGAGCCACCGTAACTGCTGTGGGTCCAAATCAGGCCCTATCTTATGTCACTGGCCTATGCCATTGAACTCACCTGCAGCTAGCCTCCTGCATGCCATAGGTCCAACCATATCACTGTCCTCCACTGCCATGCATGCATAGCAAGACACAGTAAGCATGACAGTGCACACCTACAGCCAAGGTCCCTGCAGCCATCTATCTGCCCTGAGCCCCACCATTACATGTGTGTTTGCAAACACAACTACCACTAGCTGCACCTGTAGCTGGCCCTTGCAGCTGAAGGTGTTCCAGCCACAGGTTCCAGCCACTACCACTGCTTGCCCTGGACTCTAGCTGCTGAACCAGCAGGCCCTACTGAGGACCTCAATAGTCTTCAAAGACTCCACAGATCTCCCACAGAGCTAGCCAAAGACCCACACATTTGTTGATGCTGTGGACCCTAATGGCTTTAGCTAGTGAGCCAACATGGCCACTGAGGACCCAGTGCTGTCACATGCCTGTATACCACTAAACTCAGGGACACAGCATGCTCCAGTATGCCCCACCTGCAGATAAAAGTCTTCCTTACTGAAGTCAGTCTATAAAATCAGGAAGGGGTGACAGATTCTTCAAATGCACAGACACAAAGCTGTAAGGCTCACAAAATATCAAAAAAAACACAGCTCAACCAAAGGAATACAGTAAATCTCCAGTAACTAAGTGGCCCTAAAGAAATGGAGATCCAGGAATTGCCCAACAGTTCAAAATAGTCACTCTTTAGATGCTCAGAGAGCTACAAAAGAACAGAAAAACAATTTAACAATGTCAGGAAAATAATACAAGAAGATGAGAAGTCCAGGAAAGTAACAGAAAACAAAAAAGAGCAAATTTTGGAGCTTAAGAATATAATAACTAAACTGAAGATTTCAACAGAGACCTTCAACAGCAGTCTAGGGCACAGCAAAAGAAATAACCAATGAGCTTGAAGACAGATCTTTTGAAATTATGCAGAAAGAAGAGCAAGAAAGAAAGAAGAATGAAAAGGTATGCAGAAATCAATGGGCCTTGTAAGACACCATTAAGAGAATCAAGTACACATTATGGGAGTCCCCGAAAGAGAAGTAGGGGAAAATAGAGTAGAAAGTTTATTCAAAGAAATAATGGCTAAGAATTCCTCAAACTTGGAAGATATATGGACATCCAAGTTGACCCAAATTTTCAATCTAAAACAATGTTCTCCAAAACACATTATAATAAAATGGTCCAAAATCAAAGAGAATTTTAATTTTTGTAATGTTTATTTATTTTTGAGACAAAGAGAGAGCATGAACAGGAGAGGGTCAGAAAGAGAGGGAGACACAGAATCTGAAGCAGGCTCCAGGCTGTCAGCACAGAGCCCGACACAGGGCTCGAACTCACAGACCATGAGATCATGTGACCTGAGCCAAAGTCAGAAGCTCAACCAACTAAGCCACCCAGGTGCCCCAAAATCAAAGAGAATTTTAAAAGCACCAAGAGAAGCAAAACTCTTGCAAAGAAGGGAATCCCAATGTCTAGCAGTGGATTTCTCAGCAGAGACCTTGCAGACCAGGAGAAAATGGTGATATATTCAAAGTATGGAAAGAAATAAATTGCCAATCAGGAATGTTTTACCCAGCAAAGTTGTCCTTCAGAAATGAAGACAAGGTAAGACCTTCCCAAACAATCAAAACCTGAGAAGTTCTTCACCACTAGACCTGCCTTACAAGAAATACTGAAAGGAGTTTTTCAAGCTGAAATGAAAAAACACTAACTAGTAATAAGGGAAATTTATGAAAATAAAGAGTACATTGGTAAAGGCAAGTAAGAAGTCAAATACAGAATACTCTAATATTGTAATATGGTGGTGTATTAACTCAAATGTAAAGGTTAAGGGACAAAAATATCAAAAATAGTTATAGCTACAATAGTTTGTAAATGGACACAAAATATAAAAAGATGTAAAATGTGGTATCAAAAACACAAAATGTGAGGGAGAGCAATGAAAGAGCAGTTTTGTTTTGTTTTGTTTTTTAATGAGACCAAAGTTGTTATCAGCTTAAAATAGACTATAACATCTATAATATATTTCAGGTAAGCCTCAGAGTAACCACAAAACAAAAACTTAGAGAAGGTATACACAAAATAATGACAAAGTAATCAAGGTGTACCACTATGGAAAATCATCAATTTACAAAGAGAGAAAGAAAGGAACAAAGGAACTATAAAATATCCAGGAAACAATTAGCAAGATAGCAATAGTAAGTCCTTATCTCTCAATAATTACTTTAAATGTAAATAAACACCCCAATGGAAAAGCACAGAGTGGTGGACTTGATTTAAAAAAAAAAAAATGAGGCGCCTGGGTGGCTCAGTCAGTTAAGCATCTGACTCTTCATTTCAGCTTGGGTCATGATTTCAAGGTTTGTGAGACTGAGCCCTGCATCAGGCTCTGCACTAATAGCACAGGGCCTACTTGGGACTGTCTGTCTCCCTCTCTCTCTCTCTGCCCCTCCCCTGCTTGTGCTCCCCCCCACCCACCAAAATAAATAAACATTTTTTTTTTTTGTAGTGACTCAACTATATGCTGCCTACAAAAGACTCACTTCAGCTTCAAGAACACACATAAGCTCAAAAGAGAAGGAATGAAAAACATCTCATGCAAATGGAAACCAAAAGAGAGCAGAGGTAGCTAAAGTTACATAAGACAAAATAGACTTGAAGTCAAAAACTTTAACAAGAGACAAAAAAAAAAGGTCATTATATGATGATAAAGGGGTTAATTCATCATAAGGATTTAAAAACTGTGAATATATATGCATCCAACATTGAAGCAACTAAGAATATTAAGAAAACACTAACAAATCTGAAGAGAGTACCAGACAGCAATACAATACCCCACTTTCAAACATGGATGAATCATCCAAACAGAAAATCAAGAAGGAAACACTGGGCTTATATATATATTTCAAAACAAATATATAAACAAATAAATAAATATATATATATAAAACAAATAAACAAATATATATAGACCTAACAGACATATACAGAACATTCCACCCAACAGCAGCAGAATACACATTCTTCTCAAGTGCACATGGAACATTCTCCATGATAAATCTTATGTTAGGTTACAAAACAGGTCTTAACAAATTTAAAAAGACTGAAATCACGCCAGTGTTTCTTCTAACCACAAAGGCAAGAAACTATAAACCAATAATAAGAGAACTAGAAAATTCACAAATATGTAGAATTTAAACAACAGACTCCTGAAAAACCAATGAGTCAAAAAGGAAATTAACAGGGAAATAAAGAAATATCTTGAAGTAAATGAAAATATAAATACAACGTACCAAAATTTATGGAATCCAGCAAAAGTAGTGGTAAAAGAGAAGTTTATAGTGATAAATGCCTAAATTAAGAAAAAGAAATGATCTCCAACAACCTAACTTTACAACTGAAAGAATGAAAAAACAAGAACTAAGCCCAAAGTTAGCAGAAAGATCAGAGGTGAAGTAAATAGAGAACAGAAAGACAATATAAAGACCAATGAAATTAAGAACCAACTTTTTGAAAAAATAAAATTAAAAAGAAAAAAAATGAAAAAAGAGACAGTACAACAGACACCACAGAAATGCAAGGATCATAAAAGACTGAGATGAACAATTATACACCAAAAAATTGAACAATCTACAAGAAATGCAGAAATAAAAAAACAGAAAATCTGAGCAGACCAAATAACAAGTAAGGAGACTGAATCAATAATCAAAAGCCCTCAATTAAGAAGAGTCTAAGACTAAATACCTACGTGGGTAAATTCTACCAAATTTTTGAAGAATTACCACCAGTTTTTCTCAAACTTTTTCAAACTTATTTAATGAGGTTAGCATTATCCTGATACCAAAGATAAGGATACAAGAAAACAGCCAATATCCTGATGATTATAAATACAAAATTCCTCAACAAAATATTAGTAAACAGAATTCAACAGCATATTAAACAGATCATATACAATGATCAATAGGATTTATCCCTAGGATGCAAGGATAGTTCAACATATGCAAATCAACAAACGTTATATACCACACTACTAAAATGAAAGGCAAAAATCATATGATCATGTCAATAGCTGCAGAAAAAGCATTTGAAAAAATTCAACATTCTTCACAACTGAAAAAATTTTTAAAAATTCAACAAATTGGGTAGAGAAGGCACACATTTCAACACAAAGGCCATATATGAAAAACCCACAGGTAACATCATATTCATTGGTGAAAGGCTGAAAGTTTTCCTTGTAAGATCAGGAACAACACAAGGGTGGCCATTCTCACAGTATTAGAAGTCCTAGTCAGAGCAATTAGGCAAGAAAAAGAAATGAAAGGCATCCAAATTGGAAAGGAAAAATAAGTGTCTCTGTTTGCTGATGATATAATCCTGTATACAGAAAATCTTAAACACTCTATCTAAAAACCTGATAGACTTAATAAATAAATTCAGTAAAACTTGCAGGATACAAAAATCAGTAAAAAAAATCAGTTCCATTTCTATATCACAATAAGCTATCTGAAAAAGAAACAAATCAATCTCATTTATAATAGCATCAAAAAGAATAAAATAGTCGAGAATAACATTTTTTAAAGAATTGGCTTTATTTTATTTTTATTTTTTTCAAGTAAGGTCTACTGCCAAAGTGGTGCTTGAACTCACGACCCTGAGACCAAGAGTCTCTACTGACTGAGCCAGCCAGGCACCCCCCCTTAGGAATAAGTTTAACCAAGGAAGTGAAAGATCTAAATACTGAACACTGTAAGACACTGAAGAAAGAAATCGAACAAGACACAAAAAAGTGTAAAGACATCTCATGTTCATGGATCAGAAGAATTAATAGTTATATGTCCATAGCATCCAAAGCCATCTATTGATACAATGCAATCCCTATCATTATTTCAACGTTTTTTTTTTTTTTTTTTTTTTTTTTTATTTTTGGGACAGAGAGAGACAGAGCATGAACGGGGGAGGGGCAGAGAGAGAGGGAGACACAGACTCGGAAACAGGCTCCAGGCTCCGAGCCATCAGCCCAGAGCCCGACACGGGGCTCGAACTCACGGACCGCGAGATCGTGACCTGGCTGATGTCGGACGCTTAACCGACTGCGCCAGCCAGGCGCCCCGCCTATCATTATTTCAAAGGCACATTTTACAAAAGTAGAAAAAACAATCCTAAAATTCATATGGATCCACAAAACTCTCCAAATAACCAAAACAATTTTCAGAACAAAGGAAGAACAAAGGTAGAAGCATCACAATTTCCCTTTTCCAATTATATTACAAAGCTACAGTAATCAAAATAATATGGTCCAGGCATAAAAACAGACACAGACCCAATGGAACAGAATAGAGAACCCAACAATAAACTCAGACACATATGATCAACTAATATTTGACAAGGAAGCCAAAAACACTCAGTGGAGAAAGGTAGTAGTCCCTTCAGTAAATGATGTTGGGAAAACTGGATAGTCACATGCAAAAGAATGAAACTGGATCCCGATCTTATACCATACAAAAAATCAACTCAAAATGGATTAAAGACTTAAACATAAGACCTGAAACCAAATAACTCTTAGAAGAAAACATAGGGAAAATGCTCCTTGACATCAGTCTTGGCAATGAGTTTCTGGATATGTACCAAATACACAAGCAACAAAAGTAAAAATAAACAAGTTGGACTATATGAAACTAAAAAGCTTCTGCACAGCAAAAGAAACAATCAATATGAAAAGGCAATCTACAGAATGGGAGAAATTATTTGTGAACCATATGTCTGATAAAGGATTAATATCCAAAATACATAAGGCACTTATACAACTTGATAGCAAAAAAGTAAATAAATTTAAAAATCTGATTTAAACACAGGCAGAGGACTTGAATAGACATTTTTCCAAACACGTACAAATGGCCAACAGTTACACGAAAAGGTGCTCAACATCACTAATCATAGAGGAAATACAAATCAAAACCACAATGATATATCAACTCACACCGGCTAGAATGGCTGTTATCAAAAAAAACAAAGGTACAAACGTTGGTGAGGATATGGAGAAAAGGTAATTCTTGTGCACTGTTGCCAGGAATATAAATTGGTATACCCACTATGGAAAACAGTATGGAGGTTCCTCAAAAAGTTAAAAACAGGGGGCGCCTGGGTGGCTCAGTCGGTTAAGCGTCCGACTTCGGCTCAGGTCACGATCTCGCGGTCCGTGAGTTCGAGCCCCGCGTCGGGCTCTGGGCTGATGGCTCGGAGCCTGGAGCCTGCTTCCGATTCTGTGTCTCCCTCTCTCTCTGCCCTTCCCCCATTCATGCTCTGTCTCTCTCTGTCTCAAAAATAAAAAAAAAAAAAAAAAAAAGTTAAAAACAGGACTACCATACAATCCTGCAATTCCATGTTGGGGTATTTATCTGAAGGAAGTAAAATAACTATCTTGAAGAGATATCCCATATTCACTACAGCACTGCTCCCATGTTCATGCAACATTATTCACAACAGTCAAGACATGGAAACAACCTACGTGTACATCAACAGGCGATTAAAGAAAATGTGATATATGTGTATACATCTGTGTGTGTGTATAATGTATTTATAAAATTATTCAGCCATAAAAAAAGGAAATCCTGTCATTTGCAACAACATGGATAGACCCTAAGGGCATTATGCTAAGTTAAACTAAGCCAGAGAAAGACAAGTACTGTATCACCTCAATTATATGTGGAATCTAAAAACACTGAACTCATACAGAGCGCAGAATGATGGTTGCCAGGGGCCTGAGAGGTAGGGGAAATGAGGAGACGTCGGTCAAAGTGTACAAACTTCCAGGTATAAGATAAATAAGCTCCAGGGGCACCTGGGTGGCTCCGTCGGTTGAGCATCCAACTGTGGCTCAGGACATGATCTCCCAGTTTGTGAGTTCGAACCCCACATCGGGCTTGCTGCTATCAGCCTGTCAGGCAGAGCCCACTTTGGATCCTCTGTGCCCCTCTCTCTGCCCCTCCCCAACTTGATCCTCTATCCCCATCCCTCTGCCCCTCCCCCACATGTGCTCTCCCAAAATTAAATAAATATTTTAAAAAATAGGAAGATGAATAAATTCCAGGGATGTAACATACAGCATGGAGACTATAGTTGACAATACTCTATTGTATACTTGAAAGCTGCTGTAACAGCAGAGCTTTAATGATCTTACCACAACATAACAGAATGGTAATTACATGAGAATAAGGATGTGTTTAACACATAATTGTGGTAAACATTTTGTAGCATATACATGCATCAAATCATGACACTGTATACCTTAAACTTACACAATGTCAAATGGTATCTCAAAGCTGGGGGGAAGAAAGCATATTTGCTCTTACTTATTTTTGAAACCTCAGCTTCTTGTGCCAGGGCACATAGCAAGCGCCGAAAAAAAAATTCATTAAATGAATAGTGGAAACAAAAAACTTTCTTACAAATAATTAAGATTACATGGTTTAAACAGTCACTTAATAGTATGAACAAAAGATAGAGGAAAAGCAACTGAAGTATAAAGCAGACCAGTCTTCATGGGCATTTAATAAACGGTTTATTATGATCATGGCAAATTTATAAAGGCTGAAACGTCTGGGTTCAGCCAAGAAATAGTTAACACTGCATTATAAGATTAAAGAAATATTATGTCACCCAAGAAACTATAGCAGTAATTGATTTTTTTTTAACCTGTCCACATCCACTTCCCCTTCCTGTGGTAACATGCACCTTGATCTTCCTTAAAGAAAGCATCCCTTCTCTAGTGTATGCAATCCTGGTACCCTGCCCTCTCCTAGCAGAGAGTGAGCAATAAACCCAAACCAAGTCAATCAGTCCCCATCTGACTCACTGAGATATGTGAATCATGCGCAGAGTGATCACATGAATGGAAAAACAATTAGAGAACTATGTAGCTTAAGGGAGGCTCTACAAATGCAAGACTATTCATTGCTTCCTGCTCTCGAGATCCCTGGAGCTGCTTACATGCCTATTCTAAAACTTGGTTTTTCAACTTTTACTTCAGAAAATAAGCTTATCATTCTGGTATATTACTTAAGTCAGCCAAAGCTACCTGTTGCTTAACCCAAAGAACCCTAAATGGACTAAAATAGGCAAACTTTGAATAACAAAATGAAAGTTAACTCCAAAATACTTTTAAATGAATCCACAAAAGTGAAATGAATGTAGACCTGAAACATAAAACACCATATAAGCTATAAAGTAAAAAAGGCAACAATACCTATGTGTTTCACCTATGTGTTTCTAGCTAGATGTTTTAATTCTAGTAAATAAGACCTATCACATAAACATCATTAAGATCAGGTTTTGATCAGAATCATAAGGAGAAACAACTGTGTTTAATTGGAAATGTGATCTCTACCTCAATTTTAATTTGGTCTTAGTATCCAAAATGCTTCCTCTGGAGCTCTTGCTTCTTATTTTCTCATCCACTATCAAATGAAGGATTTGTGGTCAACTGCATGATTACTATCAAGAGGAGAAACATATCTAAAAATATCTATTTGAGCAGCTGACTGACAGTTCCATTTGTCTGATCTTATAATCTACTGCAGTCTTTCTGAAGCAAATAACAGGAGTGGAAACAAAGTGTATAACCAATCCTTCTAATGCCCTGGACCATAATCAATGTATCCCAGCAACCGAAAAAAAAAAGGGAAGCTATAAATCCCTATCTCATCACCTACCTGGTTTCCAAAATTCTAAGTTGTGTCAAGTGCAAAGCTTAGAAACATCCCTCAAGGATAAATGTCATCTCAATAGGAAGAAAAAATACGCACATATTTCTACCATAGCCTAGACTCATTATTCACAAGAACAAGTTCATTAAAAGGCATAATCAAGACTCATCATTTCCAATATATGCAAAGTAAAGAAAAAAGATACAAAATAAACAGATGATGAAGTCCCTAAGAAAGCATGCAATTGGAAGGACAAAAAAAAAAAAGACAAATTAAATAAAAGATTAATAAAAATATGTAATTGAATATGTTACATTTACCTTTTCTATTATTTTTATTCTAAAGTATGACAGCTTAAGAAAAATGAAAGCATCTGGGTGCTAATTTAAAACCACAAATAGTATTCGTTTTTTTACTTCCATTTACATGTAGTTAAACCAAATTAAATGCAATCTGCATCTAACATTTTTCTTCAATTCAACATGTTCCCACTTAGACACCCTTTAGTTTTGGCAACTGCCATTAGTGTTTCTCAAATATTCATGCAAAAGACTACTTTAGGTAAGGCTAAGATGTCTGTTAAGGAGAGACAGGAAAGGGAGAAAAAGAAACATGATTTTAAAGTAATTGAAAAGTGTTATAATTTCATATCCTGTCCAAATTCAGATTTGGTATTTAAACACTTGGCTTCTGTAGACCCTACTTCCTGACCTACTCCAAAATCATATAGATATACCACTGGAACCTAGAGTTGCTTACTACCAGTGATTTTGAACAAAGGGAAGAACATCAATTGCTGCCTAACTCCTTCTATCCAGCTCAAAGTACTTAATGTCTTCCTTAATATAAACAATATCTGCCTCGGAAAATATCATGCACAAAGCCCTGTTGGTGGCAACAAAAAGGGTAAATGAAAACAAAAATCAACATGTACAAAAACACAAGCAGTGAAAGCAAGAGAGTAAATTATGCAAAGACTTTTTTTTTCTATTTCCAAAATGATTTGGGGTTAAGGGATTTATATTACCTTCAAAACTTCTTATAAAGCAAAAGAGGTGATATTGGCATACCACAGTATACCAACAGAATAGCAAGTCCAGAAATGGACCACACATATATGGTCAATTAATTTGCAACAGAAGTGCCAAGAAAACCCAATAAAAAGATTTTAAATAAAAACTTCATTAAAAGGAAAAAAAAAAAAAACACCTGACTCTTATGCTAAACACAAAAATTAACTCTAAATGAATTAGAGATTTAACTATAAAAGCCAACATAGGTGTAAATATAAATATTTCAATATAAAGCTTTTAGAATAAAATAGGAGAGAAAATCTTCACAAATCTAGAGTAGGCAAAAATTTGTTAGGAGACTAAAAAACACAAAAGAAAAAATTGGTATGCTAGACTCCATAAAAGCTAAAAGCTTCTCTTCAAAAACAGAGTTAAGAAAATGAAAAGGTAAGCCACAGGCTAGGAGAAAACATGCACAATACATACATTTGACAAAGAACTAGGATCCAGACTATATTAAGAACTCTTAAAAGTCAATAATAAAAACAAAAGTTTTTAAATAAACAAAAGATTTAAACAATTTACCAAAAACAAACAATAATACAAATGACCAACAAACCCATGAAAAGATGCTCAATATACCACTGGTCATCAGTAAAACGTAAATGAAAAAAACCGTAATGAGATACTACTACACAACCACTAGAAACACTAAATTTTTTAAACTGACAATATCACTGTTGACATGGAGGAGGAACAACTAGAACTCTCATGTATTGTCAGTGGAAATGGAAAATGGTAGATTCATTCCTAGGTATTTACCCAAGAGAAATGGAAACATATCCAGCCAAAAACTTGCAAATGGGTTTTTCATAGAAGCTTTATTTGTAATAGCCAAAAACTAAAAACAAGTCAAATTTCTACCAATGGGTAAAATGAATGAACAAATTATAGTATATTCATTCATATAATGGAATACTATCCAGCAATAAAAAGGAACAACCTCAAAAATAATGCTGAGCAAAAGAAGCCACACAAGAGTACACATTCTATGCATATTTATATGAAATTCTAGAACATACAAAAACAATGTATAGTGGATAGAACCCAGATCAGTTGTTGCCTGAAGAAGAGCTGGGACAGTGGAGAAGGAGATCTATTAAGTGGGGAAAGGGCACAAGGGATTTGGGGGACTGATGAGTATGTTCTATATCTTGACTGTAGACATAGTTATGTGGGTGTATACATTTGTCAAAATGCATTAAATTTTATACATAAAATGGGTATATTTTACTCTATGCAAATTATATTAAATAAAACTTTTAAAGACCCAAAGCAAAAACTATTTTCAGTGCTGTTGGTCGGTTAAGTTGATAGCAAGAAAAGAAAGACTACAGAAATACATAAGGCAGAATGACACTGTAAAAAGCAATTTTTTTAGTGATAAGTTCAAATTCTAGCACAGCTAAAACTAGGATTCTCATGGAATTTAATTTCATCTGTAAAATGAGTATAACTCGGGGCACCTGGGTGGCTCAGTCGGTTAAGCGGCCGACATCAGCTCGGGTCATGATCTCGCGGTCCGTGAGTTCGAGCCCCGCGTCGGGCTCTGTGCTGACAGCTCAGAGCCTGGAGCCTGTTTCAAATTCTGTGTCTCCCTCTCTCTGACCTTCCCCCATTCATGCTCTGTCTCTGTCTCAAAAATAAATAAACATTAAAAAACATTTTTTTAAAAAATGAGTATAACTCACAGGACAGCTGTAAAAATTAAGTGAAGTTAACACTATACCTGGTATGTCAGAGAAACACAACTCAGATTGGTCCAATCTGTATCTATCCATGTTAAGTGTTAAGGTTAAACCAAGAAAACAAGTAACAGTTACATGGAATAAATCATGAAAGAACTTTCAGAGGAAATAACTTTAGATGCCAATTTTAAAAGGAGAAAAGGAAATGGATGAAAAAAAGAAGGGCATTGCGGGTGGAGGGAATGGTAATGTGCAGAAGAATACAGGCATAAAGGAGCAAGCATGTAGGAGAAAAATGAGCATGACTGTGGCAGCAAGTCCATCTACAGGAATAACAGGAAAAAAAAAACACAACAGGGCAATCTTCCCATCTGACATAAATATTCATTTAAATTTTACAGTAGGATCCAAAATAGTAACTTCATCCAATTGATGCCATGGCACAACATAAATAAACTCAACTTCACAAAAAAAATAAATTCAACTATTTAAAATAGGAAAAAAAAAAAAAGAAAAAGTTCTTTCTGTTGAAAAAAACATAAAAGATTACAACCATCAGCTTCAGTCTCTTGGAGGTTAGCCATAGTTCTTTCCCTAAAGAAAAAATTATTAAAATATAACTATAGCTAAGTAACATATGGACTTACTGTGCAGCTGTCCTTGCACTCCTAAAATTATGAAAGCTACATTTTCCAGTATGTAAAATCTGTGATTATTTTGAAAAACATGATATAAAAAATCTCAAAAGAATTATTCAGCTACAACAAAAATTATCGCATGGCATGCTACTTAAAAGACGTCAAAATGCTAAAATTATTTTTCAGAAGACCTAAAGCGACCAAGCTCAGGATTCTTGAGCATTTACAATTTTGGAGTGTTATTCCATATATGCATTTAAATATGTTTAATAAAAGAATGCAAAGTTAGCATTCTTATAGCATTCAAATCAATTTAAACCTTTATTAAGATTTTACATATTAACCAAAGTAACTCATTTCTATATTCTATGCATAGAACAGGAAAGTGTCATTTCAGGGTTTTAATTCTGGTAAGTGACAGCCAAGATGGCTAGTAACAACTTAAGCTAATTTAGTTCCCAGTTAAGACAGAAATGTACAGAAATGTAGAAAGAGAGTGAGATGCACAGTGAAAGAGGAAATATTAAAGGGCAATAACACTGACCTTTAGAGTAGCAGCAATGTAGCTATGGTGAGGACAACATAGCTACAGGACTAAATTAACTCAAGTCTCTTATTGAACAAGAATGTAATGTAGTGACAGTCAGATAACACAAAAGGTTTAATCTGTTCCATCTACACCAAAGCAATATCCAGTTAGAAGCCTTAGCTGAAAGAACATGTAGGGACTAAAGAATGACCTTATTATCTACTTTTGCTTTCTTGGGCTCACACGATATACATCAATGTAATACCTGAAATAATTATGAATGCATGAAAAAAATATTAATGTGTTATATCATTCAGAATCATGATTTTCCCTTTAAAATTTCCTTTGATGATTGTATTTTATACTATAAAATACTTTTTAAAGCATCTCATAAATACACACACATACACACTAAAAAAAAAGGAAGTTACTATTTTAAGAAATATAAAATAGAAAAAAAGCTTTTAATAATAAGATTAGCAATAAAATATTAGTTAAGTCCCAACACTGTTTCTTGCTGAAAGGAGATTTTCAGGAGGCTGAAACTGCTAAAAATTATTCTTTTTAAAATGAGGATTGTGAACTTTTTAAATTAAGCACCTTCAAAATGTCTAAAGGGATGACAATCAACATGAGAGCAGTCCCCTTCACATGTACTTCAAAGGCTTTATCACTGTAAATAATCTTACTTTATTTAGAGGTGGGAAATTTGCCCATCACACATCTGTATTATTCAGATTAAAGCTTTGAGGAAGAGGCTTAAAATTTAAAAGAATATGAAAGTCTCTTATGAGAAGCACTGAAAGCTACTTTTAGATAAATGGAAAGGGGTGGGGGGAGTTGCGTGAATCTCTTGCTGAGAGCATGAAGCATCTTTTTGTTTATCTTAGAAACAGCCACCCAACAGCCAGCTTTATAGAAAAAATAATATAACAATAAAAAGTAAATCTAAATTAAAGCTCTCCTTGGGCAAGCCATTGTTGGAGTCACTAGTTTTCTCAATGCTTCTTCTTGATAGCTTTTTGTGTCTCTGCCTTACTAAAGTCTTGTTTTAGAAAAAAAAATAACTAAATTTTAAAAAAGAGGTTAAAGCAAAAAATCAAATGAGAAGGCCAGATAAATTTAAAATATAAAAGGTAATATTAGAGAAATAAAAGCTGGGCACCTGGGTGGCTCAGTCGGTTAAGCATCTGACTTCGGCTCAAGTCATGATCTCAAAGTTGTGAGTTCAGGCTCCGCATGAGGCTCTGTGCTATCAGTTCAGAGCCTCGAGCTTGCTTCAGATTCTGTATCTCCCTCTCTCTCTGCCCCTCCCCTACTCAGGCTATGTCTCTGTCTCTCAAAAAATGAATAAACATTAAAAATTAAAATAAAAAAAAGAAAAAGAAAAGCTAAAGATTAGGAATAAGAGTGCAGATAACCGGGCACCAGATGGCTCAGTCAGTTAAAGGTCTTCCAACTTCGGCTCAGGTCATAATCTCTTGGTTTGGGAGTTCCAGCCTTGCATCAGGCTTTGCGCCGGCACAGATTTTTGTGATTTTTAGTCAAAAACCCAATAGGCTCTGAGAAAGTCTTTTTTTGGTTTTGTTTGTTTGTCTGGTCAGCACAATCCTAAAAGCAACAGGTATGCACACTGAGTACACTAGCAAATAATGGGATATCATTTTTTTGAATCTTGTTTCTAAAGTGCTCCCTCCCCCAACTATTGTGTTTTTAACTTGGCAAGAACTTACCCCATTGGGTGTAATAGGCAGGTTAACATAATCACTTTTCGTATAAAATTCAAGGAAACGTCTGCCCTGTGAAATCCTAGCATTCCTAAATAAATTTTAGAGCCATCAGAAATCTTCAAATCATCCATTCACCATCTCTAAATTTTACAGATAAGGAAACTAAAAACAGAAGGGCTAAGTGACTTGCCCAAGATCAGGAAGCCAAAAGAAACCAGAACCCAAGTCTCATAAGTTCCAGTCTAACGTTCTACAAACAAAAAATAAAGTCAATGGAAGGAATTATTAGGATTTGGCCTTTTATATTTAAGATGTACTGACTGGTGAAAAAACTGCAAAACAGTACTATAATACCACTTCTGTTTTTTAAAGAATTATATATACAAATACCCACACAGGGCATGGAGAGTGGGGAGTAAGGAGACTACCTAAAAGAATAACACCAAACTGCACATACATGGACTATTCTGGACATAAAATGGGGTCCAGTAGCAGCAGAGATTAACTTTATGAGTTTCTGTAGCTGTTGAATTTTATAGTCAGCACATGTTGATGTAATAACCTAATTTTTTCTTAAAAAAAAAAAATTAGGTCACCTGGCTAGCTTAATCCATAGAGCATGCAACTCTTGATCTTGGGGTCATTAGTTTGGGCCCCACATTGGGTGTGGAGCCCACTTAAAAAATAAAAATAAAATTTAGATAAATACATACTTCCAGAAAAGGAAATACATCTCAAAATGGTTTAAGTCTCAATCTCCCTCTCTCACTGTCTCTCCTCCACCCCACTCCTGAGTGTTAGTGTGTGCACACATATGCTTCAAAGATATTACTATGTAATTGGGGTTCACCTTCAAATTATCTTAATTTGTCTTCACATTAAATGTGGTCGTCCTTTAAAAAAATTTTTTTTTTTTTCAACGTTTATTTATTTTTGGGACAGAGAGAGACAGAGCATGAACGGGGGAGGGGCAGAGAGAGAGGGAGACACAGAATCGGAAACAGGCTCCAGGCTCTGAGCCATCAGCCCAGAGCCCGACGCGGGGCTCGAACTCACGGACCGCGAGATCGTGACCTGGCTGAAGTCGGACGCTTAACCGACTGCGCCACCCAGGCGCCCCTTTGGTCGTCCTTTAAGAATAGCACATTTATGTGTTAGAATAGTTCTAACATATAGGGTAATTTCAGTAAAAGACTGAATTATAAAACTCATTTAAAGACATTTTCCTTTAGATACATAGTAGTAATACAAAGTAAATTAATGTATTTGTAATAAATAAGAGTATTTGTAATTTAAAAATTATTTTTACATAAATGCATATTACTAAAGTGGTTTTAGTCATGCTAAAAACATTCTTGGGGCATGTGGGTGGCTCAGTCAGTTGTGCATCTGACTGTTGGTTTCCACTCAGGTCACGACCCCAGGGTCCTAGGATCGAGCCCCATGTCAGGCTCCACACTGAACATGGAGCCTGCTTGAGATTGTCTTTCTCTCTCTCCCTCTGCCCCTCTCTCCTGCTTGTGTTCTCTCTCTCTGTTGCTAAAATTAAAAAACAAAAAACAAAAAACATAATTCTTAGTAGGCTAAACATTCCTCCACATAGTTTATTATTTTACTATGGCATTCCTTGCAACATGGTAAAGACAATGGTAAACTTGAGCTCAGTCGTCTATGTAAATTATGAATTTCAGAATCAATGAGCTCAAAAAATGAGATTATATAGCTTTCCACAGACTCTCATGCTGTCTCTCAAGGTTATTTATGGTACTTCTCATGGTGTCCTCTATGTTATTTTTATTTCCCATAATGTTGGAATATTAAATATCTGTCCAAAGAGTAGGGTAGGTGTTAAATGAGTAAATTATATTTCCTTCACTCCTCTCCCCATTTCTTTTTCAACCTGTTGACACTGGTGCTCACCTGTAATTCCACTACAATCACATAAAGATCATTCATTGGTAAATTTAATGCTTGCTTTGCCACACCCTTATTCAAAGACTTTCCAGACATTCTAGTCCCTGTAGTCAATCCTTTCACTAGCTCCCTTCACTCTGTCCAAGACTTTTGAGTCTAAATTTAGTGTCTCAGGGTTTCATTCTGTTGGAACCTCTTCTCTACCCCCTCACTTTCAACTACCACTTTCATGCAGTAACTCCCTATTCATACCATCAGTCTAGAACTTTCTCCTACATTCAAAACAACATGTCTAATGACCTGCAGAAGTTCAAAAACGACCTGCATCAGAACCATCTGGAGGGCTTGCTCACAAAGAGATTTCCGAGCCCCACCTCCTAAGTTTTTGATTCAGTAGGTCTGAGCAGAAACCCAAGAATCTGCATTTCTAATTCTCAGGTAACACACTTTGAGAACCACTGGCCTACATGATTCTCCCTTGGATAAATTGCAGATACCTTAATTTCAACACAACCTAATATGTCTCCCAGCATCTGCCCTGGCTGCCTTCAAACCATTCTTTACATAGCATCCAGAGTGATCATTCTAAACCATGATCCTTTGTTTAGCATATTCTAATCATTTCCAAGAGATCTTAAGACAAAAATCAAAATCCTTAACATGATCTATCAAGCCTTACATGACCCAGTTTTTTGCCTACTGCACCACACTGCTATCAATCCTTCTGTTTTTTGTTTTTTTTTTTTTTTTTTACACACCCCTCCACAGTGGACTCTTTCAGTTCCTAGCAAAAGCCAAGTTCCTTGCTGTTCCAGGATATTTAAACAAAATGTTCTGCCAGAAATATTATTTTTTTCCCTCAGCTGAAGTCACCTTTCTTGGCTCCCCTCCCCCACTAGGTCAGCAAATTCTTGTATCACCCTATATTTCTTCCTCTTAGCACTCTCCACATGATAATTACAGTGAATTGTGCAATTAGCAGTTTACAGTCTATTCCCCATCCTTGCCCCTACCACAAGCTCAAAGAGGTCAATGTCTGCGTAGTCTCCTCTGAATTTTTTTAGCCACTTGCATAGTGACCTGTACTCAAATATCTGTTGAGTTAATGGTCCTATAACATTAAATTATTTTGAAATCCCAAAAGGAAAAGTATTATTAAAAAGGGATTACAGGCATTTTTTTACTATCCTCCAATGTCTACAAATGAGGAAGTTTCATTAAATTCCACTACCTGGAAATTTAAATCAAGAAAAATACCACCTTCAAAAGGTAAAATGAAATCTTCCTATCATAAGTTCCTCTACAACGAGATATATAGGCATATTGTTTATTAACTGCACTAATAAAGTACTGATATCCAAAACCTATTCACTAATATTTAAGCGTATAAGGCAGCCTAAGATAATTTTTGCACAAAAACTAATTTACATGTATACCTGCATCAAAGAGTACATCCAGGCTTAGCAACAGAAGTAGTTTTAGTTCATGCCAGGAAATGAGATGGGAGTAGCTGTTCAGAATTAAACCTATATATGGATAACCACAAATATTAATATGACCAAAAATTCAATTAGTGTGCAAAGAAATGTTCTATACACTCTGATCTCCTTTAAAACAGAAAGAATATCTGCTGTCTGTAATTCATTCAACTCTTCTTCTCTAAAGTACATGCTAAACACAAGGACCATGCTCTCAAGTGGTGTTCAGATGAAGGCCAGGACTGAGCATCAGGTGCCCAGGACCCAAGGGCACTGCTGCCCACCTTGCCTAGCCTGCCCCAGTGGCATTTTGGCCCCTGCGCCTCCCCAGAGCTTCAGCCCACAGCCAGGCGGGCTGACCTGGAAGGACCCTGTCTGGCTTACCTTGCCAACCACAGTGAGAATGAGGCCTCCTTGCCTGGGGCCTCAGCCCTGTCTCTGCACTTCTCCTCTGGGGAGAAAGGGCACTGCCTCCCCTACTAGTTGGGCCCACACTGCTGCCTTGTCCCACAGTGGAGGCATTTGGATCCTCAGACCCCAACCTCATTCAGCCAAGTGTCTTTCTGTGTCTGCGGGGAGGTGGGGGACAGACACTAGGTGGTTGAATGTACTTTGAAGCTCCTTGAGCAGGTGGGTCAGTGTCTGCATGAAGTGGATTAAACTGTGCCCACCACCAAAAGAAAATTAAAAATTAAAAAAGTAATAATAGGGGCGCCTGGGTGGCGCAGTCGGTTAAGCGTCCGACTTCAGCCAGGTCACGATCTCGCGGTCTGTGAGTTCGAGCCCCGCGTCAGGCTCTGGGCTGATGGCTCAGAGCCTGGAGCCTGTTTCCGATTCTGTGTCTCCCTCTCTCTCTGCCCCTCCCCCGTTCATGCTCTGTCTCTCTCTGTCCCAAAAATAAATAAACGTTGAAAAAAAAAAATTAAAAAAAAAAAAAAAGTAATAATAAAGTGCATGCTAAGTCGGCATAGTACTAACCTATGTGGCAAGCAGAACAGGTATAACTATCTTAAGATGAAACTTTAACAAAGCAGAATTTACATCCAAATAAAGGTTAACTCCATTCAGAGTAGTCATTTTTAGGGGATATTCCAAGTTGTCATCACACAAAACAATTTTGGAACTCCTCTTTTCTAATCTCTTTCTTAACCACCTTCCAAGTGACATTACAGTGATAGGTTTCATCCCTTTTGGTCTTCTGATTTTTAACTAAAAATGTCATTCCTTATTTTGATCCCTAATTTTATGTATGAGACTTGGTCTAGAATGACTTCCCACTGTTTCCGTGTATCAAATCCATCCTCAAAAAAATGTCATTTGCCACCACAGAATGTAGGTTAAAAGAATGTGACTGAGGAAACAAAAGAAACACAGAAAGAATAGTTCCAAAAGTGTTTTTGAACAACATTACTGAAATAAATCTAAATAACTGTGAACACCAGTTATCTCTTAGACACATAAGTTCTAGTATATTTAAAAATTGGTCACATTTCTACTTTAGGCACAATTCATGGATAGGCCTGACCCGTGACTTCTGGTTTTCTTGAATAACAGATGCTGTAAAGCATAAGCACATTTACTACGAACTAAAGATTAAAAAATGAAATAAATTTTAGGAATAAAATCTGGTGGTCTACTGTCACAACATGGCTTGCGGAGGCAGTTTGGTTCACTAAATAGAATATGAATATAAAATGAGATAGGCCAAGATTCAACTTCCGGCTTGGCCTCTTTGTAGCTACATGACTGAGCATGCTACTTAAATATGGAGTCTGTACAACATGAATCACGCCATTGCTAAAAATGGGAATAATGCCATCTATTTCACATCTATTATAAAGATTATATTACATAGTATATCATCTGACTAGAATTCTAGCCCTTAACATTTTCAAGGAATCCTCAAAAGAACTTAAACGGCTATCTGTTCCAAGCTCTCAATTTTACTAAGATCCACAGGACCAAGTGGTTTGCCAAGGTCACACAGTTACTTAGTAGGAAAGACAATACTTCTGGCAGGTTTCTTATTCTCCCAGTGCATTGGTTTACTAAATTAGTTGGTGTTTGTAATGTTATGTAGCCCAAGCCTGTGACAGAGGGTCTCAAAGAGCATTTTTGAGACAGTAATAAACCAAGACCACTTAAGGACAGTGCTTGCAAATAGGATACTGGCAATCATATATTAATAATTTAGTCCTACAGGTTAAATGTCTCTCTTGGATTTTAAGTCTTTGTTTTTAAAGTTAGGTACAATATTTTAAATTACAGTTAAAACTACTTGATTATGCATAAATTTCGTTTTCTTGAAAGGTTCTTTTCTAAGAAAAATATGAACCTTTTCTTAAATCAAGATACTAGGAAAAAATGAATGTGTTTCTCATTTATTAAGTATGGTAACTGGTTATAATAAACCAAAAGAGTTACCTAGTTTCCTACAAGTAAAATTAATGCCCATACTTAAGCTAAGAGTTCTTATCAAGGATCAACATTTTAAAATTCAAAATCTAGTTAATTCAAGACAATCTCAAAAAATTTTGGTATTGACTTTCTTATTCAATCCCAAAATCAGTTTCTTCATATTTTGATACAGACAGAGAATGGCTTTCTACCTTGGACATGAAAGAAAAATGAGTATCTGGGTGCCTAACTCTGGCCTAGATGCTTTTGGGTTTTGAATTGTAGGTATAAATTACCACAACCAAAGTACTCATCATCTTTAATTTATCATGTGAGAACCAAGACACATAATTATACTTTTGCATGCCAATTCAAAAGGAATCTATGAGAACCAACACAATTTTTAACACTTTAAGAATGACTACCAAAAATGAAAAACTATAAAGATAATTCTTACACTAAAATCCTGTTCCTAAAAGAAAACTAATAAATATGATGACAATGAAAACATTTTTAGAGAATACTAAAAAAGCATAGATTTTCTGAATTTAATTAAAATCATACTTTGCCCACAGACACAAAATGTTTCACTAATTTCAACTTTTGAGTTTGAAGAGGCTGTGAATTACAATACTGTGAATAAAGAAACCACAAAGATAACCAAATACATGAGACCTTGCTAGTTAAAATGTTAAATATGTTAAGCAATCAACCTTTTAAGTGTATCTCCATTTTTCCTGATGAATTTTTTGTCAGTAATGACAGGCTATTTTTTTTTTTAATTCCTACATCATAATCATAAATTCTTGGGAAAATAAATATATAAAAACCATAATCCCCCGAACAATAAAACCTTTGAAAACAGTTAAATATTATCTATATAATACTAAAGATTATATTTTGAAATTTCAGGAAGTGTAAGAAAAAGTACCAAAACTCTAAACATAATAGAAACAGTAAAGGACACCGTAACAAGCCAATCAAGAAGGAAATTGTGATAGTAGATACCTGAAAATGTTAAGGATATGTGAAAAAAGTAAAGCAAAAGACCTATAACCACTACCTAGTCCAATCTCTGAATTCTAAAAATCAAGAGTTTCAGAGAATATAAAAAAAGTTCACAAAATAATCAGTAAATAGATGTCCACTGTATTAGGGAATATTTACAACATTGACCTCCCCTGTATTAGGCAAATAAAGAGCCAACTTATTTCCTAAGCTACGTTAAATTTCAATTAAGTATTTACTGTGTAGTTCCCATAATATATAATCAGGCCAAATCTGGGGGTTTAAGCCTTCCATATCACAACCTTCTGACAGGATTTCAAATGCAAAGTAGTCAGCATTTTTAAAATCTAAATTGTAAAAACTTGATTGCAGGAGAATTATGACTCTAATCATACACACACATTTCAGCAGCAGATATCATAGATATAGAAGAAAGAATTACAAAGTCATAAGAGAAAACTTAACAAGAATAATGGGGAAATGCAGCAATACCACAGAAGAGAGGGGAAAGAAATAGATAAATTTAAATGTCTTTCCCCAGGATAATTTACAATCAATCAATCTGATATCTAAAGATTCAGTAAAGAATGGGAATAAAAAAGAGAACAGGTTAAAGAAATTTTATGACTATAAAATGAAAGAAGGAGATGAAAATTAAGGCCTTCAACGAACTAGCTAGGCAATTTAAGTTCAACATTTTTTTAAGTAAGTTTCACACCCAAAATGGGGCTTGAACTCACAACCCTGAGATCAAGACCTGAGCTGGAACCAAGAGTTGGATGCTTAATCAACTGAGCCACCTAGGCGCCCCTAAGTTCAACATTTAAAGCACCAAAGATTATAAGGTAGAAGTGAAGGAAAATAGAGAAAAATATCAGTAACTACTGAACCAAAGTAGCTATAACAATTAAGGGAGAGAAATAAATATAAAAGAATAAGCCCTCACCTATCTGGACACAGTGAAGACACAGAAAATAACATTTCTCAGTAATCAAAATATCACAAGAGCCATGGGCTTAAAGCTAATATGTTATTCTCTGGAGCAAAGTCAATATTTTATCCACAATTTTAAATGGTCTCATTCAGTTTCCAAATAACAAAGAAGAAATGGCAGAGAATCATAATGACATGTGCAAACCGGGATAGAGGACAACAAAAGGGGAATCAGAAAAACTAAGAAGCAAACAAGAATTCAAAAGGAGTACAAGTTTTAGGACCAACTGGCATACAGATATAAACACCTATACAAATTACTAATGAAGGAACATCATTATATTTTAACATAGTATCATGATCACAATTTCTATGAATAAGCCTGCATTTAAAAAAAATAATTCAATACTTCTACATATCTGACATTTAAGAAGCTAGAAAAGGACTCTAATAAAAGACGATGGACTAAATATAAAATTTCCCTCCAGTTACTCCATCCCATTGAAATAAAAATTCATACAGTTCATACAGAAAGAAGTAAAGCCATAAGAGCAAATAAATTTAAAATTGGAAATAGGGGTAGTGTGTGTGTGTGTGTATAGCTTGACATAACAAGCAGAGAAAACCACACGCCCGTTATACCCTTTAAGAGTGACACAAAAGGGTGGGAACCCATATGTGTGACAGGACCCAAGAGACGCATGATTGCAAACTAAACGATACAACAAAGGGTGAAAACTGTGGGGTAAAAAACAGAATTAAATGTTACTTGACTGTATGAGAACAACTACATTTCCCATCCCCCATCTCCAAGCAAGCACCTAAACAACTAAGGGCAACATTTGCCCCCAGGCAAAAAGACATTCTGCTTTTCTAGAAGATAAATGACTAGGAAAGACTAAAGTGAGGATGCTGGCAGAGTAATAAACCCTTTTCATCTGGCATTTAGAGGGCCAACAGGCTGGAAACTAGCTCCTCTCTCTCGTACCCTAAAACAATGCTTGCCAATAGACAGGCCCTACCTTGTACTGTCCAGCCCTGAAATGCTGTGGCTAGAGTTCCTATTCAAAGAAAAAACTAGTAGGGAAAACAGTCCAAGGAACAGGGTGGGAGAGGGGAGACTCAGACCAGAAGCCCAGTCCTTCTTTCTAAACATGAATGGACAACCAAGAAACACCAGGGATATCAGGAAAACTAATCATGAAAAATAATAATTACAAAAACAAACATAGAAAGTGACCAGAATGGAAAAAGAGATAATCGAAGCACAAAAGAACCTTATGTTTCAAAAACCTATCTTACATATTCTGAGACTAAGAGCAGCAAGTATTACAACATAAAACAGAGAAGAATGATAGGAAAAGAAAAACAGAACAAGAAAATTCACAGATTACCCACCCAAAAATATCAGACAAAAAAACTAGGGGAAAAAAATCCCCTGAACAAAGAATCACAAAATATGAAAATAAAATGAGACAAAGATGATCAATCCAAGAGAGAAAATACCTGCCTACCTAAGAGCACATAGGCAAACAAAAAAGTGAAGGTTGGAAAATAACCTAAGAGAATTTCTGAGAATTGAAGACTCTCATTTAGACAATAAGAACAACAGAGTGCCTAAAACAAATAACCAAAACAACCACCTAGGGGCACCTGGGTGGCTCAGCTGGTTAAGCATCCCTTGATTTCGGTTCATGATCTCAAGGTTCATGAGTTCAAGTCCAGCATGGGCTCTGTGCTGTCAGCTCTGTGCTTGGGATTCTCTCTCTCTCCCCCTCTCTCTCTGCCCCTCCCACCCTCTCAAAAATAAACTTTAACAACAACAACAACAAAACAAAAACAATATTAGGACAGAATAAAAAACAAATCATCTTTGAAAAAATAGTGAATTAGCCAACATATGGCTTCTAATCAGCACCCCTGGATGCTAGAAGACAACCAAGCAATACTTTCAGAGTTCTAAAGGAAAATTACTTGCAACCTACAATATTGTGCCCAGCTATCAGTCAAATGTTAGAATAGAATGGAGACAATTTGTACATAGAATAAGTTAGAAGTTTACCCATCAAACACACTTTTTCAGGAAGTTACTCAAGGACTCCAGAAAAAAGATCAAGTAAATTTAGAAAAAAAGATCTAAAATAGAATGGATTCAAGAGTACACCAAAAGGAAGTTCCCAGAAGAGACTTAAAAAGCAACTAGTGCAAACTGAAGCAGAATTAGAGGCAACTCCAGATAAATAGGGAATACAATATAAAGCACACTATGCCAAAGAATTGAGGGAAAGGGGAAACTGATTTTGACTCAGGTCATGATCCCAGGGTCATGGGATTAAGCCTTGCACTGGGCTCCATGCTGAGCTTGGAGTCTGCTTGGGATTCTCTCTCCCTCTCTCTCTGCCCCTCTCCCACTCACTCATTCTCTCTGTCTCTATCTCTGTCAAAATAAAATAAAAAGAAAACAAAAACAACATAGCTTCCTTTTTTGCATGTTCAGAAACAAACCTCTCCCATGAACTCTACCTCTCTCCTAAGAGGAGAAAAAATCTTTTAAATAAAGCTAAGTGTCTTTCAGTTTAAAGTAATTTCTTTCAGCTTAACTTGGTTAAGACAGTGGTTCTCTACCAGGGGCAATTTTGCCCCCAAGAGGACATTTAGCAATGTCTGGAGACATTTTTGGTTGTATGATCAAGGGGAGGTGCTAGTGGCATGTAATGGATAGAGGGATGCTGCTATACATACTACAATGCACAGGACAGCCACTCACAGCAAAGAATTATCCAGCTCAAAATATCAATAGTGCCAAGATGGAGAAACCTGTTTTGAGGGAACTCTTCAGACTTTTATAAAAGAACTTTCATAGTTTCTCATGGCTTCTCATTCTTATAATGGTGTCTGAGCACAGAGCATTCATGGGCACAGGAAGTATTATGATGGATCTAAATGTAGATCCATGCCCTCTGGGTCCTCATGGGCTTCAGAGTTTTAGGAGAGTCATAACGGCACATGCTGATGAGAATATTATAACAATATCCAGTGGATCTATTAACTTGGTCCCACCTCAGCTCTTGCTGGTATGTATATTCTTAGGAGCTCAACTACCTATCCTAGGCAGCCCAAGCTTACAGTTAAAGCAATACTAGCTGCTTAACAAACCCCAGATCTTCCATTAACTTTACACAATTAAAATCTCTCATTAAAATTACAATCTATTATGGGTACACTCCTCTTTGATGTACAGCTTTCTTCCACATGGTAATTTAAGGACTCTAAATCCTTCCAATCTCATGGCTCTACCACCCTCTTAAGTGCTCCTGGTTCCTTGGATCGGAAAAAAAACAGTTGGAGAAAGAACACCTGCTTTTCTGTCACTCTATGCTAAAGTGAAAACACATCATTCCATTCACATTCCACTAGTGAAAATCAGTCACGTACATGGCCCCACCTAGATGCAGGGAAGGATCACAAGGGTAGAGGAGAGAATAACAGAAATGCACTCCTAGCTGAGCAACTACTTCCCAGTGTTAACTATACTACAGCAAGAGGGAGTATCAACTGTGGTGGGCACTGAGCTGAATCTTGCAGAGCTGCCCTCCCCCCCCAACAATTACTGCATGGTCCCTCCCTTCACAATAGTAGCCTCATGACAAGCTTGCTGGCTCCCACTCTGTTAACTTCTATTTTTTTCACTAGGATTATGTGAGAACTTCTAGATCTCTTTCATACTACATAAGAACCATGGAAAACTCTGGGCCCTACTCTGCCTAAATATACCATCTTCTTCGGCCATGTCAGCACCAGACCACGTACAGGGCAATATGCTAATCAGAGGCTGTGCAGGTTGTGAACTTAAGTAGTCTGGCTCCAGAGCCTATGCTATTCGGCCTCCTTAGATTTATAAAATAATAGGTAGTAAGAGAGTAATTCTATGATCATTAATAAATATTTATAAAGCCCCCACATCTTGCAAAACAGGCTAGGAACTATTACAAACTCCCCACTATGATGCACAGCATTGTTTTTTCTTTACTTTTGACTTGCTGATTTTAAGTGCTATTACAGTCAAAACAGGCAAAAATATACAGTAGCAAGGCTGGTCTTCAGAATTTCCTCACCCCCAATCTGTACTTAAAAAATGTACCTGTGCCCTCATGTTCAAGGTGTTCTACCTGTTTACTCTTACCCAGATAATGCTACTTAGAGTGGACTGCTCTCTCCCCAGACCTACCATACTCCCACGCCATCAAAACTTACCTACCCAGATTTCATAATTTCCACAGGGGCCCGAGTCTTCTCTGTAAGAAATTATGTAATCTGATAAACTACTGTGGCACTTGGCAGTCAAAACACAAGTTGCTTTTTCAGTGGTGAAAAATTTCAATAGGATAGATTTCAATTACACAGATTTGTGACCCTCAAATATTACTATATAAATATCCTCTGTACTAAGTCTGTACGTCAGTCTTACCCTAAAAAACTATGAATTCAAAAAATTTTAACAAGTCACCTTAAAATACTATATCCATTATGTTCTTTTTTTTTTTTAATTTTTTTTAAATTTTTTTTTTTTCAACGTTTTTATTTATTTTTGGGACAGAGAGAGACAGAGCATGAACGGGGGAGGGGCAGAGAGAGAGGGAGACACAGAATCGGAAACAGGCTCCAGGCTCTGAGCCATCAGCCCAGAGCCTGATGCGGGGCTCGAACTCACGGACCGCAAGATCGTGACCTGGCTGAAGTCGGACGCTTAACCGACTGCGCCACCCAGGCGCCCCTTTAATTTTTTTTAACGTTTATTTATTTTTGAGACAGAAGGAGACAGAGTGTGAGTGGGGGAGGGGCAGAGAGAGAGACAGAGAGAGACAGAGACAGAGAGAGAGAGAGAGAGAGAGAGACAGAATGTGAAACAGGCTCCAGGCTCTGAGCTGTCAACACAGAGCTCGATGTGGGGCTCGAACCCACGAACCATGAGATCATGACCTGAGCCGAAGTCGGACGCTCAACTGACTGAGCCACCCAGGTACCCCAACATGGCAAATACTTCAAACTAGTAACTGGTACATAGCAATCAACACATATCAGCTGTTATTAGTAGTAGTATTACCAGCAACAACACCTACTAAGCTACCTGCAGGAGCTCTAACAATCTCCTTCTGAATCCATCATGTTTTTAACAATCCTAAATCAAAGGTTTCTCCTTTTTATGTGAAAAGAGTCTCCAACCCCAAAACCATTTCCTCTTTTCTTTGGTGGTTTGTGAATATGGAAGGTAGTAACTGGTGTCTTTATCATTTCAAAACTCCAGACTTTTTTTTAGTTTGTTTTTTTTTAATAATAAAATTCCCTTCCAAATATTATACAAAGGACAGATTGCTCCAAGGATTATAAACACTACAAAGAGTTCACAAAGTATAGTGAAAAATTGAGATTCATAACCAAATAGCTACCACAGCAAAAAGCTTAGATAAGAAATGATACAGAAGTCCATTAGCCTACTCAAAAAATACTGAATTCTAAAATAAAGCACACAGGTAGAGATCCACCATGGTTTATAGTCATTCAAATCACCAAAAACATAGAGGATGTTTTGGGTAATTTTTTTTTTCCTTAATAGCAGGAAAATCCCCTGTGTCTTCACAACAATGAACACATGACATGATAGGCATGGACTATTTCTTCAAAAACAAATTCTATAAAGAAGAAAAGCCTAAAGGCTCAGATTTTCAGCCACACGTATCCCTTACTTAAAGCTTTAAAAATTTAAGGCATCTAGCATTTTTCCTGGTAACATTAAAATGAAACAAGCCTCATTTCTGTCAGAAAACATTATGCTTGACTGAAAGAAAACTAAGCATCTGAAATTTTGATACTTATAAATTTAAAGGTAATTTAAAGGGTCAACTCAAAGATCAAGTAGATATGAGGTCATGATAAATACACCAAAATATTTTTTTTTCCACGTTTATTTATTTTTGGGACAGAGAGAGACAGAGCATGAACGGGGGAGGGGCAGAGAGAGAGGGAGACACAGAATCGGAAACAGGCTCCAGGCTCTGAGCCATCAGCCCAGAGCCTGACACGGGGCTCGAACTCACGGACCTCGAGATCATGACCTGGCTGAAGTCGGAGGCTTAACCGACTGCGCCACCCAGGCGCCCCTACACCAAAATATTTTTTAATAATCTAAAGACAAAGATCCATTTTAAACAATTTAACATAAAGTTCTACGTCTTAGATATTGAAGTAGGCACTTCCATACACATTATGAAACTTCATTCTCCCAATAACCATATGGGATAAGGATTATGGTCTTCCTTTTACAAATGAGATAACTAAGGCCCAGTGATTTGCCCCAAGGCACTTACTTGTATACGATTTAATCAGAAATCGTTTCAAATTTTCTGAACCCCCTAGTTCAATGCTCTTGCTTTCAGTATACCACTGTCACTTCCAAAACTCAAGTACTCTAAATCTTAGTTCTTATAAAGTGTGCCAATCTTTTTATCTGGGAGAGAGAACAGTTATAAGGGGAAGAAAAATTATTCATAATTTACCAAAAAAGACTCACTGTGCTTAATCCCATGATTACCCAGTCCAATTTAAATGCTTTGGTTCATGCTGTCTACCCCCTTAAAACACCTGCTTATCTTCAGATATACAGCTTTCTGCAAAACCTAACTCACGAATTACCTCCTCTAAGAAAGTTTCCCAGTTATGACCTGCTCCCTTCCTCCTAATCCAACATCCTTCCTTATCACCTCACTCCTTGTATCTACTTCGGACTACATTACCACACACTCCTTTTCATTCTCCTGTCCTATATCTGGAACTGTATGTTTTCATTCAGTAACTATTAAGCATTTGCAGAGTGGATGGAGAGCAAAAAAGACAGGCCCTTGCTATCATAGATGGTTTACATGGTTTGCAACTTTAAAAAAGGTAAAAATAACATGGGGTGTAAGAGTATGATCAAGGACAAGCATTCATTTCCTACAAGGCCTCTGAAGAAAGCTTTCTCCCTTGCATACTTGATAAAACTTTTCAGGGAGGAAGAAGTCTGGAAGGTCTCTCAGATCAGACCTTCAACTTCATGCCTTCGAGAAAATGAGGGAATGGAATGGGGAACCAAGATAGAAAGGACAGATCTAAAATCTCTCAGGGGTTTCCCACACGTGGACGTGAAATCTACCTCTACAGGTTAGTCCAGACATCTCTTCCTGAGTTGTATCCACAAGAAAATGATACTTTAGCTACACCTGCTCCAATCAAGCATCTCCACCAATCTCCTTGCACTCAGCCACCTTCATTATGCAGTACTCAGAGGCTTTTCAATTCAAATTGTATATATGCATTACATGTATGTCATATTCACAAGGCACAAGCAGGACTTACGCCTTCTACTTTTGAACTCTTGATGCTCCAAGATCATTGCTATAAGTGTGTTCAGCTTGGGGTATTACATTCAAATATAATACTTCAGGTGTTGCTATTAGCATAAGAATTTTCCACAAAATTTGAAAACTATATCTAAGCATCAATTCCTATTTTGTCACCCATGCTCTAAGGAACCTGCTCTTGAAGGATTATTTCTAAACCAAGTTTAAATGTAGGAGGAGTACTCACTAAAGAAATTCTGCAATTTGCTCTTTAACAAGGCCAAATTTATAAGTGCCATAAATGTGCTATAAGAAACACATCTGATTGCCTCCAAAATGTAATAATATTCTAACTGAAAAATGACAGCAGCATCTTTCCCATATCACAGATACCACACTAATATTCAATAAGAAATAAACCATAGCCATTTTTAATCAAACCATTTCTAAGCAGCTGTAACGTATTGTGGCTCAAACGGTTCACATGGAAATTGACCGCAACAACCTAATCTCCATAATTAAAGACCTAAAAAGTAATTCTTATGTTTCATCTATTCCCTTTCCCAGCACTTTGAACAGGCATATTGTAGTCATCTCATACACAGTTACTAACAAAAAAGGGGCAACAAATATGTAAAATTAGCTATATCTTCTATAAAGGACAAACTGCATACCCTTACTCTCCCTTCCCCAACCTGTTCTATAAAACTAGTATGACCTTAATTTCACTGTAAAACAGGTTCTAGCAAGCATAAAAATTGACCATAGTCGCTAAGCATGATCAACTTTAGATAACACCTGATGGAATGAAGAAGCCCTAACAAGCAATTCACCCATGTCTCTCCACAATCCTTGCTTTCTTTGGAATCCTAAGGGAGGCAAAAACAAAAAACCCAAAAAAACAAAACAAAAAAAAAAAAACGAAAAAAAACAACCACACACACACCAAACCTGTTTTAAATGATTATCTGAAAAGACCTAAAGTGGCATTAATTTGAGGCTAAGTTTCAGGGGGCATAAATAAAAACTAATAACCCTACCATACATAGGACATTCTAATACTAATTAGAAGTCAGCTCCTCTAGGATTAGAAAGGCAAAAACTTCATTAAACTATTGAACGCAAATATGCTTACACCATAAGTTAGAGAAGTTTTCCCATCTGTTTAAATAGGCGCCCAAGTTATCTATTATTTCAAACAGCATTTAGATAAAATGAAATTAGGCAAGTTCCCCAAGGCAGATGTCTTTCATAAGGAAGAGTGTGTTAAATGACTTTTGTGAATGGAAAATCTGCAAGTACTGTTGCTTCACTCAGCTGGTCTTGAGTGGGTGGCTCAATGAACCAGAAGCATGCTCCAATGGAAGCTCCTTAGAACCGGATTCCACCCTTGAGAAAAGGCTTGGAAACAAACAATACATTTAAAAGTACAGCAAAGGCTTCGCCTTCCTCCCATGTTACAAGGAGGCCACAGGAACTGAGTTGAGAGCAACAACACCGTGTCACCGTGTCGGCTCTGCAAGGGCGGGTGCGGTCTGCGGTGCGCGGCACAGCCTCCTCTAGGGCTGTCACAGGAAAACTGGAGCCTCGCCTTAACCGCACCAAGTGACAAAGCGCCAGCTCTCCCCCGGGCGGGTGCTTCCGGCGAGACCCCGAGGTCGGCCCAAACTTCGGGAAGAGTCACTCGGGGCAGTCAAAATGCTCTTACCAACCCCCCCCACCGCCCCTTCCGCGGCTATGTAAGGTTTGCAGACGCACGTCCTGTGGGCCCCAAAATACTCCACCCCCGCCAGCCTTTGGAATCCCCCACTCCGAAAAGGGACAAAGGAGCCAAAGAGGAACTCTCCCGCTCGGGGAGTCCCCACTGGCCCGAGCTCAGAACGTGGGGATGGGGGTGCAGTCTCCCGGAGGGGTGCGGACCCGCCACCACCCCCCCCCCCGACCCAGGGACCGGCGTGACACTCACCGGTGCGGAGCCCCCGGAGAGGCGGGGAGGAGCAGGCCGATTCCTCCGGGGCCCTGCACGCGCCCGGGCGGACCCCAACTTCTCTCGGCTGCTGTCGCCGGAGGCAGCTAGGGCGCGAGCCCAGACCGAGGGCGCTGGCTCGCGGCCGCGGAGGCGCTGCCGGCTCAGCCCGCGAGGGGGGCGGGAACTCGCGGCCCGCGGTCCTCTGGCCAGGGCGGGCTCCACTTTCCCTCCGTCCGCCGGCTACTGGCTGCGACCACTGCCGCGGCGAAAGCTAACGCTGCAGCCACTCGGGCTACAGCTCCCACCACCGCCTGGCCCCGAGCGCGTCGCGGCCTAATGTTGTCATGCGCCGCGTCGCCGCTTCTCTCAGCACCCACAGCCGCCAAGATCCTCTACATTCGGGCGCCCTCCCCCTCCAGGCCCCGCCCCCAGCTCGCGGGCTCCAGCCACCAGCCCCCCTCCCCTCTTTCCCGTCACGTGACGGCGCGCGGAGGCGGCCGCGGAGACGCCTCCCCGGCGGGCCGGGAGGGAGTCGCGCGGGAACAACTGTCAACACCTAGTTCTGCCAGAGTCTTATCGCATCCGAATTGCCTCCGCACACCCGAGGGCGGCTTCGGGATTCGAGCCCACCGCCGCCCGCCCGTGATCTACTGAGGCGTGGTCTGGACCGGTCTTGCAGGGCCCTGCCTAACCTGAGAAGACTGCACAATAGAGCTCACTGGTATTGGCCCAGGACCCCACGCCCACTCGGAGGCTCGGAGGCCCGGAGGCCCGAGCTTGAGACCCGCCTCTGCTTGACTAAAGTTTTAGACAAACAAAGGAAAAAAGAAGGCATCGTGGTGTCTGGCTTGAAAAGCAGTAACAAATTGTTCCTATTTCTAGTACCACGTTAATTGTGGCATTTAATTTTTACTGTCTTCCTCATTAGAGTTTGGTTTTTGTTTTTTTTTTTGTTTGTTTGTTTTGTTTTGTTTTAGGAAAGGATGGTGTGTCTCAATCACGCTGGGATGAAAATAGCCTAGCAAACTTATTTTTGTTCCTAGTCAGGTTCAGCATCCTTCGTGCCAGTTCTACAGTCATTAAGTCTCACAATGTGTTAGGTTGGTGGCAGTTTAAACAGATCCACAGGATTTGGCAATTCGTTGCAATTTTAAAATAAAGCCTAATCTTTTTTTTTTTTTTTAAGTACCTAACTTTTGGACGTAAACTTGCTTTCCTTTTAAACCCAGGTCCGAGGAACTCTCCCCGCCTACCGCTGGTGATGAGAGGAAAAGAATAGAAATGCCAATCGCCAGAGGAAAGAAAGTAACAATACAGAAATGAAGGAAGTAGAAAAGCAGAAAGATCATAATCAAACCCTGCCAACCATGCAAGCACATGAGAAAGTTTTCTCAGTTTGTAAGTCATTTTTCCTTCTGGCCCAGAACTCAGGGTTTTTGCTTAAGCATGTTTTATGCCCTCATTACGTTTTCTTAACAAGACCTCAAAAAGCATTCTGATCACCTGGATACTTGAATAACCAATAGAGTTTGGCCTATATGATCGTAATTATCAATGCATTTCATGACACACTAAGAAATAGACTTTAGGACTCACCGTTATTTCATGTGAAGAAAGAAAAATACTGCCATTTAAACTATGCAAAGCCACTGATATTTTTTAGGACACATCTTGAATTCAGAGATGTTAAAATGTGAGAAACAATGGGTCTTGGAATCTATGAGATACTGTAATGAGCTGGTGTTCCAATGAGGGAAAGATTCTACAGGTTCTGTTCTGAAGTCTGAGATACTGTATTTGTAGTTCAAATAAATACGAGAAAAGTTTTATTATTGTGTGAATGACACTAACTCAGTAACTTTGGAGTTTGGCATCAGATTGAAATGTCTTCTATTTTCTAGAGCACTATTTTTTAAATTGACTTAAAATTCAATTTTATTTTTTAACAAATAGGCTGGAATGGAATAGAATATAAAGATCAGAGTACACATTTAGTGTGGACAAGAAATTGCTTTGTGAAATTTTTGTTTCATTTGCGGGGAAGGATAAGAATGTGTCCTACGTTGTGATTTAAACTGTGTTTCTTAGTGTGAGTTGCAATCAAATAGATTTGAAAAAGAATGTTCTTGGAGCACAAATAACATGCAAAATATACCCTCTGGGCTCTGTTTCTCTGGTTCTTTTCCTTTACTCTGGGAACTGAAACTACAGATCAGTAAAATAAGGCAAATCTCCTTGACAATCCTCTCCTGCGTCAGCCCAAATTTCTTCTATTGGTTGTTGAAAATAAACAGTCTTTTGTTGGAACAGAAAGCACCGTTCTGGAAGCAAGGTGGTGGTGGTTTACAGACTCTGCTAATTAGATGTGTGACTGGATGAATTACTCTGCATATCAAGCTCTGATAAAAAGTAGGGAGTTGGGGGGGGCGCCTGGGTGGCTCAGTTGGTTAAAGCGTCCAACTCTTGGTTTTGGCACAGGTCTTGGTTTCAGCTCAGGTCATGATCTCACAGTTTGTGAGTTCAAGGCCTGCATCAGGCTCCACACTGATGGCTGAGAGTCTGCTTGGGATTCTCTCTCTCCCCACCCCCCCCCTCAAATAAATAAATTAATTTTTAAAAAAAGTAGGGAGTTGGACTATATGCTGTTTAACCAATGTTATTCAACCTTTTTTTTTTTTCAGTGAATGATATTCACATTGGAAACAAACAGCCAGAATTATGCAAATTATTGTCTGACTACCTATAACTCCTATCAACCACACTCAAAAAAAAAAGTCAATGCAAGTTCATGAAAGTGAAGATATTATGGGACAACAAATGTAAGTATATCTTTTGTAATTGTATTTTAACTGTTGCTAGTAATAGTTGCTTGTCATGAATGATGATTTTGACATACCTCACAATTGATTGCAACAAAATGATGTATCAATACATTGCAAATGAGAAATACATACTTTTCAGATCCTTTCACATCTAATATCGTATGATTTCAGGAAATGATCAAACTAGCATTTTGATGTAATCACAACATAAACAGAAACTGTAATGTGTGATCCTGTGCTATAACTGAAAAATATCCTAAAACTCCCATTTGCTATGTTTATATACCCTGCAAGTTTGCTACTCTTAAAATTATTTTGAGAATAATATTTTTAATAAAACTTTTTAATATAATTGTCCAATTTTATTATAACTATTCCATTTTAACTCCAGTAAGAATCTCTTATGCCTAGTGTTTAATTCATTGTACATTTCTGACAATCAGAAGTTCTTTTTCCAAATCAGTTAAAGCACTGACAGGCACGATAATTTTTCCCACAGAATATACATCATCCCTGACCTAGAATGAGAGAGATTGGCTTGAAGTTGTTTTCTGTTTTTTTGTTTACTTTTCCCTATCCATTTAGACATTTATGTTGCCAAAGATTGCTAATGAAGATTTTAGGTTAAAATCCTCATTTTCTCAGAGAAGATTGACAGTAACCTCAAACATAAATAAGGTATTCAATACAACTTTGAAGACTGTGGTAGATTATGTTATTACTCTTGGCCATGTAACTTGCTCTAACGAATGGCTTATGAGCAGATGTAACACATGCCAACTGCTTTTTTGAGTGCAACATTTAGGTCAATCTCTTGGTCTTGTGCTGCCTGGCCATGAGAAAGGCGTGTTCCAAATAGGGTCTCAGAATGAGAAAATACGTGGAGCAGACCTGAAACTGACCTTTAGAGCAGTACACCAGCAGCTGACCTGCAGCTACTAACATGAAGCAAGAGTGAATCATAAATATTTGTTGTTCTAAATCACAGAGATTTTTGAAATTGTTATATAGTATAATCTCACAAATCAGCTTAAGTGAATTTAAGCCAACAGATAAGTGGTTCTAAGGCTAAATGCACTGTAGAACAATAATAATCTTCAATGTAATTAAACAAAATAATAGACATCTACAAGGTGCCTGGCTGGCTCAGTCGGTTAAGTGTCCGCCTCTTGGTTTCCACTCAGGTAATGATCTCATGGTTTGTGGGTTCGAGCCCCATATCAAGCTCTGTGCTGACAGCACAGAGCCTGCTTAAGATTCTCTCTCTCTCTCTCTCTCTCTCTCTCTCTCCCTCTCCCTCTCCCTCTCCCTCTGCTCCTCCCCCACTCAAGCACATGTGCATCCCCAGACTCCCTAAATAAATAAATTAATTAATTAATTAATAGACATCAACTAGATATGTGGTAAGCACCCAACCAAAAATTTATATTAGGGGCTCCTGGGTGGCTCAGTCAGTTAAGCATCCGACTTCAGCTCAGGTCACAATCTCACAGTTCATGAGTTTGAGCCCTGTGTTGGGCTCTGTGCTGCCAACTCTGAGCCTGGAGCCAGCTTCAGATTCTGTGTCTCTTTCTCTCTCTGCCCCTTCCCCACTCGTACTCTTTCTCTCTCCCTCCCTAAAATGTAAGCATTAAAATAATTTAAATAAATTAAAAATTTTTTATATTAAAAAAGTAATCTGGGGTGCCTGGCTGACTCAGTTGGTTAAGCGTCCAATTCGGCCCAGGTCACGGTCTCGGGGTTCGTGAGTCTGAGCCCTGCGTCAGGCTCTGTGCTCACAGCTCAGGGCCAGGAGCCTGCTTCGTATTCTGTGTCTCCCTCTCTCTGTGCCCCTTCCCCAGCTCACACTCTGTCTCTCTCTGTCTCAAAAAGAAATAAACATTAAAAAAAAAAGTCTATTTGAAAAATCTACAGATTTTTTTGCCAAGTATTTACATATTGATTTTAAGTATTTCTGTTTAATATTATTTGTCTTAAATATCCCTCAATGAAAATTTGGATAATAAAATACAAAGAATATAGGCTTGTATTTCTGGCAATATCATGGCTTATATACCTCACTCAGTGATCACACTGGAAACAAAAATCCAGGAAAAATGTTTTAAATTCTATTAAATGTATTGATTAACTGGTAATAAAGAAATTAGTAGTTCAAAATTGGAATGAAGGCAGAAACCTAGATAGAGAGTTTCACTCCAAATGACCCCAAGGGCATTTGCCAAATCCAGTTAACATGAGCTTTGGTGTTCATGGCCTTATAAAAGACAAAACCCATGACCTGCCCTATGCCCACAGAAAGCTGCAGTTCCAAGGATTATTCACTTACTGTAAAGATGTATTAGAAATAAACTTGCCCCTTAGTAGCATACACACCTCTCCCCTATATTCTACAAAGAAAATTACTGTCTTAAACGTGGCACCTAGTGGAGAGGGGAAAAGCAAAATCATATCTGAGAATTTAGACTCACAATCCAGCTCTTATGCACACAAAAAAATATAACTTGAATTCATATTACCTGGATGATCCCAGAAGGTATTCAGCTGATAATTGAGAAGAATGTTTGACTGATAGTACTTTCAGACATCTGGCAGAAGCAAATGCCAGTCCTCTCTGGAGGAACCCATCTTCAATTTAAGCCTTAAAGAATAATAAGTAAAAGTCTTAGGAAAATAGCTCACATTTTAAAAAATAACAAGCACAGAAGAAAATAAGGCACCATTAGTGAGAAACAGTGAACATAAGATAGCAAAAATATTTAAAAAGACTTCAGATATTGAAATTACCAGACACAGACTATAAAATAACTATATAAAATATGAATAAGGGAATAAAAGATGACCTTGAAAATACATACACAAAACAAGAAAGTATAAAGAATAATCAAAGATATTTTTTAAATGGAACTTAAAGAATTAAAATATATAAGTTATTAAAATTTAAAACTCAGGGGACACATTTAATAGTCTATTTGACATAGCAGAAGTACAATTTAATGAACTGGGAGGTAGAGATGAAGAAGTTGCCCAAATGCAATAGAAAAAGAAAAAAATGAAAAATATAAAAGAGACTTTATGTGACATTGAAGACATTGTGAGAAAGCCTGAAATAAATTGATACTCCAAAAGAATAGGAAAGAAAAAAATGTGGCAGAAGCAATATTAGACATGATAATGGTTGAAAACTTTCCAGAACTGATGAAAGATTCCAATTCACAGGTTAAGAAGTCCCCCAGATCCCAAGCAAATTAAAGAATAATAAATCTACACTTATATACATTACAGCAAAACCATAAAACACCAAAAAACAAAAGGAAAAGAAAACTTTGAAATTAGTGGAGAAAAAAATAGATTATTCTCAAAGTGTCTGGTAATCGACCTTCATTAGTAACAACAGAATCAGAAGACCATGGAATAACACCTTCAGTGGGCTAAAAGAAAATCCAATGCCTATTTGAAGAGGTCTTTTAAGAAAGAGGCCAGGGGTGCCTGGGTGGCTCAGTTGGTTAAGCATTAGACTCTTGACTTTAGCTCAGGTCATGATCTCACGGTCATGAGATTGAGTCCTGCATCATGAGATCCAGCCCCAAGTTTGAATCAGGGCTGGGTGTGGAGCCTGCTTAAGATTCTCTCTCCTCTCCCTCTGCCCTTTCTCCCCCACCACAAAAAAAGAATGGGGCCAAAACAAAGGCATTTTTAGGCCGACAAAAGCAGAGTTTGCTGCTAATAGTGATTCTCACTAATAGAAAGTCTAAAGAAATTTCTCTTCAGACAAAAATAAAATGATCCCCCTATAAAAGATCTGGAGTTAAGACTGAAGTAAGAGCATTGAAAGTGGTAAATACTTGCATGAATCTAAAACCCACCAACTATGCAAAACAGAATTGTTAAAATTATTTAATAATATTTTTAAAAGAAAATATAGCTATCACTCATATTCCTAACATCAGAATAAGTCCAATCAGATTCTTACCTTATACCTACTATTAAACAGACCTCATCAGAGCAAGTATTTTTCCCATTTGTATTATTATTTCCATCTGGTATATGCCCTTAAAAGCAAAAACACTAGGGGCACCTGTGTAGCTCAGTCGGTTAAGCATCTGACTCTTGATTTCAGCTCAAGTCATGATTTCATGGTTGGTGGGATAGGGCTATGCATCTTGCTCTGTGCTGACTGCACTGAGCCTGCTTGGGATTCTCTCTCCCCATCTCTCTCTCTCTGCCCCTCTCCCACATGCTCTTTCTCTCTCTGTAAATAAATAAAAATTTTTTAATTGAAAAAAAGCAAAAGCACTAAACATTTTCATTTATTTTTTTCTCTTATCCATATAGGCAAAACTATATTAATATTTTATTGATATTCTCTTTTTAAATAACTGTACTGCTGTAGCATTTTAAGTGTTTTTCTTCATGACATTTTTATTTCAAATTTGCATAATGTACCAGCGGAGATGATTTATTAATAATCAGACTAAGAAATTAGCATATATTTAGGAGATCATGATTTAGAGTAATAGAGTATTAGAGTTATTTTTCACATATCTATGAAGAATTAATGAGTCCCACCATAGAAGTCTAAAAATGAAAGTTCATCATAACAAATTATATAATTATGTATTCACAGGTTAAGGGCAATTAAGTCTTATTGGAAAGCTCTGCCTACCCTTTCCACCCACATTGCCTATTCAAAATTAGATGCATGCTATGACTTTTAACACTATCTCTGGAAATAGTTAGAAAATTTATGCTCAGGCTGTAAAGATTGACTCCTGAGGTTTAAGTCAGCCCAGGGGGCATCCTGAATTCCAAATAAATTTTTAAATGAAGAAGAAGAACCCATTTCTTTCTGATATCTACCTGGACTACACATTCCCAGCTATAAGTATGGTTTTCATTTCAATTTCAAGAGAGCATAGGGGTGCCTGGCTGGCTCAGTTAATGGAGTATACAACTCTTGATCTCAGGGTTGTGAGTTCAAGTCCCATGTTGGGCATGGGACCTACTTAAAATAAGAAAAAGAATTTTTAAAAAGACAAAGTGTATAAAAAGCTGTTTGTCACAATTATGTAAACATGAAAAGCATAGGATGCATAATTCCTTAAATTTCCAGAGTTATGGTAACTACAATGCAGAGAAATTATAACTTACTTTTTTTTTTTTACCAAAGCTTTACTCTCTTTGTTTTCCTCAACCACATGAGATTATTTGAAACATACTTACTTCTTTAATGCTTTCTTGATGAAACCAAATCTATAATTTCACTGCAGAATGTCCAAATGAATTCCCTTTCTTTATAGTTTTTAATGTTCAAGAGATTCTATATTATACTAGTATAGATTATTCCAGTTAGCTTTGTCCAATCTGTATTATACATCTATAAACTTTCTGACAGTTCACAAGTAATTCATATAAACTAGATTGTACATTAATTCTTTCAATTTAATAAGTTATCAGTTTATACTGGGTCCAAGGCCCATCCTAGTTACAAAAAAAATTAAGTATCTGTAAGTTACTCCACCTCTTTTCTGAAATGAATAGGAAGCTATCAAGAGACTTGCCCTATAAACTAACAGTGTTTCAAAACTCTCATTTCTGTTGTTCTCTGCTGGGAATGAAAGTTCCATACACACAACATCATCAGGTAGAAATCTCCATACCACTCCCAACAAGGGCAGGTGTTACCTAGATGCCTTTTGTCAAATCTCCTAAGTATTTATTATCTTTCTAACTCCTCCAGAACACTGGTACCCAAAGGTGACAAGGTGAAGAAAGAAGACACCTATCCTATATTCCAGTAATGTCTGTCCAATGCATTCTTGTCAGGTTCATCCCTCTGTTCTAAGCCCTGTTGATATTTTCCCTTAGTTGTTTTCTGTCAATTCCCATGGGAGCCTAACTTTTGCCTGCTATTATATGCACAGACAGCTGAGACCAGACTCCCAATCCAATTCTGCCACCGGTTTCCTTTAACCCTTAATCCCTATAACACCCTCCTGGAAATGGACTGGAGTTGGGATACATCTATTTATGATTTCATTTTTAAATGTCAGCTCCTTTCCAGAGATGGCCAAATACTTCACTGCTTGTGGTCCTACGGTGTTGATTACTTCTGACTATCTTTTGCTGTCAGCCAATAGTCTTGGACCTGACATTGTTTGCATCCCAACCCCTCCTTCCTGAAGTTATTACAAAAGTAGTACACCATGAAGACAATTATCTCAACTAAGAACAGGGAAAATTATAGAGGAAAATGACCTTTATGCCAAAATAAGGTCAAGAAAAAAAAGGAAGTTACTATTAACGTATTAAAATAGACTCATTCGACATATCAACCAAATGCAATGCGTGGACCTCTTTTAGATTCTGATTCAAAGCACTTTTACAAAAGACATTAATGAGACAACCAGGGAAATATTAATACTAGTTGGATATTACCTGATATCAAGGAATTATTGTTAATTGTTTTAGATATGATAATGATATTTGATTACGGTGTTTTTAAATGTCTCATTATCTAGAGACACATGCTATATAATTGGGCCCATGCTTTAGGGAAAAAAAAATCCTTCATATTATGTCACTTTCTTTTCTCTACCTGTAGGTCAAATCCATGGGCATGTACTCTACACCTACTACTTGTTATTTTCTACCTGTAAGATAGTAATCATTTCCTCTTTGTCGTGTCTATGATTATTTTTTGGTAAAAGTATTCAAGTCAAAAGCAACTCATGCAATCTGTTATTTGCTCCAAACCTCTGTTAAGCCATGGTGAAAGGCCAAACATCATATGAACTGTGGTAAATAAATCTGATTAAGCACGTTAACATGTTCAAATTTATATAAAGCCTTCTGCAAATACAGATTAGAGATGCTAAGAAGCAGATGTACTGATCTCCTTGGCATTCACATGATTCAGCTACAAATAGAATTTGAACAGATTCCAAATGCACAACTGTCAAATTCATAAAAAGTAGCAACAAAAAGTCAAGTGAAAGTTTAAGCTTTGCCTGACTAGCACTGACTGTTTTCGGGGGGGGGGGGAGTTGAAAGTATTCTGTTAATGTTTTATTTCTTCAGTGCTAATATTTGACAAGAACTAAGTGCTTTCATTTTATGCATGGATGTTCCCATTAGGTTAGCAGTTATAATCCAGAAACTGTTATGAGTTAATATCACTATCAAGTCCAAAGAAAAATCTCAATCAATTTAATCAATGTTACAAAGCTTATCAATATAACTTTGACTCACTGTACTAGTACAGTATAGTGCAGTTAACCTCCACCTCTAAAGTCAGATATATCTCAGTTCTAATGTTAGCCCTGCCATTTACTAGCCCTGCCACCTCACCCAGCCTCTTTCCTCATCTGTAAAGTAGAGTTAAAATTTTTTTTATTTTACAGTGTTGTTATGAGAATTAACTCAAGAAACATAAATTATTATGATTACTATCTTTGGGGAATATTACATTGTACACAATTTTACTAACTGTATTTTCACTTTACTCAGTGGTAAAAACAATTACACACAGACTGTATACTCTACCAACCTTACGTTGATACCAAGGCTTTGTGGCAGCTGGCCCAGTTCTGAGAATTATAGAATATACATAGATGGGCATAACCTCAGGCTACAGAAGTAGATTTATCTAAGAATCTGTACATTCCCCGATTTAGGTATCAGTCTCACATGTGATGTAAGAATGAAAGCTTCTTCTACAGCAATCAGGAGATAGACTCAACTTCAGAGTTTTGTTTTCCATTCAAGTAAGACTTCAAACAGCCTTTAGAGTGTTGCAGTACATGGAGTCCACACTCTAAGCCAATCCCCTCTTGCCAAACTTATTTCTTAAGTTTACTATAATTCGGTTTACTATGAATCATAGTAAAAAAAATTTATCTTTAAGCACAATACAGGAATACATGCATTTCCTTATTCTTCTACCCTCACAATATTTCTGATATTCAATAGAATATCCAGGATATCTTGTTTATGATATTCAGTAGATGTAAAAATCGCTTTTTGAAATGTTTTAAAGATATCAGATGTAGAGATTTGGTGGATTCAAATTAAATATTTGGGGCTAGAATATTTATAGGTGATGTAGTATATTGTTTTTACAGCATCTTTCATGCTATTTGATTGATTCATAGTTATTGATGCTCAGACTGATGATTGAATTAATGATATGGCAGTCTCATTTCTACTTTATAAACTTGTGACTGGGAAGTAATTTGTTTGGTATTACTTTGATACTATGCATATGCCCAGTTCCCCTTCTATAAACCTCATGTTTTAACCCTTGTTGTAAACCCTTGAACAAGTCAATAGTCTAATAAAAATTGCAAAATAATTTTAATTCCATTATTCATTTTATATTCTGACATTTTTTCAGTAAAATAGAGCTTGCCTTTATACCTAGTACTATTTGGTTACCTTAAAATATGGTTTATGCAGGAAAGGAAAAATAAATAATTCCTTACTTTTAGTTAGTAATCTTCAGAGAAAAGATAACTTGGAGACTAATGGGAAAATCTGAATTTGGGTTTTAGGTAAGATTAAAATTCATTTATTGGAAAGTTAGAGATTGTTAATTTTTAAAAAGCAAGTTGTAAAACTGCACAAGTATGAAACTATTTTGGTTAAATATATATATATTTATACGCATATATAGGGATAAATAAAGGTATGCAAAGATATACAATAAGCTGTTAACAGTGGTAATAGATGGGAAATATGGATGTTTTTATTCTTCTATTTTACTTATATATAGTTTCCAACTTTCTGTCCTGCACGTACTACTTTTGTAGTAACAGAATTTTTTTTTTTTTTAAGAAAATCACTATTTCTTACTAAGCCTTAACATATAGCTTCTGAATCATCATCAACACGAGACTAAACATTCCAGCATTAAGAGGCTGTCAGGGCATCAACCTAGCCGCTTACTTTTTTTAAAACCTCTCTGCTTGCAGATTTTCCTTTGCCTTTTCATCTTACCCATGGTTCATAGGGCTCAGCTCTAGATTCATGTAGCCTTTTCACTGTAGCAGTCCTCACGAATTGGCAACTTCTTTGTATGCTTCTGCTGATCTTTGGCAGAAATTCACTTATTTATTATTTAGTTTTTATGTCGTTATATTAGTTTTCTTCTTACCTTTCTGACTCTTCCTCATTCTTTGCAAGTTTCTCTCTCTCTGCTATTTCTTCATTGCTCCAAAATTTCATACTCAGCCCTCTTCTCTTTTCACTCTATATCTTCTTCCTAGAAAAGAGAGGAGAAAATGGATCTTGTGTTCTCATTCTTTTTAGTCTATCTAATATGTATTTCTAGCCTAGTCCTCCCTCCTGAGCAACATAATCATATATATATAATCTCTAATTATTGTAATCTTCAGTTAGACATTTATGTATTTATAAGTTTATATACTTATATATTTAGGTGTTCTCCTACCTGGATCTTAAATTAGAAATATGCTACTTTCAGAACTTTAGGGAAGTGTACCTTCCACTTTTATTTCTGCTATATTCCCTAAGTAGAAAGAGCTATTTTATTTAAGTAGTGATTTAAGAAGAAGAAAATAAGACCTAGCCCCTTTCTTGCCATATTTTTCAAATCTACCTACCCACAACAGATTATGTTCTGTCCTGTTTCTCATTCTGTGTAATAAACTAAATACACATGGATCAGAGCCTGGGCTTGCTTTTACAGGCAGGCCTGAATCCTAACCCTCATTCTTTCTACATTTGACCTTACTGAGTGTGGAGCACTGATTCTGTCCAAGTTTATCTGTCCTGAAGACCCAAATTTTCCTTTTATTATGCCGTCTCCCATTTGGACCTGGGGAAAAGTATTGAAAAGCTTCATTGTGGCTGTACATTGAAGTCCTTTGTCTAAGCAGCTTTATCAGTAGGAAAGTGGTTTTCATCTTTATCTGACACCCTATCAATTGTTTCTGAATTCAGAAGAGAGTAAGATATATAAGGAGCTGTCACTGGCTAAGCCCCATTATTGATAGAACAATTATTGAGAAGCTAGGTCTAATAAAAAAAAAATGGAAAATGGAATCTTGCCAGTCTAACAAGAGAATAAAAGATCTCAGAAAAAAATGATAGCAATGATCAGATAATCAGCAAAACAAGAATTTGTTCATTTATTGCTGAATGCCTACTGTGTGTTAGGCAATGTTCCAAGGAGAAGTTCAAAGAGTTAGAATACTTTAAACAAAAGTTACCTGGTACTCTAATTTGACTGAGTTTTGAATCATTATAATAATCAACAACAGAGCAATGCTTTATATTCATTGATTCAATATCAATGATTGATTCAACATAATAATTACAATATTTGAGTTCTTATTGTTTATCAGACAAGCAATTCTCATACTATGATTGAATCATCAGAACAACTCCGACAGAACAGAATAGTCTAGGTTATTCTGCAGCTGGAAAATCAATGATTTAACTGAACAGAGATTTATGTCTAATTTCAAAATGTTGGCTCTGGCTCCAGGTTGGCTCTGGCTCATGTCTTCCATGTGATGACATAGTAATCTAGGCTCTTTAACCTTGTGGTGCCACCATCTTAATATGAGTCTTTTTCCATGATTGTCCCAGTAGGAGAATAAACACTAAAAAATTTCATATTGACCTTTCATGGCCTCATCTAGAAACTGACACGTGTCGATTGCACAGTATTTCATTGACCAGACAGAATCACATGTGCCCATCCAGTTGCAGGGGTGCTGAGAAATGACAGTCATTCTACTGAGCGCCCAGAAGAAAAAGAGAACTGAATATTGATTAACACTAGCAATTTGTACTATGAATAGCTATTATTACTGTCCTTTTTGTATAGGTGAGGAAATGGAGGATTAGCAAATTTAAGTAACTCATCCAATGTTACACAGAAAGTAAGTAGAGAAGGCATTATGTGAACCTGGATAATCTGACCCCTGAATGCTTAACCTTTATCCTATAGTACTTCCCAACTCCATACTGGAGCTCTGGCAGAACTCCACCACTACTAGACGTATTTAATTCAATTTATTTAAATTTAGTTTAAATTTAAACTAGTTGTGCCAGTTATTGTAGTTTTGTCTGGAGGAAGTTTGGATTATTTGACCATATAAGTCTCTTCTAACACAGTTGGTTCTGTTTCAATGGAGAACCATGACTAATATAACAACCTAAAAATTAGTCTTAAAAGAAGGTTAGGAAATGATACTTTATTAAATTTTAGGTTAAAAATGAGATTCTATGCAAATCTTAATTACTTTGATCTTAGAATATAGAGTGAAATCTCAGAATCCTAGAATAACCTACAGGTGTATGTCAATGTGTATTATATATTATATAACACAAAGTTAAAAAAAACTCAATGGTTATAAAATTCATAGATTTTTGCAAAGAACCTTGTAGACTGAAAAAACAACCAAAACAATCTGCCACATATAGGCCTTAGTATATAGATTTTACTTAGGGGAGTGTTCTAATTGTCTTCACAAATTCAATATTGTGAGAATGTGTGGCTAGGTGTTACTTATCATTTTAAAAAGAATTAAGTTCTGTACAACTGAGAATGTTCATAGTCTCCAATTTTAATTTGTTTTCCCGTATATGATGCTGTTTCTCAAGTATTTAGTTGCCCCCTGCTGGTCACATAATTATAAAATTCCTAAAAATATATATTTCTCAGATTGCTTGTGATGACAAACTTCTAATGAGATACATTAAACTTTTTCATTAAATGAATTCACCATGGATTTCCAATGCTCAACTGAGATAGGTAAGTTAACTGAGAGTTCTTAAATACAATCTTCTTCCTATAATATATATTTCATATTTTATGTCTCTTCAAGCCCTTTTTGAAACCATGTAGGGATAAATTATCAAACTGAGAGGGAAAAACAGTACTTTTTCAAGAATTTTTAAAACTATTTTATCCTGTCTCTGCTACCGCCTCTCTGGCTAATCTTGGACAAGGGACTTTAACTTCTTGATATCTATTTCCTCATCTGTAATATTAAGAATAACTGACACACAATAAACTGTACAATTTAAAGTATGATTTGATAAGTTTTGACATGTATTCAACTGTGAACTATCGCTACCATAGTTCAAAATAGTGAACATACTTATCATTCCTAAAAATTTTTTGTGCCACTTTGTATTTCCTTCTTCCTGTCTCCTGGCCCTCCCAACCCTCTCCCATCCTCCAGTAACCACTGATGTGCTTTCTGTCACTACAGATTAGTTTGCATCTTCCAGAAGAAAAACAAATTTTAAGTTCACTAGTTTAAGATAGACTAAAATGAGGTACGGAAAAACTTAAATTATTTTTAAATATTAAAAACTTTTTTGAGATTCCTCTATCTTGAAGCCTGAGGCAACACTGTAATGCAGTGGCTAAAGGCTTTAACTTCAGAGTCAGCAGGTATGCTCTGGCATCTTGGCTGTCTCATTTACTTGTTGTGTGACCTTGGGCAAGTTACTCAACATCCTAACTGAGATGAACAATTTCCCCATACTTAGGAGAAAGGATTGAAAATAGCATCTATCCCATAAAAATGTTGTGAAATTGTGGCCTGTACATACAATACATTCAACCAATGGTAGCCCTATTTCTTTAGACATTTCAAAGAACACTAACCCAATTTTAAGTAAAGGAAACAACCCTGACTATTTAGCCAGTATAATCTTAAGGTAACCATTTTAGAAGTTTTATGTGAGAATTTTAAAAATTCAGTGTGCTAGCCATGGTGTCAGATGACTCTGACTCAAGTCCTTTTCTTAAGTCCTCCATTGGTTTTCCTTCCTCATAACTATTTCCCCAAGTGTCATGATTTTCCTTTCTTTGTAATTCCATCCCTAGCCAACATGTGACCTGACAGTCATCTGATTTCATCTTTATGATTTGACAAATGACCAAAGTAAAGGGAATGATAGTCATTCTAGCAAAGTAGAATGAGTGGTGGCTACCACTTGAGGTGACAGACACCATGGAAATAGAGATAACTGAAGAAACTAGGTTTTTTGTGTGTGTGTGTGTGATAAATGTTCTTTAACAGTTTTCTCCTTTATTTTTAAAAAATTTTTTTTTCAACGTTTATTTTTGGGACAGAGAGAGACAGAGCATGAACGGGGGAGGGGCAGAGAGAGAGGGAGACACAGAATCGGAAACAGGCTCCAGGCTCTGAGCCATCAGCCCAGAGCCTGACGCGGGGCTCGAACTCACGGACCGCGAGATCGTGACCTGGCTGAAGTCGGACGCTTAACCGACTGCGCCACCCAGGTGCCCCAACAGTTTTCTCCTTTATATTCAATTACTTCTGTTGCTCTTTCTGAGTTGTCAAGATCTGCCAGGTTCATACTTGATAAAATGCTCTGTCTACAACAGAAACTAATTGAACTCCACTTACCAGCCTAGCCCAATCTAATACCCAGGGCAAGTTCTGCTTCTATGGAGGAGAGATACTGCATCTTGGAATTCCTTTGTGTGCTCTTTTCAGTGAAGTTTTAGCATTGCGTCATTAAAAATAGTCCTGAGAAATTATGTGTGTGTGGCAGATAGACCCTAAGGTAGCTCCCAGTGGTCTCTGTCTTCCAATATTAATGTCCTTCTTTAAGCTCCTACCCCTAAATATAGGTTGTAAACCTTAAAAATAAAAGGTATTTTGCCAGCCAAAAATGGATTTATTTTGGAAAAACAGAATTGCAATTCAGGACCGGCAAGTTATAGCAAAACTATTGATTGTCTAACAAAGGCAAAGAATGTTATTTTATGGAAAAGGAGGACATTGGGAGGGTTTGTTTTTGAACAAAAATCCATTGGAGAAAAGCACGAGTCTAGGGTAGTGGCAGTTTCTCATTGGCAGGGTTACAGGGGTAGTTAGTTTCTTGTAGCAGATGCAATGTACATCTTTCCCTCTTGGGGCCTGTGATTAATGATTCTTGCCTGTTGAGAGTGCTTGTTTCAGGGATCTGTAATTGACAATTCTTTCTATAATTGACACTAAGTGGTATGGCTTCCCATTCCAGCTTTTCCTTCTATTATCCCAAGTTCACTTTAGTGAGGTTTCCCTTTATTAATTTTCATAAGATGGAGCCTGTAAATTGCTTTGAACCAATATAATTTGGCAAAGGTGATAGGATATTATTCCCATAATTATATTATATTATAATATCATAGATGTGGTGGGATACATCACTCTCATCATTATGTTACATTATGTAAGAATCCATCTTAGTAGCAGAATTGTTCTTTCTCATTTTCCTGCTGGCTTTGATGAAGCAAGCTGCTGTGTTGTGAACTGCCTATGGAGAGGACCATGTGGCAAGAAACTCAGGTGGCCTCTAGAAACTGAAAACAGCCTCTGGATGGCAGCCAGCAAAAAACATCTAAAGCCCCGAGTCCTACAGCTGCAAGGAAATGGATTCTGCCAAAAATCTCAGAGAATCTGGAAGCAGATTCTTCTTTGCTTGAGCCTCCAAATGGGAACAGAGCCCACCCAAACATTCGGTGTAACCAGGAGAGACCCAAAAGTGGAAACCCCAACTAAGGTGTGCCTGGGCTCTTAACCCACACAGAAACAGAGATAATAAAGTGTATTGTTTTAAGCTGCTAAATTTATGGGATTTGTTGCACATAAATATAAAATATACAGATTTTGGTATCTAGAAGTGGGGTGCTCTTGTAACAAATACCTAAAAATATGTCCATGGTTTAGGAACTGAGCAGTGGGTGGAGGCTGGAAGAATGTTGAAAAGCATGATAAAGCATGAACAGATTATCAGTAGAAATATGAAAATGAGGACATTAACATTGAGAACTCAGAAGGAAATGAGGAACATGTTATTGGAAACTAGGGGAAAGGGAATCCTAGTTGCAGACAACTTAGTAAAATTACCTCCTGCCGTTATGTTGAAAGCAGAACTTGTAAATGATGAATTTGATTATACAGTTAAGGAGATTTCCAAGCAAAGTGTTGAAGGTGACTACTGGTTTATTCTTGCTACGTAAGAGTAAAATTCAAGAAAAGAGAGACAGTTTAGGGAAGAACTATTAAACAAAAAGGGATCAGGACTCGATAATTTTGAAAATCTTCATCCTCCCCAGATGGTAAAAATATTAACACTAGGAAATGGATTCTGAACACTATCAGGAAAGCTTGTTCTAGGGATGCCTGGGTGGCTCAGTTGGTTAAGCATCCAGGTTTCAGTTCAGGTCATGATCTCATGGTTTCATGGGTTCAAGCCCCATGTCAGGCTGTATGCAGGCAGTGGGGAGCCTGCTTGGGATTCTCTCTCTCTCTCTCTCTCTCTCTCTCTCTCTCCTTCCCTCCCTCCCTCTCTGTCTACTCCTCCCCTATTCACACTGTCTCTGTCTCTCTCAAATAAATAAACTTAAAAAAAAAAAAAAAAAAGGAAAGCTTACTCTAGAGAAAATTCCCAGGGAATAAGTCCACAACCTTTTGTTAAAACCTGAAAGAGATCAAAGGACAAGGTCTTTAATCACACAAAGGGCTTTTTCAGTAGAAGGGTGTGCCTCACATCTTCTCAATCAAACCTCTTGGCCTCTAAGAAGTTTAAAGATGCTATTTCTCAGCCCTAGGCTCTCAGCAGGAGCCAAAGATAGAGATGAGGTTATTTTGAAACAAACTATAGCTCGTGTGGTCTTTGTCTAATGGAGTAAACCTCACTGAAATACATGAAGACCCATCAAGTTCTTGAGGAACTTATTTCAGCAAAAACAATGCCAGTTTGGAATGAGAAAGACAGAATTATAAAACAAAAGGAGGCTGCCAGACCCCCCCAAATTTTACTGGCAGGAAATAGGCTGATAAACCTACTGATGTGTAAACATGCTACCTTACATAAAAAAGGAAAGATGACTCAGAGGGCTGAACCCAGAGGGCAGAATCAAGAGCCATGGAGGATTATCCCAAAGACAAAGAACCTAATCAAGGAACTCCCAACATTTACCTAGTTGTATTTCAAAATGTTATGGACCAAGGACTTCTTTTTACCTTTCATTTTCCCCCTTTTTGAACTGTAATGTTTATAAGTATTATACTAAATCTGTGCCACCATTGAATGTTGGGTATGTTGGAGGCAGATAACTTGTTTCTTTTAGTTTCTCAGGTCCATAAATGAAGAGTAATTGTACTCAGGAACTATCTTTTTCTGAGTCCACTCAACACTGGCAGCCTTCGGGGCGCCTGGGTGGCGCAGTCGGTTAAGCGTCCGACTTCAGCCAGGTCACGATCTCGCGGTCCATGAGTTCGAGCCCCGCGTCAGGCTCTGGGCTGATGGCTCAGAGCCTGGAGCCTGTTTCCGATTCTGTGTCTCCCTCTCTCTCTGCCCCTCCCCCGTTCATGCTCTGTCTCTCTCTGTCCCAAAAATAAATAAATGTTGAAAAAAAAAATTAAAAAAAAAAAAACTGGCAGCCTTCCAAGTGACAAGTGTTGTTGTATATGATGGTTTCCTGTGCCTTTTTCCTAGTGGTAAGATGCTTCTCCCTCATTTTCCCTTCTGATCTCCCACTACTACCTTCTATTTGCTGAAACTAACTAGTGACAGTTGGCAAACGGATACTGGGAAATATGGTTTAACCTGGCCATATCCTGTGATTCAGAGTGTAGAGCAAGGGAGAGCCTGGGAATGATGAATCTGAGAGAAAATAGGCCAGTGACCACCACAGAGTCTGCACTTAGAGTGCTTTTTACACCTGGAAATTTGCTACAACTCAACCCTAATTTGGTCTGTTCTCATGAAAGATTAGACCCTCTTTCCCATTTCTATCCTGTTTTTGTCAGTGTCTTTTTGCCTGTTAGGTCAACATTTACTTTTTCCTTTATTGACTTAGTCTAATTGACAGGACCATTGCCTACTATCAAGACAAATAATTAGATCATTTTTCCTTTTCATTACTGAATTCCCCCAATAGCAATAATATAACCTTCCATTTTATAATGGAACCTTCCCTTCCACATAAACTATATTTTCCATTTTCCTAGTGCTTCATCTCTTTCACTGTACTTTAGCCATGTACAAACCACTTAAACCATCTACAAACCATTTAAACAGATGCTCATTCATCAAATTGAAGCAATCCCCAAGGTCTAATCCAACTTATATCAGGGAAACTCTTGCATACAGGAAACTAAATTTAGGGTTGTTTATGAAATCTCATTCCTAAAGCCCTGTAAACATTATCCAATCTCTTCTTGGGTCTCCTCCCCACCATCAAGATCATAAAACTGAAGCTTCTCTTCATTTTCTATATCTATTCCATACTTCACCAATTTCTCCTCCTCTAAAGCAAAATAAGCACCCCAGTTTCTTGCAGCCCACATTCTCCACTTGCATCCTAGTGGATGATCTAGATTATGAGCTTAGACCACGTGATTACCTAACAATGGTGAAGATAACTGTCGTTTTCTTAACTAGGAAGGGTATGATTCGTAAGAACAGACCTAGGAGTTCTATTAATCTAGTTGTATTGCCAGTCTGTCCTTGAGAGGCTACGTTGAGGTGAGGATATCAGAACTCTGACAAAATAAAGCTAAAGTTTGGAATAGACATCAATAAACCAGGGGATGCAGGTAATCCTAACTTCATCTGACCTTAGATTCTCTTCTACTTTGGCCCAAGACAGATTTGAACAATTTCTGAACCAAAACACACAGCCACTTAAACAGGGGAGCTATCCATTCCTTAACCTCTGTTTCCTAACAGTCCTAAGAAGGCTGCCCTGGGCAGCTGTCAAGAGCAGCAGTTCTTAAATGTTTAATGTTAAAAAATTATGGAAAATTCCAAAGAGCTTTTGTTTATATGAATTAAATTTGTTGATATTTATCGTGTTAGAAATTATAGCAGGATTTTTAAAAAATTAATTCATTCCTGGGGCACCTGGGTGGCTCAGTTGGTTAAGCATCTGACTCTCGGTTTTGGCTCAGGTCATGATCTCACAGTTCATGGGTTCAAGCCCCAGATCAGGCTCTGCACTGGTAGCACAGAGCCTATTTGGGATTCTCTATTGCCCTCTGTCTTTGCCTCTCCCTCCCCCCAACTTCAAAATAAATAAATAAAACTTTAAAAAGAAATTGATCGATTTCTGGGGTGCCTAGGTAGCTCATTCAGTTAGGTGTCTGACTCTTGATCTCAGCTCAGGTCTTGATCTCAGGGTCATGAGTTCAGGCCCCGCGTTGTCTGTGCTGGGTGTGTGAAGCCTACTTAAAAAATTTTTTTGATTCCTTTAAAAATTACAATACCCATTATATTTTAACATAAATAACATTTTTTTATTAAATGTATTTTCCAAAATAATTTAGTGAGTACTATTGGTTTTACACTTTTGCAAATCCCTTTAATGGCTGGCTTTATAGAGGACAGCTCAGTTCTTTTTTTAATTTTAATTGAAGTATAATTGATATACAATATTAGTTTCATGTATACAATACAGTGTTTGACAATTATGTACATTACAAAATCCTCACCACAATCAGTTTAGTTGCTGTCTTTCACCATACAAAGTTATTACAATCTTATCGATGATATTCCCTGTGCTGTACTTTCCATTTCTGTGACTTATAACTGGAAATTTGTACCTGTTTTTAAATTTTTCAATATTTATTTTTGAGAGAGAGCGATAGAGCATGAGTGGAGAAGGGGGAGAGAGAGACACACACAGAAATCCAAAACAGGCTCCAGGCTCTGAGCCATCAGCACAGAGCCCAATGCAGGATCAAACTCACGAGCTGTGAGGTCATGACCTGAGCCGAAGTTGGACACTCAACCAATTGAGCCACGCAGACCCCCTGGCAGTTTGTACCTCTTAGTTCTCTTCCACTATTTCACCTATCCCATAATCCCTTCCCCTCTGGCACCCCCCAGTTGTTCTTTACATTATATGAGTCTCTTTCTGTTTGTTTGTTTTGTTTTTTAGATTTCACATGTAAGTAAAATCGTGTAATACTTGTCTTTCTCTGTCTGACTTATTTTACTCAGCATAAAACCCTCTATGTCCATCCATGTTGTTGTGAATGGCAAGATTTCATTCTTTCTTGTGGCTGACTAGTAATCCATAATCAATTGTGTATGTTTTTTTTTTTTTAACGTTTATTTATTTTTGAGAGCCAGAGACAGATAGAGACAGCACAAGTTGGGGAGGGGCAGAGAGAGAGGGAGACAAAGAATTTGAAGCAAGCTCCAGGCTCTGAGCTGTCAGCTTAGAGCCTGACACGGGGCTAGAACCCTGAGCCATGAGATCATGACCTCAGCTGAAGTCAGACGCTTAACCGATAAGCCACCCAGGTGCCCCCATTGTGTATGTTTATCACATCTTCTTTATCCATTCATCTATCTGTGGACACTTAGGTTCCTTGCACATCTTGACTATTGTAAATAGTGCTGTAATATGCAGAGCTGCATGTATCTTTTTGAATTAGTCTTTTTGTTTCTTCAGCTAAATACCCAGAAGTGGAATTACTGGGTTGTATGATATTTCTGTTTTTAATTTTTTGAGGTAACTCTGTACTGTTTCCATAGTGGTTGCACCATTAACAGTCCCACAAACAGACTGGTGTGAGGTAATACCTCACTGTGTTTTATTTGTTTGTTTTTATTTTAGAGAGAGAGAACACGGGGGAGTTGGGGAGAGGGGCAGAGGATGAGAGAGAGAGTCTTTTTTTTTTAATTTTTTTTTAACTTTTATTTATTTTTGAGACAGAGAGAGACAGAGCATGAATGGGGGAGGGTCAGAGAGAGGGAAACACAGAATCTGAAACAGGCTCCAGGCTCTGAGCTGTCAGCACAGAGCCCGACGCGGGGCTCGAACTCACGGACCACGAGATCATGAACTGAGCCGAAGTCGGCTGCTTAACCGACTGAGCCACCCAGGCGCCCCTGAGAGAGAGAATCTTAAGCAAACTCCATGACCAGCATGGAGCCTGACTCAGGGCTCAATTCCACAGCCACAAGATCATGACCTGAGCCGAAATCAAGAGTCAGACACTCAACTGACTGAGCCACTCAGGCACCCTCCTCACTGTAGTTTTGATTTGCAATTCCCTGATTATTAGTGATGTTGAGCATCTTTTCATGTGTCTGTTGGCTTCCTGCATGTCTTCTTTGTAAGAATGTCTATGCAAATCCTCTGCCCATTTTTAAAATTGGATTATTTGCTTTTATGTGTGTGTTGAGTTGTATGTGTGTGCTGAGAATGTGTTTTGAATATTAACCTCCTATTGAGTATATCATTTGCAAATATATTGTCTTTCAGTAGGTTGCCTTATCATTTTGTTGATCATTTCCCTCACTGTGCAAAAAAAAAAAAAAGTTTTTAATTTGATGTAGTCCCAATTTTTAATTTTTGCTTTTATTTCCCTTACTTGAGGGGACAGATCTAGAAAAATAGTGCTAAGGCCAGTGTCTAATAGTTTACTGTCTATGTTTTCCTTGAGGAGTTTTATGGTATCAGGTCTTACATTTAGGTCTTTAATCCATTTTGAATTTATTTTCATGTTCAGCATAAAAAAGTGGTCCCATTTCATTCTTTTGCATGTATCTGTTCAGTTTTGACAACACTATTTATTGAAGATACTGTCTTTTCCCCGTTGTATATTCTTGTCACATTTGTCATAAATTAATTGACAATATAAGCATGTGTTTATTTCTGGGCTTTCTGTTCTCTTGATCTATGTGTCTATTTTTGTACCAATACCATGCTGTTTTTATTACTATAGCTTTGTTGTATCGTTTGAAATCTGGGATTGTGATACCTTCAGCTTTGCTCTTTCTTTCTCAAGATTGCTTTGGCAATTCAATGTCTTCTTTGCACAGTTCCATACAAACTTTAGGATTACTTCTTTTAGTTCTGTGAAAAAAATATTATTGGTATTTTGATGAAGATAGCACTGAATCTGTTGATTGTTTTGGGTAAGTATGGACATTTGAACAGTATTAATTATTCCAGTCAATGAGCATATCTTTTCATTTGTGTCATTTTTCAATTTTTTTCATCAATGTTTTATAGTTTTCAGAGTGCAGATCTTTCACCTTCTTAGTTACATTTATTCCTAGGTATATTATTCTTTTTGGTGTAATTATAAACGGGATTATTTTCTTTATTTCTTTTTCTATTAGTGTATAGAAATTCAACAGACTTCTGTATAATTGATTTTGTATCCTGCAACTTTCCTGAATTTATTTATTAGTTCTAATAGTCTTTTGGTGGAGTCTTTAGGGTTTTCTACATACTGTGTCATGTCATCTGCAAATAATGACAGTTTGACTTTCCCCTAATAGTTTGGATGCTTTTTATTTCTTTTTCTTGTTTGATTTTTGTGGCTAGGACTTCCAGTACTATGTTCAGTAAAAGCAATGAGAGTAGACATCCTTGTCTTATTCCTATCTTAGAGAAAACACTTCCAGCCTTTCACCATTGAGTATGATGTTAGCTATGGGTTTGTCATATATGGCTTTTATTATGTTGAGGTATGTTCCCTCTAAACCCATTTTGTGAAAGTTTTTATCATGAATGTGAATGTTGTCAGATGTTTTTTCTGCATTTATTACAATGATCATATGATTTTTATCCTTCATTTTGTTAATGTGATGTATCACATTGATTGGTTTGCTGATATTGAGTCATCCTTGCATACACTGGACATCCTGAATGATTCTTTCAATGTATTTTTTTTTTCAGTTTTAATTTTAATTCCAGTTAGTTAACACACTAATGTATTTTTATTTTTTTATTTTTATTTTTTTTACATTTATTTATTTTTGAAAGACAGAGTGAGACAGAGTGCAAGTGGAGGAGGGGCAGAGAGAGAAGGAGACACAGAATCTGAAGCAGGCTCCAGGCTCTGAGCAAGCATTCAGCACAGAGCCTGATGCGGGGCTCGAACCCACGAACCATGAAATCATGACCTGAGCCAAAGTCGGACACTTAACCGACTGAGCCACCCAAGCGCCCCCACTAATATATTTTTAAATTCAGTTTGATAATATTTTGAGGATTTTTGCATCTATGTTCATCAGGAATATTGGTTTGTAATTTTGTTTTTTTGTACTTTGGTTCTGGTAGAATGAATTTGGAAGCAGGCCTTCCTCTTCTATTTTTAGAATAGTTTGAGAAGAATAGGTATTAATTCTTTTTTTAAAATTTATTTTCAATGTTTATTTATTTTTGAGAGAGGGAGAGCACAAGCAGGGAAGGGGCCGAGAGATGCTCTGAGCACAGAACCCAACTCAGGGCTTGGACTCACGAACTGTGAGATCATGACCTGAGCCAAAGTTGGACGCTTAACTGACTGAGCCACCCAGGTGCCCCTGATATGGCCTTCTCTTTATGACTTTACCTGTGGAAGGTCCATTCTGCTAGTCTTCAGGTCATTTTCACAATGAGTTGCATTACATGTAGTTGTTGCCTTGGTGTGTGTCCATGGGAGGAGGTGAGCTCAATCTTCCTTCTGTTGGTGAATCTTCCCCTGCCTGTTGGTGAACTCTACTTTCTGAAAATCTAAAATCATTCTTGTTCGGTACATTATGATTGTTACTATTTAAACAAGAGAGTACTATTAACATCAGCGAACGTTTTACTTCCAAAATGAGGCTACCTTCTGAGCGGGGTTGCCACAGAGCAAATACAGGACAACTCAATTCTTATATCTACTTCTATATTTAATCTGTTCTGATATGTTGTTTTAGTTGAATTAAATTTAGAGAATCCAGTCTCATACACATATGTAATTGGAGAAGGAAGGAGAATTTTAATAGTTTTTTTAAAAAGATAATTGTGAATATTCTTCTTTGATATCACACCTCCAAAACCCTACAAGTGATAGTTTCTTAAAGATTAGTAGCAATGTGGAATCTGAAGCTGTATGGATGGACATTTGTATACTGTAACATTAAAATCCACTGATGTATAATGGGGTATCTTGAACTTTGAATGGAACTATGCATTATTTTGTAACATCATGCATTGGTCATTTGGAAAATAGTGGTTCACTGAGGTATACGTATCTTCCAAATTCTGATACATCTCATTTTGAATTCTCAAAAACTCACATTTATTACCATTGTCACTGATCTCATCAGAAAAGTCCTTAAGAATTAGGAAATTGTCAGGGTGCCTAGGTGGCTCAGTCGGTTGGGTGTCCGACTTCAGCTCAGGTCATGATCTCACAGTCCATGAGTTTGAGCCCCGTGTCAAGGTCTGTGCTAACAGCTTGGAGCCTGGAGCCTGCTTCCGATTCTGTGTCTCCCTCTCTCTCTGCCCCTCCCCCGCTCATGCTCTGTCTCTCTCTCTTTCTCTCTGTCAAAAATAAATAAACATTAAACAAAAATTTTAAAAATAATAATAATAAATAAATAAAAGAATTAGGAAATTGTTAAACTCATGGATGGATACAAGTTTCCCAAAATTCTGAATTTCTCTTGAAAGCTCAAATTTTATCTTTAACAACAAATGCTGCAGTTTGTTTTCATTGAAGTGACAGACTTCACTAAGTTTTGAGACAATATCTGCCAAATACCCAAGTCTGAATAACTGTAGTTTGTCTGTCATTCTTTCAAGTAAAAATGGTGTTCCATATTAAAAAAATGGCTTGTTCAACTCACAACTGAATCACATAAATCCTTGTCCTCAGGACAACCATTGTGCCTAGGTATGCAGCAGGAATGCTGTATGCATTTTGTATCATAGAATTTTTAAAAGACATGGAATTAGTAGTTCATGTGAAATAAAATGAGTAATTATTGCTATTTTATCAAGCATATTATTAAATGAAACTTTTTTTTTCTTTGTGAGTATATAGCAGTGAAGAATGCAATGGCTATCAGTATAGGCTGGTATCACTGCGATGATTTCTGTTAAGGCACCAGCAATTTTACCACCATTGCCTTCGTATTATAGTACAAATGTCAACACAGTTTGAAAGGCAAGTAATGTCTTAGTATTATTTTGTAAATAGTTTTGACCCTGCGGTTACTTGAAAGGTTTTCAGGGAGTTCATGTCGTCCACAGACCACATTTTGAGAACTGCTGGCCATAAGCGAACCTAACTTGTAAGTGTGGTAGCAATCCATTTTCACATAATTTGCATTTATGCACAACTTTTCACACTCTCAGACGAGTCTATGCTATTATAACCAATACTGGCCTAACTGCTCTCACCAACTTACTGGTAATCATGACCCATCATAGTCTATTCTGGCTCCAGCTCAGTCCCCCATTTCTAACCCTCCGTTCTTCTTGCCAAAATAAAGACTCCTGGCCTCTATTTTTGTCTAACTAGTCAAACCCCCACACTAATTTTCTAATGATTTCATTTTATTCTTAATCTTGTTGCCAGGAACAAACCTAATCCTTCAGGGTAGAATTTTATTTCATTGTATGTGTTTAATGAATTAAACAAATTCATCGATTTTAAAATGAATTTTCTGTAAATCTATTTCACTTGCTAGAGAGATGGCATTTGGTTTGGCCTTAAAGAGTGACATGAGTTGGACAGGTGAAATGAGATTGTAGGTTTTTCAAAGTATGAGAAACAATAATAGATGTATGAAGGTAAAAAGGCACAGGGGCTTCTTGGGAAGAGGCAAGATGGATGCAAATAATAGAGTAATTAAAGATAAGGTCAGAAAGGTAGTAAGGGGTCATCTTGTGGAAGGGGTTGAAAGCCTAGAGTTTGGTAAGCAATGAGGAGCCACCAGAGGTGTTTCAGCAGAGGCAGAGGTAATGGGGTAAAACAGGTTCAATGATAGAAGCATTATTTGCTTAAGATTTATTTGGGAACTAGAGATGAAAAGAATTTGATGGCGAAAAGGGACTTGAGGCAAGAAAACCGGGTTGGAGGCCTGAACTAGGATGGTGACCCTAGAAGAGGAAATAGGTAGAAATAGAGTTTGAAAATACTGTGGGAACTATGATCAGTTAAGTGGTGGTGAGGGAGAAATGGTTGTGAAAAAAAATGATTAGAGCTTCAAGCACGAGTTACTGGGAAATGTTTGATGTTATTCACAGGAATCAGGAAGTCAGAAAGAGGAACGGTTTGTGTGAGGCAAAATGGTGTGTTCAGTTCTCTACCTATTAGGCAGATAAGTAGCATACTCAAGGGGGAACTAATTTGGTAGCACTTACAAGAACTGGAACCGAACACATATTAGAAGATTGTGGTTATTAGGCATATAAGTGGCTATCCTCAAGGGGAAACTAATTTTATAGTACTTACAAGAACTGAAAAGGTAATAGATAGTAGGATGTTAGAAAATGGTGGTGAGAGCTGGACTGGCTTTATATTGTCTCTTTACAATATAAACACAAAGGGGAAGATGCACTCAGTATTTTAATTCTCTGTAGAGTTTCTTTGTAGACATCTGTAGCTTTTCTGTGGTCCATATATCACAAAGACATCTGTAATAAAGTGATACATGTTTATTGAATGATTTGTATGTGTTCTTTATTATGCTAAATTGTGTCAGTTGATCCTCACAACCACACTTAGATATTTTTAATTGGATTTTCATAAGAGAAATCAAGGTGCAAAGAGGCTCAGTAACTTTCTCAAGGGCAAACGAGAATGACATTTAAAACCAGGTTCTGTACAGTTTCAAAGTTCTTGTTTCTTCTACTCTATATGGCTCAAGTATTTACTTGCCCTTGTGCTTTTTCCTTTTCACAAAATGAAAAGGAAGTAGTACCTTTTAGCATGGAGTATTGGTTTTTACTATCTGATTGCATCCAGAGATTCATGTAATTCCTGCTTAGGACATCTGTCTTAAGAAAGGCTTGTACTCAGGGACTCTTTTTTCTTACAGTTTTATTGAGATATATTTGACATAACATCACTGTATAAGTTTAAGGTTATAGCATAAAGATTATGTTATTAAATTATTACTGCAATAAGTTTAGTTAGCATCCATCATCTTATATACATAAAATAAAAGGAGAAAGTAAAAAAAAAAAATTTTTTTCCCTTGGTGATAAGAACTCTTTGAACAATTTTCCCATCTATCATACAGCCATGTTGACTATAGTCAGCATGCTGTATGTCACATCCCTAGTACTAATTTATCTTATAACTGGACCATCTTCCTTCAATTCCCCTCTCGTTACTCCCTGCCTCTGGTAACCACAAATATGATCTTTTTTTTTTTTTTATGTGTTTGATTTTTTAAAAAGATTCTGCATGTAAGTGAGGTCTTTCAGTATTTGTCTTTTTTAAAAAATATTTTTAATGTTTATTTTGGAGAGAGAGAGACAGAGACAGAGTGAGAGCAGGGAAGGGGCTGAGAGAGAGACAGGATACATAGCAGGCTCCAGCTCTGAGCTGTCAGCACAGAGCCCGACACAGGTTCTTGAACTCATGAACCAGGAGATCGTGACCAGGGCCGAAGTTGGATGCTTAACCAACTGAGCCACTCAGGCACTCCCTTACAGTGTTTGTCTTAATCTGTCTGACTAATTTCCCATAACATAATGTCCTCAAGGTCCACCCATGTTGTCCCAAATGGCAGGATTCCCTCATTTTTATGGCTAAATACAATTCTGTTGTATATAGATACCACAGTTTCTTTATCCATTCATCTACTGATGGACACTTAGGTTGTTTCCATATCTTGGCTATTGCAAACAATGCTATGATGAACATAGGGGTACAGATATCCTTTTGAGTTAGTGTTTTTGTTTCTTTCGATATATTCCCAGAAGTGAAATTGCTTGATCAAATGGTATTTCTATTTTTAATTTTTTGAGAAATCTCCATACTGTTTTTCATAGTGGTTGTAGCAGTTTACAGTCTCACCAACAGAGCACAAGGTTTCCCCTTTTCCCACATCCTTGCCAGCATTTGTTATCTCTTGTCTTTTTGGTGATAGCTATTCTAACAAGCTTGAGGAGAGATCTCATTGTGGTTTTCATTTGCATTTCCTTAATGATTAATGCTGTTGAACATCTTTTCATGTACTTGTTGGCCTTTCATGTATCTTCTTTAGAAAAATGTCTATTTAGATTTTTTGCCCACTTTTAATTGGATTATTATAATTATGGCTTTTACTCCCTGTTATCCCTAGGGTTGAATGGGTAACATTTTGTATTGCAAAAACATACCAGTTGTTTAATTTGACAGTTTTCAAAGAAAGTCTCATGGAGAGTCTTAGACATGAGGTGGAGATCAGGTTCCTTCAGTCTGTGAAAAGAAAAGGGAAGGAAAGCACAATGGTTTGAGTAACTGAGGGGAACCACAGATCTCATGTTCTCTAAAGGAGAGTAGGAGGGGGTACCTGGGTGGCTCAGTAGGTTAAGTGGGCAACTTTGGCTCAGCTCATGATCTCCCGGTTTGTGAGTTAGAACCCTATATCAGGCTCCCTGCTGTCAGCATAGAGCCCACTTTGGATCCTCTATCCCCCTCTCTTTCTGCCCTTTCCCCATTCACATTCTCTCTCCCTCTCTCCCTCCTTCTCTCCCTCTCTCTTCCCCCCTCTCTCTCTCTCTCTCCCCCTCCCTCCTTTCCTCTCCCCCTCCCCCTCCCTCTCAAAAATAAACATTAAAAAAAAAGTAGGAAGAGTTACTCCAAGAACATTGTGGGTAAATTGTTTTTTCCTCAACTAGTGTCTGACATGAGGAAACTAAGAAAATTTCCTTATTACACTAAATTCAGACCCTGCAAAATCAGAATCCTGTATATCATGAGATGGTTAAATTAGGCCTCCTAGTTGCTTTTATATAATCACCTATAAAAGACAAAATGGCATTCTGATAAGCCAGAATACCTGGAAAACAAATTTAAATGTATCTGCATTGGATCCAGTATCTATGTATCATACCTAATATCTATATTCTTTTAGTTCATTCAATCAATATGTATAAATTCCCTACTATATGCCAGCACTGAGGATACAGTGTTTATAAGACAGATATGATCCCTGAACTAATGGAACTTGCAGTCTCCTGGGGGAAAATAGGCATTAAATTAACAATGCATTCACTTTTACCTGCATAACAAACAAATATCTTTTGAGGTTTTATGCTAGGTGTAGGAGATACCAAAATTGCTGTCCTCAAGAAAGTGAAAGTTGAAGCTACTTGGTGGGAATGCGTTACATTGGTAAAACTTTTCTAATTACTACTTAAAAAAATTTTTTTTAAGATTTTATTTTTAAGCAATTTCTACACCCAACAGAGGGCTCGAACTCACACCTCTAAGATCAAGAGTTGCACACTGAGCCAACCAGGCACCCCTCTAATTGTTATTTTTAATGACCAGTAATGCTGGACATCTCCATTGCCTCATAACATGATCCAACTCAAATACCCTTTCTGTTCAAATCCCCGTCTCAATCCATTTGCACCTATTATGAAATACTATCACTTGTTACCACTGAAGGCTAATCGAAAGACCCTATGAATTCTTCCACTGAACAGAATTTCTCTGCCATATTGAACCTCAGCTGACATGAAACAGGCCTATTCATTTCTGTTTCAGAAAGCAGAAAGCTGCTTTTTCTTTGATCTGAGGGTTTATGGAATTCACAAGGTCTGAAAATCCCATTTTAGAAAATGGCATGGTAGAGGACCTGAACATAAAGACCCTGGTCCAATAGCTTTATGTGTAGGAGTTGTCCTTATGTGTTAACAAGAGATTGGATTGTAAGAAATGAATTACCTCACATTTATGGTTTAAAACGCCTCTTTAAGGCAATGTCACCTGAGGCAAAGGTAAGCTGATCACAGTGCTCTCAGAAAATATCAGAGGGACTGTTTCTGAGTCATCAGACAAATAAGAACTTCTATCCTTTGAGTTCACCCCTCTAAAAGGAAGGTCTCAAAGCATATAGAGCATTAGGTTTCTGGTCCCAATTTTGGAGCTATGTAGTTAATCATCACTCCTATTAGCTGACGATCGTCAGTACAAGGAATCCAAATGCCAGGACTGGTAAAGACTACAACAAGTTGAGATCTATTACCTTTATGCAATAATTTTAATAATGAATAACCTTTTAAAAGTTCACTCTGGTCTCCTCCAACTAAAAGAAAAATATAGAACTCAAATAGTATTTCCTAAAAAATTCCATAGTGTTCCAAAATTTGGAAATGTGTATTTAAGTAGAAACTTAAAGTTTTTAACCGCTTCATGGAATGCTTTTTTTTTTTTAATTGGTAGACTCAAGGGAGAACAGAGGTATGTATAGTATGCTGCTAAACTGATTTTCTGAAATAAAAGCAAAAACAAAAAGCCAACAACTCTGATTTCAAGTATCTCCTGATTTCTGTAGCAAAAATACCCCCACCATGGCCAGTTTCAAGTTACCAACCTGAAATCACTGAACTTAGAGTTGGGAAGAGATGTGCACAGTCAGCTCTCATGAGCCTATGGAAGCCAGCTCCCCAGCACCCACTGACTGTGATCTGGGGGAAAGATAAATATTAATTTATTTTTTGTTAAAGAGCCAAAAGGCTACATTTTTTTCCAAGGTAGTTCTTAGAAAATCCAGTTTTTGGAATTATACGTGTGTTTGGTTTTAATATTTTATCAAACTAAGGATTCCTCTTATAAATCTTTCCAGTACTGTATACTTTGATGTGATTTAGGTTTAAATGTTTTCCCTAATGAGAAATTCAAAGATGTAAATGTTTGTTAGCAAGACAGTGATGTTAGAAAGACTTATGTTGGTCAACTTGGCAGTAATGTTTCTATTCCATTGGATGAGAAAAATTTACATCTAAATTTATATTTATTTATGTCCACCAGATGGCAGACATTTCACAGCAACCTTACAAATAAGGCACATCTTCATTTCTACAAGACTGAACAATAATTTTTGAAGATTCTAAATGAAATTGAAAGCACTTTGATTAAACAACAAATGCAGGAGCACATTTGCAAACTGGATTGTTCTCTTATTTTCCCCACTCCAGCCCACACCTCTCTTTGGGTTCCAGAGGGCATTATCTGAGTGTTTTTTTCTGATATTTTCATTATGGAAACATCTGAATTTGAACATGGCTGAAACTGAACTTTGAATCTTTCCTTCCCCTCCACTTCTCTTTTAGCTTTTTCCTCCAGCTGCTCATTTCAGAAATCCTTGATAATTTCACATTTCCTGCTTTCTATATTGAAGTCATCATCAATCCTACTGATTTTTTTTGTTTATTTATTTATTCTGAGAGAGACAGAGACAGAGACAGAGACAGAGAGAGGAAATCCCAAGCAGGGCTCCACACTGTCAGCCCAGAGCCCAGCACTGGGCTTGAACTCACAAACCATGAGATCATGACCTGAGCTGAAGAAATCCAGAGCCAAACACTTAACCAACTGAACCACCCAGGTGCCCCAGTCCTACTGATTTTTGTCTTATCATCTTTCCTTGGGATGATTGCCATAGCCCTCCTATGGCATCGCCTTTCTATTCACACAACAGAAACAGCATAGTTTTAAAAATGTAAATCAGGGGCGCCTCGCCTTGGTGGCTCAGTTGGTTAAGCTTCTGACTTCGGCTCAGGTCACCATCTCACGGTTCCTGTGGTTCATGCAGTTCATGAGGTCAAGCCCCATGTTGGGCTCTGGGCTGACAGCTCAGAGCCTAGAGCCTCCTTCGGATTCTGTCTTTCCCTCTCTCTCTCTCTCTCTCTCTCTCTCTCTCTCTGCCCCTCCCGTGTTTGCAGTCTCTCAGAAATAAGCATTTAAGAAATTGTAAATCAGAACATGACATTCTTTTTAAATCCTTCAGTGACTTCCATGAACTTGAAAAAAATTTTTTTCTTTCACTGTTGACTGTTTTTTTCCTTTAAGGTATTTAGCATTGGCTTCCTACATATTAAAACAGAGTCTCAGAATGAACTAGTAAATGTGAGCAGATAAAAGGAAAAGCAATAAACTGCAGTAATTCCATTGGATGCACCTACTTGGTTCTGTAGTGTAGCACAGTTTCTGTCAACAGAAAATAAGTTGTTACTTTAGTGTCCTTAGAGTCATAATCTACATCCTACCTAAGACAGGAAAATTATTTGCTTGTTTACCTCAGAGAGGTTAAAGGCAGATCTTAGGATCTTATTTTGAAGGTATGAAAGTCTCTTGAGAGAAATTGTGAAGAGAACTTTAGGATGATGGTTAGATCTGAAGACAATAATACTAAGTGCTTTTACTAGAAAATGTTAAGAAAAAGCTGCCTCAGTTTCTTAGTAGAATTCTTCACTGTTCTAATTATCAATTAGACTGTGTGTAATAAACCACCTCAACTCAGTTGCCCAGAACGATAGTCTATTTATTTATTATTATTATCATCATCACTCATGGCTTTGGAGGCTAACTAGACTCAGTTAAGCCCAGGCTCTTGTGGCTACAGTCAGACTGTGGCTGGAGCTAGAGTCATCTTGAGGCTTCTGCACCCACATGTGTACAGGAGATGTGGGCTGTTGGCTGGGACCTCAGCAAGGGCTTTTGGCTAGAACATGTATACATGTCCTTTCTCTGTGGCTTGGGCTTCTTCAAAATAATTGATCAGTGTGGGAGTATAAAGATCTACTCTTTTTGGCCCACCTTAGGCAGTGCAGAAGGACCATTCCAGCTCTAGAGTTCCCTGTAGCATCAGGTCAGCCTGTCGTTGGGACTGCATCACAGCAGCATCAACTTCTCCCTCTGTCTACTCTTGCTTCCTTGCCTTCCCTTCCACAGTTGCTGATCCCAAGGCATCCCTTAATGAACATCATACACATTAACTTAGTCTTAGAGTTGGCTCCTGGGGTCCCAGCTTACGACAACATGGGAACTGTAAATTCAGAAGGGAAAGCTAGCTAGTGAGAGCCAAATGAGCTTTAACCATATGAGGCCAGTCAGTATTGGTGCCAGAATTTCCATTTGGGGACATTGGGAACAGCATTTGCTTTCATGCATGTGTGTTTGAAGATATTAGGATGGGGGAGGGGAACTCACTTTGGGCGCTTATTTTGAAGTTGCTTGTATATAAGTACACTATGACTTCATTGTATATTTATTTGTCAGGTTTGTCTGGGCAGCTGATAGAGATAAAGGGATGAGAATAAAAGTCCCTGCATACATATACACGTCCCCTTACTCCACCCTTACCACTCTTAGGATGACCATCTAAAGGTTGGCTGAAAGAGTTGTGCCATTCTCCAGAAAGTCTTGTAAAGAACCGAGGCACTTAGTATTGTTGGTGGTGTTTTGTAGCCCAAGATGAACAGGAGAATGATGGTGGGGGCAGAACCAGAGATTGCAGTGGCAGAGCTGATGGAGGGCACATGAACCAGTACATTCACTGCCTAAACTAAGATTGTCCTGTAGGAAAATTCACTTGATGACTTTAAGAAGCTTGTTGGAGTCTGTTTGGGAATCAACCACACTCAGAATTTCAAAACTCATTATCTCCCAAATATTAACATAGTTTACTCCTTTTATTTCCTTTAGATTCTTGTCAAGTATCACCTCAAAGAGGCTTCCTTGACCATTCACTCTATTTAAACTAGAACCTCTTGCACTCTTTCCCTTCATACTGTTTTTATTTTCCTTTATATTTCTTATCACCACCTGACATAATTTTATGGATTTACTTGTTTATTAACTGTCTCTCCCACTAGATGTAATCTCTGAAAGGGAAAGGAATCTGTCTGTTTTGTTGGTCACTGTATGCCAAGCACCAGACAATAGCAAAAACATAATAGATATTTGTCAATTGAATAAATGGGCATTTTCTTGAGTAATCAAAATTTTCTTCAATTCTTTATATTCCAAATTCTCCCACAGATGGAAAGCATAGGCAACACCAGCTTTTTACTGAGTGGTTCCTAAATAGTGCTTATCTCGTATCTATTTTTATGAAATTAGAAAAATAGATTATTATGATAAAATAGAAGAAAATAGATCATCTGATAAAAATCAAACATCCATACTCAGACTTTTGTAAATTGAACAATATCTTTTACTCCCCAAGTTTTCTCCCTTGTTTCTCTTCATAAGACAAGGTAAGACCATTGCTTCTCAGTGCTTATGAGCTTAAAAAGACACTTCTAACTTTTTAATGGATAGTTCATGTGAATCAGAATTGCATATTAGCATATAAACTTGTTTCTTGCAAATAAATCAGTTGAAATGGAAACACTAGTTTGAGTGAGCTTGTTATTACTGCTCTGAAAACACCATCACAAATAGGCAATGATAATAGCTTGAAATGTACTGATACAGAGTTTATTATATTTCCAATGTAATAGGGTTACTTAACCTATGAAATGTATAAAGGCAATCACCTGGAATGGAATCATTTTGCAAGAATGAGGGACATACACTCACCCTGGGGATCAAGATGGGCCAGTGAGACTCCTTCCCTGGGGATTTGGAATTAGGCCTGAGGATTTCAGCTGTCTTGAACTCTAGAAAAGGAGTTGTTGATGGTGGGTATTTTCTGTCCTGTGGCCTAGAGAGACAGCTAGTGTGCAGGAAGAGAGAAGAATGAAGACTTGGAGGGGAAGCAGAGACCTAGGGTAGAGAGCCTCTTTTGATTTCCCATTGGTGCTTGGGGCCCTGGCCCTGCATCTCTGCCATTTTCCCTTTCTGTGTAGCTCGGCTGGGTCTCTATCAGTTGCCGCCAGAAGTTCTAACAAACTTAAACTTTAAGTTTTGCCCTTTTCCTGCTAAGTATCCCTGGAATTTTTCAGAAAAACAAAGAAGGTGAGAAGTGTTCTTTCTTTTATTATAGAGAAGCAGACATTGTTCAGCAGTATAAAGGTATTTCTGATAAAAGGTTGAATCTAGAATGTTCAGAAAAGTATCAGTCTAATTTTCCTGTTCAGTTTGGGGACACTCATAAAAACATAATACCTAACTGTTTTCTGTTGTTATAAAACTCTCTTTGAAAGGTATTTATACAAAGGAGTCTTTTAAAGGAAGCCAGACCTGAGAGGTTGAAAAGTTCTCTACAACGTGCAACAGTCTGCGGGTCTAACTGGTTATCTTAATAATTTGCTTCCCCGGTAATTATTTTAAAAATGACATTTCTGGGGGCTCCTGGGTGGCTCAGTCAGTTAAGCATCCAACTTCGGCTCAGGTCATGATCTCACAATTCATGAGTTTGAGCCCCACATCTGGCTCTGTGCTGACAGCTCAGAGCCTGGAACCTGCTTCTGATTCTGTGTCTCCCTCTCTCTCTGCCCTTCCCCCACCTGTGCTCTGTCTCTCTATCTCTCAAAAATGAATAAACATTAAAAAAAATGTTAGTGACCTCTCTACTTTTTAAAAGGTAATTAAATATTTATGAGGTTCTTTGTTAAGAAGAATTTTAGCATGTCTTTTTCCCCTATGCACAAATGAATAACACATCTTTGACTCTTGGTTTCCTTATTCAAATAGGTGAGAGCTTTGTCTCATTAACTGGGACCAGTCAAGGTTGCAACTACTCCCCATTTCAAACTTACCTTAATTGTTATCACCTTAATTGTTATCACTCAGTTTATTTTCATTAAATAAATGAAATGAAATAAATTTTCATACTTTCCATCCCTAGTACTGGGGAAAGTATTTTAATTCCATGGATCTTTACTTCCTATTATTTCCCAAAGAATATTAAAAGACAGGGGTTTTCATATCTGTATTATAAACTAGCTGCTTATCAGGGTCTTAGGAGGCTGAGTATGAGTGCTACTTGAAGAAAAAATAATTTGATTTTCATAGTCTCTTAGAAAAGCATAAAACTCTGCAAAATCATTTTATCAGGAAAGCAGACTGGCTTTTGTGTACATATCCAAATATTTATCTTATCTCGTGTGCTTGAATGGTGTCTCCTGGATTTTAGAGATCTGCTTGGTTCCAGAATTGTTTGTTTTGTACATAGCCTAGGCCTGAGCAACACAAAGGAAGGAAGGGAGCTATGTTGCTGGTAAATTGAAGCCTTGTATCTTTGGTGAAACCAGTCAAAGGTATCCCTTAAATGGAGGTTGCCTACAATTTCTCAAATGCGGGTGTTGTTTTTATTTTTGCCATATCTATCCAAAGAATATTTTGTCTTCTCCTTTATTACTCTTGGTCCATACTGGGTCATCTGCCTGTTTTATCTTAGCCATGCAATTAAAGCACAAAACTTTTGTACTATATTTGAGGAAATCTTTGTACACATATTATATACAAAAAGGTAATCTGATTCAGAATCTAATTTCTTCATTTTCTTCCAGTCAATATAGAGAACTCTCTTACTTTTCTTGATTTCTTACAAAGTGAGATTTCTTTCCTTCATTATTTTTCTAGGTTAACTTTTAGATTCAAAATGAAGTTCATTTTATGGCAGCTTATAACATCCTGTATGTTTATATTTTTTAAGTCTCTTACTCATTGAAGCTTATTCTTAACCGGTCCCTCTTTCTCTGGGGCGGGTAGGCTCTGGGCAATTCCCTTGATTTTTTCTTTCTTTAAAAGGAATATCCCAATTGTTGGAATTTTAAAGCCACCTAACTAGTGGATGGAGAAGCCATAATTCAAAACCAGGCAGTCTTTCTAGAGCCTGGAATCTTAGTCACTGCAGTACCTCTACTAAAGAATGGACATGGGATGGGCATGAGACAGAGGACTGAGGCTAGGAGAGAGGTTCCAGTGCAGTTATTCTCAACACCTCAGGGATCCTCTTGAGAGTAGGTGGGGTAATTTTAAAGGCCAGTTTTAAAAAAACAAAACCAAAGTCAGGGTGGGTATAATTTTTGTCTCATCACTGTCTTGTAATAAGACTGTCTTGTAGTAAGTATTAATTGTGGAAAATACTATGATATCAATTCCAAATCTTCATATTTCGTCTTGTAGACTTTTGGGTCCATATGAAAATAGAATTCTTAGATAATCTTTTTTTTTGTTTAAGTTCCCAAAGTAGAGCGTGCAGATTGGTACCCTCCTCCCCGACTGGGCACATATCCATGAGTGCTTGTGTACGCTCACCACCCCCCACCCCCGCCACATACACAAACAAATCCATTCTCTATATGACATACGCTGTAATTAGCTCTTTAAAAACTACCGAAGTGCAGATTTCTCTCATTTTTACTTCTTTCCCTCCCAGGTCTTCCCAGTCCTTGTTTATTTCTTCCAGTAATATTAACTTACTTGCTCTCGTCACAGTGCTTTGTAATAAACCACCTCCAGCTTAGTGGAGTAAAACAACAGTCATTCTATTATGGTTTCTGTGAGTCAGGCTCAGGGACTCTCATGCTAGTGACATCAGACAGTGACAAGCTTTAACAGTATTAGGGGCACTTTAGGGCTATAAAACCAAAGTGTTCCAGCCAAAAAGACAGAAACTGCATCACCTTTAATGACCTAGCCTCAGAAGTCATATAGTGTCACTTCCACCATATCCTTTTGACTATAAGCAAGTCACAAGCCTGCCCAGATCGGCTATCCCATTGCTTTCTGCCACTCCATTGCTAATAAGGTCATGATGGAACCCTAGGTCCAAAAGGAACCTCAACAAGTGACTTAGTCCAATCCTCCATTTCATACAAAGGTTACTCTCTGAAAAAAAAGTTCTGTTGCTTACATTGACTTTCTCTTCAAATTTCAATCATTTTATTTAAATGTGATCTCTAACAAATTTTGCACTTCGTTTAATTTTAATGATCATATATGTTTTTGCAGAACTACTAAAAAATCTCCATAATATGGTAATAATTACTTTCAAGGAGTTGACAGTTTAGATGAAACAGGGTAACCGTATACACAGGAGAAGGACAAGCCCAGGCCCATACTGCAAATAAGAGCTCAAGGAAAGGACAGTTTAGGAAATAGTCAGAAACGTCTACTTACAGACCACATGAGGGTGGGGTTCTCATGATGAGATTAGTGTTTGTGCTCCTCTCTCTCTCCCCTAACTCCCCAACCCCCATATGAAGACACAGCAAGAAGGAACCATCCACAAACCGTGGAATCTACCAACCTTGATCTTGGAATCCCCTGATTCCAGAACTGTGAGAAATAAATGTCTGTTGTTTAAGCCACCAGTCTACAGTATTTTACTGGCATGAATCGACTGACACCAAGGAAATTGAATATTTGGATTTAAAAATGTAGTTTCCCATAGGAAAAGTTGATTTAAATAAGGATTCATTTCTGAGGTGATGTCATTAACTGAATCCATAATGTAGTTGAATATTAAATATTTCATGATAAAAACAGTTACAATATTGATTTTTAAATAAAATGGGTCAGGGGCACCTGGATAGTTCAGTGGGTTAAACACCTGACTCTTGATTTTGGCTCAGGTCATGATCCCAGGGTCCTGTGATCTGGTCCCATGCTGGGCTCTTCACTGAGTGTGAAGCCTGCTTAAGAGTCTCTCTCTCTGCCCCTCCCCCACTCACACATGCATGCACGCACACTCTCTATCAAAATACATAAAACATTTTTTAAAAGTCAAACAGGTAAATAAAGCGTTTGTCTATGAAGCAAGTACCCTGGGTTCAGTCCTTTGTTCTGCTCTTCTCTATCTGTGTGAATCCAACCAAATCATTTTATCTCTCTGTCCCTCAATTTCTTCACTTGTAAAATGAAAGGGTAAGAAAGGCCGTGGAAAAAGTACATTAAAAAAAAATTCCTTCCCATTCCATACCTACTAAAAGGAACTGAAAGAAGCCAATTAGAGAAGGGAACTTTGTCCACGCTGAAACTAAGAAATGCCCTAACCACATACTACAAACTCTGAAGAACATGACCCACGAGCTAGCTGAGAAGCCAGGCTGTGATGCAGGGTTCTCTTGCTCCTGCACATATGCAAACCATGTAGAGAAGATTGAGGTACCTCTAATTCTATTCAGTTTAGAAGAATGAGGGCTTCAAAGGATAGAATGTGGCCTTCAGGAAAAACAGCAAACTCCTGCTTTGAGTCATTGCCCTGATAAAGGTCTCCAGGAGACAATGGCATGTCCAGAAGTTCTATTTAGGATGGATGGGAGGCTGAAGTGTGGTTAGAAGGGGAGCCCTAAAGCTGATTTTGCAAAGCACTTTATATTAGACTGAGGAACTGTCAAAGGTCAATATTAAAGAATTGGGAAGAGGACATCCCTGAAATTATGGGACCAGCAATTCCTAGGTCCCTTTCAGCTCTGCCATTGCCAAAAATAATAGGATATGAGAAGAAAGCCTTCAATAAAGGAGATACTTATTTTTTCTTCTTAGAAACTACTTAGAGGGCGGTAGTGGGAAATAATGCTGAAACCCTAAGCTCAGAACAGCTGACAACTTTGCCATCCTTTGTGCCACTCTTGGCGTCCCTAGTGTAACAAGAGGAGTGGGGAATTGGGGCCCTGGAAGCCTAGCAGTTAATCCATCTCATGGTTAACTCCTGTCTAATGGAAGGACAGGAGAGTTGTGCAGGTTTTGGCGTCAGTCAACAAAATAATTATAACTGGTATTAGCAAAGAGTGAAGCCAAGTTCTAGCCCTGACAGGATTGCCTCTTTGGCAAATGATTTGAGCAACAGCGTAGCTATTGTTCTCTTTCCGGCTACAGCTGTGGCTGTAGTAGATGGAGCTGGATACCACCTTATTACTCAAGACACCCAGCTAAATCTTCAGTTACACCTGAGGAAACCACAGATCTTGGCTGAAAACTAAGATGAAAAGCTACTAGAAGATCCAAATCTTCATTTGAATATTGAGGAATTAAAGAGTTTATGGTGAAGCGTGTAGAACTCTACAGCTCCTTCATAAATTGCCACTGGCAGCCTCTGGATATACTTCACTCTAAAATCCCAGATGAGACCTCAGAGAAGCAAGATGTTCATTAAGCTACCCAACTATCATATTAACTGTTAATTGTATCTTGTTTTTGTTATATATATGTGTGTGTGTATATATATATATATATATGTACAGACTATGTGTGTATATATATGTATATACATATATATATAGTATTTTTCCAGGAATGTACTGGCTTCTGTTTATAAATACAAACTTCCAGGATTTAAATGTCATTGACATAATAGAATGTAATGTAAATAAACCAGTAGCACAACAACAAAGAAGTGAGACCTGCCAGAGGCATGGCATGCCTAATTATTGAAGGAGCCCATCCTAGCTACCAACATAGGCCTTCCTTTATGAATGACAGCAGGGGCTGTGGAGAAAAATGTAGAATCAGGAAGGAGATCCAGTCATACAATAAATAAAAGGCTCCCTATGAAATGGATTTTAGGTGGCAAACAGAGTAGAACCTTAAACAGAAGGGTTAAGTTCCAAATGGTCTCTGTGGCTCCCTCCAACTCTAATATCCTAAGACTAGATGGATGAGAAATCTTTATCTTGAATGTTGGTATTTAGCAAAATATGGATTTAAGTGAAAGAGAATGAAGTGGTCACTGAGGACTTCATGATGATTCTGAGAGGGAATGTGAACAACTTTTAAACACATTGGAGTCAAGTTTTCTGTTATCATTGATTTTACCCCCAGTATTGGGACTCTTCTGCAGGAAGGTCAAGAGCATGATCCTCAAGGTGGTAGACACATAGGAAGTACTCTTTGAGTTTGCAAATGGAGCAAAGAAAGTGGGAGTGAAATTTTTCTGTGAGTAAGCCAAGAATTGGAACTGAAAAGAAAGACCAGTTAAAAATGGTGTGTAGGCCACAGCCTGCCCCTTGCCTCCAGGAGGGTCCTCTGCTAAAGCCAAAGGTAGATCAAAGTGGCTGCAGAGATGAGAATGCTCTTGAGGAGGACTCTTCCATATCTTATCAGTGCTTACTCCCTCAGTGCCTTGCCCTCGCTCTCCTCTGTGTCCTCGTCCTGGAGCCCCACCAGCCCTGAATGCAGCCTGCACGCCAAAGAGAACAAAGAGTGATCCAGAAGGCGAAGCTGGCCGAGCAGGCTCAGTGCTCCAGCATACCCACCTGCATGAAGGCCATTATGGAGTCTGCTCTAGGTGGCCTATAAGAACATCTTCAGGGGCTTCAGGTGCCCCTGGAGGATCTTCTTGAACATAGAGCAGAAGAGCAACATGTCTGATAAGAAGTTGCTACTAATTAAGAACTACTGGGAGAAAGTAAAGTCTGAACTGAGATCCATCTGCACCACTGTCCTGCAGTTGTTGGATAAACACTTAACAGCCAATGCAACTAATCCAAAAAGAAAAGTCTTTTATCTGAAAATGGAGTTTACTTCTAGAAAACTTTGTTGCACATGGTGAAAACAGAAAACAAACTATAGATAATTCTGGAGAAGCTTCCCAAAAGGCATTGATATAAACAATAAAGAGATGCAACCCACACACCCATCCACCTTGGGTTGACTCTTAACTTTTCTGTACTTTACTATGAGATACTTAATAACCCGGAACTTGCCTGCACACTGGCAACACTTTTGTTGTTGTCGTTGTTGTTGTTTTATTGAAGTATTATTAACATATAGTGTTATATTAGTTTCAGGTGTATAACATAATAATTTGGCATTTCTATACATTACTCAGTGCTCATCACCATAGGTTACTCTTAAACCTCCGTATCTACCCCCCATTCTCCCCACCCACTTGCCCTCTGGCAACCACCAGATTGGTCTTTGTATTTAAGAGTCAGCTTTTTGGGGGCACCTGGGTGGATCAGTTGGTTTAGTGTCCTGACTCTCGATTTTGGCTCAGGTCATGATACCAGGGTCATGGGATTAAGCCCCATGTTGGGCTCTGCATGAAGTGTGGAGTCTTCTTAAGATTCTCTCTCTCTCTCTCTCTCTCTCTCTCTCTCTCTCTCTCTCTCTCTCCCCCTTTCCCCCACTCACTCTCTTTCTCTCTCTAACATAAATAAAATGAAGCCCAAATGTCCATTGACTGATGAATGGACAAAGAAGATGTGGTATATATACACAATGGAATATTATTTCGTGATCAAAAAGAATGAAATCTTGCCATTTACAACAATGTGGATGGAACTTGAGTGTATTATTCTAAGCAAGATAGGTCAGTCAGAGAAAGATACATGTCATATGATTTCACCCATATGTGGAATTTAAGAAATTAAACATGAACATAGGGAAGGGAAGGAAAAATAAGATAAAAACAGGGAGGCAAATCATAGGAAACTCTTAAATACTGAGAACAAACTGAGAGTTGTTGGAGGAGAGGAGAGTGGAGGGATGGGCCAAATGGGTGATGGGCATTAAGGAGGGCACTTGTTGGGATGAGCACTGGGTGTTGTATGTAGGTGATGAATCACTAAATACTACCCCTGAAACCAATACTACACTATATGTTAACTAACTTGAATTTAATTTTTTTAATGTTTATTTATTTTTGAGAGAGTGCAAGTGGGAGACAGAGGATCTGTCTAGGCTCTAGGCTAGACAGCTCTAGGCTCTAAGCTGTCATCACAGAGCCCCACACGGGGCTTGAACCAATGGAACTGTGAGCTCATGACCTGAGCTGAAGCCTGGTGCTTAACTGACTGAGCCACCCAGGCACCCCCACTAGCTTGAATTTAAATAAAAAATAAAATGGAAAAAACATTTTTTAAAAGAGTTTTCTTTGTCTTTTTTTTTCTTTCTTTATTTGGTATTTGTCTTTCTCTTATCTTTCACTTAGCATTATACCCTCTAGGTCCATCATCTATGTTGTTGCAAATGGCAAGATCTCATCTCATTCTTTTTTTTTTTTTTTTTGGCTGAGTAATATTTCACCCCACACATTCTTTATCCATTCATCTACTTTTTAAAGTTTATTTATTTACTTTTGAGAGAGAGAAAATGTGAACAGGGGAGGATCAGAGAGAGAGAGGGAGAGAGAGAATCCCAAGCTGATGGCACAGAGCCCGGCACAGGGCTCAATCCCATGAACAGTGAGATCATGACCTGTGCCGAAATCAAAAGTTGGATGCTTAACTGACTGAGCCACCCAGGCACCCCTACCCATTCATCTATTGATGGACACTTGTGTTGCTTCCATATCTTGGCTACTGTAAATAATGCTGCAAAGGACATAGGGGTGCATATAGACTTTGAATATCCAGTAGCGGAATTTCTGGATCACATAGTAATTCTATTTTTAATTTTTTTTTACATTTTTTTAATGTTTTTTTTTTTTTTTGAGACAGAGAGAGACAGAGCATGGATGGGGGAGGGGCAGAGAGAGAGGGAGACACAGAATCAGAAGCAGGCTCCAGGCTCCGAGCCATCAGCCCAGAGCCCGACGCGGGGCTCGAACTCACGGACCGCGAGATCATGACCTGAGTCGAAGTTGGATGCCTAACCAACTGAGCCACACAGGTGCCCCTATTTTTAATTTTTAAAGGAACCTCCAAACTGTTTTCCATAGTTACTGTACCAATTCACATTCCCATGAACAGTGTGTGAGGGTTCTTTCTTCTCTACATCTTCACAAACATTTGTTTCTTGTCTTTTTGATTCTGGTCGTTCTGACACATGTAGGGTAATGATATCACATTATGGTTTTGATTTGCATTTCTCTGATGATTAGTGATGTTGAGCATCTTTTTATGTGTCTGTTGCCCATCTCTATGACTTCTTTGGAAAAATGTCTATATGAGTCTTCTGCCTATTTTAGTCAGATTATTTGTTGTTTTCCTTTTTGGCATTCAGTTATATAAGCTCTTCATATCTTTTGGATATGAACCCTTTCTTGAATATATAATTTACAAATATCTTCTCCCATTCAGTAGGTTACCTTGTCATTTTGTTGATGGTTTTCTTTGCTGTGCAAAAGCTGTTTAGTTTGATGTAATCCCAACAGTTTATTTTTGCTTTTGTTTCCCTTGCTAGAGGAGACCCATATAGAAAAATATTTCTGTGGCCAGTATCAAATAAATTATGCCCTATGTTTTCTTTGAGGAGCTTTATGGTTTCAAGTCTCACATTTAGGTCTTAATCCATTTTAAGTTCATTTTTGTGTATGGTGTAAGTAACTGGTCCTATTTTATTCTTTTGCATGATGTAGATTAGTTGACCATATATGCATGGGTTTATTTCTGGGGTCTCTATTCTGCTCCATTAATCTATGTGTCTATTTTTGTGTCATAGCTAAAACCACTTTTGATGAAGCCATCACAGAACCTAATGTACTGAATCAAGACTCATACAAAGACAGAACTCTTATCATGCAGTAGCTTAGTGACAACCTAACATTATGGACATTAGACAATGCAGGAGAAGAATGTGAGGTACAGAAAACAAAATGTGTCCAGAGTATCATCCTTTTTTTCCTTTAAGAAACCTTTTTACGCATCTCCATTCCTCACTTGAATTCTCTATAGCAAAGAAACTCTTTCATGTTTCTGAAATCATCCATTTGGTATTTCACAGTGGATTAAATTTCTTAGAGTAAGTGTTTTACCATAGGTGTATCATAGCCATCTCTTCTTCAGATGTAAATGGTATGTGTTGAGTATTGTGTGGAATAAAGTGGATATTTAAAACTAGAAAAAAAAATGGGGGTGATGTAGGACAAAATCCCACCAGAATAGGATTATAGGAAAGGTACTGAGTCAGATAGATTCCCATGCTGGCCAACAGGTGGCATTAGAGTAGCTTGAATGCCAACTAGAACAGAGGATGGGAATATTTAGGATCAAGGCAGCTTTTGGGTGAATATATGGGGAGGCAGTGTGACTGGTTGTCTGTATTTAGGTATGTCTGATCTCTCTTTCTAAATTGTTTATTGCTTGAAGCTAAGAACATTTTCACATACAACAAAAAGTACTGAACTTTTCTGTGTTTTAGTTTTCTCCCTTTAAAATGGATGTAACCTACCTCATACTGTTATTGAGATCAATGAAGAGTTAATGCACATAAATAAACAGTGCAGATTACAGAATAAATATGCAACAAATGTTAGTCAGTATGACTGCACAATGACCATAAGGCACATAGTGACCACGTGTGATATCAACAGGTATTAGTGGATGCATAAATGCACAGGATACTCATAAGCCTGATATTTATAACTGAGACTACCTAGCATTAAAATATCCATAGAACATTTGGTAAGGGAATAATCATTCACATTGGTAATATGATACTTTATTTAAAAAAAGTATATAATCTCAGGGCCCCTAGCTGGCTTAGTTGGTAAAGCGTGTGACTGATCTGAGTTGTGAGTTCGAGGTCCCTGTTGGGTGTAGAGATTACATAAAAATAAAATCATTTAAAAAATTTTTTTATGTTTATTTATTTTTGAGAGAGAGAGCGCAAGCAGGGAAGGGGCTGAGAAAGAGGGAGACACAGAATCTGAAGCAGGCTCCAGGTTCTGAGCTGTCAGCACAGATCCCGACATAGGGCTCAAACCCACAAACCATGAGATCATGACCTATGCTCAAGTCGGACTCTTAACCAACTGAATCACCCAGTGATTCACCCCAAAATAAAATCTTTTTTAAAAAATATATAATTTCAAGAGTCCATTGAAATGGTATCTCTCTGAGTATCATTTAGTGTTCATGTATCTTTCATTGAATCTTTCAAGAGATGTGTTGTATCAATATTGCAAAGCTAAGGAAACCTATTTTGGTGTATTCCTTAGGTAAGAAGTGCCAGTCCCTACACTTTTGCCCAGACGCAGGTCTGATCAGCTTTATGAACTTAGTTCTATCTTTACCTAGAAGGCTACTCAGAAAAGAGGCTCAAACTCATCTTGCTGTTCTAAGCTTGATAGTCAGTGGACTAGATGAGGACTCTAGAGTACTTACTTAGCCATCAAGCTGCATTTTCCCTTCCTAAATTTTGACTCCAGGAGTTCAGGTCTTAGAATGGGGCTTCTAGGGGCGCCTGGGTGGCTCAGTCGGTTGGGCGTCCCACTTTGGCTCAGGTCATGATCTCGCGGTCTGTGAGTTCGAGCCCTGCGTCGGGCTCTGTGCTGACAGCTCAGAGCCTGGAGCCTGTTTCAGATTCTATGTCTCCCTCTCTCTGACCCTCCCTTGGTCATGCTCTCTCCCTGTCTCAAAAAATAAATAAAACGTTAAAAAAAAATTAAAAAAAAAAAAACAGAATGGGTCTTCTACCCAGATTCCTGTTTTTCTTGTCGATTTTTCCTGAGATTGGAATTTTTCCTGGACCTCAGCCAGGGCCCTGACAACCTGCCTGTTCATTTCTTACCCTCTTAACCTGATACCCCAAGTATTCCACTGTCCCTTAGATGCTGAGTGAGAGTTGCTTCAAACACCATGGATTCCTCTGGAACAACTATCATTGTCCCGCTGACAAAAACTTCTGTAGTCTAGGAGTCAGTAATAATCATCATATCCTCTCTTGGATGTGGACCCAAATTAGTCCTGCATTCTCCACACCACTTCAGACCCTGTTATTGAGATTCCTGACAGGCCAGCAAAGGTGGGCCAAACTGCTGGGTTATCCTTCCCTTCTCTTGTCCACGCCTATTTCCACTTTCCATACAGGCTCGGAAAGCTTCATTCATGGCTGACAAGAAGGTAAGATTGGAATGGAATAAGAGAAAGGCAGATATTTCAAGAAAGAAAAGTGATAAGAACCCTTTAGCTCCAGAGATATAAATGCTATGCATAAGAAATGAAAAATAAAGTGATTCTGAAATTTTAACATGAGGAGGGAAATATAATTTCAAAGAGGCAATATGGAAATAAAATGGGATTTAATTCTGTTTGAGTCCTTACTCTTTTATTTATAGATTATTTGACTTAATGCAAGCTTAAGCTCTCTGAGTCTCAGTTTCCTCATGTGTAAAATGGGATTATAAAAATGTTTATTTTGCAGGGTTGTGAGGATTAAATGAAATAAGGCATGGAAAAATGCTCCATTTTGGAGCGGTGCTTGTCCTGCCCATGACCAATTCTTAGATTAGAAGTTAAAAAGTAATATCCTGTGGACTGGACATGGCTCAAAGATAAGTTTTGTTTGGGCTTGTGTCAGGAGTCCTCAAGACCACCCCCAGGTTTGATGATTCACCAGGAGGACGTACAGGACTAAGCATATAGTCATACTCAAGGCTATGATTTATCATGGCAAAGGATATGCAGCCAAATCAGTGAAGGAAAAAAAAGCAGGTGGGAAAAGTCCAGGGTAAACCAGGCATAAGCTTTCAAGGGTCCTTTCCCGTAGAGTCACACATGATGTGCCTAGTTGCCCCCAGCAATAAGTTATGACAACACACATAGAATGCCGCCAGCCAAGAAGCTCGTTAGAGGCTCAGCACCCAGAATTTTATTGGGGACTGATCACGTAGGCAGCTTCTGCCAGGCATGTACCAAAATTCCAGACTCCAGAAAGAAAGCAATTGCTTGGCATAAACCATATTGTTTGTACAAACAGTTCAGGCACAGTGAGTCACTCTTATCAGTTTTAGGAATGGTGGGAACCCTCCCAAAGTTCAGGTTCCCAAATGCTAGCCAAGGGTCAATTATCAGTAGACCTTTCTAAGAATAAGCAGGTAGACCTGCTAAATTAACCATTTTTTGCATAGGATTTGTCCATGTAGGGTTTTCTTCTTCTTTTACTTTTTTTTTAAGATTTAAAAAAACGTTCATTTATTTTTGATAGCGAGTGGAGGGCAGAGAGAGAGGGAGACAGAGAATTTGCCCATTCAGGGTTTTCTTCTTTGCTTTTTTCTTTTTTTTTAAACTTAGTTGCCATCCTTCAAAAATTAAGAAATTTTGCTCAGGATTTCCAGCTCCTTGTAAAAAGTCAGACATTGTGGCAACAATAGATCCATATTCCCACATGGCAACGATTGTTAGTCCATTTTAAATAAGGCTTAAATTCCCCTAAATTCACCACCATCTCCACCACTGTCAATAGTCATTCCCACACTGAGTGCCGACTGCCATTTAATGTCATGTTTTTGTAACTCTGGCCATGAGCTGCTTGAACCAGGAGTGGCAGTTGACCAGAGTACAAGACAAGGAGGCAGGCATGTAGAATACCACTGAGTCATGGCAATTAACAATAATACATAAGGATCACATTTATGAATTTCTGCTGTTGGAGGTATCCAAAAATGCAGTGAATCCAGAACTCCTCTCTGGCACTATTACAGCAATTCTTTATGAGTGTTCTTAGATTGCTTTGACAACACTTCTTTGCAATATACTATAAAGCCTTTTCATGAAAGTTAACTTGAATAAGTTTTTGTTACTATTCACCCAAAGATTACTGACTGGAATAGTGGTAATATAAATAAAACACTGTGTATATTATCAGTTAGTAGTTTGTAAATCAAAATTATTGTTATCTCACTGCCAAGAATTGTTGGAATGGACTAAAGTATGTCAACAGAAAGGTAAATCTTGTTCAGAGGAAATAGATCCAGTGAATATTCAAGTAGTTCTGCATATCAGTGTATCCACTTATTTACCTACTCAACAAATGTTTATCAAACACCTACTATGTGTTAAGATAATGCTATTTAACAAAACAAAATTTCATCTTTATATTCCTAGCATCTAGAAAAATACGAGGTATGAAGTTTGGATTCAATAAATGTTTCCTGACTTCAAAAATAACGTTCACTTATAAGGAGATCTAAAAGTGCCAGGATAGAGATAATGAAAGGAATTTGATTGAATATAAAAAGGGGAAAATGCAAGTGATATTATTGTAGGATTATGCTGCTTGTCACCTAATCAGACAGATGTTCTAGAAGCTGCTTTCCAATTCCAGTTACAAAACTGACACAGAGGCAATTCAGAGGAGGAATGGCAACTCTTCCAATGTGTATCGAATGTTCCATTCTACTAAAGGCAAAGAATTAGAAAAAAAATTCTTTACTTTCCTACCTGATAATTTTATTACTCAGAAGACTAAGGAAGCAATTAGGGAATTGACTTTTACTAATTAATAAAAACCAGTTAGTGAAGTATACAGAAGCTACAAGAAGATTAAGAAAGAGAGGCAGTGTCACATTAGAGTTGAACACTGGGAGTAGAGTATGAATTTGTTAGTATTCTTTAGTTGTAAGTGGCAGAAATCTAATTCAAATGGACTCAGGCACAGTCAGATCCAGGTTTTCAAAATAAGTCATCAAGTAACAGTATTTTTCTTTTGTTATTATTTGCTTTTCGGTCTACTGTCTTCATTCTTAAGACAGGGTCACCATTCATAGTGGCAAGATGGCCTCCAATAGCTCTGAGCTTCTGTCTTTAAAGGTTAACAAGCTCATTAGAGATATCTCTTTCCCAGCATTTTCCACAGATTTCTGGGATTGGAGAGTCATTTGACAGGTTTGTGGTATGGGCCCATTTCTAAACCAATTATGTGACCCGTGTGAGGGGTGGGGGTAGGAATATACTAGGCACATACTAGGTCTGAAGCTGAGGAGCTGAAGTCAGTACTAATGGACTGAAAAGGAATCGTTCCATAAGGGAAAATTAAGGTTCTACTACAAGAATTACAGGTGCTGGGGATTCATTGCTTCAACAAATATTTACTGAGTGCCTACTATATGTAGGCTTAGTTTAGATTCCAGATACATAACAATGAATAATAAAAACAAAAATCCTTTCTTCATTGGACTTTGCATTCTAGTTGGGATGAGAGAGACAATAAACAGCTACATTAATAAAATATGTAATATTTCAGGTGGAGATATGTACTGTAGGAAAATATCAGGGAAGAGGAATAGGAATTGCTGCAGTTTTATGTAGGGTTATCAGAAAAGCCCTTATTGAGAAGGGGACGTTTGAGCCAAAGCAGATAAGAGAATGAGCTCTGTAGATATCTGGGTAAAAGGGGGGAAGGAACAGCAGTGCATATGTGGGTTTTTATCTTGCTCAAGTGGGCCAGGGAAGAGTAGGAGAGGAGGTCAAAGATTATAAAATGTCTTGAAGGCTATTGACTTTGATTTTAATGAGTCGAGAAGCCACTGGAGAGTTTGAACAGAGTAGTGATATCATATAGCTGACATTGAAAAACGTAGACCAGGGGCGCCTGGGTGGCTCAGTCGGTTAAGCGTCCGACTTCAGCTCAGGTCACAATCTCGCGGTCCGTGAGTTCGAGCCCCGCGTCGGGCTCTGGGCTGATGGCTCAGAGCCTAGAGCCTGCTTCCGATTCTGTGTCTCCCTCTCTCTCTGCCCCTCCCCCGTTCATGCTCTGTCTCTCTCTGTCCCCAAAATAAATAAACATTAAAAAAAAAAAAAAAAGGGGGCGCCTGGGTGGCGCAGTCGGTTAAGCGTCTGACTTCAGCCAGGTCACGATCTCGCGGTCCGTGAGTTCGAGCCCCGCGTCGGGCTCTGGGCTGATGGCTCAGAGCCTGGAGCCTGTTTCCGATTCTGTGTCTCCCTCTCTCTCTGCCCCTCCCCCGTTCATGCTCTGTCTCTCTCTGTCCCAAAAATAAATAAACATTGAAAAAAAAAAATTTAAAAAAAAAAAAAAAGAAAGAAAAACGTAGACCAAAGGGAAGAAGCAGGAGATTAGGTAAGAGATCAGTGCAATAATCCAGATTAGAAATATTAATAGTTTAGACCAAAATGATAACAGTGGACTGGGTTAAAAGTGGTCAGATTCTGGGGGTGCTTGGGTGGTTCAGTCAGTTAAGCGACCAACTCTTGATCTCACCTCAGGTCTTGATCTCAGGGTTGTGAGTTCAAGCCCCATGCTGGTTTCCATACTGGGCATGGAGCCTACTTTAAAAAAAAATGTGGTTGGATTCTGGATATATTTTCAAGGTAATGAATTGGGGGGAGGGCTGGAGAAGTAAAATAAAGTATCAAGGATAACTCTGAGGTTTTTGGTAAGAGTGATCAGGAAGGCTGGAGTTAACTAAGATGGAGAAAATTGTGAGAGGAACAGGTTTGTGGAAGAACTGGAGTTCCACTGCATCCTTATGAAATTTGAGATACTTGTTATGATTCAAAGTGGAGATATTGATGGCAGTGGAACATATGAGTCTAGGATTCAGGTAAGAGTTCTTGGCTGTGGAGTTTATCAGTATGTATATGATATTTAATGACATGAGACTGAATGAGATCACTGAAGGAAAGAGAGAGTATAGAAGAAAAGAACTCCAAGGATGAAGTACTTCAATGTTTAGATGTCAGGATGATAAGGGATCCCTAAAGAAGACTGGAGGATGAGAAGCAGCAGCCAATGAGATAAGAGGCAATCGAAGAGAATGTGATATCCTGGAAGGAAGGAGAATAAAATACTTCAAAGAGGGAGAGATCACTCTGTCAAATAAAGAGAGGTCAGGTGAGGGGCACCTGGGTGGCTCAGTCAGTTAAGCGTCCAACTTCAGCTCAGGTCATGATCTCATGGTTGGGGAGTTTGAGCCCCACGTTGGGTTCTATGCTGACAGCTCAGAGCCTGGAGCCTGCTTCAGATTCTGTGTCTCCCTCTCTTTCTGCCCCTCCCCTGCTCACACTCTGTCTCTCTCTCTCTCAAAAATAAATAAACATTAAAAAAATTTTTTTTAAAAAGAGAGAGATCAAGTGAAAATAAGGACTGACCTTTGTATTTAACTACTTGGAGGCTTTGTCATGAGCAGTTTAAATGTCTGAAGGTGAAAAAACCCTATAGAGTCTGTTCAAGAGAGATATCTTCATGAGAAGAGAATTTGGAGGCTACAAATATCAAAAACAACAATACAGGGGTACCTGGGTGGCTCAGTTGGTTAAGCCCCCAACTTTGGCTCAGGTCATGATCTCACAGTTTGTGGGTTCAAGCCCTGCATTGGGCTCTGTGCTGACAGCTCAGAGCCTGGAGCCTGCTTCAGATTCTGTGTCTCCCTCTGTCTCTGCCTTTCTCCTGCTCACACTGTCTCTCTCTTTCAAAAATAAACATTAAAAAAAAATTTAAACAAACAATACAGTTTATATCTGTGTTTTGCAATAAAACAGAACAGAGAAATGGAGCTGTAGCTAGAAGAGGGATGTCAAGAGAAGTTTTTTTTAATGGGAAAATTTTATATGTTGGTAGAATGATCTAGTGGAGAGAGGAAACTGATGATAATAGGAGAGTAAAGGCAGGATTGATGGAGCAGTGTTCTTGAGGAGACATGCAAAACAACAGATGTCCACTATAAAAACATATGGAAGATTTTAGAAAAACAGATTTCTAAAAGCTCAGAGTAAAGACAACTCTGGTTTTATGGCCAGCATCATTAAAAATGGACAACAGATTAAGAAAAATGAGAGAGACTAAGGGGTAGAATTCTTCCGATGCAGTGGAAGATACTGGCTTGAACCTAAATTTTAATCACCACTGGCATTCAGACATGCCTGCATGTGTAGTGTCAGGGCACGAGTCCTCCATTATTGTGCATGATAGGAAATGGAGTTTCCTGGGAAAGAATTCATTCTAAAGGAAGAGAAAGTAGTGCTCTTAGGTTTGGACCAATAACTGGCCACACAAGAGGGGCAATTAGTAGAGCACGGTGTCTATGTCTCAGGTCTAGCCTCTGACCCAGAGTCTGTAAACCCATGTTAGTGTCCTAAGGAGGGGGGAATACAAGAAATGAAATCTATGTTTCAACGAACTGTGTAAGATACTAGGATAACAAGACAATCCTATCTTGTTACTCATCTGTTAATGCTAACACACAGAGAGGAAGAGCTGTGATCCTACTTTGGTGCAGCAGTCTTCAGCACATTAAAGACTCTAAAAATTGCCTCCTCCAACTCTAACATTTAATGAGTCTACAATGGTGACCAGCCGGGATGGTGGTAGCAGCAGTAAAGGCCAGCCCTCATTACCCTGCAGCAGTGAGAACCAGTTTCAAGAGTGGGAGAGATTTTAATAGTTTGTAGCTATAGGAAAAAACACCCTTGGTATGGATATCACCTGCAGTAGAGGCAATGGCCAGGCACTATCAACTAACTTCATGGGAAGCAAAGGTTTGGACAGCAGATGTCATCAAAGAGGGCCTGAGTAGGAGAGAATCATGGCAGACAGAGGTGATAGCTGACATGACTTGTTTATGAGCACATGAGCTTCCTCACACCTCCTATGAGCTTCCTAGAGACAACTGGACGAGACTTTAAGAGCAGCGACAGGGGGCGCCAGGGTGGCTCAGTTGGTTAAAAGTCTGACTTCCGCTCAGGTCATGATCTCGTGGTTTGTGAGTTTGAGCCCCGCATTGGACTCTGTTCTAATAGCTCAGAGCCTGGAACCTGCTTCGGATTCTGTGTTTCTCTCTCTCTATCTCTACCTCTCCCCTGGTCACACTCTGTCTCTGTCTCTCTCTCTCTCTCTCTCAAAAATAAATAAACATTAAAAAAAATAAAAAATAAAAAAAGTTTAGCTACAAGTCCCACAATAGAGGGTTGGGATGAAAATCAGAAAAAAAATATTATTTATTACTGTTCTGTGATTCCATTTTATCCTTAGGTTTATCCCTTCCATAGGGAAGCATGGGTTGTAAGAAATTACAATCACATATAAAGCTGATAAGAAAATACCAAAGAAACAACATGTGGCTGAAAAGAATGGGGCTCTGCTAAGATAAATGCTGATGATAGAAAGAGGTGTGCACAACCAAGGACACACATTGGAAGAAAAACTCAGGAAGGATAAAGTGCAGAACCAGCTGAAGTTGAGGATAACAAATACAATTCAGTTAAAACAAAACAAAACAAAGCTATGTTTGGAGGTAGAAAATGATGTAATACTGACAGATGGCAGAGAAAGTGTAACCACTTAACTGTTGCTTTACTTCTTTTTTGTTTTTTCAGTAAAGAGAATAGTCTTCAAAGGGGAAGGTAGAAAACATAAGCAGGAACTGATATGAATGCTATCATTATGAGAGATTCTCATTATTTTTACTTTTCTCTGTTTTTTGAAAGTTTTAGAATGAGAATTACTTTACTTAAAAAAAGATTTTTCACATTTAATTGAAAATGAGAAAATTAAAATTTGATATATATGAAAGATTTAGTAAGAGTCTAAATCAAGGCTTTAGAGGGTGCCAAACCCACAGTTCCAGATGAATTATATCTATTGGGAGAGTACAGCTGTGATAATGGGACAATGGCTGATAGTCTTCAGGTCATGATGAAGAACAGGAAAGTTGCCAATAGATTATACCTAATGTTTACATTTTATAAATCAACGTTATATGTCTAATATTAGCTACTGTCATCTGCTATGTGCTAGGCATGGTAAGTAAAGTATGGCTTATAGGCCAGTTTCAGTCCACTGCCTGCTTCTGTGCCAAGAATGGTAAATTAAATGGTTTGAAAAATATTGAAAGGAGAATATTTCATGTCATGTGAAATTTATATGAAAACCAAACTTCAGTGTCCACAAAGGGTAGCAGGATTCTCGCACATTGAGTTGTGACACCGAGCCTTTTCTTTCCAGGAAGCAACTTTATTCCTGCTGGCACGGCTCAGTTTGGTTCGTACCCGAAGAACTGAGCCCCGAACGCCATGTGGGTTAGTTTTTTTTTTTCCTACTTCTTTGTCTCTCATATATGGTAGCACACAGACATGTAGTCTGATTAAATGGTCTCATGTTACAAGGTCATGAGGGATGTTGTCACATACGTGTATAGCCAGGTTGCCTTGAGGTTTGTTTTGTTTTTTTTCCCCTTAGGAGGGGACCCTACCACAAAAGTCTTATTAGAACACAGCCATTCCAGGGCACCTGGGTGGCTCAGTCAGTTGAGGGTCTGACTCTTTGTCTTGGGTACAATCTCACAGTTTGTGAGTTTGAGCCCCACATTGGGCTCTGTGCTCACAGCACAGAGCCTGTTTGGGATTTTCTCTCTGTCTCTGTCTCTGCCTTTCCCCCACTGTCTCTTGCTCAATAAATAAACAAATAAAACTTTTATTAAAAAAAAGAATACAGCCATGTCAATTTGTTTATATACTGTCTATGGTTGCATTTGTGCAACGATGGGAGAATTGGGTAGTTTGGCAGAGGCTTATGGCCTGCCAAGCCTAAAATATTTACTGTTCAGTCTTTATGAAAAAAATTCCCTGATTCATGGGCTAAATATATATCTGATGCTATCTTCAACCTATGCAACTATGAAAATTTATATTTCATTAGGTTCCCTCTAGGGCCTACCTAGGGAGGTGGGCTGTACAGCTACTATCATTCCTGTGATAAAACCAGAAGCTCAGAACATTTAAATGACTTGGGCAAGGTCACATAGCTCACATGGGACCTGTATTGGTCTTCTGTTCTCAAAACCCACACTTTTTATACTATACCATACTAGACAGCTAGAAGACTAGTGATGGCAAAATGTTTCTTTTATTTTTAGTGGAGAAAAGGACACTGTAGAAATTTTATTCTAATGAATTTCATTTTAAATCTCAGAAAAAGGGGAGCCTGGGTGGCTCAGTTGGTTAAGCATCTGATTTTGGCTCAGGTCATGATCTCACGGTCCATGAGTTTGAGCCCCACATCGGGCTCTGTGCTGACAGTTGGGAGCCTGGAGCCTACTCCAGATTGTGTCTCCCTCTCTCTCTGACCCTCCCCCATTCATGCTCTGTCTCTCTCTGTCTCAAAAATACATAAACATTAAATCTCAGAAAAAAATTAAATTGATAAGTAAGTGACTATAAAAATGTAAGAAAAGAAAGTATTCATTCAGAATACTTTCCTGCTTTGATCATATTTCTATTCTATAAAATATTTCATATAATTAAATGCATTAAAATAAGGTTTATAATAAGAGAAAACTATAAAAAAGGATTTTTGACTCTTTCTATTATATAGTGCTTTACAGTTTTCTAAAGCACATTTACATGTACTATTTTATTTGAGATCACAACTCTGTCAGCTTGGCAAGGCAGGGATCGTGAGCCCTGTTTTGCAGACAAAGCTCAGAAAGGCGAAATAGCTTACCTAAAGTTACAAAACTAGTGACAGAGCCAAGACTTGAACCCCGGTCTTCTGACTTCCAGTTCAGTGTTAGGGACGTAATAAAATAGTTATATTTATTGCCTTTTAAATTTGTGCCAGGAACTGTTCTAAATTCTTTACCATATTAACTTATTTGAGTATCACAATGATATTGTGAAATATGCTCTATTATTATTCCCATTTTACAGATGAGAAAATTGAGAGCAGAGTGATCCATTTACTTGCTTAAGACTGCAGAACTCATAGTAGATGATAGAGCCAGGATGTGAACTATATACTATCTGGCTCTAGAGTTAGAGCGCGTAGCCACTACAAACTCTGCTTCTTCCTGGGGTATCTGACATAGCTTCCCATGACAGCACTCTGGACTGATAGCAAACCTGTGTGCTGGATGAAAATGAAGTTACATGATTACACTGCCTACTGAATAACAATACTAAGAGTAGTAATTAAAGGTTTGCAGTATCCTGAGTGGTGGGTCCTCAGAGGACGAGGGTTATTATAGTGAAGTCTTAAGTTGATTGTTGATTTTTTGCCTATTGCATTGTATTGCACTGTATTACAAATATAGGAAGTGGATTTGATTGTATTATCTGCATTTATCTTCTCAAAACGAGAGGATTGTCTGAAAGGATCCATACGAAGAAAATGTGTGTAGTGAGTAGTTTATACCAATTTTGCACATTCTAATAATGCAAGCACAAGATGATAGCAGAGCTGCTACCTGTAAAGTGAGGGGTGATCCTTTGTGAACAGCAAAGACATAAAACAATTGATAATCTAAGCATATCTAATATATGCAGTTTTATTACTCTCTTTGGAAATATAATTAAAAATACAAATTATAGAGAATCATTAATAAAAATAATTTCATAGTCAAAACAGAGAACACTGACATACATCATATACAAAATAATACTGAACCTTGGGCAGTGAGCTGGATCATTGAGTTCAGTAAATAGCAGGAACATTTAGATAGTTTAATGTTTGGGGCTTGTTCCTGTGATCTGTACAATTTCTATCTTGTTCTTTGTTTTTCAGATGTTACAAGCAGAATGTCTAATTTGAGTATTGTAAACAACACCCTGAAGTTATTTGCTATCAGTCTAAACTAGTGATTCATGGCACATATACCTGGACCAACAAGAGTAGCATCACCTGGGAACTAGTAAGAAAGGCAAATTTTTGGACCCCACCCCAGATTTACCAAGAGAAAAACTGTGGGTATCAGGGTCCAAAAATCTGTTTGAACGAGCCCTCACGTGATTTTAAGAAATGTATATTGTATGTGTCTAGAACAGTTAAATTAGAAATAGCTGGGGGGCGCCTGGGTGGCGCAGTCGGTTAAGCGTCCGACTTCAGCCAGGTCACGATCTCGCGGTCCGGGAGTTCGAGCCCCGTGTCAGGCTCTGGGCTGATGGCTCAGAGCCTGGAGCCTGTTTCCGATTCTGTGTCTCCTTCTCTCTCTGCCCCTCCCCCGTTCATGCTCTGTCTCTCTCTGTCCCAAAAATAAATCAACGTTGAAAAATAAATAAATAAATAAATTAGAAATAGCTGGGAGGATAGAGAGGAGTTTCTTAATATTCAGAGATAATTAGTATTGAATAAAGGCCATGCAAAGTGAATCTACTGAAACCACAATTTTACAGTCTTATTTTTCAAGTAAGGGCCAGAGACTACCAGAATCAGCATTCCTGGGAGTTTGTTACAAATGCAGACTCTATGTCCCCTCTCCTGACCTGGTTGAATCATAATCTGTATTTTAACAAGATCTCCAGGTGATTCCTATGCACGTTAATATTTGAGCTACTATGTTATAGAAAAAATTTTTTAAATGGGAAAAAACTTAAAATGTTGAGATTTTAGCTTTTTTCTTTTTAATATAATTTTATCGTAGTATGTTATAATATTCTTCACCACTTTATGGCTGACATATATAGTACTATCATAACTTTTGTAACAAAAATAATTTGAGGGCTTCATTATTTTCCAAAGAGCCTCTTGTAATGTTTTTTTTTTTTTAAATTTTTTTTTTTCCAACGTTTTTATTTATTTTTGGGACAGAGAGAGACAGAGCATGAACGGGGGAGGGGCAGAGAGAGAGGGAGACACAGAATCGGAAACAGGCTCCAGGCTCCGAGCCATCAGCCCAGAGCCTGACGCGGGGCCCGAACTCCCGGAGTGCGAGATCGTGACCTGGCTGAAGTCGGACGCCCAACCGACTGCGCCACCCAGGCGCCCCTCTTGTAATGTTTAATAGTCGAATCATTCTCTTTTGAAGTGCTTATCATCAGACCTGTTTATTTTCTTTTAGTACAGGCACATCAGGTCGACTCCTTATTTTTTCATGGCTTTTACATGACCCAGCAGTTTTCCAACATTATGTTCACTGACTTTATGAAGTATACCTTGATTTTTTAAAAAATTATAATTCACTTTAGGTCAATTTCCATTACATTTGTGGATGTTTATATCCAACATTCAGGCAATGGCTGCCTGACCAGCACTTTGACAGGATGGGTGGGGATGAAACCTCATGTTAAGCTAGAGGATGTTGGGTGGGAACAAATTTTATAAGTGGTTGGGTCATTATGTCCATATTATGATAAATATTGCTTTATTAGGTAGCCTCCTAAATGGGATGGCAGGATGATGGAAACTCAGATAACAGTGACACAAACTGTTAAGGGTGATTATCTCTGGGCAATAAAAGTCCACATAATTTTTATTTCCTTCTTTGTGCTTATCAGTATTTTCTAAACTTTCTAGAATGAATGTATGTTATTTTTGCAACCACAAAGAAAATCTCTATTACTTAATAATTTTTTAAAAGTTTATTTATTTTGAGAGAGAGAGTGCATACAAGTTGGGGAGGGGCAGAAAGAGAGGGAGAGAGACAGAATCCCAAGCAGGCTCCACAGTGCAGAGACTGACTCTGGGCTCAAACTCATGGACGTGAGATTATGAACTGAGCCAAAATCAAGAGTCCAGCGCTTAACCAACTGAGCCACCCAGGAGTCTCTCTATTACTTAATAATTTTTCAAATTGAGTTATAATTTATTTGGCATGATCTGATAGGGTAGAGGCCAGAAGCACTGGTGGTGAAAGAATTCACCCAAGGCAGAACAAAGGAAACAGAAGTTTATTGAATACACTGCAAGGGAGCAGCGGGCTAGACAGCAAAGGAGAGACTGTCAGCCAGGAGGCAGTGGTGGGAGGCTGTAGTTAAGGTGGGGGGGGGGGGCGGAAAGTAAGAAGGTATGGGAACTTAAGGATGGGAACTTAAGGAATTTTCCTTTTTAGGTACCTGTGCCTGGGTATAAGTTGGTCAGCTAGGGCTTATGGATATTTTGAAGTGGGCCACCTGATGGGCCTGTTTGTATTCAGCCCCAGTGGCCACTATGGGATCTTTTAAACTTATTCAGGTTTCCATTGCTTAAGTTAGTTGCCTAAAAGCAGCCTCTACAATTTACATTCAATAAAATACACAGAGATCCTATGTGTTTAGTTCAGAGAGTTGTGGCAGTTGTATACACCCATGTAACCACCACTCCAACACGATATGAACTATTTCCATCACCCAGAAGGTTCCTTGGTGCACCCTTGAAACCAGAAATTACCTTAATATAGCACTCCTCCTGTAATACACACTGCTTCCAAGACTTTCTAACCTCTACAGTTTTTTTCAGCACATTACATCCAGATTTTAGCAAATACACATTTGTGTTGGCCTCAAGCATAGAACTTAGGTATGCAGAGGCAGTCTGCATTTCTTTCCATATATTCCCCTTTGTGTATTCCTAACTCAAATTTTAAGTAGAAAATGAGAAAAATGTTTTCCTCTCACAATCTCCCACAGCCATTCCTTTTACTGTTTTTCCTTCCTGCTTTGAAACAGCTACTTACTGCACTGCCAGCAGAGGATTCTATTAAGATGAAAGCTGTGTCCTTGCCAAGGCAGACAAAGGGCTCTAAATGGAGCCTGCTTGCCAGTGTCTAGGAGAGGAAGAGGTGTGTTTCGCCCCTCTCTCCCATATCATATCCCCACTGACACCCACATCTGCCCCTCAAGTGTCTCTTTCTTATTGTTCTGGTTCATGGTAACAATAAAAACAGCAAAAGTAATGCTGATTAAAAGATAATGAAGTTTAAAACACACAAAGCACTTTCATAAAGATTATCTCATTTTCTTGGGCATCCCTACAATACCACTTAAATTGTAGAGAAGTACCATCATTCGTTAACTCATTCCCTTGTTCATTCACAGAGCACATATTTATATATGTAGATATTATATGCCAGACAAAACACTAGGCAGTAAGTAACAAAGGCATAAAAAAAATAGTTCCTCCCAAAGCTTATTGTCCAGTGTAGGGAAACAGATGAGTAAATAGGCAATTCTGACTCAGAGTGTAACAATTTGTCTAGGAACATACTGAACCCAAGTCAATTTTACTGAAAAATTGGAAACAACCTAACTATCTTAACAATAGGAAGATGTCAAATTACTACACAGCTGCTTGATGAAATGTTTTGTAACCATTGAAAGTCATTTTGGGTGAAGACACATTTGAGGATATATTAATAGACACATATTTCTTTTATAATGAGATAAAAAAATTGTAATGTGAAAAACAGGATTGCTATAAATATGCCAATGTACTGGCTAGCACCTAGTGATGGAAATTTTTATCTTCATCAACATCTTAATTCTTTTAATTTTAATTTTTTCTTTTGAAAGAGAAAGAGTGCATGTGAGAGAGAGCAGGGAAGGGTCAGACAGAGAGGAAGAGGGAAAGAGAGAATCTCAAAAAGGCTCTACACTGCCAGTGCAGAGCCTGACACGGGGCTCAAACTCATGAACCACGAGACCATGACCTGAGCCAAAAGTCAGATGCTTAACCCACTGAGCTACTCAGGTGCCCCTATCTTCATATACATTTTAAATTGAAATATATTTTCTAATGAAATTTTAATTTTATTGTTTTTTGAAATTTTAATTTTAAAATGTGCCTTTATAATTCTTCTATTAATAGGTTATCTATAAGTATTTTTTGTTTTACTATCTAATATTTAAAACAGTTTTCAAATATATACCTGTATTTATATAACTGTTTACAGTGCTTTCATACATTATTTCACTTCATCTCAAAAATAATCCTGTGAGGTAAGCATTGTTACACCCCCTTTACAGAGGGAAACTGAGGCTCAGTGACGTTCAAGAACATAACCAACATCAGAGTTAGTGAGTGGCAGATTTAGAACTCCAATTTAGGCTTTTTTTTCTTTCTTTTTTTTCTTCCAAATCCGGAGTTTCTTGCATTTCACATTGGTACCTCACTGGTTTTATTTACATCCCAATGGACCCAGACATTTCAATCAAACAGGGGTGTTTGAACTAGCATAGTGTAACCACTCATGTTCTTAAATTTATTTTCACTGTTGCTTCTTAGAATTAATTACTGAAATAAAATCAAATACTTAATAAGTATAATACTTGTAAGTATAAAATGTAGAAGGACCGTATCAGTGAGTCCAACTCATCTATGCTTTATTTATGTATTTTAAAGTATTTTTAGTATGTATGTTTATTTTCCTGATTATAAAAGTAACAACTGTTCATGTAGAATTTTTTATACCTGGGATTATTCTGTCATATCTGTTAAAAAAAACTTTTTCCTCCTCAGTGTGGTGGGTCTGCCATATAGTTTTTTCAAATGTAATGTTTTATCAAAATAATGCATGGATGAAGATTAAAATAATAAGATGTCATGATTAAAATTGTAGTGAAAAAGAGCAGTCATTTTTCTATTCCTCCTAGTCCAATTCCCACTCTCCGAAAGATAACTTCTGCAATTTTTTAGCTGTATGGGGGTGTATACCTTGATAATCTGAAATAATACGTGAATTCCACTCCTTTCTGTCATTGTTGTTTTTAATTGCAGTATTAGCTTTTATATGCTGATTTCTGTTGGGGCCCTTCCTCTCTCTCTCCTCTGGCATTCCCTTCTCTATAGAGGAGGAGTGACTTAACTGGCTACTAAGGAGGCCTGCCTCAGCCCACTCTTCTTTCTCTTGTGTGCACCTGCCTGAGGCAGGGTGCCTTCTGCTTCCATTCTGTGAACATACTGAGGCAGAGTCTGCCCTCTGTGTGTGAGGCCAGTGATAGAGTGGCTAAGTAGGCCCAACTCACAGTTGAAATATTAGGAAGCTCACCCTTCATGGTTCAGTCCAGCGGATGTCTGACAGAAGCTGTTAGCACCCCACCCCTATGCAACACCCGTCTCTAAGCTTACCTGCCTATGGCTGTGGCGATGGCTTCCATCTGGCTGACCCCTCTGCATCTTTGCTTTTCCACAGAAGGGCTTTCTCTGGCCCCACAGGTGCACTTAGTGCTACTGGAAACAGAAATGCAGAGCAGTCAACACCATCTTCAGCTAGTGGGACCAGCTTCCCCATTCCCTGGTAGGACAATTCTAAGATGGGTTCCACACAGTTTCTCAGAAGTTTCCCTGGGGGATTGAGTTCCCTGACCCATGTTTTACTGGCTTTTCTCCCTTCCCTGTCTCTTTCCCACATCCTCACTCTACTTCCTAGGATCACTTCCCCCCCAAATCTTCCAGAACCCAAATCTTGTCTCTCAATAGGAAAGTTGATATTTTTATCTTAGTATGTCGGACTCTTACGTCCATCTCTCAATTCATTCTGAGCAACCTCTTATTATGAAAGATGAAGGTTGAAGCCTACCTCATCACTTTCTCCTCCCCACCACACACATGCTTTTCCAATTCCCATGCTTCAAATATAGTTTTATAACCTGTATTAGGTTAAATTAGTATTTATTAGTAATGACTTAATTAACATTAGATTAGATGATTACATTATTATGGCCATACATATAAATCTGATCTTATCTACATACATACTAGATTACAGTGTCTTTCTGCCACAACTTTTGTTTGTAAAACTCCTCTGACCTGGTCAAACACACTGATAATCAGTCCCAATTTTCTTTGGTGACATTGCTCCTGCCTCCTATTTCAGCTTGGACTGATTGCTGTTGGACCTATGCAGACTTAATTTGTCAGAAGGATTGTTTCAGTTTAAACTCACCCATGCTATAGGAACCATACCACTGCAACCATTGATGACCTCTCTCTGTCTTCCTCTCTCTCTCTCTCTCTTGTTTTTAATTCACAAATTAAAAAAAAATTGCACTAATTAGATACAACAATTTTTTGGGTGTTTATCAGCCATTACTACATCTTATTTTAGAAAATATCTTTCATGGGCGCCTGGGTGTCTCAGTCAGTTAAGTGTCTGATTCTTGGTTTTGGCTTAGGTCATGATCTCACAGTTTGTGAATTAGAGTCCCATGTTGGGCCCTGCACTGGCAGTGCAGAGAAATTCTCTCTCTCCCTCTCTCTGCCACTACCCTGCTCATGCTCTCTTTCAAAATAAATAAACTTAAAAAAATAGAAAATATCTTTCATAGTTTTTTTAGTAAGCAAGAAATTAAAAATAAATCAGAACAAATACTAAAATGCTTCTCTGGCTCACAGAGAAGGTTTTCTTCTTAATTGTATTTATTTAAAGACTTCTAAAGCTTTGCAAACTGAAGTCAAAATGATACATAACAACACAAAAATTCTCCAATTCCGCCAACCTAAGATTTTCTCTTTTTCTTCTGGCAGATTCTAGTATTTATAGTCTACATTTCTTTTAAAGAAGAGAATAAATTCCCATGAAATGCTTCTTACTATAATCATTACTACCAGATATCTTACAACATTTCTGTACTTCCGTGCTGCCAACAGAGGTATAAGGTCAAGTCCAGTATTTATTGATGAAACAATCCTTTAGCAAAGCAGCCATAGGCACCTTAAGTATGAGGGAACAAGTGCTTGACTTGAGCTAACAAAAATCACCTGCATAACTCTGGCAGTTATTTTTGAATTATGAAGACCTGATCAGAAGGTTAAGGAACAGCTGGAGACACTAAAAGGATCTTTCTAGGAAAATATTGTTCACAGGTGTATGCGTTGCTAGTTCTCCAAAACAGTGAGCAATCTGAATTTGATAACTGGGGTCCAAATTTTCCCCCCAGTGACTTGGCCTAGTGGTTTCCTGCTTCTTAGAAGATCCTAAAGGTGGGTGTTGTAGGGTATGAGTTAGCTGTCACTGACACACAGCCTCTGTTCAGCTCATTACCCCAGGGATGATTCAGCCGGACTCAGCTTGATCCCACTGAAGGGTAATGGCTGTGACCACATTTGTGAAATTGACCCCCAGAAGAGACTTCTTGCTAAAAGTAACTTTTCTTGGCACTAAGCAGCACAGAGGATGGTGATCAGGAGATAAAACAGAACTGTCTGAAAGGATTTAAAGACACAGAGAATATCAGGGAAAGTAGCTTGGGGTACATTTTTATAAGTGGATAGAAGACTCTAGTGTGTAAGATGTAAACCAAGTATTTCAGCAGTATTTGCCAGTGGCCTGTCTGGGTTGTTGAGAAATGTCCCTGATAGCTGAATATAGAGGTTTAAGAACTTGAGCTCTGGAATCTGACAGACATGGATTGAATTCCAGTTCTACCACATACCAGGGACAGGCCCTCTGGTAGTTTGCTCAACCACTTTGTTTCAGTCACTCATACAAAGATATTAAAACCTCATAGAGTTGTTTTTTTTTTTTTTTAACGTTTATTTATTTTTGAGACAGAGAGAGACAGAGCATGAATGGGGGAGGGTCAGAGAGAGAGGGAGACACAGAATCCGAAACAGGCTCCAGGCTCTGAGCGGTCAGCACAGAGCCCGACGCGGGGCTCGAACTCACGGACCGCGAGATCATGACCTGGGCTGAAGTCGGATGCTTAACCGACTGAGCCACCCAGGCGCCCCAAAACCTCATAGAGTTTTTATGAGGATCAAATGAGAGAACGCATGTGAATGTTAAAACACTGCTTTCTTTGCAAGTACAATAGTAACACCCTGCTTTGCTAGCAGTTTATATCCATTTATCAAGATTGTCATATAATTACTTAAAACTATAGCCTTTTAAATACCAAGAGAGACATGTGAGTGACTCAAATAACTTCTCCAGAGAAAGACAGAAATAAATATTTTGTTTGTCTCTTTGAAATAGCAAGTCTTAAATCTCAGCTTGTGAATCATCATTCTGGAGTCCAGCGTAGGACAGAGAAACCGGGCTTAGCAACAATCACAGTGGCACTTCACAAAGCTTCCCTGAGAGTGGGTGGTTCTTGTTTCTTCCCGGAGTACATTGTCAGTGACCAACCAGGAACAAAAAGTCTTCAGAGATTATAAATAATAATATTAATGACTAAAAGAAACAGGTGACAGAGGCAAAACAAGTTGGTTCTGAAACAAACTGACAGGGATGGATCCTGAAAAGTCTTGTACTTACAAGGAAGATATGGTGGGTGGGCAAAAAGGGGGGAAATCTACAAATGAAATCGTAAGGTTCTTTTAAATGATTATTGTTTGTGTTGCAGAGGGATTTAGGTAAAGCTGATAGATTTGTTGCTGATCTCCCTCAAAGTCAGATAGGAGACCTGCCCAGATTTTTTGCTTTGTCTCGGAGTCATTTGTTTTTGTTTCCAACAGCCTTGACAGAAGTAGGAGTGGAGGAATAAGAATCAAGAAGTGAGGAGCTCTTTCCTACTTAGATATTAGCATGTAAAGTAAATTAAAGTTAGGATGACAGAGATCTTTAGCACAGAACATTTATGAACTGTACAGTGATGAAAAAAACTGTAGGCCTTGTTTGAATTTTTATGTCTCAAACAACCCTAGTTTTATTAAGACAATGTTTTACCCTCAACAGTAATTGTCTTGTTGAGAAGAGAAATCTTGCAAATGTATAAAACAAATTGCTAGCACCGTGTCTGACTGCAGCATAGCATAGTAGTTACCAACTTGGAACCTGGAGTCAGACTCCCTGGGTTCAAGTCCAATTACTGGTTGTGTAACTTTTGGCAAGCTGTTCAACATCCTAGCATTTCTGTTTTCTCATCTGTAAAATGGGGATGATAATATCATCTACCTCATAGAGTTGCTCTGAAGATGAAATGAGTTTATACATGTAAAGTACCTAGAATATTATTATCCATGATAGTCTGGTATATGCACTTGGTATTTATTATTTTTTTAAGTCCTCATAACAATCCTATAAGTAGGTATTATTAACTCCATTTTTCAGTTGGAAACTACTAACCTTCGGGGCCTGAAAGACCTTGATTTGAATTCAACCTCTTAGATGTTTGGCCTGGCCAAGATATTTAAAAGTCCCTGAGCTAATATTCAGGGGATACTGCCTACGTCCCAGTATTCTGTTAGAATTGCATGAGTTGTTGAAGGTGAAGTGCCGTGCCTGGCAAATGTTACCAGGCCTGCTGCATTCCACATGTCTAGAAAACATTGTTCTTGTTACATTTTATTTCATTTCTAATACAGAAATCCTTATTTAATCACATTCAACCTTATTTGAAGTTTTTAGCGATGAAAAATTCATTACTTTATGTGGTCTACTGTTTTTGAGGATTTTTTAATTTTGGGGAGATTCTCCATTATGTTAACTGAAATTTGACTTAATTTTTTTTGCCTGTTATATAATCTTAGTATTTATTTCTAAAGTATTCATCAGAAATGAAACATACTGTTACCCAAATGTTTTTACTGGTAGATGTGGGCTTTTTTTAAAAAAAAGTTCCAGTGTGGTTAACATACAGTGTTATATTAGTTTCAGGCAAAAATCTGTCTTTCTTATAACATGAACCCAGAGCCTGGTTCTGCTCTTTTGAATGGCACAGAATAAGTCTAATACAGGGTCCTTATAGTCCTTACACAGGATGGGTGAAAGGAAGGCATGAGCCAGGGATAACTATGCATACATTTCAGGGTCTGTACACCTAGATAGGGAAAAAAAATGACATCTTTATTTTAATTTATCTCTAATTAAATTCATATTTCCTTCAATTATGAACGAAAGCAATGAACAAAAGTCTTTTTTTTTTTATCTCTGGTTCGTTCTTTCTTTCTTTCTTTCTTTCTTTCTTTCTTTCTTCCTTTCTTTCAGAGAGACCATGAGTGAGCAAGGGGTAGAGAGAAAGAGAGTGCAGACCCCAAGCCGGGCTCAGGCTCACCCAAAGCGGGGCTTGGGCTAACATATCTGTACTTTATTGACACTTACCAAGAGAGGCCCTTTTTTTTTTTTTTATGTAGCCTATCACTGAGTTTCATAATAGTCATTCAGTTCTATAATGGTCACAAGACCAGTGTAAGGGAAATGTCAAGATGTTTTAAGTGGAACCATATTATAACATGGTTTAGTATAAAGAAAACTCTGTGTGTGTGTTTGTGTGTGTGTGTGTGTGTGTGTGTATGTGTGTGTGTTATTGGTCAAACCACAGTCTGAAAAATTACCCCATAAAATAAAACCCCTTTATTTAACTGATTATGGTGTTAAGCATCTTTTTACATAATACCAAAAAGACTTTTATGGAATTAAAATCAATTTTCCTGTCTATATTAGTATGTGAACTTTCAACCACATAAATTAAAATTACTTTTATGTGTATTTGGAAATGGAAAGAGGTCGTTTAAACTGAAGCAGCCATGGCTTTCACCTTCAGAATATTTAATATTCCAATTAAAATGTAAATTAGGACTAGTTTGAAAACTGAAGCTTCTTCCTTAAAAATCATTTTTTTTGAATTTGAGTACTTGAATAAAATGGAAAATATACTTCACACTTAAAGCGATTTCTTCTTAAGGTTCACAGAGATTTACAAGTGTGAAATAATGTGCGAAAGCATTAGCTCTTGTTATTCATGACAATTCAGTTAAGGAAAGGTAAAAGAATAGTCTTCAGGACATCTCTTTTTAAAAATAAAGTTCTTTATTGATATTGTGAGTTGCAGTTAAGTGCCATATGTTGGGGTTAAGTTTTTAATCTTTCTTGTAATGCAGGTAAGCCCCAAGGAGCATGTAGGCTAAGGAAAAGTGGCTCAGAGGAGATGTGTAACAGTGACAGGGGAGCAATAAGATGTGAAGCTAGTCAGAGAGGAAATGCCCAGGCAACTGGAGCCCCTCCCAAGTTCCTCTAAGACTTAATACCTCATGTCCAGAACAATCCCAAATCCTGTGAGAACACACCTAGGACTACCATTTGCTTAAGGGCTAACTCCTGTGCCTCTTAAAGATGGGTACTGGATGCTGTGAAATATGTAAATGGAATGATGACAAGAAAGTGTCATTTCCTGAAGTGTGAATATGCCCTAGGCATTCTAAAAATTTAACAAATGATAACTCTCCAGCAGAACATTTCTTTAAGACTCATACTCTTTTAAACCATTTTATCCCTTGTTGTTTTGCCACCAGGCACCCACCAGAGGAAGGAAAAGAAAAAAAAACAAACAAACCCTGAAGTGTTATTCAAATAATATTCAATAACCATTAGCAGAAATCACAGTTCTAAAATATCAGTGTGATGTTAGATATTCCAGAGGCACATGAAAGTGTAATGTGAATATCAAACTTTGTCAAAATTTGGAGTTTTAGTAATAACTACAAACATTGTTAATTGAAGTAGATAAAAAAACAGCACCAGAAACCACCCCCCCCTTTTTGTAGGTCAGTGTTCACTGCTGAGTGTGCTGTAATTATGTACACTAAATGAGCTACAGCTTGAGCTAATAATACCATAGTGAGTATTAGAAAGCTGTAATTATGCAACTACATAATGTATGCTTGGCAAGATTTTCAGTATTGGAGAATCCACTGTCAAATAGCATCTGGCAGAGTTAAAAGTCCAAGTTGGAGGTTAGAATAATTGGTCTAGACTGAACTAATTCAGGGTATTGTGGCTCAAGCAGAGTAAGTCATATGCCTATTAGACAACCCAGTGATAGTGAATACATCTAGAAATAGTTCAAAGTCTTAAGTCATATAATCAGATCACTTGAAAACACAAAGCATTTCCAAGATTGAACACCTACTACACACCTATCCACCATGCTGAGTATAGGAAATTTTAAAACAAACAAACAAACAAAACAGGAGAGGAAGGGATAATTTCTGACTGCCAAGTGCTCAAAATTATGACATAGGGTGAACTTGTGTTTTCATAGAGATATACACAAAGTACAGTGAGTTAACAATACCATTGGTGGCTCTGCCGCCTTTAATGATGACCTACATTAAATCAGTACTGTTCTGTTTGAAAACGTTTCCATTAAATGTCACGTTCTCGTGTCTTAGAATTATACAGGATCATCTTCATAAAGATGTTTCTGTTATGATTTTCTCCCTTCTTGCTAAGCCATTATATTTTACTTTGAGTCCTACTCTACTAAAGGCAGCTAAGATTATCCCATTGTTACAAATTTGTCTATCTGTCCCACTTAATGGATACATAGAAGTCTGTTCTCTTAAATAAGAACTAATCTTAGTGTTTCTTTTGTATGCCTTAGCACTGTATTTAATTTAGCTTACAAAAAGCTTTGTGTAGAAATCCAAGTGATGCTGTTTAAAATACATATGCTTAGGGACACCTAGCTGGCTCAGTCAGTAGAGCATGTGACTCTTGATCTTAGGGTTGAGTTCAAGCCCCATGTTGGGCATAGAGCTTACTTTAAAAAAAGGTTTTTGTTTTTGTTTTTGTTTTTTTCATTAAAATACATATGTTTAAGTTTTTCCAAGTGCTACACTTTTATTCTGGTAGAAACTACTTGTTGGCCAAATGATTTCTTGGATTTTTTAGGTGGTGAAGAAATTTTCAGTCCCAATTGATTTAATCATTTTCAGGAACTTGTTTCTAAAGGCTTCTAGTTTTGGGGCACCGGGGTGGCTTAGTCAGTTGAGCATCCGACTTCAGCTCAGGTCATGATCTTGTAGTCTGTGGGTTCAAGCCCCATGTTGGACTCTGTGCTGGTAGCTCAGACCCTGGAGCTTGCTTCGGATTCTGTGTCTCCCTCTCTCTCTGACCCTCCCTTGCTCACACTCTGTCTCTGTCTCTCAAAAATAAATAAATATTAAAAACATCTTAAAAATATTTAAAGTCATCTAGTTTTTTCTTGTGATTATTTGGGGAAATTTTCAGATTATATAGTCATATGTTTGCATGGAAACTTTGTCCAAGTTTGTTGCAATGGAGCATAATTTCATTTTGTAGATAGTGTTCAATTTAGAGAATGGTATATTTTGATGCAACTAATCTCTTAAAGCTCTTATTAAGCAATAAATTTGGATCATCAGGCAAATAGGATCACTTTGACATAGCCATTTTTGATAGTCATCATTCAGGAAACTACTGAAGAGATTTTTTTCTTCCTCCAACCCATAGGACTAAATTTTTTCCTCATTTTGAGTACTGGTGAGAATGTTCAGAATTATTAATAATGACTGTTCAAAGAAAGACATAGAATATTGACTACTGTTCTGCTTGCCGAGATAAAGCAATACAAGTGGTTCTAATCTTTTGTAATAAAATACCTTTCTGAAATTCATAATTATAGAGGGCAAAAAGGACTGAGCATATGAATAAGGAAGCCAAAAGTAATTGTAAGTATTTATGAGGCAGAATTGAATAAGGTGATCATTGCAAATGCAAAGCAGAAATTGCCTGTGCCATTAAACACACCAGCTGATTATTACATAGTGTGTTCCACAAAGGTTCAATTCTCTGTTCTTCCTGCTACATATAGGTTACTAGATTTGCTCCTTATCTGCTTCAGAGAAAGTATTTCTTTTTCTTTCCTCTTCTTTTTTTTCTTTCCTTCTTCTCCCCTCTCTCTTTTGTTTTTGGATTGTTTTATTTTGTTTTGTTTTTTGGTGTGGTGGCACAGGGAGGGGAGAGCATGAACACAGTTCCCTACTACCACAAATTATGCAGTCAAGTTTCCCTCATTTGGGGAAATCCCAAGAGTCAAGACATCTGGAATGCAATGGATGAGCCTCATCCTGGGAAAACTACCTTTGTGATCATGGTGTCTCCCCTGCCATAGTATCTCCTCACTCTTCTTTTTTTTTTTCCAGTTGAGATAATCCCGAGTAAGTTAACAGAAAGATTATAGATCTCATAAGAGATTTCATAAGAATGTCAGATATAAGATCTATTTACAAAAGTCAGTAGTGTTCCTCTGCATCAGCAATAGCTAACTAAAAATATAACAGATTCTGTGATGCCATTCCCAATAACAATTAAAACTATACATTATGAATTTAACTGAATAAATAATGCATATGATCTCTAAGAAAAGAAAATTTAATTTATTAAGGGCATAAAGGCCTTAAATAAATGGGAGTGCTATACCATGCTCAAGAAATGGATGCCATCAGTGTAAAATGTCAGTTCTCCAAAATTAATCTGTAAATTCAGTTCAATCCCAATGAAAATTCCAGTAAGACTTTATTTTTTTATTATTTCTTATTTGTTTTTAGAGAGAGAGAGAGCATGCATGAGGAGGGGAGAGGAACAGAGAGAAAAGGAGAGAGAATCTCAAGCAGGCTCCATGCTCAGTGCAGAATCTGATGTGGGACTCAATCCCATTACTCTGGGATCATGAACTGAGGCAAAATCAAGAGTTGGACACGCAATCTACTGAGTCACCCAGGTTCACCCCAGTAGGACTTGTAAAAAAATGAATTCAACACACTTATTCTGCCGGGTATAAGAAGACTAAATATGTTAGGAATAATTAAAACAATTTTGAAAAAGGACCTGTGGGTGCTCAGGTATTATACAGCTGATATGTGCAGGTGGAGAAAGGATTGATGAAACATTTAATAGATAGTATTAGGAAAGTGTCATTTTATGGAGAAAAGTAATGCTGGATTCTTAACCTATAGCAGTGTTTCTCAACCCTTTTTCATATTGCCTACTTAAGAAACTTTTTTGAACTCCCCCCCCCAATTTTCCATCTTTTCCAATGACATTTTAATACCACAAGTATTATATATATATATGTATATATATATACACACATACACACACACATATATATGCATATATATATACATACATATATATGTGTGTGTGTGTGTGTGTGTATATATATATATATATATATATATATATATATATATATGTTTATGTCCCTTGGGAGAGTGAAATTTACTTGAATTAAAGTCGTAAATGGAAAATGTAAATCTGAAAAACTAATATAAAAGAAAAAACAGAAACGTAGATTATTTTTCTGACTTTGGGTATGGGAAAACTTCTTAAACTAACTCCAGAAAGCACAAACTCTAAGATAAAAAAGAAATGGATGGAAAAGACATTAAAATTAAAGGCTTTGCTTCATCAAAAGATATAATAAGGAAAATTCATATGCAGATTACAGATTGGAAAAGGATATGTGAAATAACTAAAGTCAACAAGGGATAAATATCTACAGTAAATAAGACATTTTGTTAATTGCAAGAAAATGATAAACCCAAGAGAAAAATGGGTAAAGGATATGAAAATGGCAGTCACATAAGTGAAATACTAATAACTAACATATGAAGTGATATTCAACTTCAGAAATAATCAGAAAATAGAGGTTAAGATTATTGAAGGAGAAGTCATGGAACCAAAAAGCTATGGTAGTAAAGGATCATCAATACACTGATTTCTTCAGAAATCTTCAGAAAATGAGAGAGAGTAACATAAAGTTTGTAAACAATTGCAACAAGAAAGAGTTATTTGATATTATAAGCTTTAGAGGGGTGTTTGAGAAAGAAGAAAATTGCTTATAAGGAGGTTTGGGAGACAATCTCCAAGGGTTCTCTTAAATTTTGCATATCTCATGAGTGGACTGCATTTGTTCTATCTTTAAAAGGATGCTTGTATAGTGAACAGCTTTGGAAGATAGATAACAAAGGACAAGTTTGTTTACTGTTCATTATAATAAAAATAATGTCTCTCTATATGGCAAAGATCAGGCAGGCTTATTATCAATTTTAAAAGATTTGTGTTCCCTAAGCTCAGGGTTCCTCTCGTGTAATGCATCCCCATGTGTGCAGGTATTACCTGACTCTGTGTCACCGTACAGGAATTGGTCTTTGACAAACTGGTATAAGAAAAAACAGTGATGGGGCACTGGGTGGCCCAGTCGGTTAAATGTCCGGCTTTGGCTCAGGTAATGATCTCACGGTTCACAAGTTCGAGCCCCACGCCAGGCTCTGGGCTGACAGGTCAGAGCCTGAAGCCTGCTTCGGATTCTGTGTCTCCCTCTCTCTCTGCCCACCCCCCCCCCTTTCACTCTCTCTCTCTCTCAAAAATAAATAAAACGTTAAAAAAAAAAGAATAAACAGTGATACTCTGGCAGTTGCTATTGCTGTGAATAATAAACTGTTCTTTGTCCCTGACCTAGGAGTCTCATGTCTTCTGCCAACATCTGTCAAACTATGCCAAGGTAGCTTTTAGCTTGCAAGTGGGGTAAAATCTCAGTCTCTTACAATTCTTTTTTTTTTTTTTTTTAGTTTATTTTTGAGGGTGTGTGCAGAGAATCTGAAGCGAGCTCTGCACTGACATCAGAGAGCCTGATGTGGGGCTTGAACTCATGAACCATGAGATCATGACCTGAGCCAAAATCAGTGTTCAACCAGCTGAGCCACCTAGGTGTCCCTCAGTCCATTACAGTTCTTGACATGAACATTCTTAGACACCTCCACGCCCAGTGGAGCATGGTATATGGGCCAGAAAAAAAACCTCACAAGTATTTGGCTCTGTTGGTCTATCTATAGGCAGATTGTGGTGAATGTGATAAGGTAAGGAGTGGGAATCTTTTCAGATGCACAGGGCTCTGGGAATGTGAAAATGAGGGACATTACTTTTCATTACTGGAGCACAGTATGTTCCTTTGGACATATTCGAATATTGACAATGAAGCTGTAAAAGTCAGGAGAAAGTGGGTCTTACCTAAATCATGTTGAAGTTCTTTCACATAGTTACTATACATAATTTGGAATTTACGAATTACAAATACAGACACAAAATAATACTATATGTTTTACGATGATATAAACATAGTTAAGGACGTGTATCGTTTATACGCTAGGGTGGGTCCTTGTGATGGAGAGGGGAACAAGAGTGGGAATCAAGGATTAAAGAAGAAAATCAAACAAAACCAAATAAAAGGGAGCCCTTGCCCAGACTGATAATAGCAGTGTGCCATCAGTAAATAAGTTCTCTCTTAGGTTCAAATCAAAAACAACAAAGTATAGGTTTGATTACATTCCAGCAAGCAACCTGAAATGGTCTGAAACATGTAACTTCCAACTTCAATTTGACTTGTTTTCATTCATTTTTTTTTTAGCTCTGTTGCCCTTTTATGATGTTACCTTAAATGCTCAAAGTCTGACTCTCTGCTCTCTCGAAAGGCTTTTTTATCAAACATATCCCTCATTTTCACAAATGCTTATTGTCTCAGGGTAGGATCCTCCTGGTCTTTGAGGGCCCAACGTGCCTCAGCCCACATGGCTGGCACTGTGCCAGGCTATAGAGGACCTATAAGTGGAACCACTCAGTACATGGAAAGTATCCTGGGTGAGCAAAGGTCGCAGAATTGGTTGTGGATATAAACACTTCCTGGGGATATTGTGAGCAAGTCTTTCTGGAACAAGGAGTGGTGGTGGTGGGTGGTAGGAAATAATTGATGTGTGGGAGACATAGGATTAAGGAATAAGGAGAGGAGCATAAAATAATGAGAGAGGAGTGAAGGAGGTGATTATGAAAGAAACTACAACTTGTTCTCATTACATTTGGTCAGAGGTCAGCATGTGATCTGTGAGTTTCATTGAGGGTAGGAAGCCAGCCACACTTGAATGACCTCAGGGCAACGGAAGGACAGGAACTAGAACATTTGACTTCAGCCTTTTGGAGTTGGACCAATGGATATTTACGTGGTTGACACGTGGCTGTGGAAATGATGAATGCTAAAGGGGAGATTTTTCTCTCATTTCACAATTGAAAGACTTAAAATATTAGAAATTTGATAGTTTATAAAAGAGATCCTGACAATTTCATATGCCAGCTACTGACTTATTACGGTTATTTAGATATTAAACTCCTTATTATTTTGTGCCAAGAGCATTTGTAAGGTATGATAAATAAGAAAATAACACTGACCGTTTCCTTGGAATGACTATTTTTATTTTTTTTTTTTTAAATTTTTTTTTTCAACGTTTATTTATTTTTGGGACAGAGAGAGACAGAGCATGAACGGGGGAGGGGCAGAGAGAGGGAGACACAGAATCGGAAACAGGCTCCAGGCTCTGAGCCATCAGCCCAGAGCCCGACGCGGGGCTCGAACTCACGGACCGCGAGATCGTGACCTGACTGAAGTCGGACGCTTAACCGACTGCGCCACCCAGGCGCCCCTGACTATTTTTATATACAGCACACACCAAAGTGATTATTCCATTATTTTAGTTAGATAGAAATTTATTTCTCCCTCACAGAATTTCATGGTTTAGAGGTGAGCAGTCCAGAGGTGTTGTGATGACTGTGTTGTCAGGTCCCAGGACCCTTTTAGCTGTTTTTTTCTACCATGTCTAGAGGGGGGCCTTTGTCTTTAAGGGTGGAGATGGTTCATCACCAAATCCATGATCCAAGATGCAGGATGTGGAGGAAGGAAGATATTCTCCTTCTGTTTCCTGGCACAGACTGGGAGTAACACTCAACACTTCACTCACAACCCAGTGGCAGGAACTACAGTATTTACTGGATTGTTTTAGGTCCGCCTAAGATTTTTATTACTCTTGAAAAGGAGGGAAATAGTGTTTGTGATAGCTGCTAGTCTTAGCCATGGTGTAGGATATTCACAAAAATATTTGATCTCAGTTTTTTGGGGGCGGCGGGGGCTGAGCTTACTCTGACAACGATGAAGGCTATGAAGAGTTCAGTTCAAATGTCTGATATAATCCCTGTCCCTGTAAGTTCCATCAAGAGCCTATAGCCTCACCAAGAGAGACAGGAATATAAACCAATTATTTAAATATAAAATAAAATTTTAAATTAAGTATACACAAAATACAATAGAAAACAAGCATGGAGAATTGATCCAGATCTGAGCTCTTTGAAGATTTTCTCATGGAACACCAGTGATAAACCAAGTCTCTCAAAAAAATAAACATATAAAGAGCTACAGAAATTAAATGTTAAAACAACTTTTCAACAATACTCCATAACATATTTGTGATAGCTGCTAGTCATAGCCATGTGTAGGATATTCACAAAAATATATGATCTCGGTTTTTTGGCAGGCGGGGCTTACTCTGACAACAATGAAGGCTATGAAGAGTTATGAAGAGTTAACTGTAGTTTAATTCCTTCAGTGGAGTGCTAAAATTATCAGTAGTCCTGGCAGTGTTCTCAATGACATCTTCTGTGGGTCAGCAGCACCCCAAAAACAAACAGCACATTCCACTTTTGCTACTCCTGGTGCCAAAGCACTTCAGGAGCTAGGCTTGGGCAACATGGCTCTCCATCTGTCCTTTGAAAGAAAAACCATCAAGAGTCTGTTCTCTTGGTTATTCCCTGCAAAGTAAAACCACACTTAGGAAAAGAATCAATTGTCTTCTTGCTTTCACTGGCTCTTGTTCCCATCTGCTAATACAAGATCTCAGTGTTCTGTAAAGGATCCTCTCAAACCAAGTATTTATGAAGGTCCCCAGGGTGTCACTCCAAACAAGGCTGTTCAGTTAACCTACAGAAACAGCCATTTTCGTTCCATCCTCTCACCTCTACTCATCATGTCAACCTCCTTCTCTAGATGGAACCAGTCTGTGAGACCCTGCTCTCACTTAACACTGGCTATGCCTGCTGGGCAATACAGATTCCTCACACTTGATACTTCTTATAGAGCAAATCCCTGTAGGTGCCAGTGATGTGTGCAAATTGTCTCTCCTTTTAGACGTTTGCCAAGACAGTTCTGGTGTCTCACCAAATTTTTGTGAACAAGCAATTTTTACTTAGAAGTTTTCTCAACTAGCCATCCCTACATCCTATATGGAATGTGAGTCTTTGGGGCCTGATCTGACTGCAAGACTGGGTTGAAGACACTATGTAGTACTCAGAATTGCCTCTCCCCTCCTACAGCTGTAATGTCTATTCTCTTTCCTCTGGGAATGATTCTCCCCAGAGCACTCCTCTTGCAAATTCTTGAAGCCCCACCCTTGTTGCTCACCAGGAGAGCCCTGAAATGTCTGAATTCCACTTGAGTTCAAAGTGCGGCACCTTCCAACAGCAAGTCAAGGAAGGAGGAGGCACATACTAAACTACACTCCCTATTTCCTGACATTGACTGTGAGCCACAACTCCTCCCCCAACCTAGCTGTAAATAGCAAATTTCATTGGAAACCTTGAAGCCCATTTCTTTGCTATTTGGGCACAGAACAGTCATCTAGAGATGTGCAATAAAGATTTAAGAACTAGCTCCTAATGTGTTTTCCCTTTGCCAAATGCCATTTTGTAAAAGAGAAGGATGGTGTGATGTGTGGACACTTCCTGTCGGACAGGAAAGGGAAATAGCCTTTCCTGTATTAGATGAGAGGGAAAAAAAAAGGAAGCAAAGTTTACACTGTCGGATGGGAGAATGCAAGCACCAGGAGAGAAAACAAACAGTTCACTTAGGTGAGCCAACAAAGGCCAGGAGGCAAGAAACAGGAGACTTCAAAAGCCCTTCTTTTTCATGCTAATAGACCCTTTGGGTGGGTGGTGCTGGTGGAGGTAGCTTTCTGCAGAGATAATTACTGTTTGTTTTGTTTTAGAAATCTCTGTGTCCTGTAGTGGAGCTTGAACTTGAGATCCTGAGATCAAGAGTCACCCGCTCTACAGCTCTACCGCTTGAGCAAACCAGGTGCCCCTTTTGTCTTTGATTCCAGCCAAAGCTGTTGGTATCTGGCTCTTGACAGCAGTTTAGCCTATTATCCCTGGAATTAATCTGAGTGATGCAAAGATAGAGTAAATCCACATTGGTTTAACAACATGGATTCATGACTTTTACCAGCAGCATAAGTCATGCTGGCAAGTAAAAATTTCTTCACTTCTTAGGTGATTTTAGAAGTGAGTTACTCAGAGAGCATCAGCTCTAACTCCCAGGGGTAGCCTATTAACCTTGTGCGGAATGGCAACAGATGCCCGCAGCGAATTGCAAACAGTGACTATGCAATCAGCTGTGCACTTTTAGAGCCCAGCTTCTGTGACCATTTAACCATTTACACTTCTGCCACATTTTTTTTCCAAGGAGATACTCGGTGTTTCATTTAGTTGGTCAAGACAACAAGGACCCTTAGCTGGAAAGAAAATAATGATTTAATAGTTTGTCTTATTCCTAGTGAGGGAGAAAAACATTGTATTAGTGAATTCAGCATTTAGAGCTGAATACGTAATTCCTGTCATGGCAACAAAGAACAATAAAAGCAATTCTACCTGTTCTGAAGCCTTGCTTTCCCCCCAACCCCTCCCTGAGGATTATCCTGAGGATTATAAAAGACTACTGGATGCTTTGTAAGATGGGGGAATCTGAATCCTTTAAATAGAAGAGATAATGGTCTCTGAATTTCATCAACAATCTATATTCCTCAAATAGAATTAGAACTGCTTCCTGTATAGAAAAATGTTTACTGAATGGAAATTTTATTACCTGAGTATTGAATTCAGTGATACCAAAGACATTCATTAATAGACAAAGGTCCTGTCCAGGTTTGATTTCTATCCTTTTACTAATGTAAGTACAATTTAATAATGCCTTTGAAATACTGTTCAATTTTTTTTTTTTAAGCCAGTTGAACATTTCTTTTGGAGCATCAGCCCCTTTTTTTTTTTAAATTTTTTTTAACGTTTATTTATTTTTGAGACAGAGAGAAACAGAGCATGAATGGGGGAGGGGCAGAGAGAGAGGGAGACACAGAATCTGAAACAGGCTCCAGGCTCTGAGCTGTCAGCACAGAGCCCGACATGGGGCTCTAACTCACAGACTGTGAGATCATGACCTGAGCCAAAGTCGGACGCTTAACCGACTGAGCCACCCAGGCGCCCCAACATCAGTCCTTTTTATACACGTTCCCTTTTTACCCACTAGTAAGGAGAGAGTTACTAAGGATCCATCATCTGAGGGAGCATGCCTTCCGCAGACACCTAGGGGTGAGTATAAGGAAGACCCCTCTCTTGGACTCTTTTCTTTCCTGATGTTGACGCTGCTTCTTCCAACATTTTGTCATCACGGTCTGAAAAGCAATGATTTGGGGGGACATTAAAACTGGTGAAAGTAAGTCACTACTGGAAAAGGTACTCAGGAGACAAGTGCAGTGCCCACTTTGTGGCTTCTTGCCTCCCTGCAGGCAAGCAAATTCAGACATGAATCATCCTTGTCTAGCACTGGTTTTTGACTAGATAGCTGGGACGATTCACTCTGATTCAAGTTTGCTTTGTTTTGATAACATAATTTTTCCCTGAATATTTTGAGCTATTTTGAATTGCTAGGGGGAGGAGGAACAAGTACTCAAAAAGAGATTAATATTTAACATGCATGCTGTAGATAAAATTATATCTGGATTGACAAAACATTTGAATTTGTGTTCAACTAATGACAGATTTCTGATATTTCTTTAACTGCCTGTGGGTTTGAGCAATCATATTTGAAATCCACTTCTTTCATGCCTCCCTTTACCTTTGTTGGCTTATGTAAGTGAACTGGAGATTTACTCTTACTGAGTCTTGTTATGTCCATTTCCAGGGTTTTTCAAAAACTCTCTCCTAAGAGCTTGAAATCCAATCATTTGCACCATCCCTAGGCCTGTATTGGCCCTAGGAAGTGGGGAGTGTAGATTGCCACTACTTCCACTGCTTGGTACCTTTGCTCTCCTCTTAGATTCTGCATTATTGACTTAGACTGCGTTCCTCCAGGTGGGTGGGACTTCTTGGCCATCTTGGGCAGGTGGGGCTACAGACTTCTCCAACATGGAGCCTTGTGATTTGGGTAGGAAATAATGGGAGTCTAAGCTGTGTTCCCCAAAACCAAATCCAGTACTCTTATCAGAAAACAAGGCTTCCTGGGGTGCCTGGGTGGCTCAGTCAGTGAGCGTCCGACTCTTGGTTTCAGCTCAGGTCATGATTCCAGGGTCATGGGATCAAGCCCTGCATCGGGCTCCATGCTGAGCATGGAGCCTGCTTGGGATTCTCTCTATATATCCCTCTGCCCCTTTCCCCTGCTTGTGTGCACTGTCTCTCCCTAAAAGAAGAAAAGAAAAGGAAAGGAAAAGAAAGGAAAGGAAAAGAAAAAGAGAAAGAAAGAAGGAAAGAAAGAAAGAAAGAAAGAAAGAAAGAAAGAAAGAAAGAAAAAGAAAGAAAGAAAAAGAAAACAAGACTTCCATTTCTGTAGTTTTCTTGGGCAAAGGATACTTCTCAAAAATTTAAAACCATGTTTTTCATACATAGAATGGGCAATGTCAGAGATTTGTTCAGTCACTAATGAAGGAGACAATAAAATGGCAAAGCTGATTCACAGAGGATTTAAGTAAATGGGTATTTAAAGACATTAGAAAAAAGAATATTAGATTAAGATTGTTAGGGTGCATATAAAACTGGTTAATGTCCTATAAGGCAATAAAACCATAAGTTTAGGATAATTCTTCCACTAGACAGAGATCATTTATATCTCTCCCAGAAGAAAAAAAAATCTGTAAGGTAAGATGTGACTTCACAAAATCTGGGTGGTTGTTTTTTTTAATCAGTGCTAGGTGGTGAGTCAAACAAAGATATAATCCCTTAGATACTTAAATAACCCTTGAGTGGCTTTGTTAAAATGTTTAATATTGAAAGAACATGGTGCTTTTCCTTTGCCTTATTTCTAAGTTTTGGATTTTTCTTTTTCTTTAAATGTATTTATTTATTTTGAGAGAGAGGGTGAGTATGAGAAGGAGAGGGGCAGAGAGAGAGGGGGAGAAAGAGAGAATCCCAAGAAGGCTCTGTGCTGTCAGGGCAGAGCCCAACACAGGGCTCAGTCTCACAGACTAAGGGATGATGACCTGAGCCATAATCAAGAGTCCGACTCTTAACCAACTGAGCCACCCAAGCACCCACTGGATCTTTTTTTTTCTTAACACCTCTTTCCTTCATTTTAAAGTAGTCCAGGTGTGGGGATTAAACACCCAGGGCTGTGTGACTTAGCTACATACGGTAACTATTTCTCAACACATCTGCTTGAAAGCTGTGATGACATGCTTCATGAGGTGGTCCACTGTGGGCCAAGGTATTATGGAAGTGTGGTGGGGAATGCACACTTCTGTGGATGACACAGAAGTCATCTCTTTGTCATAGCAATATTTTACCTTTAAAATTTTATTGTAAAGGAGCCAACTTTTGAATCTTATGCTCAAGCAGAACACATGTTACCACTGCATTTGGTCTGGTAGGTAGGTGAGAGAAGTATATAGGTCTTTATTCAGTAAAAGAGCATGAGCATGTTTCAAGTGCCTACACTGTATAGCAGCTAGAGAAGCAGATCATTTCTAGGTGTGGTAATTCAGAGAAGCTTTTGCTGAGAAAGGAAGGAAGGAAGGAAGGAAGGAAGAGACAGAGAGAGAAAGAAGGAAAGAAAGAAGAGAAAAAAGGAAGGAAGGAAGAAAGAAGAAAGAAAGAAAGAAGAAAAGGAAAAGAAAGAGAAAGAAAGAAAGGGAAAGAAAAGAAAGAAAGAAAAGATAGGTAAAATTCCAAACAATTTATAGAAACTATTAGTTCATATTTTAGACTCTTTACCATATTCAAACCCTAAATGTCTCATTGAGAAACAAAACAAAACTAACAGTTTTTGAGCTGGGCTTTAGGTAGCACTCAGTGACAGCTTCTTATGACAGCCCAAGCCAACTGCAAGGTACAATATCACAAGTCAAGCCTGGGTGGTGGCCCTTTTATAAACCAAAGCCTCTGAAGGTGATGGATGAAAAGAAATTCTTATTTTTATAGGATCTGCAAAATCTAGATGGTACAAGATCTCATGTGCCACACCTAGCAGAGTGCTGGACTTGTAGTCAACATTCAACCATTGTTGATTTCCTTGAACCAAATGTGCCTAAGGGTACTTTAGTTGTGACTTGCAGACACCTGAAGTGGGAGAGGCTGAACACAGATGAAGCAAATTGTGTCTCCTCTGTCCTCTGCAGTGAACTCTACTACAGATGCTTGGGGTAGAGGAAGGAGGCAGGGCAAAATGGTGCTGGAACTTACAAGCCAAAATATGACAGAGGTTAAATTTGGTCCCAGAATCAGAAGTGCCTGTGAGAAGCAATTATTTGGTAATACCACAGTATTTCCAGAAGAAGCCTTTGCCAAGTTTGTGCCAGAAGAGGGCTCCTCTCTGTGAGGCTCTGGAGAATGCCAAGAGTTGGGATTGGCCTGGCCACAACTAAAACCATTAAAGAGTGCAGTGATTCTCTGGTTTTCACAGCACAACATAGAGGTTAAAGAATATGGTCTTTGCAGCCAGACAGTCTGAGTGCAAATTTCAGTTCCTTTGTTAAGATTTGGAGCCACAATATCCAGATTAAAATCCTGGTTTAGCTACTTACCCCTGTGACCTTAGGCAAGTTCCTTACCTTCTCTGTGCCTCTGTATGTCCGTCATAAAATGGGGATAATCAGTGACTATCTCATTGGCTTCTTTGTGAGAATTAAATGAGTTAATAAATGTAAAGTGCTTACAGGATGCTGGCCACGATGTAAGTGGTAGATAAACGCTTGACCTTCCCTTTCTACCAGCTTAACTTAAACATCTTATGCAGAAACCATGTATAGCTAGCTGAAGCCAAACCAAAAAAGATGTGGGATTTATTATAAGGATATAACAATGACTTATAAAAACCTAAGGACAAGAATGAAGATGGGCCTCTGATGAAGATATAGGAACTGAGATGCCATCATAATATTTTTATCCAATGCTTTCACCCCAGTTTTAAATGACTAATTGACTTCTGAGTATAATATCCAATAACATTTTTTTTCCCATTTGGATCACCAAGTGTCTGAGCACTAGTTATTGAATATCTTTGTCCTTTTCCCACTGACTGACAATATCGCCCATATAATATGTCAGGAACATTACATGTGTGGATTTCTACTTGTAGGTTCTTCATTTTATTCATTGGTTGTCTATTCCTATATCAATATCATATTAATTAATGGTTTTATAATGATATCTACCAACAAAATTTCCATAATTTGTTATTCTTTTTTTTCAGGAGTGTCTTAGTTATCTTTGGGACTTTCTTCTTTGGGATAGTTTAAAAAATATGGGTGTAGATTCTTTAAATACTTCCCATTGAGAGGTAGGATCTATGTTTCTTCCCCTTGTCACATAGCATCACTTCTGTTATATTCTATTGGTTGAAGCAGTCACAAGCCCACCCATTTAATGTGTTATCCTGGACTAGAAAAGTACAATAGTGAAACAATTGGTAAAATTGAACAAAGTCTGTAAATTAGTTTATAGTTCTATATCAGTGTTTCCTGGTTTTAGTCATTGCACTATGATTAGGTAAAATGTTAACATTTGGGGAGAACTTTAGAACACCATAAATCTGATCACCTCCCTCCTGATTATAATGATCTTTTGTCCATTATTTTACCCTTTAAAAAAACCTCTACAATACCCTGAATAGCCAAAGTAATGTTGAAAAAGAACACTAAAACTGGAAGCATCACAATTCCAGACTTCAAGCTGTATTACAAAGCTACAATCCTCAAAACAATATGGTACTGGCACAAAAACAGACACATAGATTAATGGAACAGAATCGAGAACCCAGAAATGAACCCACAGTGTATGGGCAACTAATCTTCAACAAAGCAGGAAAGAATATCCAGTGGAAAAAAGACAGTGTCTTCAGCAAATAGTGTTAAGAAAACTGGACAACGACAGACAGAAGCATGAACCTGGACCACTTTCTTACACCATACACAAAAATAAGCTCAAAATGGATGAAAGACCTAAATGTAAGACAGGAAACCACCAAAATCCTAGAGGAGATAACAGGCAGCAACCTCTTTGACTTAGGCTGCAGTGACTTATTACTTGACATGGCTCCACAGGCAAGGGAAATAAAAGTAAAAATGAACTATTGGGACCTCATCAAAATAAAAAGCTTCTGCACAACAAAACTAAAAGGTAGCCAGCATAATGGGAGAAGATATTTGCAAATGACATATCGGATGAAGGATTAGTATCCAAAATCTATAAAGAACTTACCAAACTCAACACCCAAAAAACAAATAATCCAGTGAAGAAATGGACAAAAGACACGAATAGATACTTTAACAAAGAAGACACCAAGATGGCTAAGAGACACATGCAAAGGTGCTAAACATCACTCATCATCAGGGAAATACAAATCAAAACCACAATGAGATACCACCTCACACCTGTCAGAATAGCTAAAGTTAACAACTCAAGAAACAACAGATGTTGGTGAGGATGTAGAGAAAGGGGATCTCTTCTGCACTGCTGGTGGGAATGCAAACTGGTGCAGTCACTCTGGAAAACAGTATGGAGTTCCTCAACAAACTCAAAATAGAGCTACCCTACAACCTAGCAACTGAACTACTAAGTATTTATCCAAAGGATACAAACATGATGATTTGAAAGGGCACATGCACCCCAATGCTTATAGCAGCACTATTGACAATAGCCAAATTAGGGAAAGAGCCCAAATGTCCATCGACTGATGAATGGATAAAGAAGATGTGGTATATATATATATATATATATATATATATATATATATATATATACAATGAATGTTACTCAGTGATCAAAAAGAATGAAATCTTGCCATTTGCAACAATGTGCATGGAACTAGAGAGTGCTATGCTAAGCGAAATAAGTCAGAGAAAGAGAAATATCATATGATTTCACTCATATATGGAATTTAAGAAACAAAACAGATGAACATAGGGGAAGGGAAGGAAAAGTAAGATAAAAACAGAGAGGAAAGCAAACTGTAAGAGGCTCTTACATACAGAGAACAAACTGAAGGTTGCTGGAGGGGAGGTTGCTGAGGGGGGGATGGGCTAAATGAGTAATGGGCATTAAGGAGGGCACTTGTGATGAGCACTGGGTGTTATATGTAAGTGATGAATCACTGGATTCTACTCCTGAAACCATTACTACACTAAAAACTAGCTTGCATTAAAATTAAAATAAAATAAAATAAAATAAAATAAAATAAAATAAAATAAAATAAAATAAAATAAAATACCTCTACAAATTAGATGATAATATTTGTTTTTCACAGACAGTATTTAAATAGCTCTAGATGTTTACCAGGGTCTTTGCTTGCCATTTGTCTTGCATCTCAGACCCTCCTGGGATCATTTTCTTTCTAAAGAACCCTTTAAAAATTTCTATGGTAGAAGACGATAAATCATTTGTAATACCTGATTATTATTCTCATTTGAACAATGAGGCAAATACAGGGAGTAATTTGGTGTGGTGAAAAGATCCCTGAACTGGGCATATATTAATATAAATTCTAGTTTCAGCTTTGCTACCAATGGTTAAACTCTTGTGAGCCTCAACTTCCTTGCGCTTAAACTGGATGATTGCTACAGCCCTCTGCAACTGTAAAATGAAGCTCACAGTCAGATAAACTTTTAAAATGAAGTATTGGCCCTTCTGTCCTTATCACTTATATGCAACTTCTCTCAGAAAGTACAGTTGCAATACAAGATTCACGTATGATAACTTAGAATATTTCAGTAAGTATAGAAATGTGAGATATTTACTCGATTTCCCATTTTAGACATTTTCCCCATAAAGATCTGCCATTCATGTAAAAGTACTTGTCAGGTATTAAAAAGGACATTACATGTCTTCTCTCAAAATTGACAAAAAACGAAAACATCATATTCTCCTAAAAAGAAAATGCAGCCAATTTACCTCCCTATAAGTAGAAATAATGAATAAAGAGTAATGATATCCCCTGAAATATTACCATAGATACAATTAAATGTGAAAGAACTCAGAAAAGTCATGTCTTTGAGTTGGAGAAGCTTTGTGGTAAGCTTATTATAATTTTCCATCTCATGTTCCTTAGAGGGCTAGCAATGAGTATTTCTTGATGGATTTCTTTTTCCCTTTGCATATTTATGACTATTTCTGTCCACAATGAATTTTATGCATATTCTTCTTATTAAAAATATTCCTTATACTTTAGTCAGCTTCTCCAACCAGTCTTCAGATGGAACTTGGATGTGGAAATGGTCCCTCTCCAAGGGCCTTACTGCCTCTTTTTACATGGAAAAGAGAGTCTCTTCTCTGGAGGTACTTTCCAATCCTTGTTTCCTTTTCCTTTCCTTAATCAATTAAAGCTAATTTCACAGAAACAGAATAGAATATTGGTTGCTATGGAAGGGGAAATGTGATATTGGTCAAGGGTACAAATTTTCAGTTCTAAGAGGAATAAGTTCTGAGGATTTAATATACAGCATGGTGATTATAGTTACTATGGTATTGTAAACTTGAACGTTGCTGGAGGTAGATGTTAAAGCATTTTCACCACACGTACACAAAATTACTTTAACTATATGATGTGATGGATGTATTAATTATCTTCATGTTGGTAATGATTCTACAATGTGTATGTATATCAAATCATCACACACTTCAAATATATACAGTTACATTTGTCATTTATTTCTCAATAAAGTTTAAAAAAACTAGAGGAAAAGGATATAATTGCAGTCATTTGACAATTCGGTATGAACTTGAGTTAATATGTTACACTCTCTGAAAGTATCTGTATCTTATGATCTATAGCTTTATTATTTATTGTAGAAACACAAGTTTTATCTTTCTGATGATATCTTCTGATCTCTCCAGTTCCAGGCATCAGAAAAGTCTATATGGTGATGGGGTGCCTGGGTGGCTCAGTTTGTTAAGCGTCTGATTCTTGATTTTGGCTCAGGTCATGATCTCATGGTTCATTAGTTCAAGACCCACATCAGGCTCTGTGCTGACAGTCCAGAGCCTGCTTGAGATTCTCTCTTTCCCTCTTCCCTGCCCCTTTCCTGCTCTTGCTCTCTCAAAATAAATAAATAAACTTAAAAAAAATATTTTTAAAAAAGTCTATATGGTGAGACTTTTAAAATTTTGTTCTGACTCTTGTAAGAGTCGGGGGAACGGGAGGGTGGTCCCAACATGGTATCACATGGCACGTATAGCCCAGCACAGCTCTTTCCCTCCTGTGCTTGACATGTGAGTAGAAGCTAAACTTCCTCAATATCTGAGGAAGCTTTTTTTTTTCCTCCTGCCTATTTTGTGAGAACATTTCTACAGAGAATAAATCAATTAGGGTCTTAGAATTTGAGAACTGAAATTCATCAACTTTTTTTCTCCTGTCTCATGATGTTCATAGGTACAAGTCACCTTATGAATACAATCTCTCAAGGAAGTGGGGATAAGCATTCTCTGGTGGACTCTTACCCAAATAAATCTCCTCAGTACACAGATGGCGAATCCAATCTAGTGGAAAAACCTTATACGACGAAGGGGGGGGTGGGAATCTTCTTTAAGATAAAGAATACACAAATATGAATGAAACAACAGGCACACAAGCAAATATCTACTTATAATGAAAAAAAATTCACAACACGTAAATTTTTAAAAGCTGATAACTATCACAAATACTACAAAATCCAAAAAATATCAGAATATTCTTATTGACCATCTGCTCAACACACCTCTGTTATTCTTTCCTACCTTTTTTGACTGCATACTTCTTAGTCACCTCTCCAAATAATTGAAAGGTAATTTGATTTTTCCTCCAACATGGTTGACCAACGCTTATTTTTTATTATAGTTCTTAGAAAAGGTTTTTTTTCAGTTTTATAATTCTGATTAGTAGGATTGTGTAAATTTTTAGGATTGTCAAATTGGAAAAAAAAATCCTCTATCAAGTTTTTTTCATGTATAAACTGCAAGGTTCTCAGGACATTTAAATTTTCTTGAGAAATGACTAATTTTATACTCTTTAAATTGATAATAGCTGTTAACTACTTTATCATCAATGTTTTCCTTGTAGTTGTGTAGAATGAGTTTTGTGTTATTTTCATAGATACCAGCATTTCATATTGTCTCAGTCTGGGTCCAATCAGGAGAGAAAACCACACAGTAATTTGATAGGAAAAAGTTTAATAAAAAGACATAAAAAGAATAAACTAAAAATAATATAGAATATAGACATAGCAAATAATAGAGGCAGCTACTACCTTCAGGGCTGAGATAGAGCATCCCAAACCCCTTCGCCCCCCAGTCAAGACTGACATACATGGTCTGGCTGTAATTCACTGAATGGCAGAGAAGTTGCTATGGTGCCTCCTGGCGAAAATAGCTGGGTGTCTGGCTATGGAGTGCTGACGAAAGCTGATCGTGGATCTAGGTCGCACCTGAGGAACTCCTTAACAGAACTGCCCCAGAGGCTTGCGGGGGTGTGTGTGTGTGTGTGTGTGTGTGTGTGTGTGTGTGTGTGTGTGACGGCGAGGGCAGAGGGAGCTACAGGCTACAGTGCGTGGCAGGAGTTGGGTACTGGAGAAGCTAAAGCACTGTAGGAGCCCGATGGTGGCAAAACCACACACCGTAGGAGTCTAATGCTGGAAAAGCTGTGAGCACTTCCTGTGTGCTGCAGGAACCTGCCCAAGCACACCGGGAATTAGGAAGCAAAACTCTTTCCCTCCTGCGGTGCTTCTCCAGCACCCTCTACTGACAAAGACTCAATGCTAGCTAGGAAAGAAAAATTGTTTCAAGGGCCAACATCAGTTTTTCAAAGAGCGGACAAAAAAGGGTGATTTGAAACTGAGAGGCAGTACACCAGTAACCACGCATCTATCAAATAAGTGAGAAATTTCAAACTTTCTCCATGTGATCTTCTTTTGATGACAGTTATCAAACCCCTTTTCTTCCTTTTTCTTAACAAAAGTTATTGCTTTTGTTATGGTTTGAAAAAAATCTTGTTACCATTTGCCTCTCAATGTCAGAATAATTGCCATTGGTTTTGTTGTTATTCTTCATCCCTTTTGTTTCATGCTGCATTAAATTTTTACCAGAATTTTTTATCAGCTCTTTAATAAATTTAAAGCTGACAAAAGAAGGTACCTTTGTATATTTCCAAATTAAAAGTCTATCATTTCTGACTAGTTTTGCTAAAATGGCTTTCCAAATTGTAGTTAAAGTGGCCCCTTTCCAACTCAGCTTTCCTTAGCTGGATTCTAAAAATGCCTGTTGCCATTCCAATGCCATCTGACATGAGAGAAAATCTAACAAATGGGAATTCTGAGTGGAAATAAATAGTAGTTAAGTATCTTATTTTTCCTAATTTTAGAAAAACATATAATCATATAAAAACATGTGATCATGTAAAATTACATAGCTGCATAGCAGCAGAGCCTGACCACCAGTTCGTTCTTTTTTCCATCTTACTAAACTTTCTGCTCTACTCTGCACTTTTTAAAACACAGAACTTATATACTATTAAAAGCCCATGGTGGGACCAGGCAAAAAAAGTGATCTCAGATGGCTACATAGGTGTCTAGGCCTGCTCCCCACTGCTCCTTAGCTCCTGGCTTTCCAGATGCTTTGGATCCATTCCACACCACATTTTGGCCCCTGTTCTTTTACTAGCCCAGGGTTTGAAAATTTTCCAGAATTCAGAAGCAAGCAGGTATTGCAAATGAGAGTAGCTAGGTTAGGAAAGGAGGATTTATGAAGAGGAAAGACATTTCCTGTTGAAAAGAATCTTGTTGCCATGCAGACATACCCACCCAACATAATTCTATCTTCTGATTTTTCAAGGGAAGGTAAAAATGTAGATTTTTTGATGAAATCTCCCAAATATTAAAGATTGGAAATCAATTTAAAAATATTTAAAACACTGTGGATCAGTTTTCTCCTGGAGTCAATCTGACATCTGAAAGACCACTCAACCAAAAGTGGCCATCTTCTACCCTCCAGTCCCACCTTCTAATTATATGATCTTGTTTTATTATAACAATAGCACTTATTGCTATCTGATATTTATTATCTGAAACACACATACTCCATGCAAAGACAGCTCTGTAAGGACCCTGTATAAATTGTTAACAGATGTATCCCTAGCACCAAAAGAGCACTAGACATCCAATACACTCAATATGTCTGTTGAATCAATGAATGAATGATTTGTGATTTAATGCTTTTGAACTGGCCATCTTTGGTTTTTTTTGTTTTGTTTTGTTTTGTTTTAAGTTTATTTATTTATTTATTTGGAGAGAAAGAGCAGTGGAAGGGCAGAGAGAAGGGGACAGAGGATCTGAAGCAGGCTCTGCACTGATAGCAGAGAGCCCAATGCAGGGTTGGAACTCACAAACTGTGAGATCGTGACCTGAGCCAAAGTCAGATGCTTAATCAACTGAGCCACCCAGGCGCCCCTTTGTTTCTTTTCAATATGAGTGTAAGGATATTCCCTCTGGTTCTTAGAATACTGGCAGCACTTTCCCCTTCTGTCTAGGCCCCAAACTGACAGGAGAGGAAAAGCAAACATAATTATCATTATAACCATTTCAAAAAGGCATAAAGTTTTTAATATTGTTTCATATTAAATCAAGATTTTTAAATTTACATTTAAGTTAAATTTTATTTAAATTTTTAATTATATTTCAGTTAAGAATGTCAGTGTGTTGATCAAAAATACAAAAGATCACTGATAGAAAATACAATAAACATAAAAATCCAAAGTTCTTATAGTCCCATGAAAGTGGGTTTTTTTGTCGTTTTATTGTTTTTTAAGTTTATTTATTTTGAGAGAGAGAGAGAGAGAGGATGCTTGTGCAGGGGAGGGGCAGAAGGAAAGAGAGAGAATCCTAAGCAAGCTACACATTATCAGCATGGAGCCTGACATGGAGCTTGAACCCGTGAACCTTGAGATCATGACCTATGTCAAAATCAAGAGTTGGATGCTTAACTGACTGAGCCATCCAGAGACCTCATTTGTTTGTTTTCTTTCAGTGTTTTCATATAGGTGCTTCTCATCACAGGAGTTGAAATTTTAAGAAACTGAGGTTTGATGAAATATCTAGCATCCACTCTCCTAATTTGCTGTCTTACAAATATTCACATATTGATTATAGAGCCATATAGCATATATTAGATCCATTCTTTTTACAACAGAGCCAGGTAGACCAAAGAATTCATTTTATCTTCCGTTTTGGAAATGTAGGACAAAAGACTCCTATTGCCACTGGTTGGAATTTATCAAAGCAGTTTTAAGGCCAAAGATTTACATTTGCTGTGCTTAAACTGGTCTCTTTATAACTGAAGACCAATCCATAATATTGTATCTTGTGTGAATAGAACAGATGGATGATGACAGCTATCATAAGAAGGGACACTTCAAGTGTTGAGCAAGTGACTAGTTAGTTCTCCAGCACTAATCAGAAGAGGGTATCGTCCTAGGCATGTCAAGCCTGCTTAATTTGATATAATAACCCATCATTAGAAATACACATCTCACTCCATTTGTTTTGATTCTCTACCCAGTGAACTGTCCTCTCTGGCTTCCCACACACATTTGCTGCTCTAAAGCACATCGGGTTCTCAACCCAAGATGCCTGTCAGAATTACCTGGGGAACTTTTAAAAAGTAACAATACTAGAGCCTCTCCTGAGGCCAATGGAATCAGAATCTCTGGGGCCAGGAATAGTTGGGGTTTTTTTGTTGTTTTTTTTTTTAAAGTTTATTTACTTATTTTGAGAGAGAGAGTGAGAGAGAGAGAGAGTGAGAGAGAATGAGTGAGTAGCAGGGGCAGGTGGTAGAGAGAGAGGGAGAGAGAGAATTACAAGCAGCCTCCTCACTGCCAGCACAGAGCTTGATGCAGGACTTGCTGTCACAAAACATGACATCATGACCTGAGACGAAATCACTAGTTGGGCACTTAACCAACTAAGCAACCCAGGCACCCCAGCATAGGTATTTTTAAAAAGCCCCTTGGTGATTCTAAAATATAGCTAAACTCTAGAGAGCCACTGGCCTACAGGAGACAATATGCTGATTAGATTTCCCTACCCCAAATCCTCTAATGGAATAAAATCCCAAATCCTTACCATTGACTATCATTCCCTGTATGGTTTGAGCCCTGTCTACCTCTCTGAAGCCTAGCACCTACAGCATTCCCCTTGCTTCCTATTTTATAGCCATACTGGCTATATTAGTCATCTATTGCTGCATAACAAGTCACCCTAAAACTTAGAGGCTAAAAACAATAAACATTTATTATCTGACAGTTTCAGCAGGCCAGGAATCCAAGAAGTTTTGAACCAGGTGCCTCTGGTTCAAAGTCTCTCACAAGGCTGTAATCAAGGTGCAGGCTATGACAGCAGCTTCATCTGAAGGCTCAACTGGGGAAGGAGTCACTTCCAAGCTCACTCACATGGACTGCTGTTCCTTACTAGCTGTTGGACTGAAGGCCTCAGTTCCTCCTTGCCAGCTATAGGCCACAGGCTTCCCACATAGACCACTGCATAGAGAAGCTCATGGAAGCTTGCTTCATCAGAGCCAGTGTGTTGGAGATCCTCAAGACCACTTCCACATTTAGGGATGAGCTAGGAGGCACTCATGGGACTTAGCATGTAGTTGTACTCACACTAAGATTCATCAAAGGAATGTAGTAAGGATACACAGCTGGATCATAAAGGAAAAAGACACAAAGAGTCTGGAGGAATCCATTTACAGAATTCCTTATGCTCTCACTTTCCTATAAGGGCTCACACAGATCACACACTTCTCCTAGCAGAGAAAATGCAGCAATGTGTGTGCAGTATTTCTGCCCAGGGAAGCCCATTAAAGACCTAGCACTTGAATATTTTATTGGGGGCTTCTCATGCAGGCACCCTCTGCCTAATGCATACTGAAATTCCAGACTCCTGGGAGGAAAGCATATTGTTTGCACAATCAATCTAGACACAGTGAGCCACCTTATCAATTAGGGAAAGTTTTATAGCAGTGTAGGGAACTGCTAAATGCTAGCCAAGGGCCAGTCTTACAAGTTGGCCTTTCTAAGGATAGCAATCTCAGGTCTGCCATGTTAACTTTTTCTGCACAGTGAAAAAACAAGACCGTAAAAAATGCCCAAGACCAAAGCCACTGTCTTTTTGCAACACAATATCTACAGTGACATTCCATTACCTCTGCCACATTTTATTCATTAGAAGCTGGTTACTACATCTAGGTGACATCGAGGGGAGGGAATTTCATAAGGGTGTGAATACCAGTAGCCAGAGATCATGGAAAGCCATCTTAGATGCTGCCTACAACACTGACCTACTTTCTATTCCTCAAACACCCCCAGGATTATTTCTGCCTTAGAGTCTTTAAATGTAATGTTTCCCCTTTCTGGTATTTTCTTCCCTCACTTAATCCAGGTTTCAGTTTAAATGTCACTTCCTGAGGATACCTTCCCTGATTATCCAATTTAAAATAGCAAACACTCCTTCCTAACAATTTTAATCCTTTTATCCTGATATATATATAATATATATATAATATATATTATAATTACCATTATATGCAATTATATATTTGTTGACATAGTTGTGCAAATTGCCTGACAAGTAATGATCTTGTCTGTTTTGTTCACTGTTTATACAAAGGTATTGCAATACCTAACACATAGTAAACACTTAAGATTCATTAAATGAATAAATGAGCAGAATTCCAGACCACCCAAATGTAGTATTTCTTAGAGGAAATAAATATAGTTTATACACCAGACTCTTAAGAGTTTGTTTAGTCTGAGTCTACCTCCAAGAAAATAATCAACTTTGGCTAAGGCACAATATTGAGTTCCTAGGTCTGTGGAGCTGAGGACCTATCCTAGATCAAGCTACATCACTGAGATAACGCCAACCTAGTTGTCTGCCCAAGCCCCCAGCCACATACCTGTGAGATGCCACCTCTATCTCATTAAGAAGCTCACAATGTACCTCCTTCACAAATATTTAGTTAGGGTCCACCCGTGTCAAGCACTATGCCAGAAAATAAAATCTAATTGTGAACAAGACAGTCTCTGCTTTTAAGAAGCTTAAAGTCTAGTAAAAAGTCTCAGAATAATCAAGCTGTAATTCAGAATATAAGTAGACCATTTTAAAAAGGCATACCAATAAAGGCAATATTACATATAGTTCTTAAATGTGGATCAAAATCACTAAAGCATCATTATATAGTCCAGTATGTAGGGGTGCCTGGGTGGCTAAGTCAGTTAAGCATCCAACTTTGGCTCAGGTCATGATCTTGTGGTTTCTGAGTTCGAGCCCCACGTCAGGGTCTGTGCTGACAGCTTGGAGCCTGGAGCCTGCTTCACATTCTGTGTCTCCGTCTCTCTCTACCCCTCCCCTGCACTCACTCTCTCTCTCTCTCCCAAAAATAAACATTTAAAAAAATGTAATAAAATTAAATACCTAGATGAAATTAGGGACATGTTGTTAATGACTATTACTAATAGACCCATTTATTGAGTGCTCTCTGCTAGTCACTGTGCTGGGTACAACGAAATCAACCAAAGTTCTTGGTAGCCAGCAACCAAAGCTAACTCTGGCAGATAACACTAGAAGAGTGTAATCAATGGCTGTTGGTTGCTCATAGAATTGCCTGAAAACCTGGAGAAACAGGCTTTCCGCTGAATTTCCAGGAGCAATGGCAGGCACAACACAGGGCTGATAGAGGAAACTGCTGTCCCTGTCACAAAGCATCGGACGGTATGGTTTGCACTGATGCCAGTTCTGCCCCAGAGGCAGTTTTCATGCAGTCAGTGCTGCCCATGCCAGAGCTGTCTTTGCATCAGACCCCTGCCTGGTCGTCTCCGCTGCAACCACTGCTCTGCAGCTGTGCCGCTGGTCCTTCCTTCCTGTGCCGTTAACTCCTGCGTCAACAATTAATTACAGCTGCATGGTGAAGCCCAGAGTTCCATGTTTACGGCCTCCTTTCAAGGAAACCCAGGAAAACAAGGGTGAGCACTTAACACAGGGTAAGACGATCTTTGCCCCACCCAAACTCATTAATGGGAAGGAACTTCTACAACACAGAATTTAAATGCTGAGAAGCCTAAAAGAATAATAGCATTTCACTCAATCCTCACGACGACTCTGGACATGGGTATCATTTTCCAAAAAGTCAGAGTTGAGGAAATACCGTACCTAAGATCACACAGCTGATGAGTAGCCATGTTGGGACTCAGACTCTGATCTGTTTAGCTCCAAAGCTATATTCTTAACTAAAACCCTGTACTCCCACTAGTTATTTCCTGGAAGTGTGCTTTAAGAAATTGAGACTAGTTTTCTTTATGTAAACAGAATATTCCATTGGTCATTCTAAATATAATCATTATTAGCAGTAAAAATTCCCTAAACATATGTTCCTGAATATGATGATAATGTTACTGACAAATAAAACACAGTACATATTTCTTTGCAATTAATTTCTAGTAGTGGTGACAGATTTGTACTGGATTATATACATAGAACTATCCAGACTCCACTGTGCCAAAAGGTACTTGTAAAACAAATAGATGATGTTACCACAATTTCCATAATTACAATGTAACCATGATTTGTGACTAACCATGATTTGAAATAGCCCCAAATTTGACTGACCTGCGTTGTGACTGAATCCACACCTTAACATTATCCTTTCAGCAATGGAGTGTACTGGCTAACACCGTCTAAGGGCAAGGTCTCCTGGCAGCCATTTGTTTACTCAAGCGTTTTTTGTAAGTGCGATCATCTCATCTCCATCGCATACCAGTCGCTGGGTTGTGTTAGGGATCCTGAGATAAACAAGCTGTAGAAGTTACAGTCTAGGAAGGGGAGATAGGTCAGCATGAATAGAGCTTGAGCTCGGGTACTTTTCGTATCTTGCCCAATCCAGTAGTTTATACTGGACTTTTGCTGCCTGTTTTTCAAAGAGCAACCACATGAATGAACTTCATAAAACGTAAGTCACATTACACTCCCCACTCCTGCCTTGGACTTTGGCACTGTTTCCAATTGCACTTTGAACAACATCCAAATTCTTACCATAGCTATAAAGAGCGAGGTTGTCCAGCCCCTGCTTACTTCTGCAAACTCAGCAAATACTCTGATTACTTACTCAGTGCCAGGCACAGTGGTCTACTTCCTCATCCTTGACATACAAAACATAGGGTTGTACTTGCCCTTCTCCTTAATTGAAACCTTCTGTCCCTCTGACTTGCCCGTGGGTGCCTTCTTCTTGTCATTCTGGTCTCTGTTCACATGCTGCCTCTTCAAAGAGGCCTTCCCTGGGCCTCTGCCAACACAGCCACACCAAGAACCCGATTTCTGATAACCTTGTTCTACTTCCTTTATAGCAGCTACCACTAAGTGAAATTGTTACTATTATTATTTTAGTTTCGATTTATTTTTTATTTTTTAATATGAAATTTATTGTCAAATTGGTTTGCATACAGCACCCAGTGCTCATCCCAACAGGAGCCCTCCTCGGTGCCCATCACCCACCCTCCCCTCCTTTCCATCCCCCATCAACCCTCAGTTTATTCTCAGTTTTTAAGAGTCTCTTATGGTTTGGCTCCTTCCCTCTGTGTAACTTTTTTATTCCCCTTTCCCCTCCCCCATGGTCTTCTGTTAAGTTTCTCAGGATCCACATAAGAGTGAAAACATATGGTATCTGTCTTTCTCTGTATGACTTATTTCACTTAGCATAACACTCTCCAGTTCCATCCACATTGCTACAAAAGGCCATATTTAATTCTTTCTCATTGCCAAGTAGTATTCCATTGTGTATATAAACCACAGTTTCTTTATCCATTCATCAGTTGATGGGCATTTAGGCTCTTTCCATAATTTGGCTATTGTTGAAAGTGATGTTACAAACATTGGGGTACAAGTGCCCCTATGCATCAGTACTCCTGTATCCCTTGGGTAAATTCCTAGCAGTGCTATTGCTGGGTCATAGGGTAGATCTATTTTTAATTTTTTGAGGAACCTCCACACTGTTTTCCAGAGTGGCTGCACCAGTTTGCATTCCCATAAATGAAATTATTTTATGTGTTGATTTCTTTACTTATTTTATTTAACTCTGTTGGAATATAAGCTCTCTGATGCCAGGACCTAACTGTCTTGTTCACAAATATTTCCTTGGTATATAGAATGGTACCTGGCTTATGATACGTGCTCAAAAAATATTTTAAAAACTTTTTAATTGTTTGTTTGTTTTTGAGAAAGAGAGGGAGAGAGAAAGATCGTGAGCGGGGGAGGGGGCAGAGAAGGGGGGAGACAGAGGATCTGAAGCAGGCTCTGTGCTGACAGCAGTGAGCCCAATGTGGAGCTCAATCCATTGGACCATGAGATCATGACCTGAGTCGAAGTCAGATGTTTAACCGACTGAGCTACACAGGCACCTCCCCCAAAATATTATTTGAATAAAGCATGGACTACAGTAATCTTTTATCTTCTTTTCCTGCCTTAAATCTTGCTTGCCCTAATTTATCTACCATATTCCACCAGAGTCTTTCTAATTCATAAAACTGATCCCATTGCTTCCTTTATGAGTGGCTTGTATGATGAGTTTAAAAACTACTGAATGTGGCCTGGACACAGATAGCCCTGAGATGGTATTATTTATACATATATGTGTGTATATGTGCATGTACTTTATTACATTTTACTTTTATATCCTTTGTACCTCTACTTTTTTACCTCACTATTCTAGTAAATAAGGGGAAAAATCTTTGCCAAATTCATCTTTGTATTAGAGAGCCCAATGGGATACCTGATACTGATGAATTTATTGATGGAATTCACTTATTTGTTTTATTTTTTTTGTAAGTTTATTTATTTATTTTGAGAGAGCGAGAGCAAGGAAGGGACAGACAGAGAGAGGGAGAGAAAGAGAATCTCAAGCAGGCTCTGCACAGACAATGCCGAGTCAGTGCAGATCCTGATGCAGGGCTTGAACTCACCAACTGGGAGATCATGACCTGAGCTAAAATCAAGAGTCAGATGCTTAACCCACTGAGCCACCCAGGTGCCCCCTAGAATTCACTCATATATTCATGAATTCATTTCAACATTCAAGAAATAGTTGTTAAGCTCCAGGCTGTGCTGTCAACTAAGCACTGTGTTCTGGTCACTGGGGATACAGCAGTGAACCAAAGTCCCTATTTTAAGAAGCTTACGTTCTGATAGAGAAACTGGCCATAAAATATTAAACAAGTAATTATATAATATAATATAATGTTGAGAAGGGCTATGTGCCTTGAATAAAATGAAGAAATTCACTTTTTCTGAGGGAATTTTTCTTTATAAAGCAGCTAGATCCCACATGAAAAAATAGACCTTGCCGGGCTTATGGGCAATGAGAAGGAGAAGAAGACCGTGGGCTAAAATAAGACTGGCAAGCCCCAAATGCAGGAAGGACAGGTGGATTTTCTGAAAGCAAATGCCAAAATTGGCACTGCAGTAGGTTTGCTCTGGACTAGTAGCAACGTTGGGGAGGTGGGGCAGAGACTTTTAGGTTAAACTGAGATCCCAAAAGAGAACTTGTGTGGTGCCAGGCCAATCACATTTCTGGATCCCAGCAAAACATCACAAAACCTCTCTGCAGAAGGCATCCCCCCAATATATGCCCACAATATTAGCTCATGGTAAGGTTCAAATCCCAAATTGACACACCACCAGTAAGAGTGTGCAGAAACAACAAACACATTAGACCCAAGGACTATATATATTGAACATCAGACATAGAATGCAAAAGCCATACGTAAAATATTTAAACAAGAAAACAACCGCAAAATTAAGAAACAAGTCTACAAAAATTATTTGGAAAAGAATTAAGCAGATGATTATAATCACTGCAATGAAAACTCAGTGGGTGAGTTAATTAGCAGATTACACATGGCAGAAGAAAGTAGTAGATTGGAAGATAGATTTGGAAAATGCAGCATAGGAGTTTGAAACGATGAAATATTCTCCCGTTTTGTAGGAAAGTCAGTCAATATAGATAAAATAACACTAATAATAGCAGTCCTTACGTGAATACCTTCTACTTGCTAGGCATATGTAATCTTAATTTTTACAGTGATCTAGGAAGTACATACTATTCCTGCTTTACTAGTGAGAAAGTTGAAAGCAGAGCTTGAAATTGAACCTGGTTTGACTCTCAAGCTTGCCATTTTCAGGAAGCATGGCTATGAATTGATTACAGCCAATTTCACTTGTTTTGTTTTTACTATTTTAAAAATGTGCTATTTGCTACTTTTTACTAACATTCAAATAAGTGGTAAAATCAATACTTTGTAAAGTCCCAGCTTTCTCCGTATTTTCATGTTATAAATGGGACAATAAGTTCACTGAATTTTTGATTCATCAAATTGTTTCACTTGGATGCCTCCTTTAAAAAGTAATATAGGTCAAGGGTGTCTGGGTGGCTCAGCCAGTTAAACGTCCAGCTCTTGGTTTCAGCTCAGGTCAAGGTCTCAGGGTTCGTGGGTTCGAGCCCCGTGTCGGGCTCCATGCTGACAATGTGGAACCTGTTTGGGATTTGCTCTCCCTCTCTCTCTTTCTGCCCCTCCCCAACTGCCCCCCCATAAATAAATACATAAATACATAAATACATACATACATACATACATACATACACTTAAAAAAAAAAGTAAATTAGGTCATGTCAATGCTCTGCTCAAAATCTTCCATGATAATAAAAGCCAGGGCTTTTACCATTGCATTTAAGGTCCTCATAATCTGGCACCCCTCATTGCTCTCAGGCTCTGCTGGCCTCAGAACCTTTGCATTTGCTGTTTTCTCAGACTGTAATATTTTTCTCTCAGATATACACTGGACTCTCAATTCTTCCAGGTTTCTGCTCAAATGTCATTGAATCAGAGAGGTTTCTTGACCACCCTGTCTAAAAGTAGCATTCCCTCTCTCTCAGCCCATTGCACTTTGTCTCCATGTCCTATCATATTTGTGTATGTAACATTAACTTTACATTATGTGTTCTGTAGTCCTGTTATATGGTTATTTACTTCTTTGTAGTCCTGTTATATGGTTATTTACTTATTTGCCTGCTCCCACACATTAGCACATTAGAATGTAAACTCCATGAGGACACTAGACAAATGTTTCCTGAACGAATGAACAATGTGGAAATGTCTAGAGTGAGTTTCTAGGCAACTATTTTTTTTAAGTAGGCTTCTTGCCCAGCACAGAGCACAAAGTGGGGCCTGAACTCACGACCCCAAGATCAAGATCTAAACTGAGATTAAGAGTCTGACGCTTAACCACTTAACCTCTTGAGCCATCCAGGCATCCCAGAGTGAGTTCCTAGGTAACTTTTATCTTCTTAGTGGTTCTCATGGTCTGTCTTTATTAGAATCACCAGGGACATCCTATAAATACAGATTCCTGGGCACGATACTTAGAGATTCCCTGGATCTGAAAGTGAGGATCCAAGAATTTATAGTTATCCTGTATGATCTATTTGTTAATGGTTTGTATTTTTCAATTGATTCCTTTACCAGAAAATTCCTCCATACTCAGTTTAATATGTAGGGCAACCAGAGGTCCTGTTCAGTTGTTTGCATGATTTGATAAGTCTGAAAACTTGGATCGGGTAGTTCTTCTAAGATAAAAATTTCCTCTAGAGATGGTATAATCAGAGGTATGGCAAGAGGGTATCAGTATTAGATATTATTCTTTCAAGTGTGCACACAAACAGCTAGCTAGTAGCAGGAAGGAAAAGTTTCCAGCACTGCCTAAATGGGAAGTTTCTTCTAAATTTTTTCATGCTGCAGAGTCTTGTGTTATGAATACTGAAGCAGTGGCCTATGGAAATCACCTGACTGCAGGAAGATCAGAAGCTTGAGGTCTGTGTCTTGGGTCAGTGCAGCATAGTCCAAAAAGAATATTGACTAGCCAAGGTTCCAGTTTCTTCTTTTACTCAGCCACCAACTGTGCCCAAATGATCTTTTGAGGTCTTCATTATCTGCAGTCAACTGAGATGTCATGTTTTATTTGTTTGTTTTGGTTTTGATTTATTTTTAAAAATCTTTATTGATTTTTGAGAGAAAGAGAGAGAGAGTATGCGAGCAGGGGAGGGGCAGAGACGGAGACAGAGAATCTCCAGCAGGCCTTGCGCTGTCAGCGCAGAGCCTGATGTGGGGCTCAGTCTCATGATGGTGAGATCATGACCTATGCCAAAACCAAGAGTTGGACACTTAACCACCCAGGTACCATGTTTTAGTTTTGGTTCTGAAAGTCCTATACCCTAGAATCTAGAAAGCAGGGTTAGCATGGAACCAGAAAATCAGATACCGTAGAAATTGTGGACTGAAAACACTTATTTTAGAATGTCTCTGGATGATAGTTTCTGTGTGTATTATATACACAATGCTGCCTTTTTTAAAATTATTATTATTAACTTGGGAGAGGCTGATTTTTGCAAAGCCCTTCTTCCTTGAGCATGCTCAGTAATGATTTGATTGGCTATTATAAGTTGGATGAAAATCAAAGGATTTTTTCCCGCATATATTTGCAAGGACTAGATAGAAGGATGTACAGGTTGTATCCTGCACAAAGACACCAAGCCTGACAGGATGCAAGTGGAGACTGACATCAAACTGTGCTCTAGTCATCAAGTTATAGGCCTTGGAAGGGACTGCAATGGCTGAAAGAGATACCAAAGCCTCTCCATAGTCCTGTATTAGACTTCAGTTTAGTATCATCTTGACTCTTGTAGATTTCTATGTAGTAGTGACTAGTTCTACAACCAGACCACCAAAGTGAATAAAAAAGATATCAAAGGAACCAAGAAACATATATAATTACAGTATGTGTATCCTGGCAAACATATTCCCCCACAAAATGTCCATTGTTTATACTCATTCTCTATTGGTTCAAATTAGATATCAAAGAGTTCATAGTGGGCAGTAACCACATTCACATAATGAGACTGGAAAAAATGGTCAAAAATCAGGTCCTAATTATGGAAATCATGCAGGAGTAAAATATAAATGTAATGAGTGTGGGAAAACCTTTGGTTCTTGTTCATATTTTTTTTTATGTAACACCAGAGAATTCATACCCAATTAAGTATGTGGGTATGCAATAAATATGAAAACATGAGGATTTAGTGGAATGGAAAATTTCCCATTTGGAGTCAAGATCCTTTAGTAGGATTTTTAGCTTATCAAGAATAAACCCAGTGAGTTTCTGGGGCACCTGGGTGGCTCAGTCGGTTGAGCATCCGACTTTGACTCAGGTCATGATTTCAAGGTTTATGAGTTTAACGCTCTGCTGTCGGCACAGAGCTGCTTCAGACCCTCTGTCCCCTTTTGCCCCTCCCCTGCTTGCACTTTCCCTCCCTCTCAAAAATAAATTAAAAAGAAGAAAAAAAGGAATAAACCCAATGCTTTTTTAATTGCAATTTGATTATACCCAGCAAAATATCACTCAATGATTATTGGTTGAAGTATTGAAGATGAATGTGAAGCCTCTTACCATCTGAGATTTTTGTTTTTCCTAAATGTCTATTGCGGCATAGTCCCTTGACTTTTCTTACATTGTCTTCTATGCCTGGAATTTTCCCCCCATCTCTCCAACTTAAAATTTTAAATGTCAATTTCTTTGTCCCACTGTCTTTGATTTTTCTAAGATGTAGTGACTCTCTTTAGCCCTAATTTCATTCTTTATTCATAAATGTACTTCAGCTCTTGGCACTATAATGGCTTGTTTATGACTTGCTACTCACTAATTTTTATTGTAGCTTTAGTTGTTGTGGGATGAATGGGTATTTTGGCAGTGCTAAGAGAAAATGTTTTCATGTAGTTCAATGTTTTTAGAAACATTTGTAGCTACAATAAAAAATAAGAGTTTAAATCAGTCTTTTTTATTGTGCTCATACTATATGGAAAACACTAGAGAGAATTAGACGGGATCCTTTTCCTTAAAAGAAGTAACAACAGTAACAGTATATAAGACATATAATAAATAACTACAAAATGAGGCAAGAAGAGTGTATTAAGTTGTCAAGAGAAATGCAGGTAAAGTGCTATGGAAGAGCAGGAGAAGGAGACATTACTTCCCACTTCGGGTTGAAGTGGGAGGATTAAATGAAACTATTGGCCTTTTTTGTTTTATGTCCATTTTCTAGTCTTACTGTAATTAGTTTAATAAGTAAATATAATATTGTGATTTATAATAAAAATATATGCTGTATTAGGTCTTGCCATTTCTAGCACAAAATCCTTGGAATTTCCTAAATAATGAGAACAATAAAAAATAGGCTTTGTTATGTTAATGAGGTAACTTTGGGAAAGCTGCTAAGAAGGGAGGCTGGTTTCCACTGGAGCCAACCAGGTGATTAAAGGGTTGGGACTATCAGTCTCCCCCATCCCCTGCTGACCTCCTAGGAGAGAAGAGAAGCTGGAGGTTGAGTTCAGTCCCCAAAGGCCAATGATTTAATCAATTGCCTATGTAATGAAGCTTCGGTAAAAACCCAAAAGGATAGAGTTCAGAAAGCTACCAGGGTTGGTCAACATGTGGAGATCCCAGGAGAGTAGCACTCTCAGAAAGCATGGAAGCTTCATGCCCTTTCCCCATACTTTGCCCTATGCATTTCTTCCAACTCATTCCTGAGTTATATCCTTTTATAATATACCTGTAATCTAGTGAATAAAATGTTTCTCTGAGTTCTGAGCTGCTCTTGTAAATTAATTGAACCAAAGGAGGGGTCATTAGTTACAGGTAACAACCTGGACTTGCAATTGGCATCTAGAGTTGGAGGAAAGACAGTCTTGTGAGACTGAGCCCTTAACCCATGGGATCTGATGGCTATCTCCAGGTAGATGGTGTCATAATTGAGTTGAATTATAGGACACCCTGCTGGTGTTGGAGAATTACTTGATGGTATTGGGAAAATTACCACGCATTGGAATTGGAGGCAGAATCATTAGTGAAAAACAAAGTTAAAATATATGTAACAACAGGGGACTCTTTGAAACTTGGAGAAAATAAAAGAATATTCCTGAACATTTAAGCAAAATTTAATGAGTTTTCTATAAGAATACCATCATTACAACCTTTGTTAGCACCTGATCGTCTTCGTTAATTTGTAAATTTCTGTGGGTAAAAATGGCATCGTTATATACTTGTCTACATCAGGACATAAAATTTTAGGCATCAGTAAATTAAGCAAGCATGATAACATTGTAAACATTTTATCAGTTAAGGTTTAAAGGAGTCTTTATAAACGTGAAAGCTTTACAACTTTCTGCAAGATATAATGCCCTATTAAAGTAGTGAAAAAGGAAGTAATGGAAAAAGTTATGGACTACATTATCAGAGAAGAGCTATTTACTTTAAAAGCTTCAAGAAATGAATGTAGAACTTGGTATACATGGTATATTTGACCTGAATGTAAATTTTACATGGAGGAAAAAAGCAAGGTTATCCTCAAATGAAATTTCCAGTTTTCTTTTGAGAGTAAAATTGAGAGAAATCATGTCATGAATGAAATCAGTTGTGGTAGACAGGCTAGCTGGGCACTTAGCTAGACATTTCCTCGTCTCCCTTGCAGTTAGATGCAGGTGGGTGACTGAGTTCTAGCCAATAAAATGTGAATCGAAGTGATGTATGCCACCTCCAGAACTGGCCCATAAGACTCCCCCTCACCCCGTGGTCTTTTCCTTTTCTGTAGTTTGATGGAGATGAACACTAGTTTGGAAGTCATGTGTTGAAGATGAAAGACATAAGATGGGCTGGCTCTTAAAGGAGAGTCATCAGCTATCAGAAGCAATCATTTTGGGCTTCATGCACATGTGAAATAAATTTTTATTGTGTTTAAGCTAACATTTTGAGGTTTGTTTATTACTAGCAGTGGCTAGTTTTACCTTGACCAGTATAAAAGGGGTCTGTAAATCATTTCTTACTCATAGTGGCACACTTCAAACTAGATTAACCTACAGGCTTCCCAACAAAAATGACTGCTATATCCAGCCTTTATCTGTCAATGCAACCCATCCCCAGTATTGACCTAGGTCTTGGCTAAAGGTGTAATTGGATAGGCTATATTTAATACCATGAGGTCTTGAATCAGTTAGCCTAAGTTGAATCCCATCTCTGCAACTTACTAACTGTATGGCCTTAGGCATGTTATTTAGCCTTTCTATTCCTCAATTTCCTCGTCCATTAAATGAGGATAATAACTCTACCTTAGAGTTTGTTGTGAAGATTAAACAGGTGATATAAGAAAATCTCTCAGAATAAGGTTCCCATGGAGTGTTTAGTAATTAGGTTAGCTATTATTAAGATCCTGTGGGGAAATATATCCTTGCATTTGTGTGCTTCCCCCCCCTTTGGGGTTCTCCTTTTGTCTTTGTATTTCTCTTTTTGGATTCTCCTCTTTTTGAACTCCATTTAAGAGTTTCTGTGAATTAACGCTCATGGAACTCCATGTGGCTAGTGCCATAAACTGGACATGGGGGCGTGCATCCTGTCCTCCTGGTCCATGGGAAAGGAGACCAATCTCTCCCAGGCTTTCCTCCAATCCAGGCATAAGGAATAATCTTGATTCAGCTTGAGTACTAAATTCCATTGGAGCTTACATACACAGCTCCAGAAAGAAATACTGAATGATTTTGCAACCTAATGGTGGTTGCTGTGGCTTTGGGAAGTAGCTAGCCCAGGATACCAGATTTTGGGCATTTCACTGTCTCTCTCTGCCTGGAAGATATGACTACCATTCAGAGATACCAATTTCAACCTTGGTGATCTCAACTTCAAGGGGTTAGACAAAAACATTATCTTAATGAAAGGGAATAGTTGATATCAGTTGAACATTTACTGTGTGCCAGCTACTGCTCTTAAGAATTTTATACTCTTCTGCATTGCTTGAGATAAATAGGAGTGTTTTCTTCTCCTAATTGATATCTTTCCCAGTGTTCTCTGTACACATCACTACTATTGATCCAGGTGTTCGTATCAAAATCCTGAAGATGTCCTCAATTCCTTACTTTCCTCATACCTTAGATGCATCAGCAAGTCTTATAGGCTTTACCTACAAAATATATAATTTCACAATTTCTTAGTTTTTTGTGGTTCCCACTCTATCTCTTACCTAATCTACTGCTGTAGCCATTTAACTGTTCTACTTCTTCCATTTATCAACTAGAGTGCATTCTCTATGTAGAAATGAGAGTGACCCTGCTATAAAGTGTAAGACACATTATATCCCATCATTCATCCTTCTTACTCTCCTAGTGGCCTCCAGCATCCATTCCAGCCTTCCAGTGTGCTTTCTCATCCTGCAGGGAGTGGAAAGCTAAAAGGCAAGTTTCTTAGACTCTGTTGCAGACTTGGACACATAGGAGAGATTAGGAGGGTGGAGCGGCAGTAGAGTCATGTTCTGACTGCTTGGACTGTGGTCACAGAGACCATGCTTGAATTGGTGTGGGTGTTAAGAGATGGTTGTGGTGGCAGCAATGAAGGCTACCTGTTTCCTGGGGGTCACAGCCACGGCATCTGTTCTTGAAATTATCAGTTCCTTTGCAAAATCTTGATTGCCCATCTTTCTGATAGTGACAGAGGTAGTAGCTTTTCTGGCAAGCTCCTTTAGGGGTAGTGTTCTGAATCTCATTCCTAAAGATCAGCTTACAGCTTGCTTTATAGCCTTTTTAATGGTTTTATAAGCACCCAAATCCCTTTCTCATTAAATAATGACAGTATTTTCTTTTTCCTGTGACTGAAACTTAACTGATACACTTCTAATCACACTTAGAGTCAATCTAAAGCCCTTACCAAGACCTACAAGCCCTGGATGATCTGGCCCTTAGCTACTCTCTCCCACCGACTCCACTTAAACCACACTGGACTTTTGCACTGTGCTCTTAGTTTGCCCTTACTTAGGGCTTTTGCACCTACTATTCTTATGCCCCTAGATCTATAGCATGACTCATTCACTTTTTTTCATGTCTCTGCTAAAACACCACTTCTTTAGAGAGGTCTTTTCTGACTACCTATCTAAAATATTGCTCTGTCACTCTTGTCTCTTTATCTTCCTTTATAATTTTTTCATTATACTTAATATCTACCATTATAGTATATATTTGGTTAAAGTGTGTCTGACCCACTGGAAAATAAACTCTCGGTTTTGCTAATTGCTATATCCTCAAGAGAGTCAAATGATTCTTGGCAAACAGTAAGTATTTCATAAATATTTTCTGTACAGGTTCCCATTTTACAGATGAAGAGGCTTGAGGCGAAGAGTGATCAAGTAACTTGTCCAAGCTCATACAGGAGTGGAAGCCTGATGTGGGAGCATTTAATATCGTCTCAAGCAGGATACCACACTGCCTGTCCAGCATAGCTTGCCTCCAGTCAAGTGCTTGCAGACCCATCTGAAGAAAGACCAATAACACACCGTTGGGGGATAGAAGGCAGGTACAGCAAAAAGGTTGAAAAAGAAAGGGAACAAAAATGCTTAAGGATTTGCCTGTCCAAGAGAGGGATGTCCTGACCCACAAACACAACTGCCTGCCTGTGAGGCAGGCACATCCCTGGGGTGGGGGCCAGGTGGCAAAACGGAAAAAGAGAGATGGCTCAGTGCCCTGTGGGACCATCCAGCTAACTCCCCAGCTGAGCCTGATTCTAAAACCACCCATTCCTTTGCTTTCTAGTCTCCAAATATCCTGAAATGGCTCCAAAATTACCCTACCCCACTCAGCACCTAGACACTCTCTAGGTTGTTGTGGATTGTTCAATACTACAAGGGCTGATCTTTACTCTTCTTTATTCGTTTTTCCTTTTTAAAAACTTTTCTTTCTTTTTTCTTTTTTGTTCTCTCCTTATAATTTAATGAACAAAAGCAGTTCAATGCTAATTTTACAACATATTAAAGTTCAAAAATAATGAAAGAGTTAACTTGTTCACATTTCCACTTCAGGCCACCAGAGAGGGATGTTGATGGTTTTGTATCATCAGTCCCTTTTGTCACTAGCTGAGGGTCAGGATCTCTATCATTTTCTCTCACATGAAACCTTATTGTATCTCTCTGGGAGTCACTCTAGCTTGGCGGAAGTTCTGGAATCAGACAATCCTCGGTTCAAATACTGGCCTACAAGTTTCTTACTTCTCTCAGCCTGATTCCTTATCTGTGAAATCAGAACCAAAATATCTTCCTTGGGGGCACCTGGCTGGCTCAGCTTGTAGAGCATGTGACTCTTGATCTCGAGGTCATGAGTTCAAGCCCCACTAATGGCGTGGACCCTACTTAAAAAAAAAAAAAGTTAGGGGCTCCTGGGTCGCTGAGTTGGTTAAGTGACTGACTTTGGCTCAGGTCATGATCTTGTGGTTAATGAGTTCGAGCCCCATGTTCGGCTCTGTGCTGACAGCTCAGAGCCTGGAGTCTGCTTTGGATTCTGTGCCTCCCTCTTTCTCTGTCTCTCTCCCTTTCTCAAAAATAAATAAACATTAAAAAAAATTTTTTTAAATGCTTAAAAAAAAGTTAACAAAATCTTCCATGTTGAGATTTGTATCAGAGATCATGGACATAAAGAACCTGGCACAAGTAATAAAATATAAACTACCAAAGGAAAACAAGCATTTTTCTCTTTTTCCTCCACGTTAAAGCATAACATGAAATGATTCTTCCTGTGATTGCACATGGAATTAATTTGCACATTTCAGTTCCTGAACCATACGTGCTTTCTACTGGAGATTATACATACTTTAAAAATTTTTGTTCAAGTGCCTGTTGCAAGATATTTCTCTTAAATATGTTTTAAATTGATATTCTATTTTCTTTTGTACCTGAATTTTCTAAAAGCAAGACTTTTGTAAAAACAAGATCATTTTTGGTCTGAATTTTAATTTTATCATGTAACACTGTGCTAGTATAATCCATTTATATTTAGACTGAAAAACTCCACTGTTTTCTCCCAGAATGAAGGCAGATTAGTGAAAATAATATTATATTGGGAGCAATAGTATTCTGATGCTCCATGCTGACTTTAGTGCCTTCCTTATATATTTTTTTATTGTAAATGCTCGACACTTAGGATGCAGGGCAATGTACACTCTTAAACATTCTGATGGAAGTATTAACTGAAGCAATCGTCTTGGGAGCTACTTGCCTTAAGAGAGTTCTTTAAAAGTTTATACCCTTGATTTCAATAATTCCACTTACAGGAATTTATTCTAAGAAAATAATCAGGGTAAGGTCAAGTATTTTTTGAACAAGGACATTCATCAAAGCATCACTTAAAAGTAAAAAAGAATTATAAGCACCCTAAATGCTTAACAATAGAAGAATAATTAAATAAGATAAATATTATATGTCCATAAAAATCATTTTGGTCCTGGAACATTTTAGAATATAAGTTTAAGAAACAAAACAATATATGATTATATAGGGCTGTAATATCTGTAACAATATAAAGTTTTATATATATATATATATACATATATATATATATATATACATATGCCACAATCCCAATTTTGTAAAGAAATAACTACACATATAATGTGTAGAAAAGTGAATGACAAAAAATACAGGAAAATGTTAATAGTACTCATACCTGGGTGGTAGAAATTTTATTTTTCTTTGTCATTTTCTGTATTTTGCTAATTCCCTACAATAAAAGCATATTATTTTGATAGGAAAAGAGTTATAAAGCAGAACAAAAAATAAATGTAAGGGATTTCATTTAACCCTTAACTAGAATTTAAAGCATCAAGTAGCAGGGTAGAGTGCCCCCAAGCTGCATGTAAGTCCTGCTCTCGCTGCAGCTGCTTCTCATCATATCTTTCTGTGAGAAGGTAACTGGTTCTTGATATTATCAAGTCTGAGGCAAGATGAGTAAGGCAAGAGGGCACACGGAGTGCCCAAGAATGCCTAGTGAGTGCTGGCCTCTTCCACGCTTAATGCCCTAGAGAGAGCCATTCCTTACCCTGTATACCCAATTAAACAGTCTGTGTTCATATCTTCTGCTATAGACTGAATATGTTCCCCCCCAGATTCAGTTGTTGAAAAGTACTATCAAATGTGGTATTATTAGGAAGTGGGGCCCTTGGAAGGTGATTAAGTCACGGCGGTGGAGTCCTTGTGAATGAGATCAGTGCTGCTCAAAAAAACCCTCAGATAGCTGGCTCCCTTACCCTTCCGCCATGTGAGGATGCAGCAAGGAGATGGCCAGGAAGCAGGTTCTCTCCAGACACCAAATCTGCCAGCACCTTGATCTTGGACTTCAGTTTCTAGAACCAAAATAAATTTCTGTTTTTTATAAGCTACCCAGGCTATGATATTCTTTTATAGCAGCCCTAATGATGAGCTAAGACATTTTCTCTCTCTCCTTCCTGGCGCTTGCAGTTTCCCTGAGATCCACTAGTGTCAGCCAACTGCACTAGGCACAAGAAATATGAAACGATACCTGCTGCCTTCTTGGAGTTTGGGAGAGAGAAACAGAGAAGAAAGAGTAGAACGAGGTGCTGACTACCACAAAGAGGCCGGCCCCGGCGTCCTACAAGGGCTCAGAAGACATCTGAGCCCTGCCCGTAATTACCAGGGAAGGCTTCCTGGAAGAGTTTATTTATATTCCAGGTTTACTCCATTACTCCAAATGCACGCATCTCTGACCCCTGAAGCCCCACAACATAGCTTAAAAATTCTTGAACTTGTCTTTAGTCAATTCCATCTCGAAATCTGCTTAGTGACTTCTGAACCTTCACCCTCTTCCCTGACATAGCTCACAGCCTTCTTAGCCTCAGCAGTCAAACCTGTATTTCCAGAAAAACGTGCATTCTTCTTGTTTGCCACTCAGAATTACATAATTGCCACCTTTCCACTTTTGCCTTTGCTACCAAGAAACTCAGAATTAAAATTTAGACTTCAATTATTATTAGAGTGTTATACCAGATTCCCTGCCTTCTAAATGAATTATGGTTTTTAATAACAATGATACCACTATTTCATTAGTAAGACTGAGACCATCATATGTCAACTATCTCTACTTTTTTCCAAACCCACTATTTTCCTGTATTTGTACTTTCCTTCCTGTCCTCTAGTCTCAGGGGAATGCACTCAACTATATGAGCCCTGCAAGTGAACTCTGATGGAGTTTCTTGACTTGGTTTCCTGGCCTCTCTAGTCACCTTGCTATGTGACTAATTCTTGCTATGTGCTATGTGACTAATTTGTGTGTCTATAGACACACAAATAACTTCTGTCCAGTGGGAAGACAGACAGCCCCTCTCTTCCCTACCGTCCAACTCCACCACCCCCAATCCCATGGAAAAAAGCCAGTTTTGCAGTCATTTGTTAAATTCATTTCAATATTCTTTTACTCCACATAAATTTGTGGATCTCTGACTGAAGATTGGTTGTAACATTACAGTTTCCTCATTAATATAATGTAATCCAATATTATTAATATAATAATAATCTTTACCTGTCTTTACTTCGTATCTATATGAGAGTTTTGATTTTACTCTTTTTGAAAATTATTCTTACCATGTAGATAAGCTTTTGAAAGATGAAGTCTGTATTTTCGAGTTCCACTTTCTCACTTTCGAATCACCCATTTAAATCTATCTTCTGCATCCTACCCCACATAAAATGTATACATACGCTCATCAACCCTATACTGAAACCATTCTGAAAAAGATCAGACAAGGTGAACATTTTTCAGTCTTGTAATTTGCTGCATTGATAGTGTTAGATCTAAGTGATGTTTACCGGTGGGAAAGTCTATCTCAGGACCTCATTTGTACAACCAAAGCATCTGTTCCAGCACAGATGTTTCTGACCTTGGTTTCAGTAATTTACATGATTCTTTCTTTCTTCTTTTTTAATTCTGGAGGAAGAAGCTGGGATAAAACAGTACAGATGTCAGTGTAACCACAACTCCCTCTTTCTGTGCTTATAAAATTGCCTCATCCTGTTAGGAAGAACTGCCCCAGCTATGCAGCTTAACAACACTAAAGCTTTATGCCTTTGAAAAGTAATGTGGTCTTTTCCCATAACGTCCTGCATATTTTCGTAATTGCGTTAGTGTTGATGTCCTGTTTCAGATGGAATACCCCGGAGCTCAGACCTCAAATCTCTTCTCTATCTATACTCACGCTTAGGCGTTTTCATCTAGTCTCAAGACTTTATATATAGTCCCTTCACTGAAGACTCCTAAATTAACTTCTTCAGCCCAGACTGTTCCCTTGAGCCCTAGATCTGTATATCCAACTGCCTTCTCAGTGTCTCCTCTTAGAAATCTAAGTGACACATCTGACTACTTAACGTGTCCAAAATTAAGGTCCTGATCTTCCCCCACCACCTCCTAAACCTATTCCTCCCACAGATTTACCCACCTCAGCACAAGGCAACTTCACCTTTCGGGTTGCTTGGGTGAGCAACTAGAGTCATGCTTCATCACCACCCTGACTCCTTTCTCTTACTCACATTCAACCCATCAGCAAACCCTGTTGGCTGTACTTTGAAAATGTGTCAAGACTCCCACCCCTTCTCACCACTACTACTGCCACCACCCAGTTTCAAGTGGCCATTGTCTCTTGCTTAGATAATGGCCTCCTAACTGACCTCTTTATTTTGGGGGGCTTGCCCTTTTCATCTATTCTCAACATGGCATTCAGGACAATTTGTATAAAACACAAGTCAGATCATGTCACTCCTTTGCTCCAAACCCTGCAGTGACTGTCCATCTCAGAGTTAAGACCAGAGTCCTTAGAGTAGCCACCTCCGATCCCTATCAGAATCTGGACATCATCTCCCATTTTCACTTCCTTACTGTTCATGGCTCCTTGCTTGTCCTTGAATATACTAAGCACACTCTCGCCTAGAGGTCTTTGCACTCCTGATCTCTCTGCCTGGAAGGCTCTTTGCCCAGGCATCTGCAACACTTGCTGTCTCCCTACTTTCTGGTCTTTGTTCAAATATCACTTTCTCAGTGAAGCCTTCCCTAACTCCTGTATGTAAAATTATAACTGCCCACTAGCTCTGCCCTCTAGCCCTCTCTGTCCTGTCCTTTGCTTTTTATTTCTTCATAGCTCTTGTCGTCATCACCTGACATTCCATGTATTTTACTTTATTTGTTTATGGTCTATTTCCCCAGGGAAGGCTATCTACAAAGCAAAACTGACCAGGTTTTTCCCTTAATACAAGGCAGTATAATGTCATGTTTATGACCCCAAGTTATAGATATAGAGTCTATATCTCTGTGTATCTATATTTAGCTGTATCTGTATATAGCTATATCTCTATCTCTGTAGACTTTCTATGCCTCAGTGGTTTTTTTGTCTATAAAATGAGGATAATAAAAGTACTTTTCTCATAGCATTGTAGTAAGGACTAAATAGGACAATGCATATAAAATGCTTAGAATAATGCCTGGCATGTGGGAAAATGTACAAATGATAGTTTACTGCCTTGGTTTCAGGGCATAGGGGTAGGGCAGGGATTTGATGTTGTTTCCTTCTCAATTCCTTTTTTTCTTCTTCTTTTTAACTGTCTAGTATCAATTTGGCAATTAAGATGGATAAGTGAGGATTGATTTGAATAGCTTTAACCACCGTTTATACTTGGGCCCAGAGACACTGTAGAACACCCAAACAAAAATGTGTCCTCTTTGCTCCTTGGGGCAGATGGTAGAACACAGCTAACAGTAACTCCTGAGTTTTGTGCATTTTTAATTCAGGCAGTGAGTGGCTGATTTGACGTTTTAGGTCTCCACTTCATTGGCCCATTAGCCCAACATGAGACAGGTATTCACCTCTATCTAGTTCCATCACTATGGCAAGGGCATGGAGGCATGAAACCATGGAGGCATGGGGTCACTAGGGACCTGCTCCCACTGTCACAATATGGACTACTTCAGCAGAGATAATTTCTGAAATAAAGCAATGAGGAGAAAAGAATGCCATTGGTATCCACTGCATTGGTATAGTATTATTTCAGAAAATGTTCATGATTTTCCACATTTACCAGATTGAGTCAAAATGGTAAGGTGTACCCATAACACATTTGTATATTTCAGCTTCTTCAAAGAGACTCTGTATCTTGAGTATTCAAAAAGCTCTAATTTCTTAAATATTTTACATGGCAAATCCTATCCTTTGAGAAGGATATTTTGTTAACTTGGCAAATGGAGTTTTTTTAGTTGTTTTTTTTTTCTCCTTTGTTCTGTATATAGATTATGAGAAAACTGCAGCTACGTCAGGAATTGTATGGCTTGGGAGCTGATGTTTCTTCATCTTTCTGTTGATTAATGAACATTTTAATATCTGGATTTTTGGTAAATGCAAATTAAAATTTACTTATATCTTTATAAATGCAAGTACTTGGTGCCTAAGCCAGCCTGGCAAGTAGTGCAAAAGCATTACAACCACAAACAAAGACGAGAACAGCCAGACTTCTCTCTTACCTGCTAGGAAGTTTATAGATAATAAAATATAAAAATAAAGTTTATTTCATCTTGCTCAGCATGAGCTTATGTATTCTTTCATGAAAAGTGCCAGACTGAGAATTATATGTCTTAAGATCTAGCAGCTACTATCTGCAACACTAGACAAGTCACAATTTCTCTGGCTTCAGTTTTCCCATTTGTAAAATCAATAGATTAGAATAAATGTCTAAGAGTCCTCCCCGCTTTGGAAATCCATTTTGCTAATTGTGAGTTTCAGAGCAGGTGGGTAAACAGTTGTTTATAGGACTGACACCTACTATAAAGGCAGGAAGCAAAAATAGCAACAAATCTTGAATTCCTCAAAATACAAGCAGACAAACTGTTAACAAGCAAACATCAGTTTATTTGAAGTCACTGGGGTCAGGGAGAACAGTGCCCTAACAGAATCAAGAGGGAGGAGTCAGAGAAGGATGGTATAGGATTTGGGAAGTCTGGACTCACGGGAGTTATGACAGGTATCACAAAGTCAGGGCCAGATTGGGATTGGGCAAGTTTGTGAAATGATAGTTGAGGGTTGGTGGGCATAGTGAGGTGTGAATCTTGAAGTGATAAATAAACCACGGTTTGATAAGGGAGCCGTTGTCTCAGATAAACTCATTTGCAGGGATTTCCTAAAGCCAACAGTGAAGTTATTTATTGGCTCGTGGTTTTATCTTCTTTGGGCAAAGTTTCCTGGAACAAATAGCTAAGTCATGTTGACACAGGTGGCCTCAGTTCTTAGCCCTTCTAGCTGTATCAGATTGATGCAGATGGCCACAGTTCTGAATTTTAAGTTGATGCAGAACAAAATAGCCTGCAGCAAAAAAGGGTTGGATGAAAGCTCTACTCCTGGCCTTTCTTGAATTCTATACTCATATATTCAACTTGCAACTTGACATTTCTTCTTGGGTGTATTATATATTTATCAAATTCCAAGTATAACAAATAAATTCCAAAGAGAACTCTCCTCGATATTCTACATTTCAGCAAATGGCACCTCCACCTACCCAGTTACTTAAGTCAAAACCTAGGCAGTTCTCTTTTCCTCATATCCTCACATGTCTTAACAAGTCTTGTTGGTTGGATCTCCAAAATATATACCGAACTCAACCCCTTAACATCTTCAATGTTAAAACTAATTCATTCCATCTTTATGTCTTGTCCAGGCCCAGAGTCTTTGCATAAAATGTCACACTAGTTTATTAAACTGCATGTTTATTCCTGTGTCAGGGCTCTTGTACTTGTCTAGTCCATCTTTCCTCCATATCTTCCCATAGCTCCTTCTCATTGTTGAGATCTCATCATTGAGAGCCTTTATTTCCCCAGAGGAATCACTACCTTACGTTAGCCTTTCTCCTCTCATCACTCCATCCTATCGTCCTATATTATTTATTTTATAGTAGTAAGCAATTTCCAAAACTATATTATTCTACACTTTGTGTCCCATCTGTCTGTACCCAATGAATACAAACTCCATCAGGGTAGAGATGACACCTATTATGTACCAGACCCTATATCCACACTTCCTTGAATAGAACATGGCACAAAGTAGAGTCCCAAGAAATAACTGTGAAATGATTCAACAAGAAATTTTCAGCAAAAACGAATGAATGGCTGGATGTAAGTAAAGATTAAGATATTAATTGTTCAAAAAGTAATAACCATTTAGTGGTAATATAGTCAAAGATGCTAAGTATATAATCTCTATATCTTTATTAAAGGCTTAACACACTTATCTCATCACTTAAATTATGTTAATGGCCATTTTTCACCCAATGAATCCCAATATTAAAGGATGAAATTCATTTCATGATGGAATTGAATACTATTAGAGTCATAATTACTACTTAAAGAGGCAGGAAAAGGGGGTGCCTGGGTGGCTCAGTTGGTTCAGTGTCCTACTCTTGATTTTGGCTGAGGTCATTAGGTCATTATCCTGGGGTCATGGGATCGAGCCCCACATCGTGCTCCATGCTGAGCATGGAGCCTGCTTAAGATTCTCCTTCTGCCCCTCCCCCACTCATGTTCTCTCATGTGTGTGCTCTTTCTCTCTTTCTCTCTCTGTGTGTGTCCAAAAAAAAAAAAAAAAAAAAAGAGGCAGGAAAGGGAGAATGGTTAGTAATGAGAGGTTCAGGGAACGTTGGAATGGTTAACTAAGTAGCTCAGAGCTGAAACCAAAATCTCTAGGAAAGCTAGGCTTAAAACTTAAAAACCTCCCAGACTTAAAAGTATTTATTTATTTATGCAGATGCTAAATGTTAGAATAACTTTCTGGGTTTTGCAAATATACTTGAAATGTTATTCCTATACTTCAGAATAGCAAAATTAAATTTTAGTGATTAAAATAAAAATACTAATTTTTACAAAAGCTCTCCTTATGCAACTTAGAGTTGGATTTCAGTTGATGATGGGGAATGCAATAGTCTGGGAAGTAACCCCTGGGATGGTATAATGCCATTGAGTTATACAGGTCAGGAAAACATAGCGCCATATTGGAGGAGACAAATGCCTAGTGAAGTTCTGGGAACCAAGCATAAAGATGAGTCCCAAAGAGCTGATAGAATTCAGGAAGCTTTTCACCTTCATACAAGCTTTAACCAGTTGAAAGCATATTTTTTTAAACCACAGAACTAGGCCAGAAATTCCTTCACAAATATTGATCGAATATCTACTTACTGTATTCCAGCACTGAGATGGCGATGAGAATATAAAGACTAAGACAAACAAACTGCGGTTGTTGACCTTCTGGTGGTTACTGTGTTAAGTGACGACACATGTGGAGACCTAACTGGGGTCTAAATCATCTAAGGCCTCATGTCCCACCCTTCCAGGTTTGAACTTTATTCTGAGATCATTGAAAAGCTGTCGAAGGATTTAAGCAGCAGAGTGGCACAATTAGCTTTTTATTTCACAAAGACTAAGTGGTCTGTTAGAATTTTAGATGGTGACTGTGGGTAGGAGGTTGGTAGTGGAGGTCAGAGGCAACGAAACTGAGAAACTGCTTAGAAGGCGACTGCAGTAGACCCAAGCAAGGAGATGATGGTGGCCGGAACTAAGAGAGCTGGCTGCACTAGGGATGGACATACACAGATGGAAATGCTAAGGATGTGGAATGAGCAGGACCCAGTGAATGGTTTGATAACAGAAAGCACCTAATTGGGAAAAGGAAAAGTCTAGGTTGAAAACTGGCAGAGAGAAGGCAAAAAGTTCATTGAAAGGATTTTGGCCTTTATTTATGTGTTTTTTTGAAGTTTCACACCCTGGTGTGAGGTAACTTGTATTCCAAACAAACCTTTAAAAGAAATCCCCACTGTATTAATTTATTGCAAAAAATGTACTATTATAAATTGTGTTTGTGATTAGTAATCAGCAAATAGTAAGAAGGGTACTTCTTTTAATTACAGATTTTCTTACTATTCTGCTTAAGATTTTGAAGTCAATTAATTAAAATGTTTAACAAAAAGACTAGTCAAGATACCTGTACTTTATGTGTGTACACTAAGTAAACCCTGTGTAGTTCTCAAATTTTAAAAGAATGGTCTGAATGTAAAGTCATGGGTAGTAGTGATAAGACCACCACATGGTTTTTACACAGACCAACTCTAAACTATCCATATTTGAAATGTCCTAACCACAATCTTTTCTAATTATTATGTTCTCAGAAAGTACCCTTCGATTAGTCACATAGTTACATTTATTCAATTCTTTCATGCACCAGCATAAAGCAGTTTTAATAGTTTCTAAAATTAAAAAATAACACAAATTGTACTTTTCTTTATAAAAGAGGCAAATGAAAGAAACAAGCCTTTCTCACCAAAGACCATAAAAAACCTAGGAATAAATCTAACCAAAGGGGTGAAAAATTTATACACTGAAAACTGTAGAAAGCTTATGAAAAAAATGGAAGAAGACACAAATATATGGAAAAATATTCCATGCTCCTGGATTGGAAGAACAAATGTTGTTAAAATGTCGATATTACCCAAAGTAATCTACATATTCAATGCAATACCTATCAAAACAGCACCAGCATTCTTCACAGAGCTAGAACAAACAATCCTAAAATTTGTATGGAATCAGAAAAGACCCCGAATAGCCAAACCAATCTTGTAAAAGAAAACCAAATCTGGAGGCATCACAATCCCAGACTTCAAACTTTATTACAAAGCTGTAATCATCAAGACAGTATGGTACTGGCACAAACACAGACACTCAGATCAATGGAACAGAATAGAGAACCCAGAAATGGTCCCACAAACATGGCCAACTAATCTTTGACTAAAGAGTCTCTTCAGCAATTGGTGCTGGGAAAACTGGACAGCGACATGCAGAAAAATGAGCCTGGACCACTTTCTTACACCATACACAAAAATAAACTCAAAATGGATGAAAGACCTAAGTGTAAGACTGGAAGCCATCAAAATCCTCAAGGAGAAAGCAGGCAAAAACCTCTTTCACCTTGGCTGCAGCAACTTCTTACTCAACACGTCTCCAGAGGGAAGGGAAACAAAAGCAAAAATGAACTATTGGGACCTCATCAAAATAAAAACCTTTTGCACAGCGAAGGAAACAATCAGCAAAACTAAAAGGCAACTGATGGAACGGGAAAAGATACTTGCAAATGACATATCAGATAAAGGGTTAGTATCCAAAATCTATAAAGAACTTACCAAACTCAACATCCAAAAAACAAATAATCCAGTGAAGAAATGGGCCAAAGACATGAATAGACACTTCTCCAAAGAAGACATCCAGATGGCCAACCGACACATAAAAAAATGCTCCACATCACTCATCATCAGGGAAACACAAATCAAAACCACAATGAGATACCACCTCACACCTGTCAGAATGTCTAACATTAGCAATTCAGGCAACAACAGATGTTGGTGAAGATGTGGAGAAAGAGGAACCCTTTTGCACTGCTGTTGGGAATGCAAACTGGTACAGCCACTCTGGAAAACAGTATGGAGGGTCCTCAAAAAATTAAAAATAGAATTACCCTACAACCCAGCAATTGCACTACTAGGCATTTATCCATGGAATACAGGTGTGCTGTTTCAAAGGGACACATGCACCCCAATCTTTATAGCAGCAGTATCAGCAATAGCCAAAGTATGGAAAGAGCCCAAATTGTCCATCAATGGGTGAATGGATAAAGAAGATGTGGTATATATATACAATGGAGTATTACTCAGCAATCAAAAAGAATGAAATCTTGCCATTTGCAACTACGTGGATGGAATTAAAGGGTATTATGCTAAGCAAAGTTAGAGAAAGACAAAAATCATATGACCTCACTCATATGAGGACTTTAATATACAAAACAGATGAACATAAGGGAAACAAAAATAATATAAAAACAGGGAGAGGGACAAAACATAAGAGACTCTTAAGTACAGAGAACAAACAGAGGATTGCTGGAGGGGTTGTAGGAGATGGGTAAGGAGCTAAATGTGTAAGGAGCATTAAGGAATCTACTCCTGAAATCATCGTTGCACTATATGCTAACTAACTTGGATTTAAATTAAAAAAAATAAATTATTTAAAAGAAAAGAAACAAGCCTTTCTATTTAATTCATAGATATATAAAAGTTACTATTAGTACTGTATAATATTTCCTAATGGACTTTCTCTACCAAGTCATGATAACCCACAAGAAACCTGTGGTTGTGTCCATTTACATTTTTAGCAGAATTTCTACATTTTATGAATTATTTCAACTCGTATATTATAATACAAGAAATTTATGTCTTAACTCATTAGAAAGATTTTCTAAACAAATGGGCATTGACATAAGTGTTCATTATGTAGTTGTTGTGTAGGCAGTAAATTGGGCAAAGGTGAGTTGAAGCACATAAGCTTGAAAATAGAGTTTCAGTTCATTATAAGTTTATAAAATCTGTATGAAATGGATGCATTGATAGATATATAAAATCATCTTAAGAGATGAGCTCATTGCCTGAACAAACCCTGATAGGGTCTAATTGTATTAATATTTTCAAAAGATAAGAGTTAATAAACATACAAAATATGACAATAAAGACAAGCCAGGTCCCCAGTATTTAGTTGTCTCAGTTCATGGAGAGTGGGAGCCTATGGATAGGACTCAACCTGTAGGCAGGCTTGGGCAGCTTCAGAACTTCCTATGGAAGGGACTTATAGAAGACAGTGCTTCCATCATGAGAAGCTGGGAACCTGTCTTGAAAACTACATTTGCAAATCAGCACACAGTTACATCTCACTGCAATTTCATTGTTATTTAAATTGCTTTATGGGGCACCTGGGTGACTCAGTTGGTTAAAGGTCCGACTTCAGCTTAGGTCACGGTCTCATGGTTCATGAGTTTGAACCCACATCAGGCTCTGTGCTGACAGCTCAGAGCCTGGAGCCTGCTTCAGATTCTGTGTCTCCCTCTGTCTCTGCCTTCCGGCCACCCAAACTGTGTCTGTCTCTCAAAAAATGAATAAACATTAAAAAATTTTTTTAAATAAATAAATTGCTTTAGGGGTGCTGGAGGATATTGGGGAAGGCTAAAGGCTCTCAAACCATCCTTTGGTGTGCTATGTTAGAGCTGAATATCTCAGAATATCTTGGGGTTACTGGGATTTAGAGTAATGTGCCTTCATATCCAATATCTATTATACCAATTATTCGCATGTTAGTTTCATAAAATTATTCAATCTTCCTGAATTTTGGTTTGCTTATCTATAAATGGGTATAATAATATCTTGATCTTGGTTTGGTTATTTGGATCAAGATTGTGTAAAAATGCCTAGTGTGTAGCAAGCAATGATTAAATAGTAGTTACTATTATAATAGCTTAATGCATCAAATACTTGTCATCTTGCCACTCAAAAAATTTTCTTTGCCCCTGTATTGGTTTCCTGTTGCTGCTCCAACGATTTACCACAAACACACTGACTTAAAACAACATAAATTTATCATCCTACAGTTATGGTAGTAAGAAATTTAAAAAAGGGTCTCCCTTGGCTAAAATCAGCATGTTGACAGGGCTGTGGACCCTTAGAAGCTCTAGGAGAAAATAATTTCCTTGTTTTTTTCAGGCTTCTAAATACTATCCTTGGTTTGGGGCCCCCAGCTAGCAATGATGTCATGTGGACTTCTGCTTCTGTCATTACATCTTCTTCTCTGAGTCTGACATTTCTGCCTCTCTCTTACAAAGATTACATTAGGCCTACTGAATAATTCCCGATAATCTTATAATCTTTCCATTTTAAGATTATTAATTTAATCACACCTGCAAACTCCCTTTTGCCATGTAAGGTAATATATTCACAGGTGTATTAGCCAGGGTGCTCCAGAGAAATAGAACTGATATATGTATATATATATGTATATATGTATATATGTGTGTGTGTGTGTGTGTGTGTGTGTGTGTGTGTGTGTGTATATATATATATATATATATATATATATATATAAAATTTATTGTGAAGGCTGTCATGTCCAAAATCTGCAGTGTGGACCAGAGTGGATGGTGCAGGCTTAAGGCAGACTTAAGGCAGTCTGCTGGAGAATTCCGTCTTGCTCAGGAAGGCTAGTCTTTTTGTTCTGTTCAGGCTTTCCACTGATTGGATGAGGCCCACCCACATTATGGAGAGCAATCTGTGTTCACCCATTTAAATGTTAATCTCATCCAAAAACACTCTCCTAGATGACACATAAAACCATCGCAACAGGTTTCAGGGATTAAAATTTAGTATCTTTTGGGAGAGGGGTGATAATTCTGCCTCCCTGCAAATATCTATCCATATATTGAGCTCTGTGCTAACCACTAAATCTATAAAAACAAGTTAGCCTAGTTTCTGCTTTTAAGGAACTCACATTTGGTGGAGAGGACACATAAATTGATAAGTACAATACAAAAGAGTAGGTGTAATGATACACTTGTGCATAGTATACTATGGTAATACAGAAGAGAAGCAAGTTATTCAGCTTGGGGGTGGGAAGTGCAGGTGGAGAAGATGGGGGTAACAAAGAGAGCTTTCTAAAGGGGATAATGCTTAAGCTGAATTTTAAAGGATATGTGGGAGTTTAAAAAGGGAAAAGGCATTGCAGGCAAAGGAATCAACCTGAGCACAGAGAAATAACTATTCCTCTATGTATGATTCTAGTCACTTTTCATGATAATTTAACTTCCCTTGAAGCTTTTTTTTGTTCTATAAAGAAATAATATGCTGGCCAGAGAACTCAAGGGCATAGTTCTCTTGGCAATAATATTTTTCAGTCTAAGTGAATAAATTGCCCTTCAGGTGTTTATACCAGTCTCTGTGGTATGTATGGTAGGAGCTATTGGTTACTGACCATACAACAATGTTACCCCTTATCCTTCCTAACAGAAACCCAATTTTATTCAGAGATTTGATAGCAGAATACTCAGGACAGGTGAGTCCCTCATTAGCCCCAGGGGACAAATTGTGAGTTTTTAATTCAATGGAAGTAACTCAGTGGAAATATCCATTCCTTTTTGCTGTGATTCCCTTAGGGGAGGCAGGTGACATTGTTGTTGTGGCCATTGAAACAAAAGAGAAAAGAGAAATTGGCTGGGGAACTTCTAGAAAATATTTTTCTTCCTAATAGAAAGATACATATGAGGAGAGGTTCTTAGTCCTTTCTGGTTTGTCTTTTGACTTTGTCATTTGCAAATGTGATGTCTGGAGCTGAGGAAGCTATTTTGTTACCATGAGGAAAATACTCTTACACTAAGCATGAGACCAGAAAGATGGAAGGAGCCTGGAGTTTTAGTGACAGCTTGAGCAGCTAGACCAAAGGCACAGGGTGGAAGCCAGGGAAGATTTTATGTTGAGTACCCTCAGACATCTGCAAAATAATCAAGCATTATCTAGATTAACCTCCTGTACATTATTTATAAAAGAACATTTGTTTTTTTTTTACCTTATTATAGACTAATATGCCAGATGCCAGGAGGATGTAGGAGAAAGAAATAAAATTCCATCCTAAAAAAGGTATATTTATTTTATTTTATTTTATTTTATTTTATTTTATTTTATTTTATTTTGAAGAGTGTGCATACGAGAGAGTGAGAACACGTGAGCAGGAGAAGGACAGAGGGAAGAGGGAGAACAAGATTCTTAAGTAGGCTCAATGCATAATGGAGCCCGTGATGGAGCCTGTCGTCATGGGCTCACTGCAAGGCTGCATCTCACGACTCTGAGATCATGACCTGAGTCAAAATCAAGAGTGAGACTGTAGCAGCATTCTCACATAGACAGATGGGACACCGAGGCTTTTTTTGTCTAGGAAGCAACTTTATTTGTCATGCTGGCATGGGCTCAGTGGGTTTGTACCCGAAAAACTGAGCCCCGAGTACAGCAGGGTGTAGCCTTTTATGCAATTTCTACTTGTTTGTCTCCCATATATGGTGACATATAGTCTGATTGGACACAGTCCGGGTTACAGAGTCATGTCAGAGCTACGCATACGTGTATAGGAGTTGATTGGGCCGCTTTGCCTTTCTTTGTTCTGAGGAGGCCCCCACCACGTTCCTTAGGGAGGGGCTCTACCACATTCCCCCCCCCCTTTGATGCTCGGACTCCCCTATTTTTGGGTCAAAGAGCATCATCTTGGTTAGAGGTTTATATTTCCATAACATCATCACATGCGTGGCCATTTTCCTTTCGACCATTACCTCAGTGAGGTTGGAGATAGACCGTATAACCAGGGGAACTAGGCAAGGTGGAATTAAGCAAGATACACAAATCAAGAAAATAATACCTATGAGAGTTTTGAAACCCTGAGAGTTGAAAAACCATCCTCCAAATAACTCCCCAGGGTTCCAACTTTCCAGGTCTGGACTGGGACATGACAACCTTTCTCATTTGATCCGTGATCCCCTCCATGACTTTTTATTCATCATCTATCCATAGAGAGCAATTGCTCAGGTTAAAATTTCTACAAACTCCTCCCTCAGAAGCAAGTAAGTAATCTAAGGCCAAGTGATTTTGACAGATAGCATTGCACATTTTGGTTTCCTGCTTGGCTAGTAAGTTAAGAGCTCTGACAGTTTTATTGGTTATAATTACTACAACTATGTGCAGTCTGATTATGTGGTTTAGCATGTAAATGGGGATGCGGTAGCCCGAGGACCCATCCTCTGCCCAGGTGGCAGGGCCATAACATTGGATTATATGCTCAAGAGGCCATTCATTATCTTTTCAATTGCCAAGTTGTAGGGCATGTCGTTCCCTTTGAGTCTCCCGTGCCCATACACTTGGACTCCCAAATGTTCCTCTCTGGTAGGTGAGAGCAGGAAGAAAGATGGCAAATAGTTTCCAGCACACATGACCCTGACAGGCCTGAGGGAAGTACGGTATAGGCTGTCCTCCCACATATCCAGTATAGTCCACCTGGGGCCCTTCATTTGATGGCTGCGTCGACATTGTCCCAGGCCTCTCAGAGAAGAAGAAGTTAGACAAGGGGTGGGGATCTGGCTCAAGGTTCTCTGGGGACCCCCACCATTGGGTTTCCTGGGTGGTTGAGTTATAGTCTAGTCATGTTAAGCTTCCAGCAGAGACGGTGAACTTCCTTCCCCACTGGGCAAGGCAGTTTTTTTCAAGAATTGAGGTTTTGAGGAGTCAAACCCCAGTAGTAGGACTGGGGTATTCTGTTCCACTATAAGGTTTGTGGAGATCTAATTCTCTAGCCTCCCATGGCCATTGATCCCCAAACCCCCCACCCCCCATGCTGGTTCCTTTGCATACATAACAAAAAGACATCTTTAGAGTCTGGGCTATAAACTGCTAGGGCTCAAAGCGGAGTTTTTGTCATGATGGAAGCAGGAGAGGACCCTTATCCATTTCTTCATAAAAGGAATGAAAGACCTGGTGGGTTGTGGCCTTATGGTTATGTGACAGTAACTCTCTTAAAATCCAACACAGTTCCTGGGTCTGTGCCCTGCCCATAGATAAGTTTACCAATCTGGTGATCCGTTTTTCATTTTGAGTTTCCTGGGTCAAGGATAGTAAAATAAATGGGGCTACAGGTTCCCAATTGGTAGTTTGACTCAGCCACACCCTTTTGGAGGAGTTCTGTCTGTTCTGGAGTCTGCCAGGTGGTTCATGTGACACAGCTGCAATAAAGACAGAAGAATTCCCGTGCCTGGGGCCAGGAACCACACGTACCAGACCCCTCACACATGTATTTATCATTGAGTTGGTATTCTCGGTCCCATGTCAGACCTCCATGTGGCAAACCGTATGGCAATATGTCACCTGTGGCTATACCTACATCAGAGAATATAGACACCGGCCAATTTGGATTGGTAATTTGAGTTTTGTTAATTAGTCAACCCACACTGGCGGTGCCTGTCTTGGGGTGACTCCGGACCTCTAGACATTTCTCTACTGGGGAGTGCTGGGTGGGTTGAAGCAAGTGTATTGATGTTCTCATTGGCAGATAGAATAGGTGGTCTTATTGTGTCTGCAGGTCCCCAGGATCTTTCCCTGGCATGAGAAGTGTGTATGGTATAGTAAGGTCCAAGCAACTCTCTGGCCTGACCTGGTTATGCGAATACATGGGTCACATGATGACCATTAGAATCTGGTTGCTTCCAGATTAGAAGCAACCAATACCAACGAGGCATCCTATCCACAAAAGGAAGATGAGTGCTAGCAGAAACCTCTCACCACACTCCCAGCCTGCTGGGGCGGCCTCTACTGATCCTATGGCAAAAAGTAGAGCAAGAATCACAATAACAGTGAGAAACAAGGGGTAATAGCGCATCACATTAAGGAAACAGATACAGAAAAGAAGGACAGTCTGTTTGTTCCTCCGTACCACCGATTCCTCAAGCTTCTGCCGTGCGTAGATTAGTCAGCTTCCGGAGTGACTAAAGCAGGGCTGCAGTCTCCTGGAGCCTCTGGAGTTGCAGAATGCTTCTTCCATATGGTTAGCGTGCACGGTATATTGATGGATCAGGAATGCACTCCCAGTTTAAAGATGCCAGCTTCACTCTGCTGTGGTGAATCCAGGGACCCACTCTGGCCACTTTACTGCAGTAGGGATGGACAAAATGACAGTGAACGGGCCCCTCCAGAGGAGTTTTAGGGGTTGGGCATTCCATTCCTTCACCCATACAGCATCTTCTGGTGCAAAGGGGTGAGCGTCTGTGGTCAGACTCACAGGTAACCGCTCCCTAACCCAGTGGTGTAAAGTGCTTAGGGTAGAGCCGAGGACCCGCATCTATTGCCTTAGGGTTAGATTGCCTATCTCATTTAGATCCCCTCTTATGCCCTTGATAAATGGGGGAGGGCACCCATAAAGGATTTTAGAAGAGGAGAACCTCATCTGCTTCTTCAGCCTCCCACTTGCAGCTGCAGTCTGCCTCCCTGAAGGTCCCTTATCTCTCCCTGCCTAATGTTAACCCTTTCCCTATTCATTCCTCCCCCTGGAACAGGGCCCCTAACTGACCTTAGGGAACAGGGATGATAACTGTTCTGGCTTCTTCAAGCTGATAAGGGACAGTGTGGGGGTACGGCAGTTAGAGTCTACCCAAGGGTTGGTTGATATGGCCCACTGCATGGTTCTACAGGCAGGCTGGCTGGCATGAGGTGGCGCCCACATCGGCAGACACAGAGAGAAGAACACAAAGGGAAGATTATACTGACCAACAAGATGGTATCTAAAGATAATGTCCCCCCCAGTTCCCAAACCAGTGAAACAATCCAGGGGACACCCTGACTTTGTCCAGTTATGCCCAGATGTCATCTATCAGTTCTAAGACTCTGAGAGTTATCAGTTAGATTGAAACACATGTCAGGGGATCTCTCATAACCCAGGTGATGGAGGAGCAGTAAGTAATCGATGGCGGCTCTCTTCTCCAAGAGTCCGGTCCTAACTATATTTAATTTTTTATTAAGCATCTAATGCTTGTGAGGTGTTAGACTTTTTCTGAGCATAAGCAGCCAGTTTGCTTTATTTCGAGGTGTAAAACTTTTTCAGGAGCTGGGAGTCTTAACAGAGAAAGAGTCAAGGCGGCCATTTACCATTATTAATTTGCAAATTTTTAGGTAAGCTGAACCTGGGCATTATTTTATAAAGCAGAGATTTTATTACTTCTTGTGTCTTTTCCATTTCTTTTAAAGGGGAAGACCTCTACCCAGTTAATAAAAGTATCAACTCATACCAACAGATGTTGGAATTCCTTTGACCTTGGCATATGAGTGAAACCTAATTGTCAGTCTTCTCTGGATAGCCTCCAGTTCCTTGATTGCCTAGGAGAGCAAGTTTGTGGTTGAGAGGATTGTTTCTAAGACATACTTCACAAGCTGATACTACTTGCTGAACTGTCCTTAACAAATTTTTCCTGGTAAACATCCTTTGGGCCATTTGGTAAGTTCTATCCCTCCCTAAATGAAAGGCCTGATGCAGTGCTTTAATGATCTTTTAGCTCTGTGAGCTAGATAATAGTAATTGCCCTGCTCTGTTTGTAACCATCCTGAGGGCTAGACAGTGTCCACGAGTAAGACCCCAGTTTATTTCCTTGAGAGAGTAGGTGGGATTGAGTCTCCTTTAATAATTGATGTAGTGGGCAAGCTATTTTCCTGAACCCCAGTATCTATAGCATATAATATCCAGTAATTCCCCAAAACTCACACAATTGTTTATCTGTTCTGGAGTTAGTAGCACTATAGTCTGTAATTCAGTTATAATGTCCCTTCCTAGCAAGGGAGTAAGGCTTTCTGGTATTATCAAGAAAGAATGAGAAAAAATTAGTTTTCCCCATATACATCCCAGGGGCTGAGAGAAAAATTTAGTTATAAGTTTTCCAGAGAAGCCTCTAATCGCCATGCTGCGTTTGGATAGTTGGCCTGGAGTGGAAAGAAAGGACAGAGAAAGTGGCTCCATTATCAAGAAGGAAATGAACCAGCTTTTTAGTTACCTGAGTTTTCCAGAGTTACCTGAGGCTCCAGGCTTCCAATAGACAGTGGGTTCCCGGGATCCACCCCGAAAAGCCCCAGACCCCATCAGTCCCTTTCAGGGCAGTGGTTATCTGAGCCCTCACAGACAGAGGTTCCCGAGGGCATTCAGACTTGCAGTGATTGTCTCCACACAAGGGACTTCTGTTGTCCCTTCTGAGGGCAATCTCGCTTCCAGTCCCTGACTGGCCACATAAGTGGCATTTGGTGCCAGGACCTGGGGAAGCCTGGTCTGATGTAGTGCATAACTAAAGACTCAGATTTTTCTTAAGCCTCCTTTCCTGTTTTTGTTTGTTTGTTTTGTTTGCTTGTTTTTATCTTGGTTGTAATATACCCAATTGGCAGTTTGTAAAAACAGCTTCAGGGTTCCTTCCAGGCCAACAGCTAATCTTTGCATTTCCTCTGAATATCTAGGGCTGATTGAGTGAAAGATTTGTCCTCAGCCTTAGGGGTGTCAGGGGAGATAGCCATATATTTAATGAGAGGCTCCCTCAACCTCTCCAGGAAGGCCATTGGGCTCTCATTCTGTGTTTATAAAATAGCGGCTAATTTAGCATAATTTAAGGGCTTAACCTTGGACTTCCTTAATTTCTCTAAAGCACAAGCTTAGAAGTGTTGGCAATACCATTTCTCAATGGGATGGTCATAGTCCCAATGACGATCTTGGGATGGAATTACCTGGGCCCCAGTAGGAAACGGGAAGTTCCCTATAGGACCTCCAGCCCCATCATAATTAGTGAGTTGGGTTTTTTTTTTTTTTTGTTAGAGTTTATGGATCAAAATCATCCCAGTTTTTCAGAATGCACCTCAAAGGAGTATTGGACTTAGTTGGGGAATTGCCCGTCTATAGGCAAAAGGAGGAAGAGGCATCACTTATCTTAATTTTCCATAGCTAGCCAGGAGAAACCTCATCTCCTGGCCCTGCGTTTTGGCTGGCTATTCGACTGGCAGCCAAAAAGTTTGTCAGTCTTGTGAGTTGCGGGGGGCGTTTGTTCTTATCCAGGCTTGACCCTACCTCTGAGACCTGAAACTTGTCTTCGCTGATTTCCCCTATCCCTCCGTTTTCTGCCTGCGGGACTTTGGGGGTATTGACTGTGGCCAAGCAAGATTTCCCTGGTTGTAGAAGGATGCACTAATTTTATTTTGGCCCAACAGTAATCATCTTTACAAATATACTTTAAAAGGCTAGCAAAAACCATTTTTTGGTAAAGATGAAATTGACCATCAAGGGGGCTAAAAGGGCCAAAGTCAAGGTCTGTTCCCTTGCCTTTTTCAACAGTGCCACGTAAATATGCTCCAGTCATGTGGCTATCCATTGTAGAGTATCTAGGTTGTTACAAATTGGCATACACTGGGCTAAGTGTAGCAAAATGGCTCCTATGTACTCCAGTAAAAGCCCTTTATATATCATGGTCATCTGTCCCTTATATGGCACAGGCATCCATTCCTTTGCTAAACAGAAACAACACAAATGTGGAGCATTTGGAGGCTGGCAGTGAGGACATCATCACCATCTCCCCAGCTTTTGGATCAAAGGAGGGGCAATTTCAAGACTTAAGTAAAACAACTTAAAGGGGTGTGCTGTCCTGCCCTTTTGGTTAAAATCATATTTTTCCCCATATTTTTGGGCTGACAAAAGGTGGGGGGGAAACCTTTTTTTACCTCTCTTTTTTTTTCACAATCTGGGTTAGGTTTTGGAGCACTTCTGTATATTAATCAGGGTTGTCTGAAAATTTGCCCAGGTTCTATTTATTTGCTTAGAATCTTGCAAGGAAAATGAAACCTTTATGGGGCCAAATCCCCCATGAGGCTTTTCAGTCAATAGAATCATTGAACATGCCTTGACTTTAAGGGGAGAATTTTTTTTGTCCCTGGCAATCCTGGATAAGGAGGGCATGCGGGTCTAACAGGTGGCTTTTCCTAAGAGGCCTCAGTGGGTGAGTTTGCAAGTACTTGCCTTTCTTGGCCCCTTTAAGGCAAAGAAGACCTGCACATAAGGAACTTCTGACCATTTACCCTCTCTTCTACAATATAGATCTAACTGTAATATAGTACTGTACTGAATACCTCCCTCAGGAGGCCAGCACTCTCCATCCTCCAGGAGATACTTCAGGCACCTCTTAGCATTGGTGGGTTCAGTATCAAGCTCTGACCCAGATCAGACTCCCGAAGAAGTCTGATACTGCCTTAAGCCGTATGAGGTTGCCACGGAACCACGGAAAGGGACTCAACACTTGCTTAGGCCCATCGGTCAGGTTGGAACCTTTCTGCTGTCAGTCTCATTCACACACAGTCACACAGTGACTCCAACCCGCTGCCCAGCACCCAGCGCCTTGGAATTGCAGTTTCGTTCCTTATGGAACTACTCAGGCAACTCTGGGAGGTGATCAGGTTCCTCTTCTGCCTCTTAGGGGCAGGTCTACCAAAATGAACCCAGGTTCTTACCAGTCTGACCAGCAGTGCTACCTGAGCTGGTTCCTGGGCCTCATGGGTTCCGTTGGTACACATGGGGTCCTTGCCCTGCAGTCTGGGAGGGGCTAGTCTATAAACCCGGTCTGCTGGTGCCAGGCAAGGTTCCTTCTCCCAGCTCTTGGAGGCTCGCACCCCAATGACAAAAGAGGTGGAAACGCGCCATCTCCAAATCCTGGATGAGCCTCCACAAAATGTAGCAGAATACTCACACAGACAGACAGGACACTGAGGCTTTATATACAGTCTGATTGGACACAGTCCAGGTTATAGAGTCATGTCAGAGCTACGCATATGTGTATAGGAGTTGATTGGGCCATGTTTGCCTTCCTTTGTTCTGAGGAGGCCCCCACCATGTTCCTTAGGGAGGGGCTCTACCATAGGACACTTAACCAGCTGAACCACCCAGGCATCCTGAAAAGGTGTATTTATTTTAAAATTTTCTAAACTTTTTCCACAAATAACTAAGCTTTGGACTTTGAATTCAGGAAAAATCCTCTCACCTAACACTATCCACTTTTCCCTCCAATTTTTGAAACTTCCTTGTTCTAATCAGGTCTTAAATATTAAGAAAACTTTTTTACTTTGCAGTATTTTTGCACTTACCTGTTCTATTAGCAAGTTTTCAACTGTGCACAAAATTGTTGTTTTTAAAGATATGCAGAAATGTTTAAATTTAGAGACAATATGATTTATTTTTCCTTTACCTCTTAAGATTTTTAAACTTTTTTTAATTAAAAAAATTTTTTTAATGTTTATTTATTTTTAACAGAGAGACAGACAGAGCATGAGCAAGGGAGGGGCAGAGCATGAGCAGGGGAGGGGCAGAGAGAGAGGGAGACACAGAATCCGAAACAGGCTCCAGGCTCTGAGCTGTCAGCACGGAGCCCGATGCGGGGCTAGAACTCACAGACCATGAAATCATGACCTGAGCCAAAATCAGACACTCAACTGACTGAACCACCCACGCGCCCCAAGATTTTGTTTATTTTTAAACAATTCTACACCCAACGTGGGGCTCGAAACCACGACTCTGAGATCAAAAGTTTCATGTTCCCCCCCTCCCCCCGACTGAGCCTGCCAGGTGCCCCTTTCCTTTACATTTTAATTCATGTTTCTACATATGCAATTATATCCTCCTTGTGATTCTTTCAAAAGTGTGAAGCTTATATATACACAGCTTTAAAATCATGGATTTCACTGTTTTATCACTTTAACAAATAGTTAACGAATAAAGGACTAGAGAATATACCTACAGCGAGTATTCTGTTCAGTATTTTGGATTTTTAAACTATTTTTTTATTACTATTAAAGTATAGTAAATGTTCCAAGCCATTATTGTGCATCCTTGCATTATATATCGATTTATAGCACATTAAGTAGCAATTATTCTCACTGCTGCAAAGTGCTTGTGCTATGCTCGCTCAACATGCAAACATTTCAAAATTACAGTACATTAAGATGTCAATGACAGAAGGGAACATTCTAAAAATAAAGTGGTTTTTAAGCATTTTATAAAATGACTAACTCCTCCTTTACCAGTGAGGATATACTCTACATTCTTTCAAATTCTTTTGAAAACCTTTATGAAACAAAGAGGCATAGTTCTAATTATTCTATATTGGTGAAGTAGTATCAGGAAATACTGTCTCCCTGATTCTTTAGCATTTTTTACCGTAGTATTAGACTTGTTTTGCAGGAAAGAATGAACCTTGCTATGTACAAAGATAAATTAATATATATTTTGCTGATCGTCTTGATGACCTTTTCATTTACAGTTTTGCCTAAAGCAGTATCGATCTAATATCTTTAGGCAAGACTCACAGTGATTCTCAATTCATGGAATGAAGGAAGTGTTCAAAAAGTTCCACTTCTGTGTGTCCATGCAATTAATTTCCCATTCCTTTGGGCCCTGAAAGCCTTGAGAAAGCCTGAAAAGCCTTTGGGCCCTTTCATAGCCTTGAAAAACTTCTCTGAAGTGCGTATGCACAAACCAGGAATTTCAATACAATTTCTAGGGTCTTCTAAAGTCAAATAGATTTGATAAAACCCTCCCTTTTCTGGATGGGTTATTGTTTATGGCAAGTCTGATTCCTGGTGAGCCCAATCTTTTGGATTGCCTTACTCAGAGAAGAGTTTTGTTAATTTATCCTTTCAACAAGTATGAAGAAGGTATTGTACACATGAAGAACTGAGGAATATCGAACTTGCTCAAAACTAAAGAGTTTATAAGCCACAAAGCAAGGAATTCAATTCTAGTTTGCCTGAATGCAAACTCTATCCACTGAAACACTCAGCCACAATGCCTCTCTATGATCTCATGGTGATAAGTACCAATGAAAGGAAAATAAAGATTTTGGTTTTTTTTATTTGAAAATAGCATTTTCTGGGGCACCTGAGTGGCTCGGTTGGTTAAGTGTCCGATTTCAGCTTGGGTCATAATCCCACATTGTGGGTTCAAGCCCCAAGCCCAGCCTCAGGCTCTCTGCTGTCAGTGCAGAGCCCACTTCAGATCCTCTGTCTCCTTCTCTCTCTGATCCTCCCTTGCTCATGCATGCTCTTGCTCTCTCTCAAACAGTAAAAAAAAAAAAAAAAGAGAGAGAGAGAGAGAAAATAACATTTCCTTCATATTGACTTAAAGCATTTTCTCTATGGGTTTGGCAATCCAGTTGGATGTCCTTGGGCCTGAGTGCTGTCCTTTCTCACTGATAGCAAATGCATTGTCATCTTAAGCAAACCAGAGAGGCCTCTGGTGTGTGTGTGTGTGTGTGTGTGTGTGTGTGTGTGTGCATACCATATTTCCCATATACATATATATGTCTACAACATATGTGAACAAATGGAGAATTTCAACAAAGAGATAGAAAAATTTTTAAATCAAATGATATGTTAAAAATGAATTCATTCCATGAGCTTAAAAGCTACAAACGATTCATTTCATGGGCTTAAAAGCAGCCTGGACACAGTGGAGAAAATAATCACTGAACTTGGAAACATTTGGGTCAATAGACATTACCGAAACTAAAACACAAAGAGAAGAGAGAGATAAAAATAAAAACAGATTACAACATCTAAGACCTCTGGAACAATACCACTGATATAAAACATGTAATTGGAGCCCAAGAAAAAGAGATGAAAGAGTGGGGAATTCTCCAGTAATTTTCCAAAATGTTTTTAAAGACATCAACTCACAGAACCAAGAAGCTCAGCAAATGATAAGTAAGATTAACACGAGGAGAACACACATGTGTATATTGTAGTCAAACTACAACATCTTTAAAGTGCCAAAAGAAAAAAAAAAGTCAACCTATAATATACCCTAATGATTCCTTAAAAAGAAATACAAAACAAAGACATTTTCAGATAGATAAAAGAGAGAATTTGTTGACAGCAGACCTAAACCACAAGGAATGCCAAAAGAAACTCTTTGGTCTAAAGGGAAATGATACCCGATAAAAGCCAGGTCAGTAGGAAGGAATAAAAGGCACCAGAAGTCTTAATGCATCTTTTTAGTATTCTTTATTTCATATATATGTTATATGTTCAATATATTTTATATATCTTTAGATAGATGATAGATAGATAGATAGATAGATAGATAGATAGATAGATAAGATGATAGAGACAGTGATACAGATTTCTGTAACCTGTAAAAACTGGCAGGAAAATAGGGCCCCATTTAGAGGGAAAAGAGAAAAAAAACCACAAAGTAATTTGCAGAACGCTACTAAGAGTGGTATGGAGTCCTTATAAATGCAATTCAGGCATCAGCAGGAACGCTCTCCATCTGGAATCCTGAGTTCCAGGTATGATTGGCTCAAATCTCCCATTTCCATGCCCTGAATATTTCTATTCTCTGCAATATTTGTGTCTTTTCCTTTATCTCTGCTGTGACTTTAATGCAAGCCAGGGCATAGTACCTTCTCTGTTCCCCTCTCCCATCCCAAAGTAGTTTTGAGATAAAAGGTTGTATCGAGGAGCAGAAATTTTACTGAAGATAGAAGCCTGTGGTCCCACTTCAAACAACTGAACATTTGGAATGTTCCTGTTGTAAATGTCTCACTACCAAGACTTTCTCACTGGCCTCTTCACCTATGTACTATCCATCACATAAGCTTCTCTTTGGCTACCTTTCTGATCCATATTCTTTTCTCATAGTCTTTTCTCTCTCAAGAACTAAATAAAATTTTTCTTATATTCTCATGCAGAGAAGCTTAGCCATTCCTCTCACTGCTTTGGCTCCTGTCAATATTCTTACCTTTTCCCAGAGCTGCTTCATTGCATAGCTCCAGGGGCCTCACGTTGCAGTCCATGTAACCAGGGCTTCCTGCACTTGTGTAGTGCACAGATTGCGCAGCAGTACGTGGCAACCCTACCTCTATTTTATTAAGATATTTTCCTAATCAAAGACTGTTCTCGTATCAGTTATTATGCTAATAACCTCCACCTATATTACATAAAAGACCTACAAAAATTTTTAGGAGATTGCAACAAGGTTGAATAAGTGGAAAGATATGTTATGTACTTGGACGGGAAGTCTACTGTAAAAATGTCTGCTCTTTTCAAATCACTTCTAGGTGTCATCAGTTCTAATTAAGATATCAACAGATTTTTCTTTTTTGGTATATGACATTTTTACAAGACATTTGAATAATTGTACAGGAGAGAATAGCAAAAATAAATCTTTTGGAAAAACATAATGAGAACATATTTTAGACCTGTTAATAATTATTAACACATGTGACCTCATCTAATTAGCTAGTTTCCCATCAAGCTAGCTATGTTTGATCGATCTTTTGTGAACATTTGAAGCATCTCTTTTCTTTAAGTAATATCTTCGCCTTCTTCCTGAAAGGGCGTCACCCCCAGTGTGCATCCCATATGATTTTCCTGGAGCTGCCAGTTGTAGGACCCTACTCTCCAGCCGAAAAGTGGGCATGCAGCATACACAGGACCAGGGAAAACTCTCTTCTTGACTATAATGATTGGCCCAGAGATAGGTAAAGACTCAAGTCACTCAGAGTTTTCCTTGGAAAAATCCAAAATGAAGCTGAGAAAATATCTCCTCCTCTGGGAAAGATAACTGGAATGGTATAAGCCCAAGGCTGCTGGCAGATATGTTTTCTGCCAGTGGAAAAGTCCCATCTGTTATAGGAGAGAGTGAAGGGAGGCAGAAGGAAGTAAACATGAGAGATGGAATGAGTGAAAAGAAAAATCCTGGAGGTATTAAGTCCCAGACTGTGTTTCTGAAGTTCCAGAATAGGTCTGGTTCTAGAAGGTCTTCTCTCAATTCTAAAAGTTTCTCTAGTTTAGTTCTAATAATATAAACATAGATTTAGTGATAGAGATATAACGACAGGGGCCATTTCACCTCACTCTGCCCACTTCTCTCCTGGCTACCATCCAAAGAAGGAAAGGAAGAGGCACACCCTGACTGGTCAGGGTACCAGACCCTGGGGTCCAGGGGTATGATTTACTATGGGATGATTTCACTCTAAGTTAATGGTGGTGGTTATGGTGATGATGGTAATGGTAATGATAAGAGAATTCATATTTATGGGACACCTGATTGGCTCAGTCAGTAGAATGTGCAATTCTTGGGGTTGTGAGTTTGAGCCCCATGCTGGGTATAGAGATTACTTAAAAATGAAATCTGTAAAAAAAAAAAAGAATATTTCTCAACATATATTCTAAAAAAAAGAGTATTCATATTTGAATATTGAATATTCATATTTAATAATAGTGGCAGTAGTAGCTCTGCTCTGGGATGTGCCTGGATGTCCTGAAGTTTCTCTAAGTATTATTTGCCTCTGGGGTTGAAGTGGGGCTCAGTTGCTTGGGAAAGTAGATGGTATAGAAGCCATAATTGGTATGGAATACTAGAATCTAAACAGACAAATGGTGTGAATTATTTTATGTAAACTCTGAGTTTTACCAAAATTCTCCTTTAGTAGGAATGCTGGGTTTCCCTTTATTTGGGGGAAATCTGAGCATACTCCATTTTAGCTTTAAGGTATCTGATTTCAACTGTGTATTTCTCTGGGTTATCCTAGGTTACTCAAGGATAGTAAGTCCTCCCACACCATTGAGACGGCTCAAGATTGCCACTCTAACTCTTCCTGTCATGCTTTTCTGTCATCCTCCCTCATTCATTTCACCTGTATATTTTTACCCCTCTCATTTAGGAAGTTCGTGAAACTCTCTCTTGAGTCTTTCATTTGTCTTGGGCATTCATTCATTGATGAATCCAGTTATTTAAATCTGTGTTTAGTGAGTGTCCACTATATGCCAGTCATTATGCTCGTTTTACCCCAGGAACTTTTAGCTGAGAGGAAGACAGACGTGGAAACACTTTAATACATAATTGCTAAGCCCAGCCCCATTTAGCAAGGCCTTGATATGGTTGATCTAGCAATTTCTCTGCAGTATCTAAGTGTTTCCTGCTCTTTCTTTCCTATGTTATATACCCAGTCGCCTCCCAGGAATATAGCTGGGAACGCTTAGTTCAACCTTGTAATCATAGGCAAATTTTAGCATCTCCCACCCTCCTCACTGCTTTGCATAACAAAACAGGGAGAGAATAACTGCCCTAACTATACCACATGTTGCCTTCCTCTACAGGCACACCATTGTACCAGAGGCCCTAGCCATAAGTCCAAAGAACCTGGCTTTTTCTAGGGCAGGGATAGCAAGTTGAGAAAATTCTGTATCCCTGGTCCTGCAAAATAGTTCCTACTGCCCTACCAAAATGGCAGTGGAAAAGCAGCAGAAGAAAATGTAAACTTGAAGACAAGACATTTCGCTGTTGGCCAGTTAAAATATAATTCCATGCAGTAGAATAAAATAGAATTCAGTGGTTCATTTATATTAGTATTTGTATTAAATTAAAAAGTCACTAACCTTTAAATTTCACTTTTATATGCTTTTGTTTACTCTGCTCTCCTACTTTAATTATCATCTTAAAATACCACCTACTATGACAGTGGCGTATAAGCTTTAATTACTGTTTAATTTTATAGCAGAGGATAATTGTGTTTTCTATTATATTATGGAGTGTGTAATAATGCACAATTGTGACTGAATTCAAAAATGTCTTATAAAACTAGTATATATTCTATAAATAGAAGTAGTTGGGAAATTTTTAAAAATTACCGTTTTTTCTTCTCAAATTCCACTTCCCAGAAGCCACATCAATTTGTTTGCGCATTACAGTTTTTTCTCACAAATCCCACAAATGAGCTTACACACACATATACGCACAATCTTATAATCAGCTTTCTCCACTAAACAATCTGTCCACGTCATAGAACTATGTCACGGTATGAATGTTCTATGTGGTATCTTTAACCATTTATTGAATTATGATTACAATAATTTTAGCTTTTTCAGTATTATAAACACTGCTATCATAAATAACTTTGTAATAATAACCTTGTATGCTTATGTATCTATAAGGCAGATTTCTAGAGATGGAATTGCTGGGTCAACAAGTAAATATATTTGAAATTCAGATAGATACGATGAAAATGCTGTCCAAAAAGGTTGTGTCAGCCTGTGCTCTTACCAGCAGCATGTATGTGAGGATGCCTGTCTGTGAGCTTGGCCCACCTGGTAGTAAACATGGTATAGCATTGTTATTTTAACATGCATCTCTTTCACCATGACTGAGATCTATCTAGCACCTTATCACATATTTGTTAGCCATTTGTATTTCTATTTCTCTGATCTATATTCTTTTGGGGGCTGGATTTTTTATATTGCATGTAGTTTCTAAGAATGTATATTATGTACATATTTTTGAATTTCACATTAAATGGTTGAGATTTTTTTAAGCATACCTTTAAAATTAGACTTAGATCGGTGCCAGGGTCATATATGATGAAACAATGATCCTTGATATGAGGAAAAGATGCCCAGCCCATCTCGGTTCCTGGGAGCCTCCTCCTGCCATGTACGGTACAGTGTGCTTGAATTTGCACCGTCGTTTTTTAATGCCCATGAATGGTAGTCTCAGATATTCACATCTTCTTTAAAAAGCTGCACAGCATGGGGGCGCCTAGGTGGCTCCGTTGGTTGAGCTATTGATTTTGGCTCAGATCATGATCTCAGGGTTGGTGAGATGGAGCCCTGCCTCTGGCTCCGCCCAGAGCACGGAGCCTGCTTGGATTTCCTCCTCTCTCTGCCCCTCTTCCCTACTCGTGGGCATGCTCTAAGTAAATAAATAAACATTAAAAAAAAAAAAAAAGCTGTGCAGCATGCTTTATTGTAGCCTCAAAAATTGTAGCTCAGAAATATAAAAATTGTAGAGATTGGGTTGGCTCAGTGCTAACAGTGCAGAAAGCGTTTCAGAGATTATGTAAAAAGGAGGTAAGAAACAGCATGATTACGCCATGTGTGAGACTAAAAAGCTGGGATTAGCGCTGCTCTCAAGTGCAGCTGTGAAAGAAACAGGAGACAGCAGTCGAGTGCAAGGGAGAAGATCGCTAGTACCGGGCAGAGTCTGATTCTGGAAAAGCGCACAAAGATAAAGCAAAGGAACTATTTATCTTTGTTTGCATTCAATGTAAGTAGCTCGCCAGCATGAGGACACCCCTGAGCAGAACAAGCCAGCTGTTTTAGTTAGTTTGTTGATTGGTACTGGTGGTTTTCAGTCGAAAGCTCAGGTGCCTGACTCAAACTATTTCAGGCTAAAAAAGAATTCCCTGGTTTATGTAAAAGCAAGTTGAGGATTAACTACGTTCATGCATCAATGAGTTCAGGGCTGGCTCTTGAGGGCTGACTCTTAATTCTCCGGCTCTGGCCTGCTTTTCTCCACATGGGCTACTTATCCAGTGGGCTCTCCCTGTGGTCACTGGCAGCATTAAGGTTTTACCTAACAAATGCCAGGTGACTTCGTAAGTGCTGGGAATCATGAGTGAGAAGACCTCATCCCTGTTCTTTTTTTTTTATATTTAATAAAAATTTATTATTAATTCCATTTTTAGAGATGTCATCTCTATTCCCTTTACTTAAAACAGGTAATTCCTTCTTTTCTTGGACTATTTTTGTTCTTTTTCCACCTATAACCTCTTCAGTAAATTCCAAAGTATATACAGCTTTTTACCTTTTCCTTGGATATTTCATTTGAACTTACCCAAGAATATAGTCTATATTTTTATTGATGGCAGCCTATTTGTCCATTGATTCAATATTTTTTGTATTCAAACACCTTAGGGTTTCTTTTAGAGCAGTTTTAGGTTTGCAGCAAAATTGAGGGGAAGGTACAGAGATTTCCCATAGACTCTCTGCCCCAACACATGCATAGCTCCTGAATTATCAATATCTGGCACTAGAGTAGGTACATTTCAGTTGATGAACCTACACTGACCTATCATTATCACCCAAAGTCTTACATTAAGTTTCACTCTTGGTGTTATACATGCTATAGGTTATTACAAATATATAACGACATATATCCATCATTATAATACCACACAGAGTATTTTCAATGCCCCCCAAAATTCTCTGTGCTTTGCCTATTCAGACCTTACCCATGTCCACCACCCCAACCCCCACAATCCCTGACAACCACTGATCTTTTTATTCTCTCCATAGTTTTGCCTTTTCCAGAATGTCATATCATTGGAATCATACAATATGTAGCCTTTTCAGATTGGCTTCTTTCACTTAGTAATATGCCTTTAAGATTCTTTGTGTTCTTTTCATGGCTTGATAGCTCATTTCTTTATAGCTCTGAATAGATTCAATTGTCTGGATATACCACAGTTTATTTATTCATTCACCTACTGAAGGATGTCTTGGTCGATTCAAACTTTGGCCATTATGATTAAAGCTGCTATGAATATGCATGTGCAGGTTTTTGTGTGGACATAAATTTTCAACTCCTTTGGATAAATACCAAAGAGCACAATTGCTAATGGTAAGAATATGTTTAGTTTTATAAGAAATCAACAGACTGTTTTTCAAAGTAGAGGTACCAGTTTGCATTCCTACCAGCAGTGAATGGGGGTTTTTGCTGTTCCACATCCTTGCCAGTATTTGGTGGTGTCAGTGTTCTAGATATTGACTATTCTAATAGGTGTGTAGTGGTATTTCACTGTTGGTTTAATTTGCGTTTTGCTGATGACATATGATGTGAAGCATCTTATGCTTATTTTCCATCTGTATATATTCTTTGGTGAAGTGTCTGTTAAGATCTTTGGCCTATTTTTTTTTTTTTCCAACGTTTATTTATTTTTGGGACAGAGAGAGACAGAGCATGAACGGGGGAGGGGCAGAGAGAGAGGGAGACACAGAATCGGAAACAGGCTCCAGGCTCTGAGCCATCAGCCCAGGGCCCGACGCGGGGCTCGAACTCCCGGACCGCGAGATCGTGACCTGGCTGAAGTCGGACGCTTAACCGACTGCGCCACCCAGGCGCCCCTCCTTGGCCTATTTTTTAATCAGGTTGTTTGCTTTCTTTGGTTGAATTTTAAGAATTTTTTGTTAATTGTGGATAACAGTCCTTTAATAGATGTATATATATTCTAAATATTGTCTCTTAGTCTGTGCCTTTTCGACTCATTGCCTTGACAATTGTTTTTCACAGAGTAGAAGTCTTTAATTTTAATGAAGTCCAACTTATCCATTGTTTCCTTTATGGACTATACCATTGTATCTAAAAAGTCAACACCATACTCAAGGTCATTTAGGTTTTCACCTAACTCCTAAAATCTAGGAGTTTTATAATTCTGCATTTTCCATTTAGATCTGTGATCCATTTAGAGTTAATTTTTGTGAAGGGTGTAAGGTCTGAGTCTACATTCACTTTTTTGCATGTGGATGTCTAGTTGTTTCAGCACCAGTTATTGAAAAGACTATTTTTGCTCCATTGTATTGCCATTGCTCCTTTGTCAAAGGTCGGTTGATTATATATATTTGGGTTTATTTCTGGGCTGTTTTGTTCCATTGCTGTATTTGTCTAATCTTTCCCCAATATCACATTCTTAATTACTGTAGCTTTATAGTAAGTCTTGAAGTTGGATAGCATCAGTTCTCCAATTTTGTTCTTTCCTTTCAGTATCAGTTGGTCATTTGCCTCTGCATATAAACCTTAGAATCGGTTTGTCAATGTCCACAAAATAAATTGCTAGGAATTTTATTGGGATTGCATTGGATTTATATATCAAGTTGGGAAGAACTGACATCTTGACAATATTGAGTCTTCCTATCTCTGAACATGGAATATCTCTCCACTTAGTTGGTTCTTTGATGTGTTCTTCAGAGTTTTGTAGTTTTTCTCATATAGATCTTGTACATATTTTTTTAGATTTATACTGAAGAATTTTACTGTGGGGGGATGCTAATGTAAACTGTATTATGTTTTAATTTCAAATTACCTTTGTTCATTACTGGTACATACAAAAATGATTGACTTATGTATATTAATCTTGTATCTGAGAAATTTATTATGATAAATTGTTAATCACAAGGGTTTTGTTGTTGTTGTTGTTATTGTTGATTCTTTTGGATTTCCTGCATAGATGATCATGTCATCTGCAAAGAACAGTTTTATTTTTTCCATCTCAATCTTTGTACCTTTTATTTCCTTTTCTTGTCTTATGGTATTACCTAGTATTTCCAGTATAATGTTAAAAAGGAATGGTGAAAGAGAATATCCTTGCCTTATCCCTGATCTTAGAAGGAAAGCTTTTAGTTTCTCATCATGAAGTATTATGTTAGCTGTAGATGTTTTGTATTTTTTTTAAATCAAATTGAGGAATTTCCCCTTTACTCCTAGTTTACTGAGAGTTTTTATGATGAATGGGTTTTGGGTTTTGTCAAATGCTTTTTCTGAATCTGTTGATATTATCATGTAATTTTTCTTTTTTAGCTTGTTGACATGTTGTATCACATTAAGTGACTTTCTAATGTTGAACCAGTCTTGAATACTTGTGATAAATTCCAGTTGGTTGTGGCATATCATTATTTTTATACACTGTTGGATTTAATTTGCTAATATTTTGTTGAGAATTTTTGCATCGATGTTCATGAGAGACATTGGTTTATGTTTTCATTTCTTGTAAATCTTTGTCTGGTTTTGATATTAGGGTAATGCTGGCCTTACAGAATGAGTTAGGAAATATCCCCTCTGCCCTCTGAAGAGATTTTAGAGACTTGGTATAGCTTCTTCCTTAAATATTTGATCAAGGTAAAATTTTAAAGCAGTTTTCATTTGGAAAGAATATAGTAGTGTAGGGTAAAAAGAGCTCAAATCCTAAGCAGGTTTTCTGAATAATCATCACAGGAAAATGAAGTGCTAGATCACCTAGAAACCTGCCCTACGGATTGTGTTAGGTATTTGGTGAACACACACACACACGCACACACACACGCACACACACATACACACACCTAAATGGATAAATAAATATATATCCATTTCTTTTGTTTAAAATTAAAAATTTTAATTTTGACATAATTTCAGACCTTTGTTGCAATAACTGTACAGAAAATTTCTACATATCCTTCACCTAGATTCCTAGATATAAAATAAATTAATATTTTATTATCATTTTCTCTGTGAGACTTTCAGACATGATGTTCCATTATTCTTAAATACTTCAGCATATATTTCCTAAAAACAGGAACATTCTTTTATATAACCAGAGTACAATGATTAAAATCAGGAAATTAACACTGATGCAAAAGTGTTGTCTGATATATGGATCATATTCAAAATGTGCCATTTGTCTTAATGTCTGCTATAGCAAAACAAAAGTCTGGGTGATATGTTGCAGTCAGTTTTTATTTAATTTGAAATAATTCCACAGTATGTCTTCCATAACATTGACGTTTTTTTTGAATACAGGCAATAAATTTTGCAGAATATCCCTCAATTTAGGTTTATCAGATGTTTCTTAATGATTAGATTTAGGATTTGACATTTGGTCTGAGTATCACAGAAGTGATATTTCTTTTCAATGTGTGACTTCAAGAGGCATATATTACCAATTTATCCCATGTCCCTCTTTTAAAAGTATTTGGCATCTAGGATTGGTGACAGGCAAACAGAGAAATAACTGTGATATAGTCTGATTAGCACAATAAGAGAGGCATTCATGTGTATGTGTCAGTCATTTTTTATTCCTTCCTTACATTCACTTGGCTTCCCTTTTTGCTCCAGTCATTGCTGCCGCAGCCAACTATACTCTGCTATGGCCTTGCCTCAAATGCATGGATCATCTCTCCCTTTTTTGCAGTAGGGGCTTCTTTGCTACCACCATGTGGAATCCCTGCAGAAGCCCATCCAGGTGTTTTGGCATAGGCACAGACTGAGGAGCATGAGGGAGTGGCACTACCACTGAGGAGTAGAGCCAGTGAATCCATCGTCTTCTCTTTTGTGTCAGAAAATTCTGATTATTCTGAGACACAATTCTCACAGCTCTCAAAGACCTCTCAGCAAGACCAAGCTCCAGGTGCCCACAATGGTGAGCAGCTCAATAATGTATCCTTGGATTGGTTTTCTTTCCTTCCATTTATTTTCTTCTCCGGAACACTCCCCCTCTCCCCCCCCCCCCCACCACTCACACCTGCCCTCTGGAATGACTTCTCAAAGTAAACCAACTACATCCAAGTCCTTGTCTCAGACTCTGCCTTTTGAGAGAATTCAAGACAAGACATTTGATATCGGGAGTAGACTTAGAAAGCAGGCCACCAAGAGGGGATTCTGGAATTGAACCCCTTGCTGGTCAGACGCCTCCTCTGCTGGTAGAAAGTGTGGGTACTGATAACCCCTAGCCTGAATCAACATCACTAAGACTTTCACTGGTGGATGTTTGGAATGAGGTATAGATGAACAGTCAAGCATTTGCTTATGGACTGGGAAGGGCCTTGAACAATTGAAAGATGATAGTACTTTTTTTCATTCAAGTATAATTAATGAACAGTGTTGTATTAGTTTCAGGTATACAATATAATGGTTCAACAATTATATACATTTCTCAGTACTCATCACGGTACCTGTACTCTTAATCCCCTTTATCTGCCTTTCTCAACCCCCTATCCACCTCCCTTCTGACAACCACCCATTTGTTTTCTATATTTAAGAATCTGGTTTTTTGTTTCTTTTTTTGTTTGTTTTGTTTCTCAAATTCCACATATGAGTGAAATCATATGGTATTTGTCTTTCTCTGCCTGACTAATTTCATTTAATATTATACCTTCTAGGTCCATCCATGTTGTATATATCTCTTCAAATTGGTGTTTTCATTTTTGGGAGGTAAATACTTAGCAGTGGAATTACTGGATCACATGGTAATTCTGTTTTTAATTTTTTGAGGAACCCCTATACTGTCTTCCATAGTGGCCACGCCAATTTGCATTCCCACCAACAGTGCATGAGGATTCCATTTTCTCTATGTCTTTGTCCACACTTGCTATTTCTTCTGTTTTTGATTTTGGCCATTCTGACAGGTGTGAGTGAGATCTCATTGCAGATTTTGGCCATTCTGACAGGTGTGAGGTGAGATCTCATTGCAGTTTTGGTGAGATCTCATTGCAGTATTTCCCTGATGATTAGTGATGTTGAGCATCTTTTCAAAAGACGATGATATGTATAAGACCTGTGGATTGGCTCACTTTTGTTAAGGGCTTTTGAAGACTTTTTTTAAAAAGAAAAAAATAGGCTCAAGTTACCAACTCTCAATTCAAGACAGCTGTGAAAATTAGAAATCATCCAAAGCAGTATTCAAAGACATGCTTATCTTTTGCACCCATAGAGCCAACTGTGCTGATAATCAGATCCAGGACTGACCAATAAGGTAGTATAGCTACAAGGATACTGAATACACTGCCTTGACAAGTCCTCTGTGCCAAAGGCAGGGTCCTGGTAGGGAAAGAAAGGAACCCTGAGACTTGCAACTGTATCATGTAGGTGGACAAGCCTGAGAAATTTGAACCCCCAGATTCTTTTGACCTCTATGTTGGCATAGGTGCCTCCCTCTACTTTACTTGAGAAGAATAGACTCCCATTTTCTGGAGACCCTACAAAAGCCTCAGATGAGGCAATAGCATGTAATGAAACAAAGAATGTTAAGATTTGGTTAATATTTTACCTAAAAGGACTGAGGATACAGGTATAGGAATGAATTTTTAAAGTGTTGGGCTGGGGAAGGCCAAATATAAAGGTGGACAGGAGATTATTTATTGACTCTTAAAAATACTTGGAGTTTCATGACATAGCCAGAATACATGGAGGTAGTCCTAATATATTGCTGGGATGGCTCTCTAAATTTTAGATAGGATGAAGTCCTGTAAGGAATGAAGGAGGGATTCTAGAAGAGCCTTGACTGCCTTAAGGAAGGTGTCAGAAGGCTCAGGGAGGTTAGAATAAATTTAAAATATGAGACCTGAAAACCTACCATCTGACTATGCTCCTTGTAAGGGCCCAGAAGACGTACCCTAAGAAATACAGTTATGAGAGCACCATTGACATCTTTGAAAAGCTCAGTTATAACTATTCACTGTAGTTGACATTAAGAGATGGTACTGTAGAACTGGACTCCCCAGTATCAATTGGACTGATAAAAACCTAAAATAGAAGAGGCCAGATGGAGCACTTGACTGACAGAAGGAAAGTGTACATAATTATGATAATGGGCTGCAAGGCCAGAGTGGCAACCAGAATGTCTTCACCCATAGGGCTCTGTGATAATGATTAATAGACCGTGGTGTTCCTCAGGGCAAGTTAAATGAGCATACACTAGGGTGTTACTTAACCTATACATATAACCAGAAACATTCAGCAGCTGGTGAGCAGAAGGCTGATGCCAGCTGTCTCAATGAAAAAATGCAGCCTCTTAACCACTTTACAGATTAAGCAAGTTCTCAGACCTGAAGTCCATCATTTGAAGGGGGGGGGTGAGTAACGACCCAGCAATACTAGAATAAGTATGTATACTACATATTCTCCCAATTATTCTCCAGAAGGGCATATGCCCATTTAAGGGGAAATTGCACATTGAGAAAGGAGAAGTGTAAAAGCATTTCAAGGCTTGTTGGATACAGGTTCTGAGCTGACACTAATACCATAAAGCTAGAAGCACTATCATAGCTTCTGTGTAAAGTGGTAGTTCATGGAAACCAGATGGCTCAGGTTCCTCTTACGGTGGTCCCCTGGAGTCACAGACCCAGTTTTGCTTATATCCCTGGTTTCCAAGTGAATGATTGGAATGGATGCACTCAGAAGCCAGCAGAATCTTACTTTGGTTTCTTGTTCTATGCAGTAAAAATTATTATAAGAGGAAGGACCAGTGGAAGCCCCTGAAACTGAACATTCTCACTGGCTAAGATAGCGATTCAGAAGGAATATAGCATCCTGAGAGGAAATACAGAGACCAGTGTCACCATTGAAGACTTAAGAGATGCATAGGTTTTGGGGCGCCTGGGTGGCTCAGTCAGTTAAGCGTCCGACTTCGGCTCAGGTCATGATCTCTCGGTCTGTGAGTTCGAGCCCCGTGTCAGGCTCTGTGTTGACAGCTCAGAGCCTGGAGCCTCTTTGGATTCTGTGTCCTTCTCTCTCTCTCTGCCCCTCCCCCACTCACACTTTGTCTCTCAAAAATAAATAAACATTAAAAAAAAAAAAGAGAGAGATGCATAGGTTTCAGTGCCCATCATATCCCTGTTCAGTTAACCTAAGAATAGCCCCAATACAGCTGCTGTGCCAGGTATGGTATATTTGATAGAATATTACCATGCAGCCTTTGACATCTGGTACATGGTTATCACTCCAGTAAGTAGGTTCTTCTCAATCCCTGTCAGTAAAAAAGAGCAAAAGCAGTTACCATTTATGTAGAAAAGAGAGGAGTACACACACATTCACTGTCTTGCCCCAGAGCTATGTTAACTTTCTTGCTCTCTTGTCACAAGGACATTGATCACAATGTCCACAAGGATGTTGATCAAATGGATACTCTATAGACTATCATGCTACACTGATAAGGTGAGTAGCAAGGTGCTTCCACACCCAATGATAACCATAAATGGATAAATGCAACAGCCCTTACCCAATCAGGCTGAAGCAATAAGGGCTTCAGCCCCTCCAAGATGAAGAAATGGGTAGCTCACCAGGCCAACAACCTAGTTAAACCAGGGTGGAGGAAAAGAGAGAGGATGGATATTAATTATGGCCTTGAGTCCAATTACAGCTTGTAAGGGAATGTTGCTTGTCTCTCTGACACTCCTGCATCAAATCTTTTGTGGGCATTGCTGTCAGCTACCACCTGTATGATAGACCACATAAAAAGCAGGGTACTAGCAAATCTGAGTAATACACATTGTGGAGTATATCAGACATCTCTTATGCCCATTTCCTATCCAGTTGAGCCAAGGTGACACCTGATAGCTGGTAGCTGCAATCTCGTACTTTCTACTCTGGGGCTTCTCTGCTCTGCAAACATGAGAGTGTGAACACTCCTTAAGGCAACTATATCAGTAGGGGACAAGATGCTTCCTTCTATCTGTGTCTCAGCAAACAATTCCTAATTCTGCCCCCTCAGAAGTTCTCCAGCAAGGCAGAACCCCTACTGCCTATAAAGGTAATCAGATCAATAATGTACCTCTATACTAATTTTTTGTTATCCTGTTTTACTCCTAGTTCTCTACCCCCAATTTTTGTTCCCTGGAATCATGTCCCAAACTAAGGGAATGTGAATGTGAACCTTGTCTGAGGTTCTTCTTTTTAGAAAACCACAGCAAAGACACCAAAATAAGGTAGAGCCCCAGATGTAGTGCTGTAAGGTTTTTCAGAGAAAAATTAAAACTGAGTTATGCCCTAAAGTCTCACCTTAAAAATTTTCCATGTGGATAAGAGGAAAAGAATAGTCCAGATAGAAGTAAAAGCATGGACAAAAGCAAAGAGGTAGGAAAGGGGTTGGTAAATTCAGGAAATTTTAAGTGTTTCACAATGGTAGGAGCAATGGAGTCATGTGCTTGAGGTGGCAGGGGATGCTGGAGAGGGAACAGGACTCTGATACAGAAGATTTTATGTGCCATTCTCGTTGGGACTTCTTTTTGCAAACAATGAAGAAACAATTACGTTAACTCATACCAAACTTTCTGCCTAGCCTGAAGGATTGTGAAAACCAGCTTACTTTCCAATTTCCAGCTGAAACATGAGTTGCCATTACCTATGAATATTTAAAGATGAAGCTATTCTGAGAAAGCTCATTGAAAATTCCAGAGAAAATATGTGGTAACATAAAACAGACACTGTTGACTACCTATCCAAATTCATTTTTCCCCCCTCTCCCTCCCAAACAAAAGATCCCCAATTTTGTCTGTGCATTCTGACTGTATAGTCTGAACAAGAGAAAGGCTTCCTAACTCCAGGTGATAGTCTAAGCTAGAAGTTAGCAAACTTTTCCTAAAAAGGACCAAATAGTAAATATTTTAGGTCTTATGAGCAACGTGGACTTTATTCCAACTATTCAACAATTCTTTTGTAGTGTGAAGGGCAGTCTTTAAGAATACTGAACTTCAGGGGTGCCTGGGTGGCTCAGTCAGAGTGTCTGACTCTTGATTTCAGTTGTGGTCATGATCCCAGAGTCATGAGATTGAGCCCTGCATAGGGCTTCTTTCTGAGTGTGGAGCCTGCTTAAGATTCTCTCTCTCTCCCTCTGCCCCTTCCCCCACTCATGTGTTCTCTCTCTAAAATAAAAATTAAAAAAAAGAATACTAAACTTTATTTATGATATTGAACCTTGAATTCACCTAATTAAAAACAATTTTTAAAAATTGTAATTCCAGTATAATTAACATACAGTGGTATATTAGTTTCAGGTATACAATATAGTGATTCAACAATTCTAATTTATTTATGTATTTATGTGTTTATGTATTTATTTATTTGAGTGAGTACGAGCAGGAGAGCACCAGAGGAAGACGGGGAGGAAGAGAGAAAATCTAAAGCAGGCTCTGTGCCGTGTGGAGCCTAACCTGGGGCTCGATCCCACAACCATGAGATCATGACCTGAGCTGAAATCAACAGTCGGATTCTTAACCAACTGAGCCACCCAGGCACCCCTATATATACCACTTTTTTATTCATTCATCTATCGACGGCACTTTGGCTCCTTCCATAATTTGGCTATAGTAAATAATGCTGCAATAACATAGGGGTGTATATATCTTTCCGAATTAGTGTTTTCATATTCTTTGGGTAAATACTAAGTAGTGGAATTACCAAACCATCTGGTAATTCTATTTTTAATTTTTTAAGGAACTTCCATACTGTTTTTCACAGTGGCTACATCACTTTGCATTCTCGCCAACCGTGCATGAGGGTTCCTTTTTCCCCACATCCTCACAGTGCTTGCTACTTCTTGTGTTTTTGATTTTAGCCATTCTGACAAGTGTGAGATGATAGCTCATTGTGGTTTTGATTTGCATTTCCTTGATTATTAGTGATGTTGAGCATCTTTCCCTGTGTCTGTTAACTATTTGCATGTCTTCTTTGGAGAAATGTGGGTTCATGTCTTCTGCCCATTTCTTGATTGGATTATTGTTTTTATTCGTGTTGAGTTGTATAAATTCTTATATACTTTGTATACTAATCCTTTATCTGATATGTAATTTTCAAATATTTTCTCCCATAAGTAGGTTGTCTTTTTGTTTTGTTGACTGTTTCCTTTATGGTGCAGAGCTTTTTATTTTGATGTAGTCCTAATAGCTTATTTTTGCTTTTATTTCTCTTGCCTCAGGAGACATATCTAGAAAAAGCTACTATGGCCGATGTCAGAGAAATTACTGCCTGTGCTCTCTTCTAGGATTTTTATGGTTTCAGGTCTTACATTTAATTCTTTAATCCATTTTGGATTTATTTTTATGTATGGTGTCAGAAAGTGGTCCAGTTTCATTCTTTTACATGTAGCTGTCTAGTTTTCCCAACACCATTTGTTGAAGAGACTGTCTTTTTCCCATTGCATAGTTTTGCCTCTTTTGTTGTAGATTAATTGACCATATAAATGTGAGTTTATTTCTGGTTCTTCTGTTTTGTTGAACTGATCTATGTGTCTATTTTTGTGCCAGTACCATACTGTTTTAATTACTTCAGCTTTGTAGTAGATCTTGAAATCCGGAATTGTGATACCTCCAGTTTTGTTCTTCTCTTTTTTTTTTAATGTTTATTTATTTTTGAGAGAGAGAGAGAGAGCAAGATCATGTGAGTCAGGGAGGGGCAGAGAGAGAAGGAGACACAAAATCCAAAGCAGGCTCCAGGCTATGAGCTGTCAGCACAGAGCCTGGCATGGGCCTCAAACTCACAAACCGTAAAATCATGACCTGAGCTGAAGTCCGATGCTTAGCCGACTGAGCCACCCAGGCGCTCCTTGTTCTTCTCTTTCAAGATTGCTTAGGCTATTCAGGGTCTTTTGTGGTTCCATACAGATTTTAGGATTATTTGTTCCAGTTCTGTGAAAAATGCTGTGGTATTTTGATACAGATTATATCAATGTTTTGGGCAGTATGAGCATTTTAACAATATTATTCTCCCAATCCATGAGAATAGAATATCTTTCTATTTCTTTGTGTCATCTTCAATTTCTTTCATCAGCATTTTATAGTTTTCAGAGTATAGGTCTCTTATCTTCTTGGTTAAGTTTATTCCTAGGTATTTTATTATTTTTGATGCAATTGTAAATGAGACTGTTTTCTTAATTTCTCTTTATGTTGCTTCATTATCAGTGTATAGAACGGCAGTAGATTTCTGTATATTGATTTTGTATTCCTGTGACCTTACCGAATTCATTTATCAGTTCTAGTCATTTTTTGGCAGAGTCTTTTAGGTTTTCTATATATAGTATCATGTCACCTGCAAATAATGAAAGTTTTACTTCCTCCTTACCAAATTGGATGTCTTTTTTTTCTTTTTCCTGTCTGATTTCTGTGGCTAGGAGTTCCAGTACTATGTTGAATAAAAGTGGTGAAAGTGGATATCCTTGTATTGTTCTTAACCTTAAGGGAAAATTTCTCAGTTTTTCACCATTGAGTATGATGGTAGCTGTGGGTTTTTCAGATATGGCCTTTATTGTATTGAGGTATGTTCCCTCTAAATCTTGTTCTTTGGGGTGTTTTATCATGAATGGATTTTGTACTTTGTCAAGTACTTTTTCTGCATCTATTGAAATGATGATATGGTTTTTATCTTTTCTCTTGTTGATGTGATATGTCACATTGATTGATTTGCCAATATTGAACCACCTTTGTAACCCAGGAATAAATCCCACTTGATCGTGGTGAATGATTTTTTTTTAGTGTGTTGTTGGATTTGGTTTCCTAATAATTTGTTAAGGATTTTTGCCTCTATGTTCATCAGAGGTATTGGCCTGTAGTTCATTCTCTCTCCCTCTCTGTCTCTCTCTTTTTTGTAGGGTCTTTATCTGGTTTTGGTATCAGGGTAATGCTGGTCTCAGAATGAATTTGGAAGCTTTTCTTCTCCATTTTTGGAACAGTTCGAGAAGAATAGGTATTAACTCTTCTTTAAATGTTTGGCAGATTTCACTTGTGAAGCCATCTGGTCCTGGACTTCTGTTTGTTGGGAGTCTGTTCACATTTTCTATTTCTTCCTAATTCAATTTTGGGAGGTTATTTCTAGGTGTTTGGGAGGTGTTTCTAGGAATTTACTTCTTCTAGGTTGTCCAATTTTTTGCCATATAAATTTTCATAACATTCTCTTGTCATCCTTTGTATTTCTATGGTGTCAGTTGTTATTTCTCCTCTTTTATTTCTGATTTTGTTTATGTGAGTCCTTTCTCTCTTTTTTCTCTTTTTGATGAGTGTGACTAAAGGTTTATGAATTTGCTGATTCTTTCAATGAACCAGCTCTGATTTCATTATCTGTTCTATTGTTTTTATAGTTTCTATTTCATTTATTTCTTGCTCTAATCTTTATTTTTTCCTTCCTTTTCCTTGGGTTTTGTTTGTTCTTTTTTTTCCGCTCCATTAGGCATAAGGTTAGGTTGTTTATTTGAGATTTTTCTTGCTTCTGAAGGTAGTCCTGAATTGCTATAAACTTCCCTCTTAGAACAGCTTTTGCTGCATCTCAAAGATTTTGGACTGTTGTGTTTTCATTTTCATTTGTGTCCATATATTTTTTAATTTCCTTTTTGATTTCTTGGTTGACCCATTCATTGTTTAGTAGCATGTTATCTAATCTCTATGTATTTGTGTTCTTTCCAGATTTTTTCTTGTGGTTGATTTTTAGTTTCATAGTTTTGTGGTCAGAAAAGATGCATGGTATGACTTCGATCTCTGAATTTGTTGAGACTTGCTCTGTGGCCTAACATGTGATCTCTTCTGTAGAATATTCCATGTACACTTGAAAAGAATGTGTATTCTGCTGTTTTAGGATAGAATGTTCTGAATATATCTGTTAGATCCATGTGGTCCAGTGTGTCATTCCAAGCCATTGTTTCCTTGTTGATTTTCTGTTTGGAAGGTCCACCCATTGTAGTGACTGGAGTGTTAAAGTTTTACCTACTATTATTGTATTACTATCACTTATTTCCTTTATGTTGGTTATAAGCTGCTTTATGTATTTGGGTGTTCCTATTTTGGATGCATAAATATTTATAATTGTATCTTCTTGCTGAATTGTTCCTTTTGTGATTATGTAGTATCCTTCTTTGTCTCTTGTTATAGACTTTGTTTTAAAGTCTATTTTGTCTGCTATAAGTATTGCTACTTTGGCTTTCATTTCACTTCCATTTGCATGATTCATGCTTCTCCATCCCTTCACTTTCAATCTGCATGTGTTTTTAGGTCTGAAATGAGTCTCCTGTAGGCAGTATATAGATGGGTCTTGCTTTTTTATCTATTCTATCACCCTATGCCTTTTGATTAGAGCATTTAGTCCATTTACATTCAAAGTAATTATTGATAAGTATGTACTCGTTGCCATTTTGTATGGTTGTTTTTGTAGTTCTTTTCTGCTCCTTTCCTTTTTTCTCTTATCTCATGGTTTTCTGACTTTTTGTGGTGACGTACTTGGAGTCCTCTCCCTTTATTTTTTGCATTTTCATAAAAAAAAAGTTTCTGATTTGTGGTTACCGGTAGGTTTATATATAACATCTGAAGATGTAGCAGTCTGTATTAAGTTTATGGTCACAAGTTTGAACCCATTCTAAAAACACTAAATTTTTACTCCTCTTCCCCTGCACGTTTTAGGTATATGGTGTCATACTTCACATCTTTTTATATTGTGAATCCCTTGGCAGATGTTTACTGGTTTTGTGCTTCCTACTTTTTTACTCCTACTTATGTTCTATCCTTTCCATTGAAAGAGTCCCCTGTAACATTTCTTGCGAGGCTGGTTTAGTGGTGATAAATTCCTTTAACTTTTGTTTGTTTGGGAAACTATTTCTTTTTATATTTGAATGGTAGCCTTGCAGGATAGAGTATTCTTGGTTTCAGGTTATCTTCTTTCAACACTTTCAGTATATCATGCCACTCCTTTCTGGTCTGCAAAGTGCCTGCTGAAAAATCAGCTGATAGACCCAGGGTTTTCCTTGTGTGTAACTGTTTTCTCTTGCTGCTTTAAAAAAATCTCTATCACTTTTCTGCCATTTTAATTGCTATTTATCTTAGTGTGGACCTCCTTGGGTTGATGTTTTGTGTGTGTGTGGGGGGGTTCTCTGTGCCTCCTTGATCTGGATTTCTGTTCCTTCCCCAGATTTGGAAAGTTTACAGCTCTTGCTTCTTGAAATAAATTTTCTGACCCATTTTCTCTTTCTTGTCCTTCTGGGATCTCTATGACACGAATGTTATTATGTTTGCTGGTGTCACTGAGTTCCCTAAGTCTATTTTAATTTTGTTTTGTTTTTTGTTTTGTTTTTTTTTACTCCTCTTCAGCTTGATTGCTTTCCATTACTCTGTCCTCCAGTTTGGTGATCCATTCTTCTGCTTCCTCTAGTCTACTCTTGATTCCTCTAGTGTATTTTTAATTTCAGTTATTGAGTTCTTCATCTCTGATTGGTTCTTTTTTATGTTTTCTGTCTCTTTCTTGAGGGTCTCACTGAGGTTCTCCATTCTTTTCTCCAGGCCTGTGAGTATCTTTACGACCATTACTTTAAATTCTCTATCAGGCATATTATTTATCTTTTTTTCATTTGGCTTTCTTGCTGTTATTTTTGTCTTGTTCTTTCATTTGGGACATATTCCTCTGTGTCCTCATTTTGTCTAACTCTCTGTGTCTGTTTTTTATGTGTTAGGAATATCAGCTATGTCTCCTGATTTTGAAAGTAGTGGCCTTATGAAGAAGAGGTCCTGTGGTGTCTTGCAGTGCAATGTCCTCTGTTCACCAGAACTTGGCATTTCAGGAGCATTTCCTCTGTGTGTTGTGTGCACTGTATTGTAGCTGAGCCACGTTTGCCTTTAGTTCAGTCATCTGCAATGGCTCTTTTTGCCTGTCTTGGGCAGGATTTGTTCCCTATAGTGTTAGTGGGCCAGTCTGGGGCCACCTTGGGCTGAATCAGATCAGGGATTTGCCAAAGCTATGATAGAATCAATCTGCAGAGTGCTTTCCCTATGTTGTCCCCAAGAAGCTTTTGTTGGTGGATAGAGTTGGAGTCAGACTAGATGTCTGCCCACTGCCCACTGCCCACTGTTAGGGCCCCGGTTGAACTACTGTGTATGTTTTTTTTCCACTCTCCCTGGGACTGGAGTCACTTTGGGGTGGTGCTGGCCCCTGTTGTGGCTGCTTACACACTGCCATGCTTGGGGTGCTGCTTTGGATGGACACCTGCCATGTGTGTTGAAGGGGATGGGTCTGCAGGAAAACTCGGGGGTGGAGTGTGCTGGTCCAGTGCTGGAGGGGACCTGTAATGGTCTAGGAAAACTGCCAAGGCTGGAGGGGGCAGACCCGGATAAGAGTGTGGGAGCAAGGCACACTGTTAGCAAGCTAGGTGGAGAGTGTTTGAGCTGTGCTATTTCCCACAAGTATCTGTGTATCTAGGCTGAGGAGTAGAGGAGGTGCATGGCACCTACTGGCTCTTTTGTTCTTGGAGAAGTCTCCCAAATATCCCTGCCCCTCCAGCACATGCTCCAAGATTAGTAAATGTATCTCCCTCCCATATACCCCAGGCATTTTTCAAACTGCTGCTTCTATGCTCTATTTTTATGGTGCAGTTTGTTGTATTGTTGTGTTGTCCCTTTAAGGGCAGGGACTCAGTTTTCTACCACCCTCTCATCTCTCCCTGAGCTGAGAAGGCTGAGTTTTAAAGTTTCAGGTGTTAAGCCCCACTGATTATAAGAGCATGCAAAGTTAGACCCTCTGGTTTTCAATGCCAAATATTATGGGAATTCAATTTATCTTCCCAGGGTGGGTCCCCCATGGCTGGGGTGCCTGGTGTGAGATCCGTTCCTCTCCCTTCTCCATGCCTTCAGCATCCCTCGCTCCTGTGGGCAGTCCTGTGAATCTGTTTGGCTGCCGATCATGTCTCTGCCCTTCCTATCCTCTTTGATGTGGCCTCTTCTCTATGTTTAGCTGTGGAGAGTCTGTTCTGCTAGTCTTCAGGTCATTTTCTGGGTTATTTATGCTGATGTGGATAATATCTAGCTGTATCCATAGGACAATGTGAGCCTAGGAACTTCCTACTCTGCCATCTTCCCCAGAAGTCACCTAACTTTTCTGTATCACAATATATGATTTTCTTTTGATTTTTTGCAACTATTTAAGAATATAAAACCCATAGTTCATGGACTATACAAAAACAGGCAATGAGCCAGATTTGCTTATAAGCCATAGTTTGCCAACCCCTTGTGTAAGCTAATCAGGTTGGTCTAATTTCCTTTGCCAAAGATTGGATTCTCTGTGGACAGGTAGTTGAACCTTGACCAATGCAACATGAAGGATGGTATTCTGCAAGCTTTCCTTGATTTAAAAAAGAGGCTCATGAGAAAGAACAGTCATTTTATTTCCTGTGGATATGTGATGAATATGGCTATGTGGCTATGTGATGAATAATGCCTGTAGTTGCTACAACAATGTGGTGACCAAGAGGCTTCTTGCTTTTTTACTGAAAATGGAAGAGTAGAAATAATCTGATTGAATCTTCATCATATTAATGAGCTGTGGAATTAATCTGGAAAATACTTGAATCTTCATGAAATTACTAAAGTGTTGACTTAACTTGACTCTAAACTCCTTGTTGTAAGAAACAATAAAGGTCCTTATCATATAAGCCATTTTTAGTCAATTTTTCTGTTACTTGAAGCCAAAAATATTCTGATATTCAAGGACCCAGGAAAATACTACTTAAGCCATGAAATAGAACAAACTAAAACTATATATGCTGCAGTGGAAGGATATCCAAGACAAATTTTTAAGTGGAAAAAAACAACAACAGGGTGTGGAACAGTTTTCACAGTTAGAATGTAATCTTAAGGATATATAGGTATATATCTTAAAATTGGGGGAAGACTTTGATTAATTATGATTAACTCTGGGAAGTGTTATTGGGATGAATGGGGAGGAAAAGAGACTTAATTCTAATTGTAGCTATTACTTTATTATTTGTAAATTATAAAGGATGTAAAATTATTACTTTTAAGATTGAAAAACCTGGTTTAAAAAAAATGAAAAGAAAATTGTTAATGCCTAGATAGGCAAGTATTGTGAATAGGATTCTGCAGGAGTCTGGGGATGTAACAACTCAATGCTAAGGCCTAAAATGTAGTAAAGCTTAGATTCAGATACACGATTTCAGTTCTATTTTATTCTCTTAATGTGGTATCTTTATTTATGCCACCTTCTCTCTGAGTGGAGCTTAGAAAAGTATAATCTAGAAGAGAAGAGCAGAGAATACCAGATACTGCAACTACAACTGTTTAGCTCTTCTTATCTTTCTGATAGACAGAATATCAAATGCATTGCCCTTGGGTGTTAGGACTGTGTCTTGTCTCAATTATCACGTGCATTAATGATTTAGAAGTGGGAAAAAGGGCATTTAGTAATGGAAGTCCTTCCTTACATTTCATTAGTGAGACTTAACTGTGTGGGAATGATTTGGGTGAGGGAGATAAAAGAGAATGTGTTTTGTTTTGTTTTAAATTTTTTAATGTTTATTTATTTATGAAACAGAGAAACAGAGTGTGAGTGGGGAAGGGGAAGAGAGAGAGGGAGACACAGAATTCGAAGTGGGCTCCAGGCTCTGAGCTGTCAGCACAGAGCTCGATGAGGGGCTCAAACTCAGGAATCATGAGACCATGACCTGAGCCCAAGTCAGAGGCTTAACCGACTGAACCACCCAGGTGCCCCAAAAGAGAATGCTAAGAAGACTGAGAAGAAGATAAAATAAAGAGAAGCATGAGGGATTTAGGATAGCAATCAAGAAGACATGCCTGATAGTAAAAACTATTGCAAACAGAAGAGAATGAGGTTAGTTACACACATTGTAGACTTTTCACTATGATAGTATAAAAGGAAATTATCAGCTGTGTAGGATGGTATTATCATTAGAACCATAAAGATGAAAGAGACTTTGGAGATAACCTATTCCAAGCCCTTTCATTTTACAGATGACAAAACTGAGGCTGAGAAATTAAACTGACAAAGATCATACACTTAATTAGCTATAAAGCCAGAACCAGTGTTTAGTTTCTTAAAATAGACTCTTCTATACCACATTTCCTGAGGATTATTTTGTCTGAAGGCAGTAGAATAACTGGATGACTTCTAAAAGTCCTTTATAGCTTAAAAACATTACTCAAGAACTAAAGCTATGATTTATCACAACCAGCGAATTTTTTTTTCCACCTTGGGTCCTTGCTTGGGGAGTCATGAACCCTTTGATATTTATGCAAAATTATGTCTATGTATGCTTGGAAAGCTGTGGTTTCCAGTGCCTCTTTATGACGGATTAATCTAATAGTAAGTCTCCCCAAAGCTGAATTTGGGATTAATTCCAGAGAATGAAAGTGGAAAAAATCATGCAATCAATGAGGTAACCAGTTCGAATCCAACCTCAGAAACAAGAAGTGGAGAAGTTAAGGGGACCCTCCAGGTTCAGTGATGGGGGAATATTCTCAAGAGCATCTGACTATATCAGCATATCAAAAGCTGACTGGGTTATGGAGAAAAACTTTCATGTGCTGGGAATTTTTGAAAGTCCAGGTGACTAACTAAAAATGTACAACAGACTTTTTCTCCTTAATGCCTGCCCCCCGACAAAAGGTCTAGAAAATTTACCAGTTCGGCAAACAGAAAATGAAAGGGGCATACCCTAAAGTTGTAAAAAGAAAATGAAAAAGTTGCAGACACACAAAGAAATGTAACAATTCTGAAACAAATGCCAAATTATGAAATTAACACAAATATCCCCAAATTTGTATAGAAATAAACCTAATGCACCTCCTTACATTTCTCATTTTCTCACTGTACATTTCTAGAAAGAGCTGCAAGAAAGGCTGGTGAAATGGGGAAAGTGAACTATGGACCTAACTCTAAAGAGAGAGCTCCAGGGCTACTCAGTAAAATGGGGAGCTATCGAGGCACCTGGGTGGCCCACTGGGTTAAGTGTCCAACTCTTGGTTTCAACTCAGGTCATGATCTCATGGTTTTGTGGGTTCAAGCCCTGTATCGGGCTCTGTGCTGACAGTTCAGAGCCTGCTTGGGATTCTCTCTCTCTCTCCCTAAAATTTCCTAAGAATGTAACAGACACCACCTACTTCCCCTCAGGTTCCCTTAGGAAGTTGACAAAAGACCTCACTAAAAATAAGTAGACCATAAAACCTATGACCCACAAGGAATGTTATGGCCATAGACCACCCCTCATACAATGAAAATGAACCAACCAGGAATGGACAACTCAGCATCCAGAGTTATATACCCAGTAAATAAGGTTAGAACCTGAGAAGGAACAAAGGGGAAGGGAAGGGGAGGGGGAGGGGTGACCAGAACCTTACAAAACAAGGACCCTTGCCTATAGTCCTCCGGCATTCACTTACGAATGTCACCTCTCTGTAAAGAGAGATTTCATACTATTCTTCCTTTCTAACCTTATACTTTAATAACTTTTTCCTGCTGCTCATTTTGTGTCCACCTCTTCATTCTTTGATGTGGCAAGACAAGGAATCCCGGGTATTGAGGTAAAAGAAAATCCCACAACACAAGTTCTACCTTTCCTCACCAGAGCTTCTCTCTCCTTCCTGCCATTTCCTCAAGGTACAGAAAAGTGAACAGAAGATGAAATACTCTGCTCTCAAACAGAAACTGACTGGAAACCAAACTGGATTCAGATATGGAGGAAAGGAAGTAAAAACGTCATCCACACTGTATCACAGCAAATAGAAGGTCTGTCAGAGCTATCCAAGCCTGAGCGAGAGGAAAAGAAATGGCATGCAAATCATAAGAGACTCTTAAGTAGAGAACAGACTGAGGGTTGATGGGGAAAATGGGTGATGGGCATTGAGGAGGGCACTTGTTGGGATGAGCACTGGGTGTTGTATGTAAGTGATGAATCATGGGAATCTATTCCCAAAACCAAGAGCACACTGTATACACTGTATGTTAACTAACTTGACAATAAATTACATTTAGGAAAAGAAAAAAAATTAAAAATGGGGGAAGGAAAGGAGTTCTACTGTGGGTAAAATGGTATCAAACAGCACTGTGTGTGACAGAGAAATCATTCATGAAATGAATGCAGCAAACTTCACTGTTGTCTTATTTTAAGAAGTTGCCACAGCCACCCCAGCCTTCAGCAGCCACCACCCAAGATCATTCAGCAGCCATCAGAATCAAAGCAAGACCCTCCACCAAAACAAAAGATTATGTCTGCTTGAAAGCTCGGATGATAGTTAGCATTTTTTAGCAATAGTTTTTTTCTAATCAAGAAAAAGAAAAATGAAAAGAAATGGCATGGCTACCACGTAAGCATGTTATAGTATGTAACTTTCATCAGGTCACAGAATTAAGATTGTAGAATTGGAATTCAAACCCAGGTGGTCTGACTAGCCTGGAAAAATCTGGATAGAAGAATGTTTGATTTACTAAACTGTTTTCCTAAATGAGATAAAGCCATTGAGCCAGCTATAGTTAGATTTCCAACTCTGTTTGATTCTTCGGTGTAAATAAGCCAATGAGAGAAAAGCCCCTATGTCTGATCTCATAACCTTAGGGGACATGAATCAATGAGGATCTCTTCTACAATGATGGACCAGAGCTTGGGGAAGAGTCAGGGATAGCAGTGCTGAGGAACATTATTGACACGGCCTGGTCACAGTCTAGTCCTACAATAGCTACCACACATGCATACTGTCCTAATGAAGTCCTGCTGTAAAAGATTACTTCTTTTTTTTTTTTTTTTTTTTTTTTTACGTTTTTTATTTATTTTGGGACAGAGAGAGACAGAGCATGAACGGGGGAGGGGCAGAGAGAGAGGGAGACACAGAATCGGAAACAGGCTCCAGGCTCCGAGCCATCAGCCCAGAGCCTGACGCGGGGCTCGAACTCACGGACCGCGAGATCGTGACCTGGCTGAAGTCAGACGCTTAACTGACTGCGCCACCCAGGCGCCCCAAAGATTACTTCTTTTAATATCTTCTTGAACAGGAACCTTGGCAGGGGTCCAGCATAGTGAGTCAAGACACTATTAGCACAACTGTTGCCCTTTCCATTACTAAGTTAAACATGCCTAAAATATGAGAATCCTGTCCTAGAATCTGGGTGACAAGAGAGTGGAGGTCATAGTTGGGACCATTTCCTTCACGCACCACAACAACAAAAGCCCTATTCTTTTTTTAAGACAAAGTGTAAAGAGCACCCAATCTGTTCCTAGCATGGGTTTGATCTCTAGTCTTGTAGTCCAGCAGTCATTCTGAAAAACATAAATGACATGAACATAATGGCAGCATACAGGGGGCAAGCAGAGGGTAGGTAGAGATGTAGAAAAGACGTGGAAGATTACTGAAACCATGTATTGACTTTTCCATATTTCCCCTAATTTAGACAGAGGGCTGTGGCACAAGGCTTCTCTCAACTGCTCTCATTGCCTTACGGTAGCAATGTAAAAGATGTATTTCCAATAAGAATTAACTTCATCTCCTCTTCAAGTTGTGACTAATTGTAAGTACTATGTAGATAGTCAATAACAAAAAATCGTCTGGGACTGTTGAATTCTCATAGAAAAGCTAATAGTGTATTTGACATTGGATCAAAGAGGTAATTTTATGGCAACAGAAGTGTACTTTTCTATCTAGTCATGATAACATAATCAACTAGCATATATCAACCTGATGGCTTATTAGCTCTTGTCTACGTATTTGATTTCAGGGCCTGTTGATGCATCCTTAGTTGTTTGCAAACTGCCTAGTATGTAAATGTCCTAGAGAATCCCATGTAGCCATCATATTAACTCACTGTAAAGGGTAAACTTACCTGTAAAAGGGAGATATTTACAGTACATAATTCTTAGGCATCATATGAGGATTAAATGGGACATGTGCATGAAGGATTTAGAATAGTGCTTGGTACCTAGAATGTGTATCATAAGTCAGGGGCCCTTCCAGGAAGTAGAATTCTCTCCGTATGACCCAAAGGAATAAGTGTTAGTGAAAGTACTGCATACATGAGGGTAGGGGGAAGGGAACAAGCAAGGGCTGGTAGGCACCTGGAGACAAGCAATACTCCTCAGGCTGAAGGGACACAGGAAAGAGAGCCAGCTGTTAGCTGGAACTGTAGCAGAGGGACCACCCGGTAGGCATTGTAATCTAAGAGGGATGAAACTGCTGACAGAGATGCTTTGTCAAAGCAGAGGGGGATTGGGAAGAAATACTCTGACCTATTTCTTGTGCCAGTGCCTCCCATCAGCCAAACTTAAACAGCAGCCAACTTGGCCAGATAGCGCAGGACATGCAGTCCTTGGTGATCAGTTTGCTAGAGCATAAGGCAGAAAAGAGCAAATAATGGATTTGGGGGGTGAGGTAACGGGGAGAAGGGGGAATGCAGATTAGCCAATGTACTCTGATTCATTTTCTATTTTAAACCAAAACAAACAATCTGAATCCTAACCAAGTTGGTATAACTGCATCTTTTCCCTACTATGAGAAATAAATTATGTGAAATTTTGTTCATATAAAGGTTCATATATGCTTTCCTTTTTTCTTATCTTCTTCATTTGTTATTTATTCATTTAACAAATAATTATGGAATAACTACCTTGAGAAAGCAGTATGCTAAGTATTATGTATAGGATTGGTATTCTTGTCCTTATGGAGATTGTCATTTACAAGTCAAATAATTTAATATCATGTAAGTAATACAGTAAAAATCCCCATTATAACTTTTCATTTATGTAAAAGGGAGAAATACTTCTAAAGAAATAGATTTTACATTTTAAATGTTCCTAGATTGAGCAACATTTTTTGGGTTATATACCCATTTGAAAATCTGATGAAAGCTATAGATTCTCTCTTCAGAAAAAAAAAGTTCATATGCGTATAAAAAAGGCTTTTATTGATCACTGTCTTAGTCTCAAGTTTGTTCACTTGAGCCTTTCTCAGATACTCTTCCTATCTCCCCATTTGCAGGTGCTTATAGGATCTTTTTGGGCTTAGAGGGGCCCTAGAACATTGCAGAGGGTGGAGGGTCAAAAGACAAAGAGTAAAACTTAGTGGCACCGCCTTGCATGGTCATACCTTGTTATTTCCAGAGGAATAGTAAAATGATGGGAGTCTTGGTGCCTAACAAGAAAAATTTTTTTCCAGGTACTGAATGAGAGACCCTGGGTATTGCAAGGGCTCTGATCTGTGAGGCTCCTGGGTACACAACGCGCCTTCACAAGGGAATCTTGTCTTCAACGAGTGCACTCACTCCCCACAATCTCCCATTTCCTGGCAGCAGGACACTTTCTAAGTTCAGATCCAGCAATCTATACTCTTGCTCCCTGGACAATCCTTTCTCCTTCTCTCCCCCGCCCCCCTTCATTATACACATTGTTGTTTCAAATCCTCATTATTTTTAAACACAAAGTTCCATTGTCTTTCTCGTTGATGGCTCTTGAGGGCCGACCCAAGTGACTAGTACTGATTCCCTTCTCTTTAGGGATGTGACCAGCTCAGTTTTTAAACATTCCCTGGAAAGGAAGAATTTGCACACCACACCTCCCTCCTTCCCCCCAATAACAAACATTGGGGGGTTTGTTACACATTCCTTTTAAGGGAGTAAAACTTAGCGGAAAAAAAACTGTTCTATGAAATCAAACTGGATGTTTTGATCCTGCTGTATTCTTGTAAACGTATAGCTTTGTAAATGATTTCAGGGGTTTCAGTCTTTACACACTGTATTAACTATTGCCGTATAATAAATTATCCCCGAACTTAGCTCAGAAAAATACACACTTATATTTCACATAATTTTAGTGGTTCAGGAGTCCAGGTGCAGTTTAGGTGGGTGGTTCTGGCTCAGGGTCTCTCATGAGCTTGTAGTGAAGATGTCAGCTGCAGTTGCAATCATCTGAAGGCTTGAAGATCTGCTATTAAGGTGGCTTATTCATGTGCCTGGCAAGTCAATGCTGGCTGTTGGCAGGAGGCTTCACTTCCTTGCCATGTGGATCTTTCCACAGGGCTGCATGAGTGTCTTCATGACACGGCAGCTGGATCCTCCAGAATTGGTAATCCAAGCGAGAATAAGGCAGATTCCGCAATGCCTTTCAGGATGCAGCCTCAAAAGTCATACATAGTTTTTCCGTACTATCTTACTGGTTATGCACATCAGCCCTATTTAGTGTGGGAGGGCACTAACCAAAAGTGTGAACACCAGAAGATGAGAATTGTTGGCTTAGAAGTTGACTATTGCATATGTCAAATTCTACATATTTCCTTTAATTCCCCAGCTTCATTTTATCTACATCAATGATTCATACAGAATGAGTGCAAAAATATTAGTCTCATTTCATTTAAAATAAGATTATAGAGTATTGCTATATGTGCTTCTTTTCTGTGTTAAAAAGCAATATCTCGCCCCATCCTAGTTGTTTTTTTTTTTAATGTTTTATTTATTTTTGAGAGTGAGAGGGTGTGTGCTCCTTTGGAGGACAGGGAGGGGGAGAACACAAGATCCAAAGCAGACTCTGTGCTGACAGCTGCTCAAACTCAGGAACCATGAGATCATGACCTGTGCCAAAGTCAGATGCTTAACCACTGAGCCCCCCAGGCACCCCATCCCATCCCAGTTTTAAGTAGGTGGTATCTTATTTGGTTCTAGAGTCCACAATTCTAGTGAGATATAGAAATTTATGAAATGGCTTATAGGAAAATCTGACAATCAATGATCTCACTAGAATTCAAAGGACTAGAACTACTGAACCTCATTTAGCTAAGTCACATAATCTGTATGGTTATCTTAAGTTATCTCTTTGTTGTGGTTACTAATTATAGCATTTCACTGAACAAATGTTTAATACAGTATTAAATGGAACACATAATAATTCACTGAGGATAATTACAACAGAAAAAATGTGGGGTAGAACCAAGAACAGTAGATGGGGAAGAGTCAGGAGGTTTTTTAGATGTAGTTCTGCTACTCCCTAGTTTTGTTACTTTAAGCAGGTTTCTTAAATTTTCCTATTTGTGAAATTCTGGAGTTAGACTAGAACTGGATGATCTCTAATTACGACTTTAGCTCCAGTAGTCTCTGAAATTACCTATGAAGCCACATCTGTGTAATTATTCCCCATTCTTCTCTGCTTCTAAATCCATTTCACAGTTCTTCTCTAACAAGGTCCATTTTCTCTTTGTATTTTATTCTTCCAGCAATTATTCTGCATTCCTCCATAATCCTACGCTATCCTTTGCCAATTTATCCATTGACATGTCTACTTTCTTGGCTGTCCTTAATAGCACCCTGAATATATTGTCTCAAAACTGCATGTAGATAAGAACTCTGCAATTTCTTGGCTGTCCTTAATAGCACCCTGAATATATTGTCTCAAAACTGCATGTAGATAAGAACTCTGCAATTACGACGATGGACTCTGATTTTATCTATAGGGTTCGTTTTGGTCCATATTGAACCTCACCCAAGCATATTCAATATATTTTCCTAAGAATGGCTGCTCTTAATCCTGATTTCTTTTTTACTTCAGTAACTATTGTTCTCAGTCATACAGCAATGAGCAAGGCAAACATGGAGTCCGGTTGTATAGTTTCAACTTCTTTTCACCCACTTTTAGTATTCTGTCTATGTTTAAGTTGTAGAATTCCCGTGGGGCACCTGGGTGGCTCAGTTGGTTGAGCATCCGACTTTGGCTCAGGTCATGATCTCACCGTTTGTGAATTTAAGCCCCACATCTGACTCGTTGCTGTCAGCACAGAGCCTGCCTTGGATCCTCTGTCCCCCACTCTCTCTCTGCCCCTCCCCTGCTTGCACTCTCTCTCACAAAAATAAATAAAACATTAAAAAAAAAAAGTTGTAGAATTCCCAGAAGTCACAAATAAAAGTGTCTACAGCAGCCAGGCAATGAAAATGAGTGAGGCAGGAGAGCCATTAGTCCAGGAGAGACCAAACAAAGAGGCCCAGATCTCTCATGTTTTCCAGATAAATTAGAAATCTAGATTTTATTTCAAGTTTTAATTTACTTACTTGGAGAGAGAGAGAGCACGAGCAGGGAAAAAGCAGAGAGAGAGGAGAGAAACAATCTCAAGCAGGTTCCACGCTGGCAGCACGGAGCCCCATGCGGGGCTTGATCTCACAAAACCATGAGATCATGACCTGTGCCAAAATCCAGAGTTGGACACTTAACCAACTGAACCACCCAGGTACCCTGAAATCTAGATTTTAAAGTAAATCTCCTGCTTTACTGAATTTTGGGATCTACTTAAAAGACATTTGGAAAACTACCACGTGGACCAAATGAAACATTTTTGCTGGCTGAATTTGGCCATTGATCTTTCCATTTAGGACCTCTGTGAGCCTAAGATCACTAGCAAGGCCAAATATCTTCATTTTTTTTAAAACTCATATGCCCCAACATTCCACATAGCTGGGCACCCATGACACATTCTTTCCTGTTATCTATGCCTTGTCTCTATGTCACTCTCCCCAATTCAATATCTTCTTTATTCCATCTTCCAACTTTTTCACGATTTCTTTTTACTCCTATCTTCTATTTCCAGTAAATCCAGGAAAAGGAGGAGCAAGATGAAAACTGAACTGCTGAAGTAAAAATTACTTCTGTCCATGTTAAAATGCATCTAAAAGCAGTTTGGAGGTCCAAAGGGAGAACCCTAATTCTGTCTAGTTAGGCATGCTGGGTAAAATGATCAAACTAAAAATCTTGGTTTGGGTTAGGACCAAAAAGAATAAAAATCAGCTCAGACTGAAATGAGAAAAAGCAGCAGGCAGTGCCTGGAGGACACACAAGCCAGCTGCAAAATTAACAGAGAACCTTGTTCTTCCCACAGCCATTCAGCAGCTGTAAAATGCTCTGTCCACCTCTCATACTGCTCTTTTACCAATGATGCCCAGGCTATCTTAGCTATCTAATAGCTATTATTAGCTATTTTTATTTTATTTATTACTGGGTGCACCCAATTAGTGAACAGCCCTCTCCTCATGACAGCATCCAATCCCTGGTTAATCCCCACTTTTCCAAATCCCACCTCACAAATAGCGTCCAATCCAGAACTGATTCCCGCTCTCCCCAGACCCTCCTGACTCCCTTTGGCGGGAACCTAAAACTTACAAAAGACACTTCATCCTCCAATTTCCTGGTTTCCAAGCTTCCTCTGGAGTGCCCTTACTCCTGATTTACAAATAAATCTGATGTTAATCAGATGGCAGTCTTCTTCCCGGTGGTTCTTTGGCTGATTTGGCTTTAACAGGAAGCAAGTTAGTATCAGGATCATGTTTTATGATTTTTGCTAAATTTTCATCTCAGCAGTTAAGGTTTATACTTTTTAATAGCTACAAACAAAGATACATGCTTTCTCTAATGGTTCCATAAGCACATTTCTAGGAAGGAATTTCCCCTATCCCCATCATACAGTCCTCTAATATCTGTTTAAAAATGGCTTTAGTCATTTTATCCGGTTCAAATTTCGGCGATTTCAGTTTAAGTGACTTCGGTTCTGAATTCCTGGGTTACATTAAAAGGTAGCAGATGGGGGTTGTTGGGCTTTGAGGGTGTAAATTTTTTATGTAGTTACTGTTAGCTCAATGAGGACGGGCTGGATCATTTAAAAAAGGCTTCTGGAAGAGGAAGCCCCAAGCTTCACCCGTGTTTTTCCGGGCGACCCCGGAGGCACAAATTGCCGAATGACCTTTTTGAATATAGAGGAAAGGGGTGCGTCTGTCTTCTTCGGGAACGATGCACATTTGGATTCAAGCCTGACAGCCCAAAACCTTGTACCTGGAGCCGGGTGATGGTTCCACCCCGGGTCTCTGGGAAGGAGTCCCGAGGGTCTCTGGACAGGGTGCTCTTGGGCGTGGGCCGCCTCGGCTGCCCAAGCCCCCAGTTCTCCGCTGCGCGGCGCCGGAACTGTGTCTTGCTCCCGCGCCGCCTCCAGGTTTCCCGCGTTATTGACTCAGTCCCCCCCTTGGCAGCCTCCCTCGAGCGGACTGTGGCGCACATCTGCCTCGTGCCGGGGGCCCGCCCCCGGGCTATGCTGCCCACGCCCAGAGCCTTCCGCCCGTCTGGTCCGGCGCAGTGCAGCAGAGCGCGCTCCCGCTCGGGGCCGGCCCGGCTCGCGCGCACGCGCGCTGGGACCCCCGCCCTCAGAGGGGAGTGGGGGCAGAGGGGGCGGTAACGGGGGAGGGGAAGGAGAAGGAGGAGGCGGTGGCCGCATCGCCTCCGGCGGGGCTCGAGCTCGCCCTCGCGCGTGCCCTCCGCCTCGCCCGAGCCCCGCGAGGGTGAAACGCTTTCTCCCGGCATGCAGCGGGAGGAGGGATTTAACACCAAGATGGCGGACGGCCCGGATGAGTACGATACCGAAGCGGGCTGTGTGCCCCTTCTCCATCCAGAGGTGAGGAACCGCGCCGAGCGCATTCCTCGCCCTTCGGGCCCCGACCGTTCTCCCCCGAACTTGCGGAGGGCTATGGCCTAACCGTGTGGGGGTAGTGGAACGTGCCGAAGTTGGGGAGGGCGGGGAGGCAAATCCAGGCCCGAGCGCGGCTGCGAGCGGATAACGGGGTGGAGATAGCGGGGCGGGCCTGGTCGGGGCGGGCTCTGGGACGCAGTCCCTGGCTGTGCCTAGAGGACAGAGGTGGAGATGTTGATGGTTCTGCTCTGTCGCCACGCTGCTCGCGGGTGCACAGGTGACGGGGGCCTAGTGCTGGCTTGGAACCGCAGCTTACGCCCCTAGTCCCGCTCCAAGCTTCTCGGGGGCGAGGACAGAGCGCGTCTGGTTTTGATTTCTTCTCCTTTGCTTCGCTGTGGTGAATGGTGGTAGCTCTTCCTCCCATTTAGCTCATCACTGTGGGTAGTGCAGGGTAAGAACACAGTTTCTGTATAAAGTGATGTCCTTCCAGGTTATGCCATAGGCAGCACCTCGGGCGCCTTGTGTCGGATGTCCTTATATGAGCGTTTGTCCTTATGCGATTAACGAGAGAGGTCAAAACTTTTGGGAATAGAGCCACGCTTACACTAGCTTGTCAAAGTATGGGTTGTTTTGTTTTGTTTTTTTGGTTTTGTTTGTTTTTTGGAGCCAGGGGAAGACAGTGCAACACGTTTCCCATCACAACAGGAGTATCTTCCCATGTAAGTAAACAGTGTCCCGCTCCAGGATCTGTCATATTCTGTACTTGTTTACTTCTAGTTTATAGCTGAGCTAGTGCTAGTTCAGTCCTGGAAGCAATTCGTGATGCATTCCAGTTTTCAATGATTCACAGTTAGGTGTGGGTCAGGTAGCGGCAAAGCTTACTGAAGAACTGTAGTTTTTATGAGGTTAAGGGATGAAGACAACCTTTGTGTTGTAGTGAGGGGAACCAACATGGAAGTGTCTATCTGGTTACTTTACAGTAGAATGATTCTACTTGTTTCTGAACTTTGGGCTATATTGCATGCTTTTATTATTTAGTAAAATGTAAATAAAGGTACACACTTAAACATGTTCTGTATTAATACTCAATCACCCTCTTACTCATCACTTTGCTTTACCACAAACAGATGGGACCGTTCCTTAGGAATATGCCTGAGCCACTGTCCATAGAAAAGGCTTCTCTGGATTTCTGAGAAACAGAGCTGTCCAGTAAAACTAAATATTTTTGTGACCAAGGTAGTAAGGTTTTTAGAACTGTCATTGGAGCTTAGGCCTGAAAAATCTACCAAGAAACAAAGTAGTTTTCAGATGATGCATTGAAAATAGTGCTAAGGAATATTTATTATTCGTCTATTCCTGTGAAAGTTTCAAATACTTAAATATTGATTTTATGTATTTTAACATACTGTTCTCTTGGTAAACCTTTGCTTTGTAAAATAGTACATTGTTTGGTACTTTGGTAACAATCCAGAGAGAGATTGCTTGGTATAATGAAATGGCCTGTAGGCTTGAAATTTACAGACCAGTCTTCCGGGTGCCATGTAATAGAATGCTATTAGAAAATCGATTGAAAGTGGAAGTTGATATCGATATCTACCATTCCTTTTCACCTAGCAAACACAAAGTCTGATTAGATGTTATGAGTCTTAAGCTTAGAATTACAAGAGCTAAGGTCTTTCTGCATTTTTCCTGTGGTTAGTGTTGCGTGCATACCTGGTAAAGTTCTGCTTCCTTGCAGTATGTGCTCGGGCAAGCTACTTCTGAGTTCTAGCTTCATCGTTTATAATACTGGTTTGGAATAATAACTGATAGGCTATTGTGAGGATTGAGACGATGTATTCTTTTTTTGTTAAAATAAGCAGTGTTTTCACCTTCTTTTGGAAAGAAACCCATTCTCTGCCTTGGTAAGCAAATAAAAATGCTTTTAACTTCTTTTAGAAGAGAACATAGACCTTTGGTCAGACAGACTTAGGTTCCAATCCGTATTTGTAGTAATTAGCCGAGGGACCTGAGACAAGCACTTAATCTCTTTAGGTCCCAATTTGTTCATCAGAAATGGAGATGTGGGCTAGTTCACTTAGCTGTAAGGGATTAGGTGAAGCTGTAGGTGTTGAGGATTAAGAATTGGCACATTGTAGGTGCTCAGTTAATGTTACTTCTTTTTCCTCTACCAGAAGAAGGAGGGAGATGTTACACATTTTGGTTTTGTTAAATGGTTTGGAGACTTGTGTGGACTTTAATTTATGGAATAGAATCTTGTAGGGACAAGTTTTATTTTACTTTTTATCTTAATTTAACACTGTGTCACAAAAATAGTTTCTCACTTAATATTTGTTGAACAGACGAATTATTATTTGTAGGATAAAGAAATAAGCCATTTCATAAACCTTCTGTTAGTATGCAAACTGTGCACTCTTAAAACCATTCTCAAGGGATTACGTAATTAGATAAACAGTGAAACCTTTTTAGAGATATTTCCTGTGAGAGAACCTTTTTAATTAAGTGATCCATTCATTTAGTCAGTCTTTTAAACATTTGTTTATTTTGTTTGGGTCAGGTACTGTGCTGGACTCTTAAGACTTTGGGATTTTTGTGTTAAATTCAGTGAGAGACAGGATAGGGTTAAGAGCCACTGGTGATAAGCAGAATTTGGGTTTTGCCACTTGCTATTATCGTGGTTCATTTACATTTGTAAAATTGGGTCAGTATCTCTTAGAGTATTTATTGTGAGTATTAAGTAGTATAATAATGTTTTTAAGTGTTTATATAATGTTTATAAAGCAGTCATCCCAGACTGAGGCTGCCAAACAAATCTAACCTTCTGAAAGTCCTGGCATGTAGCGAATACTGGTGCTATTACTTTGTTTTCTGATGAAATAGGTGATTATTCATTTTATCATAATGGAAGAAATTAGAGGTTATTTGGGAAAAGATGAACTGATTGTCATGGGATTAGGGTGCTAATCCTAACTCTTGACTTTAGGCTGTTGTACCTTTAACTACTCTTAGTTTTTTTGCTTTGAAGATGAAAGAGTTAGACTAGATGATCTCTTAAGATTTCTTTAAACTCTAATGTTGTGATTGTATGTTGTGAGTTTTCAGAATCAGTAGGTTTGAGCATCTACTACGTGCATAGCACTGTGCTAGGTTATATGGGTGAAAATAAAATAAATAGGATAGCTCCTGCTCTCCAGAGTTGGTGATCTAATTGGGAATATATACGCTGTTAAGTGTGAAACACTTAACAGAAGGCAAATAAGTGCTGAATTGAGTAGTGTAGCCTGCAAGCAGTGTCAGATTTCTGTCATCTAGAATGGTTAGAAGAAAGACTTTAGCAGGGACATAGAGACCATATGTTGGTCTACAATCCAGCTGACTTGCTATCATCACTCTTCCGTTTCACCCGCTAGTATATCCTCAGTAAGCCTTCCTAACTCTTTCATAGAATGAGGCCACAATACCCCCCTTTGCCAGAGTATTATTATAGGGACTCTCTGTTTCAGCAAGATCTGACTCAGAGCTTTGAACTGGATTGCCTAGATTATCTAGGGCTTTCATCTCTTGTTTTCTTTTTTTCTCAATTTAAGAACTTCTGTCACTGCCTTTTCTTTAGTTTCTCTTTTTTAAATGGTATATATATATGGTTTTTTTTTTGCTTTACATTAATTTTGTCCATATTCATGTCTCATTTTTTTGTTTAAAATTTTAAGGCAAAATATTACTACGTCTCCTGCCTTCAGATTTAAAAAAAAAAAAATCTCTTTTTTGAAGTTCTCTTTAGTGAAAGTGATTTTGCCTTTTTCCGTTACTATTTTTTTGCCCTATCATGTAGTTAGAGATACATGTGTACACATAAGTAAATTAATTCATTTGCTTTCAGAAAGTAGATAGAAAATTTCTTTGAAAATTGCTTTTCTTCTTCTGTTGGGTTACCGGCACACGCTTTCCCTTTAAAGTATGTCTTTCTGGCCGTCTTTAGAATCTGATGCCTTTTTTTATTCGGGAGGAACGCTATAGGTCATGTAGTTGTAATTTAGATTTAAGAACACTGTACCTCAAGCATAGTAATCACTGAATCAATGTATATAAAATACAAATGCAACTGATTGGTGACCTCATAGATTGTGGCAAAGCCAAAGTTGCAAACTACTGACCTATAATTTAGCTGTGAGAAATTAAGCTGTGAGAAATGCCATTTTACAGTTTTGACTTCTTTGTTTTATTTTGCTCATTATTTTTATTTAGTTTGAGAGAATCATTCTAAAAATATTTAAGAACGGACTGTGGAGTGGATAGATATAAGATAGAGGTTAAAAGTGTGAGTACTAGTGTATGGCTGCTTGAGTTTAAATTCTAGTGTTGCCACTTACTAGCTATGTGACCCTGGGCAAGTTATTGAATTGTGTCCTAATTTTCCAGATTTAAATGAGAGTATAATAGCACCTACCTCATGAAGTTGTTGTGAAAGTTAAATGAGATAATATATGTAAAGTTCTGAGTCTGGTGCTTAATAACACGATACATGTTAGCTGTTAATGTTGTGGTAAGAAATTAGTAATTCTCAAGCAACAGTAGTATACATTATTATTGGGTATGGAGGCAACTAAGTAGGTAAGAAAATTAAAATTGGGGATTGAGGAGAGGATAGGCAGAGGACTCTATTTTAAGCCTTTTTTATATTATTTATTTATTTTTAAATGTGTGCTTTGATATGAGGAGTGTTTGTTGAGCATCTAAGTATGATCTTGATGCTTTGATAGTCCACAGAGTAATGGGGAATATAAAATAAGGCATTGCAGAATAACAAAAGATTAACTGTAGGCCTCCAGATCCCTCACACTAGATGAAAGTGAGCATGTTAAAATTTTGTTAAAAGTTAAAAACCCATGGCAAACCTCTTTTCCTCTAGAAAGTATCCTAAGGTTATGTTAGGGTAATTAGGATTAGTTAGTTAAGGCATCTTGATATAGTGTACTTTTTTAATGGAACCTCCTACAATCACACAGTCCAAAAAACATTATTTCAATACAAGGTTACATGAAATTCTCTTTCACAGCATCATCTAACTCTAATATTATTTGTAATTAGATTCTGTCACCGATAGGTAATTTAAGAATAAAATATCAAATACTTAAATTTTTTTTTTTAATGTTTATTTTTGAGGGGGAGAGGCAGAGAGAGAGAGGGAGACACAGAATCCAAAGCAGGCTCCAGGCTCCGAGCTGTCAGCACAGAGCCCGACGCGGGGCTCAAACTCGGGAACAGCAACATCATGACCTGAGCTGAAGCCGGATGCTTAACTGACTGAGCCACCTAGGCGCCCCAAATATCAAATACTTTAAACTTTGGAATTAGAAGAATTGATTCAAGGCAATATTGTATTTATAGAAAATGAAAGTAAAATTCTCACACAATGTAATAATTTTCTAATTGTAGGATAATATTTTCTATTAAAATATCCTTAGAATAGAGCTACAGGCAACTAATTTGAAAGTACAGTGAAATTTAGCTTTCTGTGAAGGAAATATTGCAAAGAACTTAATTTCCTGAATTATAGAGGGATAAACAGAATATTTTTGTCTTCTGTTTTAATCGGTGAAAATTTGCCATATTATTCCATTTTCTAGGGTTGATACATACTAAATATGATAGAATCTCAGATAAATTGCAATATTATAGTGTCTTAAGCTTGTCTTTGTGATTATCAATGATTATTGAGGAGATGGAGATGAGGGGGTTAAATGTATCTGAAGGGTTTTTTTTTGTATATATGTTAGATAGCTTGTATCTTTTTTTTTTTTTTAATTTTTTTTTAACGTTTATTTATTTTTGGGACAGAGAGAGACAGAGCATGAACGGGGGAGGGGCAGAGAGAGAGGGAGACACAGAATCGGAAACAGGCTCCAGGCTCTGAGCCATCAGCCCAGAGCCTGACGCGGGGCTCGAACTCACAGACCGCGAGATCGTGACCTGGCTGAAGTCGGACGCTTAACCGACTGCGCCACCCAGGCGCCCCTGTATCTTTTTTTAATGCTTATTTTATTTTGAGAGAGTGAGAGAGAGCCTGTGTGCACACACGAGTGGGAGAGAGGGAGAGAGAGAATCCCAAGTAGGCTCAGTGCTGTAAGTGCAGAGCATGACATGGGGCTTCAATTCACGAGCCCGTGAGATTATGACCTGAACTGAAAGAGTCGGACACTTAACTGACTGAGCCACCTGGGTGACCCTAAATAGCTTGTGTTTTTCAATTGGTTATTTAATACTAGGAAAAATCAAGTGAAAAAATAGTAACCACTGATTGAGAATTTACTGTACTGTACCCTTGTGAATTAAAAAAAAAAAATTTTTTTTTAACATTTATTTAGTTTTGAGAGAGACAGAGACAGAATGTGAGTGGGTTAGGGGCAGAGAGAGAGACACACACAGAATCCGAAGCAGGCTCCAGGCTCTGAGCTGTCAGCACAGAGCCCGACGTGGGGCTCAAACTCAAGAGCTGTGAGGTCATGACCTGAGCCAAAGTTGGACGCTCAACCGACTGAGCCACGCAGGCACCCTTACCATTGTGAATTTTTAAAAATGACTTTTTGGATTACCAACATTTGTTAATTTATGAAGGATTTAATGAGGGATGAACGAACCTATCCCTGTTCTTATGATTGATAAACAAATAAGTAAGTCCTTCACTGAAAAGAGAAGTTATTTGTTGTGTAAGAATCCTTGAGTTGCAAATGTCTCCAACCCTTTAAAAATTCTTTTTAAAAGTGTTTATTCATTTTTTGAGAGAGAGAGAGAGAGAGAGAGACACCAAGTGTGAGTGGGGGAGGGGTAGAGAGAGAGAGAGGGAGACACAGAATCTGAAGTAGGCTCTAGGCTCGGAGCTGTCAGCACAGAGCCCGACATGGGGCTCGAACTCATAAATCATGAGATCATGACCTGGCTGATGTTAGAAGCTTAACTGACTGAGCCATCCAGGAGCCCCATGTCTTCAATCCTTTTAAAACTAACTTGGGCAAAAAGGAAGTTACTGATTCCTATAATTCTAACTTAGGATAGCAAGAGACTCAAGGATCCCTGGAATCGGAGCCAAGAATGTCAACAAGACTGTTTTTCCTCTATCCTCATCTCTGCCTTTCAGCTCTATTTTCTCCTAATGTAGGACAGCTGCTTCTCTGTAGTGGCGATTTGGATGTGGATTTTTTTTTTTTTTTGCCATATGTCTCAAATACCAGCTAACCATTAGAGGGGGACTGCATGTTTTCCCTTTTCCACATTGGAATTGGGTTTTCCTGATTTAGGTTTTTTTCCATTCTTACAGCCATGAGATAGGGCCTGTTATTTGCTAAGATCTCTTGGTTGGATTTGGGGGAAGAACAGTTTCCTTAAGGAATGCTAGCATGTGAAATTGTTTCTGTCCTCTATACTCTTAATTTAAAGAACTTTTTGTTTGCTTTGTTTCCAGCCATCCAGTTTTGTTGTTGTTGTTGTTGTTGTTGTTGTTGTTGTTGTTGTTGTTGTTATGCTTTAAGAGGTGTTGTAATAACATTGAACTCATTCTTAATGCCAAATGTTCTAGTTGGGTTACTGAATAACAAATAACCTAGACCAGGGGTTGGGAAACTTTCTGTAAAGTTTCCAGATAGTAAATGTTTTCAAGTTTGTGGGCCATATGAGTCTCTTTGGCAACTACTCAGTTCTGTGGTGGTCATATGAGAGCAGCCAAAGACAATATGGAAATGATTGGATGTGCTGTGTTCCAATAAAACTTTATATATAAAATCAGGTGATGGGCCAGATTTGACCTGTGGGCTAAATTTGCCAGGGCTATATTTGTCCCTTATCTGGGCAATACATAGGTACTCCAAGAAACTTATATTAAAATATAGATTTCAGTGCATTGAATCCCATTAATCACTGGTATTCAGTAACTTTATCACAACTGGGTTTGTGTGGGAGATGGGTTAGGTGAAGTAAGAATATGAGTGTGTGTGTGTGTGTGTGTATTAGAATGTTACTGAGAATTTTGTTAGAATACACTTATTTCCATGCACACCTCTCACAGTTTCCAATTTAGTATGTGGGTTTGTGGTATGCATATTTTGAAAAAGCTCCAGAGATGATTCTTATCTTATAAACTCTCATATTTTGTACCCCGTTCAGTGATACATACTTGATATGTGGGAAAACTTTTACTCCAGGAGGAGGAAGGAAGGTAACTTGACATTTAATATATGAAGCATTGTACTTATTGCTATTCATGTTATCTCTTTGGTTTGATAGATCACAGTAATGGTAATTGCTAACATTTATCAAATTATAACCATGAACTAGTCACTATCCTGAAACAGTTCTGCATATATATTCATTCATTTAATTCGTACATTTTTTCATACCTATTTTATAAATGAGGAAATAGAGGCAGAGAGAGGGTAAGTAACTTGCTGGTAAGTGGCAGTACTGAATTTGAATCTAGGCTTACTGTTTGAATTTAGTTGCTCCTTTTTAAAAGTGCAGCACAGTGTGATAGTGATAATACAGTCATAGAGTTGATTGAATAGTATTATTTGCCAAGGCACTGGTTAGCAATGCCCAGGGATTACAGATGCCTTCATTTACTTTTCAAAAATTCTTAAAAGTTTTTTTTAATAGACTTTATTTTTTAGACTAGTTTTGAGTTCACGGCAAAATTGAGCAGGAAGTACAGAGATTTCCCATATACTGGCTGCCCACACACCTGTACCACCCTCCCCATCAATATCCTGCATCAGAGTTACATTTGTTACATTTTATGAGCCTACATTGATACATCATCATCACTGAAAGGCCATAGTTTACCATAGGGTTCACTTGTGGCGTAAATTCTATGGGTTTTGACAAATGTATAATGCATCCACTATTACAGTAGTATATGGAATAGTTGCACTGCCCTAAAAATCCTCTGTGCTCCACCTGTTCATCCCTCCCTTCCTGCTAACTGGCAATCACTGATATTTTTACTGTTTTCATAGTTTTGCTGTTACTGTAAAGCCACGTAGTTGGAATCATGCAGTATGTAGCCTTTTCAGGCTGGCTTCTTTACTTAGTAATAGCATTTTAGTTTCTTCCATGTTTTTTCATGACTTGACAACTCATTTCTTTTTTAATGCTGAATACTGTTTCATTTTCTGGATATACCATAGTTTGTTTATTCACCTACTGAAGGACATTTTGGTTATTTCTGTGTACTGCTCATTTACTTTTTACAGTTCTGAAAAGTAGGTATTATTGAACTGTTTATAGATTAGGAAGCAGAGTCAGAGATGTGAGGTAATTTATTCAAGTTCACATCATTAGCAGTTGGCAGAGTTTATATTAGAATCTAAACTCTGACTCCAAATTCATAATCCTTGTATATACTCTGCCATATAATTTAATAGGCCAAAACACAAATTAGTTTTGATTATATAATAGAAAAACTATCAGAGTTACTATCAGCTTTTGTTATTAAAGAAGTTAGGGGAGGACTCCCGTTTTGGCAGTTGCGGTAAGGCTACTTTTTTGAATAATTGACTTGAAATCCTAAAACTAGATTTTTGTAAAAACACTGCTTCAAAATTTTTGTTAATTCAATTGATTTTTTTTCTTTCTTCTGCTTAGTCTAAACTCATAAGGGAAAATATGTTTTCATTAATAAAATCCCTTGAAAGGAAATGAAATAACCCTAGGTATGGATCAGGGAAGGCTTTGGAGGGGTTGGAGATAAGTATTCTTAGCATTAAATCTGTGGTAGTAGCTGATGAGAGGACAAGTGCTGGCTTGAGTCTAGGCACCTCCAGTGTAAAACTTTTTGAAGAGTCACACTATCATTTGTGTTATCACCCTTCACTGTAATTATAAATATTCACTACTCTCCATTTGCAATTCTGTGACTGTGGTCATGAATAAACTGTAGACATTCTTTCTAAGGGAATTTTCCTTTCTGATTGAACACTCATTATGAATATCCAAGATCTTTCAACTCTTTGTGTAAGAAGTTAAGTTGATTTCATAAGTTTCCATTTTCTAAACTTGTTTTTTCCTTATTTGTCTTCTTTTTTTCTGTGGATAGTTGAATGTAACCAAATCCAAAAAAAGTCACACTTGGGGGAAAAAAAAATTGACAAACTAGAATCTAGCACTATAAGATAGCAGACCAAATAAAAACTTAAACTGAACTATCATCCTAACATCTGATTTATTCTATATTGTTGAATAATACATGTGAATTTTCAAGGTATCAGAAATTTAAATTCCAGTATGGGTTTTTGGCTTTTAAGAAACATGGCACATGATTATTGTTAAAAATTTAAGGAGTACAGAAGGTGTATAGTAGAAGGTAAAGTATATAACTGATGCATTTTTTCTTAATACATTTAGGACATAGTTCCATCTTAGCATATAATTATTTTTACCATTCTTTGTAATATCTAGACCTGCCTTTTTTTTTTAAAGTTCTTATATTTAATGCAGTTTTATAATATTATTTGACTATAAACAGATAAGTTAAAGTGTATATTAATAAACACAGACACAGCCTGCTGAGTTCTGTGGTTCAGGTTGTGCAGATTATTATGTTAATCCTCAAATCAGTTTTCTAGGTGTGCAGGATGGTTTAGTGTTGATCTGGCTGTATTTCATGGATGTGATACACAAAAAAAAACTTCCATGCTGTTCTGTCATCTTGGTTTCTCCTAGACCTGCCTTGTTAATGTGGTAGCTACCACCAATGACATGTGGCAATTTAAATTTAAACTAATTAGAATGAATATAATAAAAAGTTCAGCTTTTCAGTCACATTAGTCAGGTTCCAAGTGTTTATTAGCTATGTGTGGCTAGCAGCTACTGTTTGAGATAGCACAGAAATGTAGCATACGTCCATAATTGCAGAAAGCTCTATTGCACAACACTGGTCTGGATGGGTTTTTTGTTTGTTTGCTTTTTGTTTTTTTGAGAGAGACGGGTGCACAAGTGGGGTAGGGGCAAAAAGCGAGGGAGAGAGAATCATTTTCAATTAAAAAAATTTTTTTATATTTATTTTTGAGAGAGAGAGAGAGAGAGACAAGCATGAGTGGAAGAGGGGCAGACGGAGAGGGAGACATAGCATCCGAAGCAGGCTCCAGGCTCTGAGTTGTCAGGATAGAGCTGGACAGGGGCTCAAACCCACAAACTGCGAGATTGTGACCTGAGCCAGAGTCGGAGGCTAAACTGACTGAGCCACCCAGGTGCCCTGAAAATCTTCTTTCTTTAAAATTTTTTAAAAGTTTATTTATTTATTTTGAGAGAGAGAGAGAGAGAGAGAGAGAGAGCAAGGGAGGGGCAGAAAGACAGGGAGAGAAAGAGAATCCTGAGCAGGCTCTACACTGTCAGTGCAGAGCCTGATGCGGGGTTTGAACCCATGAACTGTGACCTGAGCTGAAATCAAGAGTCAAACAGTTAACCGACTGAGCCACCTGGGTGCCCCTGGATGATTTTTTAATCATGTGTATGTTTTTTAAAAATATTTTTTTTTACTGCAGAGCCATTTTTGTTGAGGTATATTTTATTTATGATAAATTGCATAAATTAAAAATTTTTAAGTTGATAGTTTTTCTTTAACTTAACTTTTTATTTTGAGATCATTTAGATTCACATGCAGTTGTAAGAAAAAGTGCACAGAGATCTTGTGTACCCATTACTCAGGTTCTCCCAATGGCAACACCTTGTAGAATTATAGAGTAATATCACAACTGGGAGATTGATATTGAATCACTGAAGATATAGAACATTTGCATCACCAGAAAGATCCTTTGTATTGCCTTTGTATATCATGCTAATCTAGTATCCATTTCTGTAGTTTTTGTAATTTTAAGAATGTTATTTAAATGGAATCATAATTGTTTGTAACCTTATGGGTGTGGCTTTTTTCAATCAGCATAATACTCTGGAGATTGATCTGGTTGTAGCGGACATCATCAGTTTGTTCCTTGTTATTACTGGGTAGTATATGGATATACTACAGTTTGTGTAATCATTTACCTATTGAAAGATATCTGGGTTGTTTACAGCTTTTGGTTATTATAAATGAAGCTACTTTAACCATTTGTGTGCATTTCATAAGTTGTAAACATAAGTTGTCATTTCTCTGGGATAAATGCCTGGAAGTGCAATTACTGGGTTATATGGTAGTTTTATGTCAGTGTTTTTAGGAAACTGTCAAGCTGGTTTCCATAGTGACTGTACACAACCAGCAGTGTGTGAGTGATCTGATCTCTGTATCCTCACCAGCATTTGGTGTTGACACTTAATGATTGTAGCCCATTTTAATACGTATATGATTATAAGTCATTGTGGTGTTAATTTGCATTTCCCTAATGGCAGATGATGCCAGCTATGCTTACATGTGCTTATTTGCCATCTTTATATCCTCTTGGGTGAAATATGACTTTATATCCTCTTGGGTGAAATCTTTATATCCTTTTTGTTTGCTAGGGCGTACAAACACCACACACAAGATAGCTTAAATAATGGAAATTTATTTTCTCATAGTTCTTGAGACTGGAAGTCCAACATCAAGGTATTAGTAGGTTTGGTTTTTTCTGAGGTCCCACTCTTTAGCTTATAGATGACTGCTCTCTTGCTGTGTCCTCACATGGTTTTTCCTCTGTGCTCACAGTGCCCCTGGTGTCTGTGTCCAGATATCCTCTTCCTTTAAGGACACCAGTTAGATTGGATTAGGGTCCACCCTCATGACCTCATTTAAACTTAATTCCTTCTTTAAAGGGCCTGCTCCAAATACAGTAACATTCTGAGGTACTGGCAGCTAGGCTTCAACAAATTGATTTTGGGGTGACACAGTTCAGCCCATAACAATGTCTTGTGCCAGTTTTTTTTTCAATTGATTCTTTATTTTACTGGTGAGTTTTGAGAGTTTTTAGTATGTATATTAGACACTAGTTCTTTGTCTTAGTTTGCAGATATTTTCTCCCAGTCAATAGCTTGTCTTTTCAACCTCAACAGGGTCTTTATTAGAGGATAAGTTCAAATTTTGATGAGACCCAGTTTATACATTTTTACTTTTATGGGCTGTATTTTTTTCTGTCAAGTCTAAGATTCTCCTTGCCTAGCCATAGATCTCAAAGACTTTCTTTTTCTTGTTTACAGTTTATAGTGTCGTTAAAATATTGAAGTTCAGGATCAGTTTTGAGGGTTTTTTTGCATAAAGTGTGACAATTAGGTTGAGGGTTTTTGTTTTTTGGGTTTTTTTTTTTGTTTTTTTGTTTTTTTTTTGCCTGTAAAGGTCCAGCTGCTTCAATACCCGTTGTTGAAAAGCTTACCTTTCTTCCACTGAATTACTTTTACATTGTTGTCAGAAATCAGTTGAACATATTTGTGTGTGTTTATTTCTGGGTTCTGTGTTCAGCTTTATTGATCTATGTATCTATCCCTCAGCCAACACTATACCATCTTGATTACTGCAGCTATATAATAGGTCTTGAAATTGAGTCACTGCTTTCTTACTTTGTTAATCTTTTTTCAGAATTATTTTAGCTATTTTGCCTTCCTATATAAATTTTAGAATAACCTTGTCTACATCTACAAAAATTTTTGCTAGGATTTTGATAGGAATTGCGTTAAACCCATGTATCAATGTGGGGAGAATTGGCATCTTTACCATGTTAAGTCTTCCAATCCATGAATATGGTATGTCTGTTTATTTAGATCTTTGATTTCTTTCATCAGTGTTTTGTGGTTTTCAGCATAAAAGTACTGTATATGTTTAGTTACACTGATTTCTATCCTCTCAGGCTGACTTATGGCATCTCTCCAGCAGTTCTCATACTCCTACTTCATCAGTTTTTAGCTTTATCAGATTATATGTACTAGTGATAATTTCTCCCATCCTAAAAAAATCCCCAAACCAAACCATATTTTCTTTTTATCCCACTTACCTTCTGTCTTCTGCCCTATTTCTTTGCTCTTATTTATAGCAAAACTCCTCAGAAAAGTTGCTTATATTTGCTGTTCCCAGTTCCTTTCCTTCCCGTCTTATCTTTAATCAGTCCAGCCTGGCATATGCCCTACCTTGTCAAAGTAAAGCAGCATCTATGTTGCTAAATCCACTGGTCAGCATGAGGCCCTTATCCTTCTTGACTTTTAATTTCCATTGATACAGTTGATTTCTCCTGGATAAACTTTCTTCACTTTGATTCAGGGAAATGCAGATCAAAACAAGGTATAAGTTTGGTACCCATCGGATTTCCTAAAAATTAAGTTTGGTAAATCCAAGTATAGTGAAAGGAAAACTGCATTGCTAGTGAGAGTATAAACTGGTATTACCACCTTAGAAAGCAATTTAATGAAGTTGAAGATACTCAAAGTCCTTTTATCCAGAAGTTCTACTACTAGGTGTTTACCACAGAGAAACTTTTACTGGTAAGCTCTGTGTAAGATTGTTCATGGTTTATAATGGCAAAAAGTCTCAGGGAAATGTATGGTATTTATTCATCTAATCAAGTTCCATGTAGCAGTTGCATTGAATAAACTAGAACAACATCTATCAGCACAGAAAAATCTAAGAAACGTGATGTTAAGTGAAAAGTACTAGGTATGAAAGGACAAATACTTTATGATGTATTTGTATATAATAAGATATTAAGTGAAACTCTTCTTGTCATCTAAGCATGTTTCTTGGAGCTCAAAGCTGAGGACAGTAGCTGACAAAAGATCCCTGTAGTGTAAACAGAGATGCTGAACTTGATGGGAAGTGGCCATGATTTGTCCTGGAACTCTATTACCTCCAGCTTATACAAAATAGAGACTTTACTGGGAAGAAGGGCTCTTTGAAGAGTTATCAAGGCAAAATGGAGTGATGTAGTGTTTTTATTGTCCTTTGTGGGTTGCAAACAATTTCTTTGAAAGATGGGCACTTTTCAGGAGGGAAAATGTGTCTATAGCTGGATGTCTGCTGGGTTGCAAAAAATAGTTAGGCTTCTCTTGGGATGCTGTCTTGTTAAAGAATTCATGGAAAAGTGTGATTTGGGTCCCCTGGAGTTTTTGAAGGCCCAGAGATGGGGGGCTGCTGCTGCTTTCCTGGTGAAGTATAAAGGTAAGGGATACATAAAATAGCCTTGCAGTGGAAGAGCCAGAGAGAGGGCTTCCTCTGTGTGTGCAGTGATGTTAAGAGTATTTCCTTTGGACCAGGCAAACACTTTAGAGGCTAGATAGGCTAGAGCCATCATGAAATAAACTTACCAAAAGAAAGTTTTCTGCTTGGCATAAGCAACCCCAGGGTTATACCACTAGCATAAGAGCTGAGGAGGAGTTTTAGAAATGAGCTAGAGAATGCCTATTTTATACCAGAAAATGTTACAGAGGGAGGTTCTGTCAGAGAAAACCAGAGCTGGACAATAGTTAGAATGGGAAAAATGAATTTCATTCAGGAACTATTACAATAGGGAGGAAAGAAGCCCCTCAGTATAGAACTGGGCTCAGTTCTGAATACAGCAGGGACAACTGGGGATTTATAACAGAATGAGGGGCTCAGTGGATGGGAATACTAAAAGGAGACATCAAGGGTAGGGGGATTCTTGCTAAACTAACTCAACAGAATTCTTTCTGAAAGCTAAACTGTGCAGTCCTAGTAAAGTTATGGGGAATAAGGGCGAGGCCTAGTTGAGAAGAGGGCTCAGAGGACTCTGACCAAAGTTTGGTTAAGAGTTACTGTTTGTCCTCATGGGGTGAATTTCAGAAATCTCAAAATGCTCCACAGGAGAGAGCCACATTATCACCAATGATTGAGGGTATTTGATAGCCAAGAGAAAACTACAGATAGCACCAGTTTATGTAATATGAACTTGCCTCTGTCCTATGGTAAGCAGAATGATGGCCCCCCAAAGATATCAAGTCTTAATCCCTGGAACCTCTGTTACTTTATGAAGGGAAAAGAGCCTCTAGGGATAATTAAATAAAGGGTCTTGAGATGGGGAAGTTATCTTAGATATCCAGGCAGACTCTGATTATAATCACATGTATCCTTATAAAAGGGAGGCAGAAGGAGATTTGAACACACACACATGCAGAAGGCTATATGAAGCAGACTGGAGAGATTCGGAGATGCTGGCCTGAAATTGGAGTGATATCGCTACAACCCAGGGAATGCCAGAAGCCACCAGAGCTGGAAGAGGCAAAGAATGGCTTCTACCTTAGTACCTCTTCAGGGAGCATGGCTCTGTTGACACCTGTGATACTGATGTTTGATTTTGGACTTCTGATCTCCAGAACTATAAGATCATATATTTGTGTTGGTTTAAGCCACTAAGTTTGTGGTAACCTATTACACCTGCAATGGGAAACTAACACACCATCACACAGTACTGTAATTATTGTTTGCAGAACACAGAAAACGGGATCACTAACTCTGCCTGAGGGAAACAAGGAATGTTGTAATGACATTTGAATTGTGAATTGAAGGATTTGTAAAAGTTTGCCAGACCTGAGATGGGGTGTGTCTTCTAAGTGGAATAGCTAACATGAGCAAAAGGACACTGAGGTTTTCAATATACAAAACCTTGCAATGGCTGTTAAACATACAGGATGTTGGGGCGCCTGGGTGGCTCAGTTGGTTGAGTGTCAGACTTCTGCTCAGGTCATGATCTCACAGGCTCTCTGCTGTCAGCTCAGAGCCCGCTTGGGATCCTGTGTCTCCCTGTCTCTGCCCCTCCCCTGCTCTGCTCTCTCTCTCAAAAATAAATAAACATTTAAACAAACAAAAACATGTAGGATGCTTGGAAGGAAATGGTGGATACCAAAGCTGGAAGAAGTTGGAGCCAATTCATGCAATTTTGCATGATTACTGAAATGTTACCGTTTTAACCTATATACATGATTATAGATTTTAAGCAGGGGAGTGATTGGAACAGCAAGGTAGACAGACTATTTGAGAAGGTATTATAGAGGCAATAACAGAAAAGAACTGATGAATTTGTTTGGAGAAAAATAGTAAGACTTGGTAGCTAATTAATTACACCTGAAGTGCACCTAGGTGGCTCAGTTGGTTAAGCGTCTGACTTTGGCTCAGGTCATGATCTTACAGTTTGTGGGTTTGAACCCTGCATCAGGCTCTGTGCTGACAGCTCAGAGCCTGGAGCCTGCTTCAGATTCTATGTCTCCCTTTCTCTCTGCCCCTCTCCTGCTCACATTCTGTCTGTCTCTCTCTCTCAAAAATAAATAAACATTAAAAAAAATAATTACACCTGAAATTTTGGGAGACTAAATCAAGATTGAATGAGATTTAATATGAACATTTTGGTAGTTGGAAATGCCTTTTAGTAAATCATACAGGAAGGAGGAAAAATGTATTGTGGAGGTGGTGAGGAGGAAAAAAAAATGATTAGATGATCTTTTAAAATTGTACATCTGATTGGCACGAAAACAGACACTCAGATCAATGTAACAGAATAGAGAACCCAGAAATGAACCCACAAACGTATGGCCAACTAATCTTTGACAAAGCAGGAAAGAATATCCAATGGAATAAAGACAGTCTCTTCAGCAAGTGGTGCTGGGAAAACTGGACAGCGACCTGCAGAAGAATGAACCTGGACCACTTTCTTACACCATACACAAAAATAAACTCAAAATGGATGAAAGACCTAAGTGTAAGACAGGAAGCCATCAAAATCCTCGAGGAGAAAGCAGGCAAAAACCTCTTTGATCTTGGCCACAGCACCTTCTTATTCAACACATCAACAGTAGCCAATGTATGGAAAGAGCCCAAATATCCATCAATGGATGAATGGATAAAGAAGATGTGGTATATATATACAATGGAGTATTACTCGGCAATCAAAAAGAGTGAAATCTTGCCATTTGCAACTACATGGATGGAACTAGAGGGTATTATGCTAAGCAACATTAGTGAGTCAGAGAAGGAAAAATATATGACTTCACTCATATGAGGACTTTAAGACACAGAACAGATGAACATAAGGGAAGGAAGCAAAAATAATATAAAAACAGGGAGGGGGACAAACCATAAAAGACTCTTAAATATGGAGAACAAACAGGGTTACTGTAGGGGTTGTGAGAGGAGGGATGGGCTAAATGGGTACGGGACATTAAGGAATCTACTCCTGAAATCATTGTTGCACTATATGCTAAATTATTTGGATGTAAATTAAAAAAATAAAATTAAAAAATAAATTGTACGTGTAATCTGTAATTTTGCTCAGAACTTCCTGATTGTTAACTACTGAGCTAGGTACCTGAGTGCCTTTGTTCGCAATTGAAGATGTGATTTGTGAATTTCTTCTTTTAGGCTTTTCAGTGTTTCTTTGCCATGATATTTGCAATTTGGTAATTAAATTTGAAACCTAATGTACACGTGCACTTGACTGACACATTTAAAAAACAAACAAAACAGCTTACAGTGCTTAAAAGGTACTTCCTCAGAATTTGCCACAGATAGGACATTTTGTGTTTGCCCTGTAGTTTTCTGGAGCCAAATTGGAAGTGTGACCAGCACTTGAGCTTGGACTACTGGTGAGAAGAGTTGGCTGTGGGTGTGAAAGGCAGGAAGGAGAGGTGACTTCCATAAGATTTTCAGGCCAACTAGGAGATATATTAAAAGAATGCTGGTCCGAATCCTGTAGTTGGAAGATAAAATTGAGAATCTCTAGTGAAATATGAAATTTGATTTGTTATAGTTTACAGTCCAATGGTCAAGAGAATGTTAGGGGAGGACTAAGAAGGGAATGCCTAAGAAAAAAACATCTGAGTTTAGTTAGGAAATGTAAGATTAACCTGAATGTTCAAGTGACTAGGAAATGTTTCAGTATATCAGTTTAAGTATTTTGTAGTGGTAAAAAGCATTACTTATAAAAACTACCTGTAATGGTATGAAGAAATGTAAAATGGAAGAATATAAAATATGAGTACTATAATTACAGACTACATAAAAGTATTTGGACAAATAAGGATTGTATAGTAGTATTGAAAGAAAATTTAAAAATTAGGTTAAATTAGAAAACATTTTCTCCTAAAAACACATAACTCTAGTCTGACAATGAAAAGAAATCCAGACAAATCCCAGTCGAGGATCATTCTGTAAAATACCTGACTACTCAAAACTGTCAAGATCATCAAAAACAAGGAAAGTCTGAGAAATTATTAAAGCCAAGAGAAGCCTAGGGAGCCATGACAACTTAAATGTAATGTGATATCTTAGATGGGATCCTGGAAGAGAAAAAGGATATTATGTAAAAACTAAGGAAATCTGACTAAAATATAGACTTCAGTTAATAATAATAGTAATAATAATAATAATAATATATTAATATTGGTTCATTAATTGTAGCAAATATGGCATACTAATGCTAGGTATTCATATTAGAGGAAACTGGGTGTGTAGAATATGAGAACTTTGCATTATTTGTAAATCTGAAACTATTCTGAATAAAAATCCTAAAAATAAAGCTTATTCCTAAGAAGGTAGGAAAGGGAGAAAAATACACATGAAGGCATCTATTCATCAAATGCCTGTGGATAGAAAAAAACAGTATGCCATATACATATGTATATAGTTACAAATATTTGTATACATATGGATTCCAGAGGGAAATAAAGTGAAAACCAGTTGTTTATTTATTTATTTAGTTTTATTATTGAGAGAGAGAGAGCATGAGGGGGGAAAGGGCAGAGAGAGAGGGAGACACAGAATCCAAAGCAGGCTCCAGGCTCTGAGCTGTCGGCACAGAGCCTGAGCCCAGTGAGGGGCTCGAACCCACAATCTGTGAGATCATGACCTTGAGCTGAAGTTGGACGCTTTAACTGACTGAGCCACCTCGCTGCCCCTGAAAACCAGTTTTTGTTTTTTTTTTTTTTTAATTTTTTTTTTTTCAACGTTTATTTATTTTTGGGACAGAGAGAGACAGAGCATGAACGGGGGAGGGGCAGAGAGAGAGGGAGACACAGAATCGGAAACAGGCTCCAGGCTCTGAGCCATCAGCCCAGAGCCCGACGCGGGGCTCGAACTCACGGACCGCGAGATCATGACCTGGCTGAAGTCGGATGCTTAACCGACTGCGCCACCCAGGCGCCCCTGAAAACCAGTTTTTAAAGAAGCTAGGTGATGAACATTTTCCCACTCTAAAGTTTGTTGGAAGCAAGCAAGATTAATTTGATAGTTGGATTGAGGTGATGGTGGCAATACTACAGTATGAGAGAACCTGTGGGTCAAATTGGATTCTTTATTAGAAGCAACAATTGTAAAAAAAAAAAAAAAAAAAGAAGAAGAAAGAGAAAGAATCAACTATCATGTAGTGTTAGCCAGGGATCCAGGACCACAGTAGAATATGTAATAAATGGGACCTGTTGCTTACTGAAAAAACTTGATTCGAAATCTTTCCATTGTATAATCAAATCATTTTTGTCTAATCTGTTAAGAGTGCAGCAAAAAAAGTTAGGAAGAATTGTCTTGAGTGTAGTGCCATCTGCTGGCACTATTACCTAAATACATTTAAAAATCATTTTATAATCTTGTAATGTTTACTGGTTTTCCTTATTCATTATTCCCTTGGTTATATTTGTTTTGTTCTTGTGCTGTCTTTTTGTTATATATAATTGATACTCCTTTTTAAAAAATCCTTATGGTATCCATAGAATTTAATTCATCACTACCTCAGGTTTTAAGAAGTTCTCACGTTTGGGTTGTCAATTTTAGCTGGAACTTAAAAGTAAGTCAAGTGTGCGTGGACCTTTTTTCCTTTTATTTGTTCTTGTCAGAAACCCTTTATAGTGCTCTAATTTTATCTCTCTACATTTAATGGGATTAAATGTGAGCGACTCAATATTATATAATTAAGTACATTTCACTTCTTGATTCAGAGTCTATCCTATTAGAATGATACCTGACAGCAGACATTTACACAGTGCAAGTCACAGGCATATACTTAATCCCTGCTGGCTTGCTAATTCACTGTGTATGTGGGCTGTGCACCAAAGATAGGCAGGTAACATGTGCCTTGTAGTTAACATAGATGCCCTAGAATGCTGTTAAATTGATTTCTCCCTCTTTTGGGGGGGGGGGTTGGAATTATGGCATCTTTTCATCTCTCTTGCTCCCTTTCTCTCTCTCCAGCAATTGTATTTTACCCCTTTTGAATTCTCTTCATATCCTTTGCCTATTTTGTCAAATGTGATGTTATTCATGCTTTTCTCAGAGCTTGGTATATGGCCAGAGAGTCCAGAACAGTCAGAAGAGTCCAGGGAGTGCACACACTCCCCAAGAACAGGAAGATGCATCCTTCTCTCACCAGGTGAACGATCATTCTTTCACATTGGTATATGTATGTTTTTATGGGGAGTGTGGCTGACCTGGGAGGCCTTCATTCATGCTGCCCTGAATTCTCTGTGTGGCCCTATTATTTTCAGACACATTTCAGTATCATCTGCCATTAAGGAAACTATATCCTTGGCTGTATTTTTTAGCATCTTTATATCTAGCATATTAGCCTTTATGTTGGAGACTGCTAATTTTTTTTAAGTTTTTTTTTTTTTTAAGAAAAAAAGATTATTTTGAGAGAGTGTGCATGTGCACATGAACAGGGAAGGGGCAGAGAGAGAGGAGGTGAGAGAATCCCAAGCAGGCTCCACACTTTCAGCATGGAGCCAGGCGTGGGGCTTGATCTCACATACCCTCATGTCCCCCACAGATGTCCCCCCTCCCACTGCCGCTTTTAAAAATGAATGTAACCTAAAGGTTTAATAAGTCTGGCATTTAAAAAAAGTTAACTAGATTGCACACAGACAGTTGGTAACTAGTTAGTTGGTTATATTCCATCTGGACATGTGAATAAACGTGTATTGTGGCATCTATCATCTTGATACACAAGCCAGCATTTGCCTGTACCTGCTGTGTGAGTTTCAGTTCTGTCATGTTGATTTCTTTTTGCAGCAGTGTGCAGCAGCTGAGCTCTCCCAGCTCCTCTCATTCTTGTCTACTATGTCAGCATTAGATTGGGGAGGTGCTTTCTCATTCCAGTTCTCTTCAACAACACCAGGGTTGTAAAAACCTTTGGCTGCGAACTAGGTACTTTAAGGATCTTCATATGGCATAATTTCTTTACTCCAATACAGAAAATCACTGTGTTAGCCTTAGAAGGGATCCTGGAGGACTTGTAATCTAGTAGTTTTTAAACTTTTTTTAAAAAAGCTGCTAATGTTTTTTCAATTAAAGAAATCTTATATAAAACCTCAGTATCTAAAAGGCAGGGTAGATAACAAAATGCTGTGTTTAAAGAATTGAGAGTAATGAAGCTCTTTAACACCTTGTTGTTGGTCCTTGAGGCACCTCAGAGAAACTCTGACCTCATTTTATTCATCCTTCTCTTTTTTTTGTTGTTTGTTTTGTTTTGAGAGAGAGTGAGAGAGAGAAAGCGCTCAGGTAGGAGAGCTGGAGAGGGAGAGTGAGTATTCATCCTTCTCTTTTTACAAATAAGGGACCTGAATCCTACAGTAGTGAATTGCCTCACTGGGTGTAGCCTAGATAAGAAAATGACAGACTTTGGATTCAGTAGCCTCTCAGTTAAGGACTTTTTCTGTTACACCAAGCTGTTGCTAATGGAATTACTGCATTTCTCAGTGCTCATGATAATTGTATTCTTAATCCCCTTGACCCATTTCACCCATCCCCTCACCCACCTCCCCTCTGTAACCATCAGTTTGTTCTTAAGAGTCTGTTTTTTGGTTTGTCTCTTTCTTTGTTTCTTAAATACTACATATGAGTGAAATCACATGATATTTATCTTTCTCTGACTTATTTCACTTAGCATTATACCCTCTCTCCATCCATGTTGCTGCAAATGGGAAGATTTCATTCTTTTTTATGGCTAATATTTCACTGTACATATATACCACATCTTTATTCATCTATCAGTGGACACTTGGGCACTTTTATTCTTGGTGACTGAATTTTTTGGCACCCTCTTAAACTTTGCACTGCCCTTACCATGTTCTGGCCTGAGGTTGCAGTACATTGTATAGTGCTTTATGTACAGCAGGCCAAACATGCTCTGTGTTTTGTTGTCATATAAAATAAACATAATTGTATCTTGGTGCTGTGTTATATTGAGGAAGCTGACTATGCATAACAAGTTTTGTTAAATACAAAATTACAACATACTAGCTTTGAATGGGATGTAATATTCTGTAAAACTGTTTAAAATTAGGAGTGTTGACCTTTTTAGAACTATTTAAGTAGATTTACATTTTATCAGAGCTGCCCCATTGTTCCTTACTCATCTCAACATAGATGCTTAACAAGCCCTCAGCATGAAGGAGTGTAAGAAAAGATAGTATCTGAAAATAATAGAAGAGTAATCTCTGTTGGTTTGTTTCTTTACCACCTTAGAGTTTATTTGGCATGTGATGAAAGTTTGAAAACTAAAAAATTTAAATGTTTGTTTTTGAGAGAGGGAGAGAGAGCGCGGGCACGGGAGCACAAGTGGGGGAGGGGCAGAGAGAGAGAGGGAGACACAGAATCCAAAGCAGGCTCCAGGCTCTGAACTGTCAGCACAGAACCCCATCGGGGGCTCGAATGCACAAATTGCAAGATCATGACCTGACCTAAAGTCAGATGCTCAACTGACTGAGCCACAGACTGTGCCACCCAGCCACCCCTAAATTTTTTTTTTAAGTTTATTTATTTTGAGAGTGAGAAAGTGTGAGCAGGGAAGGGGCGGAGAAAGAGGGAGAATCTCAAGCAGGCTCTGCACAGAGCCTGATGCGAGGCTTGAATTCATGGAACAGTGAAATCATGACCTGAGCGGAAATCACAAGTTGGACACTTAACTGACTGAGCCACCCAGGTGTCCTGTGGCATGTGATGAGGGTTTTAGAGTGTTAGATATGTACAAACTTGTTGAATCACTATGTTGTACACCTGAAGGTACTGTAATATTGCATGTTCACTATACTCAACCAAATTCAGAAATAAAAAATAGAATGCTCAAGGTAGAGGTTTTGCTGGAATAAAAGACAAATTGGTCTGAGAGAATGAGAGTTGAAGTTCAGAGTTCTGTGGAGCTAAAGATGAATTTCAGTTACAAATTTGTCACTCATCTCTAGTCTGGCAGCTTTTGTGTTTTGAGAGTATGTGCAGGGGTAGATCTATTTGAACATGCTTTTTCTCTGAAGAGGACATATTTCAGAATAAGGTAACAACCATTTCAATAATGAACCTTCTTCAAACAGTGCAAAACTGGTAGTAAAATATTGAAATGTTCTCTGTATCTCTTTTCTGAACTTTTGCCTTTGTGTAATTTACTCTTTAACAGGAAATCAAATCCCAAAGCCATTATAACCATGGATATGGTGAATCTCTTGGACGGAAAACTCATATTGATGATTACAGCACATGGGACATAGTGAAGGCTACACAGTAAGTTTTTTGTTATAGTTGTTTTCTTCTTTGATACCTATATTTTAAGTAAAATATGAGCACATGTATTTCTCCTTATTGATAATTCTCTATTTGGTGAGATATTGTTCTCATACTTTAGCTCTTTGTACAGATTTACCATGGCTGATTTAAAGATTTTGTCTAGTCAGTCCAATGTCTGGGATTCCTCAGTGACAGTTTCTGTTAATTGCTTTCTGTTCCCCTCAGTGGATTATACTTTCTTGTTCCTTTGCATGTCTTTTAATTTTTTTTTGTTGAAAACTAGACTGTTAAAATTATATGAGGTCACAGTTCTAATATCAGATTCTCCTGGGGTTTGTTGTTGTTATTTGTGCCATTTCTAAATTAATTCTGTAAACTGTCTTTGTCATGTGTGGCCACTGAAGTGTCAGCTCAGTTAGTGGTAAGTAAATGATTGGACAGAAACTTTTTTTCTTTTTTTTCTTTTTTTCTTTCACCTTTATGTATTTATTTTGAGAGTCAGAGACAGTGTGAATGGGGGAGGTGCAGAGAGAGAGAGAGCAGGAGAGAGAGAGAGAGAGAGAGAGAGAGAGAGAGAGAGAGAGAGAGACCCAAGTAGGCTCCTCACTGTTAGCACAGAGTCCCATGTGGGGCTCAAACTCACAAAATTGTGAGATCATGACCTGAGTCAAAACTGAGAGTTGGCTGCTCAACCGACTGAGCCACCCAGGTGCCCCAGAAACTTCTTAAATCCCTAGAACCAGTAAATCCTGGTCTTTGTTGAGGGACTTTCTGTATGGTTTGGACACTCAGTACTCTTCCAGGCAGTTTTCCAATGCCTTAGCCTTCATTGTTTGCTTGCCTGGAACCTCAAAGTCAATCTGATGTGAGAGCTTAGGGTTTTCTTAGGTTTCTGTTGAATATATGCACATAACCTTATGCTTGTGCATGGCTTTCTAGATTCCCAGGAATATGTCTGAGCTTTTCAAAGCCCCTATGGATATCTCATTCCTCAGCCTTTGTTTCTTTCCTCAGATTTGTCTGTTTGCCCCAGCTGTTACACATCCTCTCAAGCAACTGTGATGTTAAAACATTGGCAGTCCCCAGACAGAAGCTTTTAATCAGTTTAAGTTAGGTTCAGTAGATAAGCCTTTCAAGTGGACTCTTCTAGGGAACCACCAAACAGGTCAAACAATGACCTCTCTTTTGGAAGAAGGCTTTGCAAGAACTCCATCCCTGTTCTGCTTACTCTGGTACTAGTGTAAGGGAACCAGTATGAGTTTGCTCCTTGGTGAGTCACAGATACACCAGGTGGAGCTGTCACATTAGTTAAACTTTATTTGCAGCAAATGAGATCATGGGAAATAACTTGCAAAGCTGTGACTCCCTGAGCAAGGGTGGATGGATTCCTTTTATTTAGTGTTAAGATGAATATTTAAAAAGGAGATCCTTGTCATCATATGTAGAGATGGGCATACGGTTGCACACACACCTTAAGGAAAAGGAAACCTGCCTGTATACACATTGTATGTTATGTAAAAGAGGCATGTGCTTGGGGTGCCTTGGTGGCTTGGTTGGGCATCCAACTTCGCCTCACGTCATGATCTCACGACTCGTGAGTTCAAGCCCCACCTAGGGCTCTGTGCTGACATCTCAGAGCCTGGAGCCTGCTTTGGATTCTGTGTCTCCCTCTCTCTCTGCCCCTTCCCCACTCTGTCTCTGTCTCTCTCTCAAAAATAAATAAACGTTAAAAAAAAAAAAAAGAGTCATGTGCTCCTCCTTGGGCGGAGATTTTGGTCTTATAATGAGTAAAGGTAGTTGTCAGTCACTCTAGAGGTTATGCCACAGTCTGTGCAGGTGCGATTCAGAGGTTATGCTCAAACTGGTCTGGATGGTCTGGACTGGCTGGAGGTCCTGTCTGGGCAGTTGCTATTGCTTGAGGGGTGGTTTTGGTTTCCATTTCTGAGTTAAGAGATAAGCTGGAAAGAAGAGCTTAAGGAAAAATGTGGGATGAAGGTTGGTGAGTTCAAGCAATAAAGGTCAGGTCTTGGAGTCTAGCTGGTGATGTTGGTACCAGGAATACAAACATTTTTCAAGGCTGCTGGGAGCAGAGAGTCTGGGACTGGGACTCAGGGACTCTGGGAGTCTGGGACTCTGTGTTAAAATACCACAAAATTCTCTCTTCTTACCGAAATTCAGCTGTTTTTTTGACTGAATGCTCTTTGGATTGTTGAAAGCCTTTTGTTAATTTCCATAGTTCTGAAAGCGTTAATTTTGACAGTTTTTGCCATTTTTTTCGTTTTTTTTTTGTGGAGAGACAAACTTTCAAAGGTCCTTAGTTCACTGATGTCACTCTGCCTTCTTGAATGTTACATATAGTCAAATATCAAAGCACATTGTGCCCCCTGTATTTAGCAAACCGATTACACTGTTTTACATTCATCTTTCCTTTTGAGACTCCTTCTTTTGATATCTCCTTTCTCTCATTCGTGATTAATCTGTCTCACCCAAATGTATCATTTCCATCAGCAAATATACTCCAGTATCTTTGATCTTAAGAAGAAAACAACCACCCTTTTTTATCCCTTACATACTCTTCTAACTATTCAATTTCTTGAAAAGTATCTGTCTGTAATTTCTATCTTTAAAAACGTTTAAATTGTGAAACATTTCAATCCTACAGTGTAAAGTGTAGAGAAGAATATAACTGTCAGATTAATCAGATGCTACTAACATTTTGCTGTAATTGCTACAGGTTGCTCAGTGTACTACTCTCTTCCTTCTCAAGGGAACCTCTCTTGAAAGTGCTGTGAATTATTCTCACGAACATTCTTGTACATTTATTTCTACAAACATCTATAAAAAATATGCTGTTGTAATATATACCTAAAATTTATATAAATTGTATGCTATTCTTTTTTTTTTTTAAGCTTATTTATATATTTTGGGAGGGGAGGGGCAGAGAGAGAGGGAGAGAGAGAAACCCAAACAGGCTCCATGCTGTTGGCACAGAGGCTGATGGAGGGCTCAAACCCACGAACCGTGAGATCATGACCTGAGCCAAAACCAAGAGTCAGTTGCTTAACCGACTGAGCCACCCAGGTGCCCCTAATTGTATTCTATTTTACATATCATTTTGCAGCTTTTTTTTAATTAAAAAAGCTATATACCTTTAGCGATTTATCAGTATTGATAAAGACCTAATTTATTTTGTTTTGTTGTTTTTTGAGAGAGAGAGAGAGCAAGAGAGGGACAGAGGGAGAGAGGGAATCTTAAGCAAGGCTCTGTGCTGAGTGCAGAACCTGGTCTGGGTCTCGATCTCCTGGCCAAGAGATCATGACCTGAGCTGAAATCAAGAGATGGCCGCTTAACCAACTGAGCCACCCAGGTGCCCCAAGGACCTAATTTATTGTTTAACTGCTTTGTCTTATTCTATCATTCTACTTACTGAAGGATACTTACAACTGCTTCTACAGTACTTTGTTAGTATTACAAACATTGCATCAATGAATATCCTTCTTCCTGTTTTCCTGAATACATAAATAAGAGTTCTAGGGTAGAAAAATCAAGTGGAATTTCTGGCTTCTTCAGTATGTTCCTTCAACCTTACCAACTATTGCCAAATTGATTTCCAAAGTGGCTGTGCCAATTTGTACTTTTAACCTGCAGCAAATGCGTTCTTCTTTGACTACTTCTTGCCAAATCCTAGTTTTGTCACACGAATAATTGTTGTCAGTTTAATGGTTGTGAAATGGTTTTCTGGTTTTTTTTTTTTTTTATTTAAAGAAAAATTTTTTTTAATGTTTATTTATTTTTGAGAGAGAGAGAGAGAGGCAGAATGCCAGTGGGTTGGGGCAGAGAGAGAGGGAGGCACAGAATCCGAAGCAGGCTCCGAGCTGTCAGCACAGAGCCTGACAGGGCTCAAACTCACGAGCTGTGAGATCATGACCTGAGCCGAAGTCAGACGCTCAACTGACTGAGCCACCTAGGTGCCCTGGTTTTCTGTTTTGATTGGCCTTTCTCTGATAACAAATAGTGTTGAATATATTTCCTATGTTTATTAGCCGTTTGGATTTCTTCCTGTGCAAACACATGTTAAATCTTTTACCCATTTTGAGTTCTTATGTCTTTTTTGTAATTGATTTGTAAAAGTTCTGTATGTATTTTGATGGGAGTCCACAAGAAGTTAGTGGAATATGTGTCCCCTTAGTGCCCTTCAAAGTCCTATTTTGCTGCTGTGCTAGCCCCTTCACACCTCCCAGACATGCAGCTCACCATTCAGTACTCCTCTCCAGTGTGTACAAACTTCAGTTTTTTTTCTGCAACAATGTGGTAGAAGTTCTCCTCTGGAAACCTGGATTTCCACAAGGCTCTCTCATCTGTAGGAGGTTGTCTAAGACAGTGTTGTCCAGGGTTCCCAGACCATTGCCAAGAAGGACTGTAACCAGGTCATGGGCCACTGCAGGATCCGTGGCTGGGGCACTGAGATCTGTATGCCTATTACCCAGCACATGGATGGATGAGACTTCTCATCTCCCTTTTAGTGTGGTACTGGATCCCATAACTGCCGCAGAGGCACTTTTGTCCATGAGTAGATGCCAAATTATTGTTGGAAGGGGGACAAAATGATGGATGTCTTATACTACCCTGATGCTGACATCAGTCTGGTCCGTTTCATCTTGTATAATATATATTGTTTTAATCATTTCTTAGTCTTCACAACTGACCTAGCTATTTTGGCCTTTTACTCTCACAAATGAATTTTATTTATTTTGTTTATTTTAATGTTTATTTTTGAGAGAGAGAGACAAGCAAACAGACATAGCGTGCAAGTAGGGAAGGGGCAGAGAGAGGGGGAGACACAATCTGAAGCAGGCTTTAAACTCTGAGCTGTCCAGCACAGAGCCCAATGTGGGGCCTGAATTTACGGACCGCGAGATCATGACCTGAGCTGAAGTTAGATACTTTAACTGACTGAGCCACCCAGGCACCCCCACAAATGAAATTTAGGTTCTACTTGAGAAATTCATGAGATATTTATTTGGGATTTTAATTAGAATTTCATTGAATTTGTAGATTAATATGGGGGAAATTGGTGTATATATTTGTCATAAGTGTTATTTATAGTGAGAGCAGTGTAATTAAATGTGCTTTCTCATTATTTTAGATGATTTAACATTTCATATTATAATGATATTGGAATCTGATCCTAAATATATTTTACTTGGATACTTTGTTTTAATGAATTTTTTTTTTCTGAAAAAAGATAACCTCACAAAGATACATAATTTCCTGATGGAAGAATTATAGTCTATGCTACATTGACTAAGTCACAGTAATTACTTTTTCAGTATTATTCACTAAGCAAATATTTTACTGACTTTTAACCTGAAATACCCATTTTTAATGACAGTTCTTGCAACCTATCCAGGTTCTGGCATTTTTACAATGACAATAAATGGGTTTATACGTATATGTTAGAGAATTGTGTCAAAAATTTTAGCATATCCACATGAGGAAGTTTTCATAGGTGATATATTTAGATCTTTCAGAAACTATATTATGTAATGATGCAAACATTTTCAACTATACAGTTTTTAAAAACTGTTCTCTTTATAGCAAGTTTTCTTCTAAAGTAGAAGTAGTTATTTTCTCACTGTGTCTAAAATACCCTTTTGCCTTGAAGAGGAACAGACTAAATATCTTTATCCATTTTAAGCATATATGGTTGATAGTATACTGTGCATTCATTTGCTGTCACTACCCCTCTCAGCGCCCCCCGCCCCCCCAAGCCAGTACATTTGAAATACTTTTCTTTTTTGTTAGAGGGAAAATGCAGTTCACTTCTTTGTATGGTTAAGAAGATTTTCGGGTCATCTGGTTGGCTCAGTTGGAGAAATGTGCGACTCATGATCTCCGAGTCATGAGTTTGAGCCCCACATTGGGTGTAGCAATTACTTACATACATACATACACTAGAAAAACAAAGATTTTCGTGGTCACTTATCTCATTTAAAATGTGAGGTAGATTCTGCTCTTCAAGGTAATGTGTCTAGTTTACTTAACTAAGCACTTGTAGGCAGTTTTCTGAAAAAGAACAAAGAGCTTAAGATACCACTATCATCTCTGAATTGTGAAACTCTTGCTCTTCCCTTTGGTTGATTACGTTGTGCACGTGTGTGTGCACATGTACATATACGGTACAGAGCCAGTGAGGGCAGCAATGTGAAGGCTCTGTTAAATATTAGTGAAGCTTGATTAATTACCTATGGCATTAATATAGTTAGACATTTTAGTGTTTGTTTCTAGTGCCCCATTATTGCGCTACCCCTCCCCCAACCTCACCCTGTGGTGTGCCTTCCCCATTTTGGAGATGGCTCTAAGAAATACAACTATAGTCAAAGCTCATTTAAATTTGTTTTTGTGTCTCATATTTCCAAGGACGTGATATTTTGTTTAGAATAAAGCTGGTGGTTCTTGAGGCTCCATTGTGGATTCTTGGTAGTTTATTGTACTGTGCTCTCCATTTTTGCTTATGCTTATGCTTAAAATTTTCCATAATAAAAAGTTTAAAAACTGTGTAGCCAAACAGTATTCAAAAGCTGAAAGGTGGGGTAGGATCAGGCTCTCTGCAAGTGCCTATCTTCTTTATCAAATAAAAACATCTTTCCTAGATCTCTCCCAGTGTACTTTGTCTTATGTCTCAGTGGCTTGAACTAACAGGACTCTTTCCCTACCCACCCTACTTCCTGTCCCCACATGTCCTCTGTCCTCTTTTATTTGCCCTAAGGAATATCAGAGCTAAATTTGTAAACAAAGAATCCTGAGGCTTGTGAAATATCCTTTCTTCTTTTTGTTCTTTTAAATCATTGATGCTTTTTGTTACTGCTTTTTTGTGATTTAATATTTTTTTTATTTAAAAAAAAATTTTTTAACATTTATTTATTTTTGAGACAGAGAGAGACAGAGCATGAACAGGGGAGGGTCAGAGAGAGAGGGAGACCCAGAATCCGAAGCAGGCTCCAGGCTCCGAGCAGTCAGCACAGAGCCCGACGCGGGGCTCGAACTCACGGACTGTGAGATGATGACCTGAGCCG